>NC_047090.1:45372500-46791000 GCF_902459505.1 Geotrypetes seraphini
CAAGACAAACTTGAGAGTGAGGGTAGATGGGAGAGGAGGGGAAAAGTTACATATTTAAGAAGAAAAAGGAGATAGTGGGGTTGGGATAAAACATACAGGGTGGGGTCGCTTTATTAAAGCGGTTGGTTGCTGGAATGAAAAGGAAAGATGATGAGTCTAAGCACTAGGAAATGCGTCAAGGAATAAGAAGGTTTTTAGGCCTGTCTTAAATTTATCTAAACGTTGTTCATCGCGAAGTTGTTGTGGTAGGAGGTTCCATAAGGTTGGAGCTGTTACTGCAAAATTTACTTTTCGTGTATAATAAAAATCTTTTATGGAGGGAATAAAAAGAAGGTTTTGATCAGTTGATCTTAGGGTGCGTGGGGAGCATTGGGGTATGAGAAGTTTATCAAGGAAAGTAGGCTGGTGAGAGAGTTTTATTTTGAAGGAAAGTAAAATGATTTTATAAGTAATACGGTGAGAGATGGGGAGCCAGTGAGCTTTTTTTAGGAGAGGAGTGACATGGTCGTATTTGCCTATTTTATAAATAAGTTTTATTGCAGTGTTTTGTATTAGTTGTAGACGTCGAATTTCTGCACTGCATTGGACGCCTATGGGCCCAGCTTAGTATATGATGAGTTGCTGGAATTTTCCATGCTGGTTCCAGAGCCGGCCTGGTAAAAGGTTCACTTTTCACTGTGTTCACTGGAATGACTTAAGGGCAAATTCTATATGAAGCGCCCAAAAGTTAGGCGCCTAATTAGGCACTTTTTAGTGCAATTCAAATAACATTGGGTGCTGTTTAATGAATCGCACTGAGCTGAAACCTATTTTGGAGGCACCCAAGAAATGGCCAGCTCTAGGCACAACGAAATGTTAGGCGCCTAGCTGAGCGCTTAAGCATGCTTAAGAGCAGTGATTCTACAACAAGGCGCCTAAGATGTAGCCACGGCCATGCCTAACAAACAATAGCGCCTATTTTTTTTTTTTGAAGGCCGCCTAAATTTGTGGAGGCGCCTTGTTACAGAATCGCGCTTTCTTGATAGGCGCCTAGGTTTCAATCGATGCTGATTAAAAAACTTAATTGAGCTTGTTCTTCGATTTAGAGAGGCGCCTATCTAGTTGGGCGCCTCCGAAATAGGTGCCTAACTTTAGGCGCTGGTTACAGAATCTTTCGATATAGTTATAACACTAGAAATCCAGCAGGGTCAGAACTGTTGAGGAATGCAAAGAACTGCAGAGCGACCTGAACAAACTGAGTGAGTGGGCAAAAAAATGGCAGATGAGCTTCAATGTGGAGAAATGTAAGGTCTTGCACATAGGGAAAGGAAACTCCATGTACAGCTACACGATGGGAGGGAGGGTACTCGGGAAAGGCAGCCAAGAAAAAGATCTGGGGGTATTGGTAGATAGCACAATGAAGCCGGCGGCACAATGTGCAGCGGCCTCAAAAAAAGCGAACAGAATGTTGGGCATTATCAAAGAAGGCTTTGACTTTGTGCGCAACTGGACGGCGTTCTGGGGAAAAAGCAAGTACTACAGAAATGATGGACTACACCTCAACAAGGAAGGAGCAAGAGTTTTGGCAGGCAACATGAAGAAGGCCATCGAGAAGGCTTTAAACTAACAAATAGGGGAAAGCCGACAGTCGACCACCAGTTGATGGCACGGACGACAGGATGCCCCGATGAAGGAGCCATGGGCAACTACTCATACACAGGAGGGGACGACCTGACAGCAAATAAGGAAGACAAGGCAGGAAGGGACAACTCAGACACAGGAGGGGATGACCGCACAGCAAACAAGGGAGACAACATTGGAGCAGTTAAGGATAACGTGAAAGGAACAGTAGGGACAGCAAAGAGTAGAAAGTCCAAAAAGGTAACACGAAGAGAACTCAAATGTATGTATACGAATGCTAGAAGTCTAGGAAACAAAATGGGGGAACTAGAGACAATAGCAAGACATGATAAGTTGGAAATCATTGCCATAACAGAAACATGGTGGAATGAAGAAAACAAATGGGACACCGTACTACAGGGATACAAACTATATAGAAGAGATCGAGTAGGGCAGAAAGGTGGAGGTATTGCCCTATATGTTCAGGAAGGAATAGAATCTGTTGAAATGGCTACGACGGAAACGAAAGAGAAGCTAGAGTCCCTCTGGGTCAAGATTCCTGGCCAAAACAGCGCAGACACGAAAATTGGCCTTTACTATCGTCCCCCAGGACAGGCGGAGGAAACTGACTCAGAAATGATAGAGGAAATCAAACAAGAATGCAAGACGGGCAATGTAATAATATTGGGAGATTTCAATTTTCCGAGGATAGACTGGAAACTAGGAACCTCCAACTGCGGCAAGGAGGCCAAGTTCCTGGAGGTGCTAGGGGATTGCTTCCTGGAACAAATGGTAAAAGAGCCGACAAGAGGCAACGCCACCCTGGACTTGGTACTAAATGGCCTCACGGGACCGACAAAAGAAGTAGAAGTTACGGTACCGCTGGGGACGAGCGATCACAATGTGATCAACTTTAAGCTTGACATCGGGAATAGAAAACGTGCCAAAACCTTAACCAAAACCTTTAACTTTAAAAAGGGCAAATACGATCGCATGAGAGCCATGGTGAAACAACGACTCAAGAAAAAGGTGGACAAACTTGAAACGGTAGACCAGGCATGGTCCCTACTGAAAAATACTATCACAGAAGCACAAAATCTCCACATTCCAAGGATCTCCAAAGAGGGGAGAACAAAAGGTAAGGGAGAACCGGCATGGCTTACCAGACAGGTGAGGGTAGCCATAAAAGAAAAGAAGGACTCTTTCAAAAAATGGAAACACATGAAAACAATCGAAGCATGGAAAATACATAAAGATGATCAAAAGAAATGTCACAAGGCGGTGAGGGATGCCAAAAAGGACTATGAGGAAAAAATAGCGCAAGAAGCCAAAAACTTCAAACCCTTCTTTAGATACGTGAAAGGGAAAAAACCCGCAAAAGAGGCGGTGGGACCCCTGGACGACCAGGGAACAAAAGGGTACATCAAGGAAGATAAACAAATTGCTGACAAACTAAATTCCTTCTTTGCGTCCGTCTTTACGGAGGAGGATACCGCTAAAATACCAGAAGCAGTGAAAGTGTTTAGTGGAGTAATAGAAGACAGCCTCACCACAGTTGAAGTGGAGTTGGACCAGATATACTACCAGATCGACAAACTTAAAAGTGACAAATCCCCTGGACCGGATGGAATTCACCCGAGAGTTTTAAAGGAATTGAAGGTTGAAATCGGAGAGCTATTGCAAAAACTTGCCAATCTGACAATCAGAACTGGACAGATACCAGAGGACTGGAAGATAGCGAATGTCACGCCAATTTTCAAAAAAGGATCGAGAGGGGAACCAGGCAACTACAGACCTGTGAGTCTTACGTCTGTCCCTGGAAAGATGATTGAAGCACTGATCAAGGATAGCATAGTCCGGCACCTAGATACACACGACTTGATGAAACCCAGTCAACATGGGTTCAGGAAAGGGAAATCATGTTTAACGAATTTACTTCAATTTTTCGAGACCGTGAACAAGCAAATTGATAGTGGAATGCCGGTGGACATAATATATTTGGACTTCCAGAAAGCATTCGACAAAGTTCCACATGAAAGGCTTCTCAGGAAACTACAAAGCCATGGAATAGAGGGAGATATACAAAGGTGGATAGGCAAATGGTTGGAAAACAGAAAGCAGAGAGTGGGCATAAATGGGAAGTTCTCAGACTGGGAGAAAGTGACTAGTGGTGTGCCCCAGGGCTCAGTGCTTGGGCCAATCCTATTTAATATTTATATCAATGACCTGGAAGACGGAATATCCAGTGAGATCATTAAGTTTGCAGACGACACAAAGCTATGCCGGGCAATCAGATCGCAGGAGGATAGCGAGGAACTCCAAAGCGACTTGTATCAGTTAGAGAAATGGGCAGAGCAATGGCAGATGAAGTTCAACGTGGAGAAATGCAAAGTAATGCATTTAGGTAGTAAAAATAAGGAATACGAGTATAGAATGTCAGGCGCAACTCTGGGTAAGAGCGAACAAGAAAAGGACCTGGGTGTACTGATAGATAGGACCCTGAAGCCGTCGGCACAATGCGCGGCAGCGGCAAAGAAAGCAAACAGAATGTTAGGCATGATAAAGAAAGGAATCATGAGTAGATCGGAGAAAGTCATAATGCCGCTTTATAGAGCAATGGTCAGACCACACTTGGAATACTGTGTCCAACATTGGTCTCCCAACCTAAAGAAGGATATAAAACTGTTGGAGAGGGTGCAGAGACGAGCAACGAAGTTAATAAGAGGTATGGAGAACTTGGAATATGAGGAACGACTCAAGAAACTGGGACTGTTCTCCCTTGAGAAGAGGAGGCTGCGAGGGGACATGATCGAGACGTTCAAAATGCTGAAAGGCATCGATAAAATAGAGCAGGAAAATAAATTATTTACATTGTCCAACGCGACACGGACAAGAGGACATGGTTTGAAGCTAAGGGGGGACAAGTCCAGGACAAATGTCAGGAAGTACTGTTTTACGCAGCGAGTGGTAGACGCCTGGAATGCTCTCCCAAAGGAGGTTATTAAGGAATCCACTGTGCTGGGATTCAAAGGCAAATTAGATACACATCTCCTTATGAGAGGCATAGAGGGATATGGGTGACTAAAACTACATCAGGTGTATACCTGACTGGGCCTCCGCGTGTGCGGATCGCCGGACTCGATGGACCATGGGTCTGATCCGGAGATGGCAGTTCTTATGTTCTTATGTTCTTATGTATCACTACCAGAACGAAGGAAGTTATCCTGCCACTGTATCGAGCAATGGTGCGCCCACATCTGGAATACTGCGTCCAATACTGGTCGCCATACCTCAAGAAGGACATGGCAATACTCGAGAGGGTCCAGAGGAGGGCAACGAGGATGATAAAGGGTATGGAGAACCTTTCATATGCCGAACGGTTGGACAGGCTGGGGCTCTTTACCCTGGAGAAGCGGAGACTGAGAGGGGACATGATAGAAACTTATAAAATCATGAAAGGCATAGAGAAGGTGGAGAGGGACAGATTCTTTAGACTAGCAGGGGCAACTAAAACAAGAGGTCATTCAGAAAAACTGAGAGGAGACAGATTCATAACGAATGCAAGGAGGTTCTTCTTCACTCAGAGGGTGGTGGACACCTGGAACGCGCTTCCCGGAGAGGTGATAAGACAGAGTACAATTCTGGGGTTCAAAAAGGGACTGGATGACTTCCTGGAAGCGAAGGGGATTACAGGGTACAGATAGAGTTACCTTACAGGACATTGAGCGAATGGGGTATGGATATTTTAGGTTAGGTAAGGAACACTTCCAGGTCATGGACCTGGGGGGCCGCCGCGGGAGCGGACTGCCGGGCACGATGGACCCCTGGTCTGACCCAGCAGAGGCAATGCTTATGTTCTTATGTTCTTATGTTCTTATGTAATCTTTAAACACATACACACAAGGGACCAAATGCTATATATGGCACCCAAAAAAATCAGTACGAATCAGCATAGCACTTAGTGTGATTCTATAAAAGGCTTCTGCTATATAGAGTGGCCACATGTGGCATAACATTTAGACGTGCCCATTTAGTCCAAGAAAACCAGGCCTAAATGCCTGTGCCCCAGTTGTGTGTAGATTGGGCGTTTTCTTCTTAAATCAACCAACCGCTTTCAAGAAGCGATCCTATCCCTAATGTTTTTTCCCTTTCCATTTCCTTTCAACCCCCTTCCTTTTTTTTTTTTTTCCTTCTTATCTCTAACAATGTAACTTTACCCCACCCCTCCCTTTTAATCATCACTTTCAAGTTCGTCTTGTCAATGTCTTCAATGTTCACTTCCCTTTCTCTTCATAGACATTACTTTTAAGTATCATTTTTATCTCTATTTTAGCATTTTATTGTAAACCGGCTAGATACTCATTGATGGTCAGTATATTAAAAATCAATAAACTTGAACTTGAAACTTCTAGAACAGTGTGTCTAACTTTTAGTAAAAGCCTACAATCTGCCCATTCTCCTCCCCTGCTACGCCCCCTTATGAGTTTCACACACTGAGTGATGTGCATCACCTTATAGCAGGGGTCTCAAAGTCCCTCCTTGAGGGCTGCAATCCAGTCGGGTTTTCAGGATTTCCGCAATGAATATGCATGAGATCTATGTGCATGCACTGCTTTCAATGCATATTCATTGGGGAAATCCTGATAACTCGACTGGATTGCGGCCCTCAAGGAGGGACTTTGAGACCCCTGCCTTATAGAATGTGCCTACCAAGTAGTACACATACAGTACAACTTCTTGTATCCCGCAGTTTTCTACATGGAATCAATGTGGCTCACAAGAGGGTTTTACATTAATGATTCAATGTTTAGAGATAAGCAAATTTAAACATGGATGACTCAGGTATAGAGATAAATGATAGATAAGGGCAGAGGCAAAGTCCATGAATAGTGTTCAGCACTTATAACAGGAAAAGGTATGTCTTTAATTTTTCCCTGAAGTGACAATATGTGGTGAGTTGCCTCAGATATGTTGGTAGACTGTTCCGGATGCATGGTCCTAGAAACTCATAGGTGGAGTCGGACATTTTTTTCCGACGCACTTGCTGAGAAGATGGGAACATGTATCTTGAAGTGCTGTGTAGACTTTGACTGAGGAAGGGGTGCGAGACCTTAATGTTGGACACTAATCCGTCAGACTTCTCTCCGTACAGGTTATCTTGTAGCAAATTCGTTTTGCACTGGTAACCAAATTAGTTTAAGCAGCAGAAGATTGACCCTCTCAAAACGGCTTGCGTGAAAAATTAGCCCTGCAAACTAACATAGAAACATAGAAATAGACGGCAGATAAGGGCCGCGGCCCATCTAGTCTGCCCACCCCAATAACCCTCCCCTACCTAACACTGTGAATAGATCCCACGTGTCTATCCCATTTGGCCTTAAAATCAGGCACGCTGCTGGCCTCAATGACCTGAAGTAGAAGACTATTCCAGCGATCAACCACACTTTCAGTGAAAAAGAATTTCCTGGTGTCACCGTGCAGTTTCCTGCCCCTGATTTTCCACGGATGCCCCCTTGTTGCCATGGCACCCTTGAAAAAGAAGATATCTTCTTCCACCTCGATGCGGCCTGTGAGATACTTGAACGTCTCGATCATGTCTCGTCTCCCCTCTCTCTGCATTCCTCGAGTGAGTAGAGCTGCAATTTATCTAGCCGTTCCTTGTACGGGAGATCCTTGAGTCCCGAGACCATCCAGGTGGCCATTCTCTGGACCGACTCTAGTCTCAGCACATCCTTACGGTAATGCGGCCTCCAGAATTGCACACAGTATTCTAGGTGTGGTCTCACCATGGATCTATACAATGGTATAATGACTTCAGGCTTACAGCTGATGAAACTCCTGCGTATGCAACCTATGATTTGTCTTGCCTTGGATGAAGCTTGCTTCACTTGATTGGCAGTCTTCATGTTCTCACTGACGATCACCCCTAAGTCTCGTTCTGCTTCAGTTCTTGTTAGGATCTCGCCATTAAGGGTGTAAGTCTTGCATGGATTTTGGCTGCCCAGGTGCATGACTTTGCATTTTTTGGCATTGAAGCTGAGTTGCCAGTACCTAGACCAGCGCTCCAGTAGAAGTAGGTCGTGCATCATGTTGTCGGGCATTGAATTTTTGTCTGTTATGCTTTTGCCCACTACATTGCTTAGTTTGGCATCATTGGCGAATAATGTTATTTTACCTCGGAGCCCTTCTGCCAAGTCTCTTATAAAGATGTTGAACAGGATCGGGCCCAGGACCGAGCCCTGAGGCACTCCACTGATCACCTCTGTCATTTTGGAGGAGGTGCCGTTCACCACTACCCTCTGAAGCCTACCCCCAAGCCAGTTCCCAATCCATTTCGTCAATGTGTTGCCCAATCCTATAGAACTCATCTTACTCAGCAACCTGCGGTGTGGTACGCTATCGAATGCATTGCTGAAGTCCAGGTATACGATGTCCAGGGACTCCCCAACATCCAGCTTCCTCGTCACCCAGTCAAAGAAGCTGATCAGGTTGTATTGGCAGGATCTCCCCTTAGTAAATCCATGTTGACGGGGATCCCGTAGATTCTCCTCGTTCAGGATCGTATCCAATTGGCGTTTGATTAGAGTTTCCATTAGTTTGCTCACTATTGATGTGAGACTCACTGGTCTGTAGTTTGCTGTCTCCATCTTGGAGCCTTTCTTGTGGAGTGGAATGACGTTAGCCGTCTTCCAGTCCAACGGGACGTTACCTGTACTAAGGGAGAGATTGAAGAGCGCGGATAGCGGTTCCGCCAAGACATCACACAACTCCCTGAGCACTCTGGGGTTTAGGTTGTCAGGCCCCATTGCCTTGTTAACCTTGAGCTTTGACAGCTCGCAGTAGACACCTCTGGGTGTAAACTCGAAATTACTAAACGAGTCAGCTGATTCAACCCTTGTCTGTAGCTGAGGGCCGAGTCCTGGCACCTCGCGGGTGAAGACTGAGCAGAAGTATTCATTTAACAGTTGGGCTTTTTCCGAGTCCGTTTCTACATAGTCTCCGTCTGGTTTTCTAAGACGTACTATCCCGCCTGAGTTCTTATTTCTGTCGCTGATATACCTGAAGAAGGATTTATCTCCTTTCTGGATGTTCTTCGCTAGAGACTCCTCCATGCGGAATTTGGCCTCCCTGACTGCTGTTTTGACTGCTTTTGACGTGGCCAGATAGTCTACTCTAGAGTTCTGTTTCCCTGATTGTTTGTAGTGCCAATTGGTGGCATAGCGAGGTAAGGGAGCACCCTGCATTGCAGCGTTATGCACTCTCTGCCAAAGCCACCTCTCCCCCACATACCTCTTGAAATCTTTGCCAACAACAAGCAGCATCTTCTGCTTGTTGCTCATGTTGGCCTCAGCTCTCCCTCCGATGTCACTTCCTAGTCTATTATATCCTATGGACATGTTAGCTCACGTTACCATTTTGCACACTTTAAGACACACTAGCATGCCTTAATAAAAGAACTCCCAAGTGGACAGAATTTGGAATTATTTTGAACCTGTAACATAACAGGATGTTCAGAAGTTATTTAAGAAATATGTCAAATCACACTGTATGTTAGACATATGTCCTCCTCAAATATTTCAAATATGACCCCCTAATTTTTTAATGGCCCTTACAAACTGGCTAAAGAAGGAATTACAAAATAGGAAAATTTGATATTTCATTTGTCAATATTATTTTAACCCCTATACTAAAAATTCCAAACGTGAAGTACAGGATGCTACAAATTATAGGCCTGTTGCAACTATTCCATTGTTTACAAAACTTGTGAAGGCTGAGTTACAACTAAATTGACTGAATATTAAGAACATTATAACTTGCCCCACTCGTACAATCTGACTTTAGAGCAGGTTATAGTATGGAAACATTGTTTGCTTTTTAGTAGCTAGAGACAGATCTATATTGAGTTTAGGTCAAACTTCAATACTTAAGTGCATTTCATCGTGTTGATCACAAACTATTACGGATCTTACTGGATTGGGGTTTGGAAGGTGCAGTATTAAATTGGATCAAAGATTTTTTATCTCATAGATCATACAGGGTTAAAATGAATGGTGGTTTATCAACTAGCTGGGGCAAACAAACCAGAGTAATGACGCAGAGACCAAATACCTGTTCTCAAGAACACCATAACCAGCAGTGGTAAATTTATCTTATTGGACATTAACGGACATTAACAACTGCTAAACAACTGATTCTGTCTAAAAGAATTATCACTTATACTTTTTTGTCAATATGACCCTTTTTAATTTCATTTGTAATTGGGAAAATTTGTTTGCAAATTACAATTAAGATTTTTTTTTTCTTCTGATGATCAAACACTTCTACATGTGTAGATCATTCTATAGTTGAAGACCTTTCTACTTGGACCCCTCCAGGTGCACTGGATCCAATAATTCAAACTTAAATCTAATATTAAGAGATGTGGAATACTTTCCTGACAGGGTTCCCTGTTTCATTCCCTGCTGGTTCAGGGGATGACCAGAGCTCACCAGTAATCTCTAGATGAAAGGCTTTGATAAATTGGACTCGCTTACCAAAACTTTTGATCAAGAGGTTATTGTGAGCTCTGGTGGCTCCCTGAAGCAGCAGAAAGTGAAATGGGGAACCTTAAGCATGCAGTGATTTGAAGACAGATATGTCATTTTAGAATTGTTAAGTTTGAAAAGTGAGGCTTTTAATTTATGGCATCTGCTGAAAGATTATGTAGACACGGTACTAATCAAAAGGGTCCAAGGGAAGAGCGAGTAAGATGGTTAAGGGGCTGGAGGAGTTTCCGTACAGCGAAAGATTAGAGAAACTGGGGCTCGTCTCCCTCAAACAGAGGAGATTGAGAGGGGACATGATAGAAACATTCAAGGTACTGAAGGGAATAGACTTAGTAGGTAAGGACAGATTGTTCACCCTCTCCAAGGTAGGGAGAATGAGAGAGCACTCTCTAAAGTTGAAAGGGGATAGATTGCGTACAAATGTAAGGAAGTTCTTCTTCACCCAGAGAGTGGTAGAAAACTGTAACGCTCTTCCGGAGTCTGTCATAGGGGAAAATACCCTCCAGGGATTAAAGACAAAGTTAGACAAGTTTCTGCTGAACCGGAATGTACGCAGGTAGGGTTGATCTCAGTTAGGGCACTGGTCTTTGACCAAAGGGTCACCGCGTGAGCGGACTGCTGGGCATGATGGACCACTGGTCTGACCCAGCAGTGGCAATTCTTATATTCTTAGAATTAAATTGGTGCTATGACGGGATAACATTGTTGAAAAGATTCTTTTTTCATATATTGGTAGGGGCGCTGGCACCTCTCTGCCCCCCATGCCACACTCATGCTCTCCTTTACCCCCCCCCCCTCCGGTACCTCTTTAAAATCTTCGCCAGGGTGAGTAACTACTCTAGCATGCTTCTTGTTTTGGCTTGGCTCCCTCTGAAATCGCTTCCGGGTTGCGGGACCAGGAAGTGACAGCCAGCATGAGCAGCAGGCTGGAGAAGCTGTTCGCACCGGCAAAGATTTAAAGAGGTACGGGGTGGGAAGAAAGGGCATGAGTGCCTGCCTCTTATCCTCTCTACACCACTGCCCTTCATATATATCAAGCCAGTATTGAAAAAGCAGTCATACGTTTGGTACTGTGCTAAAAGGACAGGTGTGGTTTTAAAAAAACATGTTCTGAGATATTCTACATAAAGCATTATAGGTATTTTTAGATGTACATATACCAAGTTTTCAAGTTTAATAAATATTTGATAATATAAGAACTAAGTGGTTTGCAAAATAAAAATTACAATATTTATAAAATGGAACTAAATCAGATCAAAATAATAATAAAAAGTCATCAATAATAGTTTATATCAGCACCTATATATGTTTGACTTGAATGTGAGAGAAACAGGTATAATTTCTACATCTAAACTTATGCTTTCTGAAACCAGATATAATTCCCAGTGGCTAATTTGGGCACACATCCCTGGTATTCTATAACACTGCGTGCAAATTTTAGGAGTGCCCTTGACACATCTGTGCACATCTCAGGCCATGTCCTCTTTGGGTTGCACACAATGGGATTTGGGCACACATTGTTTTAGAATAGCAGCTAATTGGCTCAATTTAATTGGGCGTACATCTTGGGTTGGGCACCATATATAGAATCTGGGGAATAGTGCTGAAACCAGTAGCATAGTAAGGGGGGCAGACTACCCTGGGCCCCATCTTGGTGGGGGCGCCAGCACCATGATCATACCTTCCCTTCCCCCCCATACCTCATTAAAACTTTACCAGCACGGACTATGGTGATTCCTGACTACAGAACTGCACAGGAGGGACCCAAGATGGCTGCCGCCTAATCTAACTGAGCATCATGCAACAGAAAGCTCCCATTAATTATTCCTTTAAACTTACCATTTGAATTGAAGATGCTGAAACAGAGAGGAAAGAGCTCAGCTGGGGCCTCGCGGAGCTCTGGAGTCCCAGTATTCAGCAATATAGAAGACCTTCTGCGGCGAATGCAGGTTGCCTCAACACAGTCAGGGAGTTCCCTGCTTGAATCGCACCGGGAGAGCAGGATGGAGGCAAATTATATAGGGATACCACCTTGAGCCCCGACATAAGGGTGCCGCCCCCAAGACCACAGAGTACCAGCTCCCAGAGGACAGAGGAAGTGGAAGCCCAAGCCAGTCTGTAGGCCATCGAGATCGGGGAGGGGAGTGTGGAACCAGACTCCCTAATACCACAGGAGAGTCCTGGCATAGAACCTGAGGCCAGAACATCGGATGGGGTTGTGAGGACCCAGGATACTGAATTGCGAGAAGAAATGGCAGTTGTTGAGGATAATAAAGCTTTAGCACATTTCTTTCAAATGGAGAAACTCCGAGAGATAACTCTGGAATCTATTTGGGACCTTGTGACAAATCTTTTGAAATTAATAGATCCTCAATTATATCAATTGGAAGAGAAAATTAAGGTTCAGACTACAGATATAAGGAATATACAATTAGAACAAGCTGAATCCAAAACTTCTGTTGATAATATAAAGCAAGAAAATGTATCAAAAAAACTCTCCAAGAAGCACTGATTAAAGATAACACTGTTCTTAGGAGAAAGATTGAAATGTTGGAGAACTATTCCAGAAGTAATAACTTGAGATTGGTGAATTTCTCTAGGGTTAGTACTGTAACACCTAGAGAAATGCTAAAGAGATATCTTACAGAGATTTGGGAGATTCCTGAGGAGGCTCAACCTCCTTTTACACAGGTCTGTTATCTTCCAAATAAACTACAGGAACAGAAACAAGAAAATGTTCAAAATTTGAATATATCTGTATTGCTTGAATTGTCCAATAAAGAAATGGTTGTACCTGCTATATTAAGAACATAATAAGTTGCCTCCCTTCATAACCAGAAGTCCATCGCACCCAGCAGTCCACTCCCATGGCGGCCCATCAGGTCCATGACCTGTAAGGTGATCGGCGTCTAAGCCCTTTTAATCTCCTTATCCTTCTCTGTAAACCCTTTCATAACTTATCTCTACCTCTATCTGTATCCCTCAACCCCCGCGTCCTTCAGGAATTTATCCAAACCTTCCTTGAAGCCCGGTAGGGTACTCTGTCCTATCACAACCTCTGGAAGCATGTTCCAGGTGTCCACCACCCTTTGAGTGAAAAAGAACTTCCTAGCCTTGGTTCTAAACCTGTCCCCTTTCAATTTCTCAGAGTGCCCCCTTGTTCTTGTGGTTCCCAAAAGGCTGAAGAATCTGTCCCTTTCTACCTTCTTTATACCTTTCATGATCTTGAAAGTCTCTATCATGTTTCCTCTGAGTCTCCGCTTTTCCAGGGAGAAGAGCCCCAGCCTATCCTACCTGTCTGCGTAGGAAAGGTTCTCCATCCCTTTTACCATTTTCGTCGCTCTCCTCTGAACCCTCTCAAGTATTGCCATATCCTTCTTGAGGTATGGTGACCAAAATTGGACACAGTACTCCAGATGCGGGCGCACCATCGCGCGATACAGCGGCATGATGACTTCTTCGTCCTGGTCATAATTCCCCTCTTAATAATACCCAACATTCTGTTCGCTTTCTTTGAGGCTGTTGCACATTGTGCCGTTGATTTCATTGTTGTATCCACCAGCACACCCAAGTCTTTTTCAAGGTTACTTTCCCCTAGCACTGATCCCCCCATTTTGTAACTGAACATCGGATTCTTCTTCCCTATATACATATTGCTGTTAACGGTTGCTCTGGCAGCGGATAAGAATTGGCTATTGAAAATATTCTTTAAAAATAAGCAGAAGGAATTTTTGTGATTAAAAATCTAAATGTACCCAGATTTGTCCAGAGACACGCAGAGGCATAGGAAAAAAAATTTTGTTGTTAAAGCCAGAAATGTTATCTCTGGGGGCGACTTTTTATTTGCGATATCCTTGCAGATGTATCATTCATTATTCCTCTAAAAATATGTTTTCTTTGAGTCCTTTCAACTGTCTACTTTCTTATCGCTTTCACGACTGGAGAAAGGAAAATAGATAAGAACTAGCCTAATTAGAATGTTGTTGTTTGTTTTTTTAAAATATTCTTTATTAATTTTATATTTACATCAAGTGTACAGAAAGTAATAACAAATTAACTTAATACATCACTTGAAATACCACAAATTTTCCCAAAATAAAATTTATCCCCTTACCACCCACCATTCTAATATTATTTAGTACATACAATATAATAAAATCATTCATTCCCTTCATAACCAATAATAAAAAGTCAATCCCCCTCCCCATTCTTTCATTTGTGTAAAATCAGCCTAATTAGAATGTTATGAGGTTTTCCTGAAAGCTCAGTTAGCCAATATATGCTTTCCTTTTTTCTTTTTCCTTTAGGATATAAATCTCGCTTTATAATCTTGGATCCTACAAATTAAGGACTTGAGCTGAATTTAAGCATAAAACAATATTTTGACTGGAACATGATTTCTTATTTTTGTGTAATGCTCAAATTTGCTTTCTGTACAAGTTTATACTTGATTATGTAATTGGAAATGATAAATAAATATAGTACTTTAAAAAAACCTTCACCAGCATGAGCAACTTCTCTGACCTGCTGCTCACGCTGGCTTGCCTCTCTTCTGAAATTACTTCCTGGTTGTAGGGCCAGGTAGTGATGTGGGAGAGAAAGTCAACACTGGCACGAACAGCAGGCCGAAAAAATTGCTTGGGGAAGGGAGGGGGGCGAGGGTGGCACGGGAGGCATGGGAGCGGAGAAGTAGCAGGTGGGGGGTGAAGAGGAGGATGCATGGGCGCCACCAGCCCGGGCGCCTCCTACCCTCGCTACACCACTGGCTGAAACTTCAAGGTTTAGTACTTCTAAAGTTACATGCACCTACATGTATAATTTATAGTGGCTTATTCAGTGATCCTGGAGAAAACTGGGCTATTTGTGGACTGTAGTAGTTATGAAATGACAATATGACCAACATAAGAATATTACTACTGTACTGGATTATGGCTTTTCCAGATCCCTGTGGTTTGTGGAGGATCGGCTTCATGCTGTAGTGACACTGATAAAGAGCCCCAGTGGGCAGTAACTGGCCGCTGCTGTGGGTGGAAGTTAGGTCATGTCTTACTTCTGTGCACTATGGAAGCACTTTTTAATTGGTTCCAAAAGTGGATGTTGGAGAAGTGCCAAGGTCAGCTAAGTCAGCACCTCTGACAGCCGACTTCATCTTAATAAGACACAAAGAGCTCTGGCACGGCATAGCCTTTGCTCCCATTGCTCAGCGTACAATTGGTAGCGTAAAGGTCACAGTCATGTGACCTTCATGTTGGGGGCACAAGACCTCCATACTAGAGTTTATAGGGCTGAGCTGTACATGGAAGTGTTTGGAGAGGGGATGTTAGAAAGGTGATCTGGGAACTTAGAAAACAAAAATCTTCCAAGATTGAAATTGTGAGGTTAAAAAAAGGGGGGGTTCCAGAAGCCAAGGAGCTACGGTATACTTTAAAAAAAAAAAAAAAAAAATGCAATGTCCTCTATTCTCACTGTGTTCTGTTGAGCCACAGGAGGGCTCAATGTTCAGAGCAGGGTAAGCTCATCTCTCTGGGGTCAATGCAGAAAAACTTGCGGTACAGCCATGCATGAATATCTGAGTGCTTAGCTTCTACTGTGAGCTCGAAACTGGACCATGGAGAAACAGTGGCATAGCGATCACGTGGAGTGGGTGGGAAATCCTATGGCCTCTTAAGCTAGAGAGCTGCATGGGAACGGGTTTGCGCCCTCTGGCATCCTTCAGTAATTCAGCAGTTGCACCGGCTCTCTTCAAAAGGCCGCGGGCAGCAGTTCCTACATACTGCCCACGGTGACTAGGAAGCCTTTCCTCTGATGTTCTTTGCATCAGAGGAAAGGCTTCTGGGTATGCCGCCGGCAGCTGCCCATGACCTCTTGAAGAGGTAGGGGGGAAGTGAGAAGAAATGCTGCACGGGGGTGAGAAGAGGGAGAAAGGAGAATATTATGTGGGGGCCCCCCTCAATATTTTGCCCATGGGCCCCTGAACCTCTACTGTAGCTACGCCTCTGTGCAGAAAGGTAATTTTATGTAAATGCTATGTGTGGAGAACTTACATGCTAATTGGGGATAGCCTACTATGCACATGTGCACGAGGGTCCAGTGGTAAGCACAGCATCATGCAGTGGCGTAGTAAAGGGGGTGGGGCCCCCCCAGGCACCATGTTGGGAAGGGCAGGGAGTAGGCCACTCCAAGCACTGTGTTGGTGGGGGGCTGGGACCTCTCTGCCCTGCCACACTTTCACCAACCCTCCCCTTGTCAGCCTTCCGGGTGACAGAGCCAGGAAGTGACATCAGAGGGAAAGCCAATGCTGGTGCGAGGAGCATGCTGGAGAGAAGCCATTCGTGCTGGTGAAGATTTAGAGGTTGGGGGGGGAGGGAAAGTGTGAGTGTGGCAAGGGGGGGAACTCAGGAGTGCATAGAGGGAGGCCCGGGGGGGGGGGCACCTCCTATCCTTACTACTGGCTTCATGGGTTCATAGACAACCCCGCGAAAGACAAAGGTGCGCGCCGACAACTGAGCGCAAGACGGAGGCGTGCGCCGAAGAAAATTACAGTTTTTAGGGGCTCCGACGGGGGTTTTTGTTGGGGAGCCCCCCCAGTTTACTTAATAGAGATTGCGCCGGCGTTGTGGGGGGTTTGGGGGGTTGTAACTCTCCACATTTTACTGTAAACTTAACTTTTTCCCTAAAAACAGGGAAAAAGTGAAGTTTTCAGTAAAATGTGGGGGGTTACAACCCCCCAAACCCCCCACAACGCCCCCACAATGTGGCACGATCTCTATTAAGTAAAGTGGGGGGGGTTCCCCTCCCATGCTCCCCCGTCGGAGTCCTAAAAACAGTAATTTTCTGCGGCGCGCACCTCCACGCTGCGCTCAATTGTCTGCGCGCGCCTTTGTCCTGGTGCGCTTTTGACCTTACACCGGCTTCATGTAGGCAGTTCTGAAGAAAACAAACATTTCCAGCATACATCTGTGGCTGTTATCCACATAGATATTAGCTTTACAAACATTTCTTGCGCATAATGTTGGCAAAGATGATATTTATGTGCAGAACAGCAGCTGCAGATGTGTGCCGGCACTTTCATTTTTGTTCAGACACATTCACTTTATTTCTATTAACTCTCACTTTGGATTTCTAAGCTGCAGATGCTGTTCTGGCTGGAAAAAAGATAAGAGATTTAAATTGCAGAAAAGGCACCGTTTCCTCTGTGCATTGCTTTGGATTCTATCCCCCTCTTTTACAAAAGCTGGCAGCACGGGTCGGCACGGTAAATGCTTCGACGCCCAAAGGAACTGAAAGGGCGCCGGAGCATTTGTCGTGTGGCACTCGACTGCACGGCGTTGTCAAAGAGGGCCTATATTTGGCCTCCAAATTTGTGCTCTGAAACTTTGGCATGGAGCAAAGATGCATACGCAAATAAATGTTTGAGTTGCATGCTGGGGGATTTAGACAGCTGCACACGTACATCCCAGTGTTTGCCAATTACCCGCAATGATCGTTAACATCCATTAATTGTTAGTTCAGGGGTGGGGAATGAGTTCCACAATCCAGTCAGGATTTCCCCAAACGAATGTGCATGAGAGAGATTTGCATGCACTGCCTCCATCGTAGGCAAATGGATCTCATGCATATTCATTAGGGAAATCCTAAAAACCCCACTGGATTGCAGCCTTCATTCCTCACCCCTGTACTAGCAATTAATTGATGTTAACGATCATTTCAGCTAATTGGCAATCACTGGGATTTACATGTGCAGCTGTCTAAATCCCCTAGGGAAGGGGCAGAGGCATTCTGAAAAGTTGCTTGTGGTTTTATAGAATAGCTCCATTTCTGTGCCCGAATGTAAAAAGTTGGGTGCCAGCATTTACACCAAGTTTCAGCTGGCATAAATACCAGTGGCCAGATTTGGACATGGGAACCAACTACGGGTATTCTATAAAGCAGTGTTTCCCAAGTCGGTCCTGGAGTACCCCCTTGCCAGTCAGGTTTTCAGGAATCTACAATGAATGCACATGAAAGATTTGCATACAACAGAAGTAGTGTGCGTAAATCTCTCTCATGTATATTCATGGTAGAGATCCTGAAAACCTGATTGCCAGGGAAGTACTCCAGGAGTGACATGGGAAACACTGTTATAAAGAATGCTCAACTCAAGTGCCGTTTACAGAATAGCACTTAGCACATTTATAGATTTCCCCCCCCCCCCCCGCTTAATGGCCTCATTGCCATTTGTAACAAAGGTGGGGCCAGATTTGGGTTAGTGATTTCCCATAACACACCTCATAGAAACATAGAAATAGACGGCAGATAAGGGCCATGGCCCATCCAGTCTGCCCATCCTAATGTCTCTCCCCTACCTTTGCCCTGTGAATAGATCCCGTGTGCCGATCCCATTTGGCCTTAAAATCAGGCACGCTGCTGGCCTCAATCACCTGTAGTGGAAGACTATTCCAGCGATCAACCACCCTTTCAGTGAAAAATAATTTCCTGGTGTCACCTCGTAGTTTCCCGCCCCTGATTTTCCACGGATGCCCTCTTGTTGTCGTGGGACCCTTGAAAAAGAAGATATCTTCCTCCCCTCTGCACTGCAACAAAGAAAAAGGCAAAAGAAAGTCAAAAAGGCAAAAGAAAAGGCAAAAACCGCTGAGGTCTGCCTCGTGCCCTGGCTTCCCTTCTTCTTAAAGGGGAGCCTGGGCACCGATGCGACCTGTGACACGGTGGGGGGGGGGGGGGGGCGGAGCTACCACTCGCCGCGACCCCGGGTCTAACTGCTTCCTCTGGCTCCCTCTCGGCCTCTCCTCCCCTTCCCCTCTGCGCTGCAACAAAGAAAAAGGCAAAAGAAAGTCGAAAAGGCAAAAAACACCTCCACCACCTATTTGTAAATTGCAGTGACAAAAGTCAGGGAGGCCAAATCAACTTGGAACTTTGCAGACTTTCAATTTTGACCTAAGAACTTGATAGAGACTGCCCTGGTAACTGGAGAGCAGGCCAGAGATAAGTAAAGTGTGCTCTTGTATAGGGTTACCAGATTTCCTCTTTAAAAAAAAAAAAAAAAAAGGTCCCCTGACCCCGCCCCACTTCACCCTGGCCATGTTCCGCCCTCAGCCTCGCCCCCACATGAACCGTACATATGTCTCCTTCCCCAATCGTGGGGCCATATCTGAATGTCCTCTGTGCATGCATGGATGTCGCCGCGATAACATCACATACATTCATGCATGTGATGTTAGTTTCCAAGTATATTATATAGTTTGATTAATTGCCTAATCTACATTCTAGGCGATAGCACGTTGACGTCCATGCGTGTGCAGAGGACATCCAGACATGGCCCCGAACTCGGGGCCTTCCGCAACCCGGACAGACTATCGATTTTGGAAATCTCTCCAGGCACCCAGACAGTCCCCTAAAAAGAGGACGTGTCCTTTCCCAGACATCTGATAACCCTACTCTTGTGCCAAGAGACAGTCATGTGTGCTGTGGCCCTGCCAGGAGCAGGCTACGCGAGGACATTATCACATTTAAGGATTTTGTGTTGTCTGCCTTCTTTCTTCCTGTGAACTAAACGGGACCCTTTGCCCTACAACTTAAATAAATATTATTTACTTTTACCTGCACCTGCTGTGTGACTGTCATTATGGCTCTTGTCCCACACTCACACGCAGTACCACAGGTACATTTGAATGTGAGGATATGTATGCTTGTGGGGCTGGCTCTGGCTGCTTATTTCCAACTTTGACACAGGCAACCTGTTATATAATTATCTCCCCCAATTAGATTTAGGCCTCCTTTTATGAAACTGCGATGGCCCGCGCTGCTCCCGACGCTCATTGATTTCCTATGGGCGTCGGGAACAGCGCAGGCCATTCAGCGCAGCTCTCTGCGCTAGAAACTGCTATCGCAGTTTTGTAAAGGACGGGGTTAGTTTCATACACTAAAAATTGTCCTCCATCCAGCCACTGGAGCAGCAGTGGTAGCGGTCCTGACCGAACAACCCCTCCTGTCCCTCCCTCCAGCCCTTGAAGCAGCAGCAGCAGCTGGTCCTGATCTGGCAAACCCCCGTTCCTCCAGTCCTGAAGCAGCAGCCGGTCAGCAGAGGCAGTGCTGTAAACAGGCTACTCGTAGCCAGCCCCGTCAGTCACTTCCGACACAGCAGAGGGAAAGCTCTGTCGGGGCTGGCCGCGAGCAGCCTTTTTACAGAGAAAGAGGATTATTCCTGACAGAAGCCAGAAGATCTTGGATTCGAAGTGGAAAAGAAAAGTCTAAAGGAAGAAATTTCTAGTGTCTGTCCAGTTGTCATCGTTTGTGAGGATAACAACTTTTTCTCCTGATTTCACTCATCCAGTAAAGTCTACGGCCTAACCAGTCAGTGTATAAAGTTGGACAGCAGCACTTTATTCAGTGGTAATGTTACATAGAAAAATGAAGGCAGATAAAGACCATATGGTCTGCTTATCCTTGCCAACCATCTCTTCCTCTCCCTCAGAGATCCAATGTTCTTGTCCCAAGCTTTCTTGAATTCAAATAAAATTTTTATCTCCTCACCTCCACTGAGAGGCTGTTCCACGCATTCACCACCCTTTCTGTGACAAGGTATTTTCTGAGGTTACTTCTGAGTTTATCCCCCATTCACCTTCACCCTATGCACCCTCATTCCAGAGCTTTCTTTCAATTGAAAGAGACTCACTTTGTGCACTTACACCTCATAGGTATTTAAACATCTCTCCTCTCCTGCCTTTCCTCCAAAATAAACAAACACAGCAAAAGTCTCCCCTAACCCAAAAATAGGAAGAAGGGTAGAGGCATCCGAACCAAAGAAACACCTAAAGCAAATAATTAGTGATATGAGTGGAAAACCCTCAGTCTCGCAGCTTGCTATGGGAACAAATCCCTACAGCACCAGCTGCCACAATCAAAACCCAGAACGGGTGTTACTTGTGAAACATTCCTGGGTTTCCAACTAAATTTACAAGTGCACAAAACGTGCTACTGGTGAAAAATAAAGTGAAATAATTAGTGAAAAAATCACTAAACAATAAAATGGTTCGGGCTCTGCGGTTAAATCCATGGAGGCATTCCCCTCTGGTTCAGCGCCATTTTCATTTCGGACTTTCTTTTCTTCGGCTGGCATTGAGAGCACAATCGGACCACTCAGCTAGTTCCTGAGAAAAAGGGGTGGTTCCTCTCGAAACGGAACTCCGTTGGACTGTTTCTTTCTTAACTGGTTGTTCTGCCTTCTAGACTTCGTCGGAAGAAGCTAAGTATTTTTGCTTTTTTGACTTTGTTAGCATTTGAGCCAGCCCGGGTGATTTTGGACGCTCCTTGCCCTTGGAAGAGGGGCCGAGATACCCGAACCATTTTATTGTTTAGTGATTTTTTCACTTATTATTTCACTTTATTTTTCACCAGTAGCACGTTTTGTGCACTAGTAAATTTAGTTGGAAATCCAGAGATGTTTCACAAGTAACACCCGTTCTGGGTTTTGATTGTGGCAGCTGGTGCTGTAGGGATTTGTTCCCATAGCAAGCTGCGAGATTGAGGGTTTTCCACTCACATCACTAATTATTTGCTTTAGGTGTTTCTTTGGTTCGGATGCCTCTACCCTTCTTCCTATTTTTGTGTTAGGGCAGACTTTTGCTGTGTTTGCCTATTGCAGCTTTCCCCATTTTGGGTTTTTCTAGCATTTTCCTCCAAAATATACATATTAAGATCTTGAAGTCTGTCCCCATATGCTTTATGACAAAGATCACTGATCATTCTAGTAGCTGACCTCTGGACTCACTACATCCTGTTTATATCTTTTTTGAAGCTGCTGTTTCTAGAACTGTACACAATCTTCTAAAAAAACATTCACTCTCATGTAGAAATTACAGGAATTCAGCTAGGTGAGACCCAGCAGAAGCGCTTAGGGCCAGATTCTGTAATTGGTGCCTATAAGTTAGATGCCTACTGCGTGTCAATCACACTTAGGCACCCATTACCAGAATCACGCATTTTAAAACTTAGGTGCCTGTAATGTAGGGTTTTAGAGGCCTACATTATAAGTGCCTAAGTTAGAGTTATCAGACGTCTGGGAAAAGCTATACATGTCCTCTTTTTAGAGGGCTGTGCAGATGCCCAGACAGACTTTGGGTTTGTTTGGGTTTTGGAAAGCCCCAACGAGATCTGGCTGCATCCGAAAGGCCTCTGAGCGTACGCAAATGACGTCGCACAGATCTGTGCATGCTCCAGGCCCTCAAGATGCGGCCAAAGCTCGTTGGGGGGGGGGGGGAAAGAGAGGAGGCTTTGTGGAAGCGGGGCTGGGGGGGGCGGAACAGGGCAGAGCTGGAGGTGGAATTGGGTGGAGCCAAGGCAGAATAAGGCGTGGCCAGAGGCAGAACTGGCTGGGGCCATTTGTCTGCGGTTTTGTGGCCCAAAATATGATAACTCTAGCCTAAGGGGTCCTATTATCATCATGCTCAATGCAGGCGTTAGCGGCTAGCGCGGCAGGTGGTTTAACGCGCAATATTATGCGCGTTAAATCCCTACCGCAGCTTGATAAAAGGACCCCTAAGTCTTTTATAGAGATCATGCCTAGTAGCACCTGTCGTTTTCTACCCCTAACGCACCTACAATGGGGTTAGGTGCTGATAGGCGCTATCTTTTGTAGAATCGCACCTAACTCCCAATTAAATTTTATTTTTTTATTTTATTATTTTTTTAAAATTTTATTATTTTATTAAATTACAACAGTGTAATACATTTGATTAAAAATAGCAAATATTACAGAGAATACACCATTTCATATAATTATTATATTTTATTATTAAATTTTATTTTTTTTAATTATGAGCTTGTTAAAGCTATGTGAGCTTATGCGAGTAAGTACACTTGTATTTCCAGTTACAGTATTAAAGTTGTTGCTGAATTCTACTTTCTCAGCCTATCATATGCCCAGGCATTCACATGGCAGAATAAGTTAATTTCCAATTGGCTAAAGCAAAGGTTGCCCAATATTTTCATCCATCTACACAAGCATGACAAAGCTGCCTAGTGATGCGGTTCCAGGAAAGAGACCTTAGATATCGGTGCATTCTACTGTATTTACTGTTTGAAATCAGTTCTGCAGGTGTGATAATGCACCAGGATGGAGTTGTCAGGAATCCAGGCTGGTTTAAAATTTCTTTGGCAGCTCTGGTGTGATGAATGACCCTCTCCCCTCCCCCAAAGGAGCTCACAAATGATGTGGTCTCCTGAGGCACAAAGAGAGAAAATGATTTGCACTAAGTTTTCCTCTGACTGCTAGGTCTCTCCCTGTTCCTTCTCTCTGCTCATGTGATTTGTAGCTTGATTTTATGGCTGTTTAGTTTTAGAGCTTGATTTTAGCTGTGGCTCTGGTTGTACAGATGTTTTAGCTTAGCATTAGGGGTTTTGGTTGATCCCATTACGTCACCAGAACATTAGTTCAGTGCATTTAATACAGACATCAGTTTGGAAACCATTTAAAAACCACTGCCTACTGAGTGGGGCAGAAAGCCTAGAGGAGAGGACTCTAGAAACAGGAAGCCCTTAACCCAGCCTTAGTATTCCATCTCTTCTGATTTGCTGGGTATGTCATGGAGAGACATCGACACCGGTGTGCCTAAACCACCAGTAAGTATACAAATGAGACCATTTTAAGTTTCAGCATAAGTTGTCATTAAATGTTCTAAATGTATGTTGAAAAGTCACCTTAAATTTCACTTGAAATTTCTTCCTTTAGTTCCATCTAATAAAAACACATCAACATTATATAGAAATGCTTATATATCTAATATTAGGATTTATCTTATCATATATTAGGATTTATTAACCAACTGTATGAAGAGATTCATATACTGTATTCTCTCTAACAACTGCCTGGGCTGCTATTTAGAAACAATAGGTTTTCTGAAGTCTAGGCTAATGGAGGCATCATTTCTCTCCTCCTCCCCATGATAACCACCATTTCTGTCCTCCACCCTGCTTCCTGCTGTAACTGGCATTGCTCTCTTCCACTTACCCTCCCTCCCACAAGGACTGGATCAGTTTTTTTGCCTCATCTCGAGTTTATGGTGCAGGGCTCATACAGGGCCTTGAACATCTATCTGCGCATGATTAAGGTCTTGAGCAAGTGGGTCAGTGGTTAGGTCTATCAAGAGATTTCATGATCTGTCTTGCTCACATTTCACTTACTAACAAGCAGACCCACTTGTAGGTTGAGGCTTAGGGTGCCATATTGTGAAGTCGCCAAATAGAGGAGCTTGCTCCCTGTTACAGCAGGGACATGTAGCATGGAGTCTTACCCTGCTTCCCTTCTGGCTGTCCAATTTATTTATTTATTTATTTTTAATCTTCGACACTTTTCTCCTCTACCTGCTACAATCTACTCTCTGGTCTTGCCTATGGGTGCCAAAATTCTAAACTCAGCACTGTTAACATTCTGCTGTTATCCTTACTATTTATCTAAGCGTTTTGATTGCTCTTCAATAGTTATGAGTAGTAAAGTGGGGTTTTTTTTTCTTCTACTTGACCTAATTTCATGTTTTATAACATCGTCTATGCTCTCAGCATTTTTCAAAAAGATTCATTTGATATACAGTTTGAAATTTATTTTTCCCTCCTTTTTCCACTTAGTTTCACAGAGAGGATGTCTGATTATCTGATTTCCCCAACAGCATAAAATAAAATAAAATAGATAACATAAGAACATAAGCATTGCCTCTGCCGGGTCAGACCAGGGGTCCATCGCACCCGGCAGTCCGCTCCCGCGGCAGCCCTCCAGGTCCATGACCTGAAAATGTTCCCTACCTAACCTAAAAAGTCCATACCCTATTTGCTCAGTGTCCTGTGAGGTAAACCTCTATCTGTACCCCGTTATTCCCTTCGCTTCCAGGAAGTCATCCAGTCCCATTTTGAACCCCAGAATTGTACTCTGGCTTATCACCTCTCCGGGAAGCGCGTTCCAGGTGTCTACCACCCGTTGAGTGAAGAAGAACTTTCTTGCATTCGTTTTGAATCTGTCTCCTCTCAGTTTTTCTGAGTGACCTCTTGTTTTAGTTGCCCCTGCTAGTTTAAAGAATCTGTCCCTCTCCACCTTCTCTATGCCTTTCATGATTTTATAAGTCTGTATCATGTCCCCTCTCAGTCTCCGCTTTTCCAGGGTAAAGAGCCCCAGCCTGTCTAACCGTTCGGCATATGAGAGGTTCTCCATACCCTTTATCATCCTCGTTGCTCTCCTCTGGACCCTCTCGAGTATTGCCATGTACTTCTTGAGGTATGGCGACCAGTATTGGATGCAGTATTCCAGATGTGGGCGCACCATTGCTCAATACAGTGGCAGGATAACTTCCTTCGTTCTGGTAGTGATACCCTTTTTGATAAATCCCAGCATTCTGCTCGCTTTTTTTGAGGCTGCTGCACATTGCACCTCCGGCTTCATTGTGTTATCCACCAATACCCCCAGATCTTTTTCTTGGCTGCTTTCCCCGAGTACCCACCCTCCCATCATATAGCTGTACCTGGAGTTCCCCTTCCCTATGTGCAAGACCTTACATTTCTCCACATTGAAGCTCATCTGCCATTTTTTTGCCCACTCACTCAGTTTATTCAGGTCGCTCTGCAGGTCTGTGCATCGGTGCCTTCATATCTGCCATCAGCCCACAGAATCCTCAGTGGGAAGAGTAAGATATGGTCCCGGGTCTCTCTCTCTATGGTTTATTACATCCCCTCACCAGGTCACGCAATATACTTTCTTGCTGCTTTCCCAGGCTTTCCCAAATCAGATGCTGCTGTTTTAGAAACAGGTATTTGGGAGTGGGAGAGTGTATTTGTATGTGTGTGGGGGGGGGAGAGGGGTCATAACTTAATCCCTTCAGCAGTCATCTGGTCAGTTTGGGTACCTTTCTGGCACTAGACACTTCTAAAACAGGTCTAGCTCTGGATCTCTAAATGGCGTTCTAGATGTCATGTTTGATTTTCGCCACAAGGAAAGGGAAAGAAGGTACCAAGCCTCAAGGCAAAGCAAAACCAACAAAGAGAGGCACTGGAGATGTCATATCCAACCTGTGGTCACAAATTCTTTATTTGCATGTATCAAAGTTTTGTAGCAAGTCTTAAAATAAGCAAAGTTCCAAAAGACGAAGTCCCGACTAGGATCCAAGTTTTGGCGATACCATCACTTTCCTCGGGGGATTGTTATGAACTTGCAAAATGCTGCAAACTGTGCATGTTAACGCATCGGCATCTCTTCGTCCCAAAAAAAGCGCCAAAAGTATCTTCTGGCGCTTCTTTTTGGACGAAGAGACGCTGACGTGTGTTCACACGCACAGTTCGCAGCAAACTTTGCAAGTTCATAACAGTCCCCTGAGGAAGGCAATGGTATCGCCAAAACTTGGATCCTAGTCTGGACTCCGTCTTTTGGAACTTTGCTTGTTTTAAGACTTATAACAAAACTTTGATACAAACTGCAAATAAAGGATTTGTGGCCACAGGTTGGATTTGACATCTCCAGTGCCTCTTTGTTGGTTTTGATTATCACCACAAGACATCCAAGCACACCTATAACATGTCTCCAATCCCTTTAACTTTGGACACTCGGTCCTAGATTCTCAAAACAAAATCGGCATTTAATGCAGTCGCTAAAACAGTTACAGCCGGTTTAGCCTGTGTGTATTTTAGCGGTGGATTATCAAAATGGTTTATGGCGGTCTTTTGTGAGCTTTCTAGCAGTCTCTGACACTGCCATGCAAATGGGCTTTTCAGTATTCAAATGAGCACTCTGGTGGATTCTTAAACGGCATTGGCTTTTAGCGACAAAAATCAGCGACTGATCTGGGGGTGCCGGTACAATGCCAGCACTGTTAAAAGTGTGTAATTTGATTGTGACTAATGACAAAAAAATAAAAAATTAGTTTGGTATTTTTTAGTGGAATTAGTAAAGCATGCTTCTTGAGCACATGCATTTTAGCCCCCCTCGGCAGCGGTAGAGATACCCACTCTCTCCCTCTGCCAACTGACACACCCCTCCGGCAGGGAGAGAAATGCCCAATCTCTCCTGCTGCCAACCGACACAACCCTCGACCCTCCTCGGCAGCGGGAGAGATACCCACGCTCTCCCACCGCCATGCTACACCCTCCTGCCCCCTCCTCCTTACCTTTCTTTAGATGGCTGGCCGGAGGGATGCCTACTCCCTCATGCTAGCTGGCCTGTCTCTTCAAAATAGGCCTTCCCCTCCCTGATGCATCCTGAGGCTCTGATTGGCCCAGATTGGTGGTTAAGGCCCCTGCTTTGCATCTGGGAAGGAGCTTGAGGCTCTGATTGGCCCAGATTATTTAAGGCTTCTCCCATAAGAGGGGCCTTTATCATAGCCTCAGGCCCCTCCCTGGTTGTTGCTTTATTTTTTTGTCTTTATTCTGCGCTGCCCTTTACTATCACCAGTGATGGGCACATGCAAATTTAGCGAATCTTCGCTAATGTCCGCAGACCTCATTTGCATGAGCAATTTTTTTTGAGAATGACTCGAGTCTATGAAATCACTACAAGAATGCCTGCGACAGTCTGTATTTAAAACCAATTTTTGAGAATCTGGCCCTCGGTGAAAAAACGAGTCTAGCGAAAAGTCTAGAAAGTCTGTTTCAAAAATCAGCACTTGGATATTTTGGCAAGAAAAACATCCAAGTTCCGATTTATGCCGATTTTTGGATGGCTTTGTGTTTTGAAAATGAGCTTCTTAGACCTCATGGGTGTTGCTTTCAACTCCTTTTCAATATCCATTTCTGACTTTCTCTTTGAGCTTTGTATGCTCCTGCCTTAGGCCTAGATTCACTAAGGGTAGGAATTGGATCCAATCCGTGTCCAGGGGGCTGATTCACGAATTGCCCTCATGTAAATGAGGGCGATCGGAATCACGCCCCCAACTGCTTGCCCAAATCGCTCTATGCGCAGACCAGCAGATCTAAATTTAACTTATTATTATATTTTTTTTTTTTTTACTGTTTTTTAATTTTTCGCGAGCCTGTGGTTTTAACCTGCTTTAAACCCGTAGGTTAAAACCATGGGCTTACATAGCAGGGAAGGGCAGGAGAATCGGGGCGAATCGGGGCAGGAGATTTGGGGCAAAGCAGGGCAGCAGGAGAATCGCAGCTTCGGGGCAGAGAGCAGGAGATTCAGGGCAGAGCAGAGCGCAGGAGAATCACGGCTTGAGCTGGGGCAGAGAACAGGAGATTCGGGGCAGAGCAGGGCAGCAGGAGAATCGCGGCTTCAGGGCAGAGATCAGGAGATTCGGGGCAGAGCAGTCGGAAATGACATGAACGACTGGTCCCCAGCAGTTGTTTGTTTGCTGATCGGCCAGCCCAGTTGGTGTTGCTTTTTTTTTTTTTTTTTTTTTTGTGAATCGCTGCCTGCCTACATTTGAATGCCATTCCCCCTCATTTGCATGCGCGGATTGGAGGATGATCGGGACAGAGGTTAGTGGAGGGAGATCGGGTCGCAAAGGGGTCAGAACTTGATCGGTGGGCTTAGTGAATCTAGCCCTTAGTACCCAACTGCTTTTTCCTCCATCAGCCCTATTTCCTGTTTGGTAAATCTCCCTCAGACCCTCTATCTACATGACTAGCACTTGTAAAATCTGTACTTTATCCCAAAGTATGCAGGTAGTTATGAGAAGCTGGCATGCTGTGGGAAAAGGGCAGATTTTACAAGTGCTGGCCCAGGCTCAAAGGTGGGGGTCTGAGGGGGAGACAGGACCGAACATGGAGGGAAAGTGTAATTTGGGGGGAAAAACAGGGTCAAACATGGCATCGTAGAGGGGAGAAAAAGCCCAGTCTTGAAGGTGCTGTGGGGATAGGCCAAATGAAATAGGGTCCACTAACAGAAGTGGGGGGATGGGGAAGGGAGGTGGGCTGAGGGGGCAAGATTGACCCAAACAATGAGACTGTTGGGCAGACAGGATGGACTGTTTAGATCTTTAATCTGCCATCATTTACCATGTAAGAGAGATGGGACCAACACAATTTGAAAAATACAAATGCTCAGACATCAAAGTTAGAAAAAAAGTATTTAAAATTTCAGTTTAATGACTGAAATATATCAACTTTGGAAATGTGTAGTCTGTCTTGTACTGTATTATGAGCATCAACGGAGGAAATGAATATCTATTTCTTTTGCTGCAGTGTTTCTCAGGGTTTTCCTTTCACTTTTGGCCTATAGATTTCCAATTTGTAGTTAGGTTTTCTGTACAGATCTCTCTATATGACACAGGTGAGAGATTCTGCTAGTGTAGACTTTCTAGGTGGGAACCAGAGAATGACTCGGTGGCAAAATTCATCACCGTCCCCGCCCCCGCGGATAACCGCAGGTTATCCCATGTCATTTTCTAGTATCTATTTCAACCTCAGTCCTTCTACACCAGCATTCTTCAAAGCTTGCGGGTCAGTGGTTGTGCCCAATTATACTCTGATTCTCCCCTCTCTCCTTAAAGAATGAGCATTAAGGATATAGGAAGGAGGCACTGGGGGAACCAAGGACATGGGAAGGGGCACTAAGGACATAGGAAAGAGCACTGGGGGCACTAAGGACATAGAAAGGAAGGAGGGAGGGAATAGAAAGGGACAATTGTTGGGCTTTAGTGCAGAAAGAAATGAAAGAAAGGATGCACAGTCAGAAGGAAACGCAACCAGAGACTCATGAAATCACCAGACAGCAAAGGTAGGAAAAATGATTTTATTTTCAATTTAGTGATCAAAATGCGTCAATTTTGAGAATTTATATCTGCTGTTTATATTTTGCACTATATTTGTCCATTTTTCTATAGTTACTGAGGTGACATTGCATATTTTAAAGTCATCTGCCTTGACATCATTGAAAACCCCCCCAATATAAATGATAATTAACATTTTCTCTGCATATAGTGTGCTTTGTGCTTTTTTGGTTTTTTATTTTATTTTATGGTTACCATTATGAATTAATAAGATATCATATGTACACATATCTTATTATCTGCTGTATGTTTAAGCAGCTATGTTTTAGGATATGTAGGAAAGGACCCGTATGATACTGTTTTGTTATGTTTGTACGTATGTGTTTAAATATGTATGTTTTATTGTTATCCTAACGTGACTCGTACAGAGTATCTAGTACCAATATACATTTCTTTTTTGATCTATTGAACTTGGCGGGACAGTTTGGTGAAGAGGTATGTTTTTATTGAATTCCTAAAGCTGAGGAGTCTTTCAAGGAATCTGATCCGCGGGGGCAGCCGATGCCAGTGGCTCGTTATGAAGTGAGAGTAAGAACGTCGTTTGGCAGTTTGCAGTGGAAGGGCACAACTAGGGGGTGTTTTGAGGTGTATTTCGTCCTGGGAGCGGAGGGACTTGTTTGGCACGTACTGTGGAAGCTTGGCTATCATGTAGCCCGGCATCATATTGTGCAAGGATGTGAATGCTAGCTTCGGGCCCTTGAAGACACAACGTTTGGTTACGGGCAGCCAGTGAGCTGACGATAAAGCCTGGGAGACAGGGTCATGGGCACAGAGGTTTTTTTAGTCGTCTGATTGCCACCTTTTGTACACTTTGGAGACATCTTTTCAAGGATAGGACCAATTTTATGGAATAGTTTGCCCCCCTTCAGGAGACTTCTTTCATATGATATAATATTATTTGGAACGATATTATTAACTAAAAAACCTATAAGTGCAAATCAGAATAAATTGCTCCTCATCATGACAGGAGCGGCCATACAGATGATAATGAAAAATTGGAATAACTTGAATTATAGTTTTTGGTGAGAGTCTGTATGTCAAGTTTATAAGTTTGAAAACATTTTTTCCATGCAGAGAGGTCATCATAATAAATTTAAGGAAATTTGGGGCCCATTAACAAAATATTACAAATTATGATATATTAATATTAATTCCCTTTGATTTTTGAAAGATTGCACATCCAGGGGGGAGGGGCAGTTTAACAACTTTATAGCATGTGATTGAAATAGAGTGCATTTTGTTATATTACTTGTTTGTTCACTTGTTTGCACTACATATTTGATTTAAAAATGAATAAAGAATTAAAAAAAAAAGATTTTAAAATATTTTGCAAACAGAAGGACTTTGTTTGCATTTGATGTCTCTAATCTTATTTATTTATTTATTTTTAATTCTTTATTGATTTTCTAAACTTCAAAAGTGCAATATAACAAATCTATATCCTATAAGTTAATAAAAGCACATTCAACTTACAAATATGCATAACCAACCATTTTCTCCCCCCACCCAATGATTATTCAGTAAAATACAGAAACATAGACTATCCCAATAACCTTATCCTATTGAGATTAAAAATATCCTCCCACCCCAGGTGGACATACTCAAAAGTCAAATTAGGACAGAAATAGCCCCTCCCCCCACCCACCCTTTCCTGGATGTGTACGAAAATAAACCAAACTGACTCATAATCAAAGGCCTACTAATCTTATTTTTCCTGTGTTTGGATTCTGTTTTGATTTTACTTTTTTGATTCTATGTTAATGTTTGTTGTAACCCACTCAGACCCTAGCAGGCTCCTTTTACAAAGCCGTAGAAGTTTCTTTTTTTTTTTTTTGTAAATCTTTATTAAATTTCCAAACTACCATAGTGCAAACAAACAATTTCAATATACATAAGTTTACACAAAATGCACATTAAACTTATAGACATTAATGTACAACTATTTCCCCCCCCACCAAATAATCAGAAAAAGTACATACCTACAAGAAACCCTCCATATATTCTCTGAATGAAATTCCAATGCAAACACCCCCACCCCCCCGGATGTGTATGCTTAAGGGTCGATAAAATAAAATCAGTTATCATTTCCAAACATCCATAAATTTCTTATACCGAGCATTGGAGCATTTACCTCACCAGCCCCTGGTAAAAAAAACCAACCTCTACCGCAGCTTTGTAAAAGCTGGCGTAGGTTTCCTTACAATACTGCAAAGACGCTGGAAGATTGTGAACTGCAGCTCTGTGTATCATTTCCCTCTTCTCTTGCAGTTTCATAGCTGACTGCTTTTCCAACTACAGTCTGTTTCCAGGGTTAACTGTGCTTCTACAAACAGCGTTTTCTACTGCCTATTAGATTGGCCCACCCACAGGTCTAACATGCACAGATTAACTCCAGAACTGTTCATATTGGCATGGGTCTGCCAGCTTTCTAAGCTCTGCCAAAAACTGTAACCGATTCAACCTCCTTTAGTTTTGTTTTCGCTCACGAAATGTGAACCCTTCAGCAATTTGCTCTTGGACTAGCACATATGCTTCAAAACAAGGTTTTACCTATAGACCATTTTGAGATATTAATATATTAAATTGTCAGGCTGTATGTTTTCCCACCACAGGCAATTAGCCAATTTGGCCCTATTCTTCCTGGTGCCTAAGAATAATGGTCAAGCCTTCATAGGTTGTTGCTCCCTCCTGTGAAATCTATCAATTGTATCACATGTTGTCTTTTTCCAAACTGCAACCTGCAGCTCTAACACGGGGCAACTTGTCCCGGATCAGCTCTCTTGCGTCCCCTGGACTACGACGGCAGCAAATTACTGGAGCCACCAACTTTCTCGGCACAGCCTGAAGGCTCCCAAAGGTTTTCCACTCCATCAATCAGCACAGCAGGGTCCTCTTTTCGGTTCCAGTCCTCCTGCTTGCCAATTTGTTGTGTCTTTACTTATCCTGAGGCCTCTGGAAAGCACAAACATGCAGGACGTTCTTTGATGTGTGGTTGGAATCTAATTTCCTAGGATGACCTCTGTCTCATGTCTAGTATAAACCCCCTGTACAGAGTTTCCAGGGCCAAGTTACTATCGTGCCAAAGACTGTTTGTAATCAGGATAAATAGCATTGTTTATAACAGAAGCTGGTGGTTTTGCCTGAAGACAGTCCCAGAGTCCAAAAGCTACATCAACTGCAAGGTACTCCGATAATTAAACTGCAGATATGCAATTCCTCGGCTAGTGATCATCTTGTCCAGATCCACCGCACTATAATTGGCATTATTACAGCTTTGCTGGGGGGGGGGGGGGGGGTGGAGGATGATGTCCCTGGAACCTTGGCATGATCCTGTGCTGAGATGGTTAAGAAAAGAGGCTGATGATTACTGGCTGGCTATAGAGGGTCGCTCTTGTGCTTTTCATACTGGCAGTGATAAGTGATCCTGGCTGCATCTTTCCTAAAGTAGGGCAGGTTGGAGAAGACTACTACAGGTTTCCAGTGTGTCTCAGTAATCCTTGGAAAATAATTGCAGAACTAAACCTCTGGGCTACAGCACATTTTCCACTCGATTAGAGAGCTTTATGGGGCTCTTTAAAGAGACCTGCAGGGTAACACATTGTGTGCTGAGGTCACCATATGCCCAAATCTTCCAGCTGGGATTCATTCCATGACAAGAGGATTTTAGTAAAGCTATTGCAAGGAGCTTAAGAGAGAGAAGCATTAGAGCGGGAGAGAGAGAAGGGTAAATTAGCATTAACAAGTTTGGGTTTTGCACTGTGGACACCACTTATACCCACTCTAAAAGTAGCCTAAGAATATAAGAATTGCCATACTGGGACAGACCAAAGGTCCATCAAGCCCAGTATCCTGTTTCCAACAGTGGCTAACCCAGGTCACAAGTACCTGGCAAGATCCCAAGAAGTAAAACCGGTTTTATGCTACTTATTCTAGGAATAAGCAGTGGATTTCCCCAAGCCATCTCAATAATGAGTTATGGACTTTTGTTTTAGGAAATTGTCCAAACCTTTTTTAAACCCTGCTAAGCTAACTACTTTCACCACATTCTCCAGCAACAAATTTGTTCACTTCTTGACCTGCAAAAACTGACTTTCTTCCACAGCACTCTATTCCATAAATACAAGTCCAGCTAGCTGTCTTTCTTTTTTTTAAATCACTTTTATTGGTGTTTTGCCCACAAAAAGTGCATATGGCATAAATAATGTCAACACAAAGAGAAAAAACTTCAGAATAAAACTGAAGGAAACAGGATCGATTTAATGTAGCAGTCGCTTGGTAATTTAATCTTCTCTGTAACTCACAGGTATCTCCTTCTGTTATAACAAAGCAGGATATCGCCTGGCTGTTTTATGCCAGTCCCTCTTTCTCTGAGAGTCTCCAGGCTGCTGCTTCCGGGCCCCTGAGTGGGCCGCTAGCCTCCTTGAACTCTCCTGAAAATCACTCAAAATAGCTATTCCTTTATCTAAAACAAGAACTACTCGGGACACGCTCAGCCAGTTGGGTTTTCATGATATCCTTAATGAATGTGCTTGAGCTGGATCTGCATATCCAGTAATGGAGTTGTACATATAAATGTATCCATGCATATTCATTGTGAGTTTTCCAATAACCTGACTAGCTGGGTGTTTCTTGAGGGCTGGATTGATAACCACTGCTCCACAAGATGCACCACATTTCATTTAGTAGTTGATTTAAGTGAGGTGAAGTATGGCCTGCCTCAGCACCCTGAGGTTCTGGGATTGAATCCTAGTGCTGCTCCTTTGGACCCTGGGCAGGTCACTTAATCCTCCATTACATCGGGTACAACCTGTATATATATAAATTGCATTGAATGTGTAAGCACAAAAAGGCAGTATAAAAGTCCCATTCCCCTTTTCCTTTCGAATATTCTGGACATGTCAAAAATCCCAATAATACCCTTTCTTGGTTCTCTGCTTGGGGGGGGGGGGGAGGGTGTCAGAAAAAAATACAAAATTTTCAAAAGGCATAAATAAAACAAACTTTCTCAATACTTCTTCAGTGTTTGCTCTGGATATGCCAGGGTTTGGTCTCTCACAGAACAAGTTGTTTGCTGGAAAACACTCTCTTGGTCCCAAACAATTCCTCGGGTGTACTAAAACATTTTTGCAGCTTGCAGAACTGGGTTGGATTCCTCCAGACTTCCTGTTGCAGAATAGTTGTTGAAACCCAGCTGGATGTCCAAACATCTTCTCCAGATGCCTGTGGTCTGTTTTCTCCTCTTTTCATTTTTTTTTTTTTTTTTTAACAAGTGTAAGGCATGTCCCTTTTGTATTCCCAGAAACTATATAGTGGGACCGCTTACATCAGCGGTCTCAACTCAAACCCTTTGCAGGGCCACATTTTGGATTTGTAGATACTTGGAGGGCCACATCAAAAAATAGTTAATGTCTTATTAAAGAAATGACAACTTTGTAGACTTAGATCAGTCTTGGATTTTTTTTTTGGAAGATTCACATTCAAAATGTCCCCGGTTCACTGAATTGCTGGGTGAATTTTTTGATGCACTGAGCTCTTGTACTGGTGAGTGAGCAGGTGAAAAAAAACAGCCAAGTACCCCCTAAGTCTAACAAATATCAACCGAGTACTCCCGCCCAAGCTCCACCCCTGACCCAGCCAAGCACTGTCCTCACCCTACCCCCATAATAATAGTACTAATTGTAATGCAATTTCTTCCATTCATTTTTCATATACACACAATATATTACATTATATACATAATGGTAATCACAAAATTTAAAAAACACAAAGCACACTGTACACAAAGAAAATATTAATTATTTTATTTTTTTTTCCAAGAGGTCAAGGCAGATGACTTTAAAATATGCAATGTCACCTCAGTAACAACTACAGAAAAATAGACAAATATAGTGCAAAATATATACAGCAGATTATAAATTCTGAAAACTGACACATTTCAATCTCTAAATTTAAAATAAAATTATTTTTCCTACCTTTGTTGTCTGACAATTTCATGAATCTCTGGTTGTACTTCCTTCTGACTGTGCATCCAATATTTCTTTCTTTCTGTTTCCTGCATGCTTCGTCTCCTTCGGACTTCATTCCCTTCCCCAACCAACATCTTCCTCTGTCCCTCCATGAGTCCAACTTTTCTTCCTCTTACTCCACCCCCATTGGCATCATGTCTCCCTCTCTCTCTCACTGTCCATCTGTCTTTCTCTCATAACCTCCCTTGCTGCAAAGGGAGTGGGGAAAGAGAGAGATCCATGGTGCATCTCTCCCACTCCCTCTACTGCAATAGCCAATATTTTTCCCTCTCTCATCCCCAGGATCATGTGTAACATTTTTCACTATTGCCCACCAGTCCCATGCCCAACATTTCTCCTTCTATCACCCCTCTCCAGCACCATGCCACATCTCTCGCTCCATCACTATGTCCAACATTTCTCCCCATTGCATCCCCTTCAATCTGTCCCTCTGTTCCCTCTCCACCACCATATCCAACATTTCTCCCTTTCATCTTTCTCTTCCCCATGCATCTCTACCTCACTCCTCTCTCTCTATGCCCAACAATTTTCCTCTTTCTTTCTTTCCCCATGTGCACCATCTCTTTCCCTCTTACACACTCATGCCCAATTCTCCCTTCCGCCTTGAACTGCAAGGTAATGGCGGAATAGAAATCTCTAATGTAATGTAATTAGAGCCCCCTTCCTCCCTCCCTTCTGTGTCCCATGTTCATACCCCTTTCTTCTGTGTCCTGAGTTTGTGCCCCTCTCCCTGCCTTCCAGCCTTTGTCCCAAATTTCCCCCCCCCTCTTTTCTCCCTTTGTTCCATGATCATGTCCCCTCTCTCCCTTACTTGCTACAACACACTCTGTCCAGCTTGGCTGCTCCTTTCTGCTTTCAGCCACACAGGGACGTGTCGCGGGCAGTGGCTCTTTCACGCTGCACATGGCTAACCCACAAGCCTTCTCTCCAACGTGAGCTCTGATGTCGGAGAGAAGGCTTCTGGTTCAGCCACGTGCAGCATGCAAAAGTCGCTGCTAGCGACGCATCCCTGTGTGGCTGAACACCGGAAGGAGCAGCCCTGAAGGAGGTAACTGGGATCTCCCGCTGACCCAGAAAGCTTCCCTCTGACATCAGCTCTGACATCGGAGGGAAGCCTTTTCGGGTCAGCTTCAGCAGAGGAGAGCATGCTGGAATGAGGGTATGGGATCCCCAGCGGCAGCGCTTTGGCAGAGGGGGGCAGGCAGGAAGAAGGGCATGGGAACTCTGGCGTCAGCAATTAAGGAGGAAGGGGGTGGGAGACCTGCGCAGTGCCGCATACTCCTAAACAGCTTGCATACCCCTAAGGGTACGCATACTGCGTGTTGAGAAACACTGATGTAAAGGTACTCTTCCCTTCCTCCCAGGCAGATGACTATCCCATGAAATATTTACAAAGGGAGCTCTTTACTCTGTGCATACGACATGTTCTCACAATGTGCAAACAGAACACCATGATGATGTGCTAAGCTAACATGCCATGAAATCTCTGTTTATTATTCTGTGCCATTTCAGAGCACATTCTTACACAAAACCATTATTTTAACTTTGTTTCATTAGAAAGGAATGTCAGAAGAGTGAAAATCCAATCGAACATGCAGCAGAATCAATAATTTACATCCCAGATTTTCAGAGGTGTAACCAAAGCCCTCAATCATTAACGATTGAACACTTCACATTGGTTGAATTACACATTTTATAATGCTTTGCACTGTTCCAAAGTCCCCTCATACTTCCTGTTCAGACCAACACAGGCAGAAAAAGGTAGAGAAAATACAGCAACTGGAACAGCTGGTGAAGGAAGACATCAAATAAGTCTTTAAAAAAAAAAAAAAAAATCATTGGATTACAAACAACATTTTTCAAAGTTAGCGTATGGCACACTAAGGGAGGAATTCATCAAGCAGTGTTGGGGCTTTAAATCATGGTAAATGGTTTAAATAGGTTTTTTTTAAAGTTTTATATTAGGATTTTATATACCGCCTATCAAGATTATCTAAGCGGTTTTTACAGTCAGATACTCAAGCATTTTCCCTATCTGTCCCAGTGGGCTCACGATCTATCTAACGTACCTGGGACAATGGGGGGATTAAGTGACTTGCCCAGGGTCACAAGGAGCAGCGCGAGGTTTGAACCCACAACCCCAGGGTGCTGAGGCTGTTGCTTCAACCACTGCGCCACACACTCCTAACACTGCAGGGCCAAATATAGCATAGCGATATTTAAGTAACTGCACATTACTAAGTAATGTGATGCAAAACATGCAAATGAATGTTTTACATCTCATTACTATGCTAATTGCCTAACACAACTTGTGGTCCTATACTACAAGTTACATTAGGGACAAAAAATGACAGTAAAATTACCCCAGCTCTTTGCATGTAAAAGCTGGTTTTATGTGTGAAAAAAGCCTTTTGTAAAAGTTCATGGTTGTTCCATATGCTTATGCATTCCATGGCAAGTGAGAGAGCTTTTTTTTTTATTATTATAAATCTTTATTGATTTTTAAACATTGACAATGCAATACAATTATCTGAACCAAGTGAGATAGCTTAATCCAACCAAAGAAGCTACATTAGGCCACAGTAAAGTTCAACAAAGAGAAACTCTCTCATCTGTAGCGGTCTCAACTAGGATCCCAGTTTCAGGAAAAGCCTTCCTCAGGGGATTAGTTGAGCGTATTTACTAAGGAAAATTCCGTGTTGGCGTGTCAAACTCCAAAGCAAAACCAAAATGAAACTTTTATTTTGGTTTTGTTTTGGAGCTTGACACACCAACACAGAGTTTTCCTTAGTAAATACGCTCAACAAGTACTACTATGAATTATTTCTATAGTACTACCAGACGCACGCAGCGCTGCACAGAGTCACAAAGAATAAGTAAACAGTCCCTGCTCGAAAGAGCTTACAATCTATTCACAGAGAAAGATAGGGGAGGGTCATTGGGGTGGGCAGACTAGATGGGCCGTGGCCCTTATCTGCTGTCTATTTCTATGTTTCTATGTTTCTATGTAATCTAAACAGGCAAGACAGACAAACAGGATGTCATGGATACATTTAAGGGGAAAAGTTAATTAGCAGGCTGGATTGGAAAGCAGAGGAGTAGGGTTAAGGATTGAAGGCTATATCAAAAAGGTGGGTTTTCAGTCTGCTTTTAAACAAGAGAAGGGAAGGGGCCTGACGGACAAACTCGGGTAATTTATTCCAGGCAAAGGGGGCAGCTAAATGAAAGGAACGAAGTCTGGAATTGGCAGTGGAGGAGAAGAGTAACGTTAAGAGTGACTTAACTGAGGAATGGAGTTCTCTGGGAGGTGTAGATAAAGACAGGTTGTTCACCCTCTCCAAGGTAGGGAGAACGAGAGGGCACTCTCTCTAAAGTTAAAAGGGTATAGATTCCGTACAAACATAAGGAAGTTCTTCTTTACCCAGAGAATGGTAGAAAACTGGAATGCTCTTCCGGAGTCTGTTATAGGGGAAACACCCTCCAGGGATTCAAGACAAAGTCAGACAAATTCCTTCTGAACCGGAACGTACGCAGATAGGGCTGGTCTCAGTTAGGGCACTGGTCTTTGACCTAGGGGCTGCCGCGGGAACGGAGTGCTGGGCACGATGGATACCTTTTTCTCTACCTAAAAGCTTTTTCCTAACACTTTTCCACATAACCAATGAGCATTTACTAACAGGATTATTTATATTTATTAAATCTTTTTCTCCTACCCATGGTGAATATTCAAATCCCTAATTCCTTCCCTCAGTAATAAAAGGGTGTATTTCCTGGTTATATAAAATTATAAATGAAGATAAAGTAATCAAATCCTCATATATGAAAGCATGGAAAAAGACCAGTGGAAGGAATGGTCTATAGACAAATAGGGGGTAATTGTATCACACCTTTTTCAGATAGCTAGAGCTGCTACTATGGTGGAAAATGCTATTAAACTTAACACGTTGGTATACTACTCCGGTTCTAATTCGTAAATGTAATAAGCAGAGTGATGCTAATTGCTGGAAAGGATGTGGCAGAAGAGGTACATTCTATCATATGTGGTGGGAATGCCAAAGGGTTTAGAGGTTTTGGGTACAAGTATTTGGCTATCTGAGCAGATTAATCCAGACTCCACTTAAGTTGAATGCTGAAATAGCACTGTTGAGAATAAAAACAGAAGGCTTAACATCTTCTCAATTTAAACTTTTGGTTTTGGCATTTATAGCCGCTAGATTGACATTGGCTCAGCAATGGTGCATGCGAGATGCACCAACATTAAAAGATATGAGGGAACGTCTGGGAATAGTCTGTGAGAAATATAGACTGTCGGCCCTATTAACAAATCAATGGGCAAAGTTTAATGATATATGGGAGAGTTACATTCAAATGGAAAAAGAAGTTTAATGAAAGAATTGAAAGGTATATTGTCTTATTCTTATAGACTGGGGGAGCCAGGTCTCCAGGGAGGGGTGGGGGAGGTAGGGGTTAGGATTGTTTTAATAGAAGGATAGATAAGTTGCATTATCTTTATTAGTGTATTAAGATTGTGAATCGCATTCAATGATGATTATGTGTTGTAGTGATATAAGATTCTTTTAATAATGGGATAGATAAGCTGCATTATCTTTACCTTTATTTTACTAAGATTGTGAATCACATTCTTTGTTGATTTGTTTTGTGGTGAGATCACTGTATTAGAATAAAAATTATTAAATAATAAAGAAAAGAGGAGTCTGAGAGGGGACATGATCGAAACATTCAAGGTACTGAAGGGAATAGACTTAGTAGATAAGGACAGGTTGTTCACCCTCTCCAACGTAAGAAGAACGAGAGGGCACTCTCTAAAATTGAAAGGGGATAGCTACCGTACCGTAAGGAAGTTCTTCTTCACCCAGAGAGTGGTAGAAAACTGAAATGCTCTTCCGAAGTCTGTTATAGGTGAAAACACCCTCCAGGGATTCAAGACAAAGTTGGACAAGTTCCTGCTAAACTGGAACGTACGCAGGTGAGGCTGGACTCATTTAGAGCACTGGTCTTTGACCTGGGGGCGGCCACAGGAGCGGACTGCTGGGCATGATGGACCACTGGTCTGACCCAGCAGCGGCAATTCTTACGTTCTTATATAAGCAAAGAAAACAGGATGCAGGAAGAAACGGAATGAGATCCTGGAGAGACCAGCACCAACTTAATTGGAAAGCTAAAAATATCAGAAAGCACAGGTACCTTCTGGTGTTGGGCCATTCTGGTGGTATGTGCCCCAAGATCGATGCAGTTTATACTGCAAAATTTGCCTCAAATGGGGGCACAAAGCAACAGCTGGTTCAGGGCACCACATTTTCATACTCAGTAGTTGTAACAATTAGTAAGATCGATCCCAGTACTGAAGCAGGAACACTGGCTGGCTTTTCTGCTCCTGCTTCTGGGCAGATGAATGCTGTATTCAACGAGTAAGGAATTGACATCTGGCTGTATGTTCTCCCACACGCTTCTCCCCTCCTCTTCTTCCTCTTCAGTCAAATCAGAAGGAACACCTAGATGGCAGCAGGAATCCTTGCTGGGCCTGAGGATGAGAGAGAAGTCATATCTGAAACAATCCTTCCGTGCTACTCTGTGGCTGGAAGAGGTTGTCAGATTAATCATAGCTGTCTGTCATCCCTCTCAATGCCTGAATACTTCTGTGGTGCATCTGACTCTAACCAGCCCAATCTGCAGGTATGTGAAACATCACATATTTAATGAGATGAGATGAAAACGATGACACTTTATCTGAGTCCTTGGGAATTATCTCCAGGTGAATGGATTCTACAGTAGACTTCAAAAGAGAAGCCCTAACCTGTGCACCTTGGAAGATGAATACATTTGCAACAGAGTAGTTTATGTGCCTTTCAAATTTAAAAAAAAACCATATTCTCACATGTCACAGCTTGGCTTTCATCTTTCTTTGTCCCCATGCATCAACAGCAAGATGTTATATGCAAGCCAGCTCTTGCTATGGAAAAGCAAATGAGCAAAGTAGCAGGTCCTTAAATCGACAGTAAACACTGCCACTCACTGGTAAAATGCTGTCATTGCAAGCTACTTGCTACTTCTTTAGGAATGAAGCCAGAAGGTATTGGAAACAGCAGTTAAGCCAACTGATTTCTTACACAAAACCAATTCTAGGACTGTTAGTCTGAATAACATTGATTGTATAGGTCTTGTTTACATATCCTGTTCCAGACTGAAGAAGGAGTCTTGGAGTACCCACTTGCCAGTCAGGTTTTCAGGATATCCACAATAATTATGCAGGAACTTGATTTGCATACACTGCCTGTATTACAGGGCTGCCCAATGCCGGTCCTCGAGATCTACTGCCAGGCCAGGTTTTCAGGATATCCACAATGAATATGCATGAGAGAGATTTGCCTGCACTGCCTTCTTGGTATGCAGATCTCTCTAGTTTCAAGTTTATTTATGGCTTGATATACCGACTATCACATGTATCTGGACGGTTTACAATATTAAAAATTAGAAAAATCTAATAAAATTTAAGATTTAGTTAAAATAAAATAAAGGGGGGGGGGTTTAAAACTAGGACTAAGACAGATTAAGACTTGTTAGAAACAAAAGGTGCTACGGGATAGGGAAGTTTTAATTACAAAGTGTAAATAAAAAAGAAAAGGAGGGGTAGAGGGATAGGGAGTAACAAAAGGGAGATGGGGATGTCGCTTCATGCATATTCATTGTGAATATCCTGAAAACCTGGCCTGCCAGTAGATCTTGAGGACCGGAATTGGGCAGCCCTGCTCTATTATATGCAAATCTCTTCATGCATATTCATTTTTAATATCCTGCAAACCTGACTGGCAAGGGGACCGACTTGGGAAACACTGTACTAGAGCAGAAGTTCTCAACTCAGTCCTTGGAATATGTACACCATGCCAGTCTAGTTTTCAAAATATCCACAATTAATATACAAGAGATAATTTGCATGCACTACCTCCTCAGTATGCAAATCTATCTCATGCATATTAAGTTCGGTATCCTGAAAACTTGACTGGCTGGATGTATCTAAAGCACTGGATGGAGGCCCCTTGCACTGAAGAAATTAGATTTTTTTTCTCTTTCTCAAATCCAGTTGGATATTGCTACAGATACTGACTATGAAGATCAAGTTATAAGACAAAAACAATGTTCTTATTTGTCTGATAAAATAATATTCAGCATATGATGCACCTCGTGCTCCTTCTGTGTAACCACCCACCAAAACTCTTCTTATCTTGGTAAAATTTGTGTTTGCAACACACCTTGTGGGGCTTCTGTAATTGGGTCTCTGAGGGTCACATGCCAGTTGAGTTTTTAGGACTTCTACAATGAATATGCAAGAGATATATGCAGTGGCGTAGGAAGAGTGAGAGGTGCCCTGGGCGGTGGTGCCTCTCCCCTACCCTCCTTCCTTGCCCACCCGCTGCATGCATGAGCCCCTTAGCGAGAGCACCTTTGCGAAGGGCCTTAAGAAGGGACAAGTCACTGCACCAGGGAGGGACACTTACACAGGCAAGTGCCACAAGGGCAACAGGACGGACACAAACAGCAGATAGATAAACACAGCAGTCACAGAGAACATACACAAAATCAGCAGGGGTAGCAGGAATATAATTAGGAGAGAGACTGCAGAGTAAAAAAACACAAAGGATGCTACACAGATTCCTACACAAGGAGAAGCCGGCAGACAGCAATGGAAGCAGGAGGTTGAGCTACCCAGTTTTCTGCACCATTTGTCATATGTATGACTACCTCCCCTCTGGGAGGCAGTCTTATGTATGCATTTGATGTGAGGAACTGGAGGGCCTGAAGAAGTGAGTCAGACTTCTGGAGGGCAGAGTACTAGAACTAGAAGCACTTCGAGCAGTTGAGGAGCTCGGAGAGGCAGAAAACTTCATGGAAGAGAGGAACATGGAGGAAGAAGTCAGGGAGTTAGAGAAGTTCATCGAGGAAGCATACAGAGAGGCCATGGAAAATCACTACCAACAGAGGAACTGCCAAGCAAAGCCTACAGTGAGCGAGGAAAATCACAAGAAAGGAACAGTTGACACAGTAGCAGGACCTGGAAACAGCGGAGGGAACCCACAGGAAGACGAGTCCAGTACAAGCCAACACCGGGATGAGAAAAGATGGAATTTCACTGAGTACACGGACCTGCAACTAGAGAGATGGAAGTACATCAAGGTCACGGACCTGCGGCTAGACAGACAAGAGAAGATAGAGAAGACAGAAATTGTTGTGAGGGATTCCATCATCCGACAAGTCGACAGCCACATAGCGGGAGGAAGAGAGGATCGGCTGGTGACCTGCCTACCAGGAGCCAAGGTGGAGGATATAGTGAGCTGCATCGACCAGGATCATTGACAGTGTGGAAGGGGTAATAATAATAATAACAGTTTATATACCGCAGGACCGTGAAGTTCTATGCGGCTTACAATGATTAGAAATGTTACAGATTGAGTAAATAAACAAAGTTACAGATGGAATGAATAAACAAAGTACAGACTTAGCGATTGGTGGTTCTTGCGGTCGTTTGTTAAGGACTAAGATTGAATAGGTTGGTTTCCTAAGTATTTCAGGAATAGATGGAAGGGATGGAAGCTTTGGAGACAGAAGAAGGAAGAAAGTGCAAGAAAGTAATAGGCCGCAAACTTAAGTGTATGTATACAAATGCAAGGAGCCTAAGGAATAAAATGGGGGAATTGGAAGCTATGGCACAAAAAGGTAACTTAGACATCATCGGCATCATGGAGACATGGTGGAATGAGGACAACGTCTGGAACACTGCTACTGGGATACAAGCTATATCGCAGGAACAGAAGGTGGGGGTATCGCCCTATACATAAAAGAGGGAATTGAGTCTACCAGAGAGAACACGCTGGAAACGAACAATAAAGTAGAGTCTCTATGGGCCAAAATACCGGGAACAAATGGAACGGATATGAAGATCGGCATCTACTACCGACGAGACTGATGGAAAGATGACGGAAGAAATTAAACTTGAATGCAAAGAAGGCAACACAGTTATCATGGGCGACTTCAATTATCCGGGGATAGATTGGAATCTAGGCAACTCCAGCTGCAGTAGGGAGACCAAGTTCCGGGATGCTGTAGGCGTTTATTTCCTGGAACAACTTGTCAAGGAAAATACTAGAGGAAATGCAATTCTGGACTTAATTCTAAATGGGCTATGAGGACCGGCACAAGATATAGAAGTAGAAGGGACATTGGGAAACAGTGATTACAACATGATCCACTTCAACCTAGACACAGGAACAAAAAATCGATCCAGAACGACTGCCATGGCACTGAACTTCCAAAAAAGAAACTACAAAGGGATGAGAGTCATGGTGAGGAAGAAGATTAGGAAGAGGATAAGCACTGTAAATACACTAGAGCAAGCATGGTCCCTTTTTAAGGACACAGTTACCGAGGCGCAGAATCTATATATACCACGTATCAACAAGGGTTCCAAGGGGAACAAGGAACTGGCGTGGGTCACTGTAGCAGTGAAGGAAGCTATCAGAGACAAGAAGACTTCGTTTAAGGAATGGAAAAGGACAAAAATAGACGAAAACTGGAAAAAGTACAAACAGAACATATGCAGGTAAGACTAGACTCAAATAGGGAACTGGTCTTTGACCTAAGGGCTGACGCATGAGCGGACTGCTAGACACGATGGACCGCTGGTGTGACCCAGCAGCGACAATTCTTATGTTCTTATGTCACGGTTACCCAGCATCTGTTGTTTCTAAGGCTTGTAAAAGGGCTTTTTATAATCCTAGGGAAAAATTGTAGAAGTATTGTGAACGACACCAATGAGATGTTTTACCATTTCTATCTAAATATACTAGGTTGTCAGCACAAATTCAACATGCACCCCATGTGGCATTGCTAAAGATACATCCCTGCTTGGGAGATGTAAAATTGATTTTTTTTTTTTTCTTTTCAAACGGAACACTAACTTGTCTGATATGTTCAGCCCTAATATGTTGCAAGTTAATGACACAGAAGTATACAGACGCAGATGTGATTAATTATGGCAATTTTAAATATAGGAAATGTGTCCCTTGATGATGGAAGTACAGATGTATGAGCATCCAGTTACACAAAGATTTGCATTGAGGGGGCATCTAGCGGAGTCATTTATTTGATTCAGTGCCCTTGCCTATTATTGTATGTGGGTCAGACATCTTGTCCCTTTAAAACCCACTTTCTGGAGTATCGTTCCTGTGTAAAATACACAGAGGGTTGGAGGAGCCTTTGGTATCTCATTGCCTGCAATAGCATCATAATTTGTGTCCTTAAGATGTGATGTTTTGGAGCAGGGAAGGCAATCACCATGACGAGGGAACTGGCACTGGTATTTAAGGCAACAGGAACAATGCTGGATTTACCCATTAGATCAGGGGTCTCAAAGTCCCTCCTTGAGGGCTGCAATCCAGTCATGTTTTCAGGATTTTCCCAATGAATATGCATGAGATCGATGTGCATGCACTGCTTTCAATGCATATTCATTGGGGAAATCCTGAAAACCCGACTGGATTGCGGCCTTCAAGGAGGGACTGTGAGACCCCTGCATTAGATACTGTTCACTCTGAGGTTAAATGCCCAAATAGAGTGGTCAGTGTATTTTTGATTACAACATAGAGTGATTTGATTGGTAGCTGGCTGAAGTGGGGGTGCAGTGATCCCCACATGACGTGTTTAACTCTGAGCATCTGGGAGTCTCATTGCCATATTTGAGGAACTGAATGGATGATAAAGTGAATCGTGAACACCCCTGATGCAGCCAGAGGTGAAATGGGAAGTCCCTGTAAATGTTCAGTACTGTGTTTATTATGGATTCGGATGGAAGTTGTTCCAGCTGCACTGTGAAGATACAGCACGGATAGTGTGGAATACAGCTAAGTCCTTGATTATCACTAATCTTTGGATGAGAGCAGCACTATTTTTCTGGTCTTTTACAAACAAACACAAAGTTGTTACAATTGATTTTATTATACTGTATGATCCAGCAATGTATGTGTTAGCTGGAGTTTATAATTGAGATTAGGAAAAGAAGACGTATAAGTGGAGTTTTTTCTGATCCATGAAGTATAACAGGTCTTTTTCTTCACTTATTTTTGGTTTGTGTGCTGGGTTTTTTTTTTTTTGGTTTTTTTTAGCGAGTGCGAATTATTGGATTATTTAGTAAGTGTTTCTCTCTCCTTTTTCTGGTTTGGAATATGCATATTTTTGAATGATTTACTGAATCCACTGAGAGCATGCCACTGACAGTTTCATTACTGTGGTACTGATGGAATCCAGTCTATCTACGGTGTAAGATTGAGGACTGTTCAACATGTGACAAGAGTTGATCAAAAACTACTTTTTCAAGATGTTTTGAAAAGAAAAGAAAAGTTAGACACAGGATGATAGTTAACAGGGAGGGATAGATTTCTTCAGAAGAGGTCAGATCTCAGATTTCTTCAACAAAGAGGGAACTAAACCTAATGAAAGACAACTGTATGTTGGATCAACATTAACAGCAAGAGAAGTACTTGTGGGTAGATTTTAACCAGGAAGTGGGGATAGAGTTCAAACTGCAGGTTGTAGGCTTCGTTAAAGACTAGAAGGCTGAAAGAGAGATAGGAGTGGGCAGAGTGACCACTGTGAGAGAGTAGTGGGGTGTGCTAGCATAGATTTTACAGGATATAAAGAGAGATATCCCTGTTGGAAGGGGAACATGGCGAAGTAGAATGTAGGAAGGAGTTTTGAAGGTGTTCAGTTTCAGAGATGAGGCAGTCAATTAACCAGTCCACAGATGGTAAATTAGCGACAGTAGAATTGGGGGACTTCTGAAAGAAATGTGAGATCAAAGCGAGGAAACACCTAGTTGTAGAACTGAAGCTCAGTTTTACATTGTTTATGGGATTCTACCATGCAATGATTTTGCCATAGTCACTTAGCCTGCAGAGGCTCCTAAAGCCGCACAGATAATAGAGTGGTGCAGTGGGACTCTGGCTTAGGCAACAGCAGGCCAGTTTCGTGGCCAATATGGGATCAGTGGAGAGTAGCACTGAGGGATTGTTTTTAGAATGGTTCCTGGTTCTGCCCAAGCACGTTATCTGGGATTGGAAATTGTGAGCTGCTGTTAGTTGACTTGAATCTACAGGAATAAAGGTGATTCAGTAAAAACAAACCAAGGTAATAATTAGACCTTTTTTAACTAGTTTTCTGGAGCATTGGCATTTAACATGTGTTTTCTGGAGCATTGGCATTTAACATGTGTTTTTTTTTTTTACTGAGAGTTCCGTGTATATGGTTGTGGGCTTTAAGCAGAAAAAATACTTATTCTTTGACCCCCCCCCCCAAACAATTACTAGAATTTCTTGTGGCGAAGGAAAAACTAAACATATCTGTAGGATGTTTTAAATCCACTGTATTGGCTGGCTAGAAACTATGGATCAAGATTAATGTCTTCTAGTTATTGTTTCCTTTTTAAAAAAAAAATTTTTTTTCCTAATTTCTTGCTCTATATTTTATTGTAGGTGAAGATTATTAACTCTCCCCTCCCCCTTTTATCAGGCCCATTTTAGTGCAGGCCAGCGAGGTAAGTGCTCCAGATCCCTTAGGAATTCTATGAGCGTCGGAGCATTTAGTGTGCCAGCTCACACTAAAAACCTCACAGCTTGATAAAAGGGGCCCTAAATTTTTTTTACTTTAACTTAGTATTTCTTTTGTCACAATGCTTTGTGATGATTATAATTGAATAATTTTATAAATGAAATATTTTAAAAATGTTTTCATATTTTAGTATTGCTATCTTTTGCTTGTGTTCCCTTGACCTGAGGAAAGGTGCTTCAGGAAACGCCTAAAAACATATCTGTTCCTGAAATATCTAGGCAATTGACCCGTACAACTCTTTCTCCTCAATAAATGATCCCTTGAGCTGTTAATCACTAGCTTCCACTATGTTAAGTTCAATCTATTTGTACCATCTTTTAATCTTTGTAAACCGCATAGAACTTCACGGTCCTGTGGTATATAAACTGTTATAGTGCGCTAAACATGTAGTGAGCGCATTCAGATTAGTGATGCCCATAGGAAAATAATGGGTATCTTTAGTGGTTAGCATGTGCTAATGTGTTTAGCATCCTTTATTGAATTCCACCTCCCCCCACCCCTCAATGTGTTTAGGACTAGATTCACAAAGGGCACAGATCGGATCCGATCCGTGAGGGATCCTATCCAATCCGTGTCCGGGGGGCCGATTCACCAATCGCCCTCATGCAAATGAGGGCGATCAGAATCACGCCCCATCCGACTGTCGGGATCGCTCTCTAGCGATCCCTATGCATGCGCAGACGAACTGTAGATGGTCTGCACATGCTTAAGAGCAGCAACCTTTTTTTAACTTTATTTTTTTTTGTTTTAACTTTTTCTTTCACGAGCCCGTGGTTTTAACCCGCTTTAAAACCTGCGGGTTTAAACCACAGGCTCGTAGTGCGGGGAAGGGCAGGAGAGTCAGGGCGAGAGCAGGGGGCCAGTCGGGGTGGCAGGAGATCGGGGAAGGCAGGAGAGAGCAGGAGATTCGGGGCTGAGAGCAGAGAAGCAGGGCGGCAGAAGGCAGGGCAGCCGGAAAGGACCTATGACTGGTCCTCAGCAGTCGCTTATTTTTGGATTGGCCAGCCCAGTCGGTGTTGCTTTTTTATTTTAGTGAATCGCTTCCCGCCTGCATTTGAATGCCGTTCCCCCTCATTTGCATGTACGGATCGGAGGATGATCGGGACACAGGTTGGTGAATCGGGTCAGAGGGAAATCTGGTCATAAAGGGTTCGCTAACTGGTCAGAAGTTGATCACTGGGTTTAGTGAATCTAGCTCAAAGTTCATTAAAAATGATCACCTTATATTCTTACTTTCTCTCTCCCTCCCCTTTTTTTTTTTTTAAACTGCACTAGAGGTTTTTAGCTTGGGCTGGCGAGGTAAGTTCTCCAAAGCTCACAGGAATTCTAGGACTATTGGAGCATTTACCGCACCAGCCTGTGCTGAAATCCTCTAGCGCAGCTTGATAAAAGGGGCCGTTGGTTTTACTGATTAACCTCTATTTCTTTGAATGGGAAGTAAGGGTAGGAGGTCAGAAAATTTTTTTATACGAGTATACCGTATTTTCACGCATATAACGTGCGCGTTATACGCGTTTTTACCTACCGCGCATACCCCTCGCGCGTTATATGCGTGAGCGCGGTATACGAAAGTTTTCAAACATAGTTCCCACCCCGCCCGACGCCCGATTCACCCCCCCAGCAGGACCACTCGCACCCCCACCCCGAACGACCACTCGCACGCGCTCCCACCCGCACCCGCATCCACGATCGGAGCAAGAGGGAGCCCAAGCCCTCTTGCCCGGCCGACTCCCCGACGTCCGATACATCCCCCCCCCCCGGCAGGACCACTCGCACCCCCACCCCGAAGGACCGCCGACTTCCCGACAATATCGGGCCAGAAGGGAGCCCAAACCCTCCTGGCCACGGCGACCCCCTAACCCCACCCCGCACTACATTACGGGCAGGAGGGATCCCAGGCCCTCCTGTCCTCGACGCAAACCCCCCTCCCCCCCAACGACCGTCCCCCCCCAAGAACCTCCGACCGCCCCCCCAGCCGACCCGCGACCCCCCTGGCCGACCCCCACGACCCCCCCACCCCCCTTCCCCGTACCTTTGGAAGTTGGCCGGACAGACGGGAGCCAAACCCGCCTGTCCGGCAGGCCGCCAACGAAGGCATGAGGCCGGATTGGCCCATCCGTCCTAAAGCTCCGCCTACTGGTGGGGCCTAAGGCGCGTGGGCCAATCAGAATAGGCCCTGGAGCCTTAGGTCCCACCTGGGGGCGCGGCCTGAGGCACATGGTCGGGTTGGGCCCATGTGCCTCAGGCCGCGCCCCCAGGTGGGACCTAAGGCTCCAGGGCCTATTCTGATTGGCCCACGCGCCTTAGGCCCCACCAGTAGGCGGAGCTTTAGGACGGATGGGCCAATCCGGCCTCATTCCTTCGTTGGCTGCCTGCCGGACAGGCGGGTTTGGCTCCCGTCTGTCCGGCCAACTTCCAAAGGTACGGGGAAGGGGGGTGGGGGGGTCGTGGGGGTCGGCCAGGGGGGTCGCGGGTCGGCTGGGGGGGAGGGGGGTTTGCGTCGAGGGCAGGAGGGCCTGGGATCCCTCCTGCCCGTAATGTAGTGCGGGGTGGGGTTAGGGGGTCGCCGTGGCCAGGAGGGTTTGGGCTCCCTTCTGGCCCAACTACCAAAGGTACGGGGAAGGGGGGTGGGGGGGTCGTGGGGGTCGGCCAGGGGGGTCGCGGGTCGGCTGGGGGGGAGGGGGGTTTGCGTCGAGGGCAGGAGGGCCTGGGATCCCTCCTGCCCGTAATGTAGTGCGGGGTGGGGTTAGGGGGTCGCCGTGGCCAGGAGGGTTTGGGCTCCCTTCTGGCCCAACTACCAAAGGTACGGGGAAGGGGGGTGGGGGGGTCGTGGGGGTCGCCAGGGGGGGTCGCGGGTCGGCTGGGGGAGCGGTCGGAGGTTCTTGGGGGGGGCGGTCGTTGGGGGGGAGGGGGGTTTGCGTCGAGGGCAGGAGGGCCTGGGATCCCTCCTGCCCGTAATGTAGTGCGGGGGGGGGGTAGGGGGGTCGCCGTGGCCAGGAGGGTTTGGGCTCCCTCCTGGCCCGATATTGTCGGGGAGTCGGCGGTCCTTCGGGGTGGGGGTGCGAATGGTCCTGCCGGGGGGGGGGATGAATCGGACGTCGGGGGGGGGGTGAACGGAGAGTCGGGACAGCGCACGGAGAGGCGGGGCAGTGCACGGAAGTCAGGGGGGTGAACGGAGAGTCGGGACAGCGCACGGAAAGTCAGGGCAGTGCACGGAAGTCAGGGGGGGTGAACGGAGAGTCGGGACAGCGCACGGAAAGTCAGGGCAGTGCATGGAAGTCAGGGGGGGGTGAACGGAGAGTCGGGACAGCGCACGGAGAGGCGGGGCAGTGCACGGAAGTCAGGGGGGTGAACGGAGAGTCGGGACAGCGCACGGAGAGGCGGGGCAGTGCACGGAAGTCAGGGGGGTGAACGGAGAGTCGGGCAGCATGCGCGGTATAATCGTGAGCGCGTTATACCAAAGTTTTTGTGCTTATCATCGTGATTTCTGCGCGCTATACACGTGTGCGCGTTTTATACGGGTGCGTGTTATTTGCGTGAAAATACGGTAGTTTAATTTGTGGCCCTTTTACTAAGCTGTAGCAAAAATTGACCTTAGCGTGCCCTTGCATGGGTTTTTCCCCATTTGCTCAGTTAACTTTTGCTGCAGCTGTAAAATTTTCTATTAAAGGTCATATGTTTTTAATTCTTCCATTAGTGTGCAATTATTAATAAAAATTACCATATGGGCACCTACTGCCACCTGTTTTACAGATGGTAATTGGCCACATTGCAATCCTCCACTGGCATGTCCCCTCCCCAAACAGCATATGGATTAGCACCCTCTAATATGGCACTTGGGCCCTGATAGGCCCTGATTCTATAAAAGACACCTAAAATTAGGCACCTAGATAAGTGCGCCTAACTTAAATTTTTTTAATTCGCTTAATCAGCACTGATAATACAGGCCAACAAAAAAAGTCTTCTTGTCCCTGACCGCTTCCTTCACTGCTACAGTGAGCCACGCCGGTTCCTTGTTCTTTTTCCTCTTGGATCCCTTGTTGTTACGCAGTATATATAGATTTTGCGCCTCAGTGACTGTGTCCTTTTTTTTTTTTTCTTGATTTATAAATTGATTGATTTGCTACAACATAACAACTTCAGGCAATAAACAAATTCAAAGAAAATACATCAACATAAAAGAAAATATAATATTAAGTCCATATTATTATGGGGGCTGATTGACCTGTAGGAGTCACCAGGAAAACAAGAACAAACGGTATATTACAATCTTCTAAGACAGGCAAATAAACATTCTGTTTCATTCAATCTCAACCTCTGTATTAGTTACAGGCAATGGGGCTCATAATCGAAAGAGAAAAACATCCAAAAACCGGCCTAAGTCGGCACTTGGACGAACATTTCTCAAAAACGTCCAAGCGCCGATAATAAAACTGGGTTTTGGACGTATTTAAAAATGACCTAGGCCTTCATAGTGCCGCTCAATGTCCAAAGCTAAATGGGGTGTTTGGGGAGGCATGTCGAGGGCAGGAGTTGGGCGGGACGTGGGCCGACTTAGACTTAGTCGTACAGCATGTATAACCGAAAGTTTTTAACAACAGAGCCTAGATGGAATTTGGTCCAAGTCACAAAAAAACCACCTAAACTCACCAGATAAGCACTGAAAACACATAACACAGACCCCCACCCCCATAAAAATGTTATTCACCATCACCTATAAGGGAGCTGTAGGGAGAAGCCATGGCTCCCCTTTTGTGAAGTTCACAGCAGTGCCCTGTAAGGTACCCCACTATTTAGGTAGCATGTCTGGGTGTGCAGTCCATCACTTTGCAGACCCCTTCCACGTCCAACAGGGCTTGTTCTAGGCGTTTTGGACTTGGACAGAAAGTTGGACGGAAATATGGTATAAAGATAGACTATTTAGTCACAAAAAAACACCTAAACTCACCAGATAAGCACTGAAAACACATAACACAGACCCCCACACACTACCCCAGTGATCACCAACCCTCCCCTCCACCCCCATAAAAATTTTATTCACAACGTTAAATTTCAGCCTCCAGCCCATCATCACCTGGCCGCCTGGCAAAGGAAAGCCTAGTCGTCCAGCCCAGAGGCAGCTTAAGTTGTCTTGGGGGTGGGTTAGGGACCCATAGAGAGGAGGACCCATGCCCATAAGCCCCTGTAATCACTGCATTGATACTGAAACATGTGCACTGCCCTATACACCCCCAAAACCCTTTTCTACTGGCATATAAGTGGCTCCTGCAGCCATAAGGGCTATTGGCATGGTAGATAAGTGGGTATAGGGGATTCTGGAGGTGGTTTTGGGGGCTCACCATCACCTATAAGGGAGCTGTAGGGAGGAGAATCCATGGCACCCTTTTTGTGAAGTTCACAGCAGTGCCCTGTAAGGTACCCCACTATTTAGGTAGCATGTCTGGGTGTGCAGTCCATCATTTTGCAGACCCCTCCCACATCCAACAGGGCTTGTTCTAGGCGTTTTGGACTTGGACGGAAAGTTGGACGGAAATGTGGTATAAAGATAGACGATTTAGTGGCTTGGACGATCAGATCGGCAGGAAGTATAATTAGACGATTTTTGAAAGTAAAAAAAAGTTGGACGTATCTTTCAAAAATATGTCTTAGGCTCTTTTTAACTTTGGACAACTTGCGATATGGACGTAAACGGACTTAGACGTTCCTTTCAATTATGCCCCTCAATATGTCTAGTTTAGGTTTATCTTGAAGAAAAATTTCTAAATGGGTTGGTCAACAAAAATATATCTAGTATTCTGATATGTCACTAAGCACTTACATGGGAACTTAAGAAAAAATAATGCTCCCACAGCCAAGACTTGAGTCTTGAATTGCAGGAATTGTTTTCGCCTGTATTGCATCTTTTTAGAGACGTCTGGAAAGACATTTATCTGTTGACCACAAAACAAGGCATTTTTATTTATCTAATATAATAAAACGCTAGGCCGCGCATGCGCACTCCCATCGCGTGCGTCCGTTTTCTGTGAGCTGTAGCGACCCGCAGATAGGAGTGCGCATGCGCTGTTTAGGGTTCCGTTTTTCCATCTGGCCTGCTCCCTGCCAGTTGGCCGCCTCCCTTGCCAGAGTTATTTTTTCTGTTTAAAGGTGCCGCCACGGCTCCTGTCACCAGCCACACCTGGCTAAACACTAACACGCCGCAACTCACCCCCCTCCCCCCCCCCCCCGACGACCCTACCTGGCACAACTGAAACCCCCGTTGACCCTCCCACCGCTACAAGGCTGACAAACCCGGCAGGAGCAGCAGCGTCCCAGGCACACTAAACGCTGCTTCGGGTGTTCTAATGGCCTAATTTCCTCTGCCGCGTCCCTGATGGGGAGTTTCAGTGGAAGGGGAATGGGAGGCAGGCAGGCTGGCATCGGAGGAGGGGTGGGGGGTTCAATGGAAGGCAGACAGGCAGGATGGCATGGGGGGTTCCATGGAAACATGCTGCTCAGGGGGATAGGAGGCAAGCAAGCAGGCAGGCATGGGGGTGGGGGGTAGGTTTCAGTGGAAGGGGAATGGGAGGCAGGCAGGCTGGCTGGCATCGGAAGGGGGGTGAGGGGTTCAATGGAAGGCAGACAGCCAGGATGGCATGGGGGGGTTCCATGGAAACATGCTACTCAGGGGGATGGGAGGCAGGCAGGCTGGCATTGGAGGGGGGGTGGGGGGTTCAATGGAAGGCAGGCACACAGGATAGCATGGGGGGGGGGTTTCCATGGAAATATGCTGCTCAGGGGGATGGGAGGCAGGTAGGCTGGCATGGGGGGTTTCAATGGAAGGGGGATGGTAGGCAACGGAGGGGGTGGGGGGTTTCAATGGAAGGCAGGCTGGCATTGGAGGGGGGAGGAAGGAGGCACTGGGGGCACTAAGGACATAGAAAGGGGCACTAAGGACATAGAAAGGGGCACTATGGACATAGGAAGGAGGCACAGGGAGATTCAGACAGAAAAAATTACAGACAGGCAGCATGCAAGGAGAGACAAAGAAAAAAAATACTCCGACAGACAGACAGACAGACATGAAGGGAAGGGGGGGCCGACAAAGAAGAGGATTCGAGCCGCAAAGAAGAAGCTGGGCCTGCCTGCCTGTGGGGAACGCTATAAGGGAAGGGGGGCCATGAAGCAGGCTAGACTACGGGAAGCGAAGGGAGAGGAGCCGAACGGAGCAGCCAGATCGCAGCAGGACACAATGCAGGGCAGGGGCCGAACGGAGCAGGCCAGATCGCGGTAAGAGAAGAGAAGGGGTGGGGGAAATGCTGCAACTGCTGCACAGGGATCTGGAGGGGAAGGCAAATACCGCTGCTGCTGCACAGGGAAGTCGGGGGGGGGGAGGGAAATGCTGTTGCTGCTCCACAGGGAAGGGGGGTGGAAATGCTGCTGCACAGGGAAATGGAGGCAAAGAATGACAGACATACAGCAGGAGGGAGGGAGACAGACAGAAAAAGGGAGCCAAGGAGAGAGAGAGAGACAGAAAGAAAGAAAGACAGACATATATTCTAGCACCCGTTAATGTAACGGGCTTAAAGACTAGTAAAATATAATTTAAGAACGGCTTGTTTTTTTATTTCAGTCCTAAAGGTGACCAATAATGTTGCTCTTTTAGCTATAAAATCTTTCAATGACTCCAGGAATTGAGAAATATTTAAACAATCAAGTGTAAATAAGGGAAAAGTGTTATTTACTCATTACATCTGTTAATGGTCCCCAAACGTCTTTGAATTTATTAAAATGTCCTTTCTGGATGGCTAATATTCTTTCCATCTTATATATATGGCAGAAAGAATTCCACCAGAAATTAAAGTTTAATCTACTCCAATTCTTCCAATTAAAAGTAATTTGTTGAATGGTGACTCCAGTAATAATTAGCAAGAGCTTATTATTTTTTGAGGATATTTGACTCTTTGCCCTCATTGACATGCCAAATGAGGGTGGGGGTGGGGGGGTTCTGATCTTACATTAATTGCTTGAATTAGTAGAAAAGAATATATTATATGATATACATGATTACATATGATATGGTAAGGGTGGGAAGGGGGGATAAATTTCATTAATTTAAGATGATTGTAATAGAAATTCAAATGATGTTTGTAAGTTTAAATGTTATTTCTGATTACAGTTGTTGTAAGTTGTAAAAATGAATAAAGAATTTAAAAAAACCCCAACAACTATCAGGTGACACTATTTGATCTTTTCCCCCTCTTCTGAAACCATTTTGGAACCACTAGTATATAGTAAAGATTATCTGGAAAAAAGTTTCTAATTGAGAATAACAAAGCATATCTTTCAAACACATTTTTAGTAATTCCAAAAACAAAAGATAATGAGATATAGGAAAATTCAGAAATCTGAGATTCCTAGATCTCATAGCATTTTCCATTTTTTTCCATCTGTAAGTGTAATAGTGTTATCCTTCACATGAGAAACAGCACAAGATTGCATTACAGAAACATGCTTCGCGTTTATCCAATTTCTTTCCCATTACAGCCAATTGAGAATCATGCTCGGCCACCTTATTTGTTATTTCAGACGAAAATTGACAAAGCTTTACCACTGTGCCCTGTAATGAATTCTCAATTCTGTTCACTACTGTCCAGACATCTTGAAGCGTCACAGTTTTATCGCCCAACTTGGGCCTAGAAACAGGTCCTATGGGCATTGAAACAGGAGGCACAGAAATTGTTTTCCCATTGAGGAACTTTTTGGGTCCAGCTCAAAAGATTGTGGGGAAGGTGGGTCTGAACCTAATAAGGAAACAGAATCATCCTTCTCCAATAGAGATAAAACAGGTTGAGGTGGAGGCGTGGGTTAGCCAAATTGGGATTGTAATTGAATCTTACCTTCAAAAGGTGTTTCCGGTTGCTGGACATAAGTGGCGATCCATTGGACTAGTTATATTAGAAGAAATGATCTTAGCCTTCCATTTGCCTATAATTTTTCCCAACTGCTCCTCCTGGCTCCGAAGGGGCTCAAAAGGGGCATGTCCTGCCCCTTTGGCCACGCAGCCGCTTTCCGTGGCTCACAGCTGTTAAATCCTCAGGAGAGAGGACCTCCCATCTTGATCGGCAAATGCCGGGTAGTGGCTGCAGGGGTGCCTGACTGTAGAATGGAAACGCCGGCAGAGCTCAGTCAGCCCCGGTGACTGTGTCCTTAAAAAGTGCTTATCCTCTTCTTGATCTTATTCCCCACCATGAGTCTCACATCCCTTCATAATTCCCGATTCGGAAGTTCAGCGCCGTGGCCATCGTTCTGGATCGATGTTTCGTCCCCAGGTCGAAGCGGATCATATTATGATCACTGGTTCCCAGCGTCCCCTCTACTTCTACACCTTGCGCCGGTCCTCTTGGTCTATTTAGAACTAAGTCCAGAATTGCGTTTCCTCTCATTTTCCTTGACAAGTTGTTCCAGGAAGCAATCGCCAACAATATCCAGGAACTCGGTCTCCCTACCGCAGTCGGAGGTGCCTAGGTTCCAGTCTATCCCCAGATAATTGAAGTCACCCATGATAACTGCGTTGCCTCCTTTGCAGTTGCGTTTAATTTCATCTGTCATTTCTTCATCAATTTCTTTGGACTGCCCTGGGGGGTCAGTAGTAGATGCTGATCTTTGTTTCCGTTCCATTTGTTCTCGGAATTTTGGCCCATACTCTACCTTATTGTTTGATTCTGGCGTGTTCTCTCCGGTAGACTCAATTCCCTCTTTGACATATAGGACAATACCCCCACCTTTTTGACCCACTCTCTCTCTGCGGTATAGCTTGTATCCAGGTAGCACAGTGTCCCAGACATTTTTCTCATTCCACCATGTTTCTGTGATGCCGATGATGTCAAGGTTACCTTTTTGTACCATAGCTTCCAATTTCCCCGTCTTATTCCTCCTTGCATTCGTGTACATACACTTGAGTTTGCGGCCTACTTTCTTGCTTTTTCTCCTCTCTTCTGTTCCTTTCGATCCGTCAGGATTTCTGCCTTGCCTATAATCCGGTGAGTCTTCCCTGCAATCTTCCTGCGTGGTATCCTCTGGGCATACCATTTCCCGAACCATCAACTCTCGGTTGACTGTGGGCTTTCCCCTTCTTCCTAGTTTAAAAACGTCTCAATTTCTCGCTTGATGTTGCTTGCAAGTAGCCTCGTTCCATCTCCGCTGAGGTGGAGTCCATCCTTCCTGTATCGCTTTTTTTTAATGGGCGAGCAGTGTGATGAGAGATATGTCACATGTTCTGTATCTCAAAAACTAGAGCTGATAGAAGAAAACTGGTGCCATTTTCGAATCAGCAGGTCAAATATACCCAGAAACAGGTCTAACATTTGAGGCACCAAAATGAGTTCTTACCAGTGTAATTGAAAATACTATTAAAAACCAATTAAAAATTAATTAGCTAGTAGGCGTCTACACTGAGGCACCTAACAGCAAGTAGACGTGTTTGGAGCAAATTTTGGGCGTAGTTTCAAGTTCAAGGTTTATTAAGATTTGTTATCTATGTAATATCATATATTTCAATGCGTATAACAATTTGTTAAAAAAAGGGGAGGACAAGACATTGGATACAAATTATATATGTTCTGAAACAAACTGGTACAAAAGGCAAGAGGGATGAACTACAATCTTTAAAGAAAGAAAAGAAACATTTAGGGAAGAACACATATGGTGGGAACACATAGAAAAAAAAAGAATAATTTGGCGACCTGCTCGAAAGATTGATAAAGGTCTAAAGGTTTAGTAATTGGTGAGTTTTGCTGTTTTGAATGCGTCCTTATACAGAAAGCTTTTTAAAAAGCGCTTGAATTTTGACTTAGGCATTTATAGGTGCACTCATTTAGGCCAAGAAAACCCAAGCCTAAATGGCAGCGCATCTAAGGATTCAATGCCTGCCAGTCACCACATGGCGCAGTTCTATAAATGGTGCCTAGCGGATGATTAATAACTACGCCAAATGGTATCTAGGAGATTCCGTTTATAGAATCAGGTCCTTACTGTAGGAATACCTAAGCGTGTCCTGCAGTATGCCATTTTAAGCTGTGTGAGGCATGTTAGCCCCTAATATAGCTTAATACAAAGGTCCTTTAATGTTCAGAATATTAGTAGACATGTTGAGTAACATGCTAATTTGTAGAGACAATTTAGAAACCAAGGCATTGAATTCAATTTTTCCATCTAAAATTTTAACTTCATTTTACAGCAGTATATTAGTGTCTAAGATATTCTGTTTTTACAGAAATGTCTTGAATTTATTTTCTTTTCTTTACTCCGTAAATGGCTGGCTGCACTCGGTTATCTGACATGGGAAATGTTTGATGGCCACAGAAGTTGAATGGAGAAAAAATTTGACATGTCTTTGTTTAAAGTGTAAACCAGATTAACTAGGATTATTTCGAAGGAAGGGAATTTGCTGGCATTACCAGTCAAGCAGAAATCTGTTGCAAAGGAGACAAGAAGGGATGATGGACAGGTCATATTAATTTAGAAATTCCATGCTAGGCTTAAACTTGCAAGGATAGTGATGGATAAAGATTTGGCTTCTATCACTTCTTCCTCTGTTATTAGATGGTGTTTGTAGAAAGGAAAGATTTCTGACTAGCCAGCATTCAGTAAATACCCTCCCACCTTCGATCGATAACTCCTCAGAAAGACACCTTTCCCCCTTTAGGTTTATCTGCATCAATCTCCTTTGCTGAATTATTTTTATCTCTGTAATTTAATTTCTTATATAATTAGAATTCTGTTTTGTCATTCCCTTCTAAGAATACAACTGTTTGGAAAAATGTGTGTGCAAATTCCCCCACTTTTGCCACCTTTCATTTTTATGCTGTTGGCTTATATGTTAAATTATATTCCAAATGTGAATGTCTTACAGTGATAGCATACCTCTCAGTCATCAACTTATGTGGCCCTGAGCTATGAGAATCTGAGACCAGTTGGCCAGGGTGAAAGAGCAAAGTAAAATGGCTTTTTCTGAGAATCTGAGGCTAGTAGCATAATAAAAGGGAGAGATAATATGGAAGAAAATCTGAATCGTTGTGTTACCATGCTGTATTAGTCACATTCAAAATGAACATTCATTTTTGATGCAGAGGACCGGAATCAGCAGCAGAAGGTCCTATGCAGGCCTCTGGGGAGAAGTGTATGCAAGTCTGGGCCTTTGTAAAGTAGCATGTGTTCACAGCATTTTATGAAGTCAATACCTCTGCCTTCTGTTCCGCTTTTTAACACCATAAAATCAACCCAAGGTTCTGCAAAGGGATTTTGAAAGTTATATTAACAAGTTGTTGGGGAAGAGAGATAAGCGTTTGATATACTTATTTGTGTATTCAGCATTGCTTCCTCCCACTTTCTAGAATCTGCTAGAACTATTTATTTGGATTTATTAACTGCCTTTTTCATGGAGATTCACCCAAAGTAGTTTACAATACAATGAATAGTAATCAGGTATGCTTAAATAGCTATTAGGAACTTGTTTAGTATATATTCTCCCATTTTTTTCCAATGACAAGTCATTATTTTATATATTTCGATTTTTATCCAGTTTTCCTAGAAGTTCAGAACAGTTACAATTTGACATTCACAATCAATTTAAGAACAGAATAGTCATGACACCAATTAGGTTACATTTAGACAACTACAGAACTATTCGAGAGTCCAGCCTAGTCATAGCAAAGAATAATTGGAGAGTAAATTGAGGAAGTTGTTCAGTTGAGGCCCTGTTATTGGAAGAGGAAGGTCTTCATTGCTCTACGGAAGGACATTAGTGAGTCTAGTGATCTTATCTGTGTGGGTAGCTTGAGTAGGTTTGTGTGACTCACAAATGGAAGATTACCGTATTTTCTCGCATATAACGCGCGCGTTATACGTGGTTTTTACGTACTGCGCATACCCTTGCATGTTATACGCGTGAGCGCGTTGTACAAAATTTTTTTTACCTAGTTCCCCCCCCCCCCCCGATGTCCGATTCACCCCCCCCCCCGCAGGACCGCTCGCACCCCCACCCCGAAGGACCCTTCGCACGTACCCGCACCCCCACCCCGAGGACCGCTCGCACGCACGCTCAAGCCCTCTTGCCCCAGCCAACCGCGGCACCCCCGACACGATCGGGGCAAAAGGGAGCCCAAGCCCTCTTGCCACGCCGACTCCCCAACTCCCCGACAATATCAGGCCAGGAGGGAGCCCAAGTTCTCCTGGCCCTGGCGACACCCCTCCCCCCCGCTAGTTGTTCGGGCCAGGAGGGAGCCCAAACCCTCCTGGCAACGGCGACCCCATACCCCCACCCGCACTACATTACAGGCAGGAGGGATCCCAGGCCCTCCTGCCCTCGACGCAAACCCCCCTCCCCCCAATGACCGCCCCCCCCCCAAGAACCTCCGACCGCCCCCCCAGCCGACCCGACCATGTGCCCAAGGCCCCGTCCCCAGGAGGGACATAAGGCTCCCGGGCCTATTCTGATTGGCCCAGGCGCCTTAGGCCCCACCAGTAGGCGGAGCTTTGGGATGGATGGGCCAATCCGGCCTCATTCCGTCGTTGGCTGCCTGCCGGACAGGCTGGTTTGGCTCCCATCTGTCCGGCCAACTACACAAAGGTACGGGGAAGGGGGGTGGGGGGGTCGGCCAGGGGGGTCAAGGGTCAGCTGGGGGGGCGGTCGGAGGTTCTTGGGGGGGCGGTCATTGGGGGGAGGGGGGTTTGCGTCGAGGGCAGGAGGGCCTGGGATCCCTCCTGCCCGTAATGTAGTGCGGGGTGGGGGTCGCCGTGGCTAGGAGGGTTTGGGCTCCCTCCTGGCCCGAACAACTAGCGGGGGGTGGGGGTCGCCAGGGCCAGGAGGACTTGGGCTCCCTCCTGGCCCGATATTGTCGGGGAGTCGGCGGGGCAAGAGGGCTTGGGCTCCCTTTTGCCCCGATCGTGTCGGGGAGTTGGGGGGGCAAAAGGGCTTGAGCTCCTTCTTGCCCCAATTGTGTCGGGGGTGCCGCAGTTGGCTGGGGCAAGAGGGCTTGAGCTCCCTCTTGCCCCGATCGTGTCGGGGAGTCGGGACCGCCAAGAGGAAGCAGCAGGACACCAGTAGGAGCTTCTACATGATGGGGGGGGGGGTCGGGAGGCTGTGGGGGTGCGGGTGGGAGTGTGTGCGAGCGGTCCTTCGGGGTGGGAGTGCGGGTGCGTGCGAGCGGTCCTTTGGGGTGGGGGTGCAAGCGGTCCTGCGGGGGGGGGGGTGAATCAGACATCGGGGGGCATCAGGCTTTCAGGGTAGGGACAGGACTTCAAGGGGGAGAGGAGAGTCGTGGTGGCCAGAGAGTCGGGGCGGGCGAAAGGAGAGTCGGGCAGCATGCGCGGTATACGGGTGTGCACGGTATATAAAAATTTCTGTACATAAATTTGTGTTTTTCGCGCGCTATACCCGTGTGCGCGTTTTACACAGGTGCGCGTTATCTACGTGAAAATACGGTAGATTAGGTTCCATAGCTGAGGGAGGAAATGGCTGTAGGAGTGTTTACGTGTTGTGCTCATCTGGCGGGATCTCCCTGCGGGAATGCTGAGCCTTTGTTCTGCTTTTGAGCGGAGGGGGCGTTTAGGGGTGTATGGGTACAGTTTGGATGGTATGTAAGTAGGTGTTTTTTTGGTGGGATCTCTTGTGGGTCATTTTGAAGATGTAACAACTTTTGACTGGTAACCAGTGGGCTGCATGGAGCGCTGAAGTAATAGGGTCATGGAAGCCGAGGTTGTATAGGAGCCAAATTGTTGAATTCTGGACTTTTTGAAGGAGTTTTAGGTCTCTTGCAGTGATTCCACTGAATAGGGAGTTGGCAGTAGTCTAGCCTACAGAGTACGTAGGCATAGAGCAGCTGGGCTAAGTCTATTTCTGGAAGAGTTTGATCCTTCGCAGTTGGTGTAGTCTGTTCCTATATTTTCACGTTATGCTTCAGTTAGTAACACTTTTTTCCCATTTCCAGTCTTTCTACAAAAAGCAGTGTGCATCACACTGCCATTGCCAAGGCACTAGCCCCCAGATTCTATATAACTAGAGTTGCACACACATTAACAAGCCATTATTGGCACTAATTAGAATTTCCATGCACAACTTTAAGCTTATTCTCTAAAGTGGTCAGCATGGACAGGTCATGGGTATTCCTAAAATTTAGGTGCACTGTTACAGAATACACCCAATTCAAACACAATTGAGGTGCAGGCATTTATGCCTGATTTTCATTAGCATAAACGTTAATCACATGGACTGGCACTACATGTATTCTATAAACTGCACATAACGCTGGAGGCAGTTTACAGAATACACTTCTCCCTCGGTATTCACGGGGGATAGGGGCAGAGCCAGACCACGAATTGAGAAAAAACGCAAATAACTTCTCATCCGGCTCTGACCCACCCCCGCCTCCCTCCCCCCGGCATCCTGGCCTTACCTGGTGGTCTAGCAGGCTTTTGGGGCAGGAGCGATCTTCCTATGCTCCTGCCCCATGCAGATCGCCAATAGGAAATGGCTGCCGTGAGTTCCCGTAGTCTCTCAAGACTACGACGGGAGCTCATGGCAGCCATTTCCTATTGGCGATCTACACAGGGCAGGAGCATAGGAAGATCGCTCCTGCCCCGAAAGCCCGCTAGACCACCAGGTAAGGCCGGGAGGAAGGCTGAGAGAGGCGGGAACGTGCTAAATTAAAGGGGGGGGTATCCCCTCCAACCAAAAAATCGTGAATATGTAAAATCGCGAGTGTCGAAACCGCGGAGGGGTAAGTGTAGCACTAAACCAATATTTTTTAGACAATATATAGAGCATTTGGTCCTAGATGCTTTCAAATCCACCACAAACCCTTCTGCCCCAGGAGTCACTTTTCTTTCAGCAATATCTAGGGCACAATCTCAGGTTTTAGTCCCAGCTCATAACATGAATCACCAATTTAAAAAAAAAAAAAAAAAAATCAATCAGAAAACTTACCTACAATTTATAGTTGTGATATCTAAATTTTTAGTGGCCACCTCTTTGTGTTTAAGACTGCTTTACACTTAGGTTAAAACAAGGAATGCGTAATTATATTAAAAAAGGTAGAAAAATATTCATTAAGTATTGATTTTAGTCTGTACCGAGGTCACACTTCTTAAACAGAGCATATGGATCATGGCCCATCTAATTCTTTCCAACCCCACAATGAAAAAGAAGCAAAATAAAGCACAAAGAGTCTTTATATTCCAACACTTTGACCAAACTGGTGAGAAAGGAACACGCTCTATCTGGTGTGACAAAAAACAAAAATAGGAGCCAGATTGACTGTTGCAACTCAATGTGTTTCTTTCTCACCAGTTTGGGCAAAATATTTTATGTGATCTTAATACTCTGATCTTTTATATTAAACAGCCAGTCTTTTTGACCCCTGATGCAGGTGTAGATTCCAAAATATGGCCCACGTCAGGTCCCCAGTACAATCACCCAGAACTTGAAGGCCCTTTATGCTTTTTTTGTTTCTTTGTAATTTGTACTTTTGAGTTTCTCTCTTTCTTCCACCCTACTATGGGAGGTATTCACCATATTATGCCCCAAGTTATGCAGTGGGATGAGCCATGCTAAGCTAGTATTCTGTAAAAGGTGCTCTGCAGACTTGCAGAGTAGTGCTGCCCGATTCAGGAAAAAATATTTCAATTCAGCCTAGTGAATTGATTTTTAGATTCGATTTTCCTGCCCAATTGGATGTTTTTTTCCAAACATCCTGTTGGGTTTATTTTATAGCCTCTTCACCCCCTTTGCCTTTTCCTACCCACACTGGCACTGTGGTGTAAACAAAATAAACAAACAAAAAAGACTTTTCCTCTCTGTTGAATCCTAGCTCACAATTGCGGTCTAATACCAGCTCTGACAGGATACAAATTTCAAATCTGACACATTGTAATCACAAAACAGAAAATAAAAGTATTTCTTCTACCTTTTGTTATTTGATCATTATTCAAATCATGTTGGTCCCAGGCTCTGCGACAAACGTCTTCTGATAACTTGCTTGCCAGGGTCTCTTGCCCATTTGTCATTTTCTTCTTTCTCTGTGGTAACCATCCATCTTCCATCTCTGTCCTCCCCTTCCATTTCCTGGAGGTCTGGCAGTGTTCTTTTTTTTTCTCTATTCCCATAGCTGCAGCAATGGACCCCACCATCCCCACATCCCCCATTTCTCTACTACCCTTTCATCCAGCATCTCTCCCTCCTTCCCCACCACCCCATGGTCCACCAGCTCTCCCTTTCTCTAACTACCCTCCTATCCAGTATCTATATCCCCCCCTACACCATCCCTTGTGTCCAACTTCTCTCCCTTTCTGTTCCTTCCTTCCCTAAATCTCATTGTCCACCATCTCCCTCTCTCTCCTGTTTTTAGATCCATTATTTCTTCTATCCCTCCATCTGCCCTCTCCATGATATCCCCCAAGTTCATCTCCCCCATCCCTCCCTAGTCTACCATCTCCCCTCTCCATGATCTCCCCCAAGTCTATCTCCCCCTCCACCAAGTTCATTACTTCCGTCCACCAACTCCCCCAAGTCCATCTCTCCTCATCTACCTTTATTTTGACGCTACATGTTGCCGGTGACAGTAGTGATGTAGCGATCCACTCCTGCCACCACGCCTTGCGTCTTCTCTCCACTGCGGCCGAATGGAGAAAAGACATCTGGAGTAGCGGCAGGACAGTGAATTGCATTTGCTACTGCCACTTTTGCCTGGCCGGGGATGAGAAGAGAAATACTTCTGGCCGGGAAGGAGAGAGCATTGCTGCCGCTGATCTGCACGCAGAGATCCATTCTGGCTTTCCCTCTGCCACCGAAGTCCTTGCTTCTGATGTAACTTCTGGTCTGTAAAGTTACATCAGAAGCAAGGACTCCGGTGGCAGAGGGAAAGCCAGAATGGTTCTCTAGCAAGGGGCCCGATGAATTGGTAAGTTCGATTTTTTTTTTCCCCAAAAACAAATTGATTTGAATCGATTCAACCGAAGTGAATTGGTGAATCAATTTGAATCGGGCAGCACTACTGCAGAGTGCTCTTTACAGCAGGGGTTCTCAACCCCGTCAAGATATCCGCAATAAATACACGAGATCAATTTGCATACAATGAAAACAGTACATGCAAATCTCTCTCATGCATATTCATTATGAGTATGACCAGCTTGGTGTGTCTCTAGTGCTTGGTTGAGAACCCCTGCTTTTATAGAATACTAGTTCAGTGCACATTTCATGCCTGACTTTAGGCACAAGCACTTACCACCAGCTTTTGGCAGATCCATAAATGTTGGCACCGACTAATGGCAGTTTAGCATGCAAATTCAGGTATGTTTCTAAATATTCTTCACGTTTCAGTTTGACTGTCAAAGAAAGCAGTCAGGTTTACTATAAATTAGGGACCCCTTTCAGTTACTGCAGGATTAAAGGGCATCTTCTCTGCAACAATCTCTTAGCATCTCAGTATCAACAGACATGATTTTTTACCCCCAATTGTGTCTCCTCATGGTACATCTTATCAGACTCATATGGAAAGCAAAGAAATTTGACCATGTTTCACCACTCCTCAAAAAATCTCATTGGCTTCTGGTGGCACATTGAATAACTTACAAGATATGTCTACTAAGCCTTAAATCAATACTTTATAAAACTCTTTCCTTTGTTGAGTTTTAATACCCTATGCCCTCACCCGATCATTAAGATCTAATGATCAACATTTGCTGGTTGTTCCTTCTCTCAAATCCCTTAATACACGGAGACAATATATTTTTTCAGTTGTCGCTCTGCAACTGTGGAAATTCCCTCCCAATACACATAAGGGAAGAAGAACATCTCATTGATAGGTTTAAAAGCAAGTTAAAATGTTTTCTTTTTAAAGATGCTTTTGACTGCTAGTTTTTTATAGTTAGGTCACTCTTTTTAATTCCAGCTTTCGATTTTTATAATCCCTCCCTATTGTTATATCCCTTACTCGTCTCATTTACTATCATACATTGTATTTCTATCCCCATTTCCCTTTTGGTCCTGTTTGTTATGTGATCTGTCTGTTATTTGTACTGACTTCCTGACTTTGATGATGTATTATTATTTTAGAGTTGTTCATCACTTTGTATTAAGATTAAGCGATTTATCAAATTTTAAATAAAACTTGAAACTTATCCTAGTAAACACTGAATATATTGTGCAGCATAGCCCAGCAACAAGCCTTCCAATAGCTGCTATTAGGAATCCCACTTTTTTTTTCAGTTTCCTAACCCGTAGTCTTTATCCTATTTTTTTTCAAAGAGTAGCTCCATAAAGGCACTGAACTGTTTGGTTGAAGCACAAAAACAAACTGAAGGTACCACCTAAAAAATACAAATGGTGCTCACCATATAAACTTCAAAACATTTAAAAGTAAACATTATTGGTCCTCACAGCCAGAACCAGGCTAAAGACATCCACCTTTTGAGAGACAGCTTTGAATGCCAGTGTATATGGCTAAGAAATATTCTCATGTTTTTTAACAAAATAAAATTAAGAAGAGAATTTTATCTCAGGCAGAAATTGAGTGGTGAGTACTGAAGGTATCCTTATGCTCTTCATCTCAGGCTACAGCCTCCTTGATAAGTCACTTGTTTCTGGCCCAGAATTGCTGCTTTTTACTGAGCACTCTCTAATAGTTCATCTACTCTCCCTAAAACAGGTGTTTAGTCAGAACTCAGATTTGGAGGGGGGAAGCTGAGCCCAAAGTGGGGGAGGTACAAAATTTTGCTCTATCTCAGCACCTACATAGTTGAGCTGGCAGGGATCCCCAAGCCCCACCAGCAAAAACCTTTTCACAGCACCAGGCAGTTGGCAGCACCACAAGTTGAAGCGTCCCTGTCTCCAAATGTGCAGGCTTGATTCTTGGTAAAACTGAGCATATGTGGGGCAGGCCTCCCTCCTGCATGCTCAGTTTCAGAAAAAAAAACAAGCATCCGCAGGGTGCATCAACACCTGCCTGGTTTAGTGAGAAGGGGTCTTCTGCTGACAGGACTTGGGGACTCCCACCAGCCAAAGCTGTAGCCAGTGCCTCTATTTGGGGGAGGGAGGCTTGGCTATATCAGAGCCCTAAAATATTTTAACTATTTCAGTTTCTGGCAGGTACTTGTGACCTGGATTGGACATTGCTGAGACAGGATATTAGGCTAGATGATCAGCCATACAGTACAGTTGTTATGTTCTTAAGAGAGCAACTGCTTAATTTAGTCATTCCCAAACCTGTCCTGGAAGAACACCAGCCAGTCAGGTTTTCTCCCAGGACAGGTTTGGGAATGGCTAGCTTAATTGCTTAAAGGAAAGATGGGGCAGAACAGCCACAATCTATCGAGACTCTAGTACATGACCAAAGTAACTATGATTTTATAGGAACACATAGCGAGCCAACAGAAGAAAATCCTCTACCACTTGCATATACCTGAATTCAGTACAGTACCTCTCACTTAAACTAAAAGCAAATCTTTCCTTCCTGGAATGCAAGGGGTGACCCAGGGTAGGCCTGGATTGTACTAACAACCTTTACACTTAGCAACAAGTATTCACTGTACAGGAACTTAAAGCTCCTAGACATTCCGATTCCCTTCCTTGCACATAGCAGTGTTTCACATCCCAAAACAAAACTACTGTCAACTACTGTGTTTTCATACAAGTTAGCTGCAAGGTCACCTTATCAAAACATTTGTTAGCCTAGTGATTGGGCTCTACCCATCTACCTTGGTCTTAGCCTGCCTAAAAAATAAAGCGTTAACACTACTCCCTTTCTAATGGCAATAACAGTCTACTGGTTTCTAACAATAATTCAGTCCTGATGCTTTTATTTAAACACAGAACTGTCATCAGGTTCTCGAGGAAGTTTGTACCAAAACCTGAACAATATGTTCCAGCTCTAAGCTGAGAAGAAAGGTGAATTTATCTGAGCAGACACAGCCAGAAGGCTGAACTCAGTAGATCCAAAACTTTCTTTAACTCTAATATATAAGATAAATCAACAGTTGCATAAATATATATACCTAAAGCTGGAGATGCACTAAAGCACCAACCTTATTCCATAAGTTCCCATCAAATGTTAATCACAGTCTGAGAGATTTCTGCATTCACTGAAAAACTAAGAATTGAAAACTCATGTATTGTATTGTATAGTCTACAAAATATTTTTATAACTGAAAAAGTCCTCCTCTATGTTTCACTTACATAGTCTTGATGACAACTATGCTGAACAGTTCAGTTTAGTGCTAAGGATGCTGGTTAATGACATAATTTCACAATAGTGTCCAGCTTTAAAATTAACAATGCTTAAAATGCAAATATTTAAGAACTTTAGGCCACCCCTCCTCCTCCTCCTGATGCTGCTGCATGGAAAAAAAAGCAGCTTAAAATATGGTCGGTCAGGCCTGGATAAGAATGTTAAAAAGAAGGAAGGGAAGATCAGCCCTCCCCTTCTCCACAGGGACCCTCACACTGCACAATTCACTATGCATGACTGAGCAAGCAAGGCCTGTTCTGATGCTTTCAACTTTCCCGAACAATGGTTTCTGCTCCTTTCTAACACTATCTTCCTCCCTCCTTCCTCTTCAAACAAGGGAAAAGGAATCTTTGAAATAGAAGCTTGGACCCTTACAAATGAATTGTCCATTCCTTATTATTTTTCACACAGATGGATTCAGTTTCAAAATAGTTTCACAATATTGTACAAATGAGTTCTTTCCTTCAGGTCCCATTTAAATGCTCAGTATTTTAAAATATGCAATTCATAATAGGGAGTTATTAAAGTGAACTACCATTGAGACATGTTATTTTATTATTAACCCGTTATAACTCTTGCATAAAATGGGACTCGATGCTAAAGTGGCATAAGTTGGTGGTAAAATAACACGATGATAACTATACCCCTAAGATCCTTAAGTTAGTAATGGCTCATGCTGGGTTAAAAAGAACAGAGATCTTCTATATCAAGAAATGAAGCAATCTGGAGGCCAAAGATGCCTGATGCTACTTGCCTCTTGGAAAGAAAACTATTCCTAATTTATTCATTCTGACAAAAGCTTAAAAAAATAATTCAATGTACACCAATTTCTCAAAAACATACTTCATATTTCCTCTTTTATTATATAAATATCAGTTTTTAACCTTTTACTGTAAGAATATAAAATGTTTTAAGAGGATCTGTTATTTTTATACAAATTCACAAACAATACAATTAATGCACAGGGTTCTGGGTTTAACTCCATGGTCTCTGGCCCTGTTACTGTGGGGATGCTCAAAAGAATCCACATAAAAGTAAAACTAACCAAGAAACAGTTTAAAGGAAACATTAATAGAAAAGGCCAAGTAGTTTTGAAACTTGTGGTAGCTTTTTTTTCCATCAAAATCCCTCAACAAGCTGCATTTTGTCCACAGAACAAAGAAAAGATACAGAAATTCCCATCCCCCTTCACATTACAGCCCTCAGGCCTGTTCTCTCTCTCCTTCCAACAGAAAGCCTAATTCTGTCATTTTTCTTCAGCGAACTATGGGTTGTGGTATTTGCATATATAATATTGTACAATACTGGTAAACTCACAGCTAGTTTCTGTTAAAAATAGCTCAATCCTTTCAGTATAAATTTTCAGGTTTGTGCTATAAATTAAAAAGATTCAGAAACAGCTGAACCCTCAAGTTGCACTGGAGAGACACAAATAGGCTAAATGCAGAGCTTGAGCACATTCTGAAACTTAAAAATAAAATATATATATATATATATTTATATAATATGTATATATATAACTTTACAAACCCATGTGTTATCTTTCCAGTCTAGGCACAAAAAATGTTTCTTGAGATCTTTCTTGTGATAATTCCAGAATAACAAATTAAAACGAGGTAGCCAGACATGTAGACAGGATATATTCAGCAGAAATGATACTTAAAAATTCCATTAAAAACAGCAACTTCAGTTCCATTCAAACCAAAAACATACCAAAGTCCTGTAACAGACAAGATGCACACTTTTTAGGGCATCATTTATTAAGGCCTTTTCCCCCATTCTGTGTCTATGGGGGAAATGCTTAGTAAATCAAGCCACTAAGTTACAGGCTGGTAAGAGGAAAGCTTTTTGTACTATGTGGGTGCCATACATTTAGTTGCCACACTAGTTAAATTAAAAACAAAAGAGCAGAAAATGAAGCTGCAAATTCTTGAAGTCCTCTAACCACACAAAAACCTTTCTCCCCTCCTTGCCGGGGGGAGAGGTTTTGCTTGTGTCTGTTGCAATAGATGGTTTCCAGAAGTTCCTTTTTTTATTTTCTGAAGCATCCCTGGGAGAATCTGTCGGGCACTCTCACCTGACCTTCTCGCTCTCAGTCATCTGCCAAAGGCCCAGATTAAGCACCTTGAGGCAGGGCAGCTGCGTGATTCTCTCCAGACCCCTCTTGGTGATGCGGGTACAGCCGTACAGATCAATGCCGGTAAGCTGGCTTAGGTGCTCAGCAATCAACTCGAGTCCCTTATCCGTGATGCGGACGCACTGCCCTATGTTAAGGGTGCGCAGCCCGTGCATCTGGCGCACCATGCGATTAATGCCATCGTCACTAATGTGGCAGGAACAGAGGGAGAGCGACTTGAGGCCTTCCAGTCCCTGGGCGATGTAAGCGAGGCTCTGATCGCCCACCTTGTCGCAGAAGGACACGTCCAGGCCCGAAAGCCGAAGGGATCCCATGGCCAGGTGCATGATGCCGGTGTCGCTGATGTTGTCGCAGGAGCGGAGGTTCAAGCTCCGCAGGCTGCCCATGTGCGACAGGTGCAGCAGCCCCGCGTCCGAGATCCCCCCGCAGAAGCTCAGGTTGAGCACGCGCAGGCCCGCCAGTCCCCGGGAGATATGCTTGAGTGCCAGGTCGCTGAGCTTCTGGCAGTCCTGCAGCGTGAGCTGCTCCAGGCCCAGGCAGCCCTCGGCCGCGCTGCGCGTCATGCCGGCCAGATGCCCGATGCCCACGTCGGAGACGTGGCGGCAGCTGCGCAGGTTGAGGCTCTTGAGGCCGTGCAGCCCCCAGGCGATGAGCAGCAGGCCCGTGTTGGTGATGTTGCTGCAGCCGCCCAGCTCCAGCACTTCCAGCCCCTTGAGGTACTGGGCGATGCGGCCCAGGCTGCTGTCGGTGATCTGCTTGCAGAGGCTCAGGTTGAGGGCCCGCAGCGAGCCGATCTCCTGCACGAAGGCGTGGCCCAGGCCGTTGTCGGTCAGGTTGTAGCAGCCGCTCAGGTTCAGGCTCTCGATGTCGGGCATGCCCTGGATCACGTAGCTGAGGCTGCGGCGCAGGCTCAGGATCTGCACGCGCCGGATGCCCCGGGCCTGCAGGCTGGGGAAGAGCGACGGGTTGGCCCTGCGCAGGTGAAGCTTGGCCTCCACGCCCCGCCACACCGACTTGTGGTAGGCGGCGTCGCGCCAGGCCGCGCACACCTGCGCCGCCCGCCCTTTGTCCCGCACGTCCAGGTAGCTGAAGATCATGGCGAGCAGTTCGGGGAACAGGCCCGAGATGTGAGTCTCCATCTTCCTCGCGCCCGGCCGGGATAGCGGTGCTCGGCGGCTTCACATCCCCCGCGACAGGGGCCGCTCGGCTTCAGCGTCGCTTCGCTCGTCCGCTTCCTCGCCGCTGCTCCCAGGCCCCGGGCATTCTCTTCCGGCCGGCGGGGGAGGGGGGGGGGCTCGTGCGCCTTCGTGTCAGGAAAGGCCCCGGCTGGGGGGAGGGGGGACTGGGTCCCGAGGCCCTGCCCCCCCCGTTTCCGGCGGCGGTGGTGGTGGCGGCGGCCGCCGCAGCCCGACCGAGTCTCTGAAGGAAGCGGCGGGAATCTAGTCCGAGGGTGCGCGCGCGAGACAGTTTCAGTCGGTTACAGCTTTCCCCTCCCCCCCCACCCCCGCTTCAGGCTGCAGCTCGCGGAGCCGACGGCGGTTTCCTGCTGCCTTTGTCTCGAAAGGGCTTTTTTTTTTTTTTTTCAAATCGAGCAGCTGAGGGCCGCCCGCATTCCGCCTGCCGAAAGGGGAGGGAGGAGATGAAGAGGAAAGGCCGGGTCCGCGGGCAGCCTCGCGCCAGCTCCCTCCAACGCCCCCCCACTTCCTCGAGAATGGGAAAGGGGAGGGGGGGAGGCCGAAGTTAAAAAGAACCGAGGCTCTTCTTTTCGGGACTTTACGCGCAGCCGCTCTAAGCCAGCTTTAGTTCCGACTTTGCCGCACTTCGATACAGCCGGCTAGAGGCCAGGTGACGTTTGCTAACATTTGTTTCTGCCTTCAGCACCTCCCGCCTTCCCCCGCGTCCGTCAGCTTGATGGTACGATCCAAGGCTGCCGGAACAGTCGAGCGGTTACTATGGCAACTGTGTTCTTCCCCCTACTCCCTGTGCCCCCCCCCCCTGTTAACTCTCTCGCTGCGGGCTCTCGGCAGACTATGTACCTGTGGATCCGGAGCGAGGTTTGATCGCGCATAAGCTCGTGCCCAGTTTGAGCAGAGCGAAAGACTTTCCAGGATCCTCCGCGTTACTAAGTTCTTTCAGTTAATTTATAAGTTGGGTATGGAACAAAATAGCGATTCCGAGTCTGACGAAGCAGCATCTCCTGCACAAGGTAGCTCGACCCGGGAAGAGATAAGAGCGTGATTGATGCTTTCACTGCGCGCTCTTGCTTTCTGCATTTGTAGAGGTTCGTGGGTCCTTCAGACCAGTGGTTCCCTACCCTGTCCTGGAGGACCACTAGGTCAGTCGGGTTTTGGGGATAGCCCTAATGAATATGCATGGAGTAGATTTGCATGCCTGTCACCTCCATTATATGCAAATCTCTCTCATGCATATTCATTAGGGCTATCCCCAAAACTCGACTGGCCTGGTGGTCCTCCAGGACAGGGTTGGGAACCACTGGTTTAGACCAGGGGTGTCAAAGTCCCTCCTCGAGGGCCACAATCCAGTCCGGTTTTCAGGATTTCCCCAATGAATATGCATGAGATCTATGTGCATGCACTGCTTTCAATGCATATTCATTGGGGAAATCCTGAAAACCCGACTGGATTTTGGCCCTCGAGGAGGGACTTTGACACCCCTGGTTTAGACCCTGCTTCGAGTCACCGGAGAGCTGAGCCAGGTTCATGCAGGGACTGGATAAAAGCCGTTTGGTTGTTTTTAAGTGAGCTGATAAAGCTATACAAACAGCGGAAGAATTAAAGCGGAGCAGTCAAAAACAAAAATCTGCGCAGGTCCGGCAAATTCCTTTGATGGTGCTAATCAGGTGATCCGGTTTTCAGTCCCAAATCTACATGTCCTTATTAACTCAAGTGTCAAAGGAAGACTCACAAGACTAGTATCACCGATATCCTATAATAGGAAGCCTAACGAAATCAAATTTATCTTTCCATGTTTCCCGTGAGTGAAATGGTGTGGTAGCCTTGTTAGTCCACTTTTTAAGATAATATATAGAAATAGATAAAACAAAAGAAATAAAAGCGATACCTTTTTTATTGGACTAACTTAGTGCTTGATTTGATTAACTTTCAAGGTAACCTTCTTCAAATCAGAAAAATGTTTTCCATGTAAGCAAGTCCCACTTCACTTCTGTATCAGGGTAAATTTTTCTTTCATTTCAAAATATATAAAAATATGTTTCCATTGAAACTTATTTAGAAAAAGGAAAAAAAAAAAAAAAAGCACATGAACATTTGATAAAATTTTGAGAATCAGCTGATTAATCGGGTTCTTTTCAGATTCTGAAAGATCTGGGTTATATTTATTTACAGTAAACGTGTACTTAGTATCTGGAGAATTTAGGAGTGTAGTGAACATACCTGTATGATCCTGTCAAGTCAAGGCAATGTCTTACATTCCTTAGTAAAAGGCATTCTACCAAGCAATATTGAAGGTATTTTTTCCATGTGTAAACAGGCTTTACAAGTAGAAAAGGCCTTTATAAAATTAAACAGCTGTATAGGCTAGGCACATATACAATTTGACAATCAAGGCGGTGTATACTATGTGTGCTGTATGTAAGTATTCATAGGGGCAAGGTTTGAGTGGAGCAGGGGTGAAGTTGCTTGCAATGTCTGTCCACATGCATTTTATAAATACATGGGTGCAAGTACAGAGTACAGGGAGATATTCACACCATTTTCAGAGTAGGTGTATATTTGTGCATCTGTTTTTGTGTTCTATTAGGGCTAGTTCTTGAAGCCTATTTTATAAACACACAAGGTACCTTTGCTTCTTTTTAAAAATAGGCTTAAATAGGTGCTTTTTTTGGAATTTTCTCATACTGTAGGTGTCTTGTTACAAAATCAGGTTCATAATGTTATTTCTTTTTCTAGAGGCCTATTCAGTTAACTTTGACATGCACTTTAAGGCCCTTGTATTCATTCATACTAAAAATAACAAGATATACAGCTGAGTCTTACCATATACAGGGGAGGGATCTGAAAAGAAGGCAGTAAGGGGTTACCAAGTTCATGCTAAAAGATCATAAGTATATAAGATAAGTGATGCTGAATCAGAGCAACTCCAAGTCTTGCATCTTGTTTCTAACAATGGCCTGTTCAGGTCACAAGCACCCAGCAGATCCCAGAAGTAGATTAGTTTCTCATAGCTCAATTTTAGGGATAAAAAGTAGCTTTACCATCTGTACCAAGCTAATATTTTATAAACTTTTGCTCCGGGAATTTGTCAAACCTCTTTTGATCTCTCCTATGTATGAAGGAATAGCCTATTGATTAATGCAGTGAGTTGAAAACCAGGGAAACAGGGTTCAGTTCCCACTGTGTCTCTATGTAATACTGGGTGAATCACTTAACCCTTTGTTGCCCCAGGTACAAAGAAAAAGCTTAGACTGTGAGCCCACTAGTGACAGAAAAAGTCCCTGTATATATAATATGGTTGTACGACAGAAAGCAATACAGGTAGTCAGTCCCCGGGTTAAAAACGAGTTCTGTTTTAAAAAACATCCTTAAGTTGAATTTGTATGCAACTCAGATCATGTAAGAATCTGTGTGTATTTATGTTCTCCTGTACAGTACATAGTCTATAAAAATATTAAACATGAAAGAAACAGTCTTCAAAATAAAGTACTATAGTTTAAATAGAAAAAAAATAGGAGGTTTACACTTACATACTTGGTTCTCGTCACAAAGCATTTCCTATATAGTATACCCAGCTGACCCGGAAGCATTCCCTCTGAGCACAGAGCAGTGGAAAACTTTCTTTTTCCCTCCCAAAGTCTGATCCTAGTATTCTTCCCAACTTCTCTACCTCTTGATGCCCCTCTTGCATCCCTTTCCATGTGTCCCACTGTTCCCTCTCCACCACCCCGTCCAATATTTCTTCCTCTCACTTCTCTCTTTTCCATGTATCTCTACCTCAGTGCCAATAATTCTCTCTCCCTCCCTATGCCCAATTCTCCTCTTTCTTCATTTCCCCACGTACAACGTCTCTTTCACTCAGACACTCATGCCCAATATTTCTCCCTTTCTATTCTCTCCCTAACCTCAGCATCTCTCCTTCACTCCTTCCATCCTATGTCCCAAGTTTATGCTGCCCACCCTCCCTCCCTCCATTCTGTGTTCCAAGTTTATGCCTCTCCCTCCTTCCTTCCTTTCTTCCTTCTATTCTTTATCTGAAGTTTGTGCTCCCTCCTTCCGGGTCCTAACATACCCCTCTCCCTCCCTCCATTCTGTGTCCCAAGTTTATGCCTCTCCCTCCTTTCTTTCTTTCTTCCTTCCATTCTGTATCTGAAGTTTGTGCTCCCTCCTTCCGGGTCCTAACATACCCCTCTCCCTCCCTCCCTCCATTCTGTGTCCCAAGTTTGTGCCTCCCTCCCATGGGTGTTTACCTGTTCTGGTTGGCTCCCTCCTCCTGCTGCCTTCCAGTCACACTTGTTTCTCTTTACAAAGCCACGGGCAGTGGCTCCTACACACGACCTGTGTCTAACATCAGAGGGAAGGCTTCCAGGTCATCTGCAGGCCATGTGTAGGAGCTGCTGCCTGCGGTTTTGTGAAGAGAAGCAAGTGCAGCTGGAAGGTAGCAGGAGGTGGAAGTGGGGGGCACAAACTTGGGACAGAATGGAGAGAGGGAGGGAGGGACACAGAATGGAGAGAGGGAGGGAGGAAAGGAGGTCTTTGTCGTACTAAGTCACAAGAAGGCATCCAAAGTGACCAGATAAGCACTGCAGACACAAAGTACAGACTCCCCCACACTGCCCCAGTGATCACTGACCGACACCCCCCCCCCCCCCGCTATAAAAATCATAATAACAACTTTACATACCTGCCTCCAGTACATCAGCATCTGGCAGCTTGGCATAGGAAAGCCTAGTAGAGCTGCACAGAGGTGGCTTAAGTGGTCTTGGGGGTGGGTTAGTGAACCATAGAGAGGACGACCCAGGCCCATAAGCCACTCTAATCACTGCATTCATGATGAAACGTGCATCCCTCAAAACCCCCCAAAACCCTTTTGTACTAAGAACATAAGAGTTGCCGCTGCTGGGTCAGACCAGTGGTCCATCGTGCCCAGCAGTCCGCTCCTACAGTGGCCCTTAGGTCAAAGACCAGTGCCCTAATTGAGTCTAGCCATACCTGCATACGTTCTGGTTCAGCAGGAACTTGTCTAACTTTGTCTTGAATCCCTAGAGGGTGTTTTCCCCTATAACAGCCTACGGAAGAGCGTTCCAGATTTCTACCACTCTCTGGGTAAAGAAGAACTTCCTTACGTTTGTACGGAATCTATCCCCTTTTAACTTTAGAGAGTGCCCTCTCATTCTCTCTACCTCGGAGAGGATAAACAACCTGTCTTTATCTACTAAGTCCATTCCCTTCATTATCTTGGAATGTTTCAATCATGTCCCCTCTCAGTTTCCTCTTTTCAAGGGAGAAGAGGCCCAGTTTCTCTAATCTCTCACTGTACGGCAACTCCTCCAGCCCCTTAACAATTTTAGTTGCTCTTCTCTGGACCCTTTCGAGTAGTACAATGTCCTTCTTTATGTACGGTGACCAACGTTGGATGCAGTATTCCAGGTGGGGGTCCGGTACAGCGGCATGATAACCTCTGATCTGTTTGTGATCCCCTTCTTAATCATTCCTAGCATTCTGTTTGCCCTTTTTGCCGCCGCCACCACACATTGCGCGGACGGCTTCATTGACTTGTCGACCAATACTCCCAAGTCTCTTTCCTGGGGGGTCTCTCCGAGTACTGCACCAGACATCCTGTATTCGTGTATAAGATTTTTGTTACACTTATCCATGTTAAACCTCATTTGCATGTTGTGGCTCATTTCTCGAGCATGTTTATGTCACGTTGCAGGTCTTTGCAATCCTTCTGTGTCTTCACTACTCTGAATAACTTTGTATCATCTGCAAATTTAATCACCTCGCTCGTCGTACCAATTTCCAGGTCGTTTATAAATATGTTGAAGAGCACGGGCCCAAGCACCGAACCCTGCGGCACTCTACTCATGATGCAATATTTTGCAGTCTGAGTATTGTCCATTTACCCCCACTCTCTGTTTCCTATCCACCAACCAGTTTTTAATCCACTTGAGTATTTCACCCTCGATTCCTTGGCTCACAATTTTTTGAAGTAGTCGTTAATGCTGTACTTTTTCGAACGCCTTCTGAAAATCCAGATTTATCCCAGGACAAGCAGGCATGATATTCTCACATGTGGGTGACGTCATCTACGGAGCCCTCGCGCGGACAGCTTTTCAAGCAAACTTGATTGAAGTTTCAAGTTTGCACACTGCACCACGCATGTGCTAGCCTTCCTGCCCACTAGAGGGCGCATCCCCACCTCGTGGTCCTCAGTTCAATTTCATCCGCGGAGCCAGAAGCCCTGTGGAAAATTGTGCTCTGCTTTTGCCTTCTGTCGCCGCGGCTGTGTCCTACTTTCGACGCGGTCGCTGCGTTTTGTTGTTTTCTTAATTGATTGTCGTTCTTCTAAAAAAAAAAAAAGTTTATTTTTACGTAGCTCCGGGGACTGGGTCACCCTTCCTATCTTCCTGTGCATTCCCTCGAAGAAGTGCAGTAAGTTCATCAAGCAAGATCTTACTTTGCTGATGCTGTGCTGGCTGGTCCTCATCAGATTGTGTCTGTCTAGGTGATCAATTATGCGGTCCTTTATCAGCACCTTTCCCGGTACCATCTTTCCCGGTACCAAGGTCAGACTCATGCAGCCATAAGGGCTATTGGGGTGGTAGATAAGTGTGTCTAGTAGATTCTGGGGGTGTTTTGGGGGGCTCACCATGACCTATAAGGGAGCTGTAGTGAGATGTATATGTGGGACCATTTTTGTGAAGTTCACAGCAGTGCCTGTAAGGTACCCCACTACTCTGGTGCCATGTCTGGGTGTCCAGTCCATCACTTTTCTGGCCCCTCCCACGTCCAAAAGGTATTTTTCTAGGAATTTGTGACTAGGACAAATTTTTGGACGAAAATGGGGAATACAGATAGACGACTTAGCGGTCTGGGTGATCAGACGTACAGTTGGACGATTTTTTTTTTTTTTTTTTTAAGTTGGATGTATTTTTTGAAAATGGACATTTTTCCGTGTCCGACTTTGGGCAACTTGCAACTAAGGCCCAAAACGGACTTAGACATTTCCTATGATTATGCCCCCTCCAAGTGTGCATAAGTTAGGCACAGATATTTAGGCTTGGTTTTTCTTGGCCTGAATGTGGGCGCCTAAAAGTTATGTGACACATTGGTGCTTAGCATGATTCTACAAAGTGTGCATAGTTAGTTTTTTTGTGCACCATATATAGAATATGGGCCATAGTGCACTATAGGAAATCTAGCCCTATCTGGCTAGCACACACAGCGTTTTTTTTATTTTGGATTGATTTCTGTCCAGGGTATTCATAACAGTTATCTCTAGCACCACAACTCATATGCCTCAGTGCTGTTTCCTGGTCCACCTTTTGTATCCATATAGTGTAACAGAAAAATCCATTGTCTATATAATTCAAACTTTTGTTGGTGATGAAACATCATATGACTTGAAAATCTCCTCACCCTTTATTGCAGCTCTGCCAAGTTCTATCCTGTGGCATACTTATTTTGCCTAATTTTTTTTAAATATCATGTAGAGATCCTCTTTAAACTCACTGAAAATCAATAGAGCAAAGGTTTTCACTTACACAAGTGCATAAAAGAACTTCTACCAAATGGCACAACAGCGTCACCCTCCAATTCCTGCATGAGTTATTTACACTCCCCGTATGCCAAATGTCATGAGATACAGTCAAGTGAGGTCATGAAGGGGATGTAAAGGACACTTACCTGCACCCTGCAGGGCAAGAACAGTTTTTATGGCTTACAGGATTCACATACTTGTTGGAAGACGTCACAGCAATTGAGGCAAAGTTTTCAGGGGCTTTGGCACCAAAGCTTAGTAGAGTTTGTATAAGTTTAACCATGATAATTGCTTTGTGTCCTTTTGGCTCAGATTATGTTTAACTGTGATAGGCACTGGCTTTCTTCCTTTTGCTAAGGCCCTCTTCCTTTTGCTAAGGCCTATTGAAAGATTATTTCTTTACATAAAATATAGTCACTTCTCTGCAAATGTGAATTAATTCCAGTATAATCTTTGGCAATTGTTAAACCAGTAATATAGAGAGGGAATCAGGGAAATCCATACTCAAAATTCTGTATAGTTTAATATCCAGTTATATTAATGTAGCCATCTCACTTTTACTAAGCTGTGGTAAGTGCTAATGTGTGCTTTTTGCAGCTTAAAAGGACTTACTGCAGAATGCATTCAGGCATCCTATGGTAATTTCCCAAGGCACACTAACCGCACATTATAAATATATTTTTTATTTTAGCACGGGGGGTGCCTGAGGGCGGAGAGTGGGTGTTTCAGCACTAATCAATTAATGTTTCCACATTACCATATGGTAACTGATTAGCGCAGAATTAGTGCAGGAGCCTTTACTGTCTAAAAATAGGTATCAGTAAGTGATCTTGCGATAATTATTTTAATGGCAACATTAATGCATGGCCATATAGCAAAAAAAAAGAGAAAACTGGTAATTTTACTCCTGCAGTATAAATGGCCTTAGCGCACAGGAAAATCCCATATAAGAGTGTGCTAAGGTCACTCTCTACTACAGCTTGGTAAAAGGACTCCTTAATGATAATATTTAAAAGTGAATGGCTTATAGGGTATTATACTGCCATTTTAACCATTCAGCAAACTAGGCAGTCACCTAGGACAATAGTTTCTGAGGGACAGCAACTAGCAGCTTGTGTTAACAAAGCTGTACAAATTCAAAAAACAATCAGACAGTGGAAAGTTTTTAAATAGCCTGTGGTCCCAAATAAATGTCCCCTCTATGTTTTGGAAATTGAGGGTTTTATACATGTAAAAGACCTCTATAAAATTACCCCATGGGTCATGTATGTGTGTGTAAAAAAAAAAAAAAAAAGCATGCTCTTTTAAACGACCCATTTATAGGCATGTTAGAGGGTGTAGTTTTGTCAGAGCTTGGGTGGAGTTTTGAAGTGCATGTATAGAGGGCCATTTTTGGTAGTGCGCCCAAGAAAACATCCAAATCCACACCATTTGGACATGAGAGGGGCCAGCATTGTAATGGACTGGCCACACATTGCCAGGTGGTGCTTGGGTTCAGGTAGAGTTTATTGTTTGCCCAGTCCTAAGTTGCAGTTAGATAGCCATTCAGTTTACTTAAAGCTTTGGATAGAATAGGTTCAATGGGTATGAGTAGTTACACATCATCAGCAAAAGAATTTTGTATCCATTGACCAAAAAAAGTTTGAGGTAGATATTTAAAAATAATAGTAGACAGTATGGATCCCTGTGTCACACTGCAGTTTATTGCCTTAGGTAATGATGTGCTATTGCTGAACAGGATTTGAACCATGTAAATACTGTGCCACTGATACCTGTTTCTGCCACCCTTGCATGAATATTATGATCCGTGGAGGGGCATAATAAAAAAAAATGTCTAAGTCCCCTTTTGGCCTAAGGCCTTAAACGTTGAAAGTAGAAGCAGGGAAAATGTCCATTATCCAAAAAAACATCCAAAATGAGGGTTTTTTAAATAATGGCCTGCCTCTACGTTCAGCTGTTTAAACGCCCAGACCACCACTACGTCTAAAATTATACCATATAATCAACCTAAAAAAAGCCTAAGCCCCAAATATCCAAAACAAGGGCTTTTAGGTGAAGGAGGAGCCAGTCCTTCGCCTAAAAGCTGGATTCTGTTGAAACAACAGGAGGTGGATGTCTATTTCTTGCAAGAAACATACCATTCACATATTGAGGCTGCCAAATTGGTAGGGGGGTGGGTTAAATACTGTTTTTCTGAACCTGCAGTGGGGAAAAAGGCTGGTGTGGCTATCCTAATTAACAGAAATTGTTCTGCTGTATTTGGTAATTCTCGAGCTGATCCTATGAGTAGATGGCTCCATGTTGATATGACTTCAGGAAACGATGCCCTGACGCTTCTTAATATTTATGCTCCTAATTCGAAACAATAAATAATATATGAACTGACTTCGCATTCAACACAAACCTGTCTATGAAGTGTAATCAATATGTTTTAAGTTGCTCAGAAATGTGAAACTCAACAAGGGGGGAACGCACCCCCCCTAGAATGGGAACAGAGTTTACCTCCCAGTCATTGCAACTGTTTCTGTAGAGATCACACTTCAAGCCAGGATGTTGGTTAATAAAGATTGTTACAGTCCTTGAAATGATATAAAGTATAGGATTTTCTCCTTTCTTCTTATACTTGTTTTATACTTGTCAGAACATCACTTATGCATGATTAATAGAATCATAACTTAGCTCAATGAGGGGTTTGGGGTCCCGACGCGGCCCCGTTTCGTGTCCTTCGTCAGGAGACCCACTCACGATTGCTGGAAAACTGGCTGTAGTCTTTTAAACTTCAGTTATGTTAAAGTTAGTGATACGACAACATTTCTGCAATACAAAAGTCATTTACAACATCGGGTGTGAGTAAAAATCCATAACCACACCTCAATGAAAAGTATTACTTTTTAAGGCTAAACTAGAGGAGGGAATGCACAAAATACATACCAAAACTGAAAAGCTCTCACACCACAAAGTGTATTCAAACTGCCAGAAAGGACACAGCAGTACACTCCCGATTTAAATAGAGAGAAGGGGGAGGGGTTTGATGACATCATCAAGTGGCTGATGCAATAGTCAAAACTGTAAAGAAAAGCTGTAAAATGCTGTAAAAAACAAAAATAATACAATGATCTGCAATGTTGCCACCTGGCCAAGGAACAAAATAATATTGAAAGTCATAGAAACCCAATCCACTCCATCTCGCTGTTCAGTCCATGTGGGTGCAAGGTGTTGAGAATAAAAATCCACTTCTGTTCTTGTTTCCAAAGCATCCTTGCAACATCTCCTCCTCTAGTAGGAACTATGACATTGAGAATAGAAAAGAGGAGGTCCGTGGGTGCATGTTGATCCAACCAATGCTGTACTAGGGGGGCCTCTTTCACTCCTGTGCGAATCCTGCTGATGTGTTCTCCAATCCGGGTCTTGATACTTCGGGTAGTGCACCCTACATAAAACAACCGACATGGGCATTGAATGATGTACACTACTTGTCGAGAGTCACAATTAGTAGCGGGGCACTTGATATGACTAAGATGACTTAGACAGGTAGACATTTGTTGTAAAGTGACACAATGTTTGCATATTTTGCAACGACCGCACTGCAAATGTTGACCTGATGTTTGTGTCCGTGGTTGTTTAATAAACTGGGAATGGACCAAATGCTGCTTCAAGTTGCGCTGTTTGGAGAACGCAAATCTGGGCACCTGTTGGAATGCCTCATGAAATTGCATAATTCCCCAGTGTTGTTTAATGATATGTTTAATATCAAACGCCCGAACTGAATAAGGGAGGACACATACTAGAGAGTTCTCATCTGATTTTGATGGTGAAGACAGTAATAAAGTTCTATTTGCATATAAAGCTCGCTTATATGCTTTCTGTATCACTGAGTGAGGGTACCCCCCTTTGCTGAAATCTGAGTTTCATTTCACCAGCTTTTATAATATATTCCTGGACCGTGGTGCAGAGTCTTCGGAGACGTAAAAATTGTCCCACTGGAATGTTGTTTCTTAAATGTCTGGGGTGGAAACTACTGTATTCTAGTAAATTGTTCCTATCAGTAGACTTGCGAAAAATGGTGGTAGAAAAATGTCCATGATGTAAACAAATTTGAATATCTAAAAAAGATACCTGTTGTGAATCTGTGTGCATAACAAATTGTAAATTACTATCACATGAATTCAGCCAGGCTAGAAATATCTGTAAATCTGCAGAGGGACCTGTCCATACAGCGAAGATGTCATCAATATACCGTTTCCAAATTAAAAAGTCCTTCCAAAAATCAGAAATATATAAGAAGGTTTCTTCAAATCTAGATACGTATAGGCACGCCACAGAGGGTGCCATCTTAGCACCCATGGCAGTACCCTTGATTTGTTTGTAATACTTCGTGTCAAACTGGAAATAGTTCATATTTAAAGCTATACGCGCCAGCTGTGTTAAAAATTCAACCCTGCCTTGAGAAAGCTCCAAGGTGCGCAATTCCTCTTCAATAATTGTTACTGCTGCATTCTGCGGAATATTAGTATATAAGGCAGATATGTCTAACGTTATTAATGTAGCTTGTGGAGGAACTTGTTGGTATTGCGCTAAAATATTGATCATGTGGGCGGAGTCAAGCACGTATGAAGAAGCTAAAGAAACTTTGTATTTAAGGTAAGTATCAAGCATAGCAGATAAAGGTTCTAAAATGGAACCAATGCCTGACACAATGGGTCTGCCTGGGGGATTTTGAAGGAACTTGTGAATTTTTGGGACAAAATAGATGACGGGAATTCTTGGGTGTTTACATGAGAGAAATTTGAATTCCTTGTCCGTGATGACCCCTGCTTCTGATGCATGAACTAAAAGGTGTGATATCACATCTTGTATGAAAGGGGTGGGGTCTTCTTGCAATAAAGTGTAATAACTTTGATCTGACAACTGACGATCTGCTTCAGCCACATATTGCTCTGTATCAAGAAGAACCACACCGCCCCCTTTATCTGCCGGACGGATAATGATACTTTGATCAGAACTCAAAGATTGCAGGGCTATCTGTTGAGCCCGAGATAAATTGTGTTGGATCTTATAGGGGTTCTTTTCAAGAGAACTAATATCTCTAAGTACCAAATTCTCAAATGCTTGAATGTGGGAATCCACTGACCCTGGAGGACACCATGTAGATTTAATTTTTAATGCATTGTCACTGACAGATGGCAATGCATCAGAAGTTGCTTCTTGATGAAAAAAATGTTTAAGTTTACATTTTCTTATGAACTTAAACATAGAGACTCTGGTGTCAAAAGAATAATAAGGGTTAGAGGGCTGTGTGCTGTGTCCTTTCTGGCAGTTTGAATACACTTTGTGGTGTGAGAGCTTTTCAGTTTTGGTATGTATTTTGTGCATTCCCTCCTCTAGTTTAGCCTTAAAAAGTAATACTTTTCATTGAGGTGTGGTTATGGATTTTTACTCACACCCGATGTTGTAAATGACTTTTGTATTGCATTCTAGGGGGGTGCGTTCCCCCCTTGTTGAGTTTCACATTTCTGAGCAACTTAAAACATATTGATTACACTTCATAGACAGGTTTGTGTTGAATGCGAAGTCAGTTCATATATTATTTATCAAAGCAATTTCTGACTTCTTCTAGTTTTCACTAGAAGACATCCCCGCCATCTCATAAGCCTAATTCGAATCAGGCAGAGTTCTTAAAAAAAACTCCAACAACTAATTCTGTCACTGGCTACAAATAATTTAATTGTGGACGGAGATTTCAATGCTGTCATGGATCCGTTAATCGATAAACAACCTAGTAAGCAATTAAAATCACTAGGTTTAGATAATCTGGTGCATTCATGTGGACTGAAAGATGTATGGCAGATTTTTCACTTTAATGCTCGCAAATTTTCCTTTGGCTCCCATGTTCATAAATCATTATCAAGAATTGATTATATTTTTGTTTCAGATCATTTAATTCAACAGGTTACAAAAGCCAGTATAGACCCAATCCTTTTGATGGATCATGCTGGAATTTGGATAGAATTTCAGTTTAATGAAAAAGATTCCACTAGACCTGTTTGGAGATTTAATAATACATTGCTTGCAGATTTAATCTTTCTCAAGGAAATTCAAATAAAAATGAATGAGTATTTTCAACTCAACACCTCGGAGGAAGTCTCTTTGGAAACTATATGGGATGCTTTCAAAGCCACAATGAGAGGGCAAATAATTTCATATTCGGCGCATATTAGGAAAATGCTAAAATTAAAATTTTCCAATTTGGAACAAACTATTTTGACTTTGGAGTCACAATTGGCCTCAAAATGGGAACAAAATACTTTGCAGGCCCTTTTGAAAGCTAAATATAAATATAATGAAATCCCTCAGGGTTGGATCCACTCTGGGAAGTGATAGATTCACTGTGGAGTTTTTCAAATCATTTCAAATTATACTTTTACCTCATCTTCTAAATTTATATCAATCTCAACTACCCCAGTCCCGCTAAAAAGCCCTATCCCACCACCCAACATCGAATCCCTAACTCAGTCAACCCTACAGTCATGGCCGCAGGCATTTGCATCGACCTAGCAGCCTCCACCTGGCACTCCAACATCCAGTCCCTCTATAATAGCCTTGCTCAGACAAAAACAACATGAATAACCACCAACAAAATACCTGCTCCCTGGTACACCACCAACCTCCAATCCATAAAAAGATCACTGAGGAAAGCAGAAAGAAACTGGATCAAACACCCAAATTCAGAATCCAAAGCTCACTGGGAAAAAACATCTAAAACCTACAAAGCCGCCATCCTAGAAGCAAAGAAAGCCTACTACTCACACTTCCTACAGAAAGTCCCAACTAGATCCAAACAACTGTTTGCCCTTACAAACCAGCTCTTCACAAACACCCAAGGAAAAAAACACAATAACCCAACTGAACTTGATAGTGAGACTCTCTGACTTCTTCCAAGGTACAAACCATCCGCAATAATCTTGACACCAGCACCAACCCCCCCCTCCCCCCCGCAACCCCAATACTCCATCCTCTGCCACTCTAACCCAACTTCACATGGCTACCCATGCTGAGGTTCTCGAAACCCTAAGAGAATTCAAGCCCTCCGACACCATCCTTGACCCCTGCCCATCCAGCCTCTTACTATCCACAGAAGACGCCATGGTGGAATCTATCTTTCCCATCATTAATCTTTCCCATCATTAATTCCTCCCTCTCCACGGGGACAGTACCGCTCAGCTGAAAGTCGGCTATTATCAAACCCACACTCAAAAAACCCGCCCTTGACCCTAATGAACCCAGCAACTACCAGCCAGTCTCCAACCTCCCATTTGTCTCCAAACTCCTAGAATGAATAGTGCTTCGCCAATTACATCCTTTCATAGAAGAACAAGCTGCCTTGTCCCCTGCACAATCTGGCTTCTGATCAGGCCACAGCACAGAGTCAGTACTCCTGGATATAATAGATGACAGCTGGTCAATACTCAACAAAGGCTGCGATGCCTTACTGGTTCTACTTGACCTCAGCGCTGCCTTTGACACTGTCGACCACCACCTCCTCTTATCCAGACTCGGAATCAAGGACTCTGCCTTCCAGTGGTTCACCTCCTTCCTTCATCAAGAACCCAAACAGTCCTACTAGGACCACACAAATCTGACCCCAAACCTATCAAATAAGGTGTTCCCCAAGGCGCCCTTCTATCCCCCTCCTATTTAACCTCTACATCAGACCTGTCATCGATATAGCCCAGAAGTACAATATTAAAATCCACTCCTACGCCGATGACATCCAGCTACTCCTCCCACTAGACGAAAACCGATCATCCCAAATCGCCAACCTCCAACTCTGCCTTTACGATATGAAAACCTGGATGACTAACAACAAACTACAGCTGAACACCTCCAAGACTAAAATTTTATGGATCAGGAAAAAAAACTACCAAATATCTATCCTGGGATTACACCTCATTAACAGCTGCAGATCAGGTATGCAGCCTAGGAGTATCTTTAGAGGGCCACCTGTCCCTGTCCACCCACATATCTCAAGTAGTTTCCACCTCCTTCTACTACCTCTGCCAACTGAAATGGATCAAACCCTACATCTCCAAACCAGACATAGCCCAACTCCTCTACGCCTATGTTCTCTGCAGGATGGATTACTGCAACTCCCTATTTAATGGAGTGGCCAAAAAAGATCTCAAACGCCTCCAGCGTGTTCAAAATGCAGCAATCCGCCTCCTACACAGCCTCAACTACCATGACCCCATCTCCCCAGCCTTCTGCACAGAGCACTGGCTTCCGATCAACCAACGCTGTGCACTCGAGGCTCTAGTAATAGCGCATAAAATAATTTATTCCACCACCCCAGCCTACATAGGATCCAAGCTAACCCTATACATCCCCACCCGCTTCCTCTGCTCTGAAACAGAGAAATGCCTAGGCATCCCCCCAGGAAGGCCTCTCCTGTCAGAAACTGCCCACAAATGCTCCTACAGCCACTTCATCCTCCAACTCTGGAACCAACTCCCCCCGCAAATCAGATTACAGAACTCATTGATGACCTTCTGGAAAGCTTAAAGACCTTCCTCTTCAACTAAAATTTTAACTGCAATCAACCCCATCGCTCCCTAAATTTCCCCCTTCCTCCTGCACCCACAATTGATTTTACCGTCTATGCTTACTCAGAAGATAATCAACTTGTACATCCCATCAATTTGGATAATCCAACCGACATTCATACTATCAATAAAAAGCTCAACAAGATCCACGATTGGTTAAATTCAAACAAGTTATCACTTAGCGTTACTAAAACCAAAACTATAGTCTTTCCATTTAAGAAAAGTAATCTACTTCTTGCCCCTATTAAACTCAAATCCACTCCAATACAGACAGTTCGCAGTATTAAACTTTTAGGCATCACTTTCGACGATACTCTCAATTTCCATGAACATATAAGTACAGTTGTAAGGAAATGTTTTTATCGTCTACGAATGATTCGTTCACTAGCTAAATTTCTTGATAAATCTGCTTTAAATACTTTAATTCATTCATTGGTTATATCTTGTCTCAATTACGGAAATGCTTTATATCATGGAATTCCCCCCCAAAAGTTAAGAAGTTTACAGATAGTCCAGAACACCGCAGTTAAAGTCATCTACAAGGCAAAAAAAAAAATTCGACCACGTAACTCCTCTCCTGATAAAATCCCATTGGCTTCCCATCCAACATCGTGTTACTTATAAAACACTATTACTGACTTTTAAGACAAGTAACACTAGCCAGCCAGAATTTATTAATAAACTCTTGAACCGTATACTTTGTCGCGTCTTCTTCATTCCTCAAATCAAAATCTATTAGCAATTGCATCTCTGAACCATATTAACACTAGAAGCAACACTATCTTTTCGGTAGTTGCCCCTTCCCTCTGGAACTCAGCGCTGAACACACTAAGAGCTCCTTTTACTTAGCTGCGATAGCGGTTTTAGCGCGTGCTGAAATGCCGTGCACGCTAGACGCTAACGCCAGCATTGAGCTGCCGTTAGTTCTAGCCGTGTAGCTTTAGTGTGCATGACAATTCAGTACGCGCTAAAAACGCTATAGCAGCTTAGTAAAAGGAGCCCTAAGAGAGATAACCAACCTCGAGAAATTTAAGTCTTTTAAGACATTCCTTTTTAAAGACGCTTTTCAAATTTTAATGTCCTTGTAAGGATTTTTAAATGTGGTTTTTTTTTTCTTTAATTAGTCCATTTGTATTGGATTTACTTGTTTTTAACCCCGTGCTCTTGTTTTCTCCTTTGTACCTTACTTTTCTTTAATTAATGTAGTTCTTCCCTTCTTTCCATTCATTCCTGTTTGTCCAGTAATGTACCTTATCCTATGTGAAGTTATTTTAAACGTTTTATCTGTTTTTACCCTAATTTTTATTGTACAACCACTTTGAAACAGATGATAAAGTGGTATATCAAATCCTTAAGTAACTCCTTCCTTCTCAGACTGAGGTAAATAAGATTTGTTTTGTAGTCGTGAACACCGAGGGTTAAATTGATACCTTTCCCCAGGAGAAGGAGTGAATTACATAAAAAAATAATAATAATGAATGTAATAATAAAATGTAATATAACCTGGAAATAAAAAATGTTAATTAAACCATAAACAAAATAGATATAAAGAAGCACTAAGGATTCAAAATTTAAAATAGAAATAAAATTTAATAAACAAATGCTGTATATCAAATCTAGTTTCCTATAATCACTTCAGGGATAGTAGTTGAAACACAGATGAGTCAGAAAAATAATTAAATCACCAAAATTAAATCTGACTACACTAAAAATACTTAAATGACCAGGCTGTGGAGAGTGATCAAAAAATTTATATTGTTTTCCAGCAGTGGTGTGTCAGCACATAATCAAACATTCACAACTATTATTAAGAACTGTAAGGGATCCAAATAACATTTACGATTGGGTCTCCTGAAGCAGGAAACGAAACGGGGCCACTTTGGGACCCCTGGACCTTTTTTCACAAGATAAGTTAAACTATTATAAATCAATATCTACAATTCGATGATTGCTCTATAAGTCCTAAGAATTTAAGAAACTACTTTTTATGAGTGTTTTGCATCTTTTGACCTATTTATTTAAATGATTTTTGGCTTGAAGCATGCTCATTGTTCATAACGTTTGCAATGACTGGAAGGTGAACTTTGTTCCACTAGGAGGTTTTGCAACCTTCCTTGAAGAGTTCCACATCTCTGAGCAATCAACAAGATTTTTTGATCACTCTCCACAGCCTGGTCATTTAAGTATTTTAGTATATCAAATCTAGACAATGAAATTCTACTTCCCCTCTATACAGTTCTTCTTTTACCCCAAATTTGGGCATTTGAAGCTTTCTGTCCTTTCTGTGTAGGGGTACCACATTGGTGCAGACTCTCTCCTGCTAGCAGACTCTCTCTTACTGAAACCAACCTACTACTCTAACTAAAACCAAATCAATAAGAAAACTTCTATCCTAAATCTAATAACCCCACAGTTGCCTAAAATACTTTCTAAGCTAGGAAAAAAAACATATAATTGATGTTCCATATACTATTTTCCTCCCCAAAATTTCCTATATATAATCACAAAACTCATCCTTCCTCTAAACATTTCATGCATATAAATCTTTTCCCAAAATCTTTACAGAAATTATTCCCAGAAAAAGATTTCCAAGGCAGTTTCACAACTTTGCTTCACTAAAAGTCTCTCACAACATTCCAAAGAAATCTGTCACAAGTCATCTCATTAACTTCTCCAGAAATCAGTACCACAGACTTATTACACAGAGACTGAAAATTTCTCCAGAAATCAGGTTTCAAAAGCAATTCATAACCTTGCTTCACCAGTATTCTCTCACAACATTTCACAGAAATCTGTCACAGGACACCAGGAAATTCTTTTTCACTGAGAGAGTGGTTGACCGCTGGAATAATCTTCCACTTCAGGTCACTGAGGCCAGCAGCGTGCCTGATTTTAAGGCCAAATGGGATATATACGTGGGATCTATTCACTGAGTTAGGTGGGGAAGGGTCATTGCGGTGGGCAGACTGGATGGGCCGTGGCCCTTATCTGCCGTCTATTTCTATGTTTCTATGACATCTCATTAACTTCTTCAGAAATCAGATTTCAAAAGCAGTTCACAACCTTGCTTCACCAATATTTCTCTCACAACATTACACAGGAATCTCACACAGGACCTCATAAAATCTTCTCCAAAAATCAGCACCACAGATTTGTCATTCAGAGAATCTCTCAAAACACTTCCCAGAAGATTCTCACAGACTATTTCTAGCATCAAATAGTTTCACAGATAAAACAATTCTTCACATCAGCCAGAAAGAAATGTTTTCACCCTTGGATAAATACCAGAATCTATATATCAAACCTCAACTTCAACCAAAACCTCAAATTCCTATTCAAAATTCAATAAAACCAGCTATAATTACCTTCTCACAAGGCACAGAAACCAAACTACCTGCACACAGATCCAAGTCACCCTCCCAGCTGTCAAATCTGACAGTTCAAATGTTCAAGCAGCTGATGCTGATCTCTGCACTAGGACAGCAAACCTGTGCAGGAGATCAGCAACAGAATACCAAAATTGCACCAATACAAAAAAAAAAAAACCCACAAACCAAACTTCTCAAAATAGGAAAACCCCCACAGGTCTTACATTCCAGATCCTCTCTGCTTCAAAAACCCTTCAAACTCTTCTTTAAACCCTGTTTTTCACTCAAGTAACTTTTAAACTTTTAACCCTGGTTCCAATATTAAACTTGAAACTTGAATAAGAGCATCTGCACCTAAATTTAGGTGTGGGTGTTTGCACCATGCTTAGTCACTGTTCCCGGGCATGAGCGCTGTTCTATAAACCAGTGATTCCCAACCCTGTCCTGGAGGAACACCAGGCCAATCGGGTTTTCAGGCTAGCCCTAATGAATATGCATGAGAGAGATTTGCATATGATGGAAGTGATAGGCATGCAAATTTGCTTCATGCATATTCATTAGGGCTAGCCTGAAAACCCAATTGGCCTGGTGTTCCTCCAGGACAGGGTTGGGAACCACTGCTATAAACTATGCCTAAGTTAAGTGTGGTTTATAAAATAGCAATTTTTTTCTGTGCTGATTTTTAAGGCACAATATATAGAATCCAGTCGACAATGTGCTCATTAAGGAGAGTATGCCCTTTCAGGGGTAGGGAACTCCGGTCCTCGAGAGCCGTATTCCAGTCGGGTTTTCAGGATTTCCCCAATGAACATGCATGAGATCTATTTGCATGCACTGCTTTCAATGCATATTCATTGGGGAAATCCTGAAAACCCGACTGGAATACGGCTCTCGAGGACCGGAGTTCCCTACCCTTGAAAGGGCATACTCTCCTTAATGAGCACATTGTCGACTGGATTCTATAGTGTATTGTGCCTTAAAAATCAGCACAGAAAAAAATTGCTATTTTATAAACCACACTTAACTTAGGCATAGTTTATAGAACATCGCTCATGCCCGGGAACAGTGACTAAGCATGGTGCAAACACCCACACCTAAATTTAAGTGCAGATGCTCTTATTCAAGTTTCAAGTTGAATACCTACCCCTACCTATATGAACATATAGGTACCCCTGCCTATATGAACATAGCACACACTCTTCAAATTGAATGGCATTTGTTTTAAATAATAATGTCTCCTCTGGGCCTGGCCTTGGGAAGTGAGCTCAAGGGAGGAGGGGGGGGGGCAGTATGCTTTCTCCTGTGACATTGAAAACATCTGTAATTTTGTAAGAATTAAGAGTTTTTGGCAATTGCTTCTTAATTGGCTTACCTTGCAAATACAGTTTTGTAAAATCTACCACTTACATGTACAGGTAGCAAAATATGCCGATTAGCTTATTGAAGTACTGTTACCTATGCTGCACTTTTTTTAGATTGTTTTTGTGAATTTGTATATATCCTGCAAATCTCACTGAACCTAGGCAGGTTTCAGAACAACATAAACAGTAAAATCACATGTACAATTGAAACTAAAAATAAAATTAGTACAATCAAAATTAATTAATATACATTAGATCAATGTAAAACCATAGTATGGCCATATAGCCATTTTCTAAACTCCAAACATCATGCATTATACATCTAAATATTCTAACTGAAACAGAGATTTTTAAAATCTTGTAAAATTCAACAATTTCTGAGGCCAGACACTAGTTCCTCTCCCTGTCCTCATCCCTGTGTCTTTCTTCAGCTCATTCCTCACCCACTTATCTTTGTATCACAGCCCATCCCTCCAGCTTTCATTCACTTCAGCTCTCTTTCCCTTTTACATTCCCTCATCCCTCAGCCTCTCAACCCCTCACAGCCCATGTCTTCTAGCTCAGTGTCTATGCTACTTTTTCTCATTCCTTTCCCAGTGCTTTTCTCAACACTTTCCCCCCTCTCTATGGTAGACCTAAGGAAGGCAGGAAGCCTATCTGACCTACACTGCTTGCTGCTCACCTTTACTCTCTGCTGTTAGCCCATTGGTCAGATATTCCATAACCAGCCAATATGCTTCAGGGGAGGCAGAAGCTCATTGGTTTCTTAGCCATCAGAAGACTTCAGCTCTGATATCTGGTCAGTGCTGAAGAAAATATTGGGGGTGCCGGATGAAAACAATTTTATTATATTCAAGAAGACACCTGGTACAGGCGTGAAGCCTAAACACAGCTGTTGGATCTTTTTAGATGTAATAAGATTGTTTTCATCTGGCACCTCCACTTCTTCATGGTTGAACCCATTTGTGAAGGTTTTCCTCTTACTTTATATAAGGTAAAAGGAATTGGAAATTGCATATTGCTTTCTTGGAAGGGCTGTGGCTCACTGGTTGAGCTGCTGGCTCTGCACCCAGAGGTTGTGAGATTAAATCCCGGTGCTGCTCCTTGTGACCCTGGGCAAGTCACTTAATCCTCCAGTGCCCATCACTTTGAATGTCAGCTTTGAAATGCCAAAACAACAAAAAGGCAGTATACAAGTCCCCATTCCCTTTCATCAAGCCCAGTATCTTGTTTCCAACAGTGGCCAACCCAGGTCACAAGTACCTGAAAAAATCCTAAAGAATAGCAACATTCCAGAGCTGAGATTGTGATGTCACAATGCCTCATTCCACCAATGCCTAAGAGCCAACCTCAGTAGTGATGTCACAATGGCTTCATTGTCTTATACTTGGCTCACATAAGAATTGCCACTCTGGGACAGACTGAAGGTGTGGCTCACTGGTAGAGCTGCTGCTGCCTCTGCATCCAGAGCTTGTGAGATCAAATCCCGGTGTTGCTCCTTGTGACCCAGGGCAAGTCACTTAATCCTCCAGTGCCTACCACTTTGAATGTCAGCTTTGAAATGCCAAAGCAACAAAAAGGCAGTATAGAAGTCCCTTTTTTTGTAGTTTTTACAACCATACTTAAAGCAGTTTGCATACAGGTACTTCAAGCATTTTCCCTATCTGTCCCGGTGGGCTCACAATCTATCTAATATTCCTGGGGCAGTGGAGGATTAAGTGACTTGCCCAGGTTTTGAACCCACAACCAGGGCAGGTTTAATTCTTCAAGGGCCCCTAGGCACACAAGTACACTGGGCCCCCTCACCCTGCCCTGCACACACCCCGCCCTCCATTTATTTACCTGTTTTCTTATTTACATTTTTTTTTAAAATCTTTTTTATTATAAAATTTAAAACAAGCAACAAAGATTACCATATCAGTGTTAGTGTACAGTTTTAGTTCTATGCAAGCCCCAAACATCTCTGAACAAATCCTCCCTTCCTTCCCTTCCCACCTACTTGCCCAGGACTTAAACTCTGAACCCTTTCCATACGTATATAAAAGTGTTCAAATGCATTGTAAAGAAGTAATACTAACCAAAATATATCTATATTAATAACAAAGTTTGCAACTCCTCTCAACTGCCTCACTATGTCGTCTAACTTTAACCCATATGTATGTATAAACAACCAAATCTATAACTCCTCTGGTACGTTCCACTCCATGTCTGTTAATTTGTAACAAAACAACAAGGCAAGCGGTCCACCAAAGAATCCAACGTGGAACAAAAGAAGATCGGCAGATAATTAGGAGATTCAAATCAGGTTTATTCAAGGTGCTTCCAGGAACCATGCTTGTTGCATTTTGCCAAACTAGGCTGGTCAATGCTAACAGAAAATTATGGGCTAGATTCACTAACCTTAGCGCTCCGTGGGCAATCTGATCCGCTCCATGGCTGGCCGACTGATCCACAACGCGCCCGCAGGCAAATGAGGCCGATTGGAAGCACGCCCAAACCGACCACACGGATCCCTGAAGAGCGATCCTGATGCATGCGCAGACCATCTTCTTTGCCTGTAGATGGCCTGCGCATGCGCTTTTTTTTTTTTTTTTTTTTTTTTTGCTCTCGGTTTCCTTTGTACTAGGAAGATGGCATTTGCTGTTTGGCTCTTGTCTCCCTAAAGAAAACACTAACTCTTATCCACCCTGCTTTATCTTGCAAAGAGAAAGTAAGGATCCTGTTCTATTACTGTGATTTTGGCTCTCATTTTCTGTCTCCTTCAATCCTGGCCTGCAGCACTCTGCTGTTCTAAAAATCCCATAGATTTGCTGTTCTAAAAATCCCATAGCTCTGCTGTTCTGAAAATCCTATAGCTCTACTTGTGCATCTCACACCTGTGAAGCAAAACTCAGATACCCCAGTAATAGCTGAAAACATTTTACCCTGCCTCTTCTTGTACGATCTGATGTGCATAGACTTATTACGAAATGTTAAAGGAGACATTCATATAGCTCCATTTTTCATGTCTTGTCTTTCTGGAGATTGATGTGTACATTGGTTCATAGACAACGGCGCGAAAGACAAAAGCGCGTGCCGACAATTGAGCGCAGTGTGCGCCGCAGCGCCGCTCTAAATTACAGTTTTTAGGGGCTCCGACGGGGGGTTTTGTTGGGGAACCCCCCCAGTTTACTTAATAGACATCGCACCGGCGTTATGGGGGGTTTGGGGGGTTGTAGCCCTCCACATTTTACTGTAAACTTCACTTTTTCCCTAAAAACAGGGAAAAAGTGAAGTTTTCAGTAAAATGTGGGGGGTTACAACCCCCCACAACGCCCCCACAACGCAGCGCGATGTCTATTAAGTAAAGTGGGGGGGTTCCCCCCGCCCCCCCCCGTCGGAGCTGTAAAAACAGTAATTTAGAGCGGCGCAGCGGCGTGCGCTGCGCTCAATTGTCTGGGCGCGCCTATGTCCGGGCGCGCTTTTGACCTGACACCGCGTACATTGAGTACTCTGTTTTTGGTGGGGCAAAATCATGTTACTATTACTCGCCTTGGTTTTAACCTGTGGGTTTAAAATGGGTCCGCACTGCAGCGTGTTCTGGAACTTAACAGAACATGGCGTAGTGCAGCCCCTCTTTAACCTGCAGGTTAAAACCACGGTGTCAGGGTGGCAAGAGCAGGAGAGTCGAGATAGAGAGCAGGGTTTTTACACAAGCGACTGGTCCTTAGCAGTCACTTGTTTTTGGATCGGCCAGCCCAGTCGGTGCACCTAAAAATGTTTAGTGAATCACTGCGGCTACATTTGCATGCCATTTCCCCTCATTTGCATGCGCGAATTGGATCGAATCAGAGGTTGATCGGCACCAAGATTAGTGAATCGGGTTGGAGGAAAATCAGGTCGGTACACGATCGCAAACACGATCAGTGGGCTTAGTGAATATAGCCCCATGTCTTTCATACACACAGGACACAGAACCACCCTCACCCAGTATGGAATAAGTAATCACAAACTAAACCCCCCTTTTTATTTGTACAAAAGCACGGAAGAGGTTTTTAGCACTGTCTGGTGGGTTGAATGTTCTGCGCTGTTCTGACGATCATAGGAATTCTATGACCATCAGAGCAGTGCAAAGCATTCAGCATGCTGGCTTGTGCTACAAACTGAAGGAATGGTACAGTTTAGGGGTGAATAACTTATGTGCACAACAGAAGAGCGGGACTTGGGTGTGATAGTATGTGATGATCTTAAGGTGGCCCAACAGGTTGAAAAGGTGACAGCGAAAGCTAGAAGGATGCTAGGGTGCATAGGGAGAGGTATGGCCAGTAGGGAAAAGGAGGTATTGATGCCCCTGTATAAGACTCTGGTGAGACCTCATTTAGAATATTGTGTGCAATTCTGGAGTCTGCACCTTCAAAAAAGATGGAGTCGGTCTAGAGCAGTGGTCTCAAACACGCGGCCCGGGGGCCACATGCGGCCCGCCAGGTACTATTTTGAGGCCCTCAGTATGTCTATCATAATCACAAAAGTAAAATAAAACAGTTTCTTGATCATATGTCTCTTTAGCTATAAATGACAATATTATTATTAAGACTTAGCTAAAAGGAAAGATTTATAAACTATAAAGAGTTTTACCTCATGCAAAATTGTCAATTCTTTAATAACACATGAACTATTTTTTCAGAGGCCCTCCAAGTACCTACAAATCCAAAATGTGGCCCTGCAAAGGGTTTGAGTTCGAGACCACTGGTCTAGAGGAAGGGTACTAAAATGGTACGTGGTCTTCATCATAAGGTGTATGGGGACAGACTTAAAGATCTAAATATGTATACTTTTGAAGAAAAGGCGGGAAAAGGGAGATATGATAAAGATGTTTAAATACCTATGTGGCATAAATGTGCATTAGTCGAGTCTCTTTCATTTGAAAGGGAGCTCTGCAATGAGAGGACATAGGATGAAGGTGAGAGGTGATAGGCTAGGAGTAATCTAAGGAAATCTTTTTTTACAGAAAGGGTGTTTGATGTGTGGAATGGTCTCCCGGAGGAGGTGGTGGAAATAAGAAACTGAATTCAAGAAAGCCTGGGATAAGGACATGGGATCGGTTAGAGAAAAGAAGAGATAATGGTTACTGCGGATGGGCAGACTGGATGGGCCATTTGGCCTTTATCTGCCTCCATGCTTCTATGTTTCTTTTGCTCTTTTGTAAAGGGGGAGGGGATAGAAATATGTATATAAAAACTGAACCATAAGAAGTCAGGCTCTGCATACAATGCAATACCACAGAAACAGTGGTGCATATCCGCTAATACTGTACAAAATATAAAGATAGCAGATGTAAATTTGAAACAAGAGAAATAACAAATCACTTTACAAATTAACAAATAAAAATAAAACAAAAAATGGAAAATAAGATAATACCATTTTATTGGACTAATACGTTTTTTAAATTAGCTTTCAGAGGTCAAAACCTCTTTCCTTAGGTCAGTAAAGTATACTGCTGTTACAGTATCCTGTCCTGACCTGAGGAAAAATTTGATTTCTGAAAGTTAATCAAAAATATATAAAAATTAGTCCAAAAAAGGATTTCTATTTCTAAGCATTTATCAACACAGCTACAATACTACTTTATCCTAAAGCAAAAAATAAAAAATATAATTTTTTTCTACCTTTCTCATGTGGTTTCTGCTTTCCTCGACTTCTTGTCATTCTCTTCCTTCCATCCACTGTCTGCCCCTTCCAGAAAATGTTTGCCTCCCTCTGCCATCTCTCCTCCTGCCCCCCCCCTCTTTTGGTCTGGCATCCATCATCCTCCCTCTGTTCCCCTCATGGTCTGACATCTCTCCTTCCCTCCCCCCCTGTGGTTTTTAGCATCTCTCTCTTCTCATTTCCTCCACTCATCTGATATCTCTATCTCCTTCCCCATTCTTTGGCATCTCTCTCCTCTCTCTTCCCTTTCCTTTTCTTCTCTGGTCTTCCTTCTCTATTTTCTGCCTCTGTCTAAATTAAGTTCTGTCTTACTATTCAGCCCTCAGTTTCCCTCTTTTCACTGTGTTTACTCACAGCTTGCCATCCCTTTCCTTCACCCCTCCACTATCTCACTATTGTCTTCCCCCCCATCCAGCTTGTTGGAAAGCAGCAGCAGTGGTGAGGAGGTGAGGGCTGGGCACAAGTTCTCCCCACTTTCATCATCTGCCCTGCCCTGCAACCTTCTGTCTCCCTTCTCCCCACTTCCATCATCTGCCCTGCCCCTTTCTTCCCAGATCCATCATCTGCCCTGCTCTGCCCCCTTCTCTCTCTCCCATCTTATCACTCACCTTTCACTCCAATTTTTTTTTTTTTTTCAAACGGCGGCAGCCCCCCAAACATCGATTGGCAACGTGGGCCCCCCAATTGACGAACCAATCAGCAACGGACTCCGCCCCTCCCCCATCGATGGAAAGTAAGATAAGCAAGAAACGCGGGTAAGAAAGGCAACAGCAACTGTAATTTTGCAAACGGTGCTGCTTGCCCAAAGCTTCCCTCTGACATGCCCAGGCGGAAACAGGAAGCTGTGTCAGAGGGAAGCTTTGGGCAAGCAGCACTGCTTGGAAAATTACAGGTGCTGTTGCCTTTCTTACCCGCGTTCCTTGCTTATCTTACTTTCCGTCAATGGCGGGGGGGGGGGGGGACTGCATTGCCAATCGATGCTGAGGGGACCATTGCCATTTGAAAAAAAAATTTCCGTTGATACCTTCCTTCATCGGGCTCCCCTGACCATTTCGGGCCCTAGGCACGTGCCTACTGGGCCTATTCTTTAATCTGGCCCTACAAGACATGCCTCTAGTGAACCCATGTTGACTCGGGTCCTGTAATCTACTGGATTCCAGAAACATCTCTATCCTCTGTTTTAAAAGTGTTTCCATTCATTTACTTACCACAGAAGTCAGACTTACCAGCCTGTAGTTCCCTACTTCTTCCATGTATTTCTCCTTGCACCTGTATGCCATGCCGCTTATGAGCTCCCTTACTTAACAGCATTTAGGTGTCCAGCTAACAACTTAAGCACATTAGTTTATACTTAACTGCATAACTACTAGTATTCTGTAATTTTATGCATGCTAATAGCACATAAATATGGGTGGCCTATTCTAGAATTTCCTTGTATATATTCAAAAGAATGCACACCAGATATTAACCACACCTTGGCATTCAAGGGCAACAGCAGAAAACAAACTTCAGTATCTGGTACTTCCGTATATGACAAATTACAATAATCAACCAATGGTAAAATTGTTGCCTGCACAACTGCTCAAAAATCATCTTCACTTAAAATGTTTTTCTACTGCCTTTCAACTCTATTTTGTTGTAAAATGGCTGCCTGCTATACATGCAGTGCACACACATATTTTCTGCACGGTCCTTTTCCAACCTAGATGCTCTGTATACAAATGGACTTGAAGAACTGGATTCAGTAAATGTGCATGTGCTAAACATTTACTTTTGCAGGCATTAAACTAGCAGTATGATAACTGATTTTATATTCATTCTAAAAGTAATATTGTTCAAATATTTTATTACAGCTATTAAATTACTGTAAACAAAATTAAGCACTTAGCTTGCTCCCTTTTTTCAGGGGGAGGCAAGTTATTTTTATTTGGTTGATTAGTTATTAGTTATTATTTGGTTGATTAGTTATTTTTATTTGGTTGATTAGTTATTAGTTAGTTGGTTATTTGGTTGGTTATTAGTTATTATTTGGTTGATTAGTTATTTTTATTTGGTTGATTAGTTATTAGTTAGTTGGTTATTTGGTTGGTTATTAGTTATTTTTATTTGGTTGATTAATCCAGCTACATATTTGTTATTTTTATTTGTTTGATTAGTTATTATTTGGTTGATTAGTTATTTTTATTTGGTTGATTAGTCCAGCTACATTTTTGTCAGACAGAGTGCCTGATCCTGTTATTCTCGGTAGTATGCAGTGCTGAAAACTACAGTTCCAGCTGCTTCAATGGTTCCAGTTTCCATGATGTTCTTAAGGCTCTTTTGTGGATGATTTACTTTTATGTGGATGGAATTATTTTATGTGGATGATTTTAGTGTACCTTTGGAACTTTGATACTTTCAAATAAAGTCCATTTGGGAACATCGTCACTCCACAGAGTTTTTTTGGTTTTCTCTGGATTTTCTTCTTTATGGATATTTTGGGGTCAATTCCTTTTGTTTTTTGCTTATTCTATAGATGCCAGCCACCGCAAGAAAGCCTGTTTGACACATCCTAAGTTTATATGTGGAGACCTTTACACAACAACTCACAGTACGCGGTCTTCGTGAAGGAAATGACATTAGAGAGCAAGACAAGTGCTTTATTTTGTTCACAGTAATTTAATAGCTGTAGTAAAAATATTTGAACAATATAAGTACTTTTAGAATGAATATAAAATCAATTATACTGCTAGTTTAATGCCTGCAAAAGTAAATGTGTAGCACATGCACAAAAGTTTTTTTTAATTTAAATGACACATAATAATAATAAAAAATTACCGGTTTTTTTTTGACCAGTGATGATGTTCAAGCCCCACTGAAGTGTTTTTATAAGCAAGTCTTTTAAACACTTGGACGTTTGAGGTCTTTTCCTGGTTTAGCTGTGATTTAGAATTAATATCGGAAGCAATCTGGAACAGTCAATATCATTTCCACCATAGATTTACCTTTAGATTTATTTGGATTTTTGAAAAGTTTTCACAAATCAATTAAGTTAGGCATCGTTTATAGAATCATCAGATCCAATAACCAAAGAAGTACACTGTTTAACATCTGGCGCTCCTTAACCTCTAAAAATTACTCCTCTATCCTCCCCTCCTCCCCAGCAGCGGATGACCTAACAAAATTTTTAAATGAGAAGCTCTTTTCCATCAGCAGTCACTTACAATTCTCTGGTGCCCAGCAACACTAACCCTATCCCAGTAGACAGATCCTGGACAGTCTTTGAGCATGTATCCGAATCCCAGGTTTCAAAATTGTGCCACAAATTAAGATCTTGCAAATGTGCCCTGGACCCGTTTCCTTCTTACCTACACAAGAAAATTCCCACGCAGGCTATTTCATCTCTCACCAGACTTATAAACTCTGCCTTACTATCAGGCCTATTTTCCATACAAATGGGACACATTGCCCTGACCTCATTACTGAGAAAAGCCAACCTAGACCCATCTTCACCGTCTAGCTTTCGTCCTCTCCTGACCAAAATGCTAGAATCTATCAAATCTACACAGTCATCATCTTATTTAGAGAGATTCTCCATTCTTTTACCTTGCCAATATGGCTTCAAACCCAACTTCAGCATCGAATCCCTACTGGCCTCATTAATTTCAAAGGTTCAACAACTACACTCTTGCAATAAGTTTGCTATCCTATTACAAACCCTAAAACAAAACTCTGGGACTGACATTCAGTGTGATTTAACCAGCTGGTTAAATCGTCTGTTTGGAAAAAAGGTTTGGACGAGTTCCTGGAGGAAAAGTCCATAAACTGCTGTTGAGACAGACACTGCTTGCCCGGGATCGGTGGCATGGAATGCTGCTACTATTTGGGTTTTTGCCAGGTACTTGTGACTTTGATTGGCCCCCTTGAAGACGGGATACAGGGCTAGATGGACCATTGGTCTGATCCAGGATAACTATTCTTATATTCATATGTTCTTAAATAGGACTGTATGAAAGTCAGTCCTATCATTATGTGGTGCCCCATAACTGGTTCACTAGCTGCGTATTAGCCGGATCTGCAAACCTGAAAAGTCAATGCTGGTGCCTGGACATGACCTGGCATTGAATTTCCAGGTTTAGTGCCAGCAGCGGTCAGCAAAACGCTGATTGCCACCTACTGAATATCGACCGCTCTATTTCTAGTAGTTGTTAACTTAATGGAACTCAGAGAAGGTAGCTGAATCAAACGTGTGTGAGCATGGCATACATTGAGGAATATACTTGATGGCTTGTCTGAAAGCTATTTTCGAGTTCTCATATAAAACACTTTATTTATATACCACTTATATCGTAAGTGGGTTACATTCAGGTACTTTATCATATTTCGCTATCTGTTAGAGAGTTGCACGGGGACATAAATCCCACCCATCCCGCCCGTCCCCGCCAGGATCCTCTCTGTCCCCACCCGTCCCCGTCAGGATCCTCTCCATTCCCACCCATCCCCGCCAGGATCCTCTCCGTCCCCACCCGTCCCCGTCAGGATCCTCTCCGTCCCCACCCGTCCCCGTCAGGATCCTCTCCATTCCTACCCGTCCCCGCCAAGATCCTCTCCGTCCCCACCCGTCCCCGGAAGGAATTACCTCCATCCCCGCCCGTCCCCATAAAAAGCAGCAATTACTTCTGACAGGATCATCAATTCCACAGTTTCTTTTGTGTTTGCGCTGCTATTTTCCTTGTGGAATCTCTTTGGTGGAACCCTTTTTTTGTTTTCTGTTCAGGTAATTAACTTATAAATCCTCTCTTTTACTAAGTCTGACGTGTCCATTATATTATATGGACGAACCCTGCTTCCAAAGCCTTCCATCCCCGTGGGAGTCCCGTTGGCTAGAGGGGGGTCCCCGTGGGATTCCCGTGGGTTAGGAGGGGATTCCCGCGGGACCCCCGCGGGACTTGCGGGATTCCCATGATTCCCGTTCCCGTGCAGACCTTTACTGTCTGTCCTGGTGGGCTCAAATTCTATCTAGTGTACCTGGGGCAAATGAGGGGATTAAGTGACTTGCCCAGGGTCACAAGGAGCAGTGAGGGATTGGAACCCACAGCCTCAGGGTGTAGCTCTAACCCCTGCACCACACACTCCCACAAGACTTATAAACAAGACTGAACAGTTTAAGGAATTCTATGAGTGTTGGCGCAGCATCGGAGCATTTAGCGTTCCGGGCCGCAGTGGAAATCTCTAACGTGACTTAGTAAAAGGGGGAGAGTACTTTTTTTTTTTTCCTTTTATTGAGGCTATTAAGGGCAGTTTGTCAATTAAGTTAGGCTACGTTTATAGAATCTGGTCCTAATTGCCTAAAATAATACTTTTTGAGTATAACGTAAACTTTCTGTATCTGTAAACTTGTACTGCAATTATGTCATATTACTATTAACTGTATTTTATGTACGTTTAACCTGTAACCCGTTCTGAACTCTTTGGGAAAATGGGATAGAAAATGAATTATTTAAATAAATAAAAGAGATCCATGCTGTAACGGCCAGTCAGTGCAATTCAGGTAAAATAGGGGTTAGACGATCAAGTTTCCTAGATCCAGTTACCAATCTAACTGCTGTGTGAATCCATTGCAGCCCTTTTCAGAAACAGGAGTGTTCTTGGAGAAGCATCAAATCCCAAACCCCCCCCTCTGAAAGACTGCAATAGGAAAGTGCCTGGATGGAAGATGTATCAGTAAGAGAATGCGGTCTGCCTAGAGAGAACAGAGGGATTGTCTCTGCTCAGTCTCTAGGGCTCAAGAGTATGCAGATTGGTTTAGACCTCAGCTGGCAGCCAAGCTGTGCTTTATTTACAAAGGGTCACAGGGGCTTTGTTTATCCCCACACAAGCCCTCAGTCGGCTATAAAGCTGATGCTAAATAAACACACATTCTGCTTTGAAACATGTCCACACTAGACATGTGTACTGTACCATTCAACCATCCCAGGCAAGATGCCACGCTTATATTCCTCTTACGGAGGCCAACTTGCACATTGCAAACCGCCATCAAATGGCTTGCATATGCAATCTGCCTAGCTATGCCTAGATTTCCTAACGCACTGAAACTTTTGTCATCTTTGTTATACAGAGAGCCATTTCAGGTTTTTCATCTCAAAGTGTTAGTATCTGCTGCATTGCATTTGGTGCTGTTTTTTTAAATAGATTTCATTTGAAGCTACTCTTGGAAGTGCCGGAGAGCCATGTGTCGAGTATCTGTGTGTTTCACGCTATTTATCCACGGACGTCGCTCTCAGTGGTATGTAAATATGAGTGTGCATCTCTCACAAGCATGCGTGCATCCAGAGACATTCAGGCATCACTCAGTCTTTTCACACATCCCCCCTCTGTTCTCTGGCATTCTGTGTGCCTTTGTGTCTCAGCGCACAATATAAATCGAACAATGAAAAGTGGGCAGACATTAGACGACAAGAAACCTAGGTCATTTGCAAAAGAAAAAAGAAAGGCGTCTTATGAAAAATCGACTGTCAAAATGGAGTGCTGAGACAAAGAAAAAAAATACAAGAATTTAGCTGTTTTTTCATCTTTCAAATGGATCTCTTTATAGGAGTGTGCAGTATACATTGAAACATTCAAGTTTTCCTATCCCGCCCTATAGCGAATGTTCAGAGCGGCTTAAATCTAAACTATGAAATAAAGAAAGATAGAAGGAGTATGGACATGACTGAGAAGGGAGGAGGAGAGAACTACAATTATGATTGGAAAGAGGGGGAAAAGCTTCTTTTTTATATAGAGAACTGTGCTGTTGATCCCAGCAATGCTGAATGTGTCTAAGTAAGGTAGGGCTTTGCTAGTTCCTGAATGAGAGATCACCAGACAAGAAGGCAAGAAGTCACTGCAGTATCTTTGCCAAAAATGTCATGGTCTGAACACTCATATTCCATTACAGAATCCTAGCCCAGATTCTCTAAAATTGCTGTTAAAATCCTATGGTTCACTGTAGGGCCAATAAAAGTCTGATTTGAAAACAGTGATTGATGTTCAAACAATTTTGCATGCAAATGAATTTCCCAGAGCTCTACCATGATCCCATCCAGTCAGTTGGAGAAAGTGACTGACACATGCGCAGAGCTGGCAGGGGAAGCCCTGAACCAGCCTTCTGTCTCTCAGCTGTTCGAGGCAGAAAGAGTATTTTTTTTTTTTAATGGGCACTGTGTTACACACATACAACATCTGTGCCAATTTTAAAAAAGGCTTACCCGGACTCCCCCCTCTCAACAACAACAGCTCACACCCACAAACTTAAAAAAAAAAAAAATCAGCAGAAGGGAAGTCCACTCTGCCGCTTTGACCACCCGGAATCCCACACCCCCACCTTTAAAGTAAAGAACAACAGAAGGGATGCCTACTCGCTCCTGCTGCTGGGGCCCCTGTGAATCCCTTACACCCCATCCCGAAACCCCCCCCCCCCCACCACCACCACCACCACACACACATACACAATCCTGCAGGAGGGATGCCTACTGCCTCCTGCCACCGAGGTCCCTATCACAGGGGCAACAGAAGGGAGGGGGCATCCTTCCTGCTGATCTTCCATTTAAAGATGGGGGGGTCAGGGGTGTGGGGGGTTTGGATGGCCGAGGGAGGAGGGAGTGGGCTTCTATCCTGCCAATTTTTTTTTTAAGTTCAGGGGGTGAGGGCCGTCATGAGGGAACCTGGATTACGAGGAAAGACTTAAGAGACTGGGGTTGTTCTCCCTTGAGAAAAGGAGACTGCGAGGGGATATGATTGAGACTTTCAAAATACTGAAAAGAATGGACAAAATAGAGCAGGAAAAAACATTATTTATAATGTCCAATGTGGCACGGACAAGAGGATATGGGCTGAAGCTAAGAGGGGATAAGTCCAGGACAAATATCAGGAAGTTCTGCTTCACGCAACAAGTGGTGGACACCTGGAATGCTCTCCCAGAGGAGGTTATTGCGGAATCCACCGTTCTAGGATTTAAGGGTAAGGTAGATGTACATCTCCTTATGAGAGGCATAAAGTGACATGGGTAAGGGTAAGCTAGATGCACTTCTCTTTACGAGAAGCTTAGAGCGATATGGGGAATAAAACTATGCCAGGGTACACCTGGCGGGGCCACCGCGTGTGCAGATCGCTGGACTTGATGGACCTAGGGTCTGTTCCGGAGATGGCGCTTCTTATGTTCTTATGTTATGTTTAAGTCCCGGCACAACTTCTTTTTATTTTTATGGAGGACAGATAACATCTATGCCCATTTAAAAAAGCTGCTGTTCAGCACTTTTTTAACACTACTGGCACCTCCAGATCTGTCAGAGATTTCAGAGCGTTAAAAACCAGTACTTCATTTTGTGCATCATGTGGGCATCAATTGGAGTACAGATATTAAGATTGGTGAGCTTGTTGTAATGTATTTTCCATATTATCAGAGGTTTCTACAAACCACAGAAAAGACCGCAATTTCCTGTTTTGGGTATCGATAGATGCAACACTTCATCGCTAAACTGATTTAGTGATGATCATTGCATGCATGATGAGTTTTGTGCATATGGGCTCCAGTATCTACGCCTATGCACTAGGTGTGCCCACTTATGGCAATAGAAGTCACAAGTGGGCGTGTAAATGCAGCACTTTAGAGATGTCTATTCCGCCATTACCTTGCGGTACAAGGCGGATTACAAAAGATTTATAGTAGGTCTGTTACAAAAGGAGATCGGTGGTCATGACTAGTGAAGGTAAAGAATAAGGCAGGTAGTCTCATAGAGTCAGGAAGAAGATAGGAGAAAGGAGGTATTCGTGATGTTAAGACTTATTCAGGGATTTCTTGAAGAGTATGGTTTTTTTTCTTTTCTGAATAATTTATAGTCTATGGTTGTTATCAGTAGATTGGAGATTTGGTTATCTAATTTTGCTGCTTGAGCGGCTAGGAGGCCGTCGTAAAGTTTTTTCCATTTAACTTCTTTGATTGGCGGGTATGCGAATGGGGTGTGAGTTTTTCTATGGTAGTATGGATGAGTCAGTTTTTCAGGTAGGTTGGGCGTCTCCATGTATAGTTTTAAATAGTATGCAGTAGAATTTGAATAGTATTATTTCCTGGATTGGAAGCCAATGTGAGTTGAATGCTTCAGTAATGTGGTCGTATTTCCTTAAGGAGTAGACGAGTCTTAGGGCTGTATTTTGAATTGTATGTAGTTGTTTGGTCATTGTTGCAGGGCAGGGGAGGTAGAAGATGTTGCAATAATCTAGTATACCTAAGATAAGGGATTGTACTATGAGCTGGAATTGTGTTCTTTCGAAGACTTTATGGACTTGTCTTAGGTTTCTCATAACGGCAAAAGATTTCTGTATTGTTTTGTTTATTTGTGGTTGCATGGTGCAGCATCTGTCCTATTGTCATTCCTAGTAGTTTTAGGGTGGTTTGACTGGGGTAATTGATCGAGTTGATTTCTATGTTGGTTATAGTTGGGGCTTTGTTATTTTCGAGGAGGATGAATTTTGTTTTGTCTGGGTTGAGTTTCAGTTTGTGGTCTTCCATCCAGGTCGCTACTGTTTCCAGTGTTCGGTGTCGTGTGTCTGTTATGGTGGTCTTTGGTTGATCAAAAGGTATGAGGATGGTGATGTCGTCTGCATAACTGTAGGAGGTTATGCCTAGTTTGTCCAGGTATGTCCCGAGGGAGGCAGTATATAGGTTGAATAGAGTAGGAGATAGTGGGGATCCTTGTCGTACTCTGCAGGGGTTGGACCAAGGTTCAGATTTTTCTTTATCCGATTTTACTCTGTATGTTCTGGATTTTAGGAAACCCTCAAACCATGAGAGTACTTTATCTGAGATACCTATTGTGTCCAAAATTTGCAGTAGCATGTTATGGTCTACCAGGTCGAATGCTGCGGTCAGGTCCAGTTGTATGGAAGCATTCTTTTTCCTGTACTGAGGTGTTGTCTAACTGTGTCAATAAGGGAGCCTAGTAATGTCTCTGTGCTGAAGTTGGTTCTGAAGCCAGATTGCGAGGGGTGGAGCATGTTATGATTTTCTAGGTAGGTGGTGAGGAGTTTAGCTACTAGTCCTTCTGTTAGTTTGACATATAGAGGTATTGAGGCGATGGATCTATAGTTGGAAGGTTGGTCTGTTGGTCCTTTTGGGTCTTTCTGGATCGGGGTGATGATGATTTCGCTGAGGTTAGTTGGGAAAAGGCTGTCTGTGAGCATGTTTTGTATCCATTGAAGGAGTAGAGTACGGAATTTTGTACTGGATGTTGTTAGGAGATATGGTGGGCAGTGGTTGAGGTCACAGGTTGCATGGCTGTACTTTTTGTAGAGTTTGTTGAATTCGGGCCATTGTATATTGGGGAATAGGGACCAAGTTCTGTCTGTGGCTGTTGATTCTTTTTCTGTGAGATGTATTGTGAATTCAATTAAGTGGAATGGGGTGCAGTTGAGGGTAGCTCTGGCATTTGTGATTTTATTCATGAAGTGTTCTGCTAAGAGGGTGGCTGGGGGGGGTATTGTTAGTAGTCATGAGGGGTTTGGTGTCAGTTAGTTGTTTTAATATTTGGAATAGTCTTTTCGTGTCTTGGGTTTCTGTGCCTATTAGGTTGGTGTAGTATGTTTTTCTCTTATCCTTTAGTTGTAGTTTGTATTGTTTGTTAATTTGTTTCCAAGTGGTTTTCGTGTGGTTTAGGTCATTTTTCCTCCATTTTCTTTCTAGTCTTCTGCATTGTCTTTTGAGTAGGAGTAGATCATTGTCAAACCATTGGTCTGATCGTCTGCTGGTTCTAGTTTACTCTGGGAACACTCCCTTGTATCTATGATCTAAGCAAGTTGTGTGTTAAAATTATAAAATATTGCTTACATCCAAATAAATAAACTAGCACTTATGTATATAATTGTAAGTCATGCAAGTGTTCTATAACATCTTTAATGAAACCCCCCCTTCCTATTATTAATCCCTTATTTGTTCTCTTTTCTTAAAATATTGTAGTTCTTCCCCTTTTTCCTTCTGTTTTTGTTCGTCTTAGTAAGAGTTTTTTTCTTTTTTCTTCTAACATCCCCTGTCCATTTATTGTCAGTTTCTGTTGTAATCTTATTTTATTGTACACTGCTCAGATTGAGCGGTATAAATTTTTTTTAATAAACTTGAAACTCGACCCCCAATTCTGTATATGGCACCTTAAGTTGTGCAGGAGGGTCTCTCCTGCCGAGATCGGGGGGGGGAGGGCAGTTCCAGGATTCTGTAACCGGCATTGTTTATGACATACGCCAGTTAAAGAATCCTGCTTTTAGGCGAAGGACCGGCCCCTCCTTTGCCTAAAAAGTCTTGTTTTGGGCATTTGGGACTTGGGCGATTTTTTTGGTCGGGAATGTGTTGTAAGGATAGATGTAGTGGTGGTCTGGGCGATTAAACTGCTAAACGTAGAGGTAGGCCATTCTAGAAAAAAACAACTCATTTTGGACGTTATTTTGAGAATGAACATTTCCCTGCTGCCTACTTTCTGCGTCTTGGGACTTAGGCCCAAACAGGACTGAGACGTTTCTTTTGATTATGTCCCTCTATGCCCATAATTCTATAAATGATACCTTAAGTTAGGTGTCCTTCCGGCGCCTAACTTAAATGGAAAATGCTGTTGAAAACCAAATAATAGAATTTTTAAAAATGTAGATGTCTACCAGTGCCTAGAAAAAGGTGCCTGCACCATGGCTACGGAGGTGCTTTATGACACCTAATATCGCTAATGCCAGAAGTGACATTCTGGTATCAGCCACACCTTAGACGCTTTATGATGCTTAAGTGGCATTAGGCATCATAAAGCACCTCCATAGCCGCGATTCACAGGAAATGTAAGGGCAGGGAATGTAGGCCTTGAAAACCCTGGCCTACATTTCTGGTGCCTACCTTTCACGAAGCCGTTGCACGATTGACATATGACTGGCAGCTGTTTTTCAGGCAGCTGACCATAATGGCGCCTCCATGCCAAACTGTGCACCCAGGGGGTGGATCTAGGGGGCAGCAAGTCAATAGTGCAGATAAATTACTGTGCACTGACTGGTTAGCGCGAGATTACTGCATCAGGCCCTTACCATCTACGAAATAGGTGTTGGTAAGTGCTCATGTGGTAATTTACTTTTAATGGCTGTGCACTAATGGCAACATTACTATGTGGCCATTGATATACAAATAAAGAAAATTAGTCATTTTAGTGCTGCAGTAAAATGACCTTAGTGTGTGGGGAAAAGAGTGCACTAAGGTCACTTTTAATAATAATAATAATAATAATAATAATAATAATAATTTTATTTTTTATATACCGTCAAAGCCAAAGTAGTTCGAGGCGGTTTACAATAAGAATAGCTGGACAGTCAGTGAAGAGATAACAATGAAGTCCTTGAATACAATGAATTTTTAGAATAACAGTGATGTCTTTGAATACATGCATATTTGTGGGGAGGAAGAGAAACAGAGTGAAAGTCACATTGTAGGGACGTCAAGTACAAGTAAGTAGAATACAGGGGAAAAGTCTTTAAGAGTTCTTGGTTACAAATCGGTTAAACAGGTTGGTTTTGACTAGTTTTCTGAAATTAAGGTAGGATGAAGAGTGCTTGATAAGATTACCTAGCCAGCCGTTCTGTTGATTTGCTTGGAACGCAAGAGTTCTGTCAAGGAATCTTTTGTATCGGCAGTTTTTTATTATTGGGTGGCTGAATATTTGTATTCTGCGTTTTGGCCTGGTGGAATAGTCCAGTTTAAAGTGGGCAACCAGGTATAGGGGGGCCAAACCCAGAATGGATTTGAAACAAAGGCAGGCAAATTTGAACAGCACTCTTGCTTCTAGGGGTAGCCAGTGGAGTTTTTGGTAGTAGGGGGTTATGTGGTCCCATTTTTTTATATTGAAGATCAGTCGCAGTGCTGAATTTTGTATGATTCGGAGTCTTTGAATGGTTTTCTTGAGAGACCCCAGATAAATGATATTACAATAGTCGAGCAGGCTTAAGATTGAGGCTTGCATCAGTAGTCGGAATGAAGCTGTGTCGAAGAACTTTCTGATGGTTCTTAATTTCCATAGTGTTGAGAAGCCTTTTTTGATCAGTAGCTCTGTGTGAGAATCAAGAGTGAGGTGACGGTCCAGCGTCACTCCCAGGATTTTTATGGTGTTGACAAAAGGAAAGTTCTGTCCGTTCAGGGAAATTGAAGTGTCTTTGATTTTGTCGTTTGGGCTTGCCAGGAAGAATTTGGTTTTTTCGGAGATGAGTTTCAGTTTGAACTCAGTCATCCATGATTCGATTTGCTTTAAAGTTAGTTCTAGATGTTTCTTCGTCTCAGGAGTCGGGCTTGTTAGGGGAAGGATTATGGTGATGTCATCAGCATAGATGTAGAACTTGATTTTTAGTTTTTGTAGTAGATTTGCCAGTGGGGAAAGGTAAATGTTGAATAGAGTGGAAGATAGGGGGGGGAACCCTGTGGGACTCCGCATGGGTTTGCCCAGTTGGAGGATTGATTATCATCGCTATAGACTCAGTACGATCGTTTAGTCAAGAATCCTTGGAACCATTTTAATACATTGCCTGAGAGTCCAATTGTCTCTAAGCAGTAAAGTAGGATGGCATGATCGACTAAATCGAAAGCACTACTCAGGTCCAGCTGGAGGATTAGTGCACTGGAATCTTGGCTGAATAGATTCAGGAGGGAATCCAGTAAAGAAGCAATAACTGTTTCCGTGCTGAACCTGGAGCGAAAACCCGATTGGTTGTCATGAAGTATGCTGAATTTATCTAGGTACGTTACTAAGTCTTGGTTTACCAAGCCTTCCATCAGCTTTACAAAAAAGGGGATGTTTGCAATGGGTCTGTAATTCGATGTCAACTGGATAGATTCCTTGGGGTTTTTTTAAATCGGTGTGATTAGAATCGGACCTAACTTCTCGGGGAATGTACCAGACGATAGTAGAGAGGAGAGCCAATCGTGTAGCTTGGCTTTGAAGGTGACTGGAGCAGCTTTCATGATGTTTGGTGGGCAACTGTCCAATCTGCAGAATGAATTGGCATATTTCGAGTAGAGTTTGCAGAATTGATTCCAGGTGGGGGTGGCAAATTGTTCCAGTACATATCTACCCTGGGTTCGTCAATATGTAGTTCAAATGGTTGGATGTGGAGATCGGTAGGTTGGATCTTAGGTTGTTGATTTTGTGGTTAAAAAATTCAGCTAGCGCATCGGCTGATAGTGGATCCCTATGTTATAATGCAATTTTCTTTATAGAACACAGTATACCAAAAATATTATTAAGAATAATTGTAATTTGATGGGGGTTTCATTAGTGTTGCTGTTTTTCTTTCCTTTACTATTTTATTAAAATTGAAGTTTGCTTATTTAAGTGTGTCTCTTTTAGTAGTCTCTGAAAGAGACTCCAAGGCTTTGGAGGCATGTAAGCTAAAATTGAATTTTTGCGTATCTCTGAGGCTTTTAATGAGGACAGAAAACCCAACAAAGTAGCAGCTGTTCAAAGAAGATTCTCTGTGGTGTTAACATTTCATTTAATTCCATGTGCAGGAATCAGCAGCACTGAACAAGCGAATCAGTTACCACTACAGAAATTTCATTTAGACCTTCTACAAAGAGTTTGCGCCACTGTTGACTTTCATTCCTTACTTGTTTGGGAAATGCTAGACTCAGAGGGGGCTGGCAGCATAATTGAATTATAAAATGCATGGGAGCCCTGGTAAGATGAAATACAATTAGATAAATGTAAATTCTCACTGCATATTCAGAACAGTAACAATGCTGAACCCAATTCCATCCTGCTATGTGGTCACATTTCAAGAGCTTTGGGCACAGGAGATACCTGTCTTGATCAATCAGATAACCTAATATACTATCTTATCTATTGTATAATCCTACTTCACAGTCAGATTTAAAGCTTGAATATTTCCTTGATACATAATAGATGAAAAACCAAGAAGTATTGGAAAGGAGACAAGAAAAGCTAGCAAGTCTTTTATTTTCTTAAGTGCAATGAATATAATAATCTTTAAATATTCTCTTGTGTGTAAGATCAAACTGTCTTAAATAAAACATAATATATATATTTTTTTTAAGATAGAGGAGCAGGGTGTTATGAGGAATAAAATCAACAAGACAGACTTGACAAAAGCCTAGATTAATAGCACTGCAGTTGGGATCTTTCTAAGACGGTCATGCTGGTTTCTGAATCCTTGACACAGTAGCTCTCTTTAGACATGGGCCACGTGTATGGTGGCATGAGTTGGCTGAGAATGTTATTGGAGGCATTTTGGACATGTGGCTTAAGAGTTGTATAAAAGACTGGGGAGCACATCCCATGTGAGAGGGGCCAGATGGCTCTTGGGATGGCTGCAGTGTTTCACATCTGTTTGACTTTGACCTGGAATGGTCAAAGGTCATTACTAACTTGCATATGTTCACTGAGGCTTGTATAGTGTCAAGTACTAGTTTGATTTATCTACATCAGTTAGATTATTTTGTATACCTGAGAAAGTCAGAATGTGGAAAGTATAAAAGATAAGCAGACCAACTTAAGAAGCTTGTACTGTTGCTGCTTGTGTTGTACTCGGGTGGAAATGTGTTTAGGAAAATGAGTTACTGGTATGTGTGTATGTTTTAGATGTATACAGTTTAAAGCAGGGGTCTCAAAGTCCCTCCTTGAGGGCCGCAATCCAGTCGGGTTTTCAGGATTTCCCCAATGAATATGCATGAGATCTATCCTGCACAACTTAAGGTGCCATATACAGAATTGGGGGTCGAGTTTCAAGTTTATTAAAAAAAATTTATACCGCTCAATCTGAGCAGTGTACAATAAAATAAGATTACAACAGAAACTGACAATAAATGGACAGGGGATGTTAGAAGAAAAAAGAAAAAAACTCTTACTAAGACGAACAAAAACAGAAGGAAAAAGGGGAAGAACTACAATATTTTAAGAAAAGAGAACAAATAAGGGATTAATAATAGGAAGGGGGGGTTTCATTAAAGATGTTATAGAACACTTGCATGACTTACAATTATATACATAAGTGCTAGTTTATTTATTTGGATGTAAGCAATATTTTATTCCTGATGTAGGGGGAAATTCTCAAAGTTCCCACAACCCCAATGAAAAATACACACAGAGCACAGAAAACACCTATGCCCAGCATGGAATATGTAATCACAAACTAACTCCCTCCACCCTTTTACAAAACCATAGCGCAGTTTTTAGCATCGGCCATGGTGGTAACAGCTCCGACACTCATAGAATTCCTATAAGCGTCTGAGTTGTTACAGCTGCGGCTGGCGCTGAAAATCATGCTACAGTTTTGTAAAAGGGGGGTGGGGGGTTAAATAGAAATTTGTAGACAAAAGTTAAACTGAATCACCAAGAAGCTGGACTCTGCTTCCCCTTGGAAAAGTACCTCTGCGGAGTGTGTAATTCCTTTCCTTACCATCATTCTAAAATGTGTGAATCAGTCAGACAAGGCTGGAGAGTCTTCCTCCTTCCCCCCCATTCACTTCCCACCAACTGTCCTCCCCTCAGGACTGGGAAGATGGAATATCTCATCCCCCATTCCAAAGAGTGTTTCCAAGATAGGAGAAAATCTCCCAGACCTGCTCTTCTTGCTTCAGGATGTTCAGAGGGCACTAGTGCAGGGTGCAGCGTGGGAACTGAAGATCAGCGTCAATAGCATGCAGCACTATGCAAACGAGGCCTTAGACATTCCCATCTAATGCTCAGAAATGGTGCACAACCCAGACCTTGCCCTTACCTCAGAGCTGGCATTAGGATAGGATGTGTTTTTAACGGCTGCGACTGAAGTCTATACACATGTGTTTTAACAGCTGCAGCTTTAGGGGGCTTGTTACAATCCCTCATCAAACACACCTGAGCGGATGACATAGTAGTGGGAATGAACCAAACTTTGCTGGGAGATGAGTCACAACTGCACAGCTGAAGAGGGTAGGTGTAAGTTCAGTAAGGAGAAAAGAACATGTCTGGCTCATGCGCACAAGAGCTGAGGGTAAGCAAAGCTCCTGAGCGCATGTTCAATCAAAGTGGGGAGCAGGGAGTTGTGAAGAGGACAGTCCCATAATACATATTTATAGGACTGTCCTCTTCCCACCTCCCTGCTCCCCACTTGACTGGACATACGCTCAGAAGCTTTGCTTACCCTCAGCTCTCGTGCGCATGAGCCAGACATGTTCTTTTCTCCTTACTGAAAAATAATTTCCCAATGCTCATCACTAATACTGCACCTATGATATGCTTGCTATTAGCTTGAACACTGGGAAATTATTTGTTGACACTGTTCCCTGTGGTATTCTCATGAGCTGTAGAGAACAGCGCAGGAGTTCTGAGCATCGGCCTGGAGGTCTTTTAGGTAGTGGAGGAGGGAATCTCTCAGCCCCACTCTTCTGGCCTCTTTAGTGGTGAGGGAAGGAGGGCATCTACAGACCTCACTGTTTTGCTCTCTATAGAAGTAGGGACAAGTATTTTTATATCTCGTGTGCCTTCTACACTTAAGAACAAGGGTCATACTAAAATTAATGAGCAACAGTTTTTCACAAATCAGAATTTATTCATGTAGGAAAAACAAGTATATCATCTTAATGTACAGACTTTACATATGAACATAAGAATTGCCGCTGCTGGGTCAGACCAGTGGTCCATCCTGCCCAGCAGTCCGCTCACGCAGCGGCCCCTAGGTCAGGACCAGTGCTCCAAATGAGTCCAGTCTCACCAATTTAGCATGAACTTGTCCAACTTTGTCTTGAAACCCTGGAGGGTGTTTTCCCCATAACAGACTCCGGTATTGTGATGTCATTAGCTTCTATCACTTGACCACAGGCAGTAAATACAAAATGGCCAACACTGATGTTTCATTTTGTCAATGTGCTGTCATAGAATTCCTTGTTAAAGAGGAAATCTCCGCTGCTGAAATTCATCCAAAGTGGTTTACAATTCATTGACTAGTAATCAGGTCCTCTTAAGCAGTGGTTCCCAACCCTGTCCTGGAGGACCACCAGCCAGTCAGGTTTTCAGAATAGCTCTAATGAATATGCATGAAAGAAATCTGCATGTAATGAAGATGATAGGAATGCAGATCTGCCCCATGCATATTCATTAGGGTCAACCTGAAAACCCAACTGGCTAGTGGTCCTCAAGGACAGGGTTGGGGACCACTGCGCTTAAGTATTTTCCATTTCTGTCCCGGCAGGCTCACAAACTTAACTATAGTGACCTGCCCAGAGTCACAAGGAGCTGGCAGGAATCTAACTCACCTCAGGGTACTGAGGCAGCATCTCTAATCACTAGGCTACCCTAAGCATACTTAGTCCCAAATCTTGGATTATTTTTTCTGCAATGAGGAAAAAAAAAATGATCAAGATTTAGTCTACAAAATTACTGGAAGAAGCAATATTGTCATAGCTTAGGAGGTCCTAATTTTAATATAAATAAGTAGTGGCATTGTAGGGGGGAAGCTGGGGACGGTCCACCCCAGGTGCTGGCACCTGTCCTCCTTTCTACCCCCCTGCTTCTTCCTACTCCTCCCCTCGCCGTGCGCAACTTCACTTCCCCCCCACCATACCCCTAGCTCTTTGCCAGCGTGAGCAGCAACTCCAACCTGCCGTTTGCGCCAGTGTCGGCTCTCCCTCTAACATCACTTCCAGGTCTGGCGCCTAGGAAGTGACATCAGAGGGAGAGCCGATGCCATTTTGGGTCACACTACTCTGACATCATCACAACATGATCAATATGCACCCAGGTGGGACAGGCACAGCACAAATTGGCTTTGTTAAGCTTATGATGTATGTACAAACATTTGATGTGGTTTTGAATCCCCTACCTGCTGAACACAAGGCATCAACTGAACACAATGCCTTAAGCTGTTGAGCCACAGGAGCTTGCTTCTATATGTTGCAACTGTTAGATACCTGTTGACAAAAAAGTGGAATTGAACTCGCCACCTGGGGAACATAAAGCAGCTAAGGCTGCTTGTGTATCCACATCGGAATTTTAGTTTTGCTTTGTTCCTTTTTCTAATATCTAATTCTTCCTGTAGTCTCACAACCACTTCCTTACCATGTATCATTGATCTGCATCCAGAAACAAATATACCGTATTTTTCGCTCCATAAGACGCACCCTAGATTTAGAGTAGGAAAACAAGAAAAAAAACCATTCTGAACCAAACTGTGCACCCAGCCTCCTTCACTCCCTGCCAGGCTCTGCACCCAACCCCACATTCCTTGCCAGGCTCTGCACCCAAGCCCACACTCCCTGCAAGGCTCTGCACCCTGTCCCTCCTCCCCGCCAGGCTCTGTGCCCTGTCCTACCCCTTGCCCTGTACCTTCTCCCCATCTCCTCCTTGCACCGTCCTATCTTCCTTGCAGTTGCATTAATCCTCTCTTTCATCCCATCTTCAACCTGTACTTTCAACTCCATCACCCCACTGCCTTTCTGAATCCCTCTATTACCATACTCTCCTTGTGCTAATCTATTCCTTGTTACATCCTCTACACAACAGCACATCCTATCTCCTTACTATACCATCTTTGCCCCGTCACTGAACTGACCTAGCCCCGTTTTTGTGCCCCCACCTTTCATCTTTGTGCTGAGCCCACCCCCCTCCAGCACAATGGAGCAACCACAGCTGACTTATCACACAGAGTACATGCTGGCCCACCCTTCGCTCAGCTCCAGACTCCAAAGTTCTTGCAGATCCCCCCCCTTCCAAACACAGTTACCATTAGCTGACAGCCACCATTATCCCAGGACAAGCAGGCAGCATATTCTTAACGCATGGGTGACGTCACTGACGGAGCCCCGGTACGGACACTTTTAACTAGAAAGTTCTAGTTGGCCGCACCGCGCATGCGCGAGTGCCTTCCTGCCTGACGGAGGAGTGCATGGTCCCCAGTTTCTTCGTTTCCGCGGAGCGAAGAAGACGCATGTGTTTTCAATGGCCGTTGAAAAAATCAGTTTCTGCCTTCCTGCTCGCGTAATTTTTCGTTTTTCTTCTATTTTTTCCCTTCGGATTACTTTACTTTTATTTTCCAAAAAAAAAAAACTCGTCGAGTTTTCTTTATTTTTTCAGGCCGGCCCCAGCGGGGCCTGTTGCCACCATACAGGCCTCCGGCTTCGATTTTGCGGAGGCCGTGTTTCCCTTCATGCCCCCTCAACCGGGCTTTAAGAAGTGCCAGCGGTGTGCACGCCCGATCTCTCTCACCGACCCGCATAATTGGTGCCTGCAGTGCTTGGGTCTGGAGCATCGGGCTGACACCTGCACCCGCTGTGCTACCCTTAAAAAGCGCACTTTGAAAAATAGGCAGATCCAGCAAAATATTCTTTTCGGTACCGGATCTGCCATGGAATCTGCCGCGACGTCGACGGCACCTCAAAAGTCGGCACCGACTACTTCGACGACGCCGGATCCTTCTTCGGGGTCGCTGGCCCCAGGTAAGCCGGCTAAGAAGCCTTCCACTTCCCTTGAGCGCCCACCTGCCATGGCTGCGACGCCGGTCCTCCCGGCACCGCACCGACCCCGCAAACGCTCCGCTCCGATATCGGTGAGTGCCTCGTCATCGGCTTCCTCATCGCCGGAGCGTAGAGCGGCACCTATGGTACCGAAGAAGAAAAAAGCGGTACTGGTGCCTGCCCTGGACGACCGCATCGCGGCCATACTCCAAGCCCAATTACAAGAACAGCTGCAGCAGCAACTCCAGCAACTGTTGCCGGCGATGTTAGCCCCACACCTTCCGGTACCGGACCGGTCCGAGCCTCGCACGATTCCATCGGTGTTGACCCCCTCGGTACCGCTTAACACTTCCATGCCGGTGCTCTCGGCTGAACCACACCGTTCCCAACCTACAGTGCAGGCCCGCTCTGATACTGACCCTTCCCGGTACCAGGAACGGCACCGGTCTTCCTCTCCCGGTACCACCTCGGTACACTCCGGCAAGTCTTTCTCCAAGACCCGCCATGCCGAGCCCTCTACACCGATGTCCCGCCGTGCGCACCCCGACATCAGGGACCCGGACTTATGGGAAGAATCCCCGCATGGTACCGAGGAAGACGCTTCGTCAACAGACGAGGAACCCTCGGTGGCTGATACTGGTTCAAAACCCGAACAGTCCTCTTTCACCAAATTCCTCAGGGAGATGTCGACGGCTCTTTCCATTCCCTTAGAGTCCGACTCTAAAAAGTCCCAGGCTTTTCTCGATGCCCTAGACTTTGAACAACCTCCCAAGGAATTTCTTAAGTTACCCGTCCACGACATCCTACGGGAAACTTTTTATAAAAACTGGGAGAACCCCCTCACTGTCCCCGGGGCCCCTCGCAAACTGGATAGCTTATACCGGGTCATTCCAATCCCAGGGTTTGACAAGCCTCAATTGCCCCATGAATCTCTCCTGGTGGAGTCCACCTTAAAGAAAACTCAGGGCTCCAGTGTCTATGCCTCCACCCCTCCTGGCAGAGAGGGGAAAACTATGGATAAGTTTGGCAAGCGCCTTTTCCAGAATGCGATGCTGGCCAACAGGGCTAATAATTACACCTTTCACTTCTCCTTCTACATGAAGCATCTGGTGCAACAACTCTCCTCCTTACAGAAATACATTCCTGAACGTAAGGTCCCCCTCTTCCAACAGCAAATTTCCAGTCTGCTCCAACTCCGGAAATTCATGGTACGCTCCATTTATGACTCGTTTGAGCTGACCTCTCGAGCATCTGCCATGGCTGTTGCCATGCGACGTCTGGCCTGGCTGAGGGTTTCTGACCTCGACATCAACCACCAAGACCACCTGGCTAACGCACCTTGTCTTGGTGACAAACTCTTCGGGGAGTCCCTGGACTCAACAACCCAGAAACTCTCGGCACATGAGACCAGGTGGGATACTCTGGTGAAACCTAAAAAGAAGACTCCGCCTGCTCGCCCCTTCAGACAGCAGTCTTCCTACCAGCGCAGGTTCTCGGCCAGACCTCTCAACCCGCCACCTCAGCAACCTCGCCGACCTCGTCACCAGCATCAATCTCAGGCTCGCTGCCAGTCTCACCAACCTGCCAAGCCTCTCCCTCCGTCAAAACCATCTCAACCCTTTTGACTCTTTTCTCCAGGGCATGGCCAGTCTCCTACCATCATTGCCCCTTCCTCAGCCTATCGGAGGACGCCTTCAACTTTTCCTCAGCCATTGGGAGGTCATCACATCAGACCAGTGGGTCCTCAACATCATTCGCCACGGCTACTCTCTCAACTTTCAGACTCTTCCACCAGACAGTCCTCCCAAAGAGTCTGCTTTCCGCTCCTCCCAATCCTCCCTCCTCCTGAGGGAGGTCCACTCCCTCCTTCTTCTCAACGCCATCGAAGAGGTTCCCTCAGACCAAAGGGGTCAGGGCTTCTACTCCCGCTACTTCCTGGTTCCCAAGAAGACAGGAGGCCTCCGTCCCATCCTCGATCTCCGGGACCTCAACAAGTGTCTGGTCAAGGAAAAGTTCAAAATGCTCTCCCTTGCCACGCTTTACCCTCTTCTCTCTCAACACGACTGGCTATGTTCCCTAGACCTCAAAGAGGCCTACACTCACATTCCAATCCATCTGACTTCACGTCGCTACCTCCGATTTCAGATACAGCACCGCCACTATCAGTACAAAGTGCTACCCTTTGGCCTCGCATCATCGTCCCGGGTGTTCACCAAGTGCCTTATTGTGGTGGCGGCCTTTCTCAGGTCTCACAACCTCCAGGTGTTCCCCTACTTGGACGATTGGTTGGTGAAAGCACCTACGTCTCCACTTGTGCTGCAAGCCACTCAACACACCATCTCCTTCCTCCATCTCCTGGGGTTCGAGATCAACTACCCCAAGTCGCATCTGCTTCCCACACAGCGACTTCAGTTCATTGTAGCCGTTCTCGACACCACTCTGATGAGGGCGTTTCTCCCCTCCGACTGCCAACAGACCCTGCTCCACCTCTGCCGTCAGGTGCTCCTTCGTCACTCCATTCCAGCACGGCAGATGATGGTCCTCCTGGGCCACATGGCCTCAATGGTCCATGTGCTTCCTCTGGCGCGACTCCACCTCAGGACACCTCAATGGACTCTAGCCAACCAATGGTCACAGACCACGGATCCTCTTTCTCATCCCATCTCTGTGACATCGTCTCTTCAGCAATCTCTTCAATGGTAGTTGAACTCCTCCAATCTTTCCAGGGGTCTACTCTTTCATCTACCCCCTCACTCCATGATCATAACCACAGATGCCTCCCCCTATGCATGGGGAGCTCACCTGGGAGATCTTCGCACCCAGGGTCTCTGGACCCCTCAGGAGCATCAACATCACATCAATTTCCTGGAACTCAGGGCCATGTTCTATGCTCTCAAGGCCTTCCAGCACCTTCTCTACCCTCAGGTTCTTCTCCTGCGCACAGACAACCAAGTCGCCATGTACTACATAAACAAGCAAGGCGGCACCAGGAGGCCATCCGCATCTGGACCTGGGCCACGGCCCACAGTCTCTTCCTCAAGGCTGTCTATATCCAGGGCGAACAGAACTCTGCCTGCTGTCCCTGGATAACACCTGTTACGGTAAGTAACTGTGCTTTACTCTTTTCCCCCCCCACACCAGACAGCCTCATTTTCAGATGCCCATCCTCTCCTCTCCCCCCAACTTGCTGTTTGCAAGGGTACCAGATTTGATAAGTCCAAAACAAATAAACAGCTGACACCACCCCCACCCCCAGCCCCACCCATACCCTGCTCATTTCCCCTCCTCAGTCTCTAACCCAGCCCACCTACAGTGCCCTGTCCCACCCTTGCCTACCCCTAGTTTGACCTCTATAGCACCCAAACCCCATGACGTCATGTACGCCAACATCACCCGGCACCCAGCCCAGCCCATAGCGACAATTCTATACAGAGCGCTCAAAAACAGAGTACGATTCTATAAAGCACGCTCAGATTCAGAGCGCCTTTGCCTTTATTCTAGAAAGGGTGCTCTGCTTCTGAGTGCTATTTAGCAGCGCTCAGCATTATTCAGCATAATTCACAAAACTGAAGGCGCTGTTTCGTCAATCACGCTAGGCTAGATGCCGAACATTTAGGCGCGTCTTGCAGAATTCGGCCTTAAATGTCAAAGGTCTAAACAACATGATTAAAAGAAAGAAAAAAATTATTGATTATATATCTAAATTCCACCTAGATATTTTGCTCTTGCAAGAAACTCACCTATCAGCGGTTGAATCTGCCAAACTGAAAACAAAACGGTCACTGGAGGTATATTTTTCTCCTGCTGCTTGGATTAAGAATGGGATTGCAATATTAATTCATGATCATCCTGATATAACAGATGGATTAAAATAAATTTACTTATTAGAGCTACCCAGTGTACTGCACCGAGTGTCATATGTATGACTACCTCCCCTCCGGGAGGCAGGCGTACATATGCGGTCAATGCCAGGAACTGGATAGCCTGAGGAGGGAGGTCGTGAGACTGCAGGTCAGGGTCCAGGAGCTGGAGGGACTCCGCACCATAGAGGAACCGTGCTGGACAACTGAGGATACCACCAGAGAGAGTCACATCACGGAGCAAGTTAGAGAGCTCGAGAAATTCATCGAGGAGGCCTGCAGGATGGTGGAGGCACAGGACCACCAGCAAATCAGAAGGGAGTCAACAGTTGGAGGACACAATCCACCAGATGCCATGGGAGTAGGCCCTTGCGGAGGATCTGGACAGGCAGAGGAGGTGGAGACCCAACAGAACCCAGAGGAAGGATTAGCTGACCACGCCACTGACACAGACCTGAGACCAGAGAGACAACTGAGGAAGGGGAAATCTGCAATTGTAGTGGGAGACTCAGTCCTGAGAGAAGTGGACAGTCACATAGCAGGAGGGAGAGAGGACCGACTAGTGACATATCTCCCGGGGGCAAGAACGAAGGACGTCATCGACAGAATTGAGAGAATCCTAGAAGGAGCTGAGATGGAGGAGACAGCAGTAATAGTCCACGTTGGAACCAACGACGTCAGCAGGAGGAACTACAACAGGACTACACTAACTGAGCAGTTCAAGATCCTGGGGAGGAAACTGAAGCTGAGGACAAGGAAGATAGCCTTCTCAGAGATCCTGCCAGTACCGAGGGCAGATGCAAGGAGGCAGACCGAGCTGCAAGCAATAAACGGCTGGCTGAGGAGATGGTGCGAAGAGGAGGGTTTCCACTTTGTAAGAAACTGGACAACTTTTTTGGGGGAAGAACAAGCTCTACAGGAGGGACGGACTGCACCTGAACATGGCTGGGACAAGGATGCTGGCACACAACATCCAGAGCGGCATAGACTTGGCTTTAAACTAAGGAGTAGGGGAAAGCCGATAGTCGACCTGACCTCGACACATCGGACCAAAGTATCAAACAAGGGTACTGAACCAGGGAATTGTAAAAGAGGGCTCGGGACTAAGTGGGAACTTTTGGAAAAAGGTCCCAAGGACGCAATGCAGGGGACCAAAGCACAAAGGATCCTAGCAAGCAGGACTAAGAGAGAACAACAGGAGCCAGAGGGGCCTTCAAACATGGGGAAACAGGCTGAGGATGACACAGACACACCGCAGGATGGGGATGAAAGTAACAAGACTCGGGGGCTGGAAACCCATGAGGGGGTCGGCAGGAGCGCCAAACCACGAGGAGCACCAGCGAGGAAGGCAAGCAACTGGGACTTAAATTGCCTATATACTAATGCTAGGAGCCTAAGAGCCAAAATGGGAGAGCTGGAAGTCATAGCCAGTAAAAAGGACCTGGACATAATTGGAGTCACAGAAACATGGTGGACTGATGATAACAAATGGGATGTGGCCATACCAGGGTACAAACTCTATAGGAGAGACAGGACACACAAGAAGGGTGGAGGAATAGCGATATATATAAAGGACTCCATTCCTTCAACCAGGATGGAAACAACAGTAAGGATGGACGGCTTGGAATCACTATGGGTTAAGCTACAAGGGGGAACTGCAGCAGACATCAAATTGGGGCTGTACTATCGCCCACCTGGACAACCGGAAAAAATCGACCAGGATCTGGAGGCTGAATTGAGGGAAGTATGCAAAAGCGGAAGTGTGGTGGTGATGGGGGACTTCAACTACCCCGGGATAGACTGGAGTATTGGACACTCAAACTGCACGAGGGAGACCAAATTCCTGGAGGCTATGAGGGACTGTTTCATGGAACAGCTGGTCACGGAACCAACACAGGGAGATGCCACTCTTGACCTAATCCTCAACGGGCTAGGGGGACCCGCAAAGGAGGTGGCGGTACTAGCGCCACTAGGAAACAGCGATCACAACATGATCCAATGCAAGCTAGAAAGTGGGTCATCAAAGGTGGTAAGAACCACAACGATAGCACTCAATTTCAGAAAAGGGAACTACGATGCCATGAGGAAAATGGTAAGAAAGAAACTCAGCGGCAACTTAGGGAAGATGGAGACCGTAGAAAAAGCCTGGTCCCTACTCAAAGGCACAGTGCACAAGGCACAGAACCTGTACGTCCCCAGGTTCAGGAAAGGGTGCAAAAAGAATCGAACAAAAAATCCAGTGTGGATAACAACTGCAGTGGAAAAGGCAATAAGCGACAAGAAAGCATCATTCAGAAAATGGAAAAAGGACCCATCAAAGGACAACCAGAAGGAACATAAAAGACACCAAAGAGAATGTCACTGAGTGGTTAGGAAAGCAAAAAGAGAATATGAGGAGAGACTGGCGGGGGAAGCAACAAACTTCAAATCGTTCTTCAGGTACGTCAAGGGGAAACAACCAGCCAGGGAAGAAGTGGGACCATTGGATAATGGAGACAAGAAGGGAGTGGTAAAGGAGGAAAAAGAGATAGCTGACAGGTTAAATAAGTTCTTCTCATCGGTCTTCACGAGAGAGGACACATCCAATATTCCAGAACCCGACAAGACCATAAATGGGGATCAGGATGAAAAGTTGGTCCAACTAGAGGTAAGACAAGAGGATGTCCTCCAACAGATAGACAGACTAAAGAGCGACAAATCACCGGGTCCGGATGGCATCCACCCAAGGGTGCTCAAAGAGCTCAGGAACGAAATAGCGGAACCACTTCGCCAAATATATAACCTATCCTTAAAAACTGGGGAGGTACCGGAGGACTGGAAAATAGCAAATGTCACGCCCATCTTTAAAAAGGGTTCAAGGGGTGACCCAGGAAACTATAGGCCAGTGAGCTTGACCTCGGTTCCGGGAAAGATGATGGAAGCACTAATTAAGGACAGCATCTGGGAGCACATAGAAAACAATGGACAGCTGAAGGCGAGCCAGCACGGCTTCTACAAGGGAAGGTCATGCCTCACAAACTTACTATACTTCTTTGAGGGAATAAACAGCCAGATGGATAAAGGGGAATCCATAGACATCATTTACCTTGACTTCCAAAAAGCCTTCGACAAGGTACCCCACGAACAGCTGCTTAAGAAGCTGTGGAACCACGGGGTGCAAGGGGATGTCCACCGATGGATCAAAAACTGGCTGGCAGGCAGGAAACAGAGGGTTGGAGTAAAGGGCCACTACTCAGACTGGCTATGGGTCACGAGCGGCGTTCCGCAGGGGTCGGTGCTGGGACCGCTCCTGTTCAATATATTTATTAACGACCTGGAAGCAGGAACAAAATGTGAGGTTATAAAATTTGCGGATGACACCAAACTTTGCAGCAGGGTTAGAACCGCAAAAGACTGCGAGGACCTGCAAAGGGACCTAACGATACTGGAAGAGTGGCCAAAAAAGTGGCAAATGAGCTTCAACATAGAGATATGCAAGGTCATGCATGTAGGAAAAAAGAACCCGATGTTCAACTACAAAATGGGGGGATCGCTGCTAGGGGTAAGTAACCTTGAAAGAGACCTGGGGGTGATGGTAGACACAACATTGAAGGCGTCGGCACAATGCGCGACGGCCTCAAGGAAAGCAAACCAAATGCTGGGTATCATTAAGAAGAGTATCACTGCCAGGACGAAGGAAGTCATCATGCCACTGTATCGTGCAATGGTGCGCCCGCATCTGGAGTACTGTGTCCAGTACTGGTCGCCGTACCTCAAGAAGGCCATGGCAGTACTTGAGGGAGTCCAGAGAAGAATACACTAAACTGATAAAGGGTATGGAAAACTTCTCATATGCGGACAGGTTGAAAAATCTGGGGCTATTCTCCCTGGAAAAGCGGAGACTTAGAGAAGACATGATAGAAACCTTCAAAATCCTGAAGGGCATAGAAAATGTAGACAGGGACAGATTCTTCACACTGTGGGGAACCACAAGTACAAGGGGGCACTCAGAGAAATTAAAAGGAGGCAGGTTTAAAACAAACGCTAGGAAGTTCTTTTTTACCCAGAGGGTGGTGGACACGTGGAACGCGCTTCAGGAGGCCGTGATAGGACAAAGCACGTTACAGGGCTTCAAATAAGGTTTGGATAGGTTCCTAGACAATAAGGGGATCGAGGGGTACAGATAGGAGTTGAGGTAGGTTATAGGAATAGTCAGGGACCACAGCACAGGTGATAGACCTGGAGGGCCGCTGTGGGAGCGGACCGCTGGGCAGGATGGACCTCTGGTCTGACCCGGCGGAGGCAAATTCTTATGTTCTTATGTAAAGAAATATCAGTTTTTAATATTTATGGTCCTAATGTGGATGATCATATTTTGTTTGAAGATATTGCAAATGCTTTATTGGTAGATGATACATCGTCATGGATTATTGGAGGGAACTTTAATACTATTCTGGACCCTGCATTGGATAGGCAATCTCTAACCATTTAAGTTAACCTGATTTTGGTAAAAATTGCAAGATATGCTTGAGCAGTTCAACCTGATTGAGCCTTGGAGGACTATCCATCCTAGTGAAAGAGAATTTACATTTCAATCATTTCCACATGCTACGTTCTTCAGACTAGATTTTTTTTTAATTAGTAAGTCCCTCATGTCTTATGTTGATATCCCAGAAATTAAAGAGATTTCTGTGTCTGATCATGCCTTAGTCCTGTTACAATTCTAAAGCTTATGCAAAGTACAGAAAAGAAGACCATGGAGATTTGATGCTTCATTACTCCTGCACGAGGATTTTGTTGCTAAGATAAAGGAAGCAATTCAGTTTTTCTTTGAGTTGAATAAGCTTTCTGATTTTCCTTGGCATGTTATTTGGGACTCTCTTAAGGCCTACATCAGAAGGGTTATTATTTCTTATTCTGCTTACAAACATAAAGAGAACGTTTTGCAGATGAATCAAGCGGAGGTTCATATTAAGGATTGAGAGAAAAAATATCAGGACAATTCTACTGATGTAGAGGTTTTGAAGGAGTTACGAATGGAAACCTATGCTTATAATCTTGCTCTTGCTAGGAAAGCTAGTGAACAATTTTTTTGCATCATGCCACTTATTATGCTCATAATAATAGGTGTGGACACCAGTTGGCACAATATCTTAAGGCAACCCTCCTCCCCCAAAACCCACCACTTATATTCACGCTATACAGGATAACCAGGGAGAAGTGGTTAAAACAGATTTGGAGATTTTGCACTGTTTCTGGGAATTTTATCAGTCTTTGTTCACTACTGAACTGACTGAAAATGTTGCACCTTTTACTTATCTTGAAAATCTTGACCATGCTACATTGTCCACTGAATCCTGTGAAGAATTGTCACAGAATGTGGATGCTGTAGAAATTCTTGCGGCAATCGGGGGCATGGCCAAAGGAAAATCTCCTGGTCCAGACGGTCTCACCTTAGAATTTTATTTGGCATTTCGGGACTTGATAATACCTTATTTGGTAGATTACTATTCGTATCTTTTTCATACTGGCACTGTTACTGGTATTTTCACTGAGGCTACTATCATTGTGTTTCCAAAGCCTGGCAAGGATTGTTTACAGGTTCAAAATTATAGACCCATATCCCTCATCAATGTCGATGCTAAAATTTATGCTAAAATACTTGCAACCATCCCAGGTCCATCCAAAAGGAAAGAACCAGAGAGCAAAACCAAAACTGGTGGCCCAAGGATGCATATGGAGATGAACACTTGAGACAGCTGTGAGACTGACTGATCTTCATCTGATACGCTTGGGTAGGTGAAAACCAATGCAACTTTATATGCGTTTATAAATGGAGATCAGCGATTGCTTGCAATGATCCTTGACGCTGAGAAGGCATTTGACCGGGTGGAATGGCCTTTCATTTTTGAGGTGTTGCGATGGTTTGGCTTCCCAGAGGTATTTATCTGCATGATCAAAATTCTATATACTGTTCCAGTCACTAGAATTTGCATCAACAATCAGATGTCAGACCCTATTAACCTGACAAGAGGAAAGAGACAAGGACGTCCCATTTTGCCATTACTGTTTAACCTGACATTGGAGCCCCTGCTGATGGCAATACGTGGCAACATCAAAGGTATTTCGTGTGAAGCCTCTACTATCAAGCTGTTGGCTTATGCTGATGACATTCTGTTGTATGCTACTTCAGACTCACTGCAGCATATTCTTCAAACTATTGATGATTTTTCTTCTGTATCTGGATATAAACTTAATGCTTCAAAAACAGAAATTATGCCATTAAATTGTCCAGAGGTAGAATGTCTGATGAAGGGGCTGGCTTTTAAATGGTCCCCTTGCAAAATTAAATACATAGGGATTTATTTTGGACCAACAATAGAAGAAACAATGTCCTATAATGTGACGTATATGTATGATCATATTGCCAGAATGACAACTAGGTAGTCGCCTTTTAAATTATCCTGGTGGGGTAGATTAGATACAATTAAAATGATGATTCTACCTGTTATAAATAATATCCTTAGTATGCTGCCTGTCTTATTTGAAAAATCCGTTTACCATAAGATGGAAAGCTGGTTAAATTTTTATGGAATAATAAGCCACCGAAGATAAGTCTAAAGAAATTGAAGTGTGATAAAGATTGGGGCGGAGTTAACTTTCTGAATTCTGTGAATATCACTTGGCCTTATTGCTACAAAAGCCGCCTTTCAAAAATTAGAAAGAATTGTCAACATTAAATGGAGTGATACATCTTGGGTTACTTTATGGAATAATCCACAGTATAAAATACAAGTATCCATTATTAATTGGAGAATATGGAAGAAGGCTAGTACCTGGCAGATAAAATAATTGTTGCATGTTCAGGACTGGACGCCATTTTCTGAAATTGCGAATAAATATAAGCTACCTCAACATCAATTTTACAGATGGATTCAGCTTAAGCACTGTATTACATCGGTCCATCCTCAAATTACGATGCAGAAGGGTCAGTCGGATTGTTTGTCACTTTGCTATGCATTATACTCTGGCCAAGGAACAGCTGCCCAATGGTATAAATATTTGAAGATTAATGTATGTAAACCACGAAGGGGTTTGCAAGGAACGTGGGAATTTGATTTGAACACCAATTTAGATGAATCACAATGGAAATGAGTTACCACGTCACTACATTCTGTGTGTATGATGCAGTTCTCCTTTTTTTGTTGTTGTACAAGGCGCTATGGACTCCACTTCGTTTATATAGAATTGATGCATCCAAGGGACAACTTTGTTGGTCATGTAAAGATGTGATTGGCACATGCTATTCAATTGTCCATATGTTGCCTCTTATTGAGATAAGATATGCACAACAATTTCACATTTGTTGTCCATAACGGAACCACTGTCTTATCCAATAATTATATTAGGAGGTTTGGGGTTGCAGACTTCTCTAAGTACTCATAAAGCACAACTGTTAAAGATCTTACTAATGCTAACGCTTAAAACTATTTTCATTAATTGGAAGGATTTTTCTAAATTAGAATACAATACGTGGTGGAATATTTTATGTCTGTATAGTAAGTATGAGAAGATTTATACAATTAAATGTGGTAATTTAGAGAAATTTAGGCACATATGAGAATGTTTATTGAAACTTAATGATTAATATACATTATTATGCTTAATTTGGATTCATGTTATGTTATGACACCCTATGACCTCTTCTGCTTTCTGCTTTTCTGTTGGTATTTTTTGCATTTTTCATTTGATTTGATATGTTGTATCTTTATAATTTTTTTTTTTTTTAAATCAATAAATTATTTAATGAAAGAAAGTAATACGTGACTATTCACATTTGTCAGGTTATAAACTAAGGGCTCCTTTTACCAAGGTGTGCTAGAGTTTTTAGTGCAATGCCGTGCGTGATAACCACGCACTACGCACCAAAAACTAATGCCAGCTCAATGCTGGCATTAGCGTCTAGGACGCACGGCAAAACCACTAGCGCAGCTTAGTAAAAGAAGCCCTAAATCTTTCGAAATCTGAAATAATGCCCCTGAACCAGGGGTGGGCAACGAGGGCCGCAATCCAGTTGGGCTTTCAGGATCTATTTGCATACACTGCCTCCCATTGTAAGCAAATGGATCTCATGCATATTCATTGTGGAAATCCTAAAATCCCGACTGGATTGCGGCCCTCGTTGCCCACCCCTGCCCTAAACTGTCCTGAAATCCAGTCAGATGTTGAAGAATATAGACTGTTGTGGTCACCAAACAAAATTAAATACTTAGGTGTGGTATTTGCTCCGACTTTATAGGAAACTACCACCTATAATATGGAATATATTATCCAAATAATTAAAGAATCTGTTCAGAAATGGACGTCTCTAAAGTTGTCATGGTGGGGTCATTTAGACACAATAAAAATGATGATACAGCCCAAAGGAAATTATATATTAAGTATGCTTCCATGGTTATTACATCACCACCACTTACAAACTGATAGATCAACTTCTGGTAAGATTTTTGTGGAACAATAAGCAACCTCAAATTGCTCTCCATAAGCTAAAGTTACCCAAAGAAAAAGGGGGGAGTTAATTTCGCCTGCTTTTACAACTATCACATTGCTTTCATCATGACTCATGGTTCCCACTGGATAATGCCGGATTCCACACATGTAAGACCAACTTGGTACTCTCTAGAACTGTCATTATATGGTACAGATAAATTGAAGCATATGACAGGTGTTATTCTTACAAAAGAGAAGAAAGAATCTACAATATTGTCTTCAACAAAAATTGCTCTTGATCTTCTTGACTCCTGTCAAGTGACTAAGTCGTCTGATACGGAACTTAACCCTCTAAGGCATAATGCTTCCTTCAAAATTCTAAACGAAACTAAACCTTAGGCTTATATACCACATCTCTATAACAGTAGATCTTGGCATGGATTACAATAAGTTAGAAAAGAGGACAGATGGAATAGTATGGAGAGGAGCGGAATTTACAACTTTGGAAAATAGCCAAGTTTTCAGATGTTTTCGAAATGGTTGGAAAGATCCTAGAGCGCGCAGTTGAATGGGAAAATTGTTCCACAACTCAGTAATTTTGAAAAGTAGACAGAGTAGACAGCTCCTGATTGGTAAGGCCCGACTTTAGTGCAGGAAGAGGCGGTCGGAGCATACCACGAGTGATTTCCTTCACTCGCCGGTGCTCCAGCTGCTCTCTCCTGCCTCTCCAGCTGTCCTCTTCTGGTCTGCGGTCGCGGTCGGAAAATACCGCGAGTGACTGGGACTGTGAACCGCCGACCGCGAATGACCAGGGGAACACTGTATATGATATTTTTACTATCAATGAACCATTTCACATTAAGGGCTCCTTTTACTATGCTGTGAGAGCGGTTTTAGCGCGTACTAGACCTTAACGCCAGCATTGAGCTGGTGTTAGTTCTAGCGTTGGTTCTAGCCATGTAGCGCGGGTTAACCATACGCTAAAATCCTGCATGCGCTAAAAACGCTATCGCAGCTTAGTAAAAGGAGCCCCAAGTTACTAATTATTGGAAGGTTTGGTTTCTCTAATATCCTTAATGTCAATACAAGAAGTTTCTTGAGAGAACTTTCGCTTTACAGGCTGCTAAATTGAATACAGGGCTTGGAAAAACTATGTTAGAGGCTACTTCTTATTTTGATTTCAGAAAACTGCTAAAGACCCATCTGTTTGATAGGTTGACGCCTTAATACGTTCGTGTTTTTACATAAAATCTCCTTTTTAACTGATCTACTCCAATTTTATTTGCTTATTTTATCTCTTATGTTATTCCTATTCAAACTGTATGTATTAATTGTCCTTGTATACCGCTTTGAACTTTTTGGTATAGCGGTATATAAAAAATAAATTATTATTATTATTATTATTAATGATGCTCAGGCTAGACTCCTCAACATTTTGCTGAATTTAGCAATAAAAGTCATACTTCATAATTGGAAAGATTTTACTAAGGTTGATAGTAACGCTTGGTGGAGTACAGTCTACTTAATCAATAAATATTAATTTTTATTAGCTGAAAAACATAACAACATAGCTAATTATGTTAAAATATGGAACCCTTTATATAAGTACTGTGAATATTTCTCTTGACATGTTTTCTTTTTCTTTTTCCTAATATAAACTTTAGCAACGTCCTGTTCTTATGTTTACCCTCTGTGTTCTTATGTTCACCCTCTCCAAGATAGAGAGAACGAGAGGGCACTCTCTAAAGTTGAAAGGGGATAGATTCCGTACAAACGTAAGAAGGTTCTTCTTCACCCAGAGAGTGGTAGAAGACTGGAACGCTCTTCTGGAGTCTGTCATAGAGGAAAACACCCTCCAGGGATTCAAGAGAAAGTAGTTAAGGACAGGTTGTTCACCCTCTCCAAGGTAGGGATAACGAGAGGGCACTTTCTAAAGTTGAAAGAGGATAGATTCCGTACAAAGGTAAGAAGGTTCTTCTTCACCCAGAGAGTGGTAGAAGACTGGAACGCTCTTCTGGAGTCTGTCATAGAGGAAAACACCCTCCAGGGATTCAAGAGAAAGTAGTTAAGGACAGGTTGTTCACCCTCTCCAAGGTAGGGATAACGAGAGGGCACTTTCTAAAGTTGAAAGAGGATAGATTCCGTACAAAGGTAAGAAGATTCTTCTTCACCCAGAGAGTGGTAGAAGACTGGAACGCTCTTCCGGAGTCTGTCATAGAGGAAAACATCCTCCAGGGATTCAGGGCAAAGTTAGACAAGTTTCTGCTAAATAAGGGCATACGCTGGTAGGGCTAGTCTCAGTAGGGCGCTGGTCTTTGACTGGAGGGCTGCCGCGTGAACGGACTGCTGGGCATGATGGACCACTGGTCTGACCCAGCAGTGGCAACTCTTATGTTCTTATGTTTTTCAATGCTAATGTACTCGGAAGTATCATTTCTTGGTAAAAGAGCCTTGTACTACCTCCTTGCATTATATATTGTTATATTTGTTATTTGACAATACTTTTAATAAAACATTTTGAACAAGAAAAATGGCGCTAGTGGGCCATGTTCGGAAGGCAAGTGCTAAGTGTAGGCTTGGTGCATGCCACCTTCGTACTAAAAAATGCATTTTTGTTAGTGCAAGATTCGCACGAGAGTCCTTACCTCTTAAGGGCTCACAAACTAATTGCCACATGCCACATGTGGCCATTATTAGGGAAAGTGAAATTGTAGACATTTTAGAGCCATGCTAAAAAGTGGCCTTAGTGCATGGGTAACTCTGGTGCTGATTAGAAATAAGTGGAGGCAAATGTAACTGTCATAAACCACTTTATAATTTTTTTTCACAAAGATTTAGCACTATTAACTATGAGCTATTATTCTTTGATCATTTATTTATTGTGGAGGTGGTTTATTACAGAAAAATATGGTAGTAGGGTTCCCTAGAACTGGGTGGTTTGTTTTTTTTCTTCAATTCTTTATTCATTTAAAAAAAAAATTACAATAAGTATAACAGCATTTATAACATTTTAAACTCAAATACAACACTTAATATTCTGTTAAAATCCATATCAGAATTTATCCCCCTCACCCCTAATCAATAACATTCTTTAAATTCAAGAAAACCTGCCATAAACCCCATTCCTATAAACCTTATTTAATAATCAAATCAAAAAAACCCTTTCCCCTCCCCCCATCCTGGACGTGCATTTTAAGGGGAAAAATAATATTCAATCATTACAATATTTTGTTCATGGCTCCCAAATCTCCTGAAATTTTCTAAAATTCCCCTGCTATGTGGCTATTGTCCTTTCCATTTTATAAATGTGGCATAAAGAGTTCCACCAGAAACTGTAATTAAGTCTCTTCCAGTTTTTCCAATTACTCGGAATCCGTTGTATGGCAACCTCTGTCATAATAAGTAGAAGCCTGTTATTCTTAGATGATATTTGGCTCTTAACCCTCATTGACATGCCAAACGGCACAGTATCATACAATATTGCCACTGGATTTTCCAACATACAATTTATTTGACCCCCATATTGATTTCCAAAAAGCAAGAATCAATGGACAATAGAATAACAAATGATCTAATGTCCCAGCTTTGAGATGGCAGTGCCAGCATCTATTTGACTTAGAGCTATTTAACTTCTGCAAACGAACTGGTGTCCTAGAACTGTTTCATGGTTTCCTGAACTCTTGCAGAGCTTGCCTGTCCCACATTATTGAAAATGTGACAGTGAAACAGCGCCCTTCACTGGCAGGACTGTAGATAGAGAATTTTCATTCAGCTTAGAGGGAACAGTGGTCCCTAGGGGGTGTATGCTGGGACTGCTGCTTTTTCACATATATATAAATGATCTTGAAACAGGAATAACGAATGAGGGTTTACATTTGTTGATGACACAAAGTTATTCAAGATTGTTAAATCAGAAGGGGAACTGTGAAAAATTGCAAGAGAACCTGATGAGACTGGGCAGTCAAATGGCAGATGATAATGCATGTGAACAAGTGCAAAGGGATGCATGTAGGAAAGACAAACCCAAGGCACAAGGTGCAAAGTTAGGAGTCATTGTTCAGGAAAAGAATGTAGGTGTTATCACTGATGATTCAGTGAAACCCTCTGTTCAAAGGATTCATAGTCATTTGCGCGTGAGACTTCAGCGTGCCGTCATTGCAGTGCCGACAATTTGACACCAGCGTGCCACCTATAAAATGACTTTTAAAGAGCTCTGACGTGGGGTGTGAGTGGGGAACCCCCCCCAGTTTACTTCATACTCTTCGCGCTGCCGTTGGGGGGGTTGGAACCCTCCATTATACAGTAAACTTAACTTTTTCCCGATTTTTTTAGGAAAAAGTTAAGTTTTCTCTATAATGTGGGGGGTTGCACCCCCCCAATGGCAGCACGAAGAATATGAAGTAAAGTGTGGGGGTTTCCCCCCACACCCCCCGTCAGAGCTCTTTAAAAGTCACTTTTTAGGCAGCGCACTGGTGTCTTGCGACGAATTGTCAGCGCGCTGAAATCTCGTGCACTTTTGTCCGGTCGACGTTCAAAGTGCGGCAGCAGCTAAGGAAGCAAATAGAATGTTAGGAATTATTAGGAAAGAAATGGAAAACAAACATGAGAATGTTATAATGCCTTTGTATCACTCCATAGTGTGACTGCATCTCAAAAAAGATTTAGCAGAATTAGAAAATTATAAAGGGGATAAGATGACTTCCATATGAGGAATGGCTAAAGGGACAGGGCTCATCAGCTTGGAGAAGAGACAGGGGGAGATACGATAATACCAGGCCTAGAAGGCATTCAATGAAGCTAATAAGTAGTAAATTTAAAACAAATAAGAGAAAATATTTGTTCACTCGTGTGTAATTAAACTTTGGAATTTTTGCCAGAGAATGTGGTAAAAGCAGTTAGCTTTTAGAAACATGAAGGCAGATAAAGGACAAATGGCCCATCCAATCTGCCCATCCACAGCATCCACTATCTCCTCCTCTCCCTAAGAGATCCCATGTGCTTGTCCCATGCTTTCTTGAACTCAGACAGCGGCCATTCAGAGAGCAATGCGGGGCCGAGCAGGAAGCACGAAAAGCTCAACCCTGTTGGGTGCGCCTCTGGGCTCGAAATGGGAACCGGGGACGGAGAGGCTCAGCACGGGGCAGGGTACAGAAAGATCGCTCCTGCCCCAGACACCACTGCAGTGGCGTACCAAAGGGGATGCGGGAGGGCGGTCCGCCCCAGGTGCATGCCTCCCTATTCTGCCGCTGCTGCTCCCTATTTTGCCGCCTCTGCTTTCCTAGCAGCAGCGGCAGTAAACTTTAAATCAGGGGTGTCCACAGCCCAGCTTGTGCTTCCTCTGACAGGACTCGCGACCTTAGAATTACATGGTTCTAACTGTACCGAAAGTCATTCTCAGTGGAGGTTTGTGGGGCAATTTGGTGTTCAATGACATATGCGGATTTACCATGTAATTTCTTATGAAATGAAGGAACGGTTAAGTTGCAATAAATCCTCATGAGTGTTGTAACATCTACATATCAGATAGAATCCGGAAGTCATCGGAGTTAAAAATACTGAAAATTGTCACTTAGAACCCTGTAATTCTAAGGTCGCGAGGTGTTTAGCTTCTGGCCAGCTCCCCTGCTACAGTGGTTTTTCCACTCAAAGCCATGGGCGTCGGCTCCTCACACGATCTGCGTCTGCGTCGGAAGCATTCCCTCTGATGTCACGACGCAGCCACGGATCGCGCAAGGTGTCGACGCCCGCAGCTTTGAATGGAAACCAGCTGTAACAAGGAACCAGCTAGAAATGCTGCTGCTGCACAGGGAAGGGAAGTGAAAGGTGGGAGGGGGAGAAGAGAAATGCTGCTGCTACACAGGAAAGGGGGAGGGAGAGAAATGCTGCTGCTGCACAGGGAAGGGAAGTGAAGGAGGGAAGAGAAATACTGCTGTAGCACCCAATTGGGGAGAGAGAGGGAAGGAGGGAGATGGAAGACACGGGAGAGGAACGAGAGATGCCAAGTCCATGGGAGGGAGGGAAAGGAAAGAAGATACCAGACCATGGAGGGGGAGGGATAAATGCCAGGGCATGGGGGGAGGGAAGGAGACAGATGCCAGACCAGGGGAAAGAAAGAAAGGAGGGAAGGAGAGAAAGGAAGAAGAGGAGATGCCAGATAATGGAGGGGGAGGGGGAGTTGGAAGGAGAGGAGAGAAATGCCAAGGCATGGGGGAGGGAAGGGAAACTAAGGAGACAAATGCCAGACTAGAGGGAAAGGAGGGAGAGGAGGTGCCAGAGCATGGAGGGAGAGAGATGCCTGGGCATGGGGGGAGGGAAGGGAAGGAGATAGAGATGCCAGACCATGGTGTGGAGAGGGAAGGAAGGAAGGAAAGAAGAAGAGAGAGATGCCAAAGCATAGGGGAAGGGGTGGAGCTGAAATGAATCATGTACAAAGGAGAGAAGGGGCACAGGATATACAGTTTATTGAAAGGACATAGAAAGAGGGAAGATGCCATATGGAAGAGGGAGAGGGTGGACAGTGGATGGAAGGGGCAGAGAGAGTGTGGGCAGTAGATGGAAGGGGTAGAGAGAGCGGGCAAAAGCTGGGTGGAAGGAGCAAATAGAGGGCAGATGTTGCATGGAAGGGAGAGAGGACAAACGCTTGTTAGAAAGAAGAGAGCAAAGAGAAGAAGATTAAAGCAGAAACGACAAAAGGTAGAAAGATTTTTTTGTTGCTTTACTTAGAATCAAGTAGTATTGTAACAGTATTGATAAAGTTTATAAATAGAAAATGGAAATAAGGCAATCTTTTTTTTGGACTAAACCCCTTTCCTCAGGTCAAGACAAGATACCATAACAGCAGTATACTGTACTGTTCTGAAGAAAGATTTGGCCTCTGAAAGCTAAGTGAAAAATGGATTAGTCCAATAAAATTGTATTTTCTTATTTATCATTATCTGTTTTATTTCTATTTGTTAATTTGTAAAGTGGTGATTGTTATGTATCAGTTTTTTCAAATTTACATCTACTGTCTTTATATTTTGCACAGTATTAGGGCACGTGTCACTGTTTCTGTGGTGTTGCATTGTATGCAGAGTTCAGTTCAAATTTTGTCTACATATTTCTATTTTTAGTTTGTGATTATTCCATATTGGGCGAGGGTGTATCTGTGTTCTATGTGTATGAAAAGAACATGGTTTTCTGTTGGCATTGACTGTACAGGATCAATTGACTGTAGGATCTGGCTTGTTTAGCTTGTTTAGTTTTACAATGTATGTGTTGGTGTTCTAGTGCTCACTGCAGTGTTTAAGATGCTGCCTTTTCCTAGGTACACTCTTGTTGTGCGATATGTGGATTGTTACTAAAAATCATATTTTTCATATAGATGAGGGGGGTGTCAAAAAATGATGGGCCCCGAGTGTCACATATACTAGGTAAGCATATGTGACACTCGGGGATTAAAAATGACGCAAAAGGTAAGTGTGTGTGTATGTGTGTGTGTGTGTGGGGGGGGGGTTAGTTTAAAAAGTGTGGGTTTTTTTTAAAGTTAATTTGCCGGGACAGGAGACAGGAGGCCTCCCTCCTGTCATGGCCTGCCATATCGTCTGGGAGGGGGTTGGGTCATCATTGTTTAATGATCCGAATATAGGACGAGACCCCCATTTTTGGGCCATTTTTTTGGACCAAAAATCTCATCCTATGTTCGAATATATATGGTACATGGCTTCCGCCCTTGTGGAAACTTCTTTTTTTTCTGAAGCCTTCCCTGTGCCTTTCCTCCCAGGCTGGCAGTCCTCTCCCCTTGGAGGATTTCTCTGCATGGCTAGCCATGTTGTTTGCTACTCCTATTCCCAGATTCCCATCTTGGGTTTTACTTTTCAGCTACTTCTGCTCTCAGCAGCAACTTTATTCAGCATCTTAATCAAGTCTGTCAGCACTCCTGCAACAACTTTAGTCTCAGAAAATAAAAATAAAAGGAAACAAAAATCTTTCCTTTCTGGCTCTTACTAGACTTCTTCCAGTCCCTGCCTAGGCCGAAGCTACCTTTCTTAGGCCTTGTTTTAAATAAAACTTGTTCCCTTCCTGAAGTCCTACTTCTAGAGTTACCTGATAGAGAATGACACGGGGACAAATTTTTCCCCATCCCCATGGGAACTCATTTTCCCGTCCCATCCCCGTGAATACTTTTTCTGTCCCTGCCCCATTCCTGCAAGCTCCATCCTCATCTGTACAAGCCTCAAACACTAAAATTATGTGTTCGAGGCTTGTGCACTTAAGGCAGAGCTTACAGGAATGGGGTAGAGACAGGGTCAGTGACAAAACTCATGGGGATGGGATGGGGACAAATTTGTCCCCGTGTCATTCTCTATTACCTGGTCAGCTTCTCTGCAGCAGAAACTTAAAATACCAGGCAGAAATACCATATGTAACAGACAACCTGGTGGGGCAGGCTGGCCTGTATTTTTAGGAGGGTCAAGACACAATCACACAACTCCAGATAACAGACTTTTATTCTGGTTCTTATGTCTCACATGTTATAATAAAGCTTGGCTTATCTCAGCCAAATTGTGTCTAGCTCAGACCTTTCCTTTCTCCTTGGACCTCTCTCAACCGAGTCAAACCTGGGCAGCAATACTCCTCCCCGAGACCTGCCCCACTGACTCAGCACTGAGCCAAGCAGTGCAGGGCACTCTGGGACCTGTAGTCCTTCTCAAATACATGGTACCCTCTGCTGCCCAGTGGCATAACTTCCCTCACTCTGCCACAGTGCCAATACAATTATTTTGCGCACAAACCCCCCTCTTTTATGAAGCCCGACAGTGCGGGGTGATGCAGTAAATGCTCCAACGCCCATAGAGATAGAATGGCCCGGCACTCACTCGTCTTTGTAAAGAGGCCCAAAATATTGAAACTCCTACTAACACTTGTCCTTGTGCCTGTTGCCATGGTGACTAGCATGATCTCCCATATCCACATTACCCCTGAGAATACAGGACAATTATATGAATCTTATAAAATTATTGTACATACAGAGAACACAAGAACTGGAGCAGTTATTACCCCCAATGTGTGTTTTGTCTACCATTTGTCTGGGTCAAAGATTATCTAGTGTAATCTCCTAGAAACATGAGAACAGAGAAAGACCAAATGGCCCAGCCAGTCTGCCCATCCACTATCTCCTCCTCTCTCTAAAAGATTCTACGTGCTTGTCCCATGCTTTCTTGAATTCAGATACAGTCTTTGTCTCCACCACCTCTACCTCCCAAAATACGGTCCATAAATGTATTAAGTACTACATATAGATTTGAAAGAGTAAACGCAGAACGTTCAGGAAGTAGTGTTTTATTTAATAAAATTTGGAATCCATTGGCATTATTTGCGAAGGCAAATTAATAGATAGTTTATTGCCTTCTGAGTTTTTTCATTACACATCTGGGTTGGGCTGGGCGGGAGGGTTGGGTAGTGATAGATACTGATTAACATAGATATTGAATCTTCTTATTAAGATGTTTAATATTGTTAATATCAATAATTGATGGAAGGGGGGCGGTTATAGTTATGATTCTATACTTTCTGCTTGTAATAGTGTTTTCTTATAATATTTTCATGTTGTCAATTTACTGTATTACACTATTGTAATTTAATAAAATAATAAAAATTATTTAAAAAAAGTTATTCCAATGATTTTTTTTTTAATACCTTTATTCTAGGACCAAGAAATATAGAGGGGTATTTCCAATATGACATCCAAATCAGAGTTTGGACTTTTACGGTCATTTCTCAGATATGCTTGTCCTCGGTGCGTCTATCTTTTCGAACCATTTAAAAAAAAAAAAAAAAAAATTGTCAAAAAGAAAAACGCACACAAACAAGGGATGTAGGAGAGGCCACCATTTTAGTAAACTGGCCACACTTACATCCTAGCAGAGGAGTGGAGCATCCTCAGGGGCACTAAAGTAAATGTCATATAAAAAGGCCCAGCTGAGACGAGAGTCCATCAACAGCACGGAAATATTTCAGGAAAGCAAGAGGATGAGACTTGTATCCCAGTTTTTTTGTGGTTACACATTCAAAGCGATTTTCATGTATACAGGTACTTATTTTGTAATTGGGGTAATAAAGGATTAAGGCCTAAAGTTAGGCACCTATTTCGGAAGCGCCCACCTAGATAGGCGCTACTCTAAATCAGAGAACAAGCTTAATTAAGCTTTTTAATCAGCACTGATTGAAACTTAGGCGCCTATCAAGAAAGCGCGATTCTGTTACAAGGCGCCTCTAAAAATTTAGGCGGCCTTTGAAAAAATAGGCGCTATGCATGTTAGGTGTGGGCGTGGCTACATCCTAGGCACCTTGTTGCTGAATCCCTGCTCTTAAGCATGCTTAAGCGCTCAGCTAGGCGCCTAACTTTTAGTTGTGCCTAGAGCCAGCCTATTTATTGGACGCCTCTAAAATAGGTGCCGCTTAGCATGATTCACTAAACAGCGCCCAATTTTACTTGAATCACACTGAACGGTGCCTATGTCGGTGCCTAACTTTTGGGCGCTTCTTATAGAATTTGCCCTTAAGTGACTTGCCCAGGGTCATGAGGAGCAGCACTGGGATTGATCCCACAACCTCAGGGTACTGAGGCAGCAGCTCTGAAACTAGGCCCTGCCTCACCTCTGGAACTCAATATCAAATATGAAAATCTTTATTGGTAAAAATACGAGGGGGTGTTGAAAAATTCTCAGCCCAACCAACCAGCTTCCCGAAGGCTGAGAGTTATTTTGCCACCGGAGCTGAAAAGAGTGTTATCTTATTTCATTAAATGCCAATTTGCAGCAATAAAATTCTGTGTTTTGACATTGTTTCAGATCATTGACTGAACCATATCCACGTCATTCTCTTCTTGGTTGGGCTGAGAATTTTTCATTATAGCTTTTCCAATGAAGATTTTCATATTTGACGTTGGGTTCCTGAAATGTTCCTTGCTCTGGGTGGACTTGTCTTCTCTGCTGGTTGGTAACACTCTCTCTTTGCTGAGTTTGCTATCCTTCTGTTTTTCCCAGGTACACATCTCAACATAACTCCCTTATAGTATATGATAAGCCCTCCAAAGCTCACCCACAACCCACTGGACCCAACTGTACATTAAATGAATAAACTCAATCCAAGTTACAAATGATGTTTCAAGTACACAAATCTAAAATATACATGTGCTGTACAGTACATACATACGTACATATATATATATAAATAAAATAATAATAATAATAATTTTATTCTTATATACCACCAAAGCCATGATAGTTCGAGGCGGTTTACAACAAGAAGAGCTGGACAATCAGCGAAGTGCTTACAATAAAGAGTTATCGAATATAAGTCATGATGTTTCGAGGCAGTTTACAACGAAAGGTGCTGGACGAACAGCGAAGTGGCCACAATACAAAGTCATCGAATACAAGCTTACAGAATGGAAGAAGATTCTTAGGTTACAAATCAATTAAACAAATTCGTTTTTACAGATTTTCTAAAATTGAGGTAGGATGAGGAATGCGTGATAATGTTACCCAGCCAATCGTTCCATTTGCCTGCCTGGAAGGCGAGAGTTCTGTCCAGGAATCTTTTGTAGTGGCAGGCCTTTATTGTTGGATAGGTGAACAGATGAATTCTATGTGTGGGCCTAATAGAACTATCCAGATTAAACTGAGAAACCAGGTACATGGGGGCCAGACCAGATATTGATTTATAACAAAGACAGAAAAATTTAAACAGAACTTGTGCTTCCAATGAAGTTTTCGGTAATAGGGACTAATGTGTTCCCATTTCTTCAGCCCAAAAATCAGTCGCACTGCCGAATTTTGAATAACTCTAAGTCTTAGAATGTTTTTTTTATATTATATATACATATATAATTATATAATTTTTTGCATATTTTAGATTTGTGTACTTGCAACATTATTTGTAACTTGGATTGAGTTTATTCATCTTTCCTTATGTTTAAATGATTTTTATTGATCCGAGAAAAATATACAGATTCAACAGTTTCATCCAATAAGCAGAGCTCAAACAGAATTTTGAACAATAGAAACCCCCCCACTCCCCCTTCCGGAGTCCCACCGTCACTAAGCATCACAAACAGAACAAAATACTGGAAGACAACTAAAGGTAAACAAGAACAGAGGAACCACACAGTCAGCAAATTCAAAATCCGGCTCCTGGCCAAAGGAGTCATGGTATTCCAGAAAGACTCCTAGGTAGCTGTGAAACGCAGGCCTCGTACTGAAGAGAGATCCAGGACAGCCCGACATTCCCAGGTCAACAGAATAGGTTTTGCATGCAATATATCTGCTTTGATGTGCCCTGGCCTTATTAAATGTATGAATGTTTAGGACATAGTAATGCATTCAATAAGGTGTGGAGTCCATTGACTATATATATAGGTTCACATTAGCTGACATATACTTTTTCTTATTAGACTATTTCCTTGCACATCCAGGGTGGGAGGGAGGGAGGATAATAATATTATGTATGGTATATAGTTTATGGAAACTATAGTTATAAGTATATATTTCTAATTATTGCTAGTTAAGGAAAGGGGGGGGAGAAAAAGATTTGTTTTAAAAATGTTTGTATGTGTAAAGTGCTTTTTCTGATTTGCTCTTGATAATTCATTGTAGCGCACTATTATTTAAAAATCAATAAAGAATTTTTTTAACTGAAAAAAAAAGTATTTTGAGCTTAATAAAACAAAAATAAAAACCCAAAGAGCTATTTAGCAGATCGCATCAAAGATGTCCAAACTGTGCCTAAGTTTCATCCATAGAACTCAGGTCTATATGAAGCCTAAACTATGCTGAAAAATAGACCTGGTTTTCATTCACCTACAATGCAGGCATGAAATGGACGCCCTAGTTTGCTCAGCGTTATGCAGATGAATCGAAGGAGGCCCATATAGAAGCCTTGCCCAGACCACACCCATTCCACGCCCACGCCTATTCCATTGTGGAAGTGCTTACAAAGTGACATCCTTTGGACGTCCTCCCATGTGCCAATTATCGCTCGTTAAGACCCTTAAATAGCTCATTACCCACTTAGGGCTCCTTTTACAAAGGTGCACTAGCGTTTTTAGCACACACGCTAGCTGAAAAATTACCGCCTGCTTAAAAGTAGGGGGTAGCGTTAGGTGGGACTTAGGTGCCCTTTAAAGAATCAGAGCCTCAGTGTCCCAATAGCAGACAACCGAGCTATGTTTTTTCTTTAGCTCATCGGGGGTTGAGTGGTCAAGTTATACTGTATAATACTCTATGAGCAGTTGACTGATAGGTCAGGTAACCCACCAAAAAGAAGGCATGAAGGTCCATGCTATATCCTCAAGTCCTAGCTGAGAAAGTAGGGTGATAAAAGTAAAGGGAATTGCACAAGCTTAAATAATAAAGTGCAGATGTAGCTCAGGTTGAGGATTCAGCTTGTAATAAGTTGATGGTTATTTATATGTTGAGTTAATAAACAAAGCTGCGATCTGTTTTCTTCCAAGAATCAGCATTGGGTAGTACTTAGCTATTAATCAATAAAGAGAATAAAAAAAGGCAATGGAGTGGGCGTGGGAGGTGTTTTGGGGAAAGGGCACCAAGAAGGGACTTTCCAGATCCAAGAGTTACACCTTGTGCATTATTTCATCAGACATAATTACAGCCTTTGTCTCTGTTGTGGAAGCTGCCCTTGCATCCTGGTAGGAAAGATGAATTCTGTTTGGACGTCCCATCACGAGCCTGACTGAATATTTGCTTTTGAAATAATGTTTGCATGAAACATGTGAGATATAAGTTTCATTGAATATCTATGTGTATCTAAATTAGCATGTTAGCAGTGGCAATGTGGTTAAGATCACAATATTGTCAAGCACAGGGCTTCAGGATAGGCCCTTTTAAGTGAGATAAAAATCCTGTTGAACCATGGGAGTTTCCACATTTAATCAACATTTGATATACCCAGTGGTGTACCAAGGGCGGGGCAGGGGAGGGCGGACCCTCCCGGGTGCACGCCCTAGGGGAATTCACAGCCAGCCTACTCTTTAATGGGACCTGCACCTCAGTGCGGCTGCTGTACTTACTCTGGAGCGGAGTCGACAGCCGCGCCGAAGTGCAGGAAGGTCCCGCGATGACTTCGGCTGCTGGCTGTGCTTTGGAAGAAGTACGTGATGTCGGAGGGGGTGGGCCGGCAGCCGCAATCATCACGGGACCTTTTTTCGCAACTCCCTGTGTCTGCCGGTCCACCCCCTCCGACGTCACGTCCTTCTTCCAGAGCACAGCCGGCAGATGCAGTCATTGCGGGACCTTGCTGGTTTGGAGGGAAAGTGAAAGGAGCATAGAAGGATGGTGAAGGGAGAGAAAGGGGGCAAATGCTGATGGAAGTGGAGGGAAGGGAGAGGAGAGTGTGAAATGCCAGACCATGGGGGTGTGGGAGAGGGAAGGGAAGAAGAGGAGAGAAGAGAGATGCCCGAACATTGGAGGAGGGAAGGGATGATAGATGCTAGACCAATGGGGGTGAAGGGATAGATGGAAGGGGGAGGCATACAGTTTCTGGAAGGGGCATAGAAGGAGAGAAGATGCCATATAGAAGGCAGAGAGAGTGTAGACAGTGGATGAAAGGACGAGAGTGACAAGAAGATGAGGAAAGCAGAAACCAGAGAAGACAAGGTAGAAAAATTTTTTCTATTTATTAATTTTTTTTGCTTTAGGGGAGATGCATTGCTGTTTCTGTGGTGTTGCATTGTATGCAGAGTCCAGCTTCTTGGTGGTTCAATTTAACCTTTGTCTATGTATTTCTATTTTATCCCCCCTTTTACAAAACTGTAGAGCATTTTTTAGCATCGGCCGTGGTGGTAACAGCTCTGAAGCTCAGAATTCTATGAGCATCTGAGCTGTTAAGACCATGGCTATAAACCACACTACAGTTTTGTAAAAGGGGGAGGGGTTAGTTTGTGATTACATATTCCATACTAGGCAAAGGTGTTTTCTGTGTTCTATGTGTTTGAAAGACATGGTTTTCTATTAGGATTGACTGTGAAGGATTGATCTGTACTAGTCTGGCTTGTTTAGTTTTACAGTGGGTGTTTTGATGTTCTACTGCTCACTGCAGTATGTAAGATGCTGCCTTTTCCTAGGTACATTCTTGTGTGACGTGTGGATTGTTACTAAAAATCATGTTTTTCATACAGATGGGCGTGTGTGTGTGTCATAAGAACATAAGATTTGCCGCTGCTGAGTCAGACCAGTAGTCCATCGTGCCCAGCAGTCCACTCACACGGCGGCCCTTAGGTCAAAGACCAGTGCCCTACTAGAGTCTAGTCTTACCTGCATATGTTCTGTTCTTGAATCCCCCGAAGGGTGCTTTCCCCTATAGTAGCCTCTGGAAGAGCGTTCCAGATATCTGGGTGAAGAAGAACTTCCTTACGCTTGTACAGAGTCTATCCCCTTTTAACTTTAGAGAGTGCCCTCTCGTTCTCTTAACCTTGGAGAGGGTGAACAATCTCTCTTTCTCTACTAAGTCAATTCCCTTCAATATCTTGAATGTTTCTATCATGTCCCCTCTCAGTCTCTTCTTCTCAAGGGAGAAGAGGCCCAGTTTCTCTAGCCTCTCATTGTACGGCAACTCCTCCAGTCCCTTAACCATTTTTGTCGCTCTTCTCTGGACCCTTTCAAGTAGTACTATGTCCTTTATCATGTACGGCAACCAGTGTTGGACGCAGTACCCCAGATGGGGGCACACCATGGCCCAGTACAGCAGAATAACCTTCTCCGATCTGTTTGTGATCCCCTTCTTAATCATTCCTAGCATTCTGTTTGCCCTTTTCCCCGCCGCCGTGCATTGCGCGGACAGTTTCATTGGCTTGTCTACAAGTACTCCCAAGTTTCTTTCCTGGGGCTCTCTCCGAGTATAGCACCGGACATCCTGTATTCGTGCATATGATTTTTGTTACCGACATGCATCATCTTGCACTTATCCACGCTAAACCTCATTTGCCATTTCGCGGCCCATTCCTCAAGTGTGTTTGTCTTGTTGTAGGTCAAAAAATGATGGGCCCCAGGTGTCACATATGCTAGGTACGCCACTGGCTATACCGGATTGGAAAATCATCTATGTGGTTTACATATAAATCTAATAAAACAAAATTAAAATAAGGTAAAAGGATAGAATTACAATATTAATAGTAAAAAGAATGAAATAAAAGAATAAAAGCTAATTGTGTGCTCCTAAATTGAAACTGATCTCTGCAAGGCTCTACATGCCATCCTGTAGTTTTGTATAAAAATTAACCAAATGCATCAGTAAACAGAAAAGTTTTTAATAATGTTTTAAAATGTTCAAAATTAGATTCTATTCTAATATAGTTCGGAAAAGCATTCCAGAGTTGTGGGCCATTTAAAACATAAAAACATAAGAAGTTGCCTCCGCAGGGTCAAACCAGAGGTCCATCGCGCATAGCAGTCCGCTCCCGCGGCGGCCCATCAGGTCCATGACCTGTAAGGTGATCCTTGTCTAAAACCCTTTATTCCCCTTTATGCTTCTATCTATATCCTCAATTAATGTAGGTAGTATAATGTTGAAACAGTCTATCTAAGAAGGGAAAATGAATATCAACAAGAGCTTAGAAGGTTGGCCAATGTTAAGGCCCCCTCATAATATTCCCAACTAATCTTGTTATATAGAACAATGTGTTATAGCCGACCCTCAGAAATGCCACCAGCCACTCAAATGCATTTCATAGTGGTTGGATTTAAGCATTACATCCTCACTGGGTCATTTTAATTTTTGCTTTTCAATTTTGTGAATGTAAAACTATTTATAAATATAAAGCTAATACTTAGCTTAGCTTAGGTGGTCCATTCTAAGGGATCCTGTCACCGACATGTTTCACCCACCACAGGTTTCATCAGGGTTGTAATCCCTCAGTTGGAATTGGTCTCCCACGACGCGACCACTTCAAAACAAATTTTTAAAGTTTTGAAGTGGTCGCGTCGTGGGAGACCAATTCCAACTGAGGGATTACAACCCTGATGATGCATATTTCCTATCGTAATAAATTTTACGTTACGCTGGTTCCAATCGTAATTATTTTAGCAAAGTTTTGTATTATTCACCATTATCATTTACAGCTATTGTAAACAAATGATAGGTAGAAGGTTTACTGTATGTCCCATGCCATGGGACATACGATGGCAACGACATTTTTTGGAATGTCCCGTCATCCGGGACACACAATAGGAAAAGGTTAATTTGTTTTCCCAAAAAATTTTATCCTAACTCAATGCATACTAGGGACCTAATACCAATATATGTAATATACAGTTTATAGGTTAAATTTGCCATAGTTTCAATAGGGTATAAGATCATTATCTAGATATGGTATTTGGATGTGTTTTGAAAACCAAGAGTAAAATTTTATATGTTAAATGGTATTTTAATTTATAACATTTTTATTGAAGAAATCAGTAAATATACAATAATATAATACAATAAAATAGTCATTAAATTAAAATTCATCATATTAATTTCCATCAAATATCTTTCATTTCTTCAAAATATATTTCCAAAATACCCATTACATCTCTCAATACCCTCCCCCTAATTCCTACCCCCCTTCGCTTTTCCCTATTGTGATATTTTATCGGTAACCAATGGTGCTGACTTTAACAATGGGGGTCCCCTCACCAAGATATATATCAAGGTATATATTGAGTTTGATTGGTGATCCTCACAAGAACATTTATATATAAAAATTGAGTGCCCTTTGGATAATTTAATAATGGGGCAACATGATCAAATTTCTTTTCCCCTCACCCCACTAAGGCTATACAGGACTGTAATGATATAAGCAGGATTAAACTTCTTGCTTAAAAAAATGTCTGTCTTTGTGCAAATATATGTGATGAGGGATGTGCAGTGATGGTGGTGGGTTTGTTGATGGTGAAGGATATTAAAGACATGGGAAGGAGAGAGATGTAGTCTGAAGGCTATTAGATTGTATAGCTGGGTGGGGTGGTTAGTGCTGCGGCCACAGGGCTACTTTGAGGACTGTGAAATCTTTTATTGGGCCAATAAAACGTTTGTGTACATAGATGAGGGTCATTCAGACCCTTCTAAGGAAGTGAGTAAATGGCAGGAGGCTATGTTGGAGGTGAGGAATGTATCTACACTACCTGGTTGGAGAGAGTGGCTATTCCTTTCGACTAATGCTCCAGTTTGGTGATACCATGTTTAGACAAGAACAACCTTTGAACCTCTTTCTCTTGTTCTTATGCCCTGGACCAGTCGCCCACCCCTCCATAAAGCCATTAGCCTCTGGTGCCAGTCCTATCTGCCCTTCATCTCGAGCCTCAGTATTCACAGACCCACTGCCCGGGGCAGGGGGAGGGTGCCGAGCTGGAGTTGGGGGGGGGGGGGGGGGGAAGAAGGAGAGATTCTTTTGAAGGGGAAAGGAAGTTTTCAGAGGGGGAGGGGGCATTGGGAGTCACCGCGGATCATTTCCGAAAAAGCTCTGCATGACAAAAGGAGAGGGTTGTATTTTGGGCTCCTTTGATGTGCCCCCCCCCTTCTGTTTGCACACACCTCAACAACAAATCATTGCACCTGTCCACCTTCTGTGGCACACAGCTAACCCCCCCCCCCCCCCCCCGTTAAGCTTAGCAGTGACACCAATTAAATACTGGGACCAGTTCCGCATTCCCTCTCACTCCAGTCCAAAACGGGTCGAGAGGGGGGGGGGGGGGGGTCGCCGGAGAAAGAGAAAAACTTAAGGTGCAGGGATAGATCTAGGAAAAGGATTAAACCGAGGCTACTTTCCTGCATTTAAGAAAAGAGCTGCCAAGCCAAGCGTGCAAAGAGAGATTAAAGAGACCTGAAAAGAATTAGGGACTGGGCTCAATTGCAGCCGATCCCCCCCCCCCCCCTCAAACCTGGACTGGCATGGCTAAGAGCAAAAAGGGACGATTTGGGGAAACAGATCCTCATCCCCAAGCACCAGTACCGGGCTGCTGGCCATAGTTTCTCCCTTCCAGCAGTTGCAATGGGGGGGGGGGGGTGATTGTAAGGGGGGGGGGCGCAGAAAGGAGCCCCGGAAAACGTCTCGGATCAAAGCAGCAAGCTCGCGTGTTTTCCCCGCAACAGCTTTCTGCAGCGCCCCCTTTTCTTCTTGTGTCTATTCACGGGGGAGGAGAATCTGGATTGTGGGTTGGCAGTGGGGGGGGGGGGGGGGGAGAGTGTCCGCGCTCTGATCTCTCTTTTGCATTGAATTCACTCATTCCTTCTTTCTTTCTTTTTTTAACAAATTGGGTGCTCTTCTCTCCAGCTTGTCACTTGGTTCCTCCCCCCCTCCCTTCCCCCCACAAAGCTATCAACTCTTGTCCCACTAACTCTGGCTTTGCCGTCTGGACCAATCATAGGCTGAAGAGCGAGCCTCATAAAGTGTGGTCGAGGGTGCTGAGGCCCGTCACTCGGAGGCACCGCTGCGGCAAAAGGCCGGACGGGCGGATGCTGCTCGCCTGTCTGTCCAGCAGGGGGAGCCGGTGAGCCGTGAAGGGGCTTTTCCCGGCGCTGCTTTGCGCTATGGGCACCTTTTTCCTATGATCCCCGCCGCGTTGACACACTGGGAGTGAAGCCGACCGTTTCTGCTTCTTTTCCAGAGATCGCCGGTTCGAGGGCGACGGAGCCGGGAAAGGCGCACTATGACCGGCATAGGATTGCTGCTTACAGCCGCCGTCTTGTCCAGCTACACCCAGCTCCCGGCAGAAGCCAATTCCTGGTGGTAAGTGGGATGGGGAGAGAGTTTTGGGTCGTTTGCTTATTTTGCATACATGCAACGTTTTAATCAACTTGCATTCTGTAAAAATGGGGGGGGGGGGGGGTCAGGGAAAAAAAAATCTTGAACCTGTTTCTTTTTGCTGATGCTTTTATGAGGAAAGTTCCTAAAGGGAATTGCAAGAATTAATTTCTGCTACTTGTTCCTAGCTTTCAGCAGTCTTGCATAGACACGCTTTGCCCTTGGTTTGGGGTTAAAATTGCTTTAAGTACTGTTTTCAAATATTTTCCAAATCCAGTTATTGCCCTAATGTTGCTCAAAATCTGGACAGGCTGTAACTTTGCAACCCTCCTTCTGAAGGGCTTGAAGTGTTTAATTAGTGTGATGCATGCAGTGGAATATAATAGTTCCCCACCATGCAAGAATGCTTTAGGGTTGAACTGTGGGCTGGTGAAACTTTGCAAGAAAAACCTTGTTTAGTGGAAACGCACTGCTTGAACATGTTAGGCTAAAAACCTGTAGTATTTTCTGTGTTTAGCAAAGGAGCCCAGTAGGTTCTGGGAGACTTCACGCCGGGGTTTGTTGACTGTATTTGATTTTTCCATTCTAGGTCTTTAGCTCTGAACCCCATCCAAAGACCTGAGATGTACATTATAGGAGCTCAGCCGCTCTGCAGCCAGCTCACTGGGCTGTCCCCCGGCCAGAGAAAACTGTGCCAACTGTATCAGGACCACATGGTGTATATCGGAGAAGGAGCCAAGACTGGCATCAAGGAATGTCAACACCAATTCAAGCAGAGGCGATGGAACTGCAGTACAGTGGACAACACCTCTGTATTTGGCAGGGTCATGCAGATAGGTAAGGGCGCATCCGTAGCGTGCCAGGCTTAGAACTGGGCATGATTTTAGAGAAGAGCCTTAAAACTGGGGACATTTTATTTGGAAGTGCATTTGATCTGCCCAGTTGCTTTGGAAAAATGTCTTTTAATACTAATCTAAAAAAGGAGTAACGCTTAAAGCAATTCACAAAAATGAGCGATAAAGAGACATATGTTGAAATGCAAAAATCACTCTATTGTTGTGCTTATAAGGAAGCTGTGCAGATGATATAGATGAGTCTACACGAATTATTATGCTCAGAATCATGGAGGGGGGTGCTGGGAATCACCCCAGAACCAACCACCTCACTGCCCAATCATCGCATGTAAAGAGTAGACAACATATTATATCATGTAAAAATTTTTAGTTGTGAATGTCTAATAACATAAGAACATAAGCAATGCCTCTGCTGGGTCAGACCTGAGGTCCATCTTGCCCAGCAGTCCGCTCACGCGGCGGCCCAACAGGTCCAGGACCTGAGCAGTAATCCTCTATTTATACCCTTCTATTCCCTTTTCCAGCAGGAAAATGTCCAATCCTCTCTTAAATCCCAGTACTGTATTCTGCCCTATAACGTCCTCTGGAAGCGCATTCCAAGTGTCCACCACACGTTGGGTAAAGAAGAACTTCCTGGCATTTGTATTAAATCTGTCCCCTTTCAACTTTTCCGAATGGCCTCTTAACTCATAGAGAGACTCAGCAAACTTTATGAGTTATTAGACATTCACAACTAAAAATTTTTACATGATATAATATGTTGTCTACTCTTTACATGCGATGATTGGGCAGTGAGGTGGTTGGTTCTGGGGTGATTCCCAGCACCCCCCTCCATGATTCTGAGCATAATAATTCGTGTAGACTCATCTATATCATCTGCACAGCTTCCTTATAAGCACAACAATAGAGTAATTTTTGCATTTCAACATTTTAATACTAATCAGCATTTCTTGTTCTTTTTAAATGAAAGTGGAGAATTGAGCCTGGCATTCACAAGGTACCATCTAATTCATTTTCTGTGCCCTTGGTGGGGGGCAGAATCGCATGTGACTGTTTTACTAGGCTGGCCCCGACTGCTCTACCTCACAGGGCAATAGGACCTCAGGAGCAGTGTATCATTTGCAGGTCTAAGAGCAGACTCACTTTGTACTGTTTTTTTTGACCTGAAAGTTTCTCTCTTGGGTCAAATAGGCCCACTCATTCCCAAGGCTCATAAATTACACCTTGGACGTTTTGTTAATTGCTCTTGATGCTATCCCCATACTGCCTGTGTAGCTACAAACCTTGCTTCTTCCCCAGACATGGACCCTTAAACATGAGGGGGGAGGGGGAAGAAGCTTTATACTAAATATTATAATAATAGGTGATGCTTTTTGTTGGGGGGTTTTCTTTATGAGTTACTCTGTGTGTTTTCCTGCCTCTGCTGGTCTTTTCTGCCCTAGACGATACACTCTTTATTACGTTGGGTTAATGCTGCGCTGACGAGTGGGCTTTTGAATGTAATTTTCTATCACTGTGGTGTGAAATCCGTTTTGTATGCAAGGTGTAAGAAAGGTTTTACAATTCCTGCAGCCTGGGAATTCCCCCTTCCCCCAGAAGTGCTGGCGGTGGAATGAGAAGCTCATTGGCAGGTCATTGCTGGCTTTGAGCTGAGGTGTGAGCCGAGTGGATTGTGCCAGAGCCTTTTCAAATGCAGTCTAGAATTGCAAGACACTGGGAAATCCGGACTCTGGATCGCTGAAGAAGGGCACCAGGCAGTCAGAAGCCACCTTAGAAGCTTCCCAGCTTCAGCATGTGATCACTCACCTGGTGCAAAAAAGTATTTAGGTTGTCTGAATTTGTTCACCGAACAGGAAGTTTTTGAGAGCTGCAAATTAATTATCCATGGTTCTTAAGTGTTTCTGTGGCTATCAGGATCTAATACTTTGCTTTGACTGTAGCTGTTCTTTGCTGCCCCTAAGAAGTTCCTGCCCTAAGCAGCTGTCTAGTCTTAAATAATGGTCAGGCCAGCTCAAGACTAAGATCCGGATGCACTAAACTCTCCGATTGTCTAACGATCATCACTAAACCAGTTTAAACTGGTTTAGCGATGACCTAATTTGCTGACCCGATGTACGCAATGGTTCACCGCGTAGTTTTCCATGCGTTCGTACATTCTCTGACTCTGCCTTGCAAAAGACCCCATTAGTATTAAAATGAGATCATTAATATTAAAATGAGCACACCAGTGGATTCCCTAACATCACTAAAGAATGCACTAAATCTAGTGATTACTTCTAGCGACCCGATAAAACCGACAGGTCAAGCAAGACCACTCATAAGTGTCTTACCGACAGGTCTGCCATGAAATCAAAATATAAAATTTATGAAATTTATCATACTGGGAAAGGACATAATTCATGTGCTATAGGTACATTTTGAATGCGTGTGTTGAAGGTGTGTCCTATGCATGCCCGTTAAGAGTGTAAACTTAGCATATGAGGGGGGTGGCATAAAGATGGGGCCCAATAAGGGAACTGGAAAATTTCTGTTTGTCATGAACCAAAACGAAGAAGCCTTGGGCAAAAAACTTTCCGGCACACCCTCATTTTACGTCCCGCATTTGCACGGGAAGCTGCTATCTGTCCACCCCCTCCTAACGACAATGGCATCGATGGACATCTATGGCGTGCTAACTTGCTTTACGGCAAGAGGAAGCGCAAGCATGCTATATGATTTAAAAGCCCGTGAATTACATGCATTAGTGATCATCGTGAGCTTTGTGTTTCAATGGACAACATTATGGATGACAGTTGTAGGCCTGTACATTTGTGCCTGTGTCACAGTTGCTTTCCCAATGACAAATCGGATGGGATTATGGCAAATCTCTGTGAAACTCATTTGCTTGCAAAGTCGTTTGAACATTGATCGCTGTTTTAAAATCGGACGATGAACCAGCCCACGGCGACCCACTGGGCCTAAGTGATTTCTTAGGGTAGCAACTTCAGGTGGGGGGGCACAGTGGCAGCACAGATCAGCTATAATCAAAGCAAATAGACCAATAGCCACAAAAACAAAGAACAGGAGGGAGGGTTCTCAGTATTCAAATAGCATACATATATTATTCAGGGAAGGGTAGTCTTGGTTAATAGGGGGAAGAGGAAAGCTGAACGTTTTCTTAGGGTTTCTATAGGAACGTAGAAACATAGAAATAGATGGCAGATAAGGGCCACGGCCCATCTAGTCTGCCCACCCCAAAGACCCTCCCCTACCTTTCTCTGTGAATAGATCCCACGTGTCTGTCCCGTTTGGCCTTAAAATCAGGCACGCTGCTGGCCTCAATAACCTGAAGTGGAAGACTATTCCAGCGATCACCCACCCTTTCAGTGAAAAAAAATTTCCTGGTGTCCCCATGCAGTTTCCTGCCCCTAATTTTCCACGGATGCCCCCTTGTTGCCGCTGGACCCTTGAAGAAGAAGATATCTTCTTCCACCTCGATGCGGCCCGTGAGATACTTGAATGTCTCTATCATGTCACCCCTCTCTCTGCGTTCCTCGAGTGAGTATAGCTTTAATTTATCCAGCCGTTCCTCGTACGAGAGATCGTATTTTATGAGTAGCTATCCAGAGTATCTACCACAAATACTTGCTTGATACAAGGAAAATGGACAGTACTAGCAGTGAAAAAACTGATTTTATATTTATATCCCCATATTATCACGGTCAGATTTGATGTATTCCTCATTGATTTTCTATCATCCTGGGTAGATAAATAAGCCTAGGAGTTCTTGCTCTGAGATTTTACCACCAAGCTTGGAAAGAATCTGAATTACCGCCACAATTATCCCCTCCTATACAAAGCCGCACTAGCCTCCACAGTAACAGCTCAGACGCTCATAGACCTCCCCCCACCCCCTTTTTTTTTTTTACAAAAGCGTGGAGCGGTTTTCAGCACCAGTCACGGTGGTAATGGTTCCGACATCATAGGAATTCTATTAGCATCGGAGCTGTTACCGTGGCAGCCGGCACTAAAAACGCGCAGCTTTTGCATCACAAAAATTATATCCTGTAAGGAGCCAGACTTTTGCAGCCAGCACACTTTTAATGATCAGATTTCTTCAAAGATTTGTCACAGTGCAGTCGTTTGAGCCGAAAGTTCAAATATTGTTTGAAAATTATTTTATGTGCACTTATATTAAATGGTGTTCAGTGTGTTATTCAGTGAATGCATTTGTACCTCTTAATGGCATTCTCTGCAAAGCTTTAAAAAGTCTTGTTGGTTCCTGGTCCTTAGCTATGACAGCCACTAGAGGGCAGCAAAGATTGAGAGTAAGAGAAATACTTTATAAGTACAGTAAATTAGTATGTAAGCCTTACATTAACGGGTGCTAGAATAGATGTCTGTCTTTCTTTCTGTTTCCCTCCCTCCCGCTGTCTATCTTTCTTTCTGTCTCTCTCCCTGCCCCATTTATCTTTTTTTTTCTTTTTCTTTTTCTCTCTCTCCCTGCTCTGTCTATCTTTTTTCTTTTTCTCTCTCTCCCTGCCCCCTGTCTCTTTCTTCCTTTCTTTCTGTCTCTCTCCCTCCCACTGTCTATCTTTCTTTCTGTCTATCTCCCTGCCCAGACCCTCACTGAAACCGCCTTCCACCTGTGCCAGCTAAGAGATCCCTTACCCTTTCCTCAATCCAGCTGTGGCCAGCTGCCCGCACACACCTGCCCAGCTACACAACGGGCAAACGTGTCCCGTCTCCCCTCCGGACCCCGTTCGCTTACCCTTGGTGCTGGATCGCTGCCTGATGCTGCTCCACAAGAAGCTCGCGAACTGCTGGGCCATGGCGCACTTCCACACACCGCACTATCACTATCTCCGGGGCAGGGGGGGAGGGCTCCTTTAGCCCTCGCTCGCTGAGTGGTGGTGACCCACCCCATCCATGTACTCTGTCTCTCCTACCTGCCTAACTATCTGGGGTCCGCTTACATTCCTGCTGTCTTCTAACTCGTTCCCTGTACCCTCTTCTGCTCTTCCCGGACTGGTGCCTCATCTTCAGCGCTGCAGAGCCGTGATTAAATTTCCTGCCTGCCCTGGGATTGCAACACCCCCCTCATGCTTCCACCTGGGGCGGTCCGACCCCCCCCCCTCTTGGTAGGGCCGGTCGTCACTGGATCCGACCTCACAGCATCGCCGAGGGAGGGCAATGGTGAAACCGCCGCAGGCAGAGTTCTACTCTACTGCGGATGCGGAGGCATGGAAATTGAAGTGCGCATGCACGCTAAGGGTTTTGTTATAGCGGATAAATATGCCAGAGACATACATGCTGGTGCTCCAGATTGGATTTCATCTTATTCTAATCTTCATTCTACACATGTAGATGATTTATCCTAGTTTGTCTTAAAACATTATTGATATATTAAACTAACTTACACTATTTGAATAAAAAATAAGCTTAAACTATTTTAATGGTAAATCAAGATAAGTTAAAAAAAAAAAAAGATGAGTTCCATTCAGGTCAAGTAAGTAGTTTCCTTTCTCTAGACAGGCTTATACTGAAAAATCATACTAGAAAGGGCTAAAATACCTCCTACTTGAGCAAATACTGACAAATATTCCCAATCGTACTCCAGCATTCGTTATCTCAGTTCATTCCTTGAATGCTGTAATCATTAATCAAAATGAAAGAAACCACTAATCTTTGCTCAGTCTTGTACTTGCAGTATACAAGAATCTGAGGCTTTTTCCTCCTTTACTGAGGTTTAATTAAACAGTGAAGATCACATTTAAACATATTCAGATCAAGTGAAATATTTTTGAAATTTCAGGTACCGTACATACTCGAATATAAACTGGGATTTTTGGGTCAAAAAATTGGCCCAAAAATGGGGGTCCCAGTTTATATTCGAGCCAATACACTGCCCCTTACAAAATTTTTGCAGGCCACTGCCACCGTGCACCCTGCCGCCCTCCCTGTCCTAGACTCAGGCTCATACCTCTATCGATGATCGTCGGTGGAGGTGCAGCGGGCAGGAGTGAACTTTCCAAATTCCTGCCCCGTTGTTAACTGGCTACAGTATCTTCGGCTACTGAGAAGAAGCACGAGCAGGCACGTGATTTAGTGCTGCTGCTCAGTGCTGAGCGGCTTCCTTAATGGCTGTGTGCAATGCCTGACGGGAAGGGAGCTGGGTGCAATGCCTGACAGGGGAAGGAGGGAGGGAAGGAAGGATGTTGGGTGCAGAGTCTGACAGGGGATGGGGGAAGGAAGGAAAGGAGCTGGGTGCATTGCCAGACAGGGGAGGGGGAAGGAAGGAAAGGGGCTGGGTGCATTGCCTGACAGGGGAGGAAGGGAAGGAAGGAAGGAAGGGGGCTGGGTGCAATGCCTGACGGGGGAAGGAGAGAAGGTTGCTGGGTGTAGTGCCTGACAGGGGAAGGAGGAAAGGAAGGAAGGGTGCTGGGTGCAGAATCTGACAGGGGAGGGGGAAGGAAGGAAAGGGGCTGGGTACAATGCCTGACAGGGGAGGGAGGGAGGGAAGGAAGGAGGCTGGGTGCAATGCCTGACAGGGGAGGGAGAGAAGGGTTCTGGGTACAGTGCCTGGCAGAAAGGGAACTGGGTGCAGAGCCAGGCAGGGCACTTGAATATTAAGCCGCCTGACTTATATTCGAGTCAACCATTTTTCCTCCTTTTGTGGGGAAAATGGGGTCTCGACTTATATTCAGATCGAATTATATTCGAGTATATATGGTATTGTAAAAGAGAGGTATTTTTTTGTTGATGTTGATGGTTCTCTATTTAGCCTGCATACAATATTTACTGACATATTGCACTTTCCTCATTGCTGAAAAATACAGATCTAGATCCAATTATTCCTGCTAGTTATCGCCCCATAGCAAATATACCAATATTGACCAAATTAATTGAATCTATTGTCTCTAAATTGCTTTCAAAATATTTGGATGAATTTTCAATTCTACTCTCTTTTCAGCATGGTTTTCACCCAAATTTTAGTACAGAAACATCACTGATCTCATTGGTAGCAAAAATTCAGGATCTTATGTCTCAGGGTCGTTATGCCATCTTGTTGCAATTCGACTTATCAGTGGCTTTTGATGTCATTAATCATGACGTTTTGATTCAATTGTTAACTAATATTGGTCTTGATGGAAAAGTATTAGATTGGTTTAAAGGATTTTTGATGTTACGATCATATCGAGTGCACAATGAAGGTAAATGTTCGTCTACCTAGACCTCCGCTTGTGGGGTGCCTCAAGGCTCACCATTATCTCCCATTTTATTTAACATTTACATGACTACATTACAATTTATGAAATTATTTCCAGCTGGAACAATTTTCACTTATGCAGACGATATTTTCATTTTACTTGAAGTCGACTCTACTTTAAATAATCTGACATCGGACATTAAGGGCTCCTTTTTCAAAGCTGCAATAGCGGTTTTAGCGCGCGCACTAGACGCCAACGCCAGCATCAAGCTGGCGTTAGTTCTAGCCGCGTAGCGCGGGTTTAGCGTGCGCTAAGAACGCTATCGCAGCTTTGTAAAAGGAGCCCTAACTCTTGTATTCTAAGAATTCTGGGTTGGGCCTAACACCACTAAACCAAAATTATTATGATTGGGGCCAAAACTAGAACAGTTGCCTACTTCAGTATTGTTAGTATCAGGTGATCTACTGAAAATTGATTTCTCATCTAGAATTCTGGGTTTTATTCTAGATTCCGCACTTTCTTTTTCTTCCCAAATTAATAATGTAACAAAAAAAAACATAGCAGATGACAGCAGATAAAGACCCGAATGGTCCATCCAGTCTGCCCAACCTGATTCAATTTAAACTTTAAAAATTTTTTTCTTAGCTATTTCTGGGCAAGAATCCATAGCTCTACCCGGTACTGTGCTTGGGTTCCAACTGCCGAAATCTCCGTTAAAACCTACTCCAGCCCATCTACATCCTCCCAGCCACTGAAGCCCTCCCCAGCCCATCCCCCACCAAACGGCCATACACAGACACAGACCATGCAAGTCTGCCCCGTACTGGCCTTAGTTCAATATTTAATATTATTTTCTGATTCTAGATCCTCTGTGTTCATCCCATGCTTCTTTGAATTCAGTCACCGTTTTACTCTCCACCACCTCTCTCGGGAGCGCATTCCAGGCATCCACTACCCTCTCCATAAAGTAGAATTTCCTAACATTGCTCTTGAATCTACCACCCCTCAACCTCAAGTTATGTCCTCTGGTTTTACCATTTTCCTTTCTCTGGAAAAGATTTTGTTCTACGTTGATACCCTTCAAGTATTTGAACGTCTGAATCATATCTCCCCTGTCTTTCCTTTCCTCTAGGGCAGTGGTCTCAAACTTGCGGCCCGGGGACCACATGCGGCCCGCCAGGTACCATTTTGAGGCCCTCAGTATGTTTATCATAATCACAAAAGTAAAATAAAATAGTTTCTTGATCATATGTCTCTTTAGCTATAAATGACAATATTATTATTAAGACTTAGCCAAAAGGAAAGATTTATAAACTATAAAAAGTTTTACCTTATGCAAAAATGTTATTTCTTTAATAAGACATTAACTATTTTTTCTGCGGCCCTCCAAGTACCTACAAATCCAAAATGTGGCCCTGCAAAGGGTTTGAGTTTGAGACCACTGCTCTAGGGTGTACATATTCAGGGCTACCAGTCTCTCCTCATACGTCTTCTGCTTAGAAGATTTCATCACTTATTTTTCCGGCAACACTTCAGAGTCATAGTTCAGGCTATTATTTTATCTCAATTAAATTATGACAACTCACTCTATGGGATCCTTTTACGAAGACGCAGTAGCGGTTTAAAGCGTGTAATAGCGCGCGCTAAATCGCCGGATGCGCTAGCCGCTACCGCCTCCTCTTGAGCAGGCGGTAGTTTTTCAGCTAGCGGGGGGGCTTAGCGCGTGATTAAAAGTCGCGCGCGTTAAAGCCGCTACCGCGGCTTCGTAAAAGGAGCCCTATGTTTGCTTAAGTAGATGTAATTTGAAAAGATTACAATTTGTTCAAAACACGGTGGCCAAATTGATATGGCAAGCACAAATATGACCGTGTCCCACCCTTGTTGAGATCCCTTCACTGGCTTCCTGTTTATTGGAGGATCCAGTTTAAGTGCACTACTGTTATATTTAAAATTCTGTATGGGATCATTACTCCTTTTGGTTGCTGTCTCTCTTTTAATTCACATAAAAATTCTAATCTCAGTTCTCAGAAATTTAAACTTGGTTTTCCCACTGTTAAGAGAATAAAAACTATGGCTAATTTTTGTTGATCCTTTTCCTTCTTATTTGTAAAAATTTGGAATGATCTTCCTTCTACAGTCAGACTTCTCTCCCATTTATCAATTTTCCGTAAAGCATTGAAGACTTACTTATTTCAGAAATCTATTAATGACTCCCTTTCTTCAAGTTAATGACTATAGAAGATAAGGTTTAGTCCAATTCTTTGTATATTTTTTGTTAATATTTTGCCAACCGAGTCGAGCCCTCTTGTAGGGATGAATATAAAACTAAAGATTGGATTGGAAGAATTGTTGGACATGGGGTGAAGGAGAGGAGGGAAGAGATGCAACAAAGAGGTAGAAAGGGGTGAGTGGGAGAAATCCTGCACCTGGTGGAGAAGAGGGAGAAATGTTGGACATAGGGTGAAGGGCAGGGAGAGATGGTGCATGGGGAGAGAGAAAGAAATGTTGCACATGATAATGGAGAGGAGGAAGGGAGGGATGTTACATGGAGGAGAATAGAGAGGTTTGACCCAGGGCACAAGACAGGGGGAGAGAGATGGCAGACAGTGGGAAAGAAACAAATGTTATGGCAGTGCAAGGTAGAAAAAAATGTTATTTTCTACTTTACTACTATTACTATTTATTATTTCTATAGTGCTGAAAAGGTGTATGCAGCTTTAAACGTTTTAACATACAATAGACAGTCCCTGCTCAGAAGAGCTTACAATCTAATTTAGACAGAACATTACAGGGTTGGGGAGATTATGGTAGAGGAAATGATACAGTGGGTCTAGGTATTGACAGTAGTGAGTGGGAGTTAAGAGTTGAAAGCAGTTTCAAAAAAGTGGGCCTTTAGCTTGGATGTGAACCCTGCCAGGGATGAGGCATGACGTATTAAGAACATAAGTAATGCCTCTGCTGGGTCAGACCTGAGGTCCATCGTGCCCAGCAGTCCGCTCACACGGCGGCCCAACAGGTCCAGGACCTGTGCAGTAATCCTCTATCTATATCCCCTTTTCCAACAAGAAATTGTCCAATCCTTTCTTGAACCCCAGTACCGTACTCTGCCCTATTATGCCCTCTGGAAGCGCATTCCAGGTGTCCACCACTCGTTGGGTGAAGAAAAACTTCCTAGCATTCGTTTTGAATCTGTCCCCTTTCAACTTTTCTGAATGCCCTCTTGCTCTTTTATTTTCTGAAAGTTTGAAGAATCTGTCCCTCTCCACTCTCTCTATGCCCTTCATGATCTTGTAAGTCTCTATCATAACCCCTCTAAGTCTCCTCTTCTCCAGGGAAAAGAGTCAGGCAGCCTGTTCCAGGCATATGGTGCTGCAAGAAAGAAGGGACGGAGTCTGGAGTTGGCAGTGGAAGAGAAGGGTACAGATAAGAGGGACTTGCCCGATGAGTGGAGATCACAGGGGGAGGTAAGTGAGGAGAGATATTGGGGGGCTTCAGAGTGAATGCACTTGTAAGTCAGCAAGAGGAGTTTAAACTGTATTCGGAAATAGATGGGGAGCCAATGAAGTGACTTGAGGAGAAGGGTAATGTGAGAATAGCGGCTCTTACGGAATATGAGTCGTGCAGCAGAATTTTGAACGGATTGAAGAGGTGAGAGATGGGTGCATGGGAGGCCTGAGAGAAGTATGTTGCAGTAGTCTAAGCGCGAGGTGATGAGAACGTGGATAAGGGTTTTGGTAGTGTGCTCAGAGAGAAGAGGGTGGATTTTGGTAATATTATAGAGGGGAAATGACAGGATTTGGCGGTTTGTTGGATCTGAGCAGAGAAGGAGAGAGAGGAGTCAAAGATCACCCCAAAGTTGCGAGCCAACGAGACAAGGGAGGAGGATAGTATTATTCACAGAAATAGAGAACGGCGAGAGGGAGGGAGGTGGGTTTAGGCCAGGGGTAAAGAACTCCGGTCCTCGAGAGCCGTATTCCAATCGGATTTTCAGGATTTCCCCAATGAATATGCATGAGATCTATTTGCATGCACTGCTTTCAATGCATATTCATTGGGGAAATCTTGAAAACCCGACTGGAATATGGCTCTCAAGGACCGGAGTTCCCTACCCTTGGTTTAGGCGGAAAGATAAGGAGTTCAGTTTTAGCCATATTCAATTTGAGATGGCGGCAAGACATCCAAGTGGCAGTGTCGGACAGGCAGGCTGAAATTCGGGCCTGAACTCCTGTAGAGATATCCGGTGTGGAGAGGTAGAACTGGGAGTCGTCAGCATAGAGGCGATATTGAAAACCATGAGAGGAGATCAGTGTACCAAGAGAGCGGGTGATTTCAATGTGCTGGATTTGAAATGTGTATCCTGCCAGAGCAAGGAAAAGTCTTTTTTTTTAAATTTATTTTGTTTGCACCACATTGCCGGCGTGGTGTTGGGGAGAGCAGAGGGGGCTGGGGTGGGTGAAAAATAAACCCGCCAGGATGTTTAGAAAAAAAAAAAAAATGTTCCCTGAATCGGGCATCACTACCCTGGAGTAGGGTGGCCAACCCTGTTAGGTAGTTGAGGGCATTGCCTGTCAGGATCTTGAAGGTAGTGCTGGCTAATTTAAACTTGATCCTTGCAGTTATGGGTAGCCAACGTAGTTTCATATAGTAGGGCTTTAGGTGTTCCGATTTCCATAGTCTGTATATGAGTCTTAAGTGACAAATATTGGCGCTTAACCAACTAAAATGTTGACTCCACCACCGGAATGCCCCCAGAATACCCGGTTTTGGCTTGAATGCTAACCAGGCATTTTCAGCAATATTATCTGGTTAAATGCAGCTGATTATGCCCAATTAGCCCTGGCTATTCAATATCGACCTCTAAGTATGTGCCTATGAAAGGTAAGGAATGAAGGGACTTGCCCAATGTCACAAGGAGCAATAGTGGGAGTTAAACCCGGACATTCCCAGTTTGCAGTCTGCTGCTTTAGTTACTAGACTCCTTCTCCTGTTCACTTTTTAGGTCAGTGCTTTTCAATCTTTTTTTGTGGCCATGACCCCATGATCACAATCAATAAAATTGTGTAACCCCTGAAGGAACAGAATAATGATGGCACCCATACAGTGGTATACCAAGGGGGGGTGGGGGGTGGGGGGGCGGTCCGCCCCGGGTGCACGGCTTCAGGGGTTGCACAGCCGGCCAGGTCCGGGTTCTCCTGACCTTCCTTTCCCCCGGCCTGCGCCGCTGCAATCTTACCTCCCCCCACCGACAAGAAGTCTTTCGAGGATGTTCCGGACCAGCCAGAGCTATTACCACCATGGCTAAAATCCACACTACAGTTTTGTACTAGGCGAAGGTGTTTTCTGTGTTCTGTGTGTTCGAAAGACATGGTTTTATGTTAGGCTTAATTGCAGGATTGATCTGTACTAGTCTGGCTTGTTTAGTTTTACAATGGGTGTATTGATGTTGTATTGCTCACTGCAGTATGTAAGATGCTGCCTTTTCCTAGGTACTCATGTGTGACATGTGGCTTGTTACTAAAAATCATGTTTTTTGTACAGATGGGGGGGGTGTCAAAAAATGATGGGCCCCGGGTGTCACATATGCTAGGTACACCACTGCACCTATGGAAAGCCTACCCAAGCCGTGCAAATTTTGTGACTATTTGGGGTCCCAACCTACAATTTAGGAAGCCCTGGTTAATTAAGAGCTTCCTAAACTGACATATTCCAAACCCTGCACTGTGAAACACTGAGGGTTTTCTATTGGCCTCTTATTTTTCTTTTGTATAAATGGATAGCTACAGTATCTTAATTGAAATGTCAGTGGTGAGACCTGAACTTAGTATTCTGTGCTTTGTCTTGATGCTGAGTTCTGTCCCCCCCATCCTCCCATTTTCAGGGTGATCAGCTGACTCAGTTTACTTGGGATAGCCTGTCTTTACCTCATTGCATCGTAGAAGTTTAGTCCTGCTTTCTGTTTTGGACCTGGTAACTCTCTCCAGCTGAATCGGAACCAGAATGGAATCTGCTGCCATAAGCCTTCATTCCCACCCAGACATATCAAGGGACCAACAGGAGCTATTTAGCTTGGCTTCTTTTGAGAGTTCAAAACAGTCGGTCCTGATTGACCATCTAGGTGTCATTCCCATAAATCCTGCCCCTCGGAGACTGTGAATTCAGCCTCTGAAGTATCCCAAGCTTGTCCAATTGGTTGAGTAGAAGTCCTGATCCATCAATTAAACTACAGTAGGAACTTTTCACATGACCAACTGGGCTGTTCTTCCATTAGTCTAACTTTTGAATCGGTTTTCATTAGGGACGTCGGAAGTACTATTTCATGTTTGCAAAGAACATGGCTGTCTTGCCAAAATGGGATTTATTTATCGCTTTATGAAGTGATTCAGTTTGCAATTATAATCTCTTTTTATTACTATATGTAAACAATTTAAATATTCTTGATGGGCAGTATATCGAATAACAATGGTCTATAAATGATGCAAAGCATGAGTGCTACAGGTGAAGAAAAACAGGTTTCAGACCTATCCTATTGACCCCACATGAAGTTGGATTAAAATATTTGCACATATGCAAATAAGTTTCCAAGGCTTAGTATACTGCTTATGAGAAAAACTGTCAATGTGGTTTACAATTTTATTTAAGGAAAAAGGAGCTACAATAATATAGTGAAAAAGAAAACAGTATAAGAAATAAAGAAGAATGAGAAGTCCAAAAAATTGACACTACTAGGAAAGGTACTCACACCTCACATAGATGGAGGGGGGGGGGGGGTTGCATCTAAGATTTGCAATAAATGATGCCTGGATTTCCAACAAAGTAGTACATTCAGAATAAGTAATTCTCCACTAATCTACACTTAGGGAATATCACAGGAAAGATCCACTGTACCTGTAATACACAAAGGTCAGGGACATTCTAGTGTGCTGTAATTCACAAAAAATGAGAATACAGTCTGCGACCTTATAGGTAACACATCTATGCAAACAATACACAAAGGTAACCTACAGGGTTACACTCATGTTAAGAAGCACGCATACAAATGGAAGGCACTTTTCATAGCTTAGACCATTATTTAGTCATGTATCAGGATACACAATGGGAGACCATTCTTTCTAAGCAGAGAAAGTATTTAAAAAGTGATAAAACTTCCCTCAGATCATTGTCCCAGCAAAGAGATTGTGTGAGTCATTCAGGGAGCAGGAACCATCAATGATAACTTCCCATAGGAGGTGTGAGTAACAGCTGGAGAGAAAGCCTTCCTCAATTCAGTCATCCATTCATTATTCATAGGGCTGCTTTTTGTGAGGCCTCAGACTCCGTTGACAAAAAACTGCCTGCTCCACTACAATCCTCTTTATATAGGGACATAATCCTCCACAATAAGGTCTATAAGGCCCATATCAGATGGTTTATGCAGCTAACTTTAAGAGCTGGGCTTCTAAACTGGCCTCTTTGCAAATTTAGTAGGGCTAGGTGCCTAGCTTTGCACTCAAAAATTTCACTAAGGGGCCATTCTACTAAAATGCATTAATAAATGGGTTTATCATATTTTAGCACGAGACTATCTTGTATGCTCAGCCGCCTTTTAATGTGGCCATAAAATAGGGCTTTATTTTTTTCAGAATTGCCATACTGGGACAGTCTGAAAGTCCATCAAGTCCAGTATCCTGTTTCCAGAAGTGACCAACCCAGATCCCAAGTGCCTAGCTAGATCCCAAGTAATAAAACAGATTTTATGCTGCTTATTCTAAGAATAAGCAGTGGATTTTCCCAAGCCATCTCAATAATGGCCTATGGACTTCCCTTGTAGGAATTTATCCAAACCTTTTTTAAAACCCCGCTAAGCTAATTGATTTCACCACATTCTCTGACAACGAATTCCAGAGTTTAATTACAGTTGTGTGAAAAAATATTTTCTCCAGCTTGTTTTAAATCTACTACTTAGCAGCTTCATCACATGTCTCCTAGTCCTAGTATTTTTGGAAAAAGTAAACAAGCGATTCACATCTACCCTTTCCGCTCCATTTATTATTTTATAGACCTCTTATCGTATTACCCCTGAGCCATCTCTTCTCCAAGCTGAAGAGCCCTAGCCACTTTAGCCTTTCCTCACAGAGAAGTCATCCCATCCTTTTTATCATTTCCATTTTCCTTTTCCTTCTCTGTACCTTTTTCTAATTCTGCTATATCTTTTTTGAGATACAGCGACCAGAATTGCACACAGTATTCAAGGTGCAGCTGTACTATAGAGCGATACGTGGGTATGATGGGTGGTGAGTTGACTCCTAACATAAGAACCTTGCATCATGTAGCTATAGTTCTCTGGAGACAGGCAGGGGATATGCAGCCCCACTTGATGGTGAAGTCTCTGACTGAGCCTAATGACGTCGATACTCTCCCCTAGCTATAGGAAGCTTATGGAGCATGTGCAGGATTGCCCTACTACGGTACTCGAGCCCCTTCCCTCTGCCTGTCAGTTTTTTCTGACCCATTCCTGAACAGTCACGGCTCTTCCCTTTCTCAGAGAAAAATATTAATAGGAAAAAGAAAAAGTAGTTTTTAGTCAGGAAAATCTTGGCTTTCTAGCCCTTAGGGCAGTAATTAAAAAAAAAAAAAAAGTGTGAAATTCCGACCTGTTTCTCACAGATCTTCAGTGACAGGGAAACTAATTTCTTCAACCGCCAGTTTTTTCTTTTTTTTTTTTGACTGTCAGCTAATCACAAGTGTTTTTTTGGCTAAAACAACAATCGCTAAAAAAAAAAAAAAAAGAGAGACGGAACAAAATCATAACAAGCCATTTTGCAGAACAAATTCGGGTCTGTTGCCCTTACAGACTTGCCAGCCCCACTTTATCACATAGCGGCTGCTAGGACCGCGGAGACTTTGGCAGTTAAGATGTCTACGCCTCCGATGTTGCTACAAACCGGCACGGAGAAAATGCTGGCGAAGAAACAGCTGATTTATATGTCCCCCCTCCCCTCAGGGCCCTGCTTCGGTCCGGCGGGGGAGGGCAGCGTACATCTGCCAACAATGACAAAAAAGTTTCAGCACTGGCGAGGCAGAAGAAGATTCCTTTTGGCTCCCACCCCTCAGGGCTCTGATTTGGTTCGGCGGGGGAGGGAAGTGCCGTTCTGCCTCATCTAGGCTGATAACAGGGTCCCAGCACCGGTGGCAACTGGTATGAAGAAGAAGCTTCGCGCTGAAATGGAGAGCACACCGGCAAAGCAAAAGGTATTTTTGGTTCCCTCCCCTCATGGCTCTGCTTCAGTCTGGCGGGGGAAGGAAGTACCATTCCGCCTTAGCTGGGCCAATAACACCCTAGGACTGGCGGTGACTCATCTATTACAAAACAGAAAAAATAAAAAGCTTTATGCCTGCACGGAGTGAACACTGGCAAACAGCAGGTACTTTGGCTCCTTCCTCTCAGGGCCCTGCTTCGGTTCCAGCGGGGGAGGGCAGCGTACATTTGCCAAGGCTGACAAGTTTCAGCACTGGCGCAACAGCAGAAGATTCCTTTGGCTACCCTCCCCTCAGGGCTCTGACATGGTCCGGCGGGGGAGGGAAGAGCCTTCCGCCTCAGCTGGGCTGATAACAAGGTCCCAGCACTGGTGGCAACTGGTATGAAGAAGAAGCTTTGCGCCGAAATGGCGAGCATACCGGCAAAGCAAAAGGTATTTTTGGTTCCCTCCCCTTAGGGCTCTGCTTCAATCCAGCGGGTGAGGGAAGAGCCGTTCCACCTCAACTGGCTGCACCCCAGCATTGGTGGCAATCAATAATATGAGGCAGCTCCCGGATCTCCCAGGAGCGCCAAGGTAAGTGTTGGGACCATGGGTGCTTTCAGCAGCTAATAGGAAAGCCACACTGGTTCCCGTGCTGGGACTCTGCAGGCCGCACCATTGAGAACATTTTATTGGCCCGCATTCTTCTTTTTCTTCACTTGTTCCTTCCCCTCTATTTTGACTCCACAAGGGGAGGGAAACCTATCGCTGCCATCACAGCAAGTAAAAAAAAAAAAGGGAAATCTATATATTATTAATACTTTTATAATATGATAATTATTAACTAAGTACCCAGAAGCTCCTGCCGCTGGATTGTTGTTTTTTTTTTATTATTTTCATTTTAGTAGCGGCATATTAGACACGGAGTTTTAATTCATGAGTGGCAGTGGCTCTCTCTCTTTTTTTGAAGCTGGTGGGTTCTAAATGTGGATGAAAAATTTTAAATAAATACTAATAATAATTATTTACAAGTCTTGACGGAACAACCACCCTCCTATACCCAGTTGTGCTGATGGAAGGCTATGTCTCCAGCTTCAGAACTGCTTCCCTCCCCTCTAGGATATGGAGGAATCTGACAGCAAACTGGTATCCTGCAGTATGAGGGGACTGGCAGTTACTGGCACCTGGACATTCTGCTCCCTCCCCTCAAGGTCCTGTTTCGGCCTGCCAGGGGAGGTGGATTATCCACAATGACCTTGACTCAGCAAAGGTAGTCTCGGGTTTCATGGTCCTCCTCCAAATCAAGTAGGTATTGCCTCGATCTACGGTCCTTGTCACGACCCTCATCAATGTGACTACCTCCCCCTACTCAAGACTGACAGTAGGTACTGCAGGTGAAGCTCAAATCAGCTCTTCAGCTCCTACCACCCTACCTTCTGTGGTTCCGGTGACATAGGAGGTGCAGTACCACAGTTCAGGAAAAGCCAGGTCACAGCACACAACACACATAACCTGATTTATTTACTAGAACTCTTTGGAGTCCAGATCCTGCACTTCCTTGGTGCTTTTTTATCTTGCCATTTTTGAAACAGCGTTAGCTTGCAGTATTCTCTCTCAATGCAAGTACAATATAAGAATAGCCTTACTGGGTCAGACCAATGGTCTATCAAGCCCTGTAGCCCATTCTAAGGTTGGCCAATCCAGGTCCCTAGTACCTGAGCAAAACCCAAGGTGTAGCAATATTCCATGCTACCAATATAGGGCAAGCAGTGGCTTCCCCTATGTCTTTCTCAATAACAGACTATGGACTTTTCCTCCAGCTAAGCTATCTGCTCTTAACCACATCCTCTGGCAACGTGTTCCAGAGCTTAACTATTCTGAGTAAAAAAAAATTTCCTCCTATTGGTTTTAAAAGTATTTCCATGTAACTTTATCGAGTGTCCCCCTATTCTTTGTAATTTTTGACAGAGCGAAAAATCGATCCACTTGTATCCGTTCTACTCCATTCAGGATTTTGTAGACTTCAATCATATCTTCCCTCAGCCATCTCTTTTCCAAGCTGAAGAGCCCTAACCGTTTTAGTAGTTCCATCCCCTTTACCATCTTGGTCGCTCTTCTTTGAACTTTTTGTAGCACCACTATATCTTTCTTGAGATAAGGAGACCAGAATTGAATGCAATACTCCAAATGAGGTTGCACCATGGAGCAATACAGGGGCATTATGACATTCTTAATCTTGTTAACCATCCCTTTTTTAATAATTCCCAGCATCCTGTTTGCTTTTTTGGCCGCCGCCGCACATTGGGCGAAAGGTTTCATCGTATTATCTACAATGATACCCAGATCCTTTTCTTGGGCGCTAACCCCCCAAAGTGGACCCTCGCATCTGGTAACTTGTGATTCAGGATATTCTTCCCAATGAGCATCACTTTTCATTTTTTCACATTAAATTTCATCTGCCATTTGGATGCCCAGTCTTTCAATTTCCTAAGGTCTGCCTGCAATTTTTCACAATTTGCATGCGTTTTAACAACTTTGAACAGTTGTTGGATTTTTTTTTTTTTTTTTAATTCTTTATTCATTTTCAAACTTACAATAAGTGTGACAATATGTCCAAAAAAATTAACAATAAATATATCACTTAATAATCAAACAAATAATCAATAAATATATCACTTAATAATCATCAATGGTACAAATGATATGCTCTTATCTCCCACCCTTCCCTATCATATAATCAAATACTTTGTACAATATGTAATAATAAAATTATACCCCCTCACAATTGAACTTGTAAATTTAAGGGAAAAATTGTCATCTAATCAGTACAATAGTTTGTTAATGGCTCCCACACATCTTGAAATTTCCTGAAACATCCCCACTGTATTGCAATAAATCTCTCCATTTTATAAACATAACATAAGAAATTCCACCAGAAATATAATTTAATCTACTCCAATTTTTCCAATTATACATAATTTGTTGAATGGCAACCCCAGTCATTATAAGTAATAATTTGTTATTTGCTCTTATTGCCATACCAAACAGCACAGTATCATATGATAATGCCACTGGGATGTCTAATAAACAATTAATTTGGTCCCAAATTGATTTCCAAAAATTCATAATAAATGGACAATAGAATAATAAATGGTCTAAAGTTCCTGATTCAAGGTGACAGTGCTAACATCAATTAGACTTAGAGCTATCCAATTTTTGTAACCGAACAGGGGTCCATAATGCTCTATGTAACAGAAAAAAACAAGTTTGTCTCATAGATGCCGACACTGTACATCTCATCCTCCAAGTCCAAATTCGTGGCCATTGAGACGCAGTAATTTGATGCTTAATCTCAATGCTCCAAATGTCTCTCAGACCAGTGTTTTGGTTTCTTTTTAATAAATCCAGTCAGCAATTTATACCACTGGGTGGCCTGGTGACCCAAGAAGTCCACCCAAGAAGTCCACCCATAAGAACTCCATACTATATTGATTATTAAGGTTTTTCCATTCAGGGAACCACGCCTGAATGGCCTGCTTCAGTTGAACTTTGAACAGTTTAGTGTCATCTGCAAATTTAATCACCTCACTCGTTCCAATTTCCAGATCTTTTATAAATAAATTAAATAGCACCGGTCCCAGTACAGACCTCTGCTGCACTCCACTGTTTTCTCTCCTCCATTGAGAAAAATGACCCTCTGTTTTCTATCCGATTACCAATTCCTTATCCACAACTGAACTTTGCCACCTATCCCATGACTCTTTAATTTTCTCAGGAGCCTCTCGTGAGGAACTTTATCAAAAGTTTTCTGAAAATCTAGATACACTATATCAACTGGCTCACCTTTATCCACATGTTTATTCACACCTTCAAAGAAGTCAAACAAATTTGTGAGGCAAGATCTCCCTTGGCTGAACCCATGCTGACACTGTCTCATTAAATCATATTTGTCTACGTGTGCCATAATTTTATTTTTTATAATCGTTTCTACCATTTTGCCCGGCACCAAAGTGAGGCTTACTGGTCTGTAATTTCCCGGATCGCCCATGGAGCCCTTGCTGTTCAATATATAATGAATGCACGTCCCTATCTTTACTCCAATCTTTTTCAGAGTAGTGATGGATAGCAGTGCCTCAATACATAGAAAAAAAACAAACAAACCTCAACTATGTTTTTTCTTTACCACAGCTTAACTCTTAGAATAGTGCATGGCTACTGGATAGCTTCACTTTCTATAGTTATTCTATTCAGTTGGACACAGGGGTTGTTTCTCTCAAACTTCTATACAGTGGCATACACTTTCTGTGCTTTCTTCGATGTGGTTTACTCTTTTGGCAGGACATGCCTTTGACATTCTGAATTAATTTAAATTTGATCAACTTGCAACATACTACATTAGCTTTCATCTCTTCTATTTACTACCTCAGTCTGAGCCCTCAGCACTTTGGAGGTTTTTCCACACTTATGTATACATATATTTTCATAGCTAATTTTTTCTATTTTGACATTGGTACGCTGGATCAGATCACTTGTACCCTTGTTTCAGATCCATTTTCTATTGCATGTTGCACTTCAACAGATTCTCATTGGTCACTGTGGTTGCTCACATCCCCACAAAGTTACCTTGGAATTCCTTTCCCGGCTGAGAGCAAGACTTAGATTCATAGGGTCTTATCTCAGGGCTGCCCAAGTCTGGTCCTCGAGATCTACTGGCAGGCCAGGTTTTCAGGATATCCACAATGAATATGTATGAGAGAGAGATTTGCATACGAAGAATGCAGTGCAGGCAAATCTCTCTCATGCATATTCATTGTGGATATCCTGAAACCTGGCCTGCCAGTAGATCTCGAGGACTGGACTTGGGCAGCCCTGGTCTATCTTCATTGGCACTGAATTCTAACAAGTTTATTAACCTCACCAGGCCACGCTAATTCATTTGCATAGCCCCTCTCCAGCCTTCCTCCCGGCATCCCAACCTTACCTGGTGGTCTAGCGGGCTTTCGGAGCAGGAGCGATCTTCCTATGCTCCTGCCCCGTGTAGATCGCCACTAGGAAATGGCTGCTGTGAGCTCCCGTCGTAGTCTCACAGTCATTTCCTATTGGTAATCTGCACGGGGCAGGAGCATAGGAAGATTGCTCCTGCCCCGAAAGCCCGCTAGACCACCAGGTAAGGCCAGGATGCCGGGGGGAAGGCTGGAGGGAGGCGGGGGTGGGTCAGAGCCGGACCAGAAGTTATTCGCAGTTTTTCTCAATTCGCGGTCCGGCTCTGCCCCTGTGAATACCGAGGGAAAAGTGTACATCCCAAAACAGTGTGGTATTTATAATCCCTGATTCTACCCATTGAAATCAGCACTGCAATCCCATAGTGCATCAGGGTGAGTTTGGCAGAAATCCAGATCTGGTCTACAAATGTCCCTCCTGGAATTGGGTAACTTGGAAGCTCTGAAATTACTTGTTCCATGCCTTTGTCTTTTTGGGAGTTGTATCTGCTACACGGTGCAGGTTACTTCTTAGGATAAGCACAACAAGTCATTTCAAAGCTGTTTTGAGCTGAGATGTTTAATTCTTGGTTTTTATCCTCTTATCCCTTAAGGATCCACTGTGTTTATTCCCTTCCTTTCTGAATTCAGCCTCCTTTTGTTTGGGAGATCTGTTCAAACATCAATCAAATGGAAATATTTCCTGAGTTTGCTTTTGATTCTACCTCCGTTGTAGCTTCTTACATTTGAAAAAGGCCTGTTTCTTTGAAACAGGCCTGTTTCTTTTCTGTGTGACTACTGTATATTTGGGCTACCAGACCTCTGTAACAAATTGCTGCTTTATGAGGCTTCTGCTTACTCTGAGATTGCATTTTGAGTATCTCTAATTTCTCTTTTCTCATCCTTTACAGGCAGCAGGGAGACAGCTTTCACATATGCCGTGAGTGCTGCTGGTGTGGTGAATGCCATTAGCCGGGCCTGCCGTGAGGGGGAGCTCTCTACTTGTGGCTGCAGCCGGACACCTCGGCCTAAGGATCTGCCCCGAGACTGGCTCTGGGGAGGTTGTGGGGACAACGTGGAGTACGGGTATCGCTTTGCCAAAGAATTTGTGGATGCCAGGGAGAGGGAGAAGAACTATCCCAGGGGTTCAGAGGAACAAGCGCGGACGCTGATGAATCTACAGAACAATGAGGCAGGCCGCAGGGTAAGGAGGCTTAAAACACAGCTTACATTACCTCCCTGCTCTAAGCTGAAACTCTTTATTCTAACAGGTTTATTTGGTGTCCTAACTTAGGCTGCTGGGTAAGACATTATATTCAGACCCAATGAATTCTCATCCCTTTGAGCCTATAATCTGAATATTTGATGCACTGAGGTTTGAGAGTTGCCCAATCAGAGCAATGGCCAGTGGCAGAAACGGGACTTGAGCTCAAGTCTTGTAGCTTCCCAGCTCTATCCAAAGTTGTACATGTGCAAATAGAGTATGATATAAAATTATAACACAAAGATCATTTTTATAGTACTGTTGGATGTATACAGAACTATATCAGATGAAGCAGAAAAATTCAGTAAAGTATTTTTTTTGCAATCTGTAATCATTTTCACTTCAAACTAAAAATCCATAAATTGCTAACTTAACAAATATCATTTGCCTTGTTATAGGGATGTTCAGACTACATGAAAGTTCCACTTTTATGGAGACATTATCCAAAACAGGGGTAGGCAGTGCTGGTCCTCAAGAGCCCCAGGCAGGTCAGGTTGTCAGGATATCCTTAGTACACTTCTCCCTCTGTATTCGCTGCGATAGGGGTTTTAACAGAACTGCAAATGCAGAAAAATCGCGAATAACTTTTTCATATGTTATTCGCTGTTTTCTATTAAAAACTATCGTGAATATGGTGAAACCGCGAATAACATGGTGGGAGACCTGGCCTATTCCTGAAGGAGAGGCAAAACACGGTGAAGAAAGTGCTGGGAATCGGCTATTTTCTCTGTAAACGCTTGGAATCAGCGATTTCTCTATGCAAGCTGATGTAATTTGGGAGGGAGGAGCCAGCAAGCTAAAAATCGTGAATAATCGAAACCGCGAATATGGAGGGAGAAGTGTATGTAAATCTATGTCCTGCATATTAATTGTAGATATCCTAACAACCTGACCTGCCTGGGGTTCTTGAAGACCAGAGTTTTCCTACCCCTGCTCTAAAGGGTCTCCAGAGTGGTTGATAGAGCTGGGGTTATGAGAGATGTAAAGAAGACATGCATAACAGGTCAGATTTCATCTCAGCCTACTTTTCTTGAGATTTAGCTGGGGCATAATTCTATAAAATTGTTGGAGACATCTGAGCTCTTAGAGCTTAATATTCAAAAGGGTAGGAAAGGCTCCTGCCTGATTAAATCCCACTCACTTGGTCCTCTGGCGATACGTAGTGACGCTGAACTGGGCAGTGCTGTTGAATATTGACTCTGGGCAGTGCTGTTGAATATTGACTGACAGCTGCAGCACTATTGGGTTATTTGGGGGTAGTCCATGGGCAGAGATTGGACAGAGCCAGTACTTAACCAAGATCAGTGTCGTACCACAGTGTTATTTTGATTTCTCTAAGTAAGCAAACTGACATAGTAAGGTGGTTGGGGGGTTGAGTGCCCCAGGTGATGACATCTCTCCTCTCCACCCCAGCATGAAGGGCCTCTTTTATAAATGCATCCTTCCTCCTTGTACCTCTTGTAATTGTTACCAGCAGCTAGCAGGGTCTCACCTCATTGCTCATACCAGCCTCAGTCCTCTCTCTGATATCACTTCCTGTACTTGGGACCAGGAAATGATATCAGAGGGCAGGCTCGGCCAGTGCGAGTGCCGGTGGCCCAAAGAGTTGCAGCAGTGCTGCTGGGGATCCTGTCGGGGGGGGGGGGGAGGAATAGCATGGGGAGGGTAAGAGAGTTGCTGGAACGCGGGGATGGGGAGAAAAGATGCCAGACATCCAAGGGAAGGGGCTGATAGAGATGCCAGACCACGGGAGGGAGGAAGGAAAGGAGAAAGATGTCAGACCACGGGAGGGAGGAAGGAAAGGGGGGAAGAAAGATTGGATGCACAGTCAGAAGAAGAAAGTGCAACCAGAGACTCATGAAATCACCAGACAACAAGGTAGAAAAAATGATTTTATTTTAAATTTAGTGATCAAAATGTGTCTGAATTTATATCTGCTGTCTATATTTTGCACTATGGCCCCCCTTTTACTAAACAGCAATAGCGGTTTTTAGCGCAGGGAGCCTATGAGCATCGAGAGCAGCCCTGGGCATTCAGCGCAGCTCCCTGCGCTAAAAACTGCTATTGTGCTTTAGTAAAAAGGGAGGGGGGGTATTTGTCTATTTTTGTATGGTTGTTACTGAGGTGACAGTGCATAGAGTCATCTGCCTTGACCTCTTTGAAAAAACCCCAGAATAGGAATGATAATTAACATTTTCTCAGCATACAGTGTGCTTTGTGGTTTTTTTTTTAAATTTTATTGTTGATAGATCATTTTGACTTGGTCATTTTAAATGTAGCTCGTAAGCCCAAAAAGTGTGGGCACCCCTGAGCTAGAGCGTTGAAGTTGCGTGTTTCTGCCGTAAAGGTCATCTCTGATGCAACCGGAAGTTGCATCAGAGACGACCTTTACAGCAGCCATATGCAACTACAACGCTCCAGCTGCTGTAAGAAGGCAGTTTAGACATCGCCGGCCACAGGGCAGGGAGGTTTGTCGGACCGGGCCTGTTGTCTGGGCCGGGGGGGGGGGGGGAGAGAAAGAGCCACAAAGGTAAGGGGCAGAGAGGGAGAAAGGAAGAAAAGGTGGGGTGGAAAGGAAAACAGGGTAAAACGGAGAAGGACGCTGAAAGCACATGGGGAAGACAGAGTGGGAAGAAGATGCTGAATGGAAATGGGGAACAGAGAGAGGGGAGAAGATGCTTAAGGGAAATGAGGAACAAAGAGTGGGGAGAAGATGCTTAAGGGAAATGAGGAACAAAGAGTGGGGAGAAGATGCTGCAGGAAAATGGGGAAGAGAGAGTTGGGAGAAGACGCTGGCAGGGAAGAAGACAGAGATGCCAGACTATGGGAGGAGCGGAGGGAAGAAGATGGGTGCCAGACCAATTTGGAAGGAGGGAGAAAGGGAGAGGCACAGTAACAGAGCAAATGGAAGATGCAGAGAAAAGAGGGACAGTGGATGGAAGGAAGAGAGTAACAAGAAGATGAGGAAAGCAGAAACCAGAGAAGACAAAGGTAGAACAAAAATTTTCTATTTATTTATTGCTTTAGGAGACATGTGTCACTGTTTCTGTGGTGTTGCATTGTATGCAGAGTCCAGCTTCTTGCTGGTTCAATTTAACCTTTGTCTATGTATTTCTATTTTATCCCCCTTTTACAAAATTGTGGAGCATTTTTTAGCGCCAGCCATGGTGGTAGCAGCTCAGATGCTCAGAATTCTATGAGCGTCGGAGCTGTTACCACCATGGCTAAAATTCACACTACAGTTTTGTAAAAGGGGGAGGGGTTAGTTTGTGATGACATATTCCATACTAGGCGAAGGTGTTTTCTGTGTTCTGTGTGTTCGAAAGACATGGTTTTCTGTTAGGATTGACGGTGTAGGATTGATCTGTACTAGTCTGGCTTGTTTAGTTTTACAATGTTGTACTGCTCACTGAAGTATGTAAGATGCTGCCTTTTCCTAGGTACTCATGTGTGACATGTGGCTTGTTACTAAAAATCATGTTTTTTGTACAGATGAGGGGGGGGTGCCAAAAATGATGGGCCCCGGGTGTCACATAAGCTAGGTACGCCACTGCCGAATTGGACAAAGCCAGAAAAGGTGCTACTGGTCAGATTTTCTTAAATTAATTTTCAAAAACTGGCTGACAAGAGAGAAAAAGAAACAGTTGGCCATATTTTGGGTTTCACCTTGGGTTAATTTCCTAGGAACGTGGAGTAAAGATGAGTAGCTCTGAGTATTCAGCCACGACACGTCACATGTTGCATTCTTCACCCAGAGAGTGGTAGAAAGCTGGAACGCTCTTCCAGAGGCTGTTATAGGGGAAAACACCCTCCAAGGATTCAAGACAAAGTTAGACAAGTTTCTGCTGAACAAGAACGTGCGCTGGTAGGGCTAGTCTCAGTTAGGGTGCTGGTCTTAGACCAGAGGGCCGCCACGTGAGCGGACTGCTGGGCATGATGGACCACTGGTCTGACTCAGCAGTGGCAATTCTTATGTTCTGAGTCTTAAAACTGCTGTTGTAGCATTGAGAATAAAGATATCATATTGCACAGACGATGATAAGAGTAAGGCTGACACGATGATTAGCGCTTCAGTCAGGGCAGGATTAAGGCGCAGGCAAATTTAGGCCCAAATGTTTAGGCAGAGACCTCTTGAATGTCTATACCTTCCAAGACAGATTTTTGCAGTAGTAAATTTAGCTATTTGGGGATGGAAAGGAACAGAGCAAACAGAGAGAGTAATTGCTTCATGAGAGAGCAGCAAACGGAACACAAAAAAGGCAAGGGAGATGTCTTAAGCAACCTGTGTATAACCTTTATTGTTAAAATGGAAGGGGACATTAATCAAAGCAGATGTCTGTCCTCTTCACCCCATCTGTATATTTTTCCAGTTGGCAAGAGGAGACGGTGAGCAGCACATCATACCAGCTACTTCCTCTTCTGTCAGTTTTCCTTTGCAGTCAGAACTGTGCAGGCTCATATTTTTAGGACTTATAAGATTTATTTATGTTATGAGGGGCCCAACATTCTTGTTTGCCTAGGGCCCACCAAGGGTTAATCCTGCCCTGACTTCAGAATTAGAGGCATTAACCTGGTACAGTTTAGCAGAGGTGTCATAAGATGCAGTGGTTTATAAAGAGATTGCAATTGTTTTATTATTCAATAGAAGCTAGAACAGAGATCAGTATTGATGGTTACTGAAGTGAACACGCAAGACAACCAAATTACTTTAATTTCTATTTAAAAGTTGATATTCTAGGAAGTAATCTGGCTTGTCAGTGGTTATATATCAAACATTCCCTATTTTCCCAAGTAACAGAACTTCAACATTCAGGGATCATCAGACCACCACCAAGTAACGTAACTTCAGGTGGTTTAAATCCTCATCAATCCCAGCAGGATTAATTTTTACTTTTACTTATCGTCATCTAAATTTTCCATTATTTATACTTATATTTTAGAATATCATTGTGTATACTGGTACTTAACTTTAGGGGATGAGCACTAGAACATCAATACACCCATTGTGAAACTAAACAAGCCAGATTAGTCCAGATTGATCTTGCACAGTCAATGCTAAAAGAAAACCATATCTTTTTCATTCATGCAGAACACAGATACAGCCTCATCCAGAATGGAATAAGTAATCATAAACTAAAATTAGAAATATGTAGACAAAATCTAAACTGAACCACCAAGAAGCCAGACTGCATACAGTGCAATACCACAGAAACAGTGATGCATGCCCCCTAATACTGTGCCAAATAAAGATAACAGATGTAAATTTTCACTTGTAGGAAAACTAGGTTCTTCCCTCCCTTTCAGACTCACTCAGCTCTGGAACAACCTTACCTCCCCTCTTAGGAATCTGAGCTCCCTCCAACTCTTCCGTAAACATCTGAGAACCTGGTTATTCTCAAAAATGTAACTCCTCCTCCCTCTCTGGTTATTCTAGTCCTCTAAATTTTCTCTTCATTTTGCCTCTTCCCTTCACTGGAGTTCCTTTCTACCTTAACTCTTGTTAACCGTGTCGAGCTTTACGAATGTAGAGATGATGCGGTATACAAACCTAAGGTTTAGTTTAGTTTAGTTTAAATTTGGGGGAAAAAATGATAATCACCACTTTACAAATTAACAAACAGAAATACGTAAAAGAAAAGATAGAAAATAAGACCATTTTATTGGCTTAGTACATTTTTAAATTACCATATTTTTCGCTCCATAAGATGCACCTGACCATAAAATGCACCCTAGATTTAGAGTAGGAAAACAAAAACAACAAAAACAACAAAAACATTTTGAACCAAATTGTGTCCTAATATATACCAGGCTCTGCACCCAGCCCCCCTTACTCCCTGCCAGGCTTTGCACCCAACTCCACACTCCTTGCCAGGCTCTGCACTCTGTCCCCCACACTCCCTGCCAGGCTCTGCACCCTGTTCCTTTCATTTTTCATATACACACAATACACAGAGCAGATATAAATTCTCAAAATGGACACATTTTGATCACTAAATTGAAAATAAAATCATTTTTCCTACCTTTTGTTGTCTGGTGATTTTATGAGTCTCCTTCCTTCCTTCACTCAGGCCCAACAATTGTCCCTTTATATTCCCTCCCTCCCTCCCATGTCCCGAGTTTGTGCCCCCTCCCCCGCATTGCCTTCTAGCCTTTGTCTTTCGTCCTCTGCCCTCGGTCCTCCACCGCTCACCACTACTCGGGGAAGGGAAGGGCCAGCGTGCAGTGATTGCACATTGCCGACCCACAAGCCTTCCCCGACGTCAGTTCTGAAGTCGGAGAGAAGGTCCGGGCCAACCAATTGGGGGAAGGCTTGTGGGTCGGCAATGTGCAATCGCTGCACGTTGGCCCTTCCTGGAGTTGCGGTGTAGCGGCGGCGAGCAGAGAGCAGTGGCGGTGGTAACAGGCAGGCAGGCAGACGTGGAGCAGCGGCAGGGGCGGGCAGCAGTCAGCCAGTGTACCCCCCAACAACGGGGCATTTAAAAAGGTATGACAGGGTGGGTGGGGGGTATTTTAAAAATATATTTTCGCTGCTTAAGATGCACCCTTATTTCCACCCACTTTTGGGTGGAAAGTGCATCTTATGGAGCGAAAAATACGGTATCTTTTAGATGCCAAAACCACCTTCCTCAGGTTAATACAGTATACTGTAGTTATGGTATCCTGTCCTGTCCTGAGGAAGGGGGTTTTGGTCTCCAAATGTTAGTCAAAAATATATTAAAATTAGTCTAATAAAGATCACATTATTTCCATTTTCTATTTATAAATGTTTATCAACACAGCAATCTATATAACATCGAATGTATCTGTCTGTGTGTGTGTGTGTGTGTACATGTTCCAGCATAACTCTGAAACACATGGAGAAATTTCAACCAAACTTTGTATACATATCACTTACTATCTGGGGAAAAATACTGTGGGGGTGGGAAGGGGTGACGTGTAAAAATGATTGAAAGTGACAGATATTGCTGGTTTCTGCAAGGGGAGATCGTGCCTAACAAACTTATTGCACTTCTTCGAAGGAATTAACAAACGGATAGACAAAGGAGACCCCATAGACATCATATATCTAGATTTCCAAAAAGCCTTTGACAAGGTGTCCCATGAACGCCTACTCCGGAAACTGAAGAACCATGGGGTGGAAGGAGACGTACATAGATGGATCAGAAACTGGTTGGCAGGTAGGAAACGGAGGGTAGGAGTGAAGGGCCACTACTCGGACTGGAGGAGGGTCACTAGTGGGGTCCCGCAGGGCTTGGTTCTCGGGCCGCTGCTATTTAATATATTCATAATTGATCTAGAAACAGGTACGAAGTGTGAGATAATAAAATTTGCGGACGACACCAAACTATTTAGTGGAGCTCGGACTAAAGAGGACTGCGAAGAATTGCATAGGGACTTGAACAAACTAGGGGAATGGGCGACGAGATGGCAGATGAAGTTCAACGTTGAGAAATGTAAAGTATTATATGTGGGAAACAGAAACCCGAGGTACAACTATATGATGGGAGGGATGTTATTAAATGAGAGTACCCAAGAAAGGGACTTGGGGGTAATGGTGGACATGACAATGAAGCCGACTGCACATTGCGCAGCGGCCACTAAGAAGGCAAACAGAATGCTAGGCATAATCAAGAAGGGTATTACAACCAGAACGAAAAAAGTTATTCTGCCATTGTATCGGGCGATGGTGCGTCCACATCTGGAGTACTGCGTCCAATATTGGTCGCCATACCTTAAGAAGGACATGGCGTTACTCGAAGGGTTCAGAGGAGAGCAACGCGTCTGATAAAGGGGATGGAAAACCTTTCATACGCTGAGAGATTGGAGAAACTGGGTCTCTTTTCCCTGGAGAAGAGGAAACTTAGAGGGGATATGATAGAGACTTACAAGATCATGAAGGGCATAGAGAGAGTGGAGAGGGACAGATTCTTCAAACTTTCGAATAATAAAAGAACGAGAGGGCATTCAGAAAAATTGAAAGGTGACAGATTCAAAACGAATGCTAGGAAGTTCTTCTTTACCCAACGTGTGGTGGACACCTGGAATGCACTTCCAGAGAGTGTAATAGGGCAGAGTACGGTACTGGGGTTCAAGAAAGGATTGGACAATTTCCTGCTGGAAAAGGGTATAGAGGGGTATAGATAGAGGATTACTGCACAGGTCCTAGACCTGTTGGGCCGCCACGTGAGCGGACTGCTGGGCACGATGGACCTCAGGTCTGACCCAGCAGAGGCATTGCTTATGTACTTATGTTATGTTACCCCGTAGTTTTTTAGCCTCATGAGATGATTTTCCAGCATAACTCTGAAACACATGGAGAGATTTCAACCAAACTTGGTATACATATAGAAGATTGATATAAATACATACCCAGACAATGCCGGGTAATCAGCTAGTAAAGCAATAAAAAAAAAGAAAATTTTTTTTCTCCTCCGTTTCCTACCTTTTGTTGTCTCTGGTTTCTGCTTTCCTCATTTTTATCTTTATTTATCCAGGGATAGACTGGAACCTAGGTACCTCCGGCTGCAGTAGGGAGACCAAGTTCCTGGATGCTGTAGGCGATTGCTTCCTGGAACAACTTGTCAAGGAAAATATAAGAGGAAATGCAATTCTGGACTTAATTCTAAATGGACTACGAGGACCGGAGCAAGGTGTAGAAGTAGAAGGGCCGCTGGGAAGCAGTGATCACAATATGATCCACTTCAACTTGGACACAAGGGCAAAACATCGATCCAGAATGAAGGCCATGGCACTGAACTTCCGAAATGGAAATTACGAAGGGATGAGAGTCATGGTGGGGAAGAAGATTAAGAAGAGGATAAGCACTGTAAAGACGCTAGAGCTAGCATGGTCCCTTTTTAAGGACACAGTCACCAAGGTACAAAATCTATATCTATCATGTATCAACAAGGGATCCAAGAGGAAAAAGAACAAGGAACCGGTGTGGCTCACTGTAGCGGTGAAAGAAGTGATCAGAGACAAAAAGACTTCGTTTAAGAAATGGAAAAGATCAAAATTGGACAAAAACTGGAAAAAGCACAAACATCAAAGCAGGTGCTATAAGGCGGTAAGAGGGGCCAAAAGAGACCCCGAGGAAAAAATAGCCAAAGTGGTAAAAAACATCAAGCTGTTCTTTCAATATATTAAGGGGAAACGACCCGCGAAGGAAGCAGTGGGGCTGTTGGATGACCATGGAATATAGGGAGTACTAAAGGAAGACAAAGCCATTGCTGACAAACTGAACACATTTTTTGCGTCTGTATTTACCAAAGAGGATATACGCAACATACTGGAAGCCGACAGGCTATACACAGGAAACAAAGATGGGAAACTGACAGGGTTGAAGGTCAGTCTAGAAGAGGTATGCAGGCAGATTGATAGGCTTAAAAATTATAAATCCCTGGGACCAGATGGCATCCATCTGAGGGTAACCAAGGAACTGAAAGGGGCTATAGCTGAACTGCTTCAACTAATAGCCAATCTGTCGATCAAATCAGGAAGGATTCCAGAAGACTGGAAAGTGGCGAATGTTACGCCGATCTTCAAGAAAGGTTCGAGGGGAGATCCGGGAAACTACAGACCGGTAAGTCTGACCTCGGTACCAGGAAAGATGGTAGAGGCGCTGATAAAGGACCGCATCATTGATCACCTTGATGGACACAATCTGATGAGGACCAGCCAGCACAGCTTTAGCAAAGGAAAATCTTGCTTGACGAACTTACTGCACTTCTTCGAGGGAGTAAACAGGCAGATGGACAAGGGTGACCCAGTCAACATTGTATATCTGGATTTTCAGAAGGCGTTCGACAAGGTCCCCCATGAATGACTACTTCGAAAAATTGAGAATCGAGGGTGAATACTCATGTGGATTAAAAACTGGTTGGCAGATAGGAAACAGAGAGTGGGGGTAAATGGACAATAATCGGACTGGAAAAGTGTCACAAGTGGACAACATATTTATATGTTCTTCAACATATTTATAAACGATCTGTAAATTGGTACAACGAGCGAGATGATTAAATTTCCAGACGATACAAAGTTATTCAGAGTAGTGAAGACACAGAAGGATTGCGAAGACCTGCAACGTGACATAAACATGCTCGAGAAATGGGCCGCAACATGGCAAATGAGGTTAACGTGGATAAATGTAAGGTGATGCATGTCTGTAACAAAAATGTTATACACGAATACAGGATGTCTGGTGCAGTACCCGGAGAGACCCCCCAGGAAAGAGACTTGGGAGCACTGGTCGACAAGTCAATGAAGCCATCCGCGCAATGTGTGGTGGCGGCAAAAAGGGCGAACAGAATGCTAGGAATGATTAAGAAGGGGATCACAAACAGATCGGAGGTTATCATGCTGCTGTACTGGGCCATGGTACACCCCCACCTAGAATACTGCATCCAGCACTGGTCGCTATACATGAAGGACACAGTACTACTTAAAAGGGTCCAGAGAAGAGTGACTAAAATGGTTAAGGGGCTAGAAGAGATGCCATACAGTGAGAGATTAGAGAAACTGGGCCTTTTCTCCCTTGAAAAGAGGAGACTGAGAGGGGACATGATCGAAACATTCAAGATTATGAAGGGAATAGACTTACTAGGTGGCACCTCATTGTGAGAGCATCAAGATGCACCTAGATGGCAGATTGTCAACAAAAACTTGAACATGTTTTGGGGTATCAAAACATCATTTGGATTTGACTTCAGAGAATGGGAGAGGTGCCATTAACTGTTGAGCCACAGCCACTTCCTTTGAGTTAGGGGTTTCTTACCATGAGAGCTTAGGATATCCTAGCCATGGCAAGATCAAAATAAGTGTGCCTGCAAACTGCACAAAGCTGATGAAAAACAGCAAAGTCCTCCATGTATACTCCTATAAGAGCTAATAGGAAGTTGTTAAAATGAGGTGAAGGTGAGAGTGGGATTTGAACTGGTGAGCTTGAGAAGATGGACAAGGTGCAACAAGGTGTCTTAACTTGTTGAGCCACAAATGGCTTCTTTTTGTAAGGAGAGAAGTTTCCTACCATGACAGCTTAGGATGTCCTAGCCATGTGAAGGTGAAAATAAGTTGCCTGGAAAGGGAAATGTGTTGATGAAAAATGGCAAAATCCACCTACCAATAATATGAGAGCTAATAAGAAGCTGTTAGGAAGTTGTTAAAATGGTGGGATTTGAACCAGTGAGCTGGAGAGGATAGAGGAGGTGCATTAACTTGGTGAGCTAGAAATGCTTTCTTTGTGGTGACTGTGATATCATTCCTAAGCAGATGATATATAGGCAGGTTAGCAAGCTATGATATGACAGGGCAGTGAGATCCACCTGATTAGAAGCTGATGTAGCTCAATGTGGTAAAATCCTGTGCTGATCTTACAGAGGTTGTGAGTTCAACACCCAGTGCATCTTTTAACTGAGGCATTCTACCTTGCAGGTGCACCTTGATGATCTCACAATGAGGTCAGCATTGTGCAGCTGCACACCTCCATTTTCAATGAAGGAAAATGCATGTTAAGGTCTATATCTGGTTTTTCTATTTTTAAGCTTTGAGAAATGAAGTAATGTATGCAATATTTATATATTTTTCTTGTTCTTTCTTTGCTCTCAAGAAAGAGCTGATTGCAGCACTGTTTGGTGAGAAAAAAGGAGTTCTTTTTAAGCAGGAAATCCAAAGGTGCTTTAATTAGTAAATCATATTGCTGTTTGGACAGAAAAGTACTATGTTTTGCATACAATATGTTTGTATTGATGTGCCCTATTGATATGGTGGCTTATTAAATCTATTAGGAGGGGAAAAAAGAGGAAAAAACATATTCCTGAACTCTGTAGAAAATAACATTTCGGAAGTTCAAAGCACGCCTAAGTTTTCGCCCATAGAAGATCACGTTCAGCTTAAGCAGAAACCACACTTAGACCAGCTTTTCATTCACCTACAATTTCCGCGATGTTTAGACGTGATCTGCCGCCCAACTAGCGTCTATCTCGAGCCTAACCACGCCCAGGTTACGCCCACGTCTACATACTTAGACGCAACTTTTCTTGAGAATGCCTACAAATATGGAGATGAGTCCGAAAACTCGCGTCTATCTCGCGTCTGTATTTTAAGCACACCTAGCTAGTGCCTACCTCTGTCTAATTCCCACTATACGCTTGTTAAGACCCTTAAATCGCTCATTAACCACTTAAATGGGACGCCTAAACGGCAGGCTTCACTTAGGTGCCCTTAGGCGCACTTTGCAGAATCAGGGTCTTTGTGTCTGTGAATGCACCTGAATATCTATCTCCCTTCTCAAACTCCAGCACTGTCTGTCTCTACCTCCATTACCCATTCACTGTGATTTTACAGGCTAACAAATAAAAGTACTGTACCTGCATATTAATTGTAGATATCCTGACAACCTGACCTGCCTGGGGTTCTTGAAGACCAGAGTTTTCCTACCCCTGCTCTAAAGGGTCTCCAGAGTGCTTTAGCTGGATTACAAAAATGTATCTAAAATCTTGGTTTTCGGACTAGCTACAGGTTTGTGCTTCCATGTACTGCCTTTTTTTCTGTGCATTTGCAGGGGTTAATCCCACCACCACCTTATCCCAGAAACACAGCTGCTATTGAAGAGTTAAGATAATGGTGCTATTACCTGGGGCCAATGTGGCGGTCTAGTAGCTCCCTCCCCCTGCTACCATAAAATGGCAATAGAAGCCCATCTTTATCACACCTCCCTCCCTAAAACAACACAACTGCTGGGTTCCCAGGGACAGTATGTCTGGGGGTGGGGTGGCATGTTTATTTCTTTTTAAAAATAAACAGCCCTGCTCTAACCACTCCTCTTTTTCCCCAGAGCAAAGCTTTTATTGCCTTCTTTCAATTTGTCTCTTTCCACACTTCCTTTCCTTCCCAGCTGCTTTCCCAGCTTACACCTAGTTTTACTCTCTTTTCTCTGCCTGCTCCCTCCCCCAGCCCTTAGTTCATGCCTTATCTCTCAACTTGTCCATCTTGCTTAGTAATTCACCCATCTGCTTTGTTTACACAGCCTGCATGCAGCAGGCCGCAATGATCAATCATTTCAACCTATGCCAGGCAAACCACGGGCAGGATGGTACACACACACACACACTCTTGATCACTTGATCACATACATATTCTTGATCACTCACACACATTCTTGATCTCTCTTTCCCATACACGTGTATACACACACACATGCTTGAGCTCTCACGTGCACACACACGCACTCACATTTTTGATCTCTCTCTCCCTCATGCGTGTGCGCGCACACACACATACATTCTTGATTTCTCTCTCTCTCTCTCGTACACACAATACATTCTTGATCTCTCTCTCTCTCGCACACCCAATACATTCTTGATCTCTCTCTCTCTCTCGCACACCCAATACATTCTTGATCTCTCTCTCTCTCTCTCTCGCACACCCAATACATTCTTGATCTCTCTCTCGCACACCCAATATATTCTTGATCTCTCTCTCTCTCTCTCGTACACACAATACATTCTTGATCTCTCTCTCGTACACACAATACATTCTTGATCTCTCTCTCTCTCTCTCTCGCACACCCAATAATACATTCTTGATCTCTCTCTCTCTCTCGCACACCCAATACATTCTTGATCTCTCTCTCTCTCGTACACACAATACATTCTTGATCTCTCTCGCACACACAATACATTCTTGATCTCGCTCTCTCTCTCTCGCACACCCAATACATTCTTGATCTCTCTCTCTCTCTCTCGCACACCCAATACATTCTCTCTCTCTCTCTCTCTCTCTCTCTTGCACACCCAATACATTCTTGATCTCTCTCTCTCTCGTACACACAATACATTCTTGATCTCTCTCTCTCTCGCACACACAATACATTCTTGATCTCTCTCTCTCGTACACACAATACATTCTTGATCTCTCTCTCTCTCGCACACACAATACATTCTTGATCTCTCTCTCTCGTACACACAATACATTCTTGATCGCTCTCTCTCTCTCTCTCTCTCTCTCGCACACCCAATACATTCTTGATCTCTCTCTCTCTCTCTCTTGCACACCCAATACATTCTTGATCTCTCTCTCTCTCTCGTACACACAATACATTCTTGATCTCTCTCTCTCTCGCACACACAATACATTCTTGATCTCTCTCTCTCGCACACACAATACATTCTTGATCGCTCTCTCTCTCGCACATGTGAAGTATTTTCTGCAGCCCTGGTCAAGAGCGATGCAGTGTTTTCCTCTGCTGCCCATGGGTGTTTACCATCTTGCCGGCTCCCTCCTCTGTCTTGCTGCAGCGTTTGCGCTGCTCCAGAAACATTTTTTTTGGCCAATGCGGCCCAGGGAAGCCAAAAGGTTGGACACCCCTGGTCTAAAACATGTTTCGATTATTGGCACTTGGACGACTTTTATTATTAATCGTCCAAGTGCCAATTTAGATGGGATTTTAGATGCATTTCCGTTTCAATTATGAGCCCCCTATTCTATAAGGGAAAGTAGGCACTTACTTTTTTTTATATAAGGGGTTCTCAACCCAGTCCTTTGGATACATCTCGCCAATGTAGAGAATTTGTCCCCATCTTTGCAGATAACAGTGGGAAACCATCCCGTGTCATTCATTAGTATCTATCTCAACCTCAGTCCTTCTATACCAGCAATCTTTAATGAAAGGCTTGAGAGTCAGTGGCTGTGCAAATTCATACTCTGATTCTTCCCTCTCTCCTTAAAGAATGACACGGAGATGGTTTCTCGCAGTTAACCACGGACAGGGATGGTATCATTAGCCAGTCAGGTTTTCAGAATATCCACAATAATTATGCATGAGATAAATCTGCATACACAGCCTCCATTATATACAAATCTATCTCTTGCATATTCATTGAGGATATCTTGAAAACCAGGAAGGCTTGATGTGTCCTGAGGACTGTTTTGAGAGTTCCTGCTTCTTATAATACTATTGTAGGGGAAAGGGTAAAACGCGGACCTGACGGACCTCGCGGATCTAAACCCGCACGTCCTTAAAAATCTGAGGTCCATGCCACTTGTAGTTAGTTTCTGGCTCTGACAGACCTCGGTGACAATTTAGTGTTGACGGATCCGTTTTAGCATAGGGAGGAAAAGGTATTAGGATCCGTCAGCGCTAAAATGTCACCGAGGTCAGTCAGAGCCAGAGACTACTGCTAGTGCTGGAGCGGCTCTAAAACAAATCCTTTAAACTGGTTTCCTGCAGCCCCAGTAAATCGGCTCTGACAGACCTCGATGACATTGTAGCGCTGACGGATCCTAATACTTTGCTGAGACGGATCCATTAGCCCTAAATTGTCACCGAGGTCTGTCAGAGCCAGAAACTAACTACAAGCGGCACGGACCTCAGATTTTTAAGGACGTGGGGGTTTAGATCTGCGAGATCCGTCGGGTCCGTGAGGTCCGCGTTTTACCCCTTCCCCTATTGTAGTACAATTAGGTATATATACACATGTCATAGAGCTGGTGTAAGTATGTGGTTCTGGTGATATGTGCTTAGATTTCAAAATTTACAAAATTCTTTAAGTTAATGCATATAAATATGCACTTACATTCGTTGACGGGACAAAAGCGCGCAAGACTTTGGCGTGCCGACATTGCAGCACCGACAATTCGGCGCATGATCCCAGTGCGCCGCCTAAAAAGTTACTTTTAAAGAGCTCCGATAGGGGGTGCAACCCCCCACATTATAGAGAAAACTTAACTTTTTCTTAAAAAATCGGGAAAAAATTAAGTTTACTCTATAATGGAGGGTTCCAACCCCCCCCCAACGGCAGCGCGAAAAGTAACTTTTTAGGCGGCGCGCTGGGGTCTTGCGCCGAATTGTCTGCGCTGCAATGACAATGCGCTGAAGTCCCGCGCGCGAATGACTATGAACCCTTCCATTCGTACTGAACCCAGAGTCCACCCTTGTGCAACCCCATCTGTAAATGAGATTTGCCACTGATATGTGTATTTACAGAAGAGTAAACATTTATGCACAAAACTGGTATGTAAATGTCACCCCCAGACTTGAAACTGCTCCTTTTCAACTTAACCCTTTATGTGGCAGAGGGTGAAACGGCTGCTTTACATAACTTGATGCTGAACGAGAGCAATAGGGCCAAGTAACGGGCATTTGGAGATGCAGATCTCCCATAAGAACCATGGAAGACACATGTTGCTTCTGAGCAACAATGCCAAATAAAGAACCACTAGAGCAGACCTTCATGTAATCATTGGCTTAATAAACCTTCCCTAGATTTATCCTTGATGTGCATTTGGACCCAGGTGCCTAGATCAGCATGTCTAGATGATCTGGCCGCCTAACTCAATAATTTAATAAGCTTAATTGGCTCAATAATTGGCGTAAATTAAAATTAATTGCTTTCTAGGCGCCTAACTCGGTAGGTGCCTACCGCTTTCAGCTAGGTGCCCAGAAAGTAGGCATAGTTAAGGGCGGATCGTGGGCAGATCGTGAGCGTGTATTTCCTAAAGGTGCCTACACTGGACTTTGGTGCCAATAGTTAGGCATAAATAGGGGATGCGTACTGGCGCCCAAGTACAATTTAGGCAACACTAGGTGTGATTCTATAAACTGCACCTAACTCATAATTGACATGCACTATGCACTGCGTTCCTTGGTACCTACGTTTTAGGCGCCATGTATAGGATCGAGGCCTTGGTGTGCATAGGAGGGTCGAGAAGGCCCAGCCATTTTGAAGAGGGGAGTGGGCTTCCCTCTTGCCAGCTTCTAATACAGGGGAGGAACTGGGGGGGTCTGAGTTGACCCCCCCCCTAGTCCACCAGGTCTGTCTTTTGGGGTCTTGGGGTGGATCTTCATGTAGGGTGGGGGGTGCCAGGAGAGAGTCTGGGGGAGGGAGTGTTTGGGAGGGGTCCAGGTGGCCCGGATGCACAACTGGATTTCTGAGGCAGGAGGGAGTGGGCATCCCTCCTGTCTCTCTGGGTGCGTCACTGTCGTGGGGGTGGCCCTGGTTGTCGTCAGTAGAGGGTGCAATGACTGTGGTCAGGGGATGGCAGCACAACTCTTTTTTTTAAATGGGGACAGATATTGTGTGTGGGTAACACACACACAACATACTGTTCCATTAAAAGAAAAAAGGTTTCTTGCCCCAAACAGCTGAATGGCATGAAGCTGCTTCAGGGCTTCCCCTGCCTCTCAGCTGTTTGGGCTTCCCCTGCAGGCTCTGCGCATGTATAAGTGTCGCTCTCACAGCGATTTGTCATCGGGATTGGACGGGGATTACGACAAACATCTGCTCAAATCATTTGCATACAAACTTGTTTGAGCATCAATTTCTCTTTTGGAATCGACCGCAGCGGATCCATTTGGTCTTACCAATCATTTTTAGTGCATCTAGCCCTGGGAGAGAATATGACATGACCTCATTAACATCCATTTGACTATATTTTAAATATAATTTGCAGCCATCTTTGGTATATGTGGTGTTTCTTATGCTAGCTAGAGGCCTTTGCTCATTCTGCACACATTTATTATTCCAATACTAACTGGACTTAATGCTGGAAGTAGGTTTTGAGAATCGGCTCAGGGTATTCATACAGTTTTTGCATTTGCCGTATGGGGGGGATGGAGAGGATAGAGAGTGAGGAGAAAATATTTTTGCATACCCACGTTGGACTGAGACCCACACAAAATTAGCCATCTGGTTATGCCTCTGTTTTAAAACATAATATAAATATTTATTCATCATTCCAGACACTATTGCTCTGTCTAAGGTCTGTTGAAACACAAAGCATATGACCTTTGGCCTGGCAGTCGTAATATTTGTCCCCATATTTTAGTTTCTATATGGCCTGTGTAAGAAGTATATACTACTGTTTTATTAGTTGTGACAATGAGTTTCATGTCATGATGGGCAGACTGACTGGTTTTACCAGTACAGGCAGTCCCCGGATAAAGAACGATTAGATTAATTAATATAACAAGTTATGGGGAGGAGGGAGGAAATGATTGTTTTATATATTAATTGTGTATTTAAAGTGCCTTTTTTGTAGTGTTTATATCTAAATTAATTGTATGGCACTGTCAAAGTTTGAAAATCAATAAAGATTAATTTAAAAAAAAAAAAAATCTGCATAATGACAAAACATAAGTATGATAACTTTTAAGTTGTATACAGAGCTATTAAAATTGCAAAAAAATACCCATACATAGTTGAAGTAGTAAAGATTTTTAATATACAGTACATTGACCACAAGGTGGCGAACAAACCTACCTATTGTAATGAAGCCTAGTCAGAGGGTTGAGCTACAAAAAGCACACATGAGAGAGAGGTAGAGAGAAAATGTATATTTTAAATACTCTTTAACACATGTAGCAAGCACACTTACGGAATCTAGCCCATACCAACTCATCCCTGCAAGTAATTTCTTCCATCCCCACCTGTACCTATAACTTTCAGAAGTAGTTATTTCACTAAATTATGCTATTGAAATACATTAAAGACCAGTATCCCTGCTACTGGGAAACTGGAACAAGATGGACCATTACAGACACCACATGCCAGCAGAATTCTTCACCTCAGTTACAGATGCAGAACATGACTCTTAGCCTTATATAAAATAGGGAACTGCAAAAAAAAAAAAAAAAAAAAAAAAAAAACCCTCCCAAAAAAAACACAAAACCAAAACAAACCATGCATACAAAACCAGAAAGCGGACTCTTCATATCGTGCAATACCAGAAAACCAAAAAGAAATATATCCTTTTCTACAGTGCAAAATAACATTGGCAGGTGCAATTTATCAAAACTGACATAATTCAATCACTAAACAAAATAAAATCATTCTTCATACCTTTATTCTCTGGAGATTTTATTTTTCTAATCATGTTCCCAATCTCTGTTTCTGCTTCCCTTTGTCTATGTGCTTAGCTCTGTTTTCAGGACCGCCTGCCCATTTGCTATTTTTTTTCTCTTGTTTCTTCTTCATTTCTTGCCTTATGTCCAGCTTTAGCACTGATCTTTCACATTCAGGATTCTTCCATTTTCTACCTCCTCCTCAAATCTAGTTTTCCATTCATATGCATATACCCATTCCCTTCTCTTATATATATGTGTGTTTCTTCTCCCTTACTTCACTCCCATCCATGCACAGAATTTCCCCTTCCATCAATGTGCATTTCCCCCTCTCCGTTCCCTTCCCTGCTATCCATTTGCAGCATTTTCCTCTCTCATCCATTAGCATTTTCCTTTTTCCCTTCCCTCTAACCCTCTTCTTCTGACAAGTCCAGCACATCTCTCTCCCTTCAGCCCCTCCTCCTCCCATGGGTTCAGAAACTTCTCTACTTTCCAGCCCCCCATCTCCTCTCTCAGGTCTAGATCTTCTTTCCTTTCCCTCCAGCCTCAAGTTTAGGTTTGCTATACTGTTCATATGAGAGCTTTCAGAGCGGCATACGTTAATACATATTCCAAAGAGGAAACAGAAATACAGTACATGAGCCCACTGGCTGGCCACTCCATGGGCAGCATAGCAGCATAAAATGTCTCTAAATAGGAATGTTTTTAAGTTTGTTGTGAAGTTAACAAAGGTACTGTTGAGGTGAAAGGCAAAGGGAAGAGCGTTCCAAAGTGTAGGCCCAATTACACTCAGAAGTCCAGCATCTCTTTCCCTTCCCTCCAGCCCTTCTAAGCCCTTCCCTCTAGTTCCCTCCTCTCATGGATCAAGCCTTCTCCTTCTCTCACAGGTCCAGCAGACCTTTCTCTTCCCTTCAGCTGCCTTCTTCCCATAAGTCCAGCATCTCTCTTCCTTACCTCCATCCCTCCTCCTCCATTCATGGTTCCATCATTTCTGTCAATTCCCTTCAGCCCTCCTCCTCCTCTCATGGGTTAAGCACTTCACTCCATTCCCTCCAGTCCTCTCCTCTCAAGTCCAGCACACTTCTCTCTGCCCCCTCCATTCCCCTCCTTCCACAAGTCCAACACACCTTCCTCCCTTTCCTTCATCCCTTCTCCTCCCACAAGTCCAGCACCTCTCTACCTTCCCCAAGTCCAGCCACCCACAATCCTGCAACCTTCACTGCCTTGCCTCCCACAGGTCCGGGATTGTATCTGGAGTTTCAGAAAGCATCTAACAAAATACCTCATGATCCACTCCTGAGGAAATTAGAAAGTCATGGGATAGTAGACAGTGTGCTATATATTTTTAACTGGACTAAATACATTTTTTGATCAATCTTATTTTCTTTCTATATATAATCTTTAAAAGTGGACTAACATGGCTACCACACAGTTTTACTCTGGAATTATTAGGAAAGGAATGGAGTACAAAACTGAGAATATTATAATGCCTTCATATCACTCCATGGTGTGACTGTACCTCAAATATTGTATGCAATTCTGGTCACTGCATCTCAAAAAAGATATAGCGGAATTACAGAGAAGGGCAATAAAAATGATAAAGGGGATGAGATGTCTTTCCTATGAGGAAAGGCTAAAATGACTAGGGCTCTTTGGAAAAGAGACAGCTAAGAGGAGATATGATATGTTGGGTATCGTTAAGAAGGGTATCACGACCAGGACAAAGGAGGTCATCCTGCCACTGTATCGTGCAATGGTGCGACTGCATCTGGAGTACTATGTCCAGTACTGGTCGCCGTACCTCAAGAAAGACATGGCGGTACTTGAGGGAGTCCAGAGAAGAGCAACTAAACTGATAAGGGGTATGGAAAACCTCTCATATACTGACAGACTGAAAAAGCTGGGGCTGTTCTCCCTGGAAAAGCGGAGACTTAGAGGAGACATGATAGAAACCTTCAAGATCCTGAAGGGTATAGAAAAAGTAGACAGGGACAGATTTTTCAGATTATGGGGAACCACAAGTACAAGGGGGCACTCGGAGAAATTAAAAGGGGACAGGTTTAAAACAAATGCCAGAAAGTTCTTTTTCACCCAGAGGGTGGTGGACACATGGAACGCGCTTCCAGAGGCTGTGATAGGCCGGAGCACGTTACAAGGCTTCAAAGAAGGTTTGGATAGGTTCCTAGAGGATAAAGGAATTGAGGGGTACAGATAGGAGTAGCGGTAGGTTATAGGGATAGTCTGGGACCATTGCTCAGGCAATGGGCCTGATGGGCCGCTGCGGGAGCGGACCGCTGGGTGAGATGGACCTCTGGTCTGCCTCAGCGGAGGCAACTTCTTATGTTCTTATGTTCTTATACTGAGTGGAGGGGAATGGGTAGACATAAAGGGTAAGGATTTGATATATCGGTTTTCTATGGGTTCAGCCAAAGCAGTTTTACTAAGCCATGTAGAGGTTTCTATTGTGGCCCTGAGGACTAAATGCTCCGATGCTCTAGAATGCCTATCGGAGTCTGAGCATTTTGTGCTCCGGGCTGTGGTAGAAACCTCTACCATGGCTTAGCAAAAGAAGTCCTAAGGTTTTTTGCACCTGAACAATGGAGGGTTGAGCAACTTGCCTAGGGTCACAAGAAGCTGAAGTGGGCATCAAACCCAGCTCCCCAGGCTCTCAGGCCACTGCACTAACCATTAGGCTACTGTTCCGCTTGTTTACTCTTTCTAGAAATACAAGAACTATGGGACATGCAATAAAGCTACTGAGTAGCTCCTTCATTGAGTCTGTTCCCATGTCCATCCCCACCATATCCCCAGATCTCACTCTCTAGATCAGTGTTCTTCAACCTTTTTACACCTATGCACCGGCGGAAATAAAATAATTATTTTGTGGACCGGCATCGGTCCGTGGACTGGCGATTGAAGAGCACTGGACTGAGTCGTGGGCCAGACCCCCACCCCCATAATAGTATTAATTGTAACACTATTTTTTCCATTCATTTTTCATATATACACACAATATAATCTTATTAACAACACATAATGGTTAACCACAAAATTAAACTATACAAAGCACACTGTATGCTTCTCAACATTCATTTCTACCAGAAAACAGATAACCCCATGCAAATACGGGACCAAAAACTAAAAGTACTAATATATACAAACAAACCCTAAGATTCAAGACTGCATGCAGTACAACCCCAGAGAAAAAGAAACAGTGCAAAATATAAACAGCAGATGAAAATTCTCAAAATTGACACTATTCACAATCTCTAAATTGAAAATAAAATCATTTCCCCTACCTTTGTTGTCTCCCTTCCTCCATGTGCCATCCCTTCATCGCAGCAGTTGGGTGAGGCTGGGTGTCCTGCCCTCTCTTGTTTACAAACAACGCCTTGAGAAAGCCAGCTGTCTCTCTTGTCTTCCTCCCCCTCTGCAGGAAACATACTAGCGCTCCCACCTGGCCGTTTTATGCTGCCTGCAGCTGGCTCCCTCTTCCTCACTGCTGGTCCATGACCGGAACGTGCCTCAGGCCTGAGGAGATCAGTGTACAAAGCCACGTGCTGTGGTTTCTCGCACATCTTGTGGAAGCTTTTCCTCTGATGTTGCGACATCAGAGAGAAGGCTGAAGGTTCAGGCGCAGGACGCGCGTAGGAGCCGCCGCCCACAGCTTTGTGCACTGATCTCCTCAGGCCCAAGGCATGTTCCGGCTGCAGACCGGCGGTTGAAGAACACTGCTCTAGATGATGCATTCTGGACTGGTGGCTATTGGGTCTGAGACAATGGGTCTCTACTGCTTTGCCCAAATGAAGATCTGAGACAGTCTGGCCTGGCTTGGCTAGTCTCTGCTGCTTTGCTGGACCTCATGCACCAATTGTGCTCACGGGGTCTTATCACCTTCACTAGGCCCTGCACTCCCAGGGGCCTATTGTCTCCACCTAGCCCTAAGTGCTGATTACGCTCCGAGATGCCTATTACCTCTGACAGACCCCCCAAGCATGGGTCACTTCTGGGCTCTGAGTGCCCACTGTGTTCCTTGGAGCCTTTTTGTAACTCTAGGTCCCAGGCATCTATTGTACCCTCAAAGGCCTTCTGCCATGTTCTCAATGTGTTCCCAAGATCCTCTCTGCCCTGGGCATTCTCCTGTGGTAGATGCAAGGAACAGTCTCACTGTAGAGGTGGTGGAGACAGAGACTGTGTCTGATTTCAAGAAAGCCTGGGATAGTCACGTGGGATCACTTAGAGAGAGGACGCGATAATGGTTACTGTGGATGGACAGACTCAAGGGGCCATTTGGCCTTTATGTGCCATCATGTTTCTATGCTGCTGGATCCCCTTTTCTTCCTTGTGGGCTGATCTGCTTCATCAGGAGGATCCTCTAGGGGTAGGGTTACCAGATTTTACTATTGTAAAATGTATGCGTGCACATATCTTCAGGCATGGTGCCATGCAGCCACTTTTGATTGGGACTTTGACTCTGTGATTTTATCAAGTAAACGTACTAAGATTTTTTAATGTTAGTAAATGTACCCTTTGCTTGCTTCATGACATCTTGCTTGCCTTTTTGTGTTTGTTGACATCTTTCACATAGCTCATTGATGCAACAATCTTCAGTTACTTTTCATAGGGATGCTGCTACAGCAGAATATGTCAGTTAAATTGTATGAGAGGGAAACGGATTATTTTAATTTAGCCATAAAGAACTTTAACGAGAGATTTCTTCTGTTTTGCAAAACTCCTCTTTTTAGGCAGGTTTCAAAAGGAAGATGGCGGACTGGAATGGACCCTGTTCTCAGGGCTGCTTTTACTAATGGGCCCCTGTTAACTTGGGCCAAGGAAGTCGCTCCCCCTTTGCACATTAGTAAAAACGGCCTTGGCTTTATCTTTAAGGGACTGTGTCAGTTGCTATACCTTCTTTCAAAGTGAGTCATCTTTCCTTTGAAAACCACAAGCAGCAAAAATCAACCATTCCATCTCCAATCTTATGACAATATCAGACAACTTCAAAACATTCAGAAAAGAAATCAAAACCCTGCTTTTCAAAAAATTCATCCAAATATCTTAACCCCTCCTCTTTTACCTCCAGAAGATTCACCTACCTTCAGATAACCTTCCCCCAAATTACCCACCTTAACACCTTCCAATTAAACAAATACCATCAATAGATTGTAACCTACCCTCTCTAACTGCATTCCATATGTATTTTTCATACAGTTCTTCACTGTCAGTTTAATTTCCATCCTATAAGTTCACATAGAATTTTTCTTTTTTCAACCATCTTTATTTTCTCTTCTTTATTAATTTCCAGGTACTTTAGTTAGATTGTGAGCCTTCGGGACAGTAAGGGAATTTTTTAAGTACCTTCTTACTTCTCATTTATAATCTTAATGTATATTTTCTTCAAACCGCTTAGAACCTAACGGATGTAGCGGTATATAAGAAATAAATTACATTACATTACATTACATTGCCAGATCATATTAGCTTAATATGTATTTGCTCCTTCGTTCACAAATGAAAGATTATACCATGCATCATTAGCTGAGTTTTTATGCCAGAGCTAATATTCAGTATTATATTTTATTATCTAAGGCACTTGACACACAGGGAGCCTTTTGTATAATGGTAAACTCATGATTGCCAGATATTATATTGAACATCAGTATAAAACCCATTAACATAGTAGTACTGTACCTCTTTGAGCTATAAATATTCATCAGTCCTGCAGAATAATGAAAGGTGCTTAGAAATGCGATTACAATGGACAGATATATTGATGGAAGACATAAGGTATGCCATCACTGGTAAACAAAACAGCTTTCTCAGTGTCAGACAGATTGTACCTGGCTTAAGGCACATAAAATCTTGTAAAAATGGAACATTTTAATAGCTGTAATGTTATTGCATCATGAATAGAATAGGCTTCTCTATTGCTTTTCACAATGTACTTGATTATACCCTGTCTGGCTGGTAGCTTTCTCCGCCGGGGGGGTGGGGCGGTCATTTTTGATAGAATCCGATTTGAGTCAGATGTTTTAAGGACAAATGACTGAAACATTTTAACATTCCACTTCAACTACACTTCTCCTCTGAATCCGCTGTTTCAGTATCCGCGGATTTGGTTATTCGCAATTTTTTTTTTTTTTATACAAAAAACTATTTTCATTTTTTGGCTATTTTTAAGCCATCCAAGCCTCCCCGGAACCTTACCTGGTGGTCTAGCGGTGAAGTGGAGCAGGAGCGATCTTCCTATGCTCCTGCCCCTTGCAGAGCCATCATCAGAATGGCTGCCGTGAGTTTTCGTTGTAGTCTCGAGACTACAACGGGAACACACGGCAGCCATTCTGATGACGGCTCTGCACGGAGCAGGAGCATAGGAAGATCGCTTCTGCCCCGCTTCACCGCTAGACCACCAGGTAAGGTTCCGGGGCCGCGGAAGGGAGACGGGGTGGACCGAGAAGTTATTCACGATTTTTCACACTTCGCAGTCTGGCTCTGCGCCTAACCCCCCACGAATACCGAGGGAGAAGTGTATTCTAACCTGGTGCATCTGGGCCTGATATCAACAGTGTTCAAAATAAGGTGCAAAGTTCATTTCTGGCAGTCAGAAGTGGGAGAGAGCACCACCATATTTTGTTCATTGACTTCAAGTTTACTGGAGAATACTGTTTAAATTTGCTATTAATTACTTCTAAGAACATTTGGGGACTTTGTCCATTATATCGGATTAATTGGAAATTTATGTGCTTGAAAGTTGATTACATTACATTACTGATTTCTATTCCACCTCGACCTTGCAGTTCTGGGCGGATTACAAAAGAGACATCTGGACATTTCCAGGATGATTACAAAGAGACTTCTGGACTTTTCCAGAAGAGTTACAAGAAGAATGGTGTAGTATAGTTTAGGGAATGGGATACGGTAAGGAAGATTGGGCTATTCCAGTGGATATACAATTCGGGATGCTGTACAGATAGGATATAGTGCAGTTTCAGTATACATGCAGTTAGGGAAGCAGTTGACAAGCTTGGGCTTTGAGGGGAAGGGTAACTGGTGAAGAAGGGAGGATGGGGGAGTCACACTGAGGGGAATCCTGGTTGGAGTTATGACATCTGTATAAATTTTTTGAATAGATGGGCTTTGATTTCTTTGTGAAAAGATTTGAAATCGCTCGTTGTCATCAGCAAGTTGGAGATGGCATGGTCCAATTTCGCTGCTTGCGTCGCTAGCAGACTGTCAAACATCTTCTTATGCTGGGTGCCTTTGAGTGGGGGGTAGGTAAATGGAGTCTTAGATCTTCTTTGTCTAGCGGCGAGATTTTGATTCAGGCGGTTGTTTAGGTAATTGGGGGCTGAGCCATTTATTGCTTTGAATACTAGACAGTATAATTTGAATTGGATTCGCGCTTGTATTGGTAACCAGTGTGAGTCTAAGTAGGCAGTGGTGACGTGGTCAAATTTTCTTAGCGAGTAGATCCGTCTGAGTGCACACATCCTTCTTTTTACATAACGGGCCAGATTCTGCGTGTGTGTGTGTATCTATATATATTTATTTATAGTACCTGAGAAATCAGCATCGACTAGAATGATGCTTAGTACAATTCTATAAAAGGTACATGATCTTTCTAGAAACATGCTAAGTGCCATTGCATCACATAACTCTTAGGTGCACCCATTTGGGCCAAGGAAAACCACGCCTAAATACTTGTGCCTAGCTTGTGCACGCATTGGGCATATTCTATAACCATGTGCATACATTTTAGCAATGCCCGTGCTTCTTGCCTGACCACACCCCCTTTTCAGGTTCACACACTAGAGCCGGCGCATAGCCCTTTATAGAATATGCTAGCCTAGTTGGTGTGTAGCTTAATTAATGTCAAGTGGCATCAATTATAAGTTGATTGCTAATTATCAGAGCACACCAATTTTGCATACACGGTATAAGGCGCCATATACCGAATTTGGGGGGACATCCTGATTTATGTGTGTAAAAGGCCTTTTATATAATTATATCATGCCTAAAAGTGCAAACCAGCAAGTGCATATACAGTGGGTGTGCTCAGGGGACGAGTTTGAGCAGACAGTGGGCGAAGTCATGATTTACATATGTATTTTACACTCTAACACTTGGACTTGTTCCAGAGTAGGTGCAAATACTATTGCCCACAATCCAAGTGACCTTTGAAGACTTTATGCTGGTATTTTATAAAGATTCACTTGATCAGATCAGTGCATGTTACTACATTTTCTTATCTGAATTCAGGAAAAGGCCTCAGAAAAGGAGCCTACGCACAGTCTTATCATAGACCAGAATAATCCGCGCAGTTTACATTGCTCCAAGCTCCAGTCATCAGCCACGCGGATTATTCTGGTCTATGATAAGACTGTGCGTAGGCTCCTTTTCTGAGGCCTTTTCCTGAATAGATAAGAAAATGTAGTAACATGCACTGATCTGATCAAGTGAATCTATTATAAGGGGTGTTATATTGGATATTTTTGATCACTTGGGTTGATTTTTTTCTTTAGTGGTATTTTATAAAGACACATAAACATTTATGTGTCTGGATGAAATAAGCAAAAAACAGGCATCTCCTCATAGTGCTCTTAGCTTTTATATTTAAATGGGCTGCCATACAGAAATGGACAATCCAGGGAATGGTCCACCAACACTCCATCCCCCATCTTTTTATTTTACAACTCTTTACAGTTTTAGAAATACAGAATTATATATTATAATCTAACCTATATTTTACTGAGTAACATTATCATTAGGTCATGCTCTACTGATCTGATAAAGGAAGCATAGCTCTTAGAAGGTACAAACAAAGGACTTCTTTTGCAAAATTGTGGTAGCGTCTGCTGCTGTGGTAATCGCTCCGATGCCCAAAGTGATTTAATCAGAGCGTGTGGCAGCTGCTACTTCTAGTTTGTAAAAGTGGGGGAAATTTATTAAGTTTATTAAGTTAGTTCAGGATTAAGGTATCGCCTACAATTTACTGGCGATATCTATTTCTGAAAATTGAAGTAGACTAACTTGTCGTGAAGGGAATCACCTGGGGCGTAGGCAAGTACAGTAGAATCTGTTATCCAGCACCCATGGGGATTGGTGAATGCTGGATAACTAGTTTCTGGTTATTATTTTAGTTAATGTAAAGATACTTGTGTCTCCCTTCCCACCTTACTCAATCATCCCCTCACCCCCACTTGTAGGTCCAGCATCTTCTTCCCTTTCTTGGTCACTTTTCCCCTTTCTCTTCCCCCCTTCTCCCCCAACTCCCTCCCTCCCTTACCTGAAGCAGCAGAGCTAGTCCTGACATCCTCCTCCCTCCCTCCGTTCCTGAAGCAGCAGAGTTGGTCCTGACAAAACCCTCCCTCCTCCCTCACTCACCTGACGATGTAGCGGCAGCCAGCGAGCAGAGGAAGCACCAGTAAACAGGCAGCTTCTGGCTAGCCCCAGCAGGGATTTTTTCTGCCAAACTGACCAACCCCCCCTCTCCGCTCACAGGAACCCCTTCCCCCTACTTTAGAAAGAATTGGCAGGAGGAATGCCAACTACCTTCTGCCATCAGATGACCCCCTCCCACCTGAAGAAAGAAGAAATGGTCTGTCAGAAAAGGATGCGTAATAAGGAAGGAACTGGGGCTGATGAGGGGATGGGAATGAGAGGGGGTAAGTACAGAGGATAGAAATGGGAGACAAGGGACAGTAGATTGGACAAAGAAAGATGGGGACAATGGGAAGACAGGAAGAGAGAAGAAATGGAAAGAAAAGGTTGAAAAAAAGTGGCGGAAGGTGGAGGAGACTGGAACAACCTCTTTAGAAAAAATAAAATACCAAGACAACAAAGGTAGAAAAGAAAAATTAAGAACATAAGAATAGCCTTACTGGGTCAGACCAATGGTCCATCTAGCCCAGTATCCCGTCTTCACAGTGGCCAATCCAGGTCACAAGTACCTGGCCAAACCCAAATAGTAGCAACAGTCTATGCTAGCAATCCAGGGCAAGCAGTGGCTTTTCCCATGTCAGTCTCAATAGCAGACTATGGACTTCTTCAAAAACTTGTCCAAACCTTTTTTTTTTAAAACCAGTTACGTTAACCGCTCTTTCCATATCCTCTGGCAATGCTTTCCAGAGCTTAATTATTATCTGAGTGAAAAAATATTTTTTCCTATTGGTTTTAAAAGTATCTCCCTGTAACTTTGAGTGTCCCCTAGTAATTTTTGATGGAGTAAAAAAAATTGATCCACTTGTACCCATTCTGCATCACTCAAGATTTTGTAGATGTCAGTCTTATCTCCCCTCAGCTGTCTCTTTTCCAAGCTGAAGGGCCCTAACCTCTGTAGTCTTTCCTCATATGAGAGTAGTTCCATCCCTTTTATCATGTTGGTTGCTCTTTATTTGAAACATTTCTAACGTAGTAAATGACAGCAGATAAAGACCTGAATGGTCTATCCAGTCTGCCTAATAGGTACATGCATTACAAATCCTTGATTAAGTTCAATTGTCTTTGTTCATTGATATTTCTGGGTTATAGACCATAGAAGTCCAGTAATGTGCTTAGGTTCCAGCTACTGGAGTTGCCGTCGAAGCTCACTCCAGCACCCATAGATGTCAGATAAATGTAGTTTCTGGTTGCTTGAGAGTTGCTATTAAAAATAGGCCTAACTAATACTATATCCCATATTATGCCATGCCAAAAACTGCCAGACAAATTACTGGACATGTGGTAGGCAAAGCGTGGGGGTACTCGGGTGTGGCGTGCCAAGTTTACACTTACATTTCTGCCAGAAATTGATTTTATTTCCATTTTTATTTAAAGTATTACAGTATTTCTTAGATTTTTTTTTTTCTGTTTGCTTGAGAGTTCTGGTTAATTGAGTTCCGGTTAACAGAGAGTCTACTTACTGTATCTATTTAGCAAAGTGTCTCTTCATATTCTTTTTTTAGCTTTCTTTATCAATGCTTTGCATCTAGCTTGCCAGTGCTTATGTCTCTTTGTATTTTCTTCATTTGGATCCTTTTTCCATTCTTTAAAGGATGTTTTTTGGGCTCTAATAGCCTCTTTCACTTCACCTTTTCATAATGCTGGCTCTCATTTCTTCTTCTTTCCACCTTTGTAATACGTGGAATACATGTGGTTTGGGCTTCCGCAAAAGTATTTTTAATAATATCCACGCCTGGTTTACAGTCCTCCAGTTTCTTTCTTAATGACACTTCAGCAGGCTAGAGGCAAGAGAGATTTGAGCTTCTTCCTGGATTTGTCAGAGGTGAACACATGTTTTTAGAAATTGGGAGTGGGGAGGGGGTGGGTTGAATTGGAAAGTGTCAAATTGGAAAGTGTCTGTCAGTTCTGGGAAAACTGCATCTTTCTTTTATTTCAGGGATCTCAAAGTCCCTCCTTGAGGGCCGGAATCCAGTCGGGTTTTCAGGATTTCCCCAATGAATATGCATTGAAAGCAGTGCATGCACATTCATTGGGAAAATCCTGAAAACCTGACTGTATTGCGGCCCTCAAGGAGGGACTTTGAGATCCCTGTTTAATTATTGCATTTTGTAGTGCACATTTTGCTTTCTTGTTTACTGGTACTGCACTGCTTATAGAGTTTAGTGCTTCATCAGCTTCAGCATTTTGTCTGCCTGTTTCTTATTTATGTTCTGTTGGATGACAGTCTATCCATGTTCTTCATTCTCGCGCCAACATTGGAGCGCAGACAATTTGGTGCAAGACACCAATGTGCCGCAGGAAAACTTACTTTTAAAGAGCTCCGACGAGGAGTATGAATGGGAAACCCTCCCAGTTTACTTCATACTCTTCGCGCTGCTGTTGGGGGGGGGGGGGGTGCGTGGAGAAAACTGAACTTTTTACGATTTTTTTAAGGAAAAAGTTCAGTTTTCTCTATAATGTGGGGAGTTGCACTCCCCTATATACTCAAATGTATGTCCTATTGGAAACACCCGGGGAACCCATCGATACACTACAAGGTACACTCGCAGCATTCATACACAGATCCACTTGCTCAAACATCAATCAGAACCCCCCCCCCCAACGGCAGCGCGAAGAGTATGAAGTAAAGTGTGTGTGGGGGGGGGGACAGGTCCCCCCCATATTCCCCGTCGAAGCTCTTTAAAAGTAAGTTTTTCTGCGGTGCGCTGGTGTCTCGCGCGCTTTTATCCCGTTACCAAGGTGAATGGTTCTTCTTGCATGTAGTTCTTATGTAGGAATCTGTAGCAATCTGGCTAGGAGGTGTAGTAGGCAGGGCTGAGTCAGAGTGGGAGAGACTGTGGCCAAATGCAACAGGACCAGTGGCAAAGCGAAGGCCCCTCTCCTGCCCTCTTTACTGCCCCCCATCTGCTCCTTCCCTGCCCCCTTCTGCAACGCGTGCCCCTTACTTTTCCCCGTACCTCTTTAACGTTCCTTGCGCGAGCAGCAACTTCAACCTGCTGCTCGTGCCAGCGTTTGCTCTTCTTCTGATGTCACTTCCAGGAAGTGACATCAGAGTATAGGTTTACGGTTGTTTACTGTATGCTGTTATTTTATAATGATCTGCCATGTTCTGTTTGTTGATGTATGTCAGGTTTTGTTTTAATTATGTATGTATTGTTGTTATGCGCATAGATGTCTGATATGCGGGTTACAAGTGTAATAACTAAGAGCCAACGCTAGTGTGAGCAGCTGGTTGGGGTTGCTGCTTGTGTCGGGAACATTAAAGAGGTCAGGGGAAGGGAAGGAGTGTGCGCACAGTAACGGGGAGGACGGGTTCTGGCGCCTGGGGCAGACCACTCCCCCTTACTACGCTACTGGACAGGACCGGGGTGTTTACTAAAATCTTCCTCTCAAAATGTGCTCCACTTTTGCTTCTCTGCAGTTCCTTCTACACAAAGGGGTGGCCAACTCTGCTTAATCTCGGGATTTCTGCTGCCCCTGACATGTGGCAACCATGCTAATTAATTAACTTAAAGGTCCTTTTACCAGGCTGGGGTAAGCCTGTTTATTGCAACTTAAAAGGGTTTATTGCAGGGCGCTCTCAAGCCTGTGATAAGTTCTGTGTTAGTGTATACAAACTACATGATAAAAAATGTATTTTTATTGAAGAGAGGGCCTGTCGGGGGAGGGGGAAGGGCGAGGGGGGGCAGAGAGTGGGTGTGTCTGCAATAATCAATTAGCATAGCTACACTACCATGTGTTAACTGATTAGTGTGTGATTAAGCCCTTATCACCTAGAAAATAAGCAACATTAGTGTATGGCTATTAATATAAAATTCAAAAATAGGCCATTTTAATTTTATGCTAAAAATGGCCTTAGCATGTGGAAAAGACCCCTATAAGGGTGCGCTCAGGTCACTTTTTAGCACTACTTTGTGAACTTGATGTTAATGTGGACAGCGCAAGCCCTGAGCAATGGGCGTTCTGCGGCTATATATAAATTTATAGCTGCATGCAATCCCAAACCATCTATTTCATTAATCAATGGTTTATGGAGTCCAAACATATGGTCGGATCATTTCATTTATTATCTTAATCTTAGATGGGGTTATAAATCAATTAAGCAATCACTATCTCAAATGAAGGAAATAATCTCAAGGAGACATTTAGATCCGTCTTCCTTTTGGACAACTTATGAACAAATCCAAGGTCCAGACTCTCCTAAAGAGTTTGAATCACATTGAAAAAGTACCAGTTTAACCATTTTAGATAAACTAGCTCCTAAACAAAGACAAGATTTTACAATGTAATTCTAAACCATGGTTTGATGATGACCTCTTTGCCTTAAAACGTAAGTAAGGAGATTGGAACAAGCTTGGCTAAAATCAGGGAATCAAAATGACCGTGATCTTTGGAGGAAAGAGGTTCACTCCTGCAAACAACTAATTAAAGCAAAACGTAAGACATTCTATTCTTTGAAAATTTGTATAACTGGTACTAACACTAAAGAACTATTTAAAATTGTTACTAATATTTTTGAAATTAATTCTCTCTCTTTCACAATCAGCTCAAGTAAGTCCTCCTAACTCTCTAGAACTAGCAATCTATTTTAGTAAAAAAAAAAAAAAAATTGATAATCTACAATCATCTTGCTCACTGATTATAAGTAAAAAAAACCCAGGGCCTCCTACCTTCGCCAACTGACTCTTGTAATGTCAACCTAGAGGTGGGTACTTTTGCTGAACCTGAATGGGATGATTTTAGGAAATGTTATAGCAAATGTGCAAAATCATATTGTTCATTAGACTTGTGTCCCCCGATAGTGATGAAAACTAGCGCCTTTAAAGTTTCAATTAGACCTGTTTATCTGGATAATTTATCTGCTCGATAGTGGCACTTTTCCCTCATCTGGAGGTCATATCATTGTAACTCCAATTTCCAAGGATCCCAAGGGATTAGTGGCTAATTATAGGCCTATCTCGTCAATCCCATTCTTTATAAAAAATTATGGAAAGCTTGGTAAATAACCAATTTTTGCATTATTTGGAACACTATAGATCACCGTCAGGATTTAGACCATTGTATAGTACAGAGACAATATTGGCATCACTGGTGGATAATTTATGTAATCTTTTTAGTAAGGGCGCTAGTGCTCTGATCTTGCAGCTGGACCTAAGTAGTGCGTTCAACCTTGTCGATCATGATAAACTTTTGGAATATCTGGATGCTATAGGCATACATGGCCAGGTTTTGAAATGGTTTGAAGGCTTTCTTAAATCTAGAACTTACCAAGTAAAGCTGGAGTAACCCTTGTGGAGTTCCCCAGGGGTCTCCTTTGTCTCCATTGCTTTTTCACATTTATTTGGCCTCTTTAGGCAATAGATTATCTCAGTTCAAAATTAAATTATTTAGCTATGCAGACGACATCACTGTTTTAATTCCTGTACATGCTTTTCTCTTAAATCAATCAAACTGTTATCGAGATTCTACAGACAATTGAATTTTGGATGGCAGAATTCAAATTGAAAATCAATACAGAGAAAAACAAATTTTTCTATGCATCACCAAATTTAAATAAAGATATTACAAACTTGGTGTAATTTTAGATCGTACCCTTACCATGAAAAATCAGGTTGACTCATTGGTTCGAAAGGGTTTCTATACTCTATGGCAGGGGTGCCCAATATGTCGATCGACCGGTTGATCGCGGAGGCAACGCAAGTCGGTCGCGGAGCCATGCGGTTTCCCTTCTCTCTTTTTCCCTTTCTGACTGGCGTCCAATTAATCTGCCTCTTGGAGAATGCCGACCAATCAAAGTGCTGGTAGGGTGGAGTTAGAAGGTCAGCGGGGGATGGAGCTTAGCGCCGTACTACGCGAGCCAGAAGAGGTGCGCAGGTGTTTGGGCAACCGGGCGAAGCGCTTCCATCTCTGGGCCGTTTGTTGACTGTGAAAAGCGCCTGTTGTGGTAAGAGCCGAGGTTGGGAAGAGTTGCTTTGGGACACAGTGCGAGTCCCTTTCCTAGAAACAAATTGGATATCAGAGGACCAGTGGTGTACCAAGGGGGGTGCGGTCTGCCCCGGGTGCACGCCCTAAGAGGGTGCACAGCCAGCCCACCGGGTCCGGAACCACCCTCCCTGCTCTGTCGCTGTTACTTTCCAGAACCAGCAGCAGCGACAGTAAACTTTAACTTGAGTCATCGTGGAACCTGTCTGCACCTCCCCATGGCTGCTGGTCCACCCCCCACCGGCATCACTTCCTTGTTGGATGTACAGCAAGGTCCCGCGAAGACTACTTTATGTTTAAGTTTACAGTACCATGTGTTGCTTTTCTTACTGGAGCTGGGGGTTCAATGAAATAAATTAATTGGCCGTGTGTGGTTTTTCAGGTTGCAGCACTATGAGACTGGTGTTCGCCGCCCACATAACTCACTCCTGAGCCAGGGTTGGAGGATGATCCCACAGTCGTAAAAATATCAACATAACAATAAACTTATATCGGCCGGGTGTGGTGTTTCGGCTGGAGCTTGCTGTGATCTCACGGCCGTGTGTCAGTTCAAAGGTTGCAGCCTGCAGCACTTTAAAACTGGCCGAGGTGACTTTATTAAACTCTTTAAGTGCTGCAGCCTACAAAATCCCCCATGGCCAAGACGAGGAGGGTTTGCTACCAAGTGCTCAAGGGGAGGAGCAAAGAGCACCGCCCTACCCCTGGCTACAGCCTGGTGAGGTGAAATGCGCCCACATGGAGCATTTGTTTTAAATAAATTGTGTTTTGCATATTTGCTAGTCCTGCTGTGTGCATTACAGCAATCACACAGCCCTGCATTTTTATTTTTTTTTTATGAACCAGTGCTGGGATTTAGAAAAGAACCCATTGCTCCCTGATCTTCCAGTAATGGGATCTGAATGCAGAGAGAAAAGCTTGAGCCTTACCCTGAATACAGATGGGACTAGCAGCAGAGAGAGAGAGAGAGAAGAGGCGAGAGACAAGGAGAAAGAAACTGTAAAAAAAAGAGAGGCAACCGGGAGAAGAGTTCAGCCTTCCCACTACAGCAGTAGCTAGCCTACTTTTAAACTAGCTGATTAGGTTATGCTTGAGAGCTTCAGGTCTGGCAGATCCCCAGCTCATAATTAGAACCTTGCATAATATGGGTCACTGGCATGGCTGAACCATTGATGGTACTCCCTGCAAATGGGAACACCCTGCTTTTAGTTTGCACTTGCATTGCTTCAGTGGGTCACAGCTGCAGAGTCACTGGAGCCCAGAAAAGCAAGCATCCAGATGATAGTTTTGGGCCAGTGGAAGCTAGGACTGAGACTTAGCCGGGACAGGGCAGGCATGGCACAGTAAAGAAGTGAGGCTGAAAATCCAAAACAGTATGTGGCCTAGCTGGGAAACGGCAACAAGGCAGAGTATCAGCTGTTACGCTGTGGCGAGTGCTAAAAACCATGGTGTGAGGGGCTAGTTTGTGATTACATATTCCATACTGGGCGAAGGTGTGTTCTGTGTGTACAAAAGACATGGTTCTCTGTTAGCATTGGCTGTGCAGGATCAATCTGTACTAGTCTGGCTTATTTAGCTTTACAGTGGGTGTATTGATGTTCTACTGCTCACTGCAGTATCTAAGATGTTGTCTTTTCCTTCTTTTGCGATATGTGGCTTATTAAATCATGCTTTTCATATAGATGAGGGGGGTGTCAAAAACTGATGGGCCCCGGGTATCACATATGCTAGGTACGCCACTGCAGAGGACTGGATTAGACCCTGCATCCCAGCCCTGTTTCATGCTGTTATGCAAGGTAAACAACATACAGTAAAACCTTGGATTGCAAGTGTTTTGCAAGACAAGCAAAACATTTGATTAAATTTTAACTTGATATACAAGCAATGTCTTGCAATACGAGTACATACAGTATACACACATCACAACTGAGCCGATGGTTCTTCTCTCTCTGACGCTGCAAGACTATAGCAACTGTTCTAAATGAGCAAAGTCTTGCAATACGAGTACTTACAGTATACACGCGTCACATCATCATAACTAAGCCGATGGTTCTTTTCTCTCTGACACTGCGGGAGTGTAGTGACTGTTCTAAACAACAGTGTTCTCACCAGAAATTTTTTCCAGCCGGGTGGCATGAAAAGTAGCCGGGTGGGGCGGAACAGGGAAATTTGGTGGTGGGGAAAATTAAGGGCTCCTTTTACTAAGCTGCAATAGCGTTTTTAGTGCGTGCAGAATTGCTGTGCTACACGGCTAGAACTAACGCCAGCTCAATGCTGGCATTAGCGTCTAGCACGTGCGGCAGTTCTGCGCGAGCTAAGCGCGTGGTAAAACCGCTAGCACAGCTTAGTAAAAGGAGCCCTAAATATGTACTATTTGTATTAGTTAATTATTATTAGTTATTTTCCAGTGCTCAATATGACTTCCTTTCTTAAGGTTTGACACTTGTTCCATAATTTTTTATTAAATTTAAGAAGTTCCAATTCTAGAAGTGAATAATTAGATATTTGCCCTCTTTCAAATGGTATAGAGCAGCGTCTCTCAAACTTTTTTAACTCCGGCACACTAAACGGAGCAAATGTTTTTTGTGGCACACTAAATGCAGCAAATGTTTTTCATGGCTGGAAAATATTTCTGGGGAGAACACTGTTGCCATTAGTTTTCAAGGTCCAATCACGTCAAAGAATGATGCTTATCTGGGCAGTTGTATAATAAAAAGAATGGATAAGATAACATGAGAAGTGAAATTGTCATGAATCAGAGGTATACATACCCTGTAGGTCCTAAAAGCAGGCTTGTGGATTAGATATAAACTATGAAGGCAGTGGTGTACCTAGCATATGTGACACCCGAGGCCCATCATTTTTTTACACCCCCCCCCCCCCCCCCATCTGTATGAAAAACATGATTTTTAGTAACAATCCACACATTACACAAGAGTGTACCTCGGAAAAGGCAGCATCTTACATACTGCAGTGAGCAGTACAACATCAATACACCCATTGTAAAACTAAACAAGCCAGTCTAGTACAGATCAATTCTACACAGTCAATCCTAACTGAAAACCATGTCTTTCGAAAACACAGAACACAGAAAACACCTTCGCCTAGTATGGAATCAAGTTTCAAGTTTAATAGGTTTTTTGATTAATCGCTTAATCATACTTCTAAGCGATGTACAGTTTAAAATTACATTTGTTGGGTGACAATAAAATAAATAAAAATACTTTAAAAAAAATACAAAATTACAATCAATTTAACATACTCATAACATTAGGTAAGGAGGAATGAAATACAAATCTTTAAAGTAAAGAGAAGACATTAAGGGAAAAATACAGAAGGTTAACAAAATAACAAAACATAATAAGATAAAATTTAATGGGGTTATAAGATATTAAAATTAGTTTTCAAAGGCATCCTTGAAAAGAAATGTTTTTAAATTACTTTTAAATTTTCCGAATTCCTGTTCTTCCCTTAAAAATATTGGAAGGGCATTCCAAGTCTGTGGTGCAGTAACCGAAAAAATAAATTGTCGTCTTGTATTTATAATTTTCAACGAAGGAATAGTCAATAGGTTTATGTAATCACAAACTAACCCCTCTCCCTTTTACAAAACTATAATGTGGTTTTTAGCCATGGTGGTAACAGCTCAGACTCTCATAGAATTCTGAGCAATTACCACCATGGCTGGTGCTAAAAAAACGCTCTACAGTTTTGTAAAAGCGGGGATAAAATAGAAAAACGTAGACAAAGGTTAAATTGAACCACCAAGAAGCTGGACTCTGTATACAATGCAACACCACAGAAACAGCGATGCATCTCCCCTAAAGCAAAAAAATAAATAGAATTTTTTTCTACATTGTCTTCTCTGGTTTCTGCTTTCCTCATAGTCTTGTCACTCTCTTCCTTTCATCCAGTCTATTCTCTCTCTGCCCCTTCTATATGGCATCTTCTCTCCTTGTATTCCCCTTCCATCTCTCCCTTCACCCCTATTATTCTGGCATCCATCTTCTTCCCTTCCCTCCTCCAATGGTCTGGCATCTCTCTCCTGTCCTTCCCTTTCCTCTCCCGCACGCCCATGGTCTGGCATTTCACTCTCTTCTCTCCCTTCCCCCCACTTCCATCAGCATCTGCCCCCTTTCTTTCCCTCTAACCCAATTCCATCCAGTATCCTTCCCCCTTATGTCTCTCTCTCCTTTCCCTGCACACCAATTCCATCATCATCTGCCCCCTTTTTCTCCCTCCACCACCATTCCATACCACCCTGACCCCCCTTCTTCTCCCTCTACCACCCTTCTATGCTCCTCTCTCCCTCCAAACCAGCAAGGTCCCATGATGACTGCTTCTGTTGCCTCTGCCTCTGGAAGATGTAAGTGATGTTGGAGGGGTTGGGCCGGCAGACGCAGGGAGTTGTGGCAAGGTTCCGCAATGATTGCACCTGCCAGTCCACCCCTTCCGACGCCACTTACGTCTTCCGGAGGCAGAGGCGGCAAACGCAGTCATCGCAGGACCTTCCTACACTTCAGTGTGGCTGCCGACTCTGCTTTGGAATAAGTACGGCAGCCGCGCTGAGGTGCAGGTGCCATTTAGAGCAGCTTGGAAGGTTCTGGATCCAGCCGGCTGTATACCCCCTAAGGCTGGCACCCGGGGCGGTCTGCCACTGTATGAGGGGACAAAAAATAATAAAAAGAATTGATAACTTGACCGATTTAGACATGTCATACAATTATAACCACAAAAATATGTCATAAAATGTAATTCTAAACTCAAAAGACTCCAGACGAAAAGCAGACTATAGAAAGGAAACCAGAAAAGACCGGGTAGATGAAAAGTGAAACCTGGGAAAGATCTAAATTATTGTTCAAATGAGCTTCTATTAAAACCAAAGAATAAAACCACAGCACTCAGGAAAGTAAAAAAGGGAGAGTAAAATGGACTTAACAAAAAGGTCTCTGCACTGATAAGATAAACTCGTACGCAGAATAAATGTGAACACGCGACAGTGGGGCTATGATATTTTATCTGTTGAAAGAGGCGCCAAAAAAGTGTCGGCAGTGGATTGAATGCACACTGATAGGAGAGGGGCATTGGGCTGTTAAAAAAGGCTGCTTTAATAAATAAATGAAAATACTGGTGAAAAACTAAATAAAAAACCAAAACCATGATAAAATGCCGAACCTGACTGCAAGTGGTAGTGAAAGTAGCATAAGGCACCCGTAGTACTGTTAGTGCCAGAGCTGCTTAGAATAAAGAACCGTGCTGTACATGAGGAGAAAAAAGAAAGAATGAGGTGATAAGATGTAAAGTGCTGGCCCCTCACTGCACCACTTGATAAAACTAAGGAGCGATGTTCTAGAGCAGGGGTGCCCACACTTTTTGGGCTTGCGAGCTACTTTTAAAATGACCAAGTCAAAATGACCTAACAACAATAAAAAAACACAAAGCACACTGTACGCATAGAAAATGTTAATTATCATTCCAATTCCAGGGTTTTTCAAAGAGGCCAAAGCAGATGACTCTATGCACTGTCACCTCAGTAACAACCATACAAAAATAGACAAATATACCCCCTCCCTTTTTACTAAACCACGATAGCAGTTTTTAGCGCAGGAAGCTGCGCTGAATGTCCAGCGCTGCTTTCGACGCTCATAGGCTCCCTGCGCTAAAAACCTCTATTGCGGTTTAGTAAAAGGAGACCTTAGTGTAAAATATAGACAGCAGATATAAATTCAGACAAATTTTGATCACTAAATTTAAAATAAAATCATTTTTCCTACCTTGTCTGGTGATTTCATGAGTCTCTGGTTACACTTTCTTCTTCTGACTGTGCATCCAATCTTTCTTCCCTTCTTTTAGCCTGTATGCTTCCTCTCCTCCAGACCTCATTCCCTCCCCCAACTTTTCTTTCCTCTCTCCCTGCCCTTTCTTTCTCTCTGCCGCCCTTTCTTTTTTTCTGTTTCTCTTCTTTCCTTCTGTCTCCCTGCCTCCCCTTTTTCTTTCTTCCTGCCCTCCCCCAAGCCACTGCCACTGCCATTGGGGACCAGGCCCCAAACTGCCCCGAAAGCCGATGCCGCCCCAAGCTCTCCCTGCTTCGGCTGACCAGCATTCCTCTCCCCAACGTCAATTCTGCCGTCGGGGAGAGGAAAGCTGATCGGCCCAAGATCGCGATCGACCTATTGGGGGAAATGCTGCCGGGTCCTGCCTTCGCGGAAACAGAAAGTAGGCAGGACCCAGCAGCAAGAAGAGCAAATGCTTCACTAACCTGTCTCCCGCCTTAGCCCGTAGCGAACGCTTGCTTCAGGGCTCTCAACATGTGCGTGCCGGCTTCCCGGACATAACTTCTGGTTTCTGAGGGAAGAGAAGGGAAGCCAGCACGCACACGTTAGAGCCCCGGAGCATAAGTTCGCTACGGGCTGAAATCTCCAAGCTGGGTTTTTTTAAAATTTTTTTTTTATGTTCAGCAGCAGCGGCAGCAGCAGATGATAGCCGGGCGCTTGTCTAAATTAGCTTGGCGGACCGCCCAGCTAAAAGGCCCTAGGGAGAACACTGAAGCAAGCAAAGTCTTGCAATACAAGTACATACGGTATATGCGCGTCACATCATCACAATTGAGCCGATGGTTCTCTCTCTTGACGCTGTAGTGTAGTGACTGTTCTAAATGAGCAATGTCTTGCAATACAAGTACATACAGTATACACACATCACAACTGAGCCGATGGTTCTTCTCTCTCTGATGCTGTAATGTAGTGACTGTTCTAAATGAGTGCGGTCTTGCAATACAAGTATATACGGTATACACACGTCACATCATCACAACTGAGCTGATGGTTCTAAACGAGCGAAGTCTTGCAATACGAGTACGCATAATACTGTATTAAAGTTTTTGGGTTGTGGAACGAATTGTCTGAGTTTCCTATGGGGAAATGTGCTTTGATATACGAGTGCTTTGGATTACAAGCATGCTTCTGGAACAAATTATGCTCGCAAACCAAGGTTTGATTGTATATTTAAAACAAAAACTACGCTCGGTATATATATATAAATAAATGTATGTTTAGCATTTTTATTGTCGGTAGATCATTTTGACTTGGTCATTTTAAAAGTAGCTCGCAAGCCAAAAAAGCGTGGGCATCCCTGCTCTTTGGAAACTAAGAACTATTGGAACATATTTTGATGTTAACTCCTTTCGACTGTTGGTTCGATCATTGGTCCTTAGTCGGCTAGACTATTGCAACATCGTTCATCTTGCTGGTGCTCAAAAAAAATCTTCAAAGACTGTGTATAATTCAGAATGCAGCAGTTAGATTGATTTTTGATTTAAAGAAGTATGACCATGTCACTGATTTTCACCGTTGATGGCATTGGCTTCCGGTTGAGGCACGGATTAAATTTAAGTTTGGCTGTATTTGTTTTAAGGTATTAACAGGTTTAATTCCAGAGTATCTTACGGAATATTTCATTATTACAAATTCTAAACATTCTAGAAAATCTCATTCATTATTTTCATTTCCTTCTTTAAAGGGATGTAAATATAAAAAATTCCAGGAACGATTGCTGTCTTTTCAGGCAGCCTTATGGATAAGGGATCTGACTCACATATTTACACTTTCAAACTCGTATCAACAATTTCGACGTGCCTTAAAGACGCATCTTTTTACGGAATCTTTCAGATGTTGGATATTGGATGTTTATTCATTTGTATTACTAGTCTCTATGAACCGCATAGAACTTAATGGTATTTGCAGTATATACAGTATTATTTGCTCCATAACACGCACTTTTTTCCACCCAAAAGTGGGTGGAAATCTTGGTGCATCTTATGAAGCGAAGATACAAATTTTGGTACCCCACCGCACCACCTTTTAAAACACACCCACCTGCTGCAGTCACCGCAACACCTTTTATTAAAACAACCCCCACCCCCCCCTTTTAACCTGGTGGTCCAGCATGTATCCTTCCTTCGTCTTATTTCCTGGCCAGCAGCGCAGAGATCATCAGCACGGATGTCAGGAGCAAGCTTTACACTCTCCTGCTTGGCCCCGGGCTGCTTTCCAAATGGCTGCCGTAGGTTCTCGCGGGACCATTAACGGAAAAAATAGAAAATCAGGATTTTTACAGCTGCAGTAAAAATAGTCTTAGCTCATGGGAAAGACCTGGGTATGCTATTTTTACCGCAGCTTAGTAAAGGGATTTCCTAGTTAGGGACCAATATTCATGCTAGTTATCTGGGTAGCACTTGCTACTTAGATAACTAGTACTCATATTATCCAGATAATATCTGGCATAGATCTCAGAACTAGGGGGTGGGGCACAGGGGCCGTGGTCTCCCTCAAAATTGGCGGTGGCTCTGCTCCCCTACCTCCTTTTCTGGCCGCTGTAATTTTAAATCTTCAGCTTGTAGCATTTGTTCTTCTTTCCTTCCCTCCTCCCCCCCCTCGCCAGCGGGACTCTGCATTATGACCTCTCCTGTCTCCCCCTCCTACCTCCTCCCCAGTCGCTGTTAAATCTTCTGGAAGCCACCGCACAACATCAACGAGATGAGCCTGCTGGCCCCTGGAAATATTTTATTGATTTGATGAAGCATCAGGTAACATGCATAGTACCGTATATACTCGATTCACCGCTAGATTACCAGGGATACTTAAGGTATGTAGGAGGAGGCGGGAAGGAGATAAAAATACAATAAAACCTTGGATTGCAAGTAACTTGGTTTGCAAGACAAGCAAAACATTTTATTAAATTTTAACTTGATATACAACCAAAGTCTTGTAATACGAGTACATATAGTATACACGCGTTACATCATCAAAATTGAGGCGATGGTTCTCTCTCTGATGCTGCAGGAGTGTAGTGACTGTTTTAAATGAGCGAGGTCTTGCAATACAAGCAAGTATAGTATTTTGTATTAAAGTTTTGGGGTTGTGGAACGAATCGTCTGAGTTTCCATTATTTCCTATGGGGAAATTCGCTTTGATATACAAGTGCTTTGGATTGCAAGCACGCTTCTGGAACGAATGATGCGCGCAAACCAAGGTTTGACTGTAATTAGAATTGGCTGGGACAGGAGGTGGGAGGGATCCTTCCTGTCCCGGCCACCGCTGGACCATCAAGTCTCACGGCAGGCCCAGTGGAGGCCTGCAAGGCATCGAGAGGGAGAGGGGAAAAGCTACAGAACCTGGCAGGGAGAGAGGGGGGCTGGGTGCAAAGAACCTGGCAGGGGAGGGAGGGAGTGAGGAGGTTGAATGCAGAGCCTGACAGAGCAGTGAGGGAGAGGGAACAGGGTGCAGATTCTGGCAGGGCAAGGCACTGCACTTGAATATTGGATCCCCCCAGTTTTTATTCGAGTTAACCTTTTTTTGAGAGAGAAAAAAAGTTACCTCGGTTTATATTCGAGTATATATGGTATTCTATGAGTAAAACAGAAATGGAGATTTTACAGACCCGTTCCTTCATAGCATCTCTTTCATTTTCTGGTACTATAATTTGGAGATCATATTCTATGCCAGATGTATTTAGGTTTCTTCATCAAATTCCATCTAAAAATGTAATTTTGTATTAAGTTGCTTTGAGGCCCTTTTAATAAAGCTTAGTGTGTGCTAATGGACATTACTGTGTGCAAAGTGCAAACAGGATCCACAGCATTTAGCACATGCTATTTCCACTAGCATGTGCTAAGCTTTAGTAAAAGAACCCTGTTAGTTAATTATAGTCTTTGCATAGTTGCCCTAAAAAACCAATTTTTTGTTTCCTTGTAAAACAAAATGCTAAACCTGTATATTGATTTCTTAGAAGCCGTTAAAAACTTTCCTGAGCCATCTTGAATTTCAGCATTTCTTTATCTTCTCCAAGCCCTTTTTTCATCTTCTAAAGTAGGGGAAGGGAAACTTTAGATTCTATTTTATTGGCATTAACAGAGAGATCTCTCTGGAGAGATGCAGAGCAGTGCTCAGTTTCTGCCAGACTTGCAAAATATGCGTTGTGTACAGATTCACCAGGTCACCAGGGCCTTGCCATTCAATTATGGATTGAGACTGTGCTGACAAAAAGTACATTTTGCATTTCAGAATTCCCAGTTCTCTTTGTCCTTCGACTCCATACAATACTGATGTAGCCTCTCTCGCCATCATGTTCCTTTCTAAATATCATGGGATTTTTTTCGTGTAAAACTAATTCAACATTTTAGCTGAAGCATTAATAAGTAGTACATGGACCAAATCTCCAATCTGAGGCAGTATGTTCATTTTAATGGTAGCTATTCCAAGTAGCCAGGAAAGCCTATAGCCCATCCGCATATCAAGGTCTTTCGCAATGGTAATTATTAACAGAGGTTAATTAAGTTGGAACAGGCTTCTCTTTTCCACAAACAAAGAAAAAATTGTACACAAGGGTACAAGATGCAGGCTAGGTTTATTAAATCAAATATACCATATACTGCGGCTAATGTCACCACCTTTATACAAACCAAGGGACCCGAAACGGTCCGTGTTTCGGTTAATACTCCTTCATAAAAAATAAACAATTGTTGAAGGTCACGGAAATGTGTGAGCAATGGAACCCTTTACATTTGTCTTGGTGGGGGAGAGTCCAAACAGTTAAAACGATGATTTTGCCTGTAGTTTGTTACCAAATGGGAATATTGCCATATAGACGGGAAAGCTGCAGAATGTTTGGTTTCTGGGGCAGGCTGACGGTAGTAGGCTCACCTCGCTGCTGCTACCTGCTGGCCCAAAGCTTAAATATTCGGCAGAGGAGGTAGGTGAAGGACAAGGGAAAGGAAAAACCGGACAAACTTTTAAAATTTAGAAAGACATCCGGACACCCAGACATTCCTATAAAAAGAGGACAAATCTGGGTAAATCCAGACATCTGGTAACTTTAGGTACAGGTGAATATAGGGACGATTCCAGACATGTCCCCCTTTTCAGCAGCTGTAAGGCTTCCAGGTGGTTTTGGTAAATTTCCACCAATTGTGAAGAAAACAGCCTGGGCTCCTTTGGTGCTCTCTTTAGTGGGTAAGCAGCAGCCAGCAGCGATTCTCACAGGCTATCTGCCACTAACCCAGAAGCCTCCCTTCTGCTGCATCCTGCCCCCCTCTGACAATTTCCTGTTTCTCTGCGGCAGAGGGGAGGCTTCCAGGTTAGCAGCAGGCAGCCTGTGAGAATCGCTGCTGGCTGCTGCTAACCTGCTGAACAGCAAGAAGAGAATTTTAGGAACTGGACAGTGAGGGAGGGAAGAAGAGATGCTGGATATGGGGGTGAAGAAGTAGGTGGGGAGAAAGGGACCACATTGACTGAGTTTCAACTACAACACAAGAAAAAATAAGTGCATATAAGTGCAAATAAGTGGATCTCTGATTCGTTTTGAACGGATGTGGGCTTCTCTCATTGATTCCACCAGCCTATCACTTGGCATAACCCTATGAGTTTCTTGCATACACAATGTCCATGTAGTATTATATGATTCTTTGCATATTATAGCTGTCAGGCTGCGCTCTCTGTTATTGGCTGGCATATTTTTAAGTCTAATGGAAGAGTATTCCAGATCTTAGGGGCTGTCACAGAGAAAATGGAGGTGCGACGAGTACCGATTATTTTTAATGATGGAATGTTAAGATTGTATTGAGTTCAGTCATCTTCATCTCTCTGTACCCTCCTTTCAAGTCAAGCCATTTCCACCTCCCTCAATCCCCCCTTTCTAGTCCAGCCATCCCCACCTCTCTTCCCTCTTTCAACCCAGCATCTAATTCTCTCCCCTTTTCTCCCTCCATTCCTGACCCCTCAGACCTCCCTTTATAGCTCCTGCTCAGTTTTTCCAGTTATAGCACAGAAGTACAGCACTGCAATGCAGAGCCCATCTCAAACGGACTGTGCATCACAGGTGGGTCCCACCCCCATTGCACATGGGGCTGAGACCTGGCTGAGACACACAGCGTGGTTGAGGAAACTGCATTGCTGCACTGTACTTCTGTGGTGCCATCGTAGGTAAGGAGCTATAAAAAGAAGTATGAGGGGAGGGGCTGACATCAGCAGCGGGAGATGACAAGAGGAGAGACAGGCGGGGATATGCACACTAAGGTATCTCTGTCCCCATTTTTAAAATCAGGAACAGATGGTTGCTAAAAAGGAATCTTCAGGGACAGGGGCCTGAAATTGGGGACAATACACAAAAATTAGGGAAATCTGGTAGCCCTGTTTTGGATATTGGCACTTGATTGCCGACTCTACTCTCAGAATGCCCCCAAGATAGCTTTTTTGTGTTGGGTGCCAACCGGTCATTTTTAGTGGTACTAAACAGTTAAGTGCCACAGAAAATTACTGGTTAGCCTTGAAAAGGAATTAAGCCAGCCAGGAGCCGTTTCTGGCCAGTTAAATTGCTTTGAATATCAACCCCTAAACTTTTAAATTGAGGCTCATAAAAAGCAGGTGGCACTAGGGATGGATTTAGGGTGGGGAAAATGTGTAGGAGTTGAGCACTGATTTTCAGGATTAGTCTCATAAATTAGACTCATCAATCTAGGCAAATGAATGACAGGTCAAAATTTATAAGTATAAATTTTAAACTCCTAAATTAAGATGAATTTTCAACTGAAAACTTAGGGCCCCTTTTACAAAGCCACGATAATGATGCTGCCATGGTAAAAGCGCAGAAGCCCATTCCATTCCTATGTGTTTTAGTGCATTTACCGCAGCAGCATTGCTACCGCAGCTTTGTAAAAGGGGCCCTTTAGGCTCCTAAGTTCAGCTGAAAATAGGGCACAATATTAGGAGCATAAATTTAGGAGCTCAATTTTTTTTATTTTAAATATCAGGCCCTATATTTATTTATTTCTTGTGAAAATCCTTCATTGAAATTCCTTAAAGCAGTGACCTGGGAGAACTCCAAACTGAAAATTAGGGCATAGATCAGTGGTCTCAAACTCAAACCTTTAGTGGGGCCACATTTTGGATTTGTAGGTACTTGGAGGGCCGCAGAAAAAATAGTTAATGACAACTTTGCATGAGGTAAAACTCTTTATAGTTTATAAATCTTTCCTTTAACAGTTAAAGGAAAGATTTATAAACTATAAAGAGTTTTACCTTAAGCAAAATTGTCATTAACTATTTTTTCTGCAGCCCTCACACATTTAAAGTTTAATATCTTTCCTTTCTCAAAACTGACACATTTCAATCACTATATTGAAAATAAAATCATTTTCCCTATCTTTGTTGGCTGGTGACTTTATTTTTCTGTGCTTTTAACTATGTTTCCAGGGCCTTCTTGTCCTTTGACTGTTTTTCTCTCCATCTTCACTTTCTGCCTTGCGTCCATCTTTGGCATTAACTTAATATTCAATTTTTCTGCTTTCTTTTCAAAATCTACGTTTCCATGTCTTACCTTCCCTTCTATCTCTCTCTTCTTCTGTCCCTATTTCCATGGTCTGACATCTCTTTCTTTCCTTTCTCTCCCTCCCTCCTTCCTTCCTTTCCCCTGGTCTGGCATGTCTCCTTCCCTCCCCCAACTTTTTATTTCTTTCACCCTGCCTCCTTCTATCTTTCTCTCTCTCTCCATGCCCCCTTTCTTTCTATATATCTGTCTTTCTCTCTCTCTCCGTGCCCCCTTTCTTTCTCCATGCCCACCCTTTCTTTCTGTCTTTCTCTCTCCATGTCCCTTTCTGTCTGTGTCCTATCTCCCATCTTTCTTTCTGTTTCCCTGTTCCCCCCTTTCTTTCTTTCTCCCTGCCCTCCCCCAAGCCACCACCATTGGGGAACAGGCCAGCGCCAAGGTCTTAGCTCTCCCTACTTATCTTCCCCAGCGCAGGGCCGACCAATTCTCTCCCCCCGACGTCAATTCTAACTTCTGAGAGGAAGTTCCGGGCAAGCCAGGCAGCAATTGGCTGGCCCGGAACTTCCTCCCCGACGTTAGAATTGACGTCGGGTGGTGAGAATTGGTCGGCTTTGAGCTGGGGAAGATAAGCAGGGAGAGCTAAGACCTCGGCGCTGGCCTGTTCCCCGAATGCGGTGGCTTGGGGGAGGGCAGTGAGACAGAAAGGGAAGCAGATTGGGGACCCCTGCTTTAGGCGAGCCACGAGCCATTTGCCGACATTCCCTCCAGAGAGACTTCTTTAAGTCCAATTACAGCAGTCGCGGTCTGTACGCGATTGTCCTCTCCTCAATCGGAAAACTTGTGAAGTGGAGAGGACAGATCGCGGGCCGCAAAATAGTCCCTGGGGGGGTCGCTTGTTTGAGGCCGCTGGCATAGATAGAAAACAAAGATTGACAGCAGCTAAAATTACAAGCTTACCTGCTTTCCTTTACTCTTGGCAATACTACAGAAGTTATTTGATCCCTGGTTTTTTGTTAATCACAACTAAGAATCCTTTGTGCTTTTCTCATGGTTTTCTTTTTAATTCCGTTTCTAATTTTGCTGTTCCGCTTCAAAGTCATATGAATTAGCAATATAGTCACCGAGGATAGCAAGCTTTATTTTAAAGATGCAACAGAGTATTCTTTACATGCAAGACCTCTCTGTCTGAGAAGAGTGAGAGACTGGTAATATGGAAAGAAAAACACTTTTTTAATTCTTAGCTTAATTCATAATTAGATGTGTTGCTTTACTGGCAGTAAAAACTGTTCAGTCAGTGTCCAATAGAGAGAAATACAATGAAAAATGTTTAGATCATAGTTGATTTCATCGTGGCTGCTTTGGGCAAGATGCTGATTATAAAAAAAAAAAAAAAGAAAGAAACCTTTTGCTATAAATCTTCTCTGAAAAAACAATGTTCATTTTTTGTCATCTCACCTAGGCCGTGTACAAACTGGCAGATATGGCTTGCAAGTGTCATGGTGTCTCAGGATCCTGTAGCTTGAAGACCTGTTGGCTACAGCTGGCTGACTTTCGCAAGGTAGGGGAGCACCTGAAAGAAAAGTATGATAGTGCTGCTGCCATGAGGCTCAACCGCAAGAACAAGCTGGAGCTGGTCAACAGTCGTTTCAACACCCCCACCGAAGAGGATCTGGTCTACATCGACCAGAGCCCTGACTACTGTTTGCGCAATGAGACCACTGGCTCACTGGGTACCATAGGCAGGTTATGCAACAAGACCTCTGAGGGTATGGATGGCTGTGAGCTCATGTGTTGTGGGAGGGGCTATGACCAGTTCAAGACTGTCCAGGTAGAACGATGCCACTGCAAATTCCACTGGTGTTGCTTTGTCAAGTGTAAAAAATGCACAGAGATTGTGGATCAATATGTTTGTAAATAAAAGAACCAAAATGAAAGAAAAAGTTCAAAATATATATTATAAATATATATATATATTTTATATGTGTATAAATAAATAGATAGATAATAAAAGCTTATTTAAGAGACCTGTCTTATAAAAAAAAATTAACTTGCCTGAGCTGCCCAAGGATGGTTAACAAGTTTGGATGTCTTTGAATTTTAATGGTGAGACAGGCTGAAAACAGATTGGTCAATGGACAAAGAAGCACTGGTAAAAGGACAAAAATAAACTCCATCTCCTTAGGATAGTGAGAGACAGTCAAAAGGTAAACATCATTTTATCTTCAACAATGAAAGATAAAACCATTTCTAAACTTTAAGCCACATGCAGCTGTTCCTAAGGCCAGGGACAGTTTTTTTTTTTGTCTGAAAATCTCCTGTACTAAAACACATCACACCTCTAAAAGGCAGAACACCATGTCCTAAGACAAGAAGCAGTGCTTTGTGGAATTAGCAGCAGCTGCAGCAGTGCCTTGAATTATGTTGCAAAGATTGTAATGCGTATTCCATTGAGGACAAGTGTTCTGCCGTCATTGTTCACAATCCGAAAATGAGATTCAACATAACGAGGATGAATTTCAAGTCTGACTGGACAAGAAACCTCAGGCAGAGAGGAGAGGATGGACCACCAGTCCTAATAGTGACCACTGCCTCTTGGCAGACACCCCTGGGTGAAGAGGGTGGCAGAAGCTGTCGGTCCCTATACACCTTTAGTTCCCGCTCCTCTATTTGTACAGAAGAAAGCACAGCACATGGGTATTCTGCGTTACCTACTTTTGTACTAGTGGAAATAGCAGAATATTGCATTTTCTGAACAAAGACATCTCAGTTCAGGTGCACTTCCCGAAACAGTACATCACTCACTTTTCAAAGGCAAGACTAAGTCCATGAAAAACGCTCTTCTCTGCCTACATTTCTGCTTCAAATAGGGAAAGTGGTGGGGCTAAGGGCAGTCACACACTGTGTACATTTGTGGCTTGGATAAAAGTGAAAATGTTTAATGAAAAACATTAGTCAATAAAACTGATACCCCTGCTAGGGATTGACATTTTCTTGTATTTTAGGTGAAATATAGTATGGACCTCCTCAACCAGAACTGCACTTCCAGCATCTCTGCTGCTCATTCTCTTTACTCTTCATTGGATGTACAAGTGGTTTTTTTTTTTAGTGTTAAATCTTAACTGAGATGGCTCATTTTTTTTTTCTGATTGCTGAGTATTTATTTGTGCAAGATTGCACATTCACAAGCTTGAAGAGTGAGGTGAAGTCCATCTCTGGCTAAACCTACCCCGTAAAAATAATTTACCAGACATATGTAGAGAAAACATAACAAGATCTGACTGAATTAGCAAATATACTGTGTATTCTTACATTTGTAATGGAATGTTAAGTAAATGCAAAGTTCAAAACTTCATGACAAACCACTGAGAGCTGGAGCAAGCTGCTCCCTTTACAGAGCAAATACGGTACTATGTCATCTGAGCTTTATAACTGGATTTTGTAGATGAACAAGAATAAGTTGTTTTCTGTTTTTGTTATTTTTTATAAAAATATGAAAGTTGAAACCCCATGATGGGAAGTAGATGTTTCTCCTATCTCTGTAGAGGTCATTTTCATTGCTGTTAGTGGAAAATTTGGTGTGGAGTAAAAAAGTAGTACTGGGATAATTCTGTCTCTCAGGTGGCATTCACTGTACACTATGCTGCAGAACATCTCTGGGTTTAACCCTACAACAGCAACAAAAAAGGAAGGAGGGGTCCAACCTTGTCTGCAGAAAAAACCAACCAGGAACAAACAAAAACAAACTGCAGATGTGTACAAGATGCAGGCAGAATTTATTGTGACAAATATAAATATATAAAAACCTTTTTACCAAACAAAGGACCCGACACGGTCCGTGTTTCGGACAAACCTTCGTCGGGGGTCCAATATGCAAAAAGGTTTGAAAAATATGCCACAAAAAATGTAGAATAAAAAATCATAAACCAAAAGGTCCGATACGCCGAGAATCACTCTGTGAGATGCTTTACAGCAGTTGGCGATTCTCGGCGTATCGGACCTTTTGGTTTATGATTTTTTATTCTACATTTTTTGTGGCATATTTTTCAAACCTTTTTGCATATTGGACCCCCGACGAAGGTTTGTCCGAAACATGGACCGTGTCGGGTCCTTTGTTTGGTAAAAAGGTTTTTATATATTTATATTTGTCACAATAAATTCTGCCTGCATCTTGTACACATCTGCAGTTTGTTTTTGTTTAACCCCACAACAAACATTTTGCTTCATGCTGTATGGGCCCCAGCTGAGGGCTGTGACTTCAATGAATATTGTAATACATTTTACACAGAATTTAGCTAGGCATACAGATGAGCGCCTGGCTGATTTGCATCCGTGGGTGAATACAATGCCAAAATCAGCTCAAAAAACAAAACCCTAAGGACTAGGATAGCCAATAATGTCCAAAACAAACTCAATAAAGAATTGGCTAAACGGTCTTTGACCCTTGAGGGGAATGTAAAGGCTGGGAACTAATCGTTTAAATAATGGACATCAGTATGAGCCTTTCATAGATAAACGAGGGAATACGGGCTCAAGCAATAACTCATGGGTGACTAGCACCAGAGTTGCCCCATACATCATGTAGTCCATTTGAATATAATCACTCTAACCAGTGTAAATATGAGATAACTGCCTTATTAACATTACCATCAAGGGAGAAGACAAAAGTAATAAAGAAAAATATAGGAAAAAGACCGTTTAGACAATTCTTTATTGAGTTTGAATACAATACCAACATTTATGGGTGCTTCTATGGAGGTGCATGATAGGGACCTAAGAACATAAGAATTGCCGCTGCTGGGTCAGACCAGTGGTCAAGTTTCAAGTTTATTAGGATTTTATATACCACCTATCAAGGTTATCTAAGCGGTTTTTACAATCAGGTACTCAAGCATTTTCCCTCTCTGTCCCGGTGGGCTCACAATCTATCTAACGTACCTGGGGCTATGGAGGATTAAGTGACTTGCCCAGGGTCACAAGGAGCAGCGCGGGGTTTGAACCCACAACCCCAGGGTGCTGAGGCTGTAGATCCAACCACTGCGCCCCCGGGTCAAAGACCAGTGCCTTAACCAAGACCAGCCCTACCTGCGTTCATTCTGGTTCAGCAGGAACATGTCCGTCCAACCTTGTCTGGAGGGTGTTTTCCCTTATAACAGATTCCGGAAGAGCATTCCAGTTCTCTACCACTCTCAGCACCTATTCTACTGGCACCTGGTTGCCCAGGATCTGTTATTGAAGATTAACCTAGTATCGGGGTACCTAACATTTACATTCCCACACCTGGCATAATTGTAGGTGCATAAATGTGACAAGGATGTGCATAGTTATGAGTAAGTTAAAGACTGTAACTGCATATATGTGCAAGAGTAGCAATTTTATACATTGGTGCCAAGAGTTAAGTGCCACAATGCCATACACTTAGTACCAATTCTTTAATGGTTTCTTAGCACCAAGATCCATTATATAATACTAGAATAAATTGGCATTGGCATGCTTAAGTTAGGAGCCAAGTTAATGGCACATGTAATTTCTGGTGCCTAATTGCAGTGGCGTACCTAGCATGTGTAACACCCGGGGCCCATCATTTTTTGGCACCCCCCCCCCCCATCTGTACAAAAAACATGATTTTTAGTAACAATCCACACATCACACATGAGTACCTAGGAAAAGGCAGCATCTTACATATGCAGTAAGCAGTACAACATCAATACACCCATTGTAAAACTAAACAAGCCAGACTAGTACAGATCAATCCTACATTGTCAATCCTAACAGAAAACCATGTCTTTCGAACACACAGAACACAGAAAACACCTTTGCCTAGTATGGAATATGTAAGCACAAACTAACCCCTCCCCCTTTTACAAAACTGTAGTGTGAATTTTAGCCATGGTGGTAACAGCTAAAATTCACTCCGATGGGCTCCGATCACCAAAATAAGAAGTACTGTAGCAAGACAGGAGTTTTTGTTGAAGCAGGAAGTATATCCAAGCAGGGACAAAGATCAGAGCTGCAGCAAGCAGTGCATCTACTTCAGGAGACATCTGGAGATCTTGTGCAGGTAGCAGAACAATTCCCAGGGGTATTTATAAGGTATGGGAGGGGCTTAAGGGATTACAATTATATCCGGAGGTTGTCTAAGCCTCGTGATTGGAAGACTATTGTAGTTGTAATAGTAGGTTATGCTGGTTGTGGCAAGTCTAGACTTGCAAAAGGAATAGCTGATAAATTAGGGGGAGGGATTTATTATAAACCCAGGGGGGAGTGGTGGGATGGTTATGTGGGACAAGAAAGTGTAATAATGGATGATTTTTATGGGTGGATAAAGTATGATGAGTTATTGAGAATAATGGATAGATACCCACACCAAGTACCAATAAAAGGGGGCTTCACAGAATTTGTGGCAAAAAGGCTCTTTATTACAAATAATTGTTATGCACAAGAATGGTACACCTTTGAGAATGCAGTGCAAAGAATGCCTGCTTTACATAGAAGAATAAGCATCAGAGCTGCTACCACCACGGCTGGTGCTAAAAAACGCTCCACAGTTTTGTTAAAGGGGGGATAAAATAGAAATACATAGACAAAGGTTAAATTGAACCAGCAAGAAGCTGGACTCTGCATACAATGCAACACCACAGAAACAGTGACACATATCTCCTAAAGCAATAAATAAATAGAAATTTTTTTTCTACCTTTGTCTTCTCTGGTTTCTGCTTTCCTCATCTTCTTGTTACTCTCTTCCTTCCATCCACTGTCTGCCATCTCTCTGCCCCTATATGGCATCTTCTCTCCTTCAATGCCCCTTCCAGAAACTGTATGCTGTGACCAACAAGGTATGTTTCCTGCCTTGAATCCTCTTAAATCAACCAGAAAAGTTAAAGAAAAATCCAGGGAAGAAAGTTTCAGGATTTCTCAGGATCATAGTTGGGAAAATAATGACCCCGACCACTGGGGGAGCCCAAGAGGCCCTTGGAACACTGCCAGGGCTGACAAAGCAGGGTGTCACCCTAAGGTATTTAAACCTCTTGCAGAGAACAGGCAGGGAAGCAAGCTAGGGAGGAATTTTAAGCCGTTTCTCCCTAAGGAGTCCCCGCAGCCAAACAGGACCAGCAAACCTATTCCGATGGAAGTGTTAGAGGCTGGTCAGGCTAAGGAGCCAAATTTTCCAGGAGAACAGCCCATGGAATATGAAGAAGGTCTGGCAGAGGTTGGGCCTGAGATTGCTGAAGCTATGCAGGTGGACTTGGCTTCCACCCTCAAACAGTGAGTGGAGTTTTGTTGGTGCTGGACTGTGTGGGGAACATTTTTGTTTGCAAGCTAGGGAGTGATTTTGGGATGAGGTTTTGCTTATATCTTGGGAGGGAATTTTGAAAGTCAAGTTAAGGACTTTAATTTGCAAAACCTGTCACTTCCCTTTTGTTCCTGGCAGTGAGTGAAACTGGCCAGAGGCTTGAAGGAACTTTGGCACATTTGTGCTGTTAAATCAGTGCCTTGAACTGCTTTGGTTTTTTTTTATTTTTGAAAACTGCCTGCTCGGGAAACAGTCAGCGTTTGTGCTGAAGAAGCTGCTCTCTCTGACCCAGTTGGGAGTAAAAGACTTTGCTGAGGTCAAGCCACGGGGCTTGGTTATAAACTGTTTTGGTTTATGTATTTTTCTACTGTTGGTGTTGCTACCAGTGGGAACATTCTGACAAGTGGAACAACTATTCTAAGTAATTATCTCACCTGTTTCCAGAAGGAAATAAAGGATTTTGTTTTTCCATTGAGAACTAATTGTTTGTTTGTTTTTTTATTCCTGAGTGGGAATCCGGTCCTACAGGGTGACTCCATTTTGGGTCACACGTCAATGTGCTATTTGGAGGTTACCACTGATAGAGCTACTGAGCCTTGCCTTGAGCTACAGTGGGCCACAATGCCTCCCCCTTCCATCTCTCCTTTCACCCCCATTGCTCTGACATCTCTCTCCTCTCCTTCCCTCTCCCATACCTCTCTTCTGCAATCCCTTTCTTCTCTAATTTTCCTTTTCAATTTATTTTCTGCATCCATCTAGATTACGTTCTTACTACCTCTCATCAATTTCCTTTTTTACTGTCTACCTACAGCTCGCCACCTCTTTCCCTCATCCCCTCCAGTATTTCCCTAACTCAATCCTTTTCCCCCATCATATGCCCTCCTTTTATTTATCCCCTCCTTCCATCATCTGCCCTCTTCTCTCTCCCCACTTCCATCATCTGCCCCTTCTCTCTCTTTCCCCCCACTTCCATCAGCATCTGCCCCCTTTCGCTCCCTACAACCCAATTCCATGCAGTATCGTTCCCCCTTATGTCTCTTTCCCTGCAATTCCTTCAGCATCTGCCCCTCTCTCCCTCCACCACGCATCCATACCACCCTGACCCCCTTTGTCACCCTTCAGCATGATTCCATATCACCCTGACCCCCTTTTGTCACCCTTCAGTGTGATTCCATATCACCCTGACCCCCCTTTATTGTTTCCATAGCACCTTGACTCCCCTTTGTCACCCTTCACCATGTTTCCATAGCACCCTGACCCCCTTTTGTCACCCTTCATCATGTTTCCATAGCACCCTGACCCCCCTTTGTCACCCTTCACCGTTTCCATAGCACCCTGACCCCCTTTTGTCACCCTTTCCCATGTTTCCATAGCACCCTGACCCCCCTTTTGTCACCCTCCACACCCTTTCATGCCACCCTGACCTCCTTTCTCCGTCCCAAAGATCCCGCAATGACTGCTTCTGCTCCGATGGAAGAGGTAAGTGACATCGGAGGGGGCTGGGCCGGCAGACGCAGTTAGTTGCGGCAAGATCCCACGATGACTGCGGCTGCTGGTCTCCCCCCCCCCCCCCCCCGATGTCACTTACCTCTTCCCAGTCATTGCGGGACCTTCTTCACTTTAGCGCGGCTGCCGACTCTGCTCTAAGTAGGACAGCCGCGCTGAAGTGCGGTTTGAAGCAGCGCGGGAGGCTCCAGATCCGGCCGGCTGTGCACCCCCTATGAGCGTGCACCCGGGGCGTATTCCCCCCCCCCCCCTTGGCACGCCACTGCATAATTGAGCCAAGAAATGCACATACCCTATAATGTTCTATAAGTTATGTGCATATTCCAGGGTTACGCCCATGATCATGCCCCCATCACTAAGCAATGTTGGTGCGTATGTTACAGAAGAGTAACTAGCACTTATGTGCATAATTGCCAATTAGTGGACCTAATCAGAACACAATTGTGACCTAATTCTATATATGGTGCCCCCCCAAAAAATGTGCTGGAAAACCCCCCACGCTTAGCGCTATTGTATAAACTGCATCTTGAGTTAGGCACGGTTTAAAGAACACACCTACATCCTGTCCTAAAATAAAATATAGGTGTGGCTATTTATACCAACTAAAACTTGATGTAAATGCCCGCACCTAATGAGCTGGCCAATTGAGCATATTACATGTAACATTCCAAGCAGTACCTTGAATTATTCTTCCACTGAGCTTTTCACTATCCCGGCCCAGTGAAGAGGGAACAATCCACCCATTGAATATGGTATTCTACTCCCTCCCATTCCCTTTTCAAGATTTGCTATTATCCTTAAAGCTTATGTTTCACTTTCTTATTCAAAGGTTCAAAATATCAACCACTTTCCTATAGCTATTGCATTGCATCAGACTCAAACAAGTCCCAGTTTAGCTACACAGTCTCAAAATTTCACAGGAGTCTTTTAGCGCTTGTGGCTCATTTCAATTTCAGTTGTTCTATTAACCTTACATAAAACACAGCCTGGGCTTTAGAGGCTTGTTACTCATAACAGCAGATTTTTTACTGTTTACATGCATTTGATTCCCACGGTATTCAGAATAAATCTCTGAACAGTCCATAGGTTCTGTTTGTTCCCCTATATTGAAATCTTCCTCAGAAAAATAGATAACTTCTAGATCTACTACATCAAAATAAGTCATATCTGACTGTAAGAATTTGCCAGGCTCTCCTAGCTTCCTTAGTGAGCCAGACCTTGGAGCAGGAACGGGCTTGCCTCCTGTTTTCCCACTAGCTATGTGGTTTATGTGCCTCACTGCTTCTGCCTGACTCTTAATATGTTTAATCCCCTTCCTAGGTGTAAACTGACCTGATTGGTTGGGAAGTTCTCAAGCCTAAGGCTTGAGCAGGAGCTAACTGCTGATCTGAATAGGGCCTTTCTATTTCCATGACTTTCTCCCAAGCATTTTCCCTACAGGTTTGGGATTCTAAGGTTTCCTTTAACACCTTAGTGCCCTATATTTGGAAGGGTAAATAGACCTTTGTTTCTGCACACCTTTACCTCTGTATCTGCTGTATCTTCCTGGGAACATAATTACATACTCTGGTTTGTGGCATTGGCTTGCTCACCCTGGGTTTTGGTGCTGGAGCAGGGACTATATCCTTCAACCTGGGCTTTACCCTGGGCACTGTTGTGTTTTCTGGCATTTCACTGCCACATATCTCTGGCCCCAAAAGCCTATTTAACCCTTATTTGGTCTTGGGTTCAAGACTTGATTCCTCCTTACACCTAGATAGGACATCTGCATTTCTATGTAGTACCCCTGGTCTGTGTAGGACTGTATAGTTAAATGGTTGTAGCACAATATACCAGCGGGTGAGTCTGGGATTATGATTGCTCACTTGTGAGAGCCAGGATAAAGGGGCAATGTAATGGATTGCCCTTATAAATAATATTTTAAACACTACCCACTTAATGTTTAAGCATTCCTTTTCTATAATGGAGTATGCCTACTCCCGTGGCAATAACTTTCTACTCAGATACATGGTTGCTTATTCCTCTCCTCTGTGTATTTGAGAAAGGACTGCACCCAGTCTCTATTGTGAGGCATCAGGCTGAAGAATAAAGGGCTCTCTGAAATCGATGACCTTTAATACCGGATCTTTACAAAGATATTCCTTCAAATTATCTAGGGCCTTTAGCCTTTCTGAGTTCTACGCCAGCTGATTGGGACATGTCTTCTTCAACATATCTGTTAGCGGGGAAAAATGGGGAATGAACCTTCTGTAGTACCCTACCAAACCAAGTAAGCTACATAACTGCTTCTTGTTTCCTGGCTGAGGAAGTCTCAAATGCTCCTTACTTTATTCATTATCTTACTTTAACCTTGCCCCTTCCCACCTAACACCCAAATATTTTACCTCCGTTTCCCCAAAGGCACACTTTTTGGGGTTCACCATCAAAACCATGACCTTTAGCACTGTCAGAACTGCCCTTATAGTTTCCAAGTGTGTTTTCTAGGTGGATGAAAAAAAATGACAATATCATCCATATATGCAGCGGCATATTGGCTGTGCCCTCTTAGAACCATGTCCACCATTCTTTGGAAAGATGCAGCAGCGTCATGCAACCCGAATAGCATATATTTGAACTGGAATAAGTCTCGGGGTGGCTGGAAGGCAGTTTTGAACTTAGAGGCTTCCATCAAGGGTATTTGCCAATAGCCCTTACTGGCAGCTCCTAACTTGTCTAATAAATCTTCTTTCCACGGCATAGGATAAGCACCAAATTCTGACATTGCATTAACTGCACGGAAGTCTATGCAGAACCTCGTACTTTCATCTTTCTTGGATGCCAGTACTATGGGACTGGACCCAAGGACTACTGGATTCCTCGATCACACCCAAATCTTTCTTTTAATCCACTAGTTGGTTTACCACTGTTCGTCTGCTTTCAGGCAAACGATACAGCCTCTAGTGTACAATTTTCCCAGTATTAGTTATGATTTCGTGTTGCACTTTGGTCGTATGGACAATACTTCCTTGAACTCCATGATTACCACCTACAGCTTTTTTTCTGCTCTCTAGACCAGTGGTTCCCAACCCTGTCCTGGAGGAACACCAGGCCAATTGGGTTTTCAGGCTAGCCCTAATGAATATGCATGAAGCAAATTTGCATGCCTATCACTTCTATCATATGCAAATCTCTCTCATGCATATTCATTAGGGCTAGCCTGAAAACCCGATTGGCCTGGTGTTCCTCCAGGACAGGGTTGGGAATCACTGCTCTAGACAAACCCTGGGTTGTCTTTACTGACTCCTCTTGCCCCAGTTCAGCTGTTTGAGGACCTAGGTCAGACATGGGCAACTCTGGTCCTTGAGGGCCGGAATCCAATCGGGTTTTCAGGATTTCCCCAATGAATATGCATTGAAAGCAGTGCATGCAAATAGATCTCATGCATATTCATTGGATTCCGGCCCTCAAGGACCAGAGTTGCCCATGTCTGACCTAGGTTCTCAAACAGCTGAACTGGGGCAAGAGGAGTCAGTAAAGACAACCCAGGTTTGTCTAGAGAGCAGAAAAAAAGCTGTAGGTGGTACTCATGGAGTTCAAGGAAGTATTGTCCTCATTGAGTTCAAGAAAGTAGGTGACCTCATTGTGAGATCATCAAGGTGCACCTGCAATGTACAATGCCACAATTAAAATAGGTTTGCCTGGATCCCTCAGCTCATCCTCCAGAGGTTCTGGATTTGAATCCCAAACAACTCCCCCCAGCACATGTTCCTATTTTAATTGTGCCATCTTTCAATATTTATAGTATATATAAAGATAATCTCACTCTTTACACCAAAACAGTTCACTCCAACTTAGATAGTATAATAGCGCTAGATAATATATCAATGTTTTATAAATTCTTTCTTAGTCCAGTTTCTTTACAACAGTACATCTTAGGACTTCAGATATCCACCCTTATCGATAGATACAGGTGGTGGGATTCTTCATGATTCCAAGTACTATTTCCCAACTTATAATAAGTAAATGTGCTGTAATTAGCAAACAACATTGCTGTTTGGCCAGAAAACTAGTAGGTTTGGCATACAATGTGTTTGTATTGATGTGCCCTGTTCAGGGCCGGATTTAGATGAAAAGAGGCCCTAGGCTATTCCACTTATGAGGCCCTTTCACCTCCCATTTTTAAGTTTGTAAATTATATGAGAGATAATAAAATACATCATTACTGTGATATATATCAATATGTTAAATGAAACATGTTGTTATTGGTACTAACCTTTATAAAAAATGTGACACAGATAATAAATAAAAAAGTCGAGAACACTTATTTGGACATTTATTCTCAGCACCATATATAGTACTTGTAACAATAACTAATCAAACATAACACCCTTCCTATGTTCATAGTGCCCCCAGTGCGTCCTTCCTCACCTCACCCCCCTCCGATGCCCGCCTGCCTCCCATCCCCCTTCCATTGAACACCCCCCCATGCCATCCTGCCTGCCTGCCTTCCATTAAACCCCCCCCGCCCCCCTCCGATGCCAGCCTGCCTGCCTCCCATCCCCCTTCCACTGAAACCCCCCACCCCCGATGCCAGTCTGGGCCGCCCTGTCCTTACGGATCCACGTTTTGCCTCTCTCCCTGCAGGGCTGGGCTTTGCCCAGCAGTTTCCGGACTGACGTCTTTCCCTCCCTGATCCTCCTCCCAGGGCGAGAAAAAGAAAGGGAGAAGCCGAGTCGGCGCCCTGTTGCGGCCGGAGCCAGTTCCGATCCCGAAGCATAGAATTTCTCCTTATTTTCGGTTCAGTGTTTTAGTGTTCACTGTTTTTAGAATAGTGTAATTTTAATTTTGCTAACAATTTGAATGTAGGCCCCTCTTGATCTTGAGGCCCTAGGCTGAAGCCTAGTTAGCCTATAGAAAAATCCGGCCCTGTTTATCTGGTGGCTTATTAAATGTATTTGAGCTAAATAAAGTAAAAATAAAATCCCTAAACCCTATTTACAAGATCACATTGGAAACGTCCAAAGTCCGCCTAAGCCTGTCCACAGAACTCACGTCAATCTGAAGTCCAACAATGCTCGTCCACAAAACTCACATCTATCTGAAGTCCAATAATGCCTATAAGACCTAGTTTTACAATTGCTTTGCTGCTTGTTAGCTTCCTCTGTAGCACACTGGTTAAAGCTACAGTCTTCTACACTAATGTTCCTAGATCAAATCCAGCTCTGTACCTCTGACAGAAAATAAAATAAATGAAAACATTAAACAGATTTTTTAAAATGGTATGTGCCAACATTTTACAATTATAATTTAAAAATAGCATAAATTCGCCATTCTAATAATGTCAGAATTATAACATTATGGACATATATTGGACGTCTAATCCCCACTTTTTAAAAAACCCCAGATTCTGTAAAGGATGTCTAAAAAAGTACGCCTAACAAGGATGTCCAAACTACATCCAAATGTAGGCGCACTTTGCAGAATTTGGCCTTCAGATTCTATTATAGAACACTAGTGGAACCAGCTATAAATGTGTCTAAAATTTAGGTATGCATTCAACCACCAGGCAGCTGATATAAATATGCACATCTCATATAAATATGTATATCTCAGTGCAGCTAAAGCATGCATAACCTACAGTATGCTTCAAGTTAGGCACATAAGTGGGAGCTTCATTTATGTCCCGCTCATGTGTACACCCGTTGCACATTTGCAGAATAGCACTTAGGGAGTATAGTAGCATTTATATATGTATGTGCACACATTCAGTACATGTGTAAATACTACTAATATGCATATAAATGTGAGTGCCTAGGTTACAGAATTTTGTGGGGGGGTTTTCTATGCAAGGTTCACTTTAGCAATGTTACTTTGTACTACAGATGAGCTGGGGAAGAGGGAATATAAATAGGAGAAAAATCCCTGGATAATTGTGAATGAGGGCTTATGGCATCCGATCCCAGGTCTACTTTTGACTTTGATGAAATTTTAGATTGTAAGCTCTATTGAGCAGGAATTGTCTCTTACAAGTTTAATGTATTGGCTGCATATTGTATGTCTAGTAGCGCTTTAGAAATGATAAGTAGTGGTAGTAGTAGAAGGAAACTGCTGAGTCAAAAAAGGCGGTTTATATCTTCTTTTGTGAACTGTTAACTCAAGAATCCAGCTTCCAGCTTTTGTTCAAGTGGCAGGAGAATACTTGCGGTAAGTTCTGATAAGTCCTGAGCGTGACATGAGCTCAGCACAATTGAACCTGGTTCATATATATATGTTCTAGGCAATAAAAGAATTCTAGACTCTTAAAAGGAAAGTCCATTTACTTGTAACAGCTTTATGCTGACCATTAATTATTGGCTCTTCACTTAATTTGGAGCCTTACACTGCCCTCAGTTAAAGGGAAAAAGGATTACGGATTTGATATATCATCTTTCTGTTGGTACAGCCAAAGTGGTTTATATATATTATATGCAGGTACTTTCAAGCCCATAAAATCTCCCCCCACCCAAGACATCATGCACTTAAATACAATAAATAGCATATTTGAAAAATGACCATCCTTTCTGCAGGAAAAAGTATGCATTTATGGTTCTTTGCATTTGTATGACTGTCAGGATCTGTTGTTTTGCCTTGGACTACAGTTGCTTTTTACTCACCTCCCCCCGCCCACACAGACACCCGATGCTGCTACCCTAGCCTAATGGTTAAGCTAGCCTGAGGGTTGAGTATGGGTTATTGAGGTTGCAGTCCCCTTCCTGGTACAACTTACCAATACTTAATTTATTAATTAATAAAAGAAGTAAAACGGAAAAACTACACGATGGCCTCCTAGCCACTCAAGCCGCAAAACTAGATAACCAGATCTCTAACCTACTGATAAGCACCCCAGACTACAAGATATTCAGAAAAGAATTAAAAACCATACTCTTCAAGAAATTCCTGAAACAATCCTGACATGTTCCACTCTTTACAACTCTTGAAATGACAAAAGATCTACTCTCAACAACTCTAGAAAGGACAAATGTTCTTCCATTGTACAACCTGATAAAAAACAAATGATCTTACTTAGTTTCCCTGTCTTCCTAAATTTCGACCTATTCCTCTCCACTTTTTACTTTTCAAATACTGACAAACGTTCTACTCCTTACAACTCTTGAAATGACAAATGATCTACTCTTTTCAACGTTAGTAATGACAAATGTTCTTCCAATGTAACCCCCCTTTCATAAATCTTTTGTATTCCGCCTTGAACCGCAAGGTAATGGCGGAATAGAAATCTCTAATGTAATGTAATGTAAATATCAGTTTGATTTCCTGGTAGATGGTGTGTTTCCTGTTTGTCAGTTGATCCCGGTTTGTGCCAAACCCTGGGTCCCTGCTCGAGCCATGCTTAGTTTACTGGTGAAGTTGTGATGTTGGTGAGCCTTAGAAACACAACTCCTGAAGACGTCAGGTGGCGAAACACAGTCTTGTGTTGAGCTGAATGCTTTATGAATTGAAGAACAGGACCATCATGGGCCTCTCAGTTTATCCATGCAGTAAGTCCCTATGCAGAACTGTGTTAGAAGCCTTTCTGAATCCAAGTGCAGTATACAAAGTGCTGTTCCCTGTGCAGGGACAGCTCAAGGTACTATCTCACCCTGAGCCAACTTTGCATTCGTGTCCTCCCAACCCCATAAAGATTTTCTCTTCTCTCTCAAACACCTCATCTTACACACACCTGTGTACCTTCACATTCTAAGGTGCCGGGAGCAGTCGAAGAAGCAATCCACACACACTGTCTGCATCCAGTGCAAAGCATTCCTTCTGCTGCATCTTGCCCCACTGAAAATAGCCATGCAGGAAAGAATCCAGGTGTGCTCCTAATTTAGGCTTTTGGTTCAGTGAATTTGTGTTTGCTTCATAATCATAAGCTTACACTCTCACATTTGGGTTGACCTAGGCTCCAAGCCAGGATTTTTGGAAGAGCCATGTTTTCAGATATTTACAAAACATGGTGGATGTGTGAATCTCTGTGAGTATTGAGTTCTAAGATAGTTAAATGAGTTGCAGTGAATCCTTGTATATTTTATTTTACTCCTTTCAGGGATGGAAAGAATAATCTCAGGTGGTTTGCGTTATGTTGTCTGATATATCTTCCTAGTAATTCCACAATTCTGGGGATGCTACTGGGAGATGTAGAGTCTTGAAAGTTAAGCAGCAAAGCTTGAACTCAATCCATTTGTCAACCGGGAGCCAATGTAACTTAATAAGTAATGGTGTGACGTGATTGAAACTCAATTTGTAAAATATAAGTCTTGCTGCTGTGTTCTGTATTAGTTGAAGTTTTTTTTGTTGTTGTTAATTTCTTTGGGAGTCCTGACTGGAAAGAAAGAAAGGGGGAGGGGAGACAGGGTGCCAGAAAGAAAGAAAGGGGGCAGGGTGAAAGAAAGAAATTGGGCACAGAGAGAGAGAGATAAAGACAAACATAGAGATAGAAAGGGGCATGGGTAGAAAGAAATAAATAAAGGGGGCAGGGTGAAAGAAATGGGGCACAGTGAGAGAGAGAGAGAAAGACAGACATACAGAAAGAAAGGGGGCATGGAGAGAGAAAGAAAGAAAGAAGCGGACAGGATGAAACAAAGAAAAAGTTGGGGGAGGGAATGAGGTCTGGAGGAGAGGAAGCATACAGGAGGCTGAAAGAAGGGAAGAGATATTGGATGCACAATCAGAAGAATGAAGTGCAACCAGAGACTGATGAAATTACCAAACAAAGGTAGGAAAAATTATTTTATTTTAAATTTAGTGATCAAAATGTGTCCATTTTGAGAATTTATATATGCTGTCTATATTTTGCACTATAGCCCCCTTTTACTAAACCGCAATAGCAGTTTTTAGCGCAGGGAGCCTATGAGCATCGAGAGCAGTGTGGGGCATTCAGTGCAGCTCCCTGCGCTAAAAAAATGCTATCGCATGTATATTTGTCTATTTTTGTATAGTTGTTACTGAGGTGACATTGCATAAAGTCATCTGCCTTGACCTCTTTGAAAACCCGCAGAATATAAATGATAATTAACATTTTCTCTGCGTACAGTGTGCTTTGTGTTTTTAAAATTTTATTGTTGGTAGATCATTTTGACTTGGCCACGAAGGTAAGGGGGAGGGAGGGAGGGTAGCTGCTGAAAGACATCTAGTAATCCTTGCAGGCTTGACTGTGCAGGGAATTATTTTTGTAAAATCATGTTTTGTTATGTGACTGGCATTATTTAGACTTTAATTTCTATGAATGAATAGAATGAAAATGATATAAAATTACTTGCTTGTTTTTATGTGCGTATGCTGAAGGAAAGTGGAGAGAGAGTGGGCTGAGGACACTGAAGGGAAATGGGGAAGAGAGAATGGGGAGAAGATGCTGATTTATAAATTGACAATTGTACAGAATATTGTTTCTTTTTATACTTTAATATAATAAGTTCAATATGAAACAATTCAAGGCTTGTGTGGATGGAATCAGGTGGTTTGTGGGGATGAGGACCAAGCTTACTTGTATTAGTCCAATAAAATGGTATTTTCTTATTTCTCATTATTTGTTTTATTTTTATTTGTTAATTTGTAAAGTGGTGATTGTTATGTATCAGTTTTTTCAAATTTACATCTACTGTCTTTATATTTTGCACAGTATTAGGGGACATGTGTCACTGTTTTTGTGATGTTGTGGTGTTGCATTGTATGCAGAGTCTGGTTTCTTGGCGGTTCAGTTTAACTTTTGTCTACATATTTCTATTTTTAGTTTGTGATTATTCCATATTGGGCGAGGGTGTATCTCTGTTCTGTGTGTATGAAAAGGACATAGTTTTCAGTTGGCATTGACTGCAGGATCAATTGACTGTGCGGGATCTGGCTTGTTTAGTTTTATAATGTATGTGTTGGTGTTCTAGTGCTCACTGCAGTGTTTAAGATGCTGCCTTTTCCTAGGTACACTCTTGTTGTGCGATATGTGGATTGTTACTAAAAAATATATTTTTCATATAGATGGGGGGGGTGTCAAAAAATTATGGGCCCCGGGTGTCACATATGCTAGGTACGCCACTGCTATCAGTATAACCGTGTGGATAAATTTAGGACAGCTTTTTTGCTAGATTTGCTGTCAAGGTTATTAAGAACATTATTTTATTTATATAACCCCCCCTTTTACTAAGCCAAGGTAGAGGTTTCTACTGTGGCTGCTGTGACACTTCCTATGAGCATCGGAGCAGTGTAGGTACATTTAGCACTGTGGGCCACAGTAGAAACCTCTACTGTAGCCCACAGTGCTAAAGGGGGGGGGGGGGGGATTTGCTGTATTACCCATTGACAAAATGAACCAGAAAAGGTTTTTTTTTTTGGAGGGGGGGTAAATATTTTATTATATTACAACAGTGTAATACATTTGGTTAAAAGTATCAAGTTCTTACAGAAAATACACTATTTCATATAAATAGTATATAGAAATATAACTATATTCCACCTTCTAACAATAAGTGATAATACTAAACTACTTTATTACTATAATAACAATATTTAATTTCCATTTTTCCAGTATTTTTCCCTTCCCTACCCTTCTCCCGCCCCGGATGTGTAATGAAAAAAAACCCAAAACCAAAAAAAACTCAGAAGGCAAAATATTCTCATTTACTGTAAATCAACAAATAAAGCCAATGGACTCCATATTTTTTTAAAATAAAGCACTAAATCCTAAACATTCCGCATTCATTCTTTCATATTAACACGTAGTACATACAGTTGTCCACCAAAATGTATAATTTAATCTATCATGGCCGCAGTAGAAACCTCTACCGTTGCTTAGTTAAAGGGGGGAGGGAATTTGCTGTACTACCCGTTGACAAAGTGAACCAGAACAGTTTACAATGCTACTTATATCATAAACAATTAAATTAGAACAAACCATATACAAAAAAAATAAAAGACAACAAAGTTAAAAAAGTTCCTATCCACCCACCCCCCAGAAATAAGGTATCCAGAAAAGCTAGACTAAAATAACGTGTCTTAATACTTAAATCTAGCAAGATTACAGTAGTTTCATTTCTCAAATGTAATGGGAGTTCCAAGAAAAATAATGCAGAATACATAGTCAGAATCCAAAGCCTAGGGCAGTGATGGCTAACCTTTTTGAGCCCGAGTGCCCAAACTGCCGCACAAAACCAAAGAATTTCCTCAAAGTGCCAGCACGTCAATTAAACCTTAATAACAAGATTTTAGTATCTAAAAACTCTTTATAAAGTTGCCTGAACTATGTAACATCATTTTTAAAGGTTAGAATCTTTGTATTGTCAGAGAATCAATTTGATTCACAATCCTTTGGTTTTCATTTCAATTTATTGGCAATTTATAATGTTTTAATGATTTCATTCAATTTAATGAATTTAGGAAGAATTTGATTCAGTTACACAATATATTTTAAATGTATTATTCACATAACATGTCAAATGTATCTTGAGTAAAAAAAAAAGATAAACTTCTTAAAACTGTTAACTGTGTCAAGACTCGGTGTGCATTCCCAAAGAGTCTATACATGTTTTTTGTAAAATTTACAATCAAATTAGAAAATAGTTAAATCATTACATTTCTAATAATATGATGTAAAGAAAACAAAAGAGCTTTCAATTAAACCAACCGTTTTTATTGGAAATTCCAGATTGGAATACAACAGGGCCATGTAAAGTCCCTTTTTTAAATAACATCTTTAAATAATATTTAAATAACTTAGAAAGTGTCTTAACTACAAACTGAAAACACTGCTTCATGTAAACATATGCATTGGGCATGCTCTGAAAAAAATTAATGTGATTTTTGTTGTTGCATGCATGCTGATAACTTGTCAATCCTTGGCTCATAGTGCGTTAATTTCAGAGCAACACATGCAGCACTCATGTCATCCGTTAATCTGTTTCTAGCATCAGATTTTATATGATTCAAAGCCGAAAACAGCTGCTCACAAGCATAGGATGACCCAAACAAAGTAAGAAGAGCAATCCCAAGTGCTTTCATGGACTTAAAATTGTCTGGCAGAGAATTCCACGCTTTTAGGATTTCATTTTCAGAACTGCTAGCAGTGATTTCATTTGTCACCTTTTCACACTCAATACGTTCAAGAGCAGCACGCAGATCATTGAATTTACTTTTCCAGATAGAGCTTTCTTGAAATTCCAGTAGCTCCATTTCCAAATTTTGAATATCCAACCACTGTAAGCAGGAAAGATCAAGATCTTCAAATGTGGACTTTTCTGGGGAAGTTATAAATGAAAGGGTTGTCTCCATCTTACAGAACTGAGAAAATCTTTTACTAAAATTCTCCTTTGCTTCGGCTACAATGGTGGAATATGCTTTGTGGATTTCCTGGTGTTTTTTATGACTGTCCACAAATGTTGTAGAATTATCCAAATGTATTTTTAGGTTGGGAAAATATTTTAGCTGTCCACTCTCAAGGTCTTTTTCAAAAACATGCAATTTTCTCTCAAAAGCTTTGATGTCACTAAACATGCTTTCTGCTGTTTTTCCCATGCCTTGTAATTTTTTGTTTAGTACATTAAAGTGGTTAGTAAAATCTGTAAAGAACATGAGGTTGGTAAGCCAGGCCATGTTGGTGAGTTGAGGATAGTATTCCCCCTTTTTGTTCATATATAGCCTAACTTCTTCCAAGCAGGCCACAAATCTCTCTAACACTCGTCCTCTGCTCAGCCACCGGACATTATTGTACATCAGTAAAGTGTTATATTGTGCCTGAACCTCATCAAGAAGGGCTTGAAATTGTCGAAAATTAAGAGCACGCGCCATGATGAAGTTCACCATTTTTGTTACATCTTTGAGGACATCGTCAAGTTTTTTGCTGCTTTCTTTGGCGCAGAGAGGCTCTTGATGTATTATGTAGTGAAATTGAATCAGTGGATGTTTTGCTTCCTTAGCAAAGAAATGAATGAATCCTGATGTTGTCCCCACCATGCTAGGTGTTCCATCGCTAGTAACTGAAACTACTTTTTCTGGACTTATGTCTAGTGATGAAAAAGCCTCCATCACAGCATTGTGGATATCTATCCCTTGTGTTCTTCCAGGCAAAGACAGCAGTTTTACCAGCTCTTCTCTCATGATGTCACCAGTAGCATAACGCAAAATGAGCGCTAGTCTTGCATGGTTAGTAATATCTGTACTTTCATCCAAGCACATGGAGTAGAAGGGTGCTTTTTGTAAGTCGCAAGTAAGCTGTTGACTAACATCAGCAGCCATTCGCAGAACCCTATCTTTTGCAGTATTTCTGCTTAGCGGCATCTCAGAGATGCGTTGCACAATTTTATCCTTGTTTTGGAAATCATGGAAGAGTGAATTACTCCCAGCCAAAATTGCCTTTTTGATAAAATCTCCATCAGAGAGGAGCTTACCATGTTTTGCCATGCACAGTGAAATTTGAAAGCTGGCAACTGTAAGATGATTAGTTTTTGAAAGATAGTTGCTAAAACTAAGAGACTGGGAGTGATATTTCTTTAATTTTCCTACATGGAACTCTTTTCTTTGAGCTAAACCAAGTTCAGCAACACTGTTATGGTTGGTCTCAAAGTGACGTTTGACACTTGATGTGCGAGACACACTTTCATTACACATAATACACAATGCTTTCCCACTGCGTTCAATCACTCCATATGTCTCTGTCCAGGCCTCTTGGAATGGTCTTCCACTATCTGTTTTTGCTTTTTTTGCTGTACTCATTTTCTTTGTTCAAGACTTCAAGTCTACAAAAAGATAAAATTTGTATAATAAAAAAATGTAATGAAGTGCTATATACAAATCCGTCCCCATAAAAAAATATGTGATTGGGGAATTTTACTAATTGTAGACATCCGTTTTGATCAAAAAATATACTGTCCGGGTGAAAACCGGACTTGTGCAACCTGAGTGTATGGGAAAAGGACTTTTATTTTTCATTATTGGAGCCTTTGTTATTTTATTATGATGTTTACAAAAGCACTGTGAAGGGCCACATATACACTTTACTGTTTTTTGCTATATTGAGTTTTCCATAAGGTACAGCGCAGAGGATTAGTGTGTTGGTTGTTCACAGAGAGCCCAGCCCTCCTCTCAGCTTACTGAACTTCTCTAAGCAATCATCATAAGCAGCTTTTTTATTTCCTTGAATTAGCATGTCCCCCATGGAAGATACAGAAGTTTTTACAGAGGAGCACATTATTAGACACATTAACTTCCCACCATATCCTCACCTCTCTAGCATGGGAGCACTAGGAACTGTTCCTGATTACAGATGTCACATGTGGAGTCACACTACAGCCTCACTGAGTTCCTGTGACAGACTCAGTGTGAAGCTTCTCTTCCTCCCCCCACTTCCCCCTCACACACTGGCTCATAGGATACTAAGGGGAAGACAGGCAGGCTAAACATCCACTCACAGGACTGCAGCCAGCACAGGAGGATGGGCCGCGGCCCACCGGGACAATGCCCGGTCCTCCCAATGGTCAGTCCGGCTCTGTTGCCAGGTGAGCTGCAAAGCAGACACCGGCACACTCGCCTCCCGCCGCGCCGCATATCTTAATTGCGGACTAGAGAGTTGCGCGGGGACAGAAATCCCACCCGTCCCCGCCAAAGTCTCACCCGTCCCCACTCGTCCCCGTGAGGAATCCCTCCATCCCCACCCGTCCCCGCGAGGAATGTCCTCCGTCCCCGCCCGTCCCCGTGAGGAATCCCCTCCGTCCCCATAAACTTCAGAAATAGTTATTTCATTTAATTATGCTACTGAATTAAAGGCTCTGGTAGAAACCCATTTACAAATAAGCAAAAAGACTTTATTAATTTGGAAATATTAATTGGGAAGAATACACACTTTGTAAACGGGTTTCTACCAGAGCCTCTTTTGTTTATAAATTTTTATCAACACAACTAATATACTACTTTATCCTGAAACAAAAGAAAAAAAGAAATAGAATTCTTTTCCTACCTTTGTTGCCTGGTTTCTGCTTTCCTCATGTTCTCATTCAGTTTCTTCCATCCACTGTCTCTTCCTTCTGCGTCTTCCATTTGCTCTGTTACTGTGCCTCTCCCTTTCTCCCCCTTCCAAATTGGTCTGGCACCCATCTTCTTCCCTCCGCTCCCCCCATAGTCTGGCATCTCTGTCTTCTTCCCTGCCAGCGTCTTCTCCCCACTCTCTCTTCCCCATTTCCTTTCAGCGTCCTTCTCCCCCCCCACCCCCGTCTTCCCCATGGCCTTTCAGCGTCCTTCTCCACCCCACCCCCCATCTTCCCCATGTCCTTTCAGCGTCCTTCTCCACCCCTTTGTCTTCCCCATGTGCTTTCAGCGTCCTTCTCCCCCCCATCTTCCCCATGTCCTGCCAGCGTCCTTCTCCCCCTTCTGTCTTCCACAAATGCTTTCAGTGTCCTTCCCCCCCCACCCCGTCTTCCCCATGGCCTTTCAGCGTCCTTCTTCACCCCTTTGTCTTCCCCATGTGCTTTCAGCGTCCTTCTCCCCCCCCCGTCTTCCCCATGTCCTGTCAGGGTCCTTCTCCCCCTTCTGTCTTCCACAAATGCTTTCAGTGTTCTTCCCCCCCCACCCCGTCTTCCCCATGGCCTTTCAGCGTCCTTCTTCACCCCTTTGTCTCTCCCCAGGGCTTTCAGCGTCCTTCTCCCCCCTCCTTCTCTCCCGCCCCGGGTGCAGCACAGCCTGCCAGGTCCCCTTACTTTTGTGGCGCCTCCACGACCGACAGACCGACAACAGCCCTGGTCTGACAAACCTCCCTGCCCTTAACCGCGAATCTAAATTTCCTTCTTACAGCTGCTGTAAGAAGGTAATTTAGATTCGCGGTTAAGGGCAGGGAGGTTTGTCGGACCAGGGCTGTTGTCGGTCAGTCGGGTTAGCGCCACAAAAGTAAGGGGACCTGGCCGGCTGTGCTGCACACGGGGCGGGGTGGGGCGGACCGCCCCCTCCCTTGGTAGCCACTCGAGCCGCGAGGCTACTCCTCCTTACCTACCCTGCCTGCAGTACAGAGCCGAACGGAAGTCTTCCCAACGTCAGCGCAGACGTCGGAGGGAGGGAGGACTTTGTTTACCGACGTCAGCGCTGACGTCGGGAAGACTTCCGTTCGGCTCTGTGCTGCAAGCAAAGCAGGTAGGGAGAAAAGCCGCGCGACTTAGTACATCCAGCCCCGCAGGAACCCCGCGACCCTCGGAGGCGTCCCCACGGGATCCCCGCGACCCGTGCAGCTCTCTATTGCGGACCTTCCTGCGTGCCAGCTGCAAGGCCTTCGTGTGCCACAGCTGGCACGCATGCCATAGGTTCGCCATCGCTGGCCTAGGGTAACAGTGGTAAAATGAAACAGTTATAATCTTGTGATCTGAATGTTCAGCTGGAACACAGGGGATCAAACTCTGTAAAATAATAAACTAAACTAAACCTTAAGTTTATATACCGCATCATCTCCATGGATGTGGAGCTCGGCAAGGTTTACAAGAACTTAAAATATAGGAAGAGAAGGGAAAAAAAAGGTTTACATGAACTCGCAGATCAGTTAGCCAAACCCATAGACACTATCAACATTATTTCTTATCTCTTATAATAAAACCCTAAGCTGCGCATGCGCACTCCTACCTGCGTGTTCCGTATGTCTGGCAGGCAGGACAGCGCATTTGCGCTTACAACGGGCCCACACTCAAGCGCTGTGGCTGACTAAGGAGACGCACCTGCTCAATTTATTAAGACCGATACCGCTTCTCCTGCACATACCAGCAGAAACCTCCCTCCAGCGTTGGCAGCCGCAGCACGCTAATCAGGCTGTGACGCGGCAGAGGGACTCAACGGCAGGAGAAAGCCGCAAAGCAGCCTGTTTAGCGTGCTGCGGCTGCCAACACTGGAGGGAGGTTTGTTATTAAGGTCATCTCGCTGAGAGGGTCGCATGGGAAGGAGAGATAGCAGAGTCAGCGGGGGGTTGGGCTGGGAGGGGAGAGAAGCAGTCTGCCTCGGGTGCTTCAAGGCCTGGCTTCTTCGGGCAGCAGCAGCGTTTACAATTTGCTGCTGTTGCCGGCTTCAGGCCTTCCTCTCTGGCGGGTCCTGCCTACTTCCTGTTTTCATGAAGACAGGACCGGCCAGAGAGGGAGACCTGAAGCCAGCAACATCAATGAATTGTGAATGCTGCTGCTGCTGCTGCTGCCCGATGAAGTTCAAGGAGGAAAAGGAGCAGAGGGGGAGAGAATGGCTTGGAGGGAAGAAGAGAGGGCAGGGCATGGAAGGAGGAAGGTATGCCAGACCAAGGGAAAAGGAAGGGGGAAAGGAAGGAGGAGATGCCATATGGAACAGAGAGAGAGAGAGAGAGGGCAGACACTGGATGGAAAGAGAAGAGAGGGCAGTGAATGGAAGGGGCAAGACAGAGGGTGAAAAGTAGATGGAAGGGGTAGAGAGAGGGAGACAGACACTGAATGGAAGTGTGGAGGACGGGGAGCAGCTGTTGGAAAGAAGTGGGGAGGAGAAAGAAAAAAGGCCACATGCAGGATTGAGGGAAGATGATAGAATTAGAAATAAAGATAGACAGACAGGGAGCCAGGGAGAGACACAGACAGAAAGAATGACAGCGTCCAAGGAGAGAGAGACAATAAAAAAAAAACCAGACAGACAGACATCTACTCTAGCACTCGTTAATGTAACGGGCTAAAACACTAGTTAGATATAAAGGCGCCTTAAGGAAATATTTCAAGTGTGCTCATAAATCCAATGGAAACACCACAAATTATTTAACAGTACAGTATAATCATCACATTCTTGTGCCCCACATGTATGCATGAGGCTTTTCTCATTCTTATATAGGTAAGCAATGAAATATTAAAGGGTCCAAAGATTTTTAACTTGTAACGGGAGATTTTTGGGTCACAAGTGTGCGATGACTATACTGTTAAATAAAATGAAGGCACAGTAGATTAATATTTAAATTTGAGGTGTTTCTATCAGATTTATGAGCACTCTTGAAATATTTTCTTAAAGTGTCTTGATATCTAATAAGAAATCACTTTAAAATGTTGATAGTGTCAGTGGGATGGCTAACTGATTTGTTATATGAGTTTTTCCTGGTCACAATGAGTTGACTCTTACTTATTTCCTATTAAATAATCAAGCAGACCAAGACAGAAGGCTTTGTGTGTCAAGACCAAGACTGAATATCGCTGCTATCTGAATAGCAGCGCTAAAAATATATGCATAATTTAGGGACTGCAGCTGGTGTTTACACAGCGCAGTCATCGTTTTTGTGTTTATATCGGGCTGCTTGTTTTCAGTTGGATGGTGGAAAGATAGGGAGTGAAAGCGACTTTCTCCTAGGTCACAGAGATAGTTGCAGAGAGTCTTGAGCTTATGGTCTTGGGACTTCTTTTGAATCACAGCCCAAAATACTCAAACAAACCACTAAACCACTCTGGTTCTTAGGGAGATGTGAAATGCTGAAATTGATGTTGATGTCTTTATTTCCACAAATGTTGTTATTTACTTTAAAAAAAAAAAAAATCTGGTTTTGGTAAAACCTTGTGCCTTTCAGGAGTTCCAGTTTATTTATTTTAACATACTACAGTACAACAGTAGAGGTCAGAAATGACGAGCCATTTAGCCCACCTGGTCTGCAGGATTTCACTCCTGCCTAACTGCTGTAGCTATGTGTATAATACTACTACTACTATTTATCTCTTCTATAGTGCTGAAAGGTGTACGCAGCACTGTACACTTTGACATTTAATAGATAGTCCCTGCTCGAAGAGCTTACAATCTAACTCAGACAGTCAGACATGACATATAGGTTTGGGGATGCAACTTGTCAGATGCACAAGCTTGGATACTTGTAAAGGATCACAACTTATCTTTCCCCTTCTCTATTCAATGTCTACATGGCCTCGCTGGGACATATGCTATCCAACCTGAAACTAAAATCATATATCTACGCAGATGACATCACTATTATCATTCCCATTACCTCGCTTTCACAAGAGACTGAACAATTCACCTCATCCATCCTCACCAAGATAGAACAATGGGACACTCAATTCAAATTAAAGCTGAACCCAGAAAAAGCAAAATTTTCCTGGCCAGTCCCACCAACAAGCTAACAAACACCTCCTTGAAACTAAACGGGTTAGACTACCCAATCAACCCCACTATTAAAATCCTTGGAGTCATCCTGGACCGCTGCCTTACTTTCAAAGTCCACACCAATGCTCAGATTAAAAAATGTTTTGGTACTCTCTGGAAACTCCGCACCATCAAACACTACTTTGACTTCCTCTCCTTCCGATTACTGGTCCAGTCAATAATTCTGAGTATCCTAGACTACTGCAATATCATCTACCTAGGTTCATTTAAAAAAACCATCAAACGCTTAAGACTCGTTCAGAATGCAGCCGTTCGACTCATCTACAATCTCAAAAAAATCAGACCATATAAGCCCCTTCTACAAAAAACTGCACTGGCTGCCAATGGAGGCAAGGATTATCTTCAAATTTGCTTGCCTCTGCTTCAAAACCCTAACAGGCTCGTCTCCAATCTACCTGTCAGATCACTTTGTCCGTCCTGGCCCCACCCGCATACGTAACGCCCACTTGTTTGCCTTCCCTTCCCTAAAGTGCTGCATCTACAAGAGATTCCTTGACAGATCCCTGGCGTTCCAGGCAGGCAAATGGAACAAACGTCTATCCACTCTCATCTCTAATTCTCCCTCCTACCAAACTTTCAGGAAATCAATCAAAACTTATCTCTTTGACAAATATCTCTGACTCCCGCCCTCCTTGTAACTCTATCTTTAACTACGCCTTGTACCTCTCACCTACCTGCACCTCCTACCTACCTGCCTCCTACCTACCTGCACCCAACTTCCTAAGCTACGTTGATTGACTTGTTATAACCTCGCTATCTCCTTCTTGCCTGCTCCCGACTTGCTAAGCCATATTGATAGATTGACTTATTTTGCTGTCGATGTACAGTCTCTTGTCATGTAAACCGCTTTGAACTATTCTGGTACTGCGGTATACAAAAATAAAGTTATTATTATTATTATTAGTCCATAACTGAGCAATGTAACCAAGTCAGTCGACTGCTCCGTGATAATTTTCTGCTGAGTCAAGCCAGGTCACAGACCCTGCAACTTTTTCCAGAGTAATATGCAATACATGCCAGAATGTTAGAAACTGGCAGGCTGACTCTTTCTGGCTTCCAGATCTGTGCATCATGCAATTGGCAGCTAGGAAGAGCCAGGTTGCCAGTTTAAAAAATGTGGATGAAGAGATGAGGCAGCAGCTGGTGGAATTGGAGTGCGTCTTCCTAGCATGAAAAAGAACAAAGAAGTGGCCTACGATGGTGTTGGTTGTCATCTGCCGAAAAAAGGAGCAGGCATCCCAAAAAACTGAGATTGATTCAGAACACTGCGGTTCGCCTCATTTTCGGACTAAAAAAATGGGAGCACATCACCCCTTTTTATCAAAAACTTCATTGGTTGCCAGTAGAGTCCAGAGTCCTGTTCAAGTTTTCCTGCATTTGTTACAAAGCAGTATATGGGATGTTACCAGATTATCTTGCTTCTCAGTTTCCTTTGAACTATTCTAATAAAAGCACACGCAGAATAAATTTATTTAATTACCCTTCTCTAAAATCATGTCACTATAAGAAATTTTTCGATAGAATGTTACCATTTCAGGCCGCTAAATTGAATACATGGCTTGGAAAACCTATTTTAGAGGCTACTTCTTCTGACTAGAAAATCGCTAAAGACACGCCTGTTTGACATGTTCACATCTTAGTTGTGGCACTTTTTACTTCTGCTTTTCAACTTTTAATTGATGCTTTTTTTTAACTGTTTTAATGTACTTCATATATATATTGATTGTATGTATTTTTACTCTGTTGTGAACCGCTTTGAACTTTTGGTATAGCGGTATACAAAAAAATAAATTATTATTATTATGCTAGCAACTGGTAGTGCTCAACACCCCCCAGCCCCGGTCACCGAACATGAGGCTCAACATGGCAGCAGCTGGATGTGATTACTTCCAGTCATCAAAGAGAATAAATGCACCCATCACTATACAGGAGGAAAGATATGTGGATAAGGGGGACATACAAAGACTGGAAGGGAAAGTATCATCTACTTCTTCCACTATTGTTACCTTCTGACCCTCTACTTGTGAAAAATTAGGAAATTGGAAAACTGGACATCTAAATGGCAGATGAAATTTAGGGCTCCTTTTACGAAGCTCCGTTAGCGGTTTAATGCACGTAATAGCGTGTGCTAATTTGCCGGCTGCACAAGCCGCTACCGCCTCCTCTTGAGCAGGCGGTAGTTTTTCAGCTAGTGCAGGGGTTAGCACGCGCTAAAAATGTGCATGCGATAAAGCCGCTAATGTGGCTTCGTAAAAGGAGCCCTTAACGTGGACAAATGCAAAGTGATACACATTGGGGAAAAAATAATCCGAATTATAGTTAACTGATGTTAGGTTGCACCTTAGCAGTCAAAACCCATGAAAAAAGATTTAGGTGTTATTGTGGACAATACACTGAAATTTTTTGCCTCGTTTGTGGTGGCAGCCAACAAAAAAGGAAACAGAATTTTAGTAATAATTAGGAAAGGGATAGAAATTAAGACAAAAGAAAAAAAAAACACACACTGCTGTGCAAAGCACAATCCACAATCCATGCGGAGCTCACAGTGTTGCTCTCACCTGTGCCCTGCTATCATGAGGAGCCCCACAGATATAAGACCTCCTTCCTTCCCCCCTCTGCCCCATGCCTACATAGTCAAAGCAATCTTGCGGCCAGCTCACTAAAGTACAGTGTAAAGTGCAGTGAGCCATCCTAAACCACAGCTGCCTGTCCCCAATAACCATCCTCACCTCTCCCAACAGTGCTAAGGCTCCACTCAGAGGCCACCATGCTGTGCCATGGAATCGAAGGTGAAATACTCACGTGGATTAAAAACTGGCTGGAGAGAGTGGTAAATGGGCAATTCTCAGACTGGGTGTCGCAGGGCTCGGTGCTTAGACCTGTGCTCTTCAACATCTTTATAAATGATCTGGACATTGGTACGACGAGCGAGGTGATTACATTTTCGGACGAAACGAAGTTTTAAAGAGTAGTGAAGACACAGGGGGAGTGCGAAGATCTGCAACAGGACATAATCAAGCTCGAGAAATGGGCATCGACATTGCAAATGAGGTTCATGCAAAGTGATGCATGTCGGGAACAAAAATCTCATGCACGAATACAGGATGTCCGAGGCGGTACTTGGAGAGACCTCCCAGGAAAGGGACTTGGGAGTTCTGATCGACAAGTCCATGAAGCCATCTGCACAATGTGCTACAGCGGCAAAAAGGGCGAACAGAATGCTAGGAATGATCAAAATGGGATTACGAACAGATCCGAGGTTATCATGCCGCTGTACCGGGCCATGGTGCACCCTCACTTGGAGTACTGCATCCAGCACTGGTCACCGTACATGAAGAAGGATATGGTACTACTCGAAAGGGTCCAGAGAAGGGCAACTAAAATGGTTAAGGGGCTGGAGGAGTTGCCGTACTGTGAGAGATTAGAGAAACTGGGCCTCTTCTCCCTTGAAAAGAGGAGACTGAGAGGGGACATGATCGAAACATTCAAAATACTGAAGGGAATAGACTTAGTAGAGAAAGACAGACCTGTTCACCCTCTCCAAGGTAGGGAGAATGAGAGGACACTCTCTAAAGTTGAAAGGGGATAGATTCCGTACGAACGTAAGGAAATTCTTCTTCACCGAAAGAGTGGTAGAAAACTAGAACGCTCTTGCAGAGTCTGTTATAGGGGAAAGCACCCTCCAGGGTTTCAAGACAAAGTTGGACAAGTTCATGCTAAACTGGTGAGATTGGACTCATTTGGAGCACTGGTCTTGACCTTGGGGCCGCCGCGTGAGCAGACTGCTGGGTAGGATGGGCCATTGGTCTGACCCAGCAGCAGCAATTCTTATGTTCTTATGTAAGGAGCATTGCATGGCATGTCCCAACAAACAATCATGTAAGTGAAGCCAAGAAGGCCCGTCACTTGACCCCATTCTCCAACAACTTGTCTCTTGCAGGCACTTCGGGGTGCACTGTGATCTCAAGTCACTGTAGTGCCACTACAGGCGTGTGTGCCAGTAAGATCCCAACTGCATCTGGCGCATGAGACTGTGCCTCAAGGCACCTCTGCAACCTCCCTGATCTCCATCATATCCTCAATGCACAGCAGGGTGGGTCAATTTTGAAGATGCCACAATTAAAAAAATTTAATGTGGAAAATGAACAACTAGCTTTAAATTGTGTGCAATATGTTATTTACCTACCTGGAATTTCTAGGAAATTATGCAAAAATACACAAATTACTGAAATATATTTAAGTGCTCTGATAATAATTTTTATGTGTTTGCATTGCATGTTAATGCCTTTTGGGCTTAAGTTATAATTTTATTTATATTACTTAATTTATATAACTTATAAATTATATAACTTAATTTTCTCATTCACAGGATTCCAATATAGCATAATCATAGCGACAATCTAATATTGAAAATGTCCAAAAGAAAAATATGACTGTAAGTTTAGACTTATTTATATAATTTGGTGGGATCAGGCAGAAAACTACCTGTGGCTGAACTACCAGCTGTCAGGGATCGCATTTGAGACACATTAGCGATCAAGACAAACAAAATTACAGCGCTGATGACTTGGTCAATGACCTAACAACTGGATTACTTGTTCAGTGGTACAAAGCAAATCCAAAATGAAGGGCTCCTTTTACTAAGGTACGCTAGCATTTTTAGCGTGCGCAACTCCCTGCACTAAACGGAAAAACTAACGACAACTGTATGGTGGCGTTAGCGTCTAGCATGCGTGGCATTGTAGCACGTGCTAAAAACGCTAGCACACCTTAGTATAAGAAGCCCTAAGCGATCCTGCTATAAGCAGCCATGTTAGGATAAAAGTAAAGTTGAAATCCATGTGAGAACAAGCCAGCAAAGTTTCTGTGGCAAGAGAAAAACTGGAGGAGGAAAATGTATGGAGAAGCTCAACGCACTATGAGGGTCATTTCATAAACAATGCACACTATTTTTTTTTTTAAATTTACATGTTTTTATCTTTTTTTCAAATATTTATTTAAATGCCAGATTCTACTGTACAGGGGGATGGGGGGTAGAAATGGTCTGGGCGTTAGAGAGTTGCGTGGGGACAGAAATCCCACCCATCCCTGCCAGGATCCTCTCCGTCCCCCGCCCGTCCCCGTCAGGATCCTCTCTGTCCCCACCCATCCCCGCCAGGATCCTCTCCGTCCCCACCCATCCCCGCAAGGAATTACCTCCATCCCCGCCCTTCCCCATAAAAAGCAGCAATTACTTCTGCCAGGATCATCAATTCCACAGTTTCTTTTGTGTTTGCGCTGCTGTTTTCCTTGTGGAATCTCTTTGGTGGAACCCTTTTTTTGTTTTCTGTTCAGGTAATTAACTTATAAACCCCCTCTTTTACTAAGGCTGACGTGTCCATTATATTATATGGACGAACCTGCTTCCAAAGTCTTCCATCCCCGTGGGAGTCCCGTTGGCTAGAGGGGCGGTCCCCGTGGGTTAGGGTGGATTCCCGCGATCCCCGTTCCCGTGCAGACCTCTACTGGACGTTTAAACAGCTGAACATAGAGGCATGCCATTATAAAAAAAAAAAACTCCTTTTGGACGTTTTTTTTTTTTATAATGGACATTTTCCCTGCTTCTGCTTTCAACGATTAAGATCTTAGGCCAAAAGGGGACTTAGACGTTGGTTTTTTTTAATTATGCCCCTCTGAGTGTCTAGCAGCAGCTCCGCTGTCAGAAGGGAGCAACCACCTATAGAAGGCGGTAGGTACCTGGCGGAAACATCAGAACGAGGCTTAGATTGCAACCAGGAAAAAGCAATTAGAACACCAGAACGAGGCTTGACACTCACAGAAAGCCAGTCGGAACAGCGCACATTGAATTGCACCCCCCCGGTGGAAAAAGACGCCGAAAAAATTCACGCCGCCGGCCTTCAAAAGTAGCCCGATTTGGCGAGAAATCCCCCTCCTCACCCCCCTAACACCGTCGCTAACACGTAATCGCACTACAACTTCCAAGTGCCTTTGCTTCAACGGCCCGCTTCCTCTTTGCCTCCGGGAGTTCCTCCCATTGGCTGATAGAGCCTCGTGCGATGGGCGTTATGGTGATGTTTCTCGGGCGCACTGGGGACGAGGCGCTATGAACGCGGCTGACTAGTACCGGTGAGGGAGGGAGGGAGGGGGAGGGAGGTGATGTGAGGATCGCGTGGCATGGTCTCGTGCCTGAGGCTTCGGAGACGTCGGGGAAACTTCAGAGCGTTTGGCGCGAGATCCGGTGGCGCGAGGGGGAGGGGGGGCTGAACGCGCGGGCGCGGGCCCCACTCTCGGCGGCGACGAGGTGTGTGTGCGAGAGGCAGAGCTGCCGTAGGTAAGATTTGGTGAGCCACGAGGACTCTCTCGGTGCTCTCAGCACTGCAGTCCCGAGGAAAAGGGTGGCGCAACTGAGCCTGTTCCAGAGAGCGGCAGGCGAGAGGAGCCCCCCCCCTTCTCCCCCACCCAGCGCTGTTTCTCTGGCTGGCTTTTACTTATTTATTAAATTTTCTATACCGTTCTCCAAGGGGAGCTCAGAACGGTTTACATGAATTTATTCAGGTGCTCAAGCATTTTTCCCTGTTTGTCCCTGCTTGCTCACAATCTATCTAATGTACCTGGGGCAATGGGGGGGGGGGGGGGATTAAGTGACTTGCCCAGGATCACAAGGACTAGCGTGGGTTTGAACTAGAGAGTTGTGCGGGGACAGAAATCCCACCCATCCCCGCCAGTTTCCTCTCCGTCCCCACCAGAATCCTCTCCGTCCCCCACCTGTCCCCGCCAGAATCCTCTCCGTCCCCCACCTGTCCCCGCCAGAATCCTCTCCGTCCCCACCTGTCCCCGCCAGGATCCTCTCCGTCCCCACCTGTCCCCGCCAGGATCCTCTCCGTCCCCACCTGTCCCCGCCAGGATCCTCTCCGTCCCCACCTGTCCCCGCCAGGATCCTCTCCGTCCCCACCTGTCCCCGTCAGGATCCTCTCCGTCCCCACCAATCCCCACATGGAATTACCTCCATCCCCGCCCGTCCCCATAAAAAGCAGCAATTACTTCTGACAGGATCATCAATTCCACAGTTTCTTTTGTGTTTGCGCTGCTGTTTTCCTTGTGGAATCTCTTTGGTGGGACCCTTTTTTTGTTTTCTGTTCAGGTAATTAACTTATAAACCCCCTCTTTTACTAAGACTGACATGTCCATTATATTATATGGACGAACCCTGCTTCCTAAGCCTTCCATTCCCTTGGGAGTCCCGTTGGCCAGAGGGGGGTCCCCATGGGAGTCCCGTGGGTTAGGTGGGATTCCCGCGATTCCCGTTCCCGTGCAGACCTCTAGTTTGAACCCACAACCCCAGGGTGCTGAGGCTGTAGCTTTAACCATTGCACCACACACTCCCCCCCCCCTTGCCCGACCTTCATCCTAACTAGGCTCTGCTGTTATGTCTCAGTCTCCACAAATCTCAGTACTGTACTGGCCATACTAACAAAAATGCCTGTAGTTATAAGGCTCTCTTTCAGCAACAGCCTATGCGATTTCAGTCGGTTTGTTGTCTTGAATTTAAACTCCTCTTATTCTTAAGTCTTGGATCCTCGTTTTGAGGACTAGTGTGTGATTAAGGGCTCCTTTTATCAAGCCGCGCTAGCGGTTTAATGCGCGTAAAACAGTCGGCCGTGCTACCGCCTCCTCTTGAGCAGGCGGTAGTTTTGGGTTAGCGCGTGATGGAAAGTCGCGCGTGCGTTAACCCCGCTAGCATGGCTTGATAAAAGGAGTCCTAAGTTAAGATGTATTTATTTTTTACAGTTTGGTTTATTTTCAGGATTGGAAGGTAAATGTAAATATTATGTTTTCTTGATTACGCTTTCTGTACAAGATATGCTTGATAAATAATGTGAAACTTTCTAAATAAATAAATAAAATAGGGGAAAAAATGCCTGTTATGGCTCTGGTGTAATCAGCCTTTTTACTTAAATGGTTGGGTTTCCAGCAACAACTATGCTCCTCCTGCAAAGTTGCTGGATGCTACAGCTTAGCACAGCGTCCCTAGATAACTTCAGTTGAATCCCCTTGGCCGTAGTGAAAGGTAGGATGGAGTTTCTATTTTATCGTCGAACAACTTCCTTTTGGGTTAGAAGGGAAAAGCTAGCTGTACGTCAGATGCACCTGTCAGTGTCTCAACGCTGTGTCAGCAACTTTGCTAATAGGCACAAAGGCGTGTATAGTATTGCTTGGAGAGAGGTGAAACACATGCCTTAGCTTAGTTTCTGAGAACTGCTTATATCCCGTAAGGATTGTAATTGTTTCCGGTCGAAAGGGTCAGATGTTTAATGTTGGAAAGAAACTTAATATCTTCTGATTCTGTTTTGAAGTAAAGTACGAGTACGTTATACTCAACGTTTACCTCAAAGTGCAGAAAGATTTGCAAGAGTGCCCTTTAGTCAGGTGCTCGTTACAATACATGCCTTTTTATTTAACTCAAATTCCATGAATTTGTTGTTTTTCCCCTGTGATCTCTTGAGGTATCAAATTGCTGTTTTCCTTTGCCATTATCTCCTGCTGTTTTAATGAGACTAAATAAATATTGCACAGTCCCAGATGATAATGGCTTTAAAACAATCATTTCATGCTCATCTGAACTAGTCCGGCCTTCCTGTAAGTGTAGTATCAGAAGAATTGGGATGACTTGTTTTTCCTATGAGACTTGGTTTTCAAAGTGATTAGAATCTGGAGGCTTGTAATAATACTGCAGCTACATTAATATAGTCCTGTAAACAGTCCTGACGATTATTTGGAAATGTGGACTAAAAATCCATATTGCTGTTTTGATGGTATCAGTTATTTATTCCTTAATGGATGGATCAGAGTATCATAGGGTCATGGTTGATATGGCATATTAGAATGAAATGAGTAAGCTACAGTTTTTATGTAATACATTACTGTAAAATCTGTTTGATGGTGTCTATAATTGAACTTGGCTTGTTACTACATTGTGAATTTTATTATTTATTGAAAGGACTTTGCATTTGAGTTTGCTCTTGTTTTACTAAGAGCCCCTTCAATGCTAGGTCACCTGGTGTCGTGTTAGAAGTTGTATAGAGCTGTACTGAATTGCATAGCCTTCAGATGAATACTGAATAATTGGTATTGAGCTTTAACATAACAAAAGCAGTGTGAAATCAGAAATCACGTGTTTATTCTAGTAGAATTTAGCACAGTAGAACTCTGGATTATTCGTATTTGAATTTAAATCACTGTTTGGCCGACTATTTAAAATGTATTCAGGGCTGAATTGAATATGAATATTCAGTACAGCCCTATTCTGATGTATCCTACTTTGTAAAATATTTCTGCACAACTTTGGCCAAATGTATAGAACATGGTTGAAAATGATCAACCTATCCAATTTTTCCCTTATTCCTGTCCACAGTTCAAAGTGCTTCTAAGATTATTTTCATTATCCAGGGATTCTCTTGCCTTCTGTATTCATAATCTCACTTTAGGCAAATAGACTGGAGGACTAGGTATGTAAACACTCTTCTTTTTCCTAAACCCAGAGGGACCCTTTTACTAAACCACAGTAAAATTTTCAGCTATAACAGCTTAAATCGGGGTCTTAGTGCAAATTTATTTATTTATTTTAAAAGTTCTATTCTGCTAAAAACCTAAGCGGATTACATTAAAAGCACATACCTAAGCTCTTACATATAACATTGAAAGCAACATGTCAGCCATCACATCTATCTTCTACTGTCAGAATATCTAATTATATATATCTTGTCTAGAAAAGTATTCCACATTAATTAAATGCTTGTACAGATAATAAGGAGATACACAGCTCTGCGCTCATTAAGATCAGAATTAGAAATAAGATTATCAACCAAATCAGTAGGGAAAATACACTAGAAAAGAGCCTAAGCAATAGCTTTTTCAGTAGCAGGCCCACAATTGTGGCATTATCTGCCAGTTTGCTTGAGATTCTGCAAGGACTTGAAATTTTTTAGGAACATAAGAACAGGAATTGAAAACTTATGTATCTGCAATAAATACAAGGGTATCATTCTATAGGTTGTCTGAACAATTGTTAAGTTTAAGATTGAGTATAAAATCCTAATTGGTAACCAATGTAATTGCTTTAGTATGGGTGAGATGTGCACATATCGAGAAACCCCTGTAATTAATCTTGCAGCAGTGTTCTGCACAACCTGCAATGCCTGGTTTCATCATCACCAAACTTTGTACCACTGTCCAAAAGTCCGACAACATGTGAGACTGTAGAGTAAACCTTGTATCCATGTACACCCGGAGAGTGGTAGAAAACTGGAATGCTCTTCCGGAGGCTGTTATAGGGGAAAACACCCTCCAGGGATTCAAGACAAAGTTAGACAAGTTCCTGCTGAACCAGACGCAGGTAAGGCTAGTCTCATTTAGGGCACTGGTCTTTGACCTAAGGGCCGCCACGTGAGCAGACTGCTGGGCGCGATGGACCACTGGTCTGACCCATTAGCGGCAATTCTTAGGTTCTTATCCTCATTTGTTGCAAAACTTGAACTTTCATATCTTGTATCTGTAATTCTCTTATATTTAGTAATTGTTTATTACTTCTGTCTTCTGCAGGTTCAGTACTAATTTATTACCAGACATCCAGGTTTTTACTCCATCATTTTACTACAAATTTCCAGTTCATTAGAAAATCGTAGAACCATTTCAAGACAGTCCCTCCGATTCCTCCCATCCTGAGTTTATCTATCAACATTCTTGGGTCAACAGTGTCAAAAGCAGCTAATATATTCAGGGACACCATACAGAATGTTGCACCAGTATCCATCCCACTGTGGAATACATCCAGTATGGTTAACAATAATGTCTCCACCCCTTGACCTTTTCTAATACAGTAGCTGCAAATATAATAGCTGGGGCATTCCCAGCATTTGTCTTGTGTTAAAAGTTCATTAGTGTGCAGTATTCTGAAGTTAGCTTGGAAGTACTGTACTTAGTGCACATCATCCTGGCAGCTAACCTTCCTAAGTGCAAATTCTATAACGGCAGTAGCATGTATAACTGGAATTATAGAATACTAGTGTAAGTCCACAATTGCATGCCTAACTTTAGTTGCAAGCGCCTATGTTAAATCAATGGCTGATGTAAGTGCACCTTACTGGGGCAATAAGGCTTGTTAACTGCTAGTATTCTATTACCCACGTAGCAAGTGCTAGGCGTGCCCTGGCCCACCCATTCTCTCCCAGATTTATACTCCCGCATAGTAGCAGCACACTATGGATTTTGCATGCACAATTTACAGAATATTGATTTAAGAGCAGTTGTAACTAATTAATGTCAATTGGTAGCTAATGCCAATTAATAGCTAATTAAGTTACGCGTGCAACTTCCACACTAAGCATGCCATTGTGCATGCAAGTTCATAAAATTAGGGGGTTAGTGCCTCCTATTTAGGAATTGGTAAGTGATCCTGTGTTAACTGTGGGTTAGTGATATTTGCAGTACACTAGCCACAAAACACCTTCATTTCTATTCTCCGTTCATGATATGCACATTCACACAAAATACATTTAATGCACTGTTTACTGCATGTGAACTGCAAAAATACCACAAAACCTGTAATACAGTTCTGCTCTAACAGTTGCTTTGCGGTAAACTGCATAAATTGGCTTAGTAAAAGGGATCCCAAAATGTCCTAATGAACCAAGCTACTAATTCTAGTACTCCTTATATATCCTTGCCAGATAGAACTGGTTACTGGAGCATCTATGGTTTGCTAAGAATTTTAGTTTTTGCTGTACTTTGCAGCCTGCCAGATAAAATCAAACTAGCATCTGAAATATCTTCTCAGCCTAATACTTGTATGGCCTTTCATAGCCTAAACTTTGTGGATAGAGCAGGCTTTCAAATTTCTTCTTTACAAAAGTAAGGCAGTGTCCTCCAATTGTGCGTACATCTTTGGAAGGAAGAAACCTGCTATTATGTTATTAAACTAGTGTAGTTTAGTTTTTCTGTCATATAGTACTTCGACATGCTTGATAAGCACACTGTTAAAAGATAATACGAGTAAATGATTCTAGCCATCGAGGCTAGTAATTCTGAGCCCATAGCCTGCAACATCAGTAGTAGTTGAGGACAGAACTAACCAGCTCTGTCCATACAATTTAACATTTTGATTAACTGATGCAGTGTTGTATGCCAGGCACACAGGAGGGAAGCATGAATTCTTCTGCCAGCTTAGCTTCTCGTCATGAGGTGAATTTGGGGGAAGGGATTAGGGAAAGATTGGGTCATAGGTCTCAAACTCAAACACTTTGCAGGGCCACATTTTGGATTTGTAGGTACTTGAAGGGCCGCAGAAAAATTAGTTAATGTTTTATTAAAGAAATGACAATTTTGCATGAGGTAAGACTCTTTATAGTTTATAAATCTTTCCTTTTGTCTAAGTCTTAATAATAATATTATAACTTGTAGCTAAAGAGACATATGATCAAGAAACTGTTTTATTTTCTTTTGTGATTATGATAAACATACCGAGGGCCTCAAAATAGTACCTGGTGGGACGCATGTGGCCCCCGGGCCGCAAGTTTGAGACCACTGGTCTAGTGGGAGGTGAGTAATATGCTCAGATTATTTTTAAAAAATATCTATATTCATTTTAAAGCCACAAGTAAGTGCAAAATATAATACAATCATATTACACTATAAAATCACTTAAATACAACTACAATTGTAATCTATGACAAATAGATATATCACCCCCCTATAATTATATTAAAAAGTACACTCAAATTAGGAAATTAAAAATATGTTCCAACCCACTCTGGACGTGTATGACCAAAGGGCAAAATCACCAATCACTCTTTGCAAAATTTTGTCAATGGCTCCCAAATCTTCAGAACCTTCTTATAATGTCCCTGATGTATAGCCATAATACGTTCCATTTTAAAAACGTGACAGAGAGACTCCCACCAAAACATATAGTTCAATCTAGTCCAGTTTTTCCAGTTCCTTAAAATAAGCTGTATGGCAACCCCTGTCATAATAAAGAGAGTTTTATTATTATGAGATGATATTTGGCTTTTAGCTCTCATCAAAGTGCCAAATAGAACAGTGCCACTGGATTTTCCATTACTTTGTTTACTTGATCCCAAATGGATCTCCAAAATTGAAGTATCAAAGGACAATAATATAATAATGTCCCAGATTCAAGATGGCAGTGCCAGCATCTATTAGACTTCCAACACGCTCTATGTAACAAAAAAACCACGTTTGTCTCATAGATGCAGACACCATACATCTCATCCTCCAAGTCCAGATTTGTGGCCATTGAGACACAGTAATTTGATGCTTTATCTCAATGCTCCAAATATCACAAAGACCTGTTTTTTTATTTCTTATTCAAAAATCCAGATATTAATTTATACCACTGAGTGGCCTGGTGACCCAGGAAATCCACCAGGAAGCAAAGGAAAACAAAACATTTAAACTCATCTGATGACTATAGTCTTAGGCAGGGAGTGGAAGGAGATCGGAATGGGTGACATATGTATAATTTTCTAAGGATTACAGGAGAAGAACCAGTGGTTAGCTTGTTTAAAGTTCAAGAGAGAGAGATTTAGGGCTCCTTTTACAAAGGTGCGATAGGGCCTTAACGCGCGCTAGCCACTACCGCCTCCTATTTAGGAGGTGGTGTATTTTCGGCTATAGCGCTCGGTAATGGTAATTTTGTGCATGCGCTAAAAACCCTAGCACACCTTCATAAAAGGAGCTTAGCCCAGGATATCAGTTTATTTTTTAATTCCAGAAGAGAGGGGTGCCTGGAGCACTGAATTTTTTATTTTTTTTTTTGAATTGAGGGAAGGAGGCCGTGGGCTCTTATCTCTTTAAGAGAATGTAATTGGTTAGCACTGATGTACAGCACTAACTGGTTATCTTTGACCTAATGGTTAGAACTGCTGCCTCAGCACCCAGAGGTTGTGAGTTTGATCCCAGTTCGCTCCCTATGATTCTGGGCAGTCACTTAACCCTCCATTGTCCTAGATGCCACACTTAAATTGTGAGCCTGCCGAGACAGATAGGGAAAATACTTAAGAGTACCTGATTACTGTTCAATGTATTGTAAACCGCTTTGGGTGAATCTCTTCACGAAAATGTGGTTACATATATACTCAAATATAAACCGATCTGAATATAAGCAAAGGTATTCTTTTTTCCCTCCAAAAGGGGGGGGGGGAAAGGTTGACTTGAGTATAAACTAAGGTTAGAAATTTGGGTTATGGCGATTAAATCTATAAACATAAACAAATAAAATCCAACAGCACACAGCTGTGCCAAATATAAGCAGCTAAATACATTTTCAGCTGATAATTTGCTACCCCGTATTTTTCGTTCCATAAGATGTACTTTTTCCCCAAAAAAAGGTGGTCAAAAAGTGGGTGCGTCTTATGGAGCAAATACAATTTTTTTTTTTTTTTAAACACGAACTCCTCCTCCGAAGAACAGTGAGCAGCGGTGCTGGCTGATTTGGTATCGGGGTGACTGAAGCGCGAGGAGTTATTTCCTTGCCTGTTTGCCTTGAGTTTGCCTGGGGCCATGGAGGCAAGCCTCACCTGCGCCGTGTGCTTTTGGAGGAGCCTGTCATGCTCCCGCTCTGCTCGCACAACTTCTGCAAGCTGGATTGGAGCCAGAGTCTGACACGGTTTCCTCTGCTCCAGATCCTCCCTCCGAAACTGGTCCCAAGTCAGGAGTCGTCTCCGATGAGCGGATCATGGGGCGCTGTGGGCCAGTCCCGGCTACTTCCCGCTTGTGCTAGTCGCAGGGTGGCAGCCTCCTCATGATGTTGGGGCCAGCGGTACACAAGTGGCGTTTGCCCATGCAGGGGTGCGCTTGTGCGCATCTGGCCTCGACATCATGAAGAGGCTGCTGTCCAGCAACTAGCATAGACCAAGCAGCCTCTTCATTCCCTGGCCAGGGATAAACAGGTGTCGTGCCCCCTCTGCCGCAAAGTTAGCGTTGTGCCGGTGTGTGTGTGTGTGTGGGGGGGGGTGCCTCCAGCCTGCCCATGCTGGCCGAGGTGGTCAAACTGATCAAGCCGGAAGCGGCGAGCAGAGACTTCGGGGGTGCGGGGAGGTGGAGGTTCCCGGGCTGAAAGGCTCTGCCTGCCCCAAGCACCCGGGCTGTAACCTGGAGCTCTTTTGCAAAATGTGCCAGCAAGTGGCCTGCGGACAGTGCGTGGCCGGGGAGCATAAGGGTCACAACTCAGTTTGATGAAATTTACCGACTTTTAGATTTGAAAAAGAAACAGGAGCTAAAAGAACTTGAAAATTGGAACAGTAAGAAAATTAAAGAACATTGGGTTTGGAAGCAGATGAAAGACAGTCACAAGAAAACAATTGAAAACTTCCTGAAGGACTGTGAAAAGATTGTTCAATAACAAAGGCTTGCTTGTTACATGTTTTTCCTGTTCACATGTGGCACTTATTTACTACTTGGGACCACATTTATCATGGCTCTTTTCTCCATTCCTTATATTTACTGGGAGAAAATTTATATATATTTGATTCCCAAGTTTCTAATGCATAATTAACCAGGGATATTACTTTGACGGCTACACTACTTTACTTCTAGAAATATACTTTCATAGGTTCAGGTCCCAAATTTAGTAAAGCTCTAACCTTACTAAGCACATCTTTTTTTCCAATAAATAAGGATCCTAAAAAAACCCAAAACATCTAATCAACTTTTTGTTTTTACAAGGATGTTAAACAATTCTGTTCATTCTTTCTTTACTAAGGGCTCCTTTTACAAAACCGATCTAGGGTTTTAAAGCGCGGAATAGCGCACTCTAGCTGCTACCGCCTCCTTTTGAGCAGGCGGTAGATTTTCAGCTAGCGTGCGCTAATCCGGTGCGTGTGCTAAAACGCTTAGCGCACCTTCGTAAAAGTAGCCCTAAATCTTTGAGGGGATTTTGTCTTTATTGGCATATTGTTTGTGTAATATGCTTCCCCCCTTCTGTTCTCTGCTGATTCTAATCCTTTCTCAGCCTTTGAGAGATTAAAAATAAAATTAAAAAAAAATATATATATATACTGTATATATATATATATATATATATATATATATATATAGCACGCGCTATTTATAATAACAATATTTTTTTGATAGGAGGTTATTTTCTCCACAGTAAGCTGTTATATCGTTCAAATTTTATACTTCATAGCATTGGCTTTTCTTTCCTTCTTGGATAGTTCCTCCTTTTTATACTCTGATTATTCTTTTCACAAGAAGCATGCTTTCGTTGTTTATGAAATTTCTTTCTCTTCTCATTTGTATCTACTCTTAAGACCTGGCTGGTTTCACCTGCTCATTCGGTCTGCTACTCCATATGGGTACATTTACCAGTAGTCCTTTCTTATTTGAGTCTTGAATCTTTTTGGCATCTCCATCGCCTATAGATTCACCTGCCTCTAGGAGCTCGTTTATTATTTTCTCAACCTCCATACAAATGAGCTTTCTCAGAATTCTTCTTTTACCTCTAGTGAAGCACAGAGTTCCTCTATTCATTTTTTTCGTTAGGTTCCTTCCCTTACCTCCACGCTCTCAGATCAGACAGGTCATGTTTTTTGCGAGGCAACTCAAATTTTTCTCAGTTCTTGAAACCCAACTCTCCCTCCATCCCTTTACTAAAGCTAGGAAGTCCCACATGTGAGAATATGCTGCCTGCTTGTCACAGTTACTTACCTTAACAGGTGTTATCCTGGGACAGCAGGCAGATATTCTCACAACCCACCCACCTCCTCTAGTTGTCTTCTGCACTTGGGCATTGAACTGATGACCTCGCAAACTGGTGTCGGGCGGGAAGGGACTCGCGCATGTGCAGTGTGGGCAGTCTAAAAGCTTGTTAAAGCTTAGTAATGATACACTTTCAACTGCCCATATCGAGGCTCTGTGGATGATGTCGCCCACATGTGAGAATATCTGCCTGCTGTCCCAGGATAACACTTGTTACGGTAAATAACTGTATAGGAAGGCTCAAGTATTTCTGGGCTGGAGCGTATAAATGTTGTAAAAATAGTGATTCTAAGTTTTTATACTTATTTATGGCTTTACCCATTGACATTACAAAACGTTTTTTTTATTTACCGAATAGTAAGATTTTTTTGTATACCCTTTATATGGGAAAAAAAACCCACGAGTGGGTAGATCAGTGCTTTACTAAACCAGATTTTGGGGTGGTATGAGAGTTCTACATTTTGCATTATATCACAGGGCTGCTTAGCTAAGTATAATAGCGGAGTGGGTGAAGTGAGTGTATAAACCACACAAGTCAAAACACAAGGCCTGGGGGCCAAATCCAGCCTGCCTGGTCATTTTATGTGGCCCACAGTGACTGTGCCGCATCTAAGTGCCTGACTGTGCAGCCCTAGTCCCATCAGTGCTCCAAGCTTCTCACCACGCTGCCTCAGTACCCATTGGCAGGCAGAAGGACCCAGTCCCAGTGTAAAAGCTAGGTTGGAGCAGGGCACTCCACACAAGTGTCTGACCGTGCCACAGGTGTCTAAAGGTAAGTATCTTAATAAAAAACTTTGCCCTCAACTTAGCCTGTTGTTAGATTTTGGCCCCTTATGTGATTGGGTTTGACACCCCTGGTCTAAACCTTGGCTTCGCATGGAGCAGCAGATGTTGGCAAGTATTTCTCTTTGGGCTTTGCCTTGGCTCCTACTTGATAGATTATGCCAGCTTTTACTGGATCTTAATGTTTATATAAGAACACAATTGGCCACCTGGATTAAACAACGAGTTAAATTGTTTCCTGATAGGAAGTATTTTCTTCTTTCTGCTATTTCTTTTCTCCCTGACTTTCCCCCTAACCAATATTTTAGGAATTTTCTTAATTGGGCTAAACACTTTGTTTTAATCTTAACCAAGTTTTGAGGGGGGGGGAGCTCTTTTTTGATTTGATGATCTTGTTAATGAGTGTGGCATTATGTTTCTCAAGATTTTTTTTCAGTATAATCAACTCTGAAATTTTATAAAGTGTAAAGGTTGGGAGGAACTGGAGCTTTCTGAAATACAGATGGAGCAGGCCATTCGTACAGGGGCAGATAGGGGAGGTATTAGTAAGCTTTATCAAGCATTATTAATGCAAACTAATCCTGTTTAGTGGCATGCCTCCCTTTGGGAGAAGCAGATGGGCTCTAGAGTCCCTGTGAATCTTTGGCCCTGTTTAAAGTTTTCATATTAGCTTCCCTAATGGAACATGGTTATAAGATTTTTTTATCAATGTTATCTTAATCTACCTCGCCTTTTTAAGATGATTTCCAACTGTTCTGACCTTTGTTGGCAAAATCATGGTTTTCGGGGGACATTTTTTTTCATATTTGGTAGGACTGTCCTATTGTGCAAATGTTTTGGTCTTCTATGTTTACTTTTTTGAATTCTGTACTGCAACTGTCCTATCCTTTGCAAATGGACTACTGTACCGTTTACTTCATGTGAGACTCCTCGAATTTGTAAACCAGCACATTCTTTTGCCAAGGATATGTTTGTGGCAGCCAAGCTTTTTTTGGCTAGATGGTGGAAAAATCTTGCAGTGCCACTGGTTGAGCAAGTTTTAGTTAACTGCTATTACTACTACTACTTATCACTTATATAGTGCTGAAAGGCGTATGCAGCACTGCACATTTTGACTTTTATAGACGGTCCCTGCTCAGAAGAGCTTACAATCTAACTTGGATAGACAAGACATGATATAGAGGGGTTGGAGATGCAGAACCCAAGGTGAGAGGAGTTAGGAGTTGAAAGCACTCTCAAAAAGGTAGGCTTTTAAACGTGCCTTGAACACTGCCAGACACAGAGCCCACCATAGGGATTTGGACAGCTTGTTCCAAGCATATGGTGCAGCAAGGTAGAAGGGACGAAGTCTGTAGTTAGGAGGGACTTACCAGCTGAGTGGCGATAATGGGGGGGGATCATGGGGGAGAGAAGTGAAGAGAGATAGTGAGGGGCAGCTGAGTGAGTGCATTTGTAGATCAGTAAGAGGCGTTTGAATTGTATTCGGAAACGGTTGGGAAGCCAATGAAGTGACGTTAGGAGAGGAGTAATGTGAGTAAAGTGGCTCTCCCGGAATATGAGTCGTGCAGCTGAATTCTGGACGAATTGGAAAGGAGCAAGATGGCTAAGCGGAAGGCCTGAGAGTAGTGAGTTGTAGTCTAAGCGAGGTGATGGCCTAGGTGTTTTGGTAGTGTGCTCAGAGAGGAAGTGAAATGATGGCCACTGGGGGCAAAGAAAAAAATTCCAGTCATTAGGGGATGGTGGTAGGAAAAAGAGATAATCACTTTGAGGTGCAAGAAATAATTCATGTACTGCAGGGGTGTGGAGAAAGATATTATACTGTAGTTACCATGGCAGGGTTGAAGGAGGAGAGAAATGGTGGTGATAGCGGAGGGTGAAAAGAGGGAAGGAAGAAGGTAAGAGCAAAAAAATGCTGAGCGGTTTAGAACAGTTGCAAGTAGATTGATTTTTTTTTACTCATCAAAAAATTACAAAGACTAGGGGACACTCGATGATGTTACAGGGAAAATCAATAGGAGGAAATAGTTAAGCTTTGGAACGCATTGCCAGAGGATGTGGTAAGAACAGTTAACGCAGCTGGTTTAAAAAAAAAGTTTTGGACAAATTCCTGGAGGAAAGGTCCATAGTCTGCTATTGAGACAGACCTGGGAGAAGCCACTGCTTGCCCTGGATCAGTAGCATGGAATGTTGCTACTATTTGGGTTTTTGCCAGATAATTGTGGCCTCGATTGGCCACTGTGAAGACGGGGTACTGGGCTAGATGAACTATTGGTCTGACCTAGTAAGGCTATTCTTATGTTCAGGTTAGATGGAGACTCCAGTAGATAGAACCTAAGAACACTACCGGGCAGGACTCTGGGTTTCTGGCCCAGAAATATCTAAGAAAAAGGACCATTTAAATTAAATGATTAATTTATGGAGCATGTATGGTTGGGCAGACTGGATGGACCATTCAGGTCTTTATCTGCCTTTACTATGTTACTAGTCATTAAAGCTCTCAAATTGATTTTCAGTGATGTTTACCATACTCTTTAACATAAACTCCCAGGATATTTACTGCAGCAAACAAATTTGAGTACTTTTAAGAAAATGTTGAAGAAACATCTTTTCTGTAAGATGAAATACGGTATTTGATTTAAAGTTTTTGATGTGAGGCACTGGTAGCCTCTTTGTAATTTTATGAGGCTTTACATTATTATTAGTATTATGCTTTATTGATGTTTAATCTGTTGTAAATTATGTGATTTAATGCATGTATTTCATTGTGACTTGCCTTGGAAAAGGCGGGGTATAAATAAATACAAAAAATATAAGATTCTCTTCCACAGCTAATACAGTTCTGTATATTTTTCCTTGAAAACTGGGGCTAGTAAGCTTCCTGCACGCGCTGATAGTTAGTGATACTATCATGTGCTATGAAAGCATAAGAACATAAGAATTGCCGCTGTTGGGTCAGACCAGTGGCGGCCCATAGGTCAAAGACCAGCGCCCTAACTGAGACTAGCCCTACCTGCGTACGTTCCGGTTCTTGAATCCCTGAAGGGTATTTTCCCCTATAACAGACTCCAGAAGAGCATTCTAGTTTTCTACCACTCTCTGGGTGAAGAAGAACTTCCTTACGTTCGTACGGAATCTATCCCCTTTCAACTTTAGAGAGTGCCTTCTCGTTCTCTCTACCTTGGAGAGAGTGAACAACCTGTCTTTATCTACTTTGTCTTGAATCCCTGCAGGGTGTTTTCCCCTATAACAGCCTCCGGAAGAGCGTTCCAGCTTTCTACCACTCTCTGGGTGAAGAAGAACCTTCTTACGTTCATCTGGAATCTATCCCCTTTCAACTTTAGAGATTGCCGTCTCGTTCTCCCTACCTTGGCGAGGGTGAACAATCTGTCCTTATCTACTAAGTCTATCCCCTTCAGTACTTTGAATGTTTCGATCATGTCCCCTCTCAATCTCCTCTGTTCGAGGGAGAAAAGGTCCAGTTTCTCTAATCTTAGTCGCTCTTCTCTGGACCCTTTTGAGTAGTACCGTGTCCTTCTTCATGTACGGCAATCAGTGCTGGATGCAGTACTCCAGGTGAGGGCGCACCATTGCCCGGTACAGCGGCATGATAACCTCCGATCTGTTCCTGATCCCCTGTTATCCTGCATTATTTTAACACAGATTCTACTTTTATGCAATGGGATCTACTGTAGTTACTAACATGCATTTAATGCACATTAGTTCTAGCTATTAGTTTATGCTGCTTTGTTAAACTTTCAATCTTATTTTCTTACTCACCCCCCCCTTTTATTTTTTTACTAAACCATGATAGCGGTTATTAGCGTAGGGAGCTGCGCTGAATGCGTGTGCTGTTCGCAATGCTCATAGAGTTCCTATGAGTGTCGGGAACAGCATGAAGCATTCAGTGTGGTTCCCTGCGCTAATAACCATTATCACGGCTAGTACAGTCGAACTTTCCAAATTTAACAGTGTTCTTTGCATTGTGACGTTCCCATTACTAGACCTTATTTTGCTGGATGAGGCTATTTTAGTGAAAAAAACCCTGCTGCAGAGGCCTTGAGTATTATAAATGCAACCAGCAGAGAGACCCTGTGAAATTTACAACCACAAGTCATCCTTCCTTCCTGTGCAGTTCCAGGCTACTTGCGTGGTCACTTTCTCACTCTTGCAAGCACATGTAACATCCAGCAGTCCTGGCTGCCAAAAGTCCTCCTTAAGGCTGTACTGCCAATGACCACTCTGTATTAGCTTTGACATTGACCAGTTGGAGTCATCCTAGCACATAGGCTTGAGGATGGTGCTGGATCCACTTCTCAGGATGTACCCACCTCAGAATGCCCAAACACAGTAATGGGATACCAGGTGTAGTACTGGACATGCCAACATGTGTACATTTCATTGTGTGTACATTTTATTGGCACCTAAGCATATTAATCCTTTTTATTGTCCATTTTGTTTGGTTTTCTTGGTGAAAAATATGGATAACAGGGTAACTGAACTGCTTCTGTAGAAACAAAAGAGAACTGGAAGATCTGAGACAGCATAGTGGGATACTGGAGACTTGTGGAGTAAAAGTGTCATGTGTGCACAGGATGGTCAGTAAACAGTGCAGGGTTTTACTGAGGACAATTCACAAGTGCTGACATGCTATTCAGTAAAAAGAAATACTGTACAGTACATGGCTTTGGATGGACACAAAATTTATTCGGTTTCAATAATGAACTGAGGTGTCAGGAGAGAAAGTAATTTAAGGTCAATAAAATTTGTTACAGAACTGAAACGTAATTGTTGCCAACTGGTAATCATCTACTCATTCACATTTATGGAGTGAGGTGATGTTTTATCTTTGAATGAACTTTTGATGAGAAAAGTTCAAGTTCAATTTTATTTGATGAATCGCCTATAACAATTTCTAAGCGATGTACAATTTAAAACATCATATGAGATAACAGACTCTATTAGAAACAAAATTTTTAACAAGTTAAAAAAAAACAACAACAAAAAACAATAATTTAAAACATACAATGTTAGAACTGAAGGGGTAACATGACTAACTAGATACAGTAGGAAAGGGGGGCACAGTTACAGTATTCTCAATCTAAAATAGAAAAAACATAAAGGGCAAAAACACATAGGAGGGGGCACTTTTATTTGCTTTACAAACATGTCATAAGTATCTGACTTTATCAGTTCTGTGCTTGTAGGTTTTTAATGCTTAACCCCCTACCCCCAAACACTTCCCCCCAAAAAACAAACAACAAACCAATTCTTAAAAGTACAGTTTCTTTTGGGCTTGAAGGAGGTAAGATGGACATATTGGTTATAATTTAAGGATAAGGTAAATACCCTTTTAGGTGTGTTTGCTACAGCAAGGATGCTTTTATAGTGTGGAGACTAGTGCTGCCCGATTCAAGATTTGATTTAAAAACAAAAAAAGCCGTCCACTGCCGCTTCTGCTTTAGAGGGCGAGGGGGGGGGGGAGGGTCAGTTTGGAAGTGCTGGTGTCCGGCTCCTCCCTGGCCTCCCATGCATCCATTTACCTAATTCTAGCAGTGGAGCAGCCTGCAGAGAGGATCGCCGGTACTTTAGCGATCCTTTCAGGTTGCCATTGGCCTCCAGAGCTATTGTTTCCTCTGCCGCAATCCTGCCTCTGATGTCAGAGGAGGGGCAGGACCGCGGCAGAGGGCCAGACAGCTCCGGAGGCCTATGGCAGTCTGCAAAGATTGCTATCGCTAGATCCTCTGCAGGCTGCTCCGCTGCTAGAATTAGGCAAATGGATGCGCGGGAGGTCAGGGGGGAACATGCAGACCTTCGGGTGGGGGGAGACAGGCCTTCTGGGGAGGATAGTCCTTCGGGGGAGGGGACAGGCCTTCGGGGATGGTGGTGCAGGCCTTCGGGGGAGGGAGGCCCTGGTGTAGAAGTACACGGAGGGAGGGAGGAATGGGGGGGTTCAAAGAGATGTGCATATGTCGGACTTTTGGGGGAAGAAATAATGGCTCTAAAAACAGAGGAGAGGGAGAGAGATGGTGGACAATGGGATTTAGGGAGGGAAGGAACAGAAAGGGAGAGAAGTTGGACACAAGGGATGGTGTGGTGGTGGGGGATAGAGATACTGGATAGGAGGGTAGTTGGGGAGTGATGGTGGACCCTGGGGTTGTGGGGAAGGAGGGAGAGATGAAGGATGAAAGGGTAATTGAGAAAAGGTGGATCTAGGGATGGAGATGAAAAAAAGGAAAGATGCCAGACCTCCGGGGGAGGGAAGGAAAACGGAAAGGGAGGAGAGAGATGGAAGATGGATGATTAGCACTGAGAAAGAAGAAAACGACAAATGGGCAGGAGACCCTGGCAAGCGAGTTATCAGAAGACAACCAGAGCCTGGGACCAAAATGATTTGAATAATGACCAGACAACAAAAGGTAGAAAAAATAATTTTATTTTCTATTTTGTGATTACAATATGTCAGATTTGAAATATGTATCCTGCCAGAAGTGGTGTTGGACCGTGAACGTGAGCTGGGTTTTTTTTTTTTGTTTGTTTTGTTTACACCATAGCGCCAGAATGGGTAGGAGAGGGCAAAGGGGTGAAGAGGCTATAAAATAAACCCACCAGGATGTTTGAAAAAACACCCACTTGGGCAGGAAAATTGAATCAAAAAATCGATTCAATAGGTTGAATCGAATTGGGCAGCACTAGTGGAGACCTTTGTCCTGTGTTTGTGCTTATCAGACCCTTTAGCAAAGCAGCCACAAACATTTGTAGAAAGTGAGGACTCGTAAGTAGTGTGGCCAAAGGAGGGGAGATTGATACTGCTGCCTCTCCTCATGTCTGACCCTGCAGCAATTTCACTGGAGGAATTGAAGTAGCAGCTATTCGTCCCTATTACTAGTGTTATTGCTCCAGGGCTATATCATAAAGAGAATATAAAAAAAAGAGAAATAAACTCCTTTACAAATATGTAATGTCACCTAAACAAAGAGAGAAAGTCAATGTGTCAATAGTATAATCACAAGGAATAAAAGACCCTTGGTCTTGAGAACCTAATTCATTATTTATTTTTTACATTATTTAAATCTTTTTTTTAATAAGTTAACAATTTAATTCATTATGTGCAAAAATGTCCAAGTGAAAACATCACTAAAATTTTAAAACATACATCCACATATTCATAGTGTTCCAAAAGGCACTTAACTTTATGTTGGAATAGGGCAAACCCCCCCCCCCCCAAAGAAGTCCTTATAACAATCAGCTGTGTAGTCCTAAAATCAATCTGTTGATCCGATCCTTTATGGGCCAATTCAGTACTTTGATTGATTGGTCCAATCTTTTAACCCAATCTTTAAAGTCTAATCCTTAGTTCAGTCTTCTGAAGTGTCTTTCTGGTCCAATCTTTAAAGTCAAGTCCTTAATCAAATCTTTAAAGTACAGTCCCCGCAGTTAGGCATTTTTCACATGTTGCCTCACTTATTACCCCTCGTGATCACGCGGTGCAGCAGCCCTCTCCCTCCCTCCTTCCTCTCGATCGCTGCGGTCCGGGCATCTCCCTTCCTCTCGTCCCCTCACCTTTGCTGGTGATTTTCACTTTTCTATCTCAGAGCGGCACGAGTTTTTAAACAAATTACGTGTGGCTGCCTGAAACTTCTCTGATGCAACCGGAAACAGGAAGTTGCATCAGAAGAGAAGTTCGTGTAGCCGCATGCAATTCGAGGAAAGGCTCGGGCCGCTCGAAGACAGAAAAATGAAAATCACCAGCAAAGTTGAGGGGAAGGGAGGGAGATACCCAGATTGCGGCGATTGGGAGAGGGGGTGCTTAACTGCACGAAGGACATTGAAGGGAAATGGAAAGAGAAGGGGAGGGGAGAGGGGAAAAGACGCTGAAGGGAAATGGGTAGGAGAGAGAGGGGAGAAGATGCTGAAGGAAAGTGGGGAGGGGAGATTGAAACAGATGCTGAAGAAATATGGGGAGGGGGGAGAGGGGGGAGCACATACTGAATGGAATGAAGGGATAAAGAAAAAGAGGGCACATGCTGGATTGGGGAGACAGATACCAGATCTGAGGGGAGAAAGATTCTAAAAACTACCTGGGGGAGGGAAGGAAAAATGGAAGGGAAGAAAACAGATACAAGAGTATAGGGGGAGCGAAGGGAAAAAGATGGGTGCCAGACCAAAGGGGGTGGAGGGAGAGCTGGAAGGGAGAGGCACAGTGACAGAGCAGATGCCATATGGAACAGGCAGAGAAAGCAGAGAGTGGATGGAAGGAATAGAATGACGAGAAGATGAGGACAGCAGAAACCAGACAACAAAGGTAGAAAAAAAATTTCTGTTTCTTTTCTTTTTTTTTTGCTTTAGGATAAAGTAGTATATTAGTTGTTGTTGATAAACATTTATAAACAAAGCCCTGCCAGTTGAAGATCTCTTCCTCTAGTTCGGCAACTATTCGAGGTTTGTGCGGATTGGATCAGATAGTTTGTAGGGACAGGGTGGGGCCAGGGACCAAGCTTGCAGGGCTGGGGACAAATTTTTTTCCCCGTATCATTCTCTGCTTCCAGGCTCTTGCATTCTCATGAACTTTCTGGAGGAGGGAGAAAGGAAAATGTATTAAGGGAAATGTACCATTGTGTGTTTTCAGTAGGCATTTTACAGCTTTTGAAAAAAAATGTATCTACTGGCAAACTGATATTTTGAAACTTTCTGTTTTGGCCTTATTTGTAGGGCCACTTTTTAGTTCTCTTAACACCCTTTGAATTTAAGATGTGCATATTTTATTCTAGGCAGTTCTTGTGAAAAAACAAACAAACCTTTCTTGGAATCGCTGTACAGTTGGTGATGTTGGACAAGTCACTTAATCTTAAGTTGCCTAAAGCAGTGTTTCTCAACTTCTTCAAGCCAAGTACACCTAAGCCTAACAAATACCATCTGAGTACCCCTGCCCAAGCTCTGCCCCTGACCCCACCCCCATAATAATTGTACTAATTGTAACGCAATTTCTTCCATCCATTTTTTATGGGACATGATCGAAAAATTCAAGATAATGAAGGGAATAGACTTAGTAGATAGAGACAGATTGTTCACCCTCTCCAAGGTAGAGAGAACGAGAGGGCACTCTCTAAAGTTAAAAGGGGATAGAATTCATACAAACATAAAGAAGTTCTTCTTCACCCAGAGAGTGGTGGAAAATGGAACACTCTTCCGGAGGCTGTTGTAGGGGGAAACACCCTCAAGGGATTTAAGACAAAGTTGGACGGGTTCCTATTGAACCGGAACGTAAGCAGGTAGGGCACTGGTCTTTGACCTTCCACTTAATGCTGCTATTGCTTCAAATAAACCAGATTCTTTGCTTTGTGCAGACTGTATTTTCTTGAACCTGTCAGATGTCCACTCCCATCTATTGTCCTGTTCTGGGCCATCTTGGGAGGATAGGTTAGAAAACCAAATAAACCTAAACCTATTCTAGGCTATCTTTTTTACTTCTTTAATTCAGGCCTAAAGACCAACTCAGTCCTGGTACATCTTGGTGCTATCAATGTGTTTTCATGTTTCCTTGGACAAGAAACCTCTTTTTGTTCCCCCCTTAGGTTCTAGGTTCATGAAAGGACTTTACCATACAAAACCTTCACCGGTTGCCTAGGATCTTAACGTTATTCTAACTGTTCTCATGAAGTCTCCTTATGAGCCACTCTCAACATGCTGTCTCTGATTTCTCACTTGGAAGGTTATTTTCCTCATAATCTTCACATCTGCCTGCACACTTATTGGATCCACCCTATACTAGATTCTATCATGACAGAGTAGTCCTTCAAACCCATCCAAAATTCCTGCCTAAGGTTGTTTCTGAATTCCATCTCAACCAGTCTGTAGTTGTGCTTGTATTCTTCGCAAAGCCACATTCCCGTCCAGGTGAAGGAGCTCTTCATACCTTCGATCACTCTAGTGTACTATCTAGACTGGACAAAATCTCGTGGGAAATCCTCCCAGTATTTTCTTGCTTTTGATCGTAAAGGAGTTCGTTACCAAGAAAACTGGCTTTGCTTTGCTAGCGAACTGTATGTCCTCATATGCTCAGGTTGGGCTAACACTACAGGACCATGTCACAGCCCACAATATTCAAGCTATGACTGCCTCAGTATCTCATTTCCACTCTACAGTTATTGAAGATATCTGCAAAGCAGCCACTTGGTCCTAAATTCATACTTTTAGAGCAAAACTGCAGAAAAGACAGTCGGTTTGGGCAAGCATGGAGCCAGAGTGTAGGAAGATCGCTCTTATCCTAGTTCACCATTGGACCACCAGGACTTTCAAATGCAGATTGTAGAGATCTGGGAGGTGAAGTGGTTTGGAGTCTGCTGGGACAGGACATGGAAGTGATAGCTCTTGTATCTGCTCACCGTTGGACCACCAGGACTTGAGGCAGACCTGGGGAGAGGCCTGCAATGGGCATCAGGCGAGGGAGGGATGGAGGGCTGGGGGCTGGGTGCAGAGCCAGGCAGGACACTTGTATATGAACCATCGGTTTATATTTGAGTTAACATTTTTACCCCTTTTTAGGAGAAAAAAAAATTACGTTGGTTTATATTTGATTATATGTGGTACTATGCCACTGAAAGGATTGCATAGCCTCCCACTGAAGGTAGTAAAGACCAAAACTGTAACAGAATTCAAGAAAACATGGATCTTTGGATGTGAACATAAACTCTTAGATCAGATAGGCTTCGTGGTAATATACCAGCAATGGTAAGCTTTTTGTTTGTCTAACTTTTTCTATATACTAAATAAGTGCACTATGGGTTTCATGATTTGACATTTAATTCTTTTAGAAATGTTTTGTTCCTGTAGCCTGCATCTGAATATTGTATGTCTTAAAATGCAGCATGAAGCTCTTAAATATAGGAAGAGCCTCACTTTCAAAAATACCTTATGCAGGTAACGACCAGCAGGGGTGAGCCACAGGACTAAAGAGCAAAGTGTTCAGGAAATCAAATGCTTGGCATCGCTGAATGTTTCTTGCTTTATAATTTGTATAGCAAACAGGCTTTTCCTGCTACTGCTAAGGAGGAAATTTTTTTTTTTTTCTGAAGGTTTATTTTTGTTTCAAAAACACCAAAAGGAGTGTCACCGAGTGGTTAGGAAAGCAAAAAGAGAATAGGAAGAGAGACTGGCAGGGGAAGCAACAAACTTCAAATCATCTTCAGGTACGTCAAGGGGAAGCAACCAGCAAGGGAGGAAGTGGGACCCTTAGATGATGGAGACAGAAATGGAGTGGTAAAAGATGATAAGGAGATAGCTGACAGGTTAAACGAGTTCTTCACGTCAGTCTTCACGAGAGAGGACACAACCAACATTCCGGAACCCGAGGAGATCGCAAAGAGATTTCAGGATGAAAATCTGGTCCAACTAGAGGTGAGCAAGGTGGATGTCCTCAAGCAGATAGACAGGCTAAAGAGCGACAAATCGCCAGGTCCGGACGGCATTCACCCAAGGGTACTCAAGGAACTAAGGAACAAAATAGCTGAGCCACTTCGACAAATATGCAACCTATCCTTAAAAACTGGAGAGATTCCGGAAGACTGGAAAATAGCAAATGTCACGCCCATCTTCAAGAAAGGCTCAAGGAGAGACCCAGGAAACTACAGGCCGGTGAGCTTGACCTCGGTCCCGGGAAAAATAATGAAAGCGCTGATTAAAGACAGCATCTGGGAACACATTGAAAACAATGGGCATCTAAAGTCGAGCCAGCATGGCTTCTGCAAGGGCAGGTCATGCCTCACAAACTTATTATACTGCTTTGAGGGGGTAAGCAGTCAGGTGGATAAAGTGGAATCCATAGACATCATTTACCTTGACTTCCAAAAAGCCTTCGACAAGGTACCACACGAAAGACTGCTAAGGAAGCTATGGAACCACGGGGTGCAAGGGGTGGTCCACCGATGGATCAAAAACTGGCTGGCGGACAGGAAACAGAGGGTTGGAGTAAAGGGCCATTACTCAGATTGGCAATGGGTCACGAGCGGAGTTCCACAGGGGGTCGGTGCTGGGACCGCTCCTGTTCAATATATTTATTAACGACCTGGAGGCGGGAACAAAATGTGAGGTTATTAAATTTGCGGATGACACTAAACTATACAGCAGGGTCAAAACCATGGAAGACTGCGAAGACCTCCAAAAAGATCTGACAATGCTGGAAGAGTGGGCCAAAAAGTGGCAAATGAGCTTCAACATAGGGAAATGCAAGGTCATGCATGTTGGGAAAAAGAACCCGATGTTCACTTACAAGATGGGGGGATCACCGCTAGGGGTGAGCAACCTTGAAAGAGACCTGGGAGTGATGGTAGACACAACATTGAAGGCGTCGGCGCAGTGCGCCACAGCCTCAAGGAAAGCAAACAAAATGTTGGGTATCATTAAGAAAGGTATCACGACCAGGACGAAGGAAGTCATCCTGCCACTGTATCGTGCAATGGTGCGCCCGCACCTGGAGTACTGTGTCCAGTACTGGTCGCCGTACCTCAAGAAGGACATGGCGGTACTTGAGAGAGTCCAGAGAAGAGCAACTAAGCTAATAAAGGGTATGGGGGACCTCTCATATACTGACAGACTGAAAAAGCTAGGGCTTTTCTTCCTGGAAAAGCGGAGACTTAGAGGAGACATGATAGAAACCTTCAAGATCATGAAGGGCATAGAAAAAGTGGACAGGGACAGATTTTTCAAACTACGGGGAACCACAAGTACAAGGGGGCACTCAGAGAAATTGAAAGGGGAAAGGTTTAGAACAAACGCCAGGAAGTTCTTTTTCACCCAGAGGGTGGTGGATACATGGAACGCGCTGCCGGAGGATGTGATAAGCAGAAGCACGCTACAGGGCTTCAAAGAAGGTCTGGAGTCCCAGTGTTCCCTCTAAGGTGAGCGCATGAGCGATCGCTCACTATTTTCAGTGGCGTCGCTCATGCTTCTTCTGGTGTCGCTCACTCGAGCGGAGGTGAGAGGAAGCGGCGGCGGTGGCGGTCTGCCCTGCTCGCCTAAGATGCAGCAGCAGCGGCTCCTTTCATGATCCCCGCAATCAGTGGCGTACTAAGTGGGGGGTGGTCCGTCCCTTGTTCTCATTGGTGTAACGCCGGCCCTGCATCTCTGGACTTCCCCACACCTGCCCCCCCTTTGGATTGCTATTATTTTAAATGTTATAGCGGCGGCGCTGTATCCATCAGTGGAGACGTCTAACCTCGGCCTGCCCCGGAACTCTTACTGCAACAGTGACTTCCTGTTCCTGCCTAGACGGGCGGCTGCTGCAGTAAGAGTTCCGGGGTAGGCCGAGGTTAGACGTCTCCACTGATGGATACAGCCCCGCGGCTATAACATTTAAAATAATAGCGATCTGGGAGGGGGGGGGAGAAGGTGCGGGGAAGTCCGGAGCTGCAGGGCCGGTGTTAGAGGGAGTAAGAGTTGATGGTGCCGCAGGGTCCCGCGGGGGGAGGGAGGAAGGAAGAAGAGGAACCGAAGCATGGCAATTTTGGGGGAGCAGGTGTGGGGAAGTCCAGAGCTGTAGGGGAGAGTATTGCTGTACCCAGCTGGAGGGAGAAGGAAGATGAGGGAGGGAATGAAAGGAGATGCCAGGGCTTGGAGGGAAGGAGGAAGGTATGCCAGACTAAGGGAAAAGGAAGGGGGAGATGTGAGAGCATGGAGGGGGCGGGAAAGATGGAAGAAAAGGAAAGGAGAGAGATGTCAGAGAATCAGGGAAGGGAAGATACCAGACTATGGGGTACGAAGGAAAGAAAGGAGAAGAGAGAGATGCCAGAGCATAGGGGATGGGGTGGTGACAAAGAGAGAAAAATGGAGAGGTGGCAGAGCTGGCTGGCTTTGGGGGTGGGCAAAATCTGGAAGGCAGTGGGGGGACATAAGGAGGCACTGGGGGCACTATGGACACGGAAAGGAGGCACTGGGGGCACTATGGACACGGGAAGGAGGCACTGGGGGCACTAAGGACATGGGAAGGAAGGAGGGAGGGAATAGAAAGGGACAATTGTTGGGACTGAGTGCAGAAAGAAAGAAAGGATACACAGTCAATTAATAGATGTCCCCTTTTGATGAAAAAAATAAATGGTCACGTTACCACTGACTTACTTTCTCTTCAGCAGAGTCAGCATCCGCGCTGAGGTGCAGGAAGGTCCCGCGATGACTCGTCTGCTGGCTCTGCTCTGGAAGAAGTAAGTTACGTCGGAGGGGGTGGACTCGGCAGACGCAGTCATTGCGGGACATTGCCGCAACTCCCTGCGTCTGCCGGGTCCGCCCCTCCAACGTAACTTACTTCTTCCAGAGCAGAGCCAGCAGACGAGTCATCGCGGGCCCTTCCAGCATGCGACTGCTGAGTCCGCTCTAGAGCAAGTACGTCAGAGTGGGGTGGATTGGCAGCAGGCAGCTACAATCATCGCGGGACCTTGCTGCATGAAGGGAGAGAAAGGAGCAGGACTGCTGTAATGGAAGAGTGGTGGAGGGAAAGAAAGGGGGCAGGGTGGTATGGAAGGGTGGTGCTGATGGAATTGATGTACAGAGAAAGGGGAGAGACATAAGGGGGAAGGATATTGGAGGGAAAGAAAGGGGGAAGATGCTGATTGAAGAGGGGTGGATGGAGGGAGAAAGGGCAGATATTGGATGGTAGTGGGGAGCCTATGCTGGATGGAAGTGCAGATGGGAGAGATAAGGGAGCAAATGCCAGAAGGAAATGGGAGGAGAGAAATAGGGGAGCAGATGCTGGATGATAAGTGGACAGAGAGAGGAGAAGGTACTAGATGGAAAGGTTGGAGAAAGAGGGTACATGATGGAAGGAGGGGATAAATAAAAGGAGGACACATGATGGGGAGAAAAGGATTGAGTTAGGGAAACACTGGAGGGGTGAGGGAAAGAGGTGACAAGCTTTAGGTAGACAGTAAAAAAGGACATTGATGAGAGGGTAGTAAGAACATAATCTAGACAGATGCAGAAAATAAATTGAAAAGGGAAATGAGGGAAAAAAGGGATAGGGATTGCAGAGGAGAGGTGTGGGAGAGGGAAGGAGATGCCAGACCAATGGGGGTGAAAGGAGAGATGGAAGGGGGAGGCATACAGTTTCTGGAAGGGGCATAGAAGGAGAAAAGATGCCATATAGGGGAAGAGAGACGGCAGACAGTGGATGGAAGGAAGAGAGTTACAAGAAGATGAGGAAAGCAGAAACCACAGAAGACAAAGGTAGAAAAAAATTTATATTTATTTATTGCTTTAGGAGACATGTGTCACTGTTTCTGTGAAGCATTGTATGCAGAGTCCAGCTTCTTGCTGGTTCAATTTAAACTTTGTCTGTGTATTTTTATTTTATCCCCCCTTTTACAAAACTGTGAAGCGTTTTTTAGCACCAGCCGTGGTGGTAGCAGCTCTGATGCTCAGAATTCTATGAGCATCAGAGCTGTTACGTCCGTAGCTAAAATCCACACTACAGTTTTGTAAAAGAGGGAGGGGTTAGTTTGTGATTACATATTCCATACTAGGCGAAGGTGTGTTCTGTGTGTTCGAAAGACATAGTTTTCTGTTAGGATTGACGGTGTAGGATTGATCTTTGCTGGTCTGGCTTGTTTAGTTTTACAATGGGTGTATTGATGTACTGTTCACTGCAATATGTAAGATGCTGCCTTTTCCTAGATACTCATGTGTGACGTATGGCTTGTTACTAAAAATCATGTTTTTCGTACAGATGGGGGGGTGCCAAAAAATGATTTGCCCCGGGTGTTACATATGCTAGGTACGCCACTGCATTATGTAAAGATACCAGAAAGCTGGCGAAGCAAAAACTTTAAGTAAATCGTTATTCTTCTAAGTTTTGAGTATTTAACCCTCCCACAATCTCATGGGTACTCGTTTCAAGTTTCAAGTTTATTGAGATTTTGATTTAAACGCAATATCAAATATTTTCAATGTGTATAACAAAAATAAATTTTGGGAAATAAATAAAACCATTTGAACAATAAACATACAAACATATCCATAGTGATTAAGAACATAAGAACATAAGAAGTTGCCTCCACTGGGTCAGACCAGAGGTCCATCCCGCCCAGCGGTCCGCTCCCGCGGTGGCCCATCAGGTCTGCGACCTGTGAAGTGGTTTCTGACCACTTCTATAACCTACCTCAAGTTCTATCTATACCCCTCTATCCCCTTATCCTCCAGGAACCTATCCAAACCTACCTTGAACCCCTGTACAGAGTTCTGGCTTATCACCTCCTCCGGAAGCTTGTTCCATGTGTCCACCACCCTCTGGGTACAAAAGAACTTCCTAGCATTTGTTCTAAACCTGTCCCCTTTCAACTTCTCCGAGTGACCCCTAGTGCTTGTGGCTCCCCACAGTTTGAAGAATCTGTCCTTGTTCACTTTCTCTATGCCCTTTAGGATTTTGAAGGTTTCTATCATGTCCCCTCTAAGTCTCCTCTTCTCCAGGGAGAACAGCCCCAGCATTTTTAACCTGTCAGCGTATGAAAAATTTTCCATACCTTTTATCAGTTTAGTTGCCCTCCTCTGCACTCCCTCGAGTACCGCCATGTCCCTCTTGAGGTACGGCGACCAGTATTGAACACAGTACTCCAGGTGCGGGCGCACCATTGCGCGATACAGCGGCATGATGACTTCCTTCGTCCTGGTTGTGATACCCTTTTTGATGATGCCCAGCATTCTGTTTGCTTTCTTTGAGGCTGTCGCACACTGCGCCGATGGTTTCAGTGATGTGTCGACCATCACCCCCAGGTCCCTTTCAAGGTTACTCACCCCTAGCAGTGTTCCCCCCCATTTTGTAGCTGAACATCGGGTTCTTTTTCCCTACATGCATGACTTTGCATTTCTCTACGTTAAAACTCATTTGCCACTTTTTTGCCCAGTCTTCCAGTCTCGTTAGGTCCCTTTGCAGGGCTTCACAGTCTTCCGTGTTTCTAACCCTGCTGCAGGGTTAGAAACTCCTTGTAAAAATACATAAGGAGTACAAGGATAAACTACATTTGTTTAAAAATGCGTCCTCTGCGCCTGCTCATAAATTTGTGGAATATGTAACTTGTCGCTCATGCATATTATTTTTTGCATACACCTCATCAATCCTTAGAGGGAACATTGGTCTGGACAGTTACCTGGAGGACAAAGGGATTGAGGGGTACAGATAGGAGTATAGGGAAGGTTATAGGGATAGGATTGAGGTAATTTATAAAATTAGACAGAGACCACTGTTCAAGCAGTGGGCATGATGGGCCGCCGCGGGAGTGGACCGCTGGGCGAGATAGACCTCTGGTCTGCCTCAGCGGAGGCAACTTCTTATGTTCTTGTATATAGAATTAATTGTGAAGCTTTGCCCTCTGTTCATTGTAGAAGAGCTTTATTTAATTATCTTATTTTGCTGCTTAAATAACTTACTGGACGCCCTACACATTTTAACCATAAGGAATCTTTGGTTTTTAATGCTGATGTGGCAATTGCATTGATTTTAAACTCCATAGCTTAAGTTGATACATACAGTATATTCAGCACCACTGTTTGGATCACTCGTCTGCTTTCTGTAGTCCAAATGTGACCCCCTATCTCATACCAATAGTATCGGGCAGAGGAGGGAGGAGAAAGATAGAAAAAAATGAGAAGCAGACAGAGAGAAGCACTGAGAGAAACCCAGAAGCAGAGTAGGCAGAAGCAGGGAAGGAGACAAGGGGTATCGGTGAGAGTTAGCTCCGCCCACCGCATCATCATCGGAGCTCCCCCTTAAAAGGGGTGAAGACAATAGCAGAGAGCAGAGGACAGGTAGAGGAGGGAAGAGGAAGATAGAAAAAAGGAGAGAAGCAGAGAGAAGCACTGAGAGAAACTCAAAAGCAGAGTATGCAGAAGCAGGAGAAGGAGGCAAGGGGGTATTGGCGAGAGTTAGCTCTGCCCTCCCCCACTGCATCATCATCGGAGCTCCCCCTTAAAAGGGGCGAAGCCAAAGGCGCGCAGCCATTCGGCGCGCGACGAAGGTGAGCGACAAAGGCGCTCGCCTTAGCGAAAGAGCCTTAAGAAGGAGCCGGGAAACTTGGTTGCCCAGCAGAACGACTTAGAATAAAAGCTACAAGACCTAGTCTTAGCTAGCTACACAGCAGGGCACACATTCTTGCATACCACACACCTAGAGGGGAAACAAGCACTTGCAGATACCAACACAGCAACACCAGCAGACTCACAACAAACAGGAAGACAGCAGGCAAGAAGTCAGAATTCAGTCGACAGAGACAGAGGGTTCACAACAAATCACTCAGACAACTCAGCAAGGAAGCAAGAAATGGAAGCCTAAGGAAGTCAGAAGATGAGCTTTCCAGTCTTCTGTACTGGCTGCAAAATGTATGACTACCTCCCTTCGGGGATTCGGGCATACATTTGCAGTCGGTGCATGGAGCTGAATAACTGGAAACGACAAGTCCGGCTACTAGAGGAGACAGTGATGGAACTAAAAGAGCTCCTCACCTTTGAAGATAGAATCTGCGCACAGGAGAAGTTTCTAGTGGAGTTCAGTGCAAACGAAGAGGTCAAGAAGCTAGAAAGATTCATCGAGGAAGCTCAGCAGCAACATGTGGAGATTCCAGGGCTGGAGAACTGTACCTGAGCAACCCAGGAAGCTGGCCTGGACGAGAGGAGAGAAGACACCCCTACAAATTCAGAAGAGACTGAAGCCGAGATAGGGGACGACCGTACACCAGGAGAAAGAGAAAGAACGCATGAAGACGTCCTCACACAAAGAGCCAAAAACAACTTCAAGCGTATCGCAGGAGGAAGAAGATTGGCCCTACAACATGGACGTGGATTTACGACCTCCAAGGAACCCCCGAATAAAGAAGATGGGGATCATCGTAGGAGACTCCATTATACATCATGTGGACAGCCACACCGCAGGGAGAGAGGATAGAATCGTCACCTGCCTGCCTGGAACAAGAGTGAAGGATGTGGCCAACAGGATCATAGACAGCGCAGGGGGAGAGGACACTACTGTGCTTATCCATATGGGAACCAACGATGTGAGCGAACGGAAGTATGACAGGGAAGAGATGAAAGGCCAGCTCTGCTCACTCGGAAGAAAACTGAAGATCAGGGAGGTGAAGGTGGCTTTCTCCGAGATTCTCCCGGTACCAAGAGCGGATGAAAAGAGACAAGGGGAATTGCAAGCGATCAACGCCTGGATGAGATGATGGTGCGAAGAGGAAGGCTTTGACTTCGTGCGCAACTGGACGGCGTTCTGGGGAAAAAGCAAGTACTACAGAAAGGACGGACTACACCTCAACAAGGAAGGAGCAAGAGTATTAGCAGGCAACATGAAGAGGGCCATCGAGAAGGCTTTAAACTAAAGGACAGGGGAAAGCTGACAGTCGACCACCAGTCGATGGTCCGGGAGACAGGATGCCCCGAAGAAGGAACTACGGACAACTACTCAGACATAGGAGGGGACGACCACAAAGCAAATAAGGGAGACAATGCAGGAGCAGAAAAGGATACCGTGAAAGAAACAGTAGAGACTGCTAAGCTTAGAAAGTCCAAGAAGGTAACATAAAGGGAACTCAAATGTATGTACGAATGCTAGAAGTCTGAGAAACAAAATGGGCATAAATGGGAAGTTCTCGGATTGGGAGAAAGTGACTAGCAGTGTGCCCCAGGGCTCAGTACTTGGGCCCATCTTATTTAATATTTTCATCAATGACCTAGAAGAAGGAACATCCAGTGAGATCATCAAGTTTGCAGACAACACAAAGCTATGCCGGGTAATCAGATCTTTGGCCCATACATCCTCAAACTCATTAACAAGAGCCTTAACATATCTACAATGCCAAAAGCTTGGAAGCACTCAGTTATTTCTTGTACAGTAACCTCTGGAAGCTTCACCATAGGGTTATTTATCTCTTTCAGCCTTGAGCTGCAGGGACTCACAATCAAATTCTAGCCCTTCCCTCTGGTGTCATATCCCTGGACTCACCCCTGGAATTACAGTCTAGTTCCTGGAGCCTTGCTGCAGAGGTCTTGTCTCTTCTGCTCATGATTTATTTTCAATTTCTAGTCACTTCAATTTGTTCTTTGACGCAGGTCTTGCCCTAGTGCTGTGGATTTACCCTGTGGGGAGATCCTTCGGTGGGAAATCGCAGACTTTTATTTGAATATTGTCTGGTTCTGGGGGGTTCTCTGGAAGCAAAACTTCAGTAAGCCCCCTGGACAGCCTGTAGGTCAGATTGGGTCAACAGGATTGGGAGCTATCTCACCCTGGGTTTGTTCGCTAAGGGGTAGAGCGCAAGCTGCTCGGTTCTGTGGAGGTGCGCCAGGATCAAAACTGGACCGCGTGTCTTTCCTAAATTTCCTGAGGGGTCCTGGTAGTCGCTATCTGAGGTGACAGGGAAGATGAGGCAGTCAGAAAACCTGAAATCCAGTTTTCTCAGCTCCTGAGGTACTGATCTTGCTTACTCTGTGTTTAGCTGGCTTGCCATTGATTTCGATTGAAGCACATGTCTCTGTGGTGTCTGTATGCCCTCGAGTTTGGCAATTTTGCAGGGTGCTTTTCCCTGCATATCCTGTTCCCCCCACCTTTAAAATCACCATTTTCCCGGGTTTCCTGTCGTTTTCCCAGGCCGTTTTAGGGCAAAATCAGCACTCACGGTGGCCATCTTGGATTTTCATTAAAGTTTTTAAAAGAGTATTTTTTGACCTTAGGAGCTTTGTTTTCGCTCCAAACTTCACATATGGCCTCCTCAGGACAGGATGGCATGGATTCATGCCATAATTGCGGTGGATGGCTGCCGGATTTGCAGCTGTGTATCACGTGTGCCGTGACCCACGAGGGGGGTGAAGCATCTGCAGATTCTGCAATTCTCTCCTCCAGAGATGCCCTACCTTTCTCCAATTCCACCGGAGACGCGATTGCTGAGTCCGGGGTGCCTAAATTGGGTGTGGATGGCGCTTCCATGAAACGTAAGCATAGATCCGGGGAAAAGTCAAAAACTCGGTGAATAGCTGAACCAAGATCTACAGAGCGCACTGGGATCCCTAATTCAGTACTCCATTTCTGTGACAACTCTGTATAAGAACGAGGCAGATGTAACAAAGAGAATGAAACCAGAATGTTCTCATTCTGAGTGAAAAAATAACACAATTTATCCTGAACCCCACAGGAGATACCCGAATGTTGCAGATGAGCCATGTAATGAGCCAACTGCATATAACCATACAAGTCCTCCTCCTCCCCTCCCTGCCAACAAGGCAGAGAGATCCGGGAACCTACGAATCTTCCCTACCCCATCCAACACCTGCGCAAGACAAGAAATACCTTGTCTCCCCCATCCCATCTAAGAAAGACCCCCCAAGGACATTCTTGGAATAAAGTCACCATTACCCCGGATAGGGAGCAGATCCATGGCAGAAGAGTTATAATTCCAGAGTTTCATCAGGCGACTCCAAACCAACTGCAAAGGGCTCAAAATAGAATTACACTGCAAAGATACTGGCAACCGAGATCGAGGGACATGGAGGAAATACAAGAAGCGATAGGGGTGGAAGAGAGCCCTCTCATATGACAAGGGGGTAAATAAGGAGTCCTCAAGAACCCAATCTTGAACATGTCTCAGTAAGCATGCCCAACCATAAAGATGAATATCAGGGAGCCCGAGGCCTCCACTAGACCCTGTTCCCAACAAAAGATCAAAAACCATCTTCGGTTTCTTCCTTGCCCAACAAAAATGAGTGAGATCTGCCCGCAATTTACACCAATCCCTCTTTGTAAGTCCCAAAGGGATCATCTGAAATTTATAAAGCCATTTAGGGAAAAAACATTTTAAACAAAGCTACACATCCTCCCAAAGACAATGGCAGATCCTGCCATTTCAACAACTGCTGCTTAGTATGAGCAGCAGTTGTTGAACGTTGACTTGATATAGGAGGCAAGGATTGGAGGGTAGGCGAATGCCCAGATATTTAAAGTGACCCTCCATCCAGTGTAAAGGGAAATCCGGACCCTACCATCTACGCAGGTCATCATCCGTGGCCAAAGCTTCTGACTTATTCATATTGAGTTTAAACCTAGAGAAATCTCCATACTCAGCAAAACTCTCCAGTAAGGTAGGCAGCGATAACCAGGGTCTAGTCAGATGGACCAATAAATTAGCCGCAAAAGCAGCTATTTTGAAAGAGTGGGCCCCAATATCCACCCCTACAATATCAGGATTAGAAAGAATATCCCTAATCAGAGGGTCTAGAGTGAGAATAAAAAGCAAAGGAGACAAGGGACATCCCTGCTGGGTCCCTCTACAAACTGGAAAGAAGTCAGATTGGATCCCACTAGTGCACACTCGGGCCTCTGGATCTGAATAAAGAGTCATAATAGCATCAGTAAAAAAAACCAAAACCCACCCCATGATATCATATTTAGCTAAGACACCAAAGAGGAACTCCCAGCACACCCTATGAAAGGTCTTCTCTGCGTCAAAACTAATCAGCAGAGAAGGCACCCCCTTGAGATGAACCCATTCTAAAGAAGCTAAAATGGAACAAATATTTTTAACCGCCGTTCTGACCCCCACAAAATCCTACCTGCGGTCCTGCAGTCAGAGTGGGCAGCAGCTTGGCCAGTCGATTCACCAAAATCTTCGCCATCAACTTAGCCTCAACAGAGCAGGGATATAGGTCTGTATGATTTCACGAGGGCAGGATCCTGGCCCGGCTTCGGAAAGACCACAATTTGAGCTTGTTTAAGAGTCAAAGGCAGGGTCTTCTCTTGAATTTGAGAATTAAACATCCACACCATAGGATTCACAATCTCCTTCCCCAACATTTTGTAGAATTCAGCCTGAAAACCATCCAGACCAGGGGCCTTGCACAAAAGACTCTGCTGTATGGCCAACAACAGTTCCTCCTCTTGAATGGGGCAATTTAAAAGTTGGTTATCTGCTTGGCTAATACACAGTAAATCGAGACTAGACAAATAAGAATCACAAGATAACCCCGTTGCAGGCCCCTGAGCATATAATTAAGCGTACTTCTTTTCCCTTTGATGGAGGGGTTGTCCTGAAGGATGTTCAGGACAGGAGAGTGGATTTTGTCTTCAGCGTCTTTTTGATTCCGCTGCAGCGGCCACTTACTTTGTGGCTTAGGTGTGTTACACTAAGCTCCGCCAGGATCCTGAGGAGCTTGTCCTTCGGGACCTTGACTTCCTAGTCTCTGGGGTAAATTATTTGGCAGATGCCCTCTATGACATAATGAAGGTTTTTGCTAAGCTTCGAGCTTCTTCAGTCTCTGCCTGGCGAATGTTGTGGATTCGCCAGTGGTTGGGTGATTCTTCATCTAAGGTTACACTGAGCAGGTTGCTTTTCAAAGGTTTGCTTTTGTTTGGCCAAGGTTTGGATAATCTAATGGCCAGTGTTCAGGACCGTATGCCTGAGGTGCTACCTGGGGCTAAACCTCGTCCAACCATGGGTTCGGGACGGCCAAATTTTTGTCCCTACTGGTGTCCTCACCAGTATGCCGGGCCCCCGGCGATGGAACAGTGTTTCAGAGCCCCCTCTAGACCTCGCTTTGGAGGTCCAGCATGACCGCAGTCTTCAAACAACCCAGGAGGATATTCTGATGTCAGGCCTCTAGCACCTCTCCTTCAGATTGGAGGGCGACTTTCGGCCTACCTTCTGGAGTGGCAGAGGGTGACCGGATCAGTGGGTCCTCGAAGTGCTCAGAGAGGGTTTCCTCCTGCAGTTTTTCCGATCTCCACCAGATTTCTTCCTGACTTTGCCCATGGGAAATCCAGACAGAGTCCGAAGAGTGCGAGCTGAAAGAGATAAATAACCCTATGGTGAAGCTTCCAGAGGATATTTACAAGAAAGAAGATTAGCAGTATTCGCAGAGGATGTGGGCGGACCATAGGCGCAAATAAGGAAAAACCGCGAATAACTTTTTAAATGTTATTCGCGGTTTTTAGAAAAAGCCTTCTGTGTTTATTATTGAACATAAGAAGTGCCATCTCCGGAACAGACCCTAGGTCCATCAAGTCTGGCGATCCGCACACACGGAGGCCCCGCCAGGTGTACCCTGGCATAGTATTAGTCCCCCATATCACTCTAAGCTTCTCATAAGAGATGCGCATCTAGCTTACCCTTACCTATGTCACCTTAAGCCACTCATAAGGAGGTGTACATCTAACTTACCTTAAACCCTAGAATGGTGGATTCCACAATTACCTCTTCTGGGAGAGCATTCCAGGTTTCCACCACTCGTTGCGTGAAGCAGAACTTCCTGATATTTGTCCTGAACCTGTCCCCCCTTAGCTTTAGTCCATGTCCTCTTGTCCTTGTCACATTGGACATTGTAAATAGTTTTTTATCCTGCTCTATTTGGTCGAATCCTTTCAGTATTTTGAAAGTCTCGATCATATCCCCTTGCAGTCTCCTCTTCTCAAGGGAGAACAATCCCAGTCTCTTAAGTTGTTCCTCATATTCCAAGTTCTCCATGCCCTTTATTAGCTTAGCTGCTCGTCTCTGCACCCTCTCAAGTACTTTTAAATCCTTCTTTAGGTATGGAGACCAATGTTGGACACAGTATTCCAAGTGTGGTCTGACCATCGCTCTATAAAGCGGTAGTATTACTTTCTCTGATCTACTCGTGATTCCCTTCTTTATCATGCCTAGCATTCTATTCGCTTTTTTCGCTGCCGCCGCACATTGCACCAACAGCTTCAGGGTCCTATCGATTAATATGCCCAGGACCCTTTCCTGTTCGGTTTTTCCCAGAGTTGCACCTGACATACTGTACTTGTGTTTCTTATTTTTTCTTCCTAAGTGCATGACTTTGCATTTATCCACATTAAACTTCATTTGCCATTTATCTGCCCAATTTTCCAATCGGCTCAAGTCGCTCTGGAGTTCCTCGCTGTCCTTCTGCGATTTGATTGCCCGGCATAGCTTTGTGTCATCTGCGAACTTGATGATCTCACTGGATGTTCCATCCTCCAGGTCATTTATGAAGATGTTAAATAAGATGGGCCCAAGTACCGAGCCCTGGGGCACACCGCTAGTCACAGTCTCCTAGTCTGAGAATTTCCCATTTATGCCCACTTTCTGCCTTCTGTTCTCCAGCCATTTGCATATATATCTTAGTATGTCTCCTTCTATTCCATGGCCTTGCAGTTTCCTGAGGAGTCTTACATGTGGAACCTTGTCGAACGCTTTCTGGAAATCCAAGTATACAATATCCACCAGTTCTCCGCTATCAATTTGTCTGTTTACTGTCTCAAAAAATTGGAGTAGGTTCGTCAAACATGACTTCCCTTCCTGAATCCATGCTGGCTAGCTCTCATCAGGTCATATGTGTCTAAGTGCCGGGTTATGCTATCCTTGATCAGCGCCTCAACCATCTTCCCTGGGACCGACGTGAGACTCACAGGTCTATAGTTGCCCGGTACTCCTCTTGATCCTTTTTAAAATATCGGCGTGACGTTTGCTATCTTCCAGTCGTCCGGTACCTGTCCTGTTTTGATTGACAGGTTGGCAAGTTTTTGCAATAGTTCACCGATTTCCACTTTTAGCTCTTTCAAGAATCTCGGATGAATTCCATCCGGTCCAGGAGATTTGTCACTTTTGAACCGCGAATAACTTTTCTACAGCGATTTCTGGACAGGCCTTTCTCTCTATGGACGCTGGGAAGCAGCGTCTTTCTCAGTGCACACTGGGAAGCAGCGATTTTCAGAGTGAATGGTAAGCGATACACTTTTTCTCGGTACAGTAAAACGAAAAAAAAACTTTAATGATGGTGTAATTTTTGGGGGTAGAGTCAGTTTCCAAAAAATCGCAAATAAGTGAATCCGCAGATACAGAAACCGCGGATACGAAGGGAGAAGTGTAACCTATTCTTTTGTTATCCAATAACCAAAAAAAATTACAAAGGAAGTACTCAGGAATGCTCTAACTATAGACCAATTGCAAATCTCCCATTCTTAGTGAAATTAACAGAAAAGATTGTATTTAATCAAATTTCAGACTTTGCTGACAAAACAAAAATCCTACACCCCAATCAAACCATTCAACAGAACATTCCCTATTAGGTTTAACAACCTCCATACAGTACTTCCTCGACAAACACAAATCAGTTATTCTTGTCTCATTAGATCTTTCTGCGGCCTTTGACACAATAGATCATCAACTTCTGCTTAAAAGACTAACTTCGGTCTGTATTTCTAATCAAATTTTTGAATGGTTCACCTCCTATTTTATGACACTTATTTTTTTGACATAACCAGAAAGAAGATTTTTTCCATAACAGCACCCACAACCTTGAATTCCTTATCTCCTCATCTTCAGGAAGAACTACCTTTAGATAAATTTAAAGCCAATTTAAAGACTTTTTTCTTTTAAGAATGCCTATAACAAGTCTTCCTCTCCTGACATAGATTGTACTTCTCCCCATACCATTATGTTTCTCTATGTCACTAACGTCTTTTGGTTTTAATGTTGTTCCTTTTTTTTAATAATTATCATATTGCACACCACTTAGACAGTTCTTTTTAAGTGGTATATCAAATTTTAAATAAAACTTGAAACCGTACATCTACGGTGACCTTCAATAACTCCACTTCCACAACTTTTCAAAATAACTTTGACATTCCCTAAGGTTCCATATTTTCTTCTCTACTTTTTAATATCTATCTGGCTCCTTTATTCACGCTATATCAATCAATTGGTTTCACTGCTTATGCATACGCTGAAGATATACAGATCATTCACCCTATGAATCCCGCCAACAACAATGACATCAACACTATAAACTCAAAATTAGATAGTGTCAGCCATTGGCTAGGAGAAAACATGCTCTCCCTCAGTATCTCTAAAACAAACTGTCTTATCTTTCCATGGAAAGATAATATTCAACTTGTATCTTCTGTATCTATCAATAGCACTCCAATTGAATCAGTCAGTACGGTCAAAATCCTGGGTGTCACTATTGATAGTAAATTAAATTATCGTTCACAAATCAGTACAGTAGTTAAAAATTGTTTCTATAAAGTCAGAATGATTAGGTCATTAGCCAGCATCTTGGAGCCTCAAGCTCTAAACATATCGATTCACACTCTCATATCAAAAACTGATTACTGCAACTCGTTAGACAAAGGTATATGTCAGAAAGAAATTAAGACGCCTCCAGTTAATTCAAAACCGCCATTAAAATCAACGAACTCTAAGAAATACAATCATGTCACTCCCCTTTTAAAGAAAGATTATTGGCTCCCAATACCACACAGAATAGCTTATAAAATCGCTACTCTAGTATTCAAAACCCAAAAAGCTAAGGAACCTGCCTTTATCGATAGACTCCTCATCCCACATGATCTGCCTCAAACCCTTAGGATCTACCTCCCAACAGCTATTCCACGTGCCCTCATTAAAGATTATTAGCACTCGTCGGGCTACTACGTTCTCAGTAACTGTCCCCATGATCTGGAATTCCCTGCCAACCAACATTAGGGAAGAGCATAATCTTGACAAATTAAAAGGAGGATTAAAATGCTTCCTTTTTAAAGACACCTTTGAATATTGACCATCTTCTCTCAAATCGTTTAGATTCCAACAGTAATCAGGTCACTCCCTTCCCTCCTTTTGTTTCTTCCTTCATTGTCTGCTTTACTGTAACATATTGTAGTTCTCCCTACTTAGCTTTTTGTTTTAATTGTATGTCTATATTATGTCTTGTTTAGATCAGTCCTTTGATTGTGTTCTCTCTTTTTTTAATTGTAAAACGCCTAGAACCCTGATAGGCATGTAATCAGATTTTAACAAAGCTTGGAAACTTGGTCTCCTTATCTCAAGAAAGATATAGTGGCGATAGAAAAGGTTCAAAGAAGAGCGACCAAGATAATAAAAGAGATGGAACTCCTCATGAATGAGGAAAGACTAAAAAGTTTAGGGCTCTTCAGCTTGGAAAAGAGATGGCTGAGGGGAGATATGATTGAAATCTACAAAATCCTGAGTGGAGTATAACGGGTACAAGTGGATCGATTTTTCACTGTCAAAAATGACAAAGACTAGGGTACACTCGATGAAGTTACAGGGAAATACTTTTAAAACCAATAGGAGGAAATTTTTTTTCACTCGGAGAATAATTAAGCTCTGTAACGCATTGCCAAAGGTTGTGGTAAGAACGGATAGCGTAGCTGGTTTTAAGAAAGGGTTGGACAAGTTCCTGGAGGAAAAGTCCATAGTCTGTAATTGAGAAAGACATGGGGGAAGCCACTGCTTGCCCTGGATTGGTAGCATGAAATATTGCTACTCCTTGGGTTTTGGTCAGGTACTAGTGACCTGGATTGGCCACCGTGGGAGCAGGCTACTGGGCTTGATAGACCATTGGTTTGCCCAGTGGGGCTATTCTTATGTAGTATTATCTAGGGAATTTCTGAAGTTGGAGTGTAATATGACTTGTCCAAAGCCCCAAGGAGTGTCTGTAGGAGAAACAGAATTTGAATCCTTACTTCCTTGGTTCTCTAACTTGCTTTAACTTTTGTATAATGGTAGTTCCATTTTGTTGATTTGGCCTAAAACTTGAGGGTTGTTAGAGAATATATGTTCTTTAGAATTGTTGACAGGTAGTAGTGGCTGTGAGATACTAAAACTTCACTGTCCTTCATTGTCTTGGAAACAGTTTTGATGGCACATAGAAAGGAAAGTTTCCTTTTAGCACTAGCTGTGATAATTGCTTTTTGATTATTTGTTGCCAAGTGCTTTTATTAAAAAACCAAACAAACCAGCAAAAATTTCTGTTAGTCCTTCTACATTTAGATAACATCATCTTCCTAGTTACCACTTCAAAAATGTATAGCCCTGAATCCAAAGGAGAAGGTGGTTCTGCTCTAATTTGATTCACAGGAGCTTGTAAGAATTTTGTGTCTTGTGCTTTCACATAACCACTTTTGTCTATGTGCCGCAAGTATAACAATTGTCACTGTACACTGTTCTACAGATTGATCTGAATTGATGCGGAAGAGCTTTTAGAACTGATATCGCCATTGCTGTTGAATAAACCTGTTACATGCTATTACGTTACTTGCTGAAGGTTGCCAAGAGTAAATAATAATAATAATAATTTATTTGTATGCCACCATACTGGGGAGGTTCTAAGCGGCTCACAACACAGGAAACAATACATATAATTCCATTAAAATATCCTGGTGAAATACAACAAGGAGCTATGCATACATTTCAGTAATACGTCGGAATAAAAAGCATGCCATATAGATAGAAATGCAAGTGATAAAAAGTGATAAAAACATCAATTAAGTTAAGAAAAAAGTTATGATATCAACTTATTAAATAAATAAGTCTTTAACAATTTCCTAAAATCTAAATATGAAGAAGCTTTTAACATCATTTTACCGAGCCATGGATTCAATTTGGTGGCCTGAAAAGAAAAGGTTCTATCAAGGAACTTCTTGTAATGGCAAGATTTTACAGAGGGACAAGTAAACAACTGCACTCTCCGTGTGTTTTTATTAGAATGACTCCAAGAAAAGTGAGAAAGTAAGTAACCTGGTGACAGACCAAACACTACTTTGTAACAGATGCATGAAAACTTGAACAACACTCTCTAAGCTCCACCGGCAACCAGTGTAGTTTCAGGTAGAAAGGAGTGACATGTTCCCATTTTTTTAGACCATAAATAAGGCGGTCCGCAGTATTTTGAACAACTCTCAATCTCAATCTGACTATAGTTATAAAATCAAAGTTTTGTTTCTGTTGTATCTTGAGATGGCTTTTGGTTTGACTGTGTGTTCAGATGGATGAGACATTTTAATAACATGGGTAATACCACCTTTTAAATTTAAATAAACTTGGAAACATAATGGAATTGCATTAAACTGAGAAGGTGTGCTCTGCAACCATTAGTGTACAGGAAATGTGGAGGGTACTCCATTATTTTTCTGACAGTGGATGCATTTGTCTAAGCTCTTTTATTTTCTTCTCTAGGTTTGCATTTGAAGAACAGTCCTAGAGGAGAGAGAGATAGTCTTCTGTGCAAATCCTTCACATTCATGAGTGAACCAGCAAACCTGGCATCAGGGGATCTGGAGTCGGACTTGCGGCTTCGTAAAGGACACATGCCTAATGCCTTGAGACAAGAGAGATCCAATGATGGTCAATTTGGTGATTTGGGACCCCTGCTAGCTGATTTTCCTCTTTTCTCAGATCAGGAAAATGTAAGTTCTTCCCCCAACTTCTTGTGTACTGAAGAAAAATCTAGTACAAAGGACTACATGGAACAACTTAATAATTTTGCAATAATTTATGAACCCTTTTAGGCTTAGATTCTTTAGATTGCGATAGTTTTATGTAAGTTGTTCTTATGTATATTTATTACATATCTGTCATGTCTTGAGTGTTTTGCACAAAACTTTTGCTGCTCTAAGAATTTTATTGTAACTTGCTCACATCTGTCTCAATAATGGGTACCAATTTTTTTAAAAAAAAGTCAAACCAGAAGAAACACAAGTATCCTGAGAATATTTTAAGGCAGAATTGAATGTTATTCTCAAACTCTTTAGTTTACTTTTATTACTTGATAAATATAACTTTGCTGTAAATAAGTATTGCTTATTGTCCACCAGTCTAGTTGAATGAATTATACCCTTCTACCAAGAGATGAAGACAAAGGTTAAATGCATTTGAGCTCTGCCATTTATAGGGTACCGTGCAGGCAGTGCCTGTGGTTTTCTCGTTTGTTTTTTTTCTGTCTTCATACAGCACTGAATTGATTTGGGGGTGTATTCCTGGGTCTAGTTGGAGAACTGAGCTCTTGGATGAGCTCTGGAAGAGGGGAAGGGTCTCTTAGCCCCAGGGAGATACCTGGAAGAATCTGGTCCCTCTCTCACTTCTGGCTGTATTTCCCTCTTTATTTTTCTTGATCAGACTTGCCTCATAAGCTGCTCCCCCTTTCCCCAGTCAATTTCAGTAAAAGCTGTTAAAATAGAAAAAAAAAAGATTTGCAAAGGCAGTGATGCAAGAGAGGGTATGCCTTCATGGTTTGAATCGGACTGTGTTGCCAAGATGTTAGGAGTTGTGTATTTTGTGGGGAGCAGTGGCATTGTGAGTAGGAGGGAGCTCTTGCAGCTTGCTTTGAGAGCCAGTGAAATTACTGCAGAGCATCGGCAGCAGCATTTAATGCTACTGCATGGCAAGTGGGCAGTTAGACTTCTGATCACTTCCAAAGGCCAGCCTTAGGTTGTCAGGGCATTAAACAGTCTGTATCCTCTGGCTCGGATGAAAAGAGAAATTAAGGGCTCAGGGAGAATGTTTTGTGGTTTTAGTGGAGCCCAAGCAATCCACCATCCCAGTGAACAGCGCATAGGGAGTTTTTAATATGACAAAATTGAGTCCTTATTGAAGCAAGCCTTGGATTTGCAGGCAGCAATTTGTGGCAGCTATATGTCCAGAGCCTGTTTGCATTGGGCCTAGCGGTTAGTAAGACTGGAAAAGCTGGTCAAAGATCTGAGAGAAGTTAAGACCAGAGATTAATAGGGAATAAGCACAGTGGGAGCTTAAGATTTGGTTTGAGTAAGACAGGGTTTTGGGACATGCTGTGTTGTTGCTTGGACAAGTGGATGTGGATTTCCAGATAGATTAGTCTTTTTGTATTGATAGGCTCTGCCTCTTCCATTTTTCTAAGACTGCTGGAATTCCCAGAGATACCCATTGATGGGCTAGGAGTCATCTTCTCAAGACAATTGGACAGGGGGTCTTCCAAACTCCTGTCCTTGGGGAATTCACCTGAGTATCATAAAGACTTGGAACAGTGGCCATCCTGCCAAAATTACTCCAAGGATTCATCAACAATTCATATGTAGAGTCATTTACATTTATTTATATTTATTATACTGCAAATTCTGTTCTGGACATGTCTTTATCCCAGGACAAGCAGGCATGATATTCTCACATGTGGGTGACGTCATCTACGGAGCCCCAGCGCGGACAGCTTTTCAAGCAAACTTGATTGAAGTTTCAAGTTTGCACACTGCACCACACATGTGCATGCCTTCTCGCCCACTAGAGGGCGCATCCCACCTCGTGGTCCTCAGTTCAATTTTTTCCGCGGAGCCAGAAAGCCCTGTGGATTTGAGCTCCAATTTTGCTGCCTTTCTGCTGCCGCGTTCCGTCTTTTTTCGAATCGCGGTGCTCTTTATTTTCAGTTAGTATTATTTTCGTTCATTTCTAAAAAAAAAAAAAAAATATATATTTTTCTTTTCGTTGGGTTCCGGGGGCTCCCGGCAGCCGTGGCCGCGGGACGTCGGTCGTTCCCGGCCTGTTTTTCCGTACATGTCCCGTCCTGTGACGGGTTTTAAGAAATGCAGCCGGTGTGAGAGGTTACTTTCTATAACTGACCCCCACCGGTGGTGCATTGTTTGTCTGGGCCCGGATCATCCGACAGCTTCTTGTGACCGTTGTGCTACTTTTCAGCCCAGAGCTCTCTGCCGCCGACGGGCCAGAATGGCGGAGTTGTTTGCCGTGGACGCACCTGTGAAGGCCTTGACGTCGGCCTCGGCTTCGGCCCCGGCCTTGACCTCGGCGCCCTCGGGGGCCTCGGCTTCGCCTCGACCTCGAAGGCGTCCTCGGGAAAACCTGCTTCGGGTAAGTCCTCTGTTCCATCCCCGACAGCTAAGAAGCCATCCTCTGCCTCGGCTAAGGCGAGTGGGTCGGCGTCGGCCCCGCCTAGGACCCCGGCATCGCACACCCCGAGGGAATACTCGAGACCGAGGTCGCCCTCCAGGGAGTGTGCTCCGGACACAGGGAGGCTAAATTCCTCATGGAGGAGTCTCTAGCAAAGAACATCCAGAAGGGAGATAAATCCTTCTTCAGGTATATCAGTGATAGAAGAAAAAACTCAGGCGGGATTGTACGTCTTAGGAAACCAGACGGAGACTATGTGGAAAAGGATTCGGAAAAAGCCCAACTATTAAATGAATACTTCTGCTCAGTCTTCACCCGAGAAGCGCCAGGGCTCGGCCCTCAGCTACAGACAAGGGTTGGCTCAGTTGACCCGTTTAGTAACTTTGAGTTTACGCCCAGCAGTGTCTACGGTGAACTGTCTAAGCTCAAGGTTAACAAAGCAATGGGGCCGGACAACCTGCACCCCAGGGTGCTTAGGGAGCTGAGTGATGTCTTGGCGGAGCCACTGTCCGCGCTCTTCAGCCTCTCCCTTAGTACAGGCAGCGTCCCGTTGGACTGGAGGACGGCTAACGTCATTCCACTCCACAAGAAAGGCTCAAAGATGGAGACAGCAAACTACAGACCAGTGAGTCTAACATCGATAGTGAGCAAACTAATGGAAACTCTAATCAAACACCAATTAGATAAGATCCTGGATGAAGAGAATCTACGGGATCCCCGACAACATGGATTTACTAAGGGGAGATCCTGCCAATCCAACCTGATCAGCTTCTTTGACTGGGTAACGGGGAAGCTGGATATTGGGGAGTCCCTGGACATCGTGTACCTGGACTTTAGCAAAGCATTCGATAGTGTACCACACCGCAGGTTACTGAGCAAGATGAGTTCTATAGGATTAGGTAACACATTGACGAAATGGGTTGGGAGCTGGCTTGGAGGTAGGCTCCAAAGGGTGGTGGTGAACGGCACCCCCTCCGAAATGACGGAGGTGATTAGTGGAGTACCACAGGGCTCAGTCTTGGGCCCAATCCTATTCAACATCTTTATAAGAGACTTGGCAGAAGGGCTTCGAGGTAAAATAACATTATTCGCCGATGACGCCAAACTGAGTAATGTAGTGGGCAAATGCACAACAGACGAAGATTCAGTGCCCGACAACATGATGCACGACCTACTCCTACTGGAGCGATGGTCTAGGACATGGCAACTCAACTTCAATGTCAAAAAATGCAAAGTTATGCACCTGGGCAGCCAGAATCCATGCAAGTCTTATACCCTTAATGGCGAGATCCTAGCAAAAACGGTAGCAGAACGAGACTTGGGGGTAATCGTCAGTAAGGACATGAAGTCTGCCAATCAAGTGGAGCAGGCTTCGTCCAAGGCAAGACAAATCATGGGCTGCATACGAAGGGGTTTCGTCAGTCGTAAGGCGGAAGTCATTATGCCATTGTATAGATCCATGGTGAGGCCCCACTTGGAATACTGTGTGCAATTCTGGAGGCCGCATTATCGCAAGGATGTGCTGAGACTGGAGTCGGTGCAAAGAATGGCCACCCGGATGGTCTCGGGACTCAAGGATCTACCATACGAAAAACGGCTTGACAAATTACAGCTATACTCGCTCGAGGAGCGCAGAGAGAGGGGGGACATGATCGAGACATTCAAGTATCTTACGGGCCGCATCGAGGCGGAGGAAGATATCTTCTTTTTCAAGGGTCCCACGACAACAAGAGGGCATCCGTTGAAAATCAGGGGCGGGAAACTACGAGGTGACACCAGGAAATTCTTTTTCACTGAAAGAGTGGTTGATCGCTGGAATAGTCTTCCACTACAGGTGATTGAGGCCAGCAGCGTGCCTGATTTTAAGGCCAAATGGGATCGGCACATGGGATCTCTTCACAGGGCAAAGGTAGGGGAGGGACATTAAGGTGGGCAGACTAGATGGGCCGTGGGCCCTTATCTGCCCTCTATTTCTATGTTTCTATGTTTCTATGTTTCGTCGGGATTCCAGCCTTTCAGGACCTCCTCCGAGCTCTAATTTCATCGGAGCTGTCGGGGGCCCTGGAAGTGCTGCAACGGGCTTCGGTCACGGCTGCCTCGACCTCGGAGGCCCCGACCTCGGCGGCCTCGGCCTCGGGTATTGAGGCTCCATTGACCTCGACCTCGGTCTTGCCTTCGACCTCGGCCTCGGGGGTGCCGCCTGAGCATAGCATGCGGCCCAAGGACAAGATGCGCCGGGTGCGCCGCATTTCCTCCTCCTCCTCCTCAAGGTCTTCCCGGGGCTCCTCGCCCTCGACGCGACCTCGGACGGGGTGCCGCTCGAGGAAGCCGAAGCGCTCGCGGGGCTCGCCTCGACGGCGCGATCGTTCCTCGCCGCTCGGGGGCGAGGCTTTGCAGGTATCGGAGTTGCGCCTCGATAACCCGAGGCTTCTCCGATCTCCTCCTAGAAGGATTTCACGTGCCGCCTCGCCGAGGAAGAGGGAGAGTGCCCCCCGGACCCCGGGGTCCTCACCCAAGGGTTCTTCGAGGCGGAGAATTTCTCCTTCCCCCTCGAGGCCGTTGGAGCGGGGATCCTGGGGCTCGGGGTCGGCCAGGGACCCTCATTATTCCCACGAGGCCTCTCCCCTTTCCTCGGTGGGGAGGTCGAGAACCCCTTCTCCACCCGCCAGGCCGTCCTCATTTTCCACCTTTGTTCAGGACATGGCCCGAGCCCTGGGGTTGGACCTCATGGTGGGTTCTCAGTATTCTAAAGAATTTTTGGAAGAGCAGGACCTCCCCACCCCACCTAGGGAGGTACCTCGGCTCCCCTTAAATAGAGTCCTCCTGCAGACCTGGCTGAAGAATTTGGCTAACCCTCTTACAGTCACGTCTGTCCCATCCAAGATGGAAGCGAAATATAGGACGGTGCCCCCTAAGGGGTTTGAGAAGGCGCAACTCTCCCACCAGTCTTTACTGGTGGAGTCTGCCCTTAAGAAAACGCAGCCCTCCCGGGTTTCTGCGGCGGTTCCACCCGGCAGGGAGGGGCGGACCCTGGATAAGTTCGGCCGTTGCCTCTATTCTAATTCCCTGATGGCCACCAGGGTACTAAATTATGCCTTCACCTTTTCCTCATATCTGCGTGGCATGGTGAAGGACCTCCCTCAATATCGTGACTCCCTACCGGACTCCCAAAGAGCAGGATTTGACAAGTTTATGTCCAACCTGTCTCAATTGCGGTTGTACCTCTTCCATGCGGTGTACGATGCTTTTGAGCTGGTTTCGAGGGTGTCGGCCTTCGCAGTGGCCATGCGCCGTCTGGCCTGGCTTCGCACCCTCGATATGGACCCAAACCTGCAGGAACGTCTTGCAGACTTGCCTTGTGTGGGGTCCGAGTTATTTGACGAGTCCTTAGAGGCGGCGACCAAACGGTTGTCGGAACAGGAGCGCTCGTTAGCCTCCCTGGTCCGCCCCAAGCCTAGGCCCCCGCCGCAGAAACCCTTCCGTCCTCCGCCGCGCCGATACCCTCAGAAGTCTACCCCGGCTTTTTCTAGGCCACCGCCGAGACGCCCATCTCAGCGAGGCAGAGGGGGACAATCCCAAGCCCCGGCGCAGGGTCCTTCCAAACCCGCGCCCTCCTTTTGACGGGCTGAGCGGAAGGGGCGGGTTCCCCTCCACGATCTCACAGGAACCCCTTTCCATAGGGGGGCGTCTTCGGTCCTTCTATGTGGCTTGGACCGAGATCACATCAGACGCTTGGGTGCTCCGGACCGTCTCCGAGGGCTACTCGCTCAACTTTGTGTCCGCGCCACCGGATCAACCCCCGGGGGCTGCCTCTTACAACCGAGCACAACTTCCCATCCTTCTGGCCGAAGCCAGGGCTCTGTTGAAGCTTTGGGCGGTGGAACCGGTCCCCAAAGATCAGCTGGGGAAGGGGTTTTACTCCCGTTACTTTTTGGTCCCAAAGAAGACCAGGGACTTACGCCCCATTCTGGATCTCAGGAAGCTCAACAAATTCCTGGTCCGGGAGAAGTTTCGAATGCTGTCTCTCCCGATCTTGTATCCTCTTTTAGAGGAAGGGGACTGGATGTGCTCCCTCGATCTGAAGGAAGCGTACACCCATGTTCCGGTGCACCCCGCCTACCGGAGGTTTTTACGGTTCCAGGTGGGAGACCTGCATCTTCAGTACAGGGTCCTGCCCTTCGGCCTGGCCTCGTCCCCTCGAGTCTTCACGAAGTGCATGGTTGTGGTCGCGGCAGCCCTGAGATCTCGTGGGCTTCATGTATTCCCGTACCTGGACGATTGGCTCATCAAGGCCCCGACCAGGGAGGGGGTTATCTCAGCGACCCGACAGTCTATCGTCTTCCTGCAGAGACTGGGGTTCGAGATAAATTTTCCCAAGTCACAGTTATCCCCGGCCCAGTCTCTTCAATTTATAGGCGCAGTGCTGGACACTGTGCGCCTGCGTTCGTACCTCCCACCTCCGCGGTTGGAAGCCTTGGTGCGGATGGGCCGTCTGATCTCTCAACTGTCGGTGGTGTCGGCCCAGCGCATGATGATGCTGCTGGGCCACATGGCATCGACGGTCCACGTCACTCCCTTCACCAGGCTGCACCTGAGGATTCCTCAGTGGACCCTAGCTTCTCAGTGGCGTCAGGATCGCGATCCGGTGTCTCGTCTCATTGCGGTGACTCCTCCTTTGCGAAGATCGCTACGTTGGTGGACCAACTCTTCCAATCTGTCAGGGGGTTTACTGTTTCTCACCCCTCCCTTTCGCAAGGTTCTGACCACAGACTCCTCGGAGTACGCGTGGGGAGCCCACCTCGACGGTCTTCGGACGCAGGGCCTATGGTCTGCCGAGGACCGTCGTTGTCACATCAACGTGCTGGAACTTCGTGCCATCTTTCTGGCGGTTCGAGCGTTCGACCACATACTGCAAGATCAGGTAGTCCTCGTTCGTACGGACAACCAAGTGGCGATGTACTATGTGAACAAGCAAGGTGGGACGGGTTCTTGGCCCCTCTGCTCGGAGGCTCTTCGCCTTTGGGAGTGGGCGGTCTCCCGGAACATCTTCCTACAGGCGGTCTACATTCAGGGAGAACAGAACTGTCTAGCGGACAAACTCAGTCGGCTTCTGCAGCCGCACGAGTGGTCACTAAACACCGGAATCCTGCGCGAGGTTTTCGATCGCTGGGGGACGCCGCAGGTGGATCTGTTTGCCTCTCCGGAAACCCGCAAACTGCCCCTGTATTGTTCTCGGATGTACTCCCGGGACCGTCTGGAAGCAGATGCCTTCCTTCTCGATTGGGAAGGGAGGTTCCTGTATGCGTTCCCTCCTTTTCCTCTGATCATGAGAACGTTAGTGCGTCTCAAATCGTCCGCGGCCACTATGATTCTCATTGCGCCTCGGTGGCCGCGTCAGCACTGGTTCTCCCTGCTGCTTCAGCTCAGTACCAGGGATCCTCTACTTCTGCCTGTGTTTCCTTCTCTGCTGTCTCAGAGTCAAGGTTCAATGTTACATCCCAATCTTCAGTCATTACACCTGACAGCTTGGTTTCTTGCTCCTTAACTTCGCCCTGTGTGTCTCAATCTGTGAGGGATGTGTTGGAAGCCTCCCGCAAGATTTCGACCAGGCTTTGTTATTCACAAAAATGGACCAGGTTTTCCACCTGGTGTTCTTCTTTTCACCTGGATCCTGTTTCGGTTCCGGTGTCCTCGGTCCTGGAATACTTATGGCACCTGTCGCACTCTGGTCTGAAAACCACATCTGTGCGTGTTCATCTCAGTGCCATTTCGGCTTTCCATCAACAACTGGATGGACGTGCTCTTTCGCTCCATCCTTTGGTGACGCGTTTCATGAAAGGGCTACTCAGGGTTTGTCCCCCTCTTAAGCCTCCTCCCGTCGTGTGGGATTTAAATGTGGTTTTGGCTCAACTGATGAAACCTCCTTTTGAGCCACTCGACAGGTCTCTTTTGAAATTTCTGACTTGGAAGGTGATTTTTCTGATTGCTCTCACATCCGCAAGACGGATTGGGGAGTTGCAAGCTTTGGTTGCGGACCCTCCCTTTACTGTGTTCCATCATGATAAGGTGGTTCTCCGCACACATCCGAAATTTTTACCAAAGGTGGTGTCTGATTTTCACCTCAATCAGTCCATTGTCCTTCCTGTGTTCTTTCCGAAACCCCACTCCCATCCTGGCGAGACGGCGCTTCACACGCTTGACTGTAAGAGGGCGTTAGCATATTACCTTCAACGCACCAGGTCTCATAGGAAAGTTCCTCAATTGTTTTTGTCCTTTGATCCTAATCGATTAGGGCATCCTGTTTCCAAGCGCACTCTGTCTAACTGGTTGGCTGCTTGTATTTCTTTTTGCTATGCTCAGGCTGGTCTTCCGCCCCCGGGTCGAGTCACGGGGCATAAGGTCAGAGCGATGGCAGCCTCTGTAGCTTTCCTCCGTTCTACACCTGTGGAGGACATATGCAAGGCTGCCACTTGGTCTTCGGTTCATACATTCACCTCCCACTACTGTCTGGACACATTGTCCAGAAGCGACGGCCGGTTTGGCCAGTCGGTATTGCGTAATCTGTTTTCCTAAATTGCCATCCTCCCACCTGCCCTTTTTTGGTTGGCTTGGAGGTCACCCACATGTGAGAATATCATGCCTGCTTGTCCTGGGATAAAGCACAGTTACTTACCGTAACAGGTGTTATCCAGGGACAGCAGGCATATATTCTCACAACCCGCCCGCCTCCCCGGGGATGGCTTCTTTGCTAGTTATGGAACTGAGGACCACGAGGTGGGATGCGCCCTCTAGTGGGCGAGAAGGCATGCACATGCGTGGTGCAGTGTGCAAACTTGAAACTTCAATCAAGTTTGCTTGAAAAGCTGTCCGCGCTGGGGCTCCGTAGATGACGTCACCCACATGTGAGAATATATGCCTGCTGTCCCTGGATAACACCTGTTATGGTAAGTAACTGTGCTAAATGGTTTCCAGTCTAAGAAAGAAATTTGTCAGTGTAGGAAAAGAGCACATTCTGTTGATAGAAAAGTAGCATAGGAAAAGAATGCCAATATGTACGAGGTAGGAAAGGAAGGTAGCATATCCCTCATTCAGCATGTAAAAATGGACTAGAAAATGAAATTTGGAGGACAGTCTAAAAAGGGGTTCTACCCGAAAGGAAGTAGATGCCAAGTAAAGTAGAATATAATTTGTTCAGCACAAAGTGGAATGAGAGTCGAAAGTTAGGGGCACAAATTGTGGCGATAAGGTGGACTAACTACGGTGTGGTTGTTTTATATATTTATGTTAAGTGAGTGGGAAGGCTTGTGTGAACAGCCATTTCTTGAGGGTAACTTTTTTTTAATTCCTTAAGGGGGATATTACGAATAGAGAGGGGGAGCGCATTCCAGGCAGGTAAAATGCTTTTTTACATGTGGACTCAATTTCTACTTGTCGTGGACCTGATAGGATTAAGCAAAAATCGTTCTGGGAGCGTAAGAGATGGCCTGGATTGTAGGGGATGGTGAGAGATGTAAGATAGTCCAGGGTTCCGAGGTGATAAGCTTTTGAAAGTCAGTAGGAGAACTTTATACATAATCCTGTGTTTGGCTGGGAGCCATTGGTGAGATTTTAGAAGACTAGAGAGTGTCATACCTACCAGCTTTACATAGTAACCTAATGGGCACATTTTGGAGAGTTTTTTTATAGTGTAATCTGGGAGCCATGTGTAAATGATGTTATCCCAGGACAAGCAGGCATGATATTCTCACATGTGGGTGACGTCATCTACGGAGCCCCAGCGTGGACAGCTTTTCAAGCAAACTTGATTGAAGTTTCAAGTTTGCTATGCTGCACCACGCATGTGTATGCCTTCTTGCCCACTAGAGGGTGCATCCCCACCTCGTGGTCCTCAGTTCAGTTTTTTCCGCGGAGCCAGAAGCCCTGTGGAATTTGTGCTCTTCTAATTTGCCTTCTGACACCGCGGCTGAGTGGTTTTTTCTCGGTCGCTGTGCTTAATTTGTGTTTTTATTTTGTTCGTGTGTCTTTTTTCGTAAAAAAAAAAAAAAAAAAAAAAACCTTTTACGTTCGGCTCCGGGAGCTCCCGGTAGCCGCGGCCGCGGGACCTCATTCGTTCCCGGCCGGTTTTTGGGCCCATGTCCCGTCCCTTGACGGGCTTTAAAAAGTGCACCTGGTGCGATCGGCTGCTTTCCATCACCGATCCCCACCGGTGGTGCTTACTTTGTCTGGGTCCTGAGCACCCGACCGACTCCTGCACTCGGTGCTCTACTTTTCAGCCGAGAGCTCTCCGCCGCCGTTGCGCTCGGATGGCGGAGTTCTTCGCTGTCGACCCCGCGGCGGGGAAGGCCTCGACGTCGGCCTCGGCTTTGGCCCCGGCCTTGACCTCGGCCTCGACTCCCTCGACCTCGCCCCGACAGCCTGCTTCGTCGAAGCCGGCGTCCTCGACCCCAAAGTCGATGGTGGGTAAGTTATAAGTGGGTAAGTCACTTCCTTCTTCTCTTCCAGCCTCGAAGAAGCCATCCTCGGGCTCATCGACGGGGGAGGGTGGGTCGTCCTCGGCCCCGCGTCGAAGTCGGGTGCCCAGCAGGAATACTCGAGACCGAGGTCGCCCTCGAGGGAGCACCCGCCGGCCCAGGATCTGCCGACTATGATGGGGGTTCCCGTCTTTCAAGACTTGCTCCGTGCGCTCATTGCCTCGGAACTGTAACGTGCCCTCGCGCACCTCCAGCCGTCTTCGGCGTCCTCGGTCTCGGTACCCTCGACTTCGGCCCCCGGGGTGGCTTCGGCCTCGACCCCGACCTTGCCCTCGACCTCAGTTGACCAGCATGAGCGGAGCGTGTGGCCTCGGGACAAGGTGCGGAGGGTTCGGAGGATCTCTTCCTCGTCGAGGTCCTCCCGGGGCTCCTCTCCCTCGGGTCGACCTCGGGCGAAGCATCGGCCGAGGAAGCCCAAACGTCAATGGGGCTCTCCTCGACGCCGCGGTTGCTCCTCGCCGACTGAGGCTGAGACCCTGCGGGTCACCGAGCTCTGCCTCGATAATCCGAGGCTTTTCCGTTCCTCCGAGGTGGAGTTTTCGAGGGACTCTTCGCCGAGACGGAAGGGGTGTGCCTCAGTGCCTCATGCCCCGGGGACTTCCCGCAGGGGTTCCTTGGGGCATGGGCGGTCCCCGACCCCGTCGAGGTCGCTGGGTGCGGCTTCTTGGGGTTCGGGGTCTGGCACCGGTAAGGAGCCTCGTTACTCCCGTGAGGCTTCCCCTTCTTTTTTGGCGACGCGGGCTTCTCAATCTCCCTCTCCGCCTTCGAAGCCCTCCTCCTTTTCCAGATTTGTGCTTGAGATGGGGAGGACTTTGGACCTTGACCTTATGTCAGGCTCTCAATACACGAAGGAATTTTTGGAGGAGCAGGATTTGCCCTCTCCCCCAAGGGAGACTCCTCGTCTGCCTCTCAACAAGGTTCTACATCAGACCTTCCTGAGAAACTTGGACTCCCCTCTTACAGTCACAGCGGTTCCATCAAAGATGGAGTCGAAGTACCGTACAGTCCCTTGCAAAGGCTTCGACAAAGCACAGCTGTCCCACCAGTCGTTGCTGGTGGAGTCGGCGTTGAAGAAGTCTCAGCCTTCTAGGGTCTCTGCTGCGGTCCCCCCCGGGCGGGAGGGACGGATCCTGGACAAGTTTGGTCGTCGCCTCTATTCCAACTCCATGATGGCTGCCAGGGTCCTTAATTACGCATTCACCTTCTCATCCTATTTAAGGCAGATGGTGAAGGCGTTGCCCAGGTATTATGGGGTCATGCCGGATTCCCATAAGGGGGATTTTGGTAACTTTATGGCCAATTTGTCTCAGCTGCGTCTCTACCTTTTTCACGCAGTTTACGATGCGTTTGAGTTGGCCTCTCGTGTATCCGCCTTTGCGGTGGCGATGCCCCGTCTCTCATGGCTTCGTACCCTGGATATGGACCCGAACTTGCAAGAACGTCTGGCCAATCTTCCATGTGTGGGCTCCGAGTTGTTCGATGAGTCCTTGGAGGCAGCGACCAAACGCTTGTCTGAACATGAGCGCTCTATCGCCTCATTGGTCCGTTCTAAACCCCGGGCCCCGCCGCAGAAGCCGTTTAGACCTCCTCCGCGGCGATACCCGCAGAAGTCGACGCCGGCTTTCTCGAGGCCTCCGCCCCGGCGTACCCCTCAGCAGGGCAGAGCGTCCCAACCAAAGCCTCAGGTGCAAGGGGCGTCTAAACCGGCTCCGTCTTTTTGACGTGATGCGCGGTTGGGGGCGGGCCCCCTCCGCACTGTCAAAGGACCCCCTTCCTATCGGGGGCCGATTGCAGGCCTTTCTTCCAGCCTGGGCCAAGATCACGTCGGACGCTTGGGTGCTCTGGATCATCTCCGAGGGTTACTCGCTAAACTTCTTAGCCATGCCGCCAGAACATCCGCCGGGGGCTTCTCTTGGCTGTCGAGACCAGCTTCCTCTTCTCCTGTCGGAAGCCAGGTCCTTGTTGAGCCTTCGGGCGGTGGAGCCCGTGCCCCTGAACCAAAGGGGACGGGGGTTTTACTCCCGTTACTTTTTGGTCCCGAAGAAGACAGGGGACTTACGCCCCATTCTGGACCTCCGGAGGCTCAACAAGTTCCTTGTCCGGGAGAAGTTCCGTATGTTGTCCCTTCCAGTCCTGTACCCTCTGTTAGAATCGGGGGACTGGATGTGCTCCCTGGACCTAAAGGAAGCATATACTCATGTTCCGGTGCATCCCGCCTTCCGCAAGTTCCTCAGGTTCCAGGTGGGGGAGTTGCACCTCCATTATCGGGTCCTCCCCTTTGAACTGTCTTCGTCCCCTCGAGTCTTCACAAAGTGTATGTTGGTGGTCGCGGTAGCCCTGAGATCTCGGGGGCTGCAGGTGTTTCCCTACCTGGACGATTGGCTGATCAAGGCGTCCTCCAAGGAAGGGGTTATTTCAACGACCCGACAGACTATCATCTTCCTTCAACGTCTGGGGTTCGAAGTGAACTTCCCCAAGTCTCAGTTGTGCCCGACTCAATCCCTTCAGTTTATCGGGGCCGTGCTGGACACGGTTCGCCTCCGTTCGTTCCTCCCCCCGCCACGGTTGGAGGTCCTGCTTCGATTGAGTCGCCAGGTTTCGTTGCTGCCCTCAGTTTCGGCGCAGCGCATGATGGTTCTGCTCGGCCACATGGCGTCGACGGTCCATGTCACTCCGTTTGCCCGTTTGCACCTGAGGCTTCCTCAGTGGACCTTGGCCTCCCAGTGGCGTCAGGATCGGGACCCAGTCTCCTCCCCTATAACTGTGACTCCTTCCATGAGACGCTCGCTCCGTTGGTGGACCAACTCTTCCAATCTTTCCGGGGGTTTGCTCTTTCTCGTTCCTCCGCATCGCAAGGTCCTGACCACGGACTCTTCGGAGTACGCGTGGGGAGCTCATCTGGACGGTCTGCGGACTCAAGGTCTATGGTCAGCAGAGGACCGGAGTTGTCACATCAATGTTTTAGAACTTCGTGCCATTTTTCTGGCTGCTCGAGCGTTCTGCCACCTGCTGCATGATCAGGTAGTCCTTGTGCAGATGGACAACCAGGTGGCCATGTATTATGTGAACAAACAAGGGGGAACGGGCTCTTGGTCCCTGTGCCGGGAAGCCATGCGCCTTTGGGAATGGGCGGTCTCCCAGAACATCTTCCTGCAGGCGGTTTACATTCAGGGAGAAAAGAATTGTCTGGCCGACAAACTCAGTCGTCTTCTCCAGCCGCACGAGTGGTCGCTAAACTCCCGAGTTCTGCGCGAGGTCTTCGACCGCTGGGGGACTCCTCAGGTGGATCTGTTTGCCTCCCCGGAGACTCGCAAACTGCCCCTCTATTGTTCTCGGATGTACTCCCCGGACCGTCTCGAGGCCGACGCCTTTCTTCTCGACTGGGGAGGGAGGTTCCTTTATGCGTTTCCTCCTTTCCCTCTGATCTTGAGGACGTTGGTTCATCTCAAGACGTCCAGAGCCACTATGATTCTCATTGCGCCTCGTTGGCCTCATCAGCACTGGTTCTCCCTGCTCCTTCAACTCAGTGTCAGGGAGCCTCTGCTTCTGCCTGTCTTTCCCTCTCTGCTGTCTCAGAGTCAGGGTTCGCTGTTGCATCCCAATCTTCAGTCTTTACATCTGACGGCTTGGTTCCTTTCCCCATGACTTCACAGGTTTCTCAGTCTGTGAGGGAGGTTCTGGAAGCCTCGCGCAAGGTCTTGACTAGGCTTTGTTATTCTCAGAAGTGGACCATCATCTGGATTCGAGTTCGGTTCCGGTGTCTTCGGTTCTGGAATATTTGTTGCATTTGTCCAAGTCGACTTCCATTAGAGTGCATCTCAGTGCGATTGCTGCTTTCCATCGGCATCTCGAGGGTCGATCTCTCTCTCTTCATCCTCTGGTGATTCGTTTCATGAGGGGTCTAGTGAATGTTAATCCTCCTTTGAAACCTCCTCCTGTAGTTTGGGATCTTAATGTGGTTTTGGCTCAACTGATGAAGTCTCCCTTCGAGCCTATTGACAAATCTCATCTTAAGTTTCTCATTTGGAAGGTGATCTTTTTGCTTGCGCTCACGTCCGCTCGTCGGATTAGCGAGCTGCAGGCTTTGGTTGCGGACCCGCCCTTTACTGTGTTCCATCATGACAAGGTGGTTCTTCGCACCCATCCTAAATTTTTGCCTAAGGTTGTGTCTGATTTCCACCTCAATCAGTCCATTGTTCTTCCGGTGTTTTTTCCGAAGCCCCACTCTCTTCCTGGGGAGGCGGCGCTTCACACACTTGACTGTAAGAGAGCGTTGGCCTTTTATCCTCAACGCACCAAGTCTCATCGGAAGGTTCCTCAATTATTTTTGTCCTTTGATCCTAATCGGTTGGGACGTCCTGTTTCCAAGCGCACCTTGTCCAACTGGTTGGCTGCTTGTATTTCTTTTTGCTACGCTCAGGCTGGTCTCGCGCTTCATGGTCGGGTCACGGGATATAAGGTTCGAGCGATGGCAGCTTCTGTGGCGTTCCTCCGGTCTACTCTGGTGGAGGATATCTGCAAGGCTGCCACTTGGTCTTCGGTTCATACTTTCACCTCCCACTACTGCCTGGATACGTTATCCAGGAGTGACGGCCGGTTTGGCCAGTCAGTTTTGCGTAATCTGTTTTCCTAAATTGCCATCCTCCCACCTGCCCTTTTTTGGTTGGCTTGGAGGTCACCCACATGCGAGAATATCATGCCTGCTTGTCCTGGGATAAAGCACAGTTACTTACCGTAACAGATGTTATCCAGGGACAGCAGGCATATATTCTCACAACCCGCCCTCCTCCCCGGGGATGGCTTCTTTGCTGGCTATGGAACTGAGGGCCACGAGGTGGGGATGCGCCCTCTAGTGGGCAAGAAGGCATGCACATGCGTGGTGCAGCATAGCAAACTTGAAACTTCAATCAAGTTTGCTTGAAAAGCTGTCCGCGCTGGGGCTCCGTAGATGACGTCACCCACATGTGAGAATATATGCCTGCTGTCCCTGGATAACACCTGTTACGGTAAGTAACTGTGCTTTACAGTAATACAGAGAAATACATCTTGGAAAGTGTTGTGATTAAATAGGTGACAAATTATGTGGAGCTGGTGAAAGACAAAGACAAAAAAACTTGCCTGATCAGGGCTGAAATTTTGAAGGAGAGTTGGGAGTCTAGGATTACCCCTAGATATCGGAAACTGTTGACTGGAGTGATCTTATTGCCAAAAAGGGGGAGTGGGTCAAGTGGTTTTGGGAGGCTACCAGTGAGTCAACGGGCAAGTGTCTTTATTTAATGTTGTTAGGTGCCATCAACTCATGCTCGAGTCCTAACGACTTGATGAATTGTGGATTTAAAAAGAAATTGGTTTGAAGAATCTTTGCTACCTATAACGAGAGTCCAGAGTATTTCAGCGGGTTTCAAGAAACAAACGGTTTCCACCCCAAGAGGAGAAATGGAGCAACAACAAGCCGAATTAGATCTGACAACATTTCTGGAGAGTTCCTTAGAAGTAATTACAGAAAGAATTATCCTTATAGTGACATTTGCCTTGGAGTTCAACAGAGATTTATATCTTATGAACTTATGTCAGGCACATGAAAGATAGTTTTCAGGGTTCGTTGGTAAGAATTTATCCAGATATATCTAGAGAGACACCAAAGAAGAGAAAAGATTTCCTTTCCTATAGACCAAGAGTCTTGGCTCTTGGCGCATCCTTTGTGTTGTGTTGTCTGTCTCATGGAAAAAATTTTCTGTTTGTTTTTTTTAACCCAAACAATTACTTGAGTTTGTAGTGGCTAGAGAAAGGGGAGGCGTGATTATAGGCACAATGTCTCCAACCACAATTTAACGAACCGGCTGCCTTGGGTGTATGATCAATGTCTCCCATTCCGTCTAAGTATTTTGTATTATTTACTTTCTAAAATTCCACTTGATAGTTTCCTTGTTCTTGGATCAGGTTATTGTGGACTGAATAATATCTATTTTATTTCCTGTTGTTTAATTTGATATGTTAATTCTTGAATTCTTATGCAAGTTGTTCATTTGTTTATTATACAGTACTCCCCCGAAATGTGGTTTTTTGCCTGTCAAAAGGCAGGGGAAGCAGGAGAGGGCAGCTGGAGATGCAGAAGAGGGCAGCTGGAGCACTGGCGGGTGAAGAAAATCACTTGCAGTCTGCTCCAACTGTCTCTTCCTGTAGTAAAGTCAGGCTACACCAATCAGGAGCTGATAGGTGTAGCCCAACTTTATTACAAGAGTAGGCGATTAGAGCAGACCACGAATGAGCGAGTCCACGAATTGCGAACCAAGAATTCGCAGGGGAACACTGTAGTAAAATTTTCAATAAAGTTAAAAAAAAAAAAGAAATTTGTTTTGTGCTAGTCCAGAAAGGTCCTCCAGTGTCAACGTGGCCAGCTATCTAATTGCAGATCACTCTCTTTCCCTGGTTCCTTCGATCGTCCCAAACATGATGTCCTTCTCCAGTGATCTCTCTCTTCTGATGGTGTGACCAAAATAAGACAGTCGCAACTTCATCATTTGGGCTTTGAGTAACATAGTCGGTTTGATCTCTTCCAGGATCGATTTGTTAGTTCTTCTGGCAGTCCATGGCACACCTAAAATCCTTCTCCAACACCAAAGCTTAAATGAGTTGATCTTTCTGTCTTGTTTGTGTAGTGTCCAGCTTTCGTATTCGTAACTGACCACTGAGAAAATGAGTACGTGGACAAGTCTGATCTTCATTTGGAGTGTTACCTCCTCGCCTTTGAATACTTTGTCAAGGGTCTTCATTGAAGAGTGACCAGGTGCTATTCTGCAGCGTATTTCCTCCCTGCTAGTTGCTTCTTTGTTTACAAAAAAGCCCAAGAGATTGAAATCCTTTATAAACCTCTATTCTATCACCTTCAAGTTCAAAATCTTCATCATTTTCCATGTTCATGATCTTCGTTATTACTGCTTAAGAACATAAGAACATAAGAACATAATATCTCCTTAAGAGAGGCATATAAAGATATGATGGACTATAAATTACGCCAGGGTACACCTGGCAGGGCCTCCGCGTGCGCGGATCGCCGGACTTGATGGACCAAAGGTCTGATCCGGAGATGGCAGTTCTTATGTTCTTATGTTCTTATGCTTTTCATATACCTCTAGATAAAAAGCTATTTGTCCATCCTTTGATCTCCAGATTCATGAAGGGCCTTTTTTATACCAAACCTCCTCCAGTTGCTTGGAATCCTAATATATTGTCGACCCTGATGAAGCCTCCCTTTGAGCCCGTGGTGTTTTCAGATCTCAAGCATCTTACTTGGAAAGTAGCAATCTTAATCTGTATCTCTTTAGCACGCCGAGTCAGTGAACTGCAAGCTCTGGTCTCAGATCCACCATTCTACCACGATAGGGTGTTTCTCTGCACACATCCAAAATTTTTTCCTTAGGTCATCTTGGATTTTAATTTGAACCAGTCTATAGTTCTTCTGTCTTTTTCCAAGACCACATTCTCACCCTGGTGAAGCTGCACTTCACATATTGGACTGTAAGCGTGCTCTTGCTTATTACCTGGAGAGAATCAAACTTCACAGGACTTCCACTCAACTGTTTCTCTCATTTGATCCAAACAGACTTAGTTCTCTTGGTGACATGGAATCCATCTCTATGTGGCTCATGGACTATATTACCTTTTGCTATACTCGGGCTGGGCTGATACTAGAAGGTCATGTCAAAGCACATAAAACTAGATCTATGGCGATCTTCAGTAGCCCATCTATGTTAACACTCCCATTGAAGATATCTGTAAAGCAGCCACTTGGTCCTCAGTTCATACCTTCACATCACACTACTCTCTGGAGAATTATTCCAGACAGGTTAGTTGATTCGGCCAAGCAGTTCTACAAATTTTATTCTCTATTTAAATACCAACTACCCACCAACCCTTTTGTTTCCAGCTAGGGAGTCCCACATGTGAGAATATACTGCCTGCTTATCCTAGGATAAAGCATAGTTACTTACCTGTTAACGGGTTTTATCTGAGGATAGCAGTGAGATATTCTCACAACCTTCCCACCTCCCCTAGTTGGCTTCTTAGCTTTTTACTGAACTGACGTTGGGCGGGAAGGCACCGGTGCATGTGCAATATGGGCAGTTTCAAGACTTGCAAAAAGTTTTTAAAGTGACAGTACACTTTTGCATTTTCTGTACTGGGTGCTGTGGATAATGTTGCCCACATGAGGGGGGGGGAAATGATTGTTTTTATGTATTAATTGTGTATTTAAAGTGCCTTTTTTGTAGTGTTTATATCTAAATTAATTGTATGGCACTGTCAAAGTTTGAAAATCAATAAAGATTAATAAAAAAGAATATCTGCCTGCTGTCCTCGGATAACACCTGTTACATGTAAAGTAACTGTTCTTTATTTAGATTTATATTACATTCTTTATACTTTATTGGATACTTTTCCTGTGCAACTTCACCTACTCACTTTTAGGGATATAAGTAAGCTAGATTCTTCTGTGCAGTAAGCAAGAGTACAGCAAAATCTGGAAAGTGATCTGGAAGAAATTGTGGGTTTTTAATGTAGGGTATGGAGCTATCATGACACATGCACATTTTTAATGTACAAAATCATAAAACCTTATTTAAAAAAAGAGAAATAACTACTAACACTCCGAATAAGCAGCAGTTAATAAATAGGCAAATTCAGGTTGAGTCATCAATATGTTGCATTTACAATGAGTTTCACGTGTTTCAAGCCTTTTTGTTCTTTGTTATGAAATTTGGGTGTGGTTTCATTGCTTTCAAGTATAAACTGTAGCCTTTGTAAAGCAGAAGTTTCTGCCTAGGCGGTTAGTGACTCATTTGCTTGGGAAAGCTGAAAGAAAGGGCAGTGAATGCACAGAAAGACAGCCTTCTCCAATGCTGCAACTAGGGTGGACAGTTTTTTAAAAGGGACATGCAAAGTTTATTTTATTTAGTTATGCATTTAAACAGTTTATATTCTGTTATTCTGAAGTTCAAAGGAGATAATAACATGCATCTAAGATAATAATACCCTTAGCGCACATGCGCACTTCAATTTTTGTGGCTCTGTGCGTGGTCGGCAGAGAATTGTTGCAGAGTGTGGCGCGTGCGCACATTGGGAGCCGACATCGGGGAGAGAAGGAGGCGGCGGTGGCGACCAAGCTACGGAGCTAGGGGAGGGAAGGCCACAACTACTGCCGCTCCATGGTCGCACAGCCTTCTCCTCTGCCTCCACTCTCCCCTCTGGGTGAATTTCTGGGTCGAGGACGAGGATTTGTTGGAGGCTGGTAGCACTGCCACAGAGGGGGTGGGATGGGCTGGGGGGGCAGTCAAAGGAAGGGGAGCGGGGCGCAGGCAGGGAACAGGAGAGAGGGAAGGAAAGAGACAGACAAGACAGCAGCCAAGGAGAGAGAGAGAGAAAGACAGCGGCCAAAGAGAGAGAGACAGAAAGACACACAGGCAGCGGCCCAGGAAAGAGAGAGAGAGAGAAAAAGACAGAAAGGCACATAAACAGCAGCCAAGGAAAGAGAGAGAGAAAAAGACAGAAACATACACAGACAGCAGCCAAGGGGAGAGATAGAAAGACAGACAGACACACAGACAGCAGCCAAGGAGATAAAGAGACAGCGGCCAATGAGATAGAGAGAAAGAGACAGACAGACACACAGCGGCCAATGAGAGAGAGAGAAAGAGACAGAAAGGCACATAAACAGTGGCCAAGGAGAAAGAGAGAGAAAGACAGAAACATACACAGACAGCGGCCAAGGAGAGAGAGAGAGAGAGAGAAAGAAAGAGACAGAAAGACAGACACACAGCGGCCAATGAGAGAGAGAAAGAGACAGACAAGACAGCGGCCAAGGAGAGAGAGATAAAGAGATAGAAAGACAGATAGCGGCCAAAGAGAGAGAGAGAGACAGAAAGACACACAGGCAGCGGCCCAGGAAAGAGAGAGAGAGAGAAAGAGACAGAAAGGCATATAAACAGTAGCCAAGGAAAGAGAGAGAGAAAAAGACAGAAACATACACAGACAGCAGCCAAGGAGAGAGATAGAAAGACAGACAGATACAGACAGCGGCCAATGAGATAGAGAGAAAGAGACAGAAAGACACTCAGGCAGTGGCCAAGGAAAGAGAGAGAGAAAAAGACAGAAAGGCACATAAACAGCGTTCAAGGAAAGAGAGAGAGAAAAAGACAGAAACATACACAGACAGCAGCCAAGGAGAGAAAGAGATAGAAAGACAGACAGACACACAGACAGCGGCCAAGGAGATAGAGAGACAGACAGCGGCCAACGAGAGAGAAAGAGACAGAAAGACAGACAGACACACAGCGGCCAATGAGAGAGAGAGAAAGAGACAGAAAGGCACATAAACAGTGGCCAAGGAGAAAGAAAGAGACAGAAACATGCACAGACAGCGGCCAAGGAGAGAGAAAGAGAAAGAAAGAGACAGAAAGACAGACATAAGAACATAAGAAGGTGCCTCCACTGGGACAGACCAGAGGTACATCCTGCCCAGCGGTCCGCTTCCGCGGCGGCCCATCAGGCCTATCGCCTGAACAGTGGTCCCAGACTAATTTTGTAAATTTCCTCTAATCCTATCCTTATAACCTACCTCTACTCCTATCTCTACCCCTCAATCCCTTTTTCCTCTAGGTACCTATCCAAACCTTCTTTGAAGCCCTGTAGCGTGCTCCTGCTTATCACATCCTCTGGTAGCGCGTTCCATGTATCCACCACCCTCTGGGTGAAAAAGAACTTCCTGGCGTTTGTTCTAAACCTTTCCCCCCTTCAATTTCTCCGACTGCCCCCTTGTACTTGTAGTTCCCCATAATTTGAAAATCTGTCCCTGTCTACTTTTTCTACACCCTTCATGATCTTGAAGGTTTCTATCATGTCTCCTCTAAGTCTCCGCTTTTCCAGGGAGAAAAGCCCCAGCCTTTTCAGTCTGTCAGTATATGAGAGGTTCTTGGAGTCTCCTGGAAAAAGGGATACCAAGGGGTACCAAGAATTCAGTAATTTGGGCAACTCTGGTTGTGATCATTCCAGTCCATCCAGAGGAGCAGGGGATGGGACGGTTCGGTCAGTATTGGACCTCAAGAGCCTGAATCGTTACATCCAAGTCACCAATTTTCACATGGAAACCTTACGCTCAGTCATAGACTTGGTTGCAGCTGGGAGAGTTTTTTTTATTCTTCCTTTAAGTCCATAAGTCTTTAGCAGTTTGAGGTTTGTAGTTCTGGGTCATTATTTCCGGTTCAAAATCATATCAAAATGTACCAAGCTATATTTTCTCTGAGTATCTTTTTCAACTTTATGGATAGTATACAGAATAAATTTACTAAAATCGCCACACTTGCACTGTGAGTTGTGCCTGTTAAATACAACACCTCTTTTACCATCCTTTTCCTAATTTTAGATATTTCTGATCTGAGAGATAAGTCTCCTGGAGACATGCTATATGCATAACTTTGTTTCTTAACCTTATTTAATACTTTTAATGGGAGCATTTATTCAGCTACTATATAGAAACATAGAAACATAGAAAAAAGCAGCAGAAAAGGGCTATAGCCCACCAAGTATGCCCATTCCAAGTATCCCCTCCCCTGAATTTACTCCCTTAAAGATCCCACGTGAGTATCCCATTTTCATATGTGTGTTGTCCTTGGAGAACACCTGCTTCAGGTAAGTAACTTTGCTTTATTGTTCTGCCCTTTATTTCCAAATTCACTGATTTTATTTTCTGTACAGAAAAAATAGTTAAGTTACATGTTTTATGATAGATTCATAATTTTAAACTTTATTCTGTTTTAATTCAGAGCTTCTAATGTGTTAGTGGGCATATTAACTCTCACTTTACATGAAAATATGCTATATAGAACTTATTAATTTATTTTCCAGAGTTCAGAGGACTGTGAATTCATTGAAGAACCAGTACGGGAAGATGAGGGATTTATGGGCCTCCTACAGGCTCAACATGCCATGGAGAAAGTGGAAGAATTTGTTTATAAGGTAAGAATGGAACTTTGGCTTAGGCTTTTATCATCCTCCCTTTCTTCATCCTCCCCTTTTACAAAACTGCGATAATGGGTTTTAGTGCTCTGCACTGATCCCGACATTGATAGAGTTCCTATGAGTGTCGGGAGCAATGCAGAGCATTCAGCGTGCCGGCCTGTGCTAAAAAAACGCTATTGTGGTTTTGTAGAAGGGGCCCTCCCCCTTTTATACAAGATATTGAACCAATAAAGATATTTGTATTCATCAGATGAGTTGAAGGACACTTTTTTTTAGTGCTAACCATTCTAATTGGGACAATTCCACTTTGTCTTTTTGCGTTACAATTGCCCATACATAGCTTAAAGAACTTTAAATAAATTACTCTCAAATTTAATTTTATGGTGGTTTTGAAATTTTATATTTTCAATTATAATGTGCAGTGAAAAACATTTGCCCCTTTTAGTGTGCCGGAGCTAAAAAAGTTTGAGTGACCCTGTTCTAAGGTGATAATGGTGTTGTAATGTAAAAGAACCCCACCCCCAACCCCATCACATCTCTCATCCTATATGTAAACTAAGATTGGAGGACAGGGTGGGCTCCCACAATTTCCTTCTTGGAGTAGGTTTATGTTTTTTTTAAATTTCTGACTTATAATCACTTCCAACCCTTTCAAAAGGGTACCCTAGGAGAATTGCAACTACTTTTCCTATAAATTCAGACATGGTTTTCCTGCTGTTAGGTTGTTGATCGTTCAGTGTATTCTATTACATATATTTCACCTTCTGTCTTCCCCTCCAGCACCTCTCCAATAAAGGGATGAGGTTCATTTGTACCCCAGAATGCAAACTTCAACTCCTTAACCTCTCTCCCTCTGTCTCACTATACCATGGCAGCAGTGTGCTCGCAGGTTATGCTCCTTGCAAGAGGTGTGATGCAACTTTGCCCTCTTTCCCGTTTGATTGTCAGTGCTTGGAACTACTGAGATTTAGTTAAGCTGGGTTTTGTTTTATCTGTCTAGGTATGGGAAGGTCGATGGCGTGTAATTCCTCATGATGTGCTCCCTGACTGGCTGAAGGATAATGACTATTTAGTGCATGGCCACAGACCCCCGATGCCTTCCTTTCGTGCTTGTTTCAAAAGCATCTTCAGAATACACACGGAAACTGGCAACATCTGGTCACACCTTTTAGGTACCAATATTCTATTGCTATAACCAGCAAAATTAAAGGTTTATTGCTTCTTTGTCTTTATATATGACATATGAGAGATGCAAAATAGATAATACTTAAAGGATCTGTGCTGTAAACAAAACTACTATAATTTCATGGAAAATTCTGGGAAATGTGACTAGGTTTTACAATTTGTAAGAGTTTGCCATTTATGCTTAGATTTTGCAGAGTATGAAAAGCAGTTATGATGAAAAATAGAAACCCAATTTCATGTATTAATGAAAACTAGTAGAAGACAAAAATGGCATGTAGACAATAGAAACATAGAAACATAGAAATAGACGGCAGATAAGGGCCCACGGCCCATCTAGTCTGCCCACCTTAATGTCAATGATAGTGTGTACATTGGCATTTTCTTACTTGGCTAACAAGATACAAAAGATAATTAGAAAAATATTGCTATATGCTAGAAAGACATGAATACTTTAAAAATAAGAAATTTTGACTATTGCTTATTCACAAGATAATTATTTATAACAGGTCGAAAATAAAATTTATAACTTGTGTGGCTCCAGTGATACCACTATCCACTGTTCCCTCTAAGCTAAGTGGGAGTCTTCCATCTACAGCCCTTCTATTGAGGGGGGAGGGGGTGATATTTCACTTTCACATTTTCAATAATAAGAGATAGTCAAGTTCTGCAGGATTCCAGGGAACCTGCCTCTTCCTAGTGATTGAAAACACACCACCTTCTACTGGTAGCAGTGCAGTTGGAGGACTTTGAGGGAACAGTGACACTATCCCCTGGCTGTCTCAATTTTCTTCTGTTTCTAACATCAACTTATAAACATAGGGGCCTTTTTACTAAGCTGTGGTAAACACTAATGTATACTTATCTAGGTTAAAAGTCACTACCAAGTTGCGTGCACTCAGGCGTCCCATGGTAGTTTTGGAAATCGGTGCAAACTTCCCACACGCTAAGAAATAGATTTTATTTTTTAGCTCTGGAGGCACAGAGTAGGCATGTTCGGCACTAATCGGTTGGCACAAGATTATCATGTGAGCCCTTACCACCTAGAAAATAAGTGATGGTAAGTGCTCACATGCTAATGGGGAAATTAGCACATGGCCATTAATAAGAAAAATAGAAAATTGGGCCATTTACTGTGCTAAAAGTGGCTTCAACGTGCAGGAAAGCCTCATACTTGGGGCTACATCCGTTGGTCCTCAGGGGAGAAGGTGTAGTCAGACAATTGAGTCAGTCTGGCAGCCCAAAGATCAGCTTTGCATCAGCATTCCCAGCATTGTGGCAGTGACTACAGTATTCTCATCCAGCTATTGTGAGAGCTGAAAGCAGGTTTCTAGCACTGATCCTGTCAGGTCACAGTGAGTACACAGGCTGACAGCCTGTGAGAGACATCGGGGGGAGGTTGGAAAAGTGAGGTTTTCAGTGTTTCTGGATGTTCCCCCTCCTGAAAAATCCTAAAATTGCAATTTTTAGAGTTTGGGAAGATCATATAGCATCAAGCTCTAAATCTCATTGGAATTTATACTTCTTTATCAGGTCAATTATTCATTATTTTGTTTGGGGGGGGGTTTGCCTTTTTTGCATTTAAACTTATTGATTGATTTAAAACATTTATAATCCGCTTTTCTCCAAAGCGACTCATGCATAGTTTTAGAAACATACATTTTAAAAGAATCACATACAAGCAAATGAAAATTAGGGATCAGAATTACTAATAATACATTATAACGGTCTTAAAAGAGGTAAACATCATCACTTTCAGAGGCATCACTTTCAGAGAGGTAAAGTGCTAACCATGGAAGGTCTGAGCAAAAAAGATTTTTTAAATTGTAGCAAATTTTCTAGAAAACCTCAAAGTGCCAGTCATGACATTCCATAAAACTGGCCTAGCAGTTGAAAAACAAGATTTTTTTTAGTTTGCACATATCAGACATTTAGTTTTCCTTGTATCAGGTAACCAACAATTTTCAGATCTCGGAGGGCTGTACAACGTCAAGCATTTAGCCAAATTTGGCAAGGTGTTGTAAACGCCCTGTTGGACAAGTTTTAAGATCTTAAATTGACCACAAAATAATATTGGCAGCCAATGTAATTTCTTTAAGGTGGGAGAAATGTGTTCATAGTGAGATACTTTCATCAACAACTGAGCAGCTGAGTTCTGTATCGTTTGTCATGCTTTGATATGTGTTAGAAGTAAACCTAGATAGATTCCATTATCCCAGGACAAGCAGGCAGCATATTCTCACATATGGGTGATGTCAACCACGATACGGACAGCTTCACAAGCAGACTTGCTTGAAGAACTTTAGAAAGTTTGTGACTGCCGCACCGTGCATGCGTGAGTGCCTTCCCGACTGACGTAGGGCGCACGTCTCCTCAGTTCTAAGTTTTCCGCGGAGCCAAGAAGCCCTCGTTTTGACGCTCTGCGCGAGAGTTAGTTCTACTCATGCCTTCTCTCACCACAGCTCGTGTATTTTCTTTACAGGGTCACTGCGTTTATTTGCACATTTCATTTTAAAAAGAAAAGAAAGAAGAAGTTTTTGTTTTTTTGATTGTGTCACGGCGGGGTCTACTCCGTGGCCTTAGCCTGCGTGCTTCAATTTTGCCGCAGTTGTGTTTCATTACATGTCATGGCCAGTTACAGGGTTCAAGAAGTGTAGCCGGTGTCAATGCGCAATCTCTATCACTGACCCACACAAGTGTTTAGGACCTGGTCATCATCCGGAGTTGTGCATCTGCTGTGCTACACTTCAAACCCGAGCCCTTAAATGTCGTTGAGTTCAGATTGAAAAACTATTCGGGGGACTGGATTGGCATTTACCTAAGGCCTTGATCCCAATTCTGACCTCGACCTCGACTCTAGCAAAGTCTTCTATGGGGCCAAAACCTACAACCTCAACCTCGCTCAAACTTTCCTCAATGGGGAAGCCTTCGTCTTCAGGGAAATAGCTAAATCTTCCCCTGAGGCACCGTTATCCTCGGTGTCTCCATCAGGTAAGATAGCTAAGCCAATCCCTCCAGGCATGCCACCCTTAGAACCAGTGGGTCCGAGGTTATCCAGGAAACGTGTCTTGAAATCAAGGCAACACTCTTCCTCTAGGTCATCTTCCTAGGAGTCCATAGCCACACCAATTGTACCAGATCCAGTGGTCTGGGTGCTGGCTTTGCAGAGTATGTTGGAAGTTATTCTGCATCAGGAGTTTAGTAACATGCTTGCCAAATTAACTCCTGTCTCGCCCTTCTTCCTGTAGTTCAGCATGAGCACTCAGCAGTAATACAAGGAGTCGAGTCCTTGAGAGTGCTTCTAGCAAAAATAACACACTCTATACAAGGAGTCGAGTCCTTGAGAGTGCTTCGAGATCAATCTACACACTCTATGCAAGGAGTTGAGTCTTTGCGAGTGCCTCGAGATACATCTGCACAAGGAGCTGAGTCCTTATCAGTGTCTCGACTTTGATCTCCAACTTCCAGCCCTACCTCTATGCATAAGACATTGCCTTCTTCGAGACACAGGGTGAGGACTCCTCGACATTCTTCATCGAGGCTGGATTTGAAGCTGGATTCGAGATCACTATCTCGTTCTCCGAGGCACAGTTCATCTCCACACCATCTCTTGAGACATTCATCGAGGCCCAGGTCCTCTTCTCAAGACAGACCTCGTTTCTCAAGGCATAGAGAATCCTCGAGGCAACCAGCTTACTTGTCGAGGAAATCTACTGCTGAACCACAGCATTCTTGTCAGTCGAGTTCTTCTCCTGCGAGGTTTTCTTCACCAGCTGGTTCTTCCAAATGGAAACGTTCTGCTTCTCTGGCTCACTCCAGAAGTGGGTTTTTCTTGGCGTCTTTGCCTATGGATTCAGATCTCAGGTATCAATATTCCAAAGAGGCTTCACCTTCTTTCTCTACCTTCGACTCTTCTGCTTCGGTATCATTTACCAAATTTCTATGCCAAATGAGTAAAGACCTTAACATCATTTTGGAATCTGATTCCAAATACTCTAAGGAGTATTTGGAAGAATGGGGTATATCTAATCCTCCTAGAGATTCATTAAAATTACCCATGAATGGCATTCTCACTCAAACTTTCAAAAGAAATCTTGATAAGCCTTATTCCATTCCTGCTGTGCCAGCCAAACTGGAATCTTGATATAAAATGATCCACTGTAAGGGATTTGAAAAGTCTCAACTGTCCCATCAATCTCTTCTCGTTGAGTCTTCTTTGAAAAGAACCAATCCGGCCAAGGTCTATGCCACAGTCCTACCTGGCCAAGAGGGAAGAACCATGGACAAGTTTGGCCATTGGCTGTATCAAAATTCTATGATAACAAATATAATTTTAAACTACAACTTTGTCTTTACTTCATATCTCAAATATTGGGTCACTGCTATGCCCACTTTTTTCAAGTACCTCTCAGAACATCGCCTGCCAGAATCCCAGCATATGCATTCCACGCTAGCTCAACTTCGCATGCATATAGTCTAGGCTGCATATGCTTTTGAGGTGTCCTCCAAGGTCACTGCTTTCTTGGTGGCGATGCGCCGTCTAGCCTGGCTCCACTCCGTAGATATGGACCCAAAACTATAAGATCGACTGGCCAACATCCCATGCCAGGGCAATGAGTTGTTTGATGACTCTATTGAGGCAGCTATAAAACGCTTATCTGAGCATGAAAAGTCGTTTGCCTCCTTAGTCAGGCTAAAGCCGAAGCCTTCCACCTCTAAGAGTTATAGGCCTCTTCCATCTTACCAGAGGCATTATCCTCAGAAGGCTACACCTTATTCAAGACAGCCTTCTAAGAAACAGCAGCAGCAACGGCAGCGTAAACCTCAGACTCCTGCTGCACCTAAAGTTTCTCAGTCTCTTTGACCGACTAACACAGAGCATAACCTCAATCGTTCTGCCTCAGTCCTCTCTTTTTCCAATAGGAGGTCATCTCCATCATTTTTATCAAAGATGGGAGCTCATTACATCCAACCTCTGGGTCCTCACTATTGGGGAAGGTTACTCTCTTCACTTCATTCAGGTTCCACCAGATCTTCCCCAAGAGAATATCCTTCCAATCCGTCGCAAACCACCCTTCTCCAGGAAGCTCAAGCTCTGCTTCGTCTCTGTGTCATCGAGGAGGTTCCTCTGGAACAGCAGAGCACAGGGTTTTACTCCCGTTACTTCCTTGTCCTGAAGAAGACGAGGGATCTGCGACCGGTCCTGGATCTCAGAGCTCTCAACAAATTTCTTGTCAGAGAAAAATTTCAGAAGCTGTGTCTAACATCCTTGTATCCCCTTCTGGATCACAATGATTGGTTATACTCTCTGGATCTCAAAGAGGCTTACATCCACATCCCCATTCATTCAGCCTCTCGCAAGTTCCTCTGATTTCGAGTGGGAAATCATCATTTTCAGTACAGAGTGCTGCCTTTCGGCCTGGCATCATCTCCCAGAGTTTTCACCAAGTGCCTAGTAGTGGTGGCAGCAGCTCTGTGCAGCCAACGGTCTCCAGGTCTTCCAATACTTGGATGACTGGCTCATCAAACATTCAACATCTCAAGGGGTTATTGTAACTATCCAATGGACTATTTGGTTCCTCCAACATTTGAGGTTTGAAATAAACTTTCCAAAATCCCAGCTACAGCCCTCTCAAAACCTACAGTGCATTGGAGCTGTATTGGACACTGTGCAACTCAGAGCATTCCTTCTGCAACAACGTCAGGATGCTCTCATTCAGCTTTGTCAAAATGTATCATCCCTCACTTCGCTCTCAACGAGACACATGATGGTTCTCCTAGGTCACATGGCCTCTACAGTTCACATGACTCCTTTTGCCAGACTTCACCTCAGAATTCCTCAATGGACCCTGGCATCTCAGTGGGTGCAGGCTTTCAACCCAGTCTCTCAGCACATTACAGTGACTCCTTTGTTGAGACAGTCTCTCCAGAGGTTTACTGTTTCAAACGCCCCCTCATCAGAAGGTCCTCACGACAGATTCCTTGACCTACGCTTGGGGGGCTCATCTCGATGGTCTCCGTACTCAAGGGCATTGGTCCAGCACAGATCGTCGGAGCCACATAAATCTTTTGGAACTCAGAGCAATTTTCAATGCTCTCAAAGCTTTTCAACATCTTTTTCACGATCAAGTAGTCCTCATTCGTACAGACAATCAAGTCGCCATGTACTATATCAACAAGCAGGGAGGAACAGGATCCCCTCCCTCTTTGCCAGAAAGCTCAGAAGGTTTGGAATTGGGCAATTCTTCACAATGTCTTTCTGAAAGCAGTCTACATTCAAGGAGAGAAAAACTATCTGGCGGACAAATTGAGTTGTCTTCTACAACCTCACGAATGGACACTCAATTCATCGCCTCTCCATCACATTTTTTCTCAGTGGGGAACTCCTCAAATAGATCTCTTTGCGTCTCCCCACAACAATAAACTTCCTCAGTTTTGCTCCAGGATCTACTCTCCTCAACACCTGGATACAGATGCTTTTCTTCTGGAATGGACGAGCAAATTCCTATATGTGTTTCCTTCAATCCCTCTCATTTTCAAGACACTCGTCAAATTCAAACAAGAACATGCCACCATGATTCTCATAGCTTCTCAATGGCCCAGACAACCTTGGTTCTCCCTTCTACTTCAACTCAGCAGCAGGAAACCACTACTTCTACCAGTTTTTCCATCTCTGCTTACACAGAGTCAAGGGTCTCTACTTCATCCCAACCTGCAGTCTCTGCACCTGACAGCTTGGTACCTTTCAACGAAAATGCTGATCTCTCAATTTGTCAAGGACATTTTAGAGGCTTCCAGGAAGCCTACCACTAGGCAATGCTACAACCAGAAATGGACTAGGTTTTCTGCTTAGTGCACTCTTCATCACAAGGAGCTTCAGTCTACCTCCTTGTATTCAGTTCTGGATTACCTGTTTCATTTATCTCAGTCAGGTCTCAAATTAATATCCATTAGAGTCCATCTCAGTGCAATTGCTGCTTTTCATCAGCCTCTTGAGGTGAAACCCCTCTCTATTCATCCTGTGGTTTCCAGATTTATAAAAGGACTTTCAATGTCAAACCTCCTCTCAAACCGCCTCCAGTGGTTTGGGATCTCAATGTTGTTCTTGCTAAGTTGATGAAGCCTCCATTTGAACCAATGTCTTTGGCTCATCTCAAATTTCTCACTTGGTTTTTCTCATTGCTCTCACGTCTGCTTGCAGAATCAGTGAGCTACAAGCTCTAGTAGTGGACCCACCTTTCACAGTATTCCATCATGACAAGGTGGTCCTCCTTACTCATCCAAAATTCTTACCAAAAGTTGTTTTAGAATTTCATCTCCATTGTACTTCCGGTGTTTTTTCCAAAGCCTCATTCTCATCCTGGAGAAACAGCATGCTTTGGCTTTCTACTTACAAAGGACTAAGCCACAAAGGTCTTCTCCTCAACTTTTTGTATCCTTCGATCCAAACAAGTTGGGATATCCAGTTTCCAAGAGAACCATCTCCAACTGGTTGGCTGCTTGCATCTCTTTCTGCTATGCTCAGGCTGGACTGTATCTAGAGCAGGGGTGTCAAAGTCCTTCCTCGAGGGCCGAAATCCAGTCGGGTTTTCAGGATTTCCCCAATGAATATGCATGAGATCTAGTAGCATACAATGAAAGCAGTGCATGCAAATATATCTCGTGCATATTCATTGGGGAAATCCTGAAAACCTGTCTGGATTGTGGCCCTCAAGGAGGGACTTTGACACACCCCTGATCTAGAGGGTCGATTCACAACCCATAAAGTTAGAGCCATGGCGGCATCTGTAACTTTCCTTAGATCTACTCCTATTGAGGAAATCTGCAAAGCTGCCACCTAGTCCTTGGTTCATACATTCACCTCTCATTATTGTGTGGATTCTTTTTCCAGGCAGTTTTACAAAATTTATTCTCCTGAATTGCCAACACTCCCACCATCCCATTCTGGTTAGCTTGGAGGTCACCCATTTGTGAGAATATGCTGCCTGCTTGTCCTGGGATAAAGCACAGTTACTTACCGTAACAGGTGTTATCCAGGGACAGCAGGCAGATAGATATTCTCACAACCCACCCACCTCCCCTGGTTGCCTTCTTAGCTAGCTATCTGAACCGAGGAGATGCCGAGGAGACACGTGCCCTAAGACGGGCGGGAAGGCACTTGCGCATACGCAGTGCGGCAGTTGCGAACTTTCTAAAGTTTTTCAAACAAGTCTGATTAAGCTGTCCGCATCGGGGCTCCATAGTTGTCGTCGCCCATATGTGAGAATATCTGCCTGCTGTCCCTGGATAACACCTGTTACGGTATGTAACTGTGCGTTAACAGTAATCCAACTGTGACAACACCATCGTTTGTAATACTTGTCTAAAGTCCCAGTTAGTTAGCACATTCTTCAAATGAGACAATTTCCACATAGCAAAATAAGCTGACTGAACTACTCTGAAAACCTGAGCTTTAAAGGATAGTTTAGTGTCTAGCATTACACCAAGGACCCTGATTTCCTCACTAATTCTAATCAAATGGTCACACACCTAGATCTCTGGGCCATAGATATTCATCTGCCTCTCCTACAATCATAATTTAGCCAAAAATATTTAATCAGGACTTATCTTTAGAAAGCTGAATTAATAGAGTCTTCATCAAGAAGATTGGTTTATAATCATGAGGTTTCTGCATTTAGCTGCATGATCTTTTAGTACTCAAACGCAATTATCTTATATAAACAAAACTTTTTTGAACCCTACTGCTGTATGTGGGATAATGCCTTATTATGTAAGTTACATGGGAGCTCTGCCTATGTTCCTCCCATGCTCTACCCCTTTGTATGTGGTCTGTAAGCTAAGCAGCTATTTGTAGAATAGTTGTACATAAATGCTAGTATTCTAAGCTTGTGAGAAAATGCCCTTTTTAATGTGTAACTCCTTAGATTGAGCAGAGGGGTTCAGACATGGCTACAAAGGAATATGTATATACATTTTCTTTATGCCAGGTTTTGAAAAGCCGTCTAGACACTTGGAAAAAATGCAAAGAAATGCAGAGTAATGCATTTGGGGATTAATAATCGGAAGGAACCGTATATGCTGGGAGATGAGACTGATATGTATGGGTGGGGAGAGGGATCTTGGGGTGATAGTTTCCAAAGATCTAAAGGCAAAAAAACAGTGCGACAAGGCGGTGGCTGCTGCCAGAAGGATGCTGGGCTGTATAAAGAGAGGCATAACCAGTAAGAAAGAAGGTGTTGTTGCCCCTGAACAGGTTGTTGGTGAGGCCTCACTTGGAATATTGTGTTCAGATATGGAGACCATATCTGGCGAAGGGCATAAGAAGACTTGAAGCGGTCCAGAGGAGGGTGATGAAAATGATAGGAGATTTGCGCCAAAAGACTTATGAGCCTTGAATATGTATACCCTAGAGGAAAGGAGGGTCAGGGGAGATATGATTCAGACATTCAGATACTTAAAAGGTATTAACATAGAATAAAATCTTTTCCAGAGAAAGGAAAATGGTAAAACCAGAGGACGTAATTTGAGGTTGAGGGGTTGGTAGACTCAAGAGCAATGAAAGGAAATTCTTCTTTACGGAGAGGGTGGTGGATGCCTAGAATGCGCTCCCAAGAGAGGTGGTGGAGAGGAAGATGGTGACGGAGTTTAAAAAAGGTGGGATGAACACAGAGGATCTAGAATCAGAAAATAATAGTAAATAGTGATGAATTAAAGTCAGTACTGGGCAGACTTGCATGGTCTGTGTCTGTATATGGCCGTTTGGTTGAGGATGGGCTGGGGAGGGCGTCAATGGCTAGGATGGTTAAGATGGAGTGAGTTTTGAAGGAGACTTCAGTAGTTGGAACCTTAGCACAGTACAGGGCAGAGCTTTGGATTCTTGCCCAGAAATAGCTAAGAAGAACCAAATAAATTTTAGATTGAATCAGGCTGGGCAGACTGGATGGACCATTTGGTTCTTTATCTGCCGTCATCTACTATGTTACTCTAAAAAGAGGACATGTCTGGGTAAATCTGGATGTCTGATAACCCTACCTATTCAGAAACGGAAGAAGAGCTGGAGGGATGGACGAAAATACGCTGGCAATTTTGACCAAACCAAAATTAGGTGTAGGTTTCGGTGACAAAATCAAAAGTGAAATTCAGTTGGCTTCTAAAGTTGTTGGAACAGATTCTCCCATAGAAAGGTATGGGGTCATTTTTTATTTTTGTATTGAGGGAGTGGCTTCATTTCTCTTCTGCCCCCCTCCACATGCAGATACAGTCAAACCTCGGTTTGCGAGTAACCCGGTTTGCGAGTGTTTTGCAAGACGAGCAAAACACTTAGCAAACTTTTGACTCGCAAACCGAGTGTTGACTTGATTTGCGAGCCCCCCCCCCGATAACCGGCATCGCTTCCCCCCCACTCGCAAAGGCGCCCTCGCTCCAACCATTCCCCCACCCGTGCAAACTGGCCCCCCCCCGCCCGAACAACTTAAACTTACCCCCCCTGTCTGAGATTCTCGGCGAGAGGGAGAATTAGAAGTCCTTGAGCATGTGCAGATGCATGCTTAAGGCAGGCAGAAGCCGGAAGATCTAGGCACCGGCACGATCTGTGCCTGCGTGCCGGTGCCGATGCCAGATGGGGATAAGTTTAAGTTGTTCGGGTGGGGGGGGGGGCCGCTTGAAACAAGGGGGCCTTTGCGAGCAGGGGGGAGCGATGCCAGTTATCGGGGGGGGGGGAACGTATCAAAGCGAGTTTCCATTATTTCCTATGGGGAAACTCGCTTTGATAAACAAACATTTTGGATTACGAGCATGCTCCTGGAACGGATTATTCTCGTAATCCAAGGTACCACTGTACTTTTTTCTCTAAGATAGAAGCTTTTCCAGCTCCCTTCTTGAGTAGAGTTGTCTTATCTATTCTTGCTACCAATGCTTTCCCAGCGGACGGATCCCACCCACAGTTTGTGACTAGAGCTGCTTCCAGTGTTCTCATATTGTGCTAATAGCCACAGTCTCTGCTCCTAGTTGCACTGGAAGCAGGCGGAAGTTGGAGAACTGCTGATAAGAGATTTTAAACTGAAAAATGTGAACATATTACCCATGTTGCTTTCCAGACACTAATGCAAAATCCTTTTTTTTTTTTTAAAAAAAAATCTTTATTCATTTTGAAAACTTACAGCAAGCGTACAGGAATATATCATTAATAACAACAATAACACTTGTAATTCTCATATAATTCTAAAAACATAAAAATTATATCCCGTCCCACCCACCTTCTTTCAAATATTATAATCAATTATATCATAAATATAATATAAACATATAATTTAGTGAAATTTCCAGAAAAACTCCCCCCCACCTCCCCTATGTGTACATATATTCATCCAAGGAAAATGATGTTTACTCATTACAATATCGTTCCAATGGCCCTCAGATCTTTATAAAATTATTATAGTTCTCTTTCTTTATTGCAATTGCTCTTTCCATCTTAAAAATATGGCATACCGAATTCCACCAAAATGTATAATTAAGATTAGTATAATTTTTCCAGATTAATAATAGTTTGTTATTATGTGCTGATAGTTGGTCCGATGGTAGTGGGTTATCATATGTTGTGGTTTTCACTAATGCAAAATCCTGTTGAACCTTGGCAGTTCTAACCACCTGAACCCGAATATATCTCAAGCCTCTCCCCTCCCCGCCAAAACATCTGGACCCATCTAGTAGTGCTTTAATCTGATCCTGCCTACAAAAGCAAAATATTTAGTTGGCAATACATATAAGAACTAAAAAGAAAACTGTTAAAACTTGGTCTGAAATTTTCACAGTACAGTTGAAAACAAAAAAAATGAAATATAGATCAGAATGACTAAAATGTATTACAATCCTTGTCTGGGGGTTGGGTATAGTGTGCGGCTTGCAGGTTGGTAGGGCATTTGTGGGTTACAGTCAGGTTGGGAGAGAATAGAACAGGGAAAAGTTATTTGGAAGGAAGAATTCTCTAACTGTTTCATACATACATATTTCATTGTATGTTTTTCTATGCTTGAAAAGCATTTGGGTTTATTTTTGTTGGGATAGGGGGAGGGGGTGGGCTTATTTCTCTGAAACTTTCTCTGTAGCATTTGGCTCTTTCCAGAATTCATGTGTCTTTTTAATGTTTTTTTTCCATGTGTCAGGATTAACATAATTCCATTATTTTTTTGGAATACTTTTGCCCACATAAGTTCTTGATCTCTTCTGTATAATTTTTTCCAGTGTTATTGGGTTAGAAAGAATGATAAATAAATATCAATCAAGAAACAAAAGTGAATGCATTATTCTGTAAAATGTTAAAATTGTAAAAGATTGAACTAAAAAAAAAAAGAAACAAAAGTAAAGAAAATGTTTACCCAATTTCTATACAATCAAGGCTAGGTGCAGTAATAAAAAACATAAACAAGAAGCAAGCAGTGTTCTAATGTCAAGAATTTAGGGTGATTAAGGGCCAGATTCACTAAACTTACCGATCCTGTACCGATCGTCACAAAACTGGCTTTGCGATTGTTCGTGTTCCCTGACCAATTCACTAAACTGCTGTCCGATGAATCTCCGATCTGGACATGCTAATGAGGGGAAATGCCATGCAAAAGTAGGAAGCGATCGATTCACAAAACAGAAGAAACACCGATTGGGTTTGCCGATCTGAAAAAGAGCAACTGCTGAGAACCAGTCACTTACTATCCTTGCTGACTTTTCTGCCCTGAAATATCAGTATCAAGGTTACAACCCCATATAAAACAACCATTAAAATTAACAATAAAACTGTAAAATAACTTTAAATATGTGTAAGAAGTCATTCGTGTTTTAGATTCTGTAAAATGCGCATTGCGAGCATGTGGGTTTAAACCGTGTTCTGTTCGATAAATGTCCATAGTCTGGCTACACAAAAATAAATGCACTGCGTCGGTCACAAATCATTCCTTTTTTAAAAATGTCCAACTAGTAGGACCAGCAAAAGTAAACTGTAGCCACCCCTCCCCCTTTCATTTGGGCTCGCTTGTCGTGTATATATGACGTCACGGGGTTGCATTGTTTGCAGCCATCCAACAGTTTGCAATTCCTTCTTCCAAACCTTTGAAAACCTCCTCAGCTCCGGCTACAGCTTCAAACAGCTTGCACCAAAAGCTCCGAAGAGAACAGATATCTCTCTTCTGGTGTTCTTTATATTGCATTTTATACAACAACAATACTTTGCGGTCATCACATTCGATGCCTGCCAATGAAGTGCGGGGATAAACCCCATCTACTAACTATGTAGTAAAGGGCAAAGAACAATTGCATGCATAAATTGCATCAATAACCAACAAGGATATTCTGCGCATGCATTTCGATCACTCTTACAGCAATCCATTGGATCGCTGTAGGGCGTACGTTGATCAGATCATTTGCATGTAAAATCGTTTGTGAATTGGTCACTCAGCAAAACTCAGCCAAGAATCGTCCAATGATCCAGTCGGTAAGTTTAGTGAATCGGAGCCTATATTATGACATACTTGGTATTTGTAATAATACTGTAAGTGTCATCATAACAAATCCACCAAATAAAGGGCGTGCTAAAAATAAATACAATAAAAATCAGTGTTTTGCCAAGCTCTTAAATATTTTTGTAGTGCCCCAATTTTTTTTTGTTTGTTTGTTTGTAATAGCCTGTTGATGGAATGGATGACATGACCAAGGTCTTGCTCTTGTTTCTTCACAACTGTCTTGTTCCTTTATACCTAGGTTGTGTATTCTTTTTGTGCTTGGGGGTTTTCTACATGTTTCGACCAAACATCTCCTTTGTGGCACCAGTGCAAGAGAAGGTAGTTATTGGACTCTTCTTCTTGGGGGCCATCCTCTGCCTCTCCTTCTCATGGCTTTTCCACACGGTCTACTGCCACTCTGAAGGAGTTTCTCGAGTCTTTTCCAAGTACGTATACATTTTAATTTGCAGACTAGCACATGTGAATATAACCCCACTTCAAATAATAATAAAAGCTTAAGTATATTTCTCTGATAACCATCTGAATTCCAGGCACATCATTTATATTTAATAGGGACATATTGTGCTGTCACACAAGTGATATTGAGTTCTATCCTGCATAGCTGGCAAATAGATTCTACATACAGCCACCTGCATAGCATTTTCTTTTGTTGTACTGATTTTTTTTTCCTGTTTATACAACTAATAGGACCCCCCCCTACCCCGAGCATTGTATAGTCAAACTTGGCTCTCCAACCAGCCTTTTCTAATGTTTCCTTCTACTTTGTACTTTCAGTTCATTCAGAATCAGGAGTAGTAATTGGTATTTTGATAATGGAATTTGATATACTCCTTTTCTCTTGGGATAATCAAAGTGGTTTACATTTATTAAAATACTGAGTGGAATGGAGTGGGTAGATGTGAATTAGAGAATGACACGGTGAAAAAATTGGTCCCCGTCACCGCCCCGTCCCCGTCTCACCATCCCCGTCACCGCCCCGTCCCCGTCTCACCATCCCCGTCACCGCCCCGTCCCCGTCTCACCATCCTCTTCACCGCCCCGTCACCGCCACTGCAATCCCATTCACTTTTCTTTATTTACGTATAAAGGAAACATTCTTTAAAACTTTAAAACTTAGTTAAATATTAGTTAATAACTATACAAAAACAAAACACGCAGAGAAAAAATTAATTAATATAAATTCTCAAAACTGACACATTTTGATCACTAAATTTAAAATAGTTATTTTTCATACAGTTTTTCAATCACTAATCTTCCACCACCCCTGGGGCTAGCAATGCAAAAACAAACACGACATGTACTTTAAATGCTGCCGTGATTAGCATAGTGACCGCGGCTACGGCTGCAAGTCTCCCCTCCCCCCAGCGATCACGGCAGAAGGGCACCCAACCCCTCCTGTAGACCCCCCCAACGGCCCTCCCGACAATCGCAGCAGAAGGGTAACCAACCCCTCCTGCCGGTCCTCCCAATGGCCTCCCCTAAGATCGCCGGCAGGAGGGTACCCAACCCCTCCTGCTGGACCCCCCCCCCAACGAACCCTCCCACCCCGGAACCCCCTTAGTCTTACTTTCCAAGTTGGACCGGACGGCTCCTCACACGTATGGCCAGCAGGCTTGCCTCCGTCCAAATGAGGCGGGCCCGCCCCTACCCTGCCCAACCCACAGGATCCTAGGGCCTGATTGGTCTAGGCACCTAAAGCCACTCCCGCTATAGGAGGGGCCTTAGGTGCTTGGGCCAATCAGGCCCTAGGATCCTGTGGGTTAGGCAGGGGAGGGGAGGGGCGGGCCCGCCTCATTTGGACGGAGGCAAGCCTGCTGGCCATACGTGTGAGGAGCCGTCCGGTCCAACTTGGAAAGTAAGACTAAGGGGGTTCCGGGGTGGGAGGGTTCGTTGGGGGGGGGTCCAGCAGGAGGGGTTGGGTACCCTCCTGCCGGCGATCTTAGGGGAGGCCATTGGGAGGCAGGGGAGGGGAGGGGCGGGCCCGCCTCATTTGGACGGAGGCAGGCCTGCTGGCCAGACGAGCGAGGAGCTGTCCGGTCCAACTTGGAAAGTAAGACTAAGGGGGTTCCGGGGTGGGAGGGTTCATTGGGGGGGGGGGTCCAGCAGGAGGGGTTGGGTACCCTCCTGCCGGCGATCTTAGGGGAGGCCATTGGGAGGACCGGCAGGAGGGGTTGGGTACCCTTCTGCTGCGATTGGCAGGAAGGGTTGATCTGACAAATGAGGAGCACGGTGAAACACAGGTAAATAGCGGTTCCTAGAAGGGGGTACATTGGCCCGCGGGGACAAACCTGTTCACCGTTTCCGCGGTCGGTGAATGGCCTTGTCCCCGCAGCGACTGCTAGTTTTCTTCCCCGTTTTCGGCGGTGACCCGCGGCTTAAATGCGGTGGCCGCGGGTAAACCGTCACCGTGTCATTCTCTAATGTGAATCACTTGTTTACTTTTTCCAAAAATACTAGGACTATGGGGAACATTGGGGGGGGGGGTTCTGGCGTTTTGAGTTTTAGTGGTTTCTGGGATTAGTACTCGTGTCCCACTCTAAAACCCTAAAATCACTATTTTTTATTTTTGTATTTGGCTCCAGTGACCCATTTTTGGCACAATGTTTTGTATGGTGGCCATCTTGAATTTTTAGCAATCTGATTTTAAACTCTTTTTCTGCTTCAAAACTGCTTGTTTTTGCAAATGACTGCCTCTGATGGATGTCCCAGGACTTTCGGGTTCCGGATCCTGCATTGGTTGCAGAGTTGCTGGCTGAGGAGTGAATGTATACCACATGCTGCAGGATGCAGAAGGAAAGGGTGGGAACTGTGGGCTCAGCCCCCAATAAGTCTTTGAAGGTCTTGGAACCCCCTAAATCACGGAAAAAAAAACAGTCTATGGGGATCCTGCTCGGATGAACTGAGCAGTTATGGGGCGAAACACAAGTGTGTGGTGGCAGAAGATGCATCTCTTTTCCAGTCTGGAGCTATGCCAGGAGCCTCAGATCCCCCAATGAAAATCTTCTCAGATCTTTTCAGCCTTTTATGGAAAGCCTATTTAACAAGACTGGGAAGTGCTTCACTGCCTATGGGTGCATCTACTTTGCGATCCTTTACCAAAGCAAGCGTCTCCACCTCAAACCACTCTGGCTCCCAGTGTTAGTGACCCTTCAAATCAGGATTGGAATGATTCAAAGTCCCTCTCCATGCCTTTGTTTTTTGCAGGGCTCTTCTGCAATGGTGAATGATGTACATAAGAACATAAGAAATGCCTCTGCTGGGTCAGACCCGAGGTCCATCGTGCCCAGCAGTCCGCTCACGCGGCGGCCCAACAGGTCCAGGACCTGTGCAGTAATCTTCTATCTATACCCCTCTATCCCCATTTCCAGTAGGAATTTGTCCAATCCTTTCTTGAACCCCAGTACCGTACTCTGCCTTATAACGTCCTCTGGAAGCGCATTCCAGGTGTCCACCACACGTTGGGTAAAGAAGAACTTCCTAGCATTTGTTTTGAATCTGTCCCCTTTCAACTTTTCCGAATGCCCTCTTGTTCTCTTATTTTTCGAAAGTTCGAAGAATCTGTCCCTCTCTACTCTCTCTATGCCCTTCATGATCTTGTAAGTCTCTATCATATCCCCTCTAAGTCTCCTCTTCTCCAGGGAAAAGAGACCCTGCTTCTCCAATCTCTCAGAATATGACAGGTTTTCCATACCTATTATCAGACGTGTTGCTCTCCTTTGAACCCTCTCGACTAATGCCATATCCTTCTTAAGATACGGCGACCAATATTGGACGCAGTACTCCAAATGCGGGCGCACCATCGCCCGATACAACGGCAGGATAACTTCTTTCGTTCTGGCTGTAATACCCTTTTTGATTATACCAAGCATTCTGTTCGCTCTCTTAGCGGCCGCTGCACACTGTGCCGACGGCTTCATTGTCATGTCCACCATTACCCCCAAGTCCCTTTCCTGGGTACTCTTATTCAATAACATCCCTCCCATTGTATAGTTGTACCTCGAGTTTCTGCTCCCCACATGTAATACTTTACATTTTTCAATGTTGAACTTCATCTGCCATTTCGCCGCCCATTCTTCTAATTTGTTCAAGTCCCTTTGCAACTTTTCGCAGTCCTCTGTAGTCCGAGCTCCATTAAATAGTTTGGTGTCGTCCGCAAATTTTATTATCTCGCACTTCGTTCCTGTTTCTAGATCATTTATGAAGATATTAAATAGCAGCGGCCCGAGCACCGAGCCCTGCGGGACACCACTCGTGACCCTCTTCCAGTCGGAGTAGTGACCCTTCACTCCTACCCTTTGTTTTCTACCCTCCAACCAGTTTCTGATCCATCTATGTACGTCTCCTTCCACCCCATGGTTCTTCAGTTTCCGGAGTAGACGTTCATGGGGCACCTTGTCAAAGGCTTTTTGGAAATCTAGATATATGATGTCTATGGGGTCTCCTTTGTCCATCCGTTTGTTAATTCCTTCGAAGAAGTGCAATAAGTTCGTTAGGCACGATCTTCCCTTGCAGAAACCATGCTGGCTGGTTATCAGAAGTTCATTTTTTTCAAAATGTTGATCGATGTTTTCTTTTATCAGTGCTTCTGCCATTTTCCCTGGAACCGAAGTCAGGCTCACCGGCCTGTAGTTTCCCGGGTCACCTCTTGATCCCTTTTTAAAGATGGGCGTAATGTTGGCTATCTTCCAATCTTCCGGGATCTCGCCTGTTTTCAGGGATAAGTTGCAAATTTGCTGCAGTAGTTCCGCTATCTCCTCCTTTAATTCCTTCAGAACCCTTGGATGTATGCCATCCGGACCTGGGGATTTGTCAGTTTTTAGTTTTTCTATCTGCCTACGAACGTCCTCAAGGCTCACTTCTATGGATGTTAATTTTTCTGCCTGACTTCTGTTGAAGAATTGCTCAGGTTCCGGTATGTTGGACGTGTTTTCGTTTGTAAATACAGACGAGAAGAACATGTTAAGCCTTTCTGCCACTACCTTCTCCTCCTTCACCACTCCCTTCCTGTCTCCGTCGTCCAGCGGTCCCACTTCCTCTCTAGCCGGCTGCTTCCCTTTAATATATCTGAAGAATGGTTTGAAATTTCTTGCTTCCCTGGCTAGCCTCTCTTCATACTCTCTTTTGGCTTTCCGAACCTCACGGTGACATTCTTTTTGATGCTTCTTGTGCTCTTTCCAGCTCCCCTCAGTTTTGTCCTTTTTCCATTTCTTGAATGATTTTTTCTTATTGCCTATCGCTTCCTTCACTGTTTTGGTTATCCACGCCGGGTCTTTTGTTCGATTCTTTTTACACCCCTTCCTGAATCTGGGGATATACAGATTTTGCGCCTCGCTCACCATGTCCCTGAAGAAGGACCAGGCATGATTTACCGTTAGCCATGTTTTGGAAGTGTTCCTAAGTTTCTTCTTTACCAATTCCCTCATTGCTTCGTAGTTTCCTTTCCTGAAGTTAAAAGTTGTCGCAATGGATCTCTTGCCTTTTGACACTCCTACCTCAACCTTGAACTTGATCATATTATGATCGCTGTTTCCCAACGGTCCCACTACTTCTACTTCCTTTGCAGGTCCCCTTAACCCATTTAGGATTAGATCCAGAGTGGCATTTCCTCTCGTCGGTTCTCTAACAAGCTGTTCCATGAAACAATCCTGTGTAGCTTCCAGGAATTTTGTCTCCCTAGCACATTTCGAGCTTCCAAGCCTCCAGTCTATCCCAGGGTAGTTGAAGTCTCCCATAATAACCGTGTTGCCGCTTTTGCATTCACGCTTCATCTCGGCTTCCATTTCCTCATCGATATCTCTGGTTTGCCCCGGTGGGCGATAAAACAGGCCCATCTTTATTTCAGGCCCTTTCCTTCCCGGTATTTTAACCCATAGAGATTCCGGCTTGCTGGCCGTCTCTGCTGTGTCCATTTGTGTGGATTGTATGCCTTCCTTTATGTATAGGGCTATTCCACCCCCTTTTTGTCCTGTTCTGTCCTGGCGATAGAGCTTGTATCCCGGTAGTGCTGTATCCCATTTGCTTTCCTCATTCCACCATGTTTCAGAGATTCCAATGATGTCGATGTCTTCTGCGTTGGCCAAGGCTTCTAGTTCCCCCATTTTGTTTCTTAGGCTCCTTGCATTAGCATATATGCACTTTAGATCCTGGTATTTTGCTGTCCTCCTTTCCTTTCCCTGTGCTTCGGTCCATATTTTCTTCTCTTTTGCTGCAGACATTGTAACCACTTCTTCTGGATTAGTCGACTCCTGTAGTTTGTCCCTTGTTCCTTCCCAGCCATTTTTCCCCTCGGTATCTTCACAGGATACCGTCTTCCGAATCGTCGACCCTTTGTCAACTGTCGGCTTTCCCCTTCTTCTTAGTTTAAAGCCTGTTCTATTCCTCTCTTGACGTTGTTTGCTAGGAGTCTAGTTCCTGCTGCGCTCAGGTGCAGTCCATCTTTCCTGTATAGCTTGCTCTTGCCCCAGAACGCCGTCCAGTTCCTCACAAAGTGGAATCCTTCTTCCTCACACCATCTCCTCATCCACATATTTATTGATTGTAGTTCCTCCTGCCTTTTCACATCTGCCCTCGGTACTGGTAGGATCTCAGAGAACACTATCTTCTGGGCTCTCATCTTCAGCTTCCTTCCCAGAATCTTGAATTGTTCTAACAGCGTGCTTCTTTTGTAGTCTCTCCTGCTGACATCGTTCGTCCCGATGTGGATCACTACAGCGGTCTCTTCTGTCTCCGCCCCTTCCAGGATCATTTCAATTTTGTCCCCGATGTCCTTGGTTCTTGCTCCCGGAAGGTTCTTGTAGGGTCCCTTTTGGGATCCAGCAACCAGGGGGCAAGTGCGGTGGCGGATCACAATGATGATCCCTACGTGCATCATATTTTCAGGTCAACTTCAGTTTCTCATGTCATTTCTGCCACCCTGTCTATACTGAAGCTCAATGCCCAGCAGCCTTCCACCTCACAGTGCTCCTTACCTGGACGATTGACTCCCTCTTTGGTGGACTGCGAACGTGCAGTCCAGCAAGTGGTAGACCTGTTACAGGTCATGGGCTGGATAGTCAACTTTTGAAAGAGTCATCTTCAGCTGACTCAGTGCTTTGGAGTATCTGGGCGTCCGCTTCGACACAGTGCAGAGCCATGTTTTTCTTCCCGAGCCACACATACAGAAGCTGAGGATGCAGATCCTCGTGATCTTGGCCCTTCCGAGTTCCACAGCCTGGCAGTATCTGCAGGTGCTGGGCTCAAGGGTGGCCTCTTTAGAAGTGGTACTCTGGCCGAGAGTTCATATGCGTTCCCTCCAGTACTCTCTTATGTCCAGATGGTTTCTGCAACATCACTCCCTGCAGATGAAGCTCTCCTGGATGGCAGAGGTGGTACAGCCTGCATTGGTGGCTCTAAGGGGGAGAACTTTAGCAAGGGGCATACCTCTTAGAATCGATTCATGGGTGACGCTCACAACCGACGCCAGCCTCAGCGGTTGGGGTAGGGCCCTTGCTGCAGGTCAAATGGTCCCCATTGGAATGCAAGTGGTCCATCAATCATCTGGGACCAAGAGCCATTTGGTTGGCCTTGCTTCAGTTGAAATCTTTCTTGACGGGAAAAGCAGTTGGGGTGTTTTGGACAACGCCATAGCAATGTCTTACATAAACAGACAGGGTGCACCAGAAGCACTGCCCTTCACGTGGAAGCTCAGAAGTTATTCCAGTGGACGGAACTTCACTTACAAGCTCTCTCTGCAGCCTATGTGGTGGGAGCAGAGAACGTCCAAGCCAACTGTCTCAGCTAGCAGACTCTGGATCCTGGAGAGTAGTCTCTGTCTCAAAAGGCATTTTCCCCTCATGGTTCAGACTTGGGGCAAGCTGGGCATGGACCTCATGGCCATGGCCAGGAATGTGAAAGCAGCCTGCTTCTACAGTCACAAAGTTGAGCAGTGAATAGCAGGGCTGGACGCCCTGGTCCAGCCATGTCCTGCAGATCTTCTTTATGTATTTCCACTGTAGGCCATGGTGTGTTGGATCGTTCACAGGATAGCGACCCATCGTGGTCTAATGATCCTGGTGGCTCCGGATTGGCCCTGAAGACCTTGGTATAGATCCCTGAAGCTGCCTGTTTATCTGTGCTTCTCAGTCAAGGCCCAGTCCAATGGAAAAACTGGAATGCTTTGGTCTTAGGCATGGCTCTTGAGCATGTGGCCTTGATTTGGAAAGGCTATTCGGAGGTTGTGGTTACAACTTTCATTAGAGTTAAGAAGCCTGCAACTGTTGTGACTTATGCTATGAACTGGAAGATCTATCAGTTATGGTGCGCCAAAGAGCAGCTAGAGTCAGAGTGGGCTCCCGTGACAGTGATCCTTGCCTTTTTATAAGCTGGTCTCGAAAAGGGCCTTGCAATTTCGTCTCTCAAAGTGTAGAAGGTTGGGATCTCATGCTTTCGGGATTGGAGCAGCCTTTATTCTTTGGCTTCTCACTCAGATGTCACTCGGATTTTGAGGGGTGCTCTCAGGCTGAGACCCCTGTTACGCAGACCATTTACATCTTGGCATCTCAATGTGGTCTGGAAGGGCCTGGCCTGTGCTCCTTATGAGCAATTTTCGGAGGCTACTTTTCTAGACCTTAAGACTCTTTTTGGTTGCCATAGTATCAGCAAGAAGGATCTTGGAATTGCAGACCCTCTCCTACAGAGAACCATTTCTCCATTTCACAGTCAGGTGTTTTGCTGCACACAGTTCCTTCTTTTCTTCTGAAGGTGGTCTCCACCTTCCACGTTAATCAGGAACTTCATATGCTCGCCTTTTAGCCTATGGATTTGGCCAAACAGGATAAACTTCTGTGCAAGCTGTCTTGAGCTAATGACTCCAAGCTTTCTGATCTTTTTGTACTAACAAGTCACTCAAGGAGGGACAAGCCAGTCTCCAAAGCTTCCATTGCCAGATGGATTTGCATGGCAATTTCCTCTTCTTACATTGCTGCCGGTAAACAGTCGCAGATTTCTCTGGCAGCACATTCCATGAGAGGTGTAGTGACCTCCTGGGCAGAATCTCAAGCTGTTTTGTCTGATGAAATCTGCAGAGCTGCTACTTGGGCTATTCTGCACACCTTTATAAAGCTCTACAGCAGTAGTTCCCAACCCTGTCCTGGAGGACCAGCAGGCCAGTCTGGTTTTCAGGATAGCCCTAATGAATATGCATGGGTCAGATTTACATGCCTGTCACTTCCATTATATGCAAATTTCTCATGCATATTCATTAAGGCTAGCCTGAAAATCTGACTGGCCTGGTGGTCCTCCAGGACAGGGTTAGGAACCACTGCTCTACAGAGTGGATGTGGCAGCTTGAGAAGATGTGGCCTTTGGATCCTTGGTTCTGCGGGCAGGCTCATCTGTCTCTCCCTAGCTGTATGGTACTGCTTTGGTACACCAGCTACAATACGGACTCCTTTGTATCTGCAACAGGATGAGAGACTAGGTTCTTAACTTGTTAATCTGGGGTTTGGTAGGATACATAGGAGTCCGTACTCCCTTCCCTGTGCGGTTTTGTTCTGATTTGCCTGAATTGTGCCTCAGACTTTGCAAGTGTCCATCTCGGGACCTCTTCTACTGTACTTAGGATTAAGAAAAGATGTTTTTCAGGTACTGGAGGTTTCCCTTTCTCTTTCCTTTTGGGAGGGTCCTTGGCAGATTGGCTTGGAGTTACTCATGTGAGTGATGTATTGTTCTCTGTTTTCTTGTTAAATGTTTATTAATCATTGTTCTATTTTCTAAGTTTCAGAGCAGAGCAGGATATGTTTATTGCTGGGGGAGTTCCCCATACTACCTCTCCTTCTCTTATCTTATGTTTCAGTTGAGTTAGATTGCTTTGGTACCAACTGAGGAAGAAGCTGTGCTCCATTGAAGAAGGAGAGAAGTTTCAAGTGCTTAAAGAGATATCCTTCTGCAGTTTGTGGGAAATGGGAATCAACAGCTACAGTATGGACTCCTAGCTATCCTAACAGAAGCTGGATTAATGAGTTAAGAACCTCATACCATTGGCCTATGAAGCATGCACTAATTTATCTACTTGAGTATGAAAGAAAGTAGCAAGCATGTTGTGACATATCTCAAGGTTACTCCTGCAGTTGCAGCTCAGTGTGAGTCTAATGTTCCAAAAGACAGGATGTCAGGAGAGTCCTCGTGCAAATCAAGTAAGAAACTGCTAGATTTGAAGCTCCATTCAGTGATGAAATTTCTCAAAAAAGAAGGGAAAAAACCAAAGGCAATCCATGAACACATAATTGCAGTTTATGATGAGTCTGCCCCATCATCCTTCAAAGCAAAATTTTGGAGCAAGCAGTTTGTGGGTTAAAGAGTTCATTGAAGATGACTCTCACACTGAATGGCCTGTGGAAGCAAGTTGAAGAATTTATTTTGTTAGAAGACAAATTATGGTTTCTCGAATAGCTAAAGAAATGGGCATCTCAGCAGATACAGTTTGGAAAATAATTCATGAAAAGTTGAGCATGTCCAAGGTTAGTACAAGATGGGTTCCAAGAACGCTGACACCATTTCAGAAGGCCATGAGGCCCCAGTGCTTTGTGAAGCCCGAGTGAATTTTTTGCATCATTTGGTGACTAGAAAGAGACTTGGGTCTATTACAGAGATCCTAAGTCTAAAGTGGAGTCAATGCAGTGTAAGCACAAGTCATCTCCCACCCAAAAAAAGTTCAAGACAGAAAAATCTGCAGGCTAAGTCATGGCAACTGATTTTTGGGATGATGAAGGACTTTTGCTTCTGGAGTTCATGCCACATGAGCCAACCATAACCGGGGAGAGTTACACCAACACAATGATGGCTTTATGGGAGTCAATCGAGGAGAAAAGACAAGGAAAACTCACCCGTGTTGCTTCTTCAAGACAATGAACCAGTGCACATTTCACGACAATCACAGGCTGCCATCCAAAGATGTGAGTTTCAGCAGTTGAACCATCCACCTTACAGTCCTGATGTGGCCCCCTGTTCCAAGTTTTGAAAAAATCTCTCCTTGGACAGCGGTTTTTCAGTTGATGAAGACGTCAAGAAAGCTGTGACATCCTGGTTTGAAAGTCAAATGGAATTAAGAACATAACATAAGAACATAAGAAATGCCTCCGCTGGGTCAGACCCGAGGTCCATCGCGCCCAGCAGTCCGCTCATGCGGCGGCCCAACAGGTCCAGGACCTGTGCATTAAATTTCTATCTATACCCCTCTATCCCCTTTTCCAGCAGGAATTTGTCCAAACCTTTCTTAAACCCCAGTACTGTACTCTGCCCTATAACTTCCTCTGGAATTATATTCCAGGTGTCCACCACACGTTGTGTAAAGAAGAACTTCCTAGCATTAGTTTTGAATTTGCCTCCTTTCAACTTTTCCGAATGCCCTCTTGTTTTTTTATTTTCTGAAAGTTTGAAGAATCTGTCCCTCTCTACTCTCTCTATGCCCTTCATGATCTTGTAAGTCTCTATCATATCCCCTCTTAATCTTCTCTTTTCTAGGGAAAAGAGTCCCAGTTTTTCCAATCTCTCAGCGTATGAAAGGCTTTCCATCCCCTTAATCAGTCGTGTTGCTCTCCTCTGAACTCTCTCGAGCAATGCCATATCCTTCTTAAGGTACGGTGACCAATACTGGACGCAGTACTCAAGATGTGGACGCACCATTGCCCGATACAGCAGCAGGATAACTTCTTTCGTTCTGGTTGTAATACCTTTCTTGATTATACCTAGCATTCTATTCGCTCTCTTAGCGGCAGCTGCTCACTGTGCTGTCGGCTTCATTGTCATGCCCACCATCACCCCCAAGTCCCTTTCTTGGGTACTCTCATTCAAAAACATCCCTCCCATCGCATAATTATACCTCGAGTTTTTGCTTCCCACATGCAATACTTTACACTTCCCAACATTGAATTTCATCTGCCATCTCTCTGCCCATTCCCCTAGTTCGGGGGTCGGCAACCTGCGGCTCCAGAGCCGCATGCGGCTCTTTTCCACCTTTGCTGCGGCTCCGGTAGTGTGTCACGCAGGCATGCAGCTTACAAGTCCGGCGTCGCGGCGGGAAATAGCCATGCTGAGCAGTGAGCTCAGCAGATACACAGATGAAAGCCTTGCTTGCTGATTGGTCCGGTCGCCCCGCCCCGCCGTGCCGCCGGACCAATCAGCAAGCAAGGCTTTCATCTGTGTAGTGCTGAGCTCACTGCTCAGCATGGCTATTTCCCGCCGCGACGCTGGACTTGTAAGATACACGCCTGAAAAAGAAATCATCCTGGCCGGGGTCGGTGTCATGCTCCAGAGATCTACAGCCTTCCTATCTCCCTCTCCCTTCTACCTTCTTCCGGCCACATCCCCTGCTCTGCGGCTCTCTTCGGCAACTCAGCAGCAGCAATCGACACAAGCTTCTGATGTCGGGGCCTACCCTCTGCGAGTCCCGCTTGTTTCAACTTCCTTTTTCCACAAAGGCGGGACTCGTAGAGGGAAGGCCTCGATGTCGGCAGCTTGTCTTGATCACTGCTGCTGACGAGTTGCTGAAGAGAGCCGTGGAGCAAGGGGGTGTTGCCAGGTGCAGGTAGAAGGGAGAGGGCCAGATGCAGGACTCGTGGGTGAGGGAGGAGAAGAGAGAGAGAAAGAGAGAGGGGAGGGAAACAAAAGGAAATATTTCATACTGGGCTGGGCCGGAGTGGAGAGAGGGTGGAAAGATTCTAGCTACAGGGTGCAGTAACAAAGGAAAAGGGGGGAAAGCTGAAAATGGAGATAGTGACACAAAGAAGAGAAAGGGTAAGCAGGACCTACTGAATAAGGATAGAGATACAGAGGGGACATGAAGAGGAGGTGAAATCGAGACATAGAAGTAATGCTGAAAAAGTGTGTGGGGGGAGATAAAGACATTGAAAGGGCAAATGGTGAACATGGCGTAAAGATAAGGACAGAGACAAATGAAGATTCTGAAAAAGTGGTGAGATAGGGATATAGGTGAGATGGACACAAAGAAGGGTGATGCTGGAAAATAGGTGGAATGGTAATTCTGACAGACACAGAAGGGAAATGCTGGATCAAGGAGAGATGGGGCTCAGGCTGGATGGAATGAGGAGAAATGCCTTGTTGGCCCGGAACTTCCTCTCCTACGTCAGAATTGACGTCAGGGAGCGGAATGCTGGTCAGCGCAACACTTCTGCAGGGAAAGCTTGGGACGGCGGTGGCTTGGGGGCTGTTCCCCGATTGCGGTGGCAGCAAACCGAGTGGCTTGGGGGACGGCACGGAGACAGAAAGAAGGGGGAACAGGGAGACAGAAAGAAAAAGTTGGGGGAGAGAATGAGGTCTGGAGGAGAGGAAACATACAGGAGGCTGAAAGAAAGGAAGAAAGATTGGATGCACAGTCAGAAGAAGAAAGTGCAACCAGAGACTCATGAAATCACCAAATAGCAAAGGTAGGAAAAATGATTTTATTTTCAATTTAGTGATCCTGTATATAGCATTAAGATAAGAAACAATATATGCAGTGTTAGATTTGTTTTATAATGGTTTTGCGGCTCCAAGTTTTTTTTTCTTTTCGAAAACGGGTCCAAGTGGCTCTTTATGTCTTAAAAGTTGCAGACCCCTGCCCTAGTTTGTCCAAGTCTCTTTGCAATTCTTCGCAGTCCTCCTTTGTCCGAGCTCTACTAAATAGTTTGGTGTCGTCCGCAAATTTTATTATCTCACACTTCGTCCCTGTTTCTAGATCATTTATGAATATGTTAAAAAGCAGTGGCCCGAGCACCGAGCCCTGCGGAACACCACTCGTGACCTTTCTCCAGTCTGAGTAGTGGCCCTTCACCCCTACCCTCTGTTTCCTACCTTCTAACCAGTTTCTGATCCATCTATGCACGTCTCCGTCCACCCCATGGTTCTTCAGTTTCCGGAGTAGACGTTCATGAGGCACCTTGTCAAAGGCTTTCTGGAAATCTAGGTATATGATGTCTATGGGGTCTCCTCTGTCCATTTGTTTGTTAATTCCTTCGAAGAAGTGCAGTAAGTTAGTCAGGCACGATCTTCCCCTACAAAAACCATGTTGGCTGGTTTTCAGAAGTTCGTTTCTTTCAAAATGTTCATCGATGTTTTCTTTTATCAGTGCTTCCGCCATTTTCCCCGGAACCGAGGTCAGACTCACCGGTCTGTAGTTTCCCGGGTCCCCTCTTGATCCCTTTTTAAAGATGGGCGTAACGTTGGCTATCTTCCAATCCTCCGGAATCACACCTGTTTTCAGAGATAGGTTGCAAATTTGCTGCAGTAGTTCCGCTATTTCCTCCTTTAGTTCCTTCAGAACCCTTGGATGGATTCCATCCGGACCCGGCGATTTGTCAGTTTTTAGTTTTTCTATCTGCCTGCGCACCTCATCAAGGCTCACTTCCATGGATGTTAACTTTTGTGCTTGATTTCCCTTGAATATTTGTTCAGGTTCCGGTATGTTGGTTGTGTCTTCGCTTGAAAATACCGATGAAAAGAACATGTTAAATCTTTCTGCGACCTCTTTCTCTTCCTTCACCGCTCCCTTCCGGTCTCCGTCGTCCAGTGGTCCCACCTCCTCCCTAGCCGGCTGTTTCCCTTTAATATATCTAAAGAACGGCTTGAAATTTCGTGCTTCCCTGGCTAGCCTCTCTTCATACTCTTTTTTGGCTTTTCGAACCACATGGTGGCATTCTTTTTGATACTTTCTGTGATCTTTCCAGTTTCCCTCAGATTTGTCCTTCTTCCATTTTCTGAATGAGTTTTTCTTATTGCCTATCGCTTCCTTCACTATTTTAGTTATCCACGCCGGGTCTTTTGTTCGACTCTTGTTGCACCCTTTTCTGAATTTGGGGATATACAGATTTTGCGCCTCGCTCACTGTATTCTTGAAAAAGGACCAGGCATGTTCTTCCGTATGCCATTTTTTGGAAGTGTTCCTAAGTTTCTTCTTTACCATTCCTCTCACTGCTTCGTAGTTTCCCTTCCTGAAGTTAAAAGTTGTCGCTATGGTTCTCTTTCCTTTCAGTATTCCTATTTCCACCTTGAACTTGATCATATTATGATCGCTGTTTCCCAATGGTCCCACTACTTCCACTTCCTTTGCAAGTCCCCTTAGCCCATTTAGGATTAGATCCAGAGTGGCATTTCCTCTCGTCGGTTCTCTAACAAGCTGCTCCATGAAGCAATCTTGTACAGCCTCCAGAAAGTCTGCCTCCCTAGCGCATCTTGAGCTTCCAAGACTCCAATCTATCCCAGGGTAGTTGAAGTCTCCCATAATAACTGTGTTACCGCTTTTGCATTCTCGCTTCATCTCGGCTTCCATTTCTTCATCGATTTCTCCGGTTTGTCCGGGTGGACGATAGTATAGACCTATCTTTATTTCAGGCCCTTTCCTTCCTGGTATTTTAACCCATAGCGATTTTAGCTTGTTGGCCGTCTCTGCTGTGTCCATTCTTGTCGACTGTATGCTTTCTTTTATGTATAGTGCTATTCCACCGCCTTTCTGTCCTAATCTGTCTTGGCGATAGAGTTTGTACCCTGGCAGTGCTGTATCCCATCTGCTTTCCTCATTCCACCATGTTTCGGAGATTCCAATGATGTCTATGTTCTCTGCAATGGCCATGGCTTCTAATTCTCCCATTTTGTTTCTTAGGCTCCTTGCATTAGTATATATGCAATTTAGCTCCTGGAATTTTGTTGCCTTCATTTCCTTTCCCTGTGCTTCGGTCATTAGATTCTTCTCTTTGGTTATGATCTTTCTAATCTCCTCTCCTTTGTTAGTCGACTCCTGTAATTTGTCCCTTGTTTCATCCCAGCCTTTTTTCTCCTTAGTATCTTCACAAGATACCTTTTTCCGAATCATCGACGCTTGGTCGACTGTTGGCTTTCCCCTTCTTGTTAGTTTAAAGCCTGTTCTATTCCTCTCTTGATGTTGTTTGCTAGAAGTCTAGTTCCCGCTGCGCTCAGGTGCAGTCCATCTCTCCTGTAGAGCTTGCTCTTGCCCCAGAACGTCGTCCAGTTCCTCACGAAGTGGAATCCTTCTTCCTCACACCATCTCCTCATCCATGCATTTATTGATTGTAGTTCCTCTTGCCTTTTCACATCTGCCCTCGGCACCGGTAGGATCTCTGAGAACGCTATCTTCTGGGTCCTCATCTTCAGCTTCCTTCCCAGAATCTTGAACTGTTCTATCAGTGTGTTTCTTCTATAGTCCCTCCTGCTGACATAATTCGTCCCGATGTGGATCATTACTGTAGTCTCTTCCGTCTCCGCTCCTTCCAGGATCTTTCCAATTTTGTCCACGATGTCCTTGGCTCTCGCTCCCAGGAGGCAGGTCACCAGTCGGTCCTCTCTCCCTCCTGCTATGTGGCTGTCCACATGCCTCAGGATCGAGTCCCCCACTAGGATCGCTGACCTTCCCTTCTTCAATGTTCGCTTCGGTCTCAGGTCGATGTCCTCGGTATGCTTCTCTCTTTCTTCCTCTGGGCATCGACTGGTCAATTTCTCGCCTTCGTGCGTTTTTCCTCCGGCGGTGTCTTCTTTGTGGTCTTCTGTTTATCCCAGGACAAGCAGGCAGGTATTCTCACTAGTGGGTGATGTCATCCGACAGAGCCCCGATACGGACATCTTGAAAGCATGTCTTGCTTGAAGAAACTTAGAAGTTTCGAGATGCCCGCACCGCGCATGCGCCAGTGCCTTCCCGCCCGATGTACCGGGCGTGTCTCCTCAGTTCTTTTCTTTCCGCGGAGCTGAGAAGTTATCTTCAATCTGCGCTGACTGAATTTCAGTTTTTCTTTGCCTTCTTACCCGCGTTTTGGTTTATTTCTTTGAACTTCACTTTACTTTACTTTATTTTAAAAAATAAAAAATAAAAAAGTTCAAAATTATTTCTTCCGGCGGTTCGGCCGGCCCGGCCTCGTGGCTGCGGCCTACCTCTTTCGACATTGCAGCGTCGATTTTCCGGCCTATGTCACGGCCAATCACCGGTTTTAAAAAGTGCAGCAAGTGCCAGCGTGCGATTTCGTTGACGGACCCGCATCGACGCTGCCTCCAGTGTCTTGGTCCGGACCACGTTCCGAAATCATGCAGGCCTTGTTCCACGCTCACTGCGCGCTCGTTCAAGCGGCGTTGCTTACTTTGGGAGTCGATGTTCAAGATGGAGACTGCCAAGGATCTGTCTGCTTCTACATCTGCTGAGGTTTCGCCGGTCCGCTCGAAACCTGCATCGACGACTTCCGCATCCAGCATCGTGAAGCCAGCATCGTTTACACCGGCTGCGGCTTCCAGTTCCGCTGCGGCGCCTGCCTCTGTCTCTTCGGTTCAGGTACCGCCTTCCACTGTCCCTCCCGTGGTCATCAAGGTGCCCAAAGCTACTAAGCAGAAGCACTTGGCCGCGAAGGAGCGCGAAGACCGTGCAGGAGGACCCCCTTTCGGTGCGGATCCCTCCATATCGGCTTCGCTTCGATCCCTGCTGGAAGCTCAGTTTGTCGAGCTTATGCAAACTATGGGACCCCGGCTTATCGCCAACATTCAGGGTGAAGTCCGAGCACCGGTCCCTGAGGGCGGTCCGCCCCCTCCCCCTCCCCCTCGCCGTTCGATCTCGCTGCTCAACGAGGGGGATCGGCGGAGGGCGGCGGATGCCTCCAGGAGGGCTTCCCTTCCTGATATGCCACCTTTAGAGCCCATTACTCCTCCACGGCAACAGGGCGCTGGGACGGTCCCTGATATTTGGAGTCCTGGGCATACTGCATCGCAGGAAGAGTTCTTCCGCACTCCATACCAGACTTGGGTGGCGCTGCGTGAGTCCGCATCCTTGCCACCTCTGCGATCCACCGCTTCGAGCCCCATCCATTCCTTAGAGGCTTCGGGGGATCGTGCGATGCACAGAAGTTCTCGCTCCCCATCCCGGCACCGGGAGGGGCATCGTTCTCGTCACTCATCTCGACACTCCTCACGTCATTCGGAAGTGTCTCCACATAAAAGATGCAACGTTTGGGATACTCATCGTCCGATGTTTCCCAACCGGAGGGACCAGAGTATGAGGAACCATCTACCTCTTATTCTCCATGCCGGTCTCAGCTCTCCCTAGACCCGGAGGCTTCCACTTCGTCTAGTCCGTCTCGGCGGCCGGCCTTGGCGGACCAATTGTCTTTCTCATCTTTTCTCCGACAGATGGCGGATGATTTAGATGTGACTTTGGATACTGGATCTAAATATTCTAAAGAGTATTTGGATACGATGCATTTGCCTCACCCTCCGGCGGAGACTCTTCGGCTTCCTTTGCATAAATTGCTGGACCAGACTTTCATGCGCTGTTTTGAGACACCGTATTCTATCCCTGCGGTTCCCAGTAAGCTGGATGCTCGATACCGCATTGTTCACCACAAGGGGTTTGAGGGAGCTCAACTTTCTCATCAGTCTCTTCTGGTCGAGTCTTCTCTCAAGCGTTCTCACCCTTCCCAGGTCTACGCTTCTGTGCCTCCGGGCAGGGAGGGGAGAACGATGGACAAGTTTGGTAGACGAGTTTACCAAAATTCGATGATGGCGACTCGAGTGCTCAATTACAATTTTTTCTTCTCTTCCTATTTGGATTTCTTCTTGCCGGTCCTCCGCAAGTTCGTCCCTTTCATCGATGCTGAAGCTCGTTTCCAGTTTGAGGAGGTGGTGGCAACCCTGTCCCAGTTGCGCCTGCAGCTGATGCAATCTTCCTACGATGCCTTCGAGCTCTCGGCACGTGCTGCGGCCTGCTCAGTCGCCATGCGTCGCCTGGCCTGGCTTCGCACTATTGATATGGATCCGAACCTCCAAGACAGATTGGCTAATGTGCCTTGTGCGGGAGCGGATCTGTTCGATGAGTCTATCGAGACTGTCACTAAAAAGCTTTCGGACCACGAGAAGTCTTTTCAATCCATTCTGCGTCCTAAGCCTAAGCCTCAACAGTCTCGTCCATCTAGACCGCCTCAAATCTACCAGAGGCGTTATCAACCAAGACAGGCTCCCCTAGCGAGACAGCCTGCGAAGAGGCAGCCTCCACAGAAGTCTCAGCAGAAGCCTCAGATGCCGGCTGCACCCAAGGCCACTCAGCCCTTTTGACTCTCTTCCAGGGAGCATAAACGACGTTCTGTCTTCCCTTGTTTTTCCCATCGGGGGTCGACTCCACCATTTTTATCATCAATGGGAGTCGATCACCTTGGACCTTTGGGTCCTTACCATCGTAAGAGAGGGATACTCTCTTCATTTCCAACGGGTCCCCCCGGACCACCCGCCAAGAGAGTATCCTTCCAACTCGATGCAGACCGCTCTTCTTCTACAGGAGGCGCAGGCTCTGCTTCGGCTTCTAGCCGTAGAGCCGGTGCCAGTAGATCAGCAAAACCGGGGGTTCTACTCCCGGTATTTCTTGGTTCCGAAGAAGACGGGCGATCTGCGTCCCATTTTGGACCTTTGGGTCCTCAACAAGTTTTTGGTCAAGGAGCGGTTCCGCATGCTGACCCTTGCCTCTCTCTACCCCCTACTCGAGCAGAACGATTGGTTATGCTCTCTGGATCTCAAGGAGGCCTACACTCACATCCCGATACATCCGGCCTCCCGCAAGTTTCTCAGATTTCGGGTGGGACATCTACATCTGCAGTATCGAGTGCTTCCATTCGGCCTTTCCTCGTCTCCCAGAGTCTTCACAAAGTGTCTGGTGGTGGTGGCCGCTGCACTCCGGAACATGGGTCTCCAGGTCTTTCCATACCTCGACGACTGGCTCATCAAGGCACCGTCGGCTCCAGAGGTCATTTCGGCGACCTTGACCACAATTTCTTTTCTGCAGAGTCTGGGCTTCGAGATCAACTTCCCCAAATCACATCTTCAGCCCACTCAGTCTCTCCCCTTTATCGGGGCTGTTCTGGATACCATTCAACTTCGAGCATTCCTTCCTCCTCAACGCATGGATGCTCTCCTTCTACTCTGCCAGTCGGTGTCTTCTCGCCCGTCCATTTCGGCGAGACACATGATGGTCCTCTTGGGCCACATGGCCTCTACAGTTCATGTGACGCCTTTTGCCAGACTACATCTCAGAATTCCTCAATGGACCCTGGCATCTCAGTGGACTCAGGTGTCCGACCCGTTGTCCCGTCACATTGTCGTCACTCCTGCTCTACGGCAGTCTCTTCTCTGGTGGATGACCTCTTCGAATCTCTCCAGAGGTTTGCTGTTTCACTCTCTTCCCCATCAGAAAGTTCTCACGACTGATTCATCGAACTATGCCTGGGGGGCCCACCTGGATGGCCTACGAACTCAGGGGTTCTGGACCACTACGGAACGACGCCATCAAATCAATCTTCTGGAGCTCAGGGCCATCTTCAATGCTCTCCAAGCTTTTCAGCATCTGCTTCACGACATGGTGGTCCTTATTCGCACAGACAATCAGGTCGCCATGTATTATGTCAACAAACAAGGGGGCACGGGCTCGGCCCCTCTTTGTCAGGAAGCTCTTCGAGTCTGGGATTGGGCGGTTCGCCACAACACCTTCCTCAGAGCTGTCTACATTCAGGGGAAGGACAACGTCTTGGCAGACAAATTGAGTCGTCTTCTCCAACCTCACGAATGGACGCTCCATTCCAAACCCCTTCATCAGATCTTCGCTCAGTGGGGAACGCCTCAGATAGACCTCTTTGCAGCGCCCCACAACTTCAAACTGCCTCAGTTTTGCTCCAGGATCTACACTCCTCTCCGCCTCGAGGCAGACGCCTTTCTACTGGAGTGGGGGAATCGCTTCCTTTATGCGTTTCCTCCCTTTCCTCTCATCCAGAAGACTCTGGTCAAGTTAAGATCAGACCATGCCACCATGATCCTAATTGCTCCTCGGTGGCCCAGACAACCTTGGTTCTCCCTTCTACTTCAACTCAGCAGCAGGGAGCCAATACTTCTTCCAGTGTTTCCTTCACTGCTTACTCAACATCAAGGTTCACTGCTTCATCCCAGCCTGCAGTCTCTCCACCTGACAGCCTGGTTCCTTTCAACATGACCCCTCACCAGTTCTCTCAAGCTGTGAGGGAGGTCTTGGAGGCTTCCAGGAAGCCTGCTACTCGACAATGCTATTACCAAAAATGGACGAAATTCTCGACCTGGTGTATTTCCAATGCTACAGAACCTCGGAAAGCTTCTCTATCGTCTGTATTGGACTATCTTCTGCACCTGTCCCAGTCTGGTCTCAAGTCTACCTCTATACGAGTCCATCTGAGTGCTATTGCGGCTTTCCATCAGCCTCTAAAGGGGAAACCTTTGTCTGCTCATCCTGTGGTTTCCAAATTTATGAAAGGACTTTTTCATGTCAATCCTCCTATCAAACCTCCTCCTGTGGTTTGGGATCTCAATGTTGTCCTGTCTCATCTTATGAAGCCTCCGTTTGAACCTCTCAAAACGGCTCCTCTTAAGTATCTCACCTGGAAGGTGGTTTTCCTGGTGGCCCTCACGTCAGCCCGCCGAGTCAGTGAGCTTCAGGCCCTAGTGGCAGATCCACCCTTCACTGTATTCCATCATGACAAGGTGGTTCTCCGTACTCATCCGAAATTCTTACCTAAAGTGGTCTCTGAATTTCACATCAATCAATCCATCGTGCTTCCAGTATTTTTTCCAAAGCCTCATTCTCATCCTGGGGAATCTGCTTTGCACACTCTGGACTGTAAACGTGCTCTGGCTTTCTACTTGGATCGCACAAAGCCCCACAGGACTGCACCTCAACTTTTCGTCTCCTTTGATCCAAACAAGTTGGGACGACCTGTATCGAAGCGCACCATCTCTAACTGGATGGCGGCTTGTATCTCTTCCTGCTATGCCCAGGCTGGACTATCCCTTCCCTGTAAGGTCACAGCCCACAAGGTCAGAGCAATGGCAGCCTCTGTAGCCTTCCTCAGATCGACACTGATTGAGGAGATTTGTAAGGCTGCCACTTGGTCCTCGGTTCATACATTCACCTCTCATTATTGTCTGGATACTTTCTCCAGACGGGATGGACAGTTTGGCCAAACTGTATTACAAAATTTGTTCTCTTAAGTTGCCAACTCTCCCACCATCCCATTGGGGTTAGCTTGGAGGTCACCCACTAGTGAGAATACCTGCCTGCTTGTCCTGGGATAAAGCAATGTTACTTACCGTAACAGTTGTTATCCAGGGACAGCAGGCAGCTATTCTCACGTCCCACCCACCTCCCCTGGGTTGGCTTCTCAGGCTAGCTACCTGAACTGAGGAGACACGCCCGGTACATCGGGCGGGAAGGCACTGGCGCATGCGCGGTGCGGGCATCTCGAAACTTCTAAGTTTCTTCAAGCAAGACATGCTTTCAAGATGTCCGTATCGGGGCTCTGTCGGATGACATCACCCACTAGTGAGAATAGCTGCCTGCTGTCCCTGGATAACAACTGTTACGGTAAGTAACATTGCTTTCTTGCTCTCCCTTCGATGTTGGTGTAACTTCTTCTTTCATCTGAAGTTCGTTCTCTTCCACCCTCTTTCTGTATGCCTCCTCAATGAATTTCTCGAGTTCCCTGACTTCCTCCTCGATGTGCCTCTCGCTCATGAAGTCTTCAGTTGTCCTGATTGGGTCCTCCGTGGTGTAAAGTCCTTCTAGCTCCTGTATCTTGTCCTCTAGTCGCTTGACTTCCTTCTTCAAGCTTTCCAGCTCCTGACACCGACCGCATACATACGACTGTCTCCCCGAGGGGAGGTAGTCATACATATGACAGTCGGTGCAGAACACTGGAAAGCTCATCTTCTGGTTTCCCTCTGCTTTCCTAGTCGTTCCTATTTTAATATAACACTTAAGACTACGTGTTCCTTGTGTGCCTGCTTCCTTCTGCGCCTTCTTCTTGTGTGTGTTGCCTTCGCTCTACCTTACTATACTTTGTTTGTGCGTTTGTTCCTTGTGAGCCTGCTTCTTTCTGCACCTGCTTCTTGCCTTACTGCCTACTTCTTGTGTGTGCTGTGTTTGTTCTACCTTACCTTACTGTTGCTTGTGTGTGTTCTTCTTGCCTTACTGCCTACTTCTTGTGTGTGCTGTGTTTGTTCTACCTTACCTTACTGTTGCTTGTGTGTGTTCGTTCCTTCTGCGCCTGCTTCTTCAGTCTTTCCCTGGTGCTCCTGGGTGTAGTAACTTGGCCCTTCTTGAGGCCCTTCGCAAAGGTGCTCTCGCTAAGGCGAGCGCCTTTGCCGCGCGCCTTCGCTGGGCGCCGAACGGCTGGGCGCCACTGGCTCCTCCCCTTTAAGGGGGAGTCCGGCCCTGCCTGTGACGCGTGGGGGGGGCGGAGCGAACTCTCGCCGCTACCCCGAGCCTGCTGTCCTCCTAACTACTTCCTTCGGTGCTCGGCACCGACGCTGCCTGCCTCCTCTCAGAGCAGTGAACAACCGCTTCCTGCTCCCCTTCTCAACTCTCTCTTCGGCAATTCTTTTCAAAGGGATTAGTTTTTGCAGGAAAAGTGGATGAAGTGTATGGAACTATCGGGGGACTATATTGAAAAATAAAACAAAACTTTTTTGTAAACTATTTTCTTTCCTACTGAGGTAGATAGTTATTGAATGCTCTTCATATCTTCACAATAATTTGAACAAAAAATAAACCCCCAAACAAGGAAAAGAAATTAGAACTAGAAAAAAATCCTCCTAATAATAACAAATATACTGGGAGATCGCTATCAAAGATGTAAACCACATTAAATAATCATGAAAGTTATTAACACTAGACGGCTTACTATTTTTTCAGTGACCGCCCCACAATCTTGGAATAATCTCCCTATCTATATAAGAGAAGAAAAGAACTTAGCTAATTTCAAGACTAAGCTTAAAAGTTTCCTTTTCAATGACGTTTTTAGTTAATAAATAACTTTACATTTCTTCTTAACCTTTTATTTTCTTATTTGTGCTTTTATTTCCTCCCTATTGTTGTAATCCTGAAACATAGAATTTGATACAGAATGTAACCCTTTAAATATAGTTTTCCTAGTGTTTTATGATTGTAAGTTTTTGTAATTATGTAATATTATTTGTCTTTGTAATAATTACCCCAAGTTTTTATTTATTCATTATTGTTTGTATATCGCCTAGAATGTAGAATAGGCGATTAATCAAATTGCATAATAAACTTGATAAACTTGATGTTATAACTTATATATTAATACATTAAAAATTGTTATGAGTCCAGAGTTTTACTTAACTCATAATTAGGACCAGCCTGTAATATGAAAGAGTGTAACCCAACAGGGTTATTCACAGAGTAACATCCCTGGACTAGAGAGTTGCATGGGGACAGAAATCCCACCCGTCCCCGCCGAAATCCCACCCGTCCCTGTGAGGAATCCCTCCGTCCCCCACCCGTACCCACAAGGAATCCTTCCATCCCCGCGAGGAATCCCCTCCATCCGCGCCCGTCCCTGTGAACTTCAGAAATAGTTATTTCGTTTAATTATGCTACTGAATTAAAGGCTCTGGTAGAGACCCATTTACAAATAAGCAAAGACACTTTATTAATTTGGAAATATTAATTGGGAAGAGTACATACTTTGTAAACAGGTTTCTGCTAGAGCCTCTAATGTTATAGAAATACTCAGCTGATGAGGTCCCCCAAGCTTTCAGCTGAGGACTTCCTCTGTAGTTGGCCGGGGGTCCCTTTTGCCAAGCTTGGCAGGCAGCAGTAACGTCCCTGAGTCACAGATACTGGCACATCAGTGGCTCATGGATGCTGCCAGCGACTGCTGCGCTTGGTGGAGGGGAGTTCTGGCTGTCTCTAGAGGAGGTCCTCTGCTGGCGATGCTTGGGGATCCCCACTAGCCACAGCAAGAGTCAGTAAGTACTTCAATACTGTAGAAATAAAACCAGAAATGTTATAATGCCTCTGTATTGCTCAATGGTGTGACCTCACTATTATATTCAGTTCTGGTCTCCTTATCTCAAATAAGATATAGCGGCACTAGAAAAGATTCAAAGAAGAGTGACCAAGATGATAAAGGGGATGGAACTCCTCTCATAAGACTAAAAAGGTTAGGGCTCTTCAGCTTGGAAAAGAGACAGCTGAGGGGAGATATAATTGAAGTCTACAAAATCCTGAGTGGAGTAGAACGGGTACAAGTGGATCGATTTTTAACTCCATCAAAAATGACAAAGTCTAGGGGACACTCGATGAAGTTAAAGAGTAATACTTTTAAAACCAATAGGAGGAAATATTTTTTCACTCAGAGAATAGTTAAGCTCTGGAATGCATTGCCAGAGGATGTGGTAAGAGCGGTTAATGTAGCTGGTATTTAAAAAAGGTTTAGACAAGTTCTTGGAGGAAAAGTCCATAGTCTGCTGTTGAGTCAGACATGAGGGAAGCCACTGCTTGATATGAAATGCTGCTACTCTGAGTGTTTGCCAGGTACTTGTGACCTGGATTGAATGTAGGTTTGAGTAGTGTGCATACTTTGCCTTGATATGACAGTTTATTTTTGTTTAAACATCATGTAGTTTTATTAAATACAACTTCCTTACTGGGAAAAAAGTTGCTTGCAAAAGGACAAAAGATGGCCATTAAGAATAGCCTGAATGTTTTTGTTCTATTGCTGCACTCTATGTGCATACTCTGTTCTGTGAATTAAAATGTTTCTACATTGCCAAATGTCACTCTGAAAATGAAATGCTCCAGTTCATCTCTAACTCAATTTAGATTTGTTCAATTTTCTGTACAGGATTATTTCTGTCCCTTCTGTGTGATAAGTTTGGCTTGGGCTAGCATGAACTGTTTTTCCTGTTCATCATGGCACCAGTAGACCATGATAGTGCATTGGCTGTCTTGAGGAGAACTTACATTTTGAATTGAACACACATAGGGCTCCTTTTACGAAGGCGCGGTAGTGGTTTAACGCGCGTAATAGCGTGCTCTAAACCGCCCGATGCGCTAGCTGCTACCGCCTCCTTTGGAGCAGGCGGTAGTTTTGGGGCCAACGTGGGGGTTACCACGGCTTCGTAAAAGGAGCCCATAGTTAAAGACAAAGTTACTTTAATCTGAAAACAGAACAGATAATGAACTAGAAATCACTGAGCAGTTATAATTGGAATCTAAGACTCTGTATTTGCATTTCAGAAACTGTTCTGAAAAAAACAACCCTTAGATCAGCTACACTGATGGACTGCCAACGGCTGTTACATTAGTTTTTTTTTTTTTTACAATGGAGCTGTGATGATTTTATTTTGATGACTACTAAACCGTGAGACATTTTATTCACCCATAACCTAGAATCAAGAGTAGTATATTTTATATGCTGATGCCTGTCTGGCCTCGTATCTCAAAGAGAATCTGCTTACTAGCTTCTTCAAGGAGACTCACTCATCAAGATCTATTATGCATAATTAACACTCCACTGCTAATTGCTACCAAAAACAAACTGACTTTTTGTTATACTGAATAGCTGGAGAGCTAGGAAACCCTACCTACTTTAAACAAGAATGTGCTTTGGCTTGGTAAATCAAAAATTCAACTCAGTTATTTGGGGGAAGAATGAAAAATAAGACCCCCCCAATCTGCCTACAGAACACAAACTCAAGAGGCAAAACACTTATACCCACATGAATACCTGCTTGCCACCATTAAGCAACCCATAAAACTACAGCTTGGCTCCACCTCCTTCATCACAGAGGTGTACTGTAGCTGCTCAGTTCTTTCCTCTGATTCTGGTTTATTTTCAGGTTTTTATCTGGATTTTGAGCTTCTTGGTGCTCCAGAGGTCCCCGGGGTTACTGGAGCAGCTGCGCCTGAGAGAAGAGACAGATTGTCTGGATCAGAAGTCTGTAGCTGGGAGGGCAACCCTTTTACCATGCACCTCCTGGCCAGCCTGCTTTAAGAATTTTGGTGTCTTAGGGGACTTGTTCCCTGGTAGCAAGGCTCGCTCCTGGTTGTTACCTGAGCTTGAGCACAGGCTACATGACCCCGTGTTGGTCCTGAGGACTTAGTGGATTCTGGCTGCATCCCTCCTGAAGATGCATGTGGAGCTGTGTGGGTCTGGGTTCTCAGGCTTTCTCTGGCGCCCGAAGATACAAGCATTTGGATTATGTTTACATACATGTCTTGATGGGGATAATTGTATTATGCAGAATATAAGGGGGGGACATAACTAATATGTATTAGATAAACTTTTAGTTAAGACTTTAAAAGACCCTAATATTATATGAAAGATTTAGCTGAATAATTGACATAGCAAGGTATAAACAGCACAGCTCGCAGAGTACATATTTTTCCTTCATAGAACAAAATATTTTGGTTTAATGTCTGGAACAAGAAGTTGGAGTCATAACAATAGGTCCCTGGGATAACTCATGGTTACCTCAGTCACCAGATGGGAAGATTAGGTTCTTACCTCAATAATCTTCTTTCTAGTAGAAAGAAGGAGTCTTGAACCAGTGGGTTATTCACCTCTAGTCGCAAGATGTGTAGAAGAAATCATCTACATTTTTGTCTCTGTTGGCCCCACCTCCTGCATTACAAGACTATACTGTAGCTTCTCAGTTCATACCCAAGCAGTTGACAGTTACTATAAGAGAAGAAATAAGGAGGCGGGATACAGGGAACTCTCCAACCGAGCCCATTCTGTTCTGCAACAATTAAAATGCACAAAATCAATGCCAATAGGATCATACTGTACTCTCAAACAATGTGAAACCGAGCAACCCACTTACCAGACTAACACTTATGTTCTTTTCACAGCCTCTCATTTGTCCTGTGCAATAGAGAATTAGCTCATCACTCTTCAGACCCATTGGACGGGAGAAAATTCAACTGTTCAACTTGCCTGAGTTTAGCCTCCCATCTGTTTATCCCAACAGACTCTATACCACCCATCTTGTCTCCAACTAATAATAATAATAAACTTTATTCTTATATACCGCCTGCCATAAAGTTCTAGGCGGTTCACATCAAAGAAGAACTGTACAATAAGTGAATATACATATAAGAGGGGATACAACAAAGTTCATGTTACTAATTTGTCAAACAGATAGGTTTTCAGTAACTTCCTAAAGACATAATATGATGGTGCTTGAGGAATCAAATTACTTAACCAAGAATTCATTTTTCCTGCTTGAAAGGCAAATGACTTTTCCAAAAACCTCTTATAACGACAAGCTTTTACAGAAGGATATATGAACATACAATTTTTTGGGGTATTTTTGTTAGATTTATTTAGCTTAAATTGGGAGGACAGGTATCCTGGAACCAGACCAAACAGTGCCTTAAAACAAATGCAACCAAATTTGAACAGAATTCTTTTCTCAAATAGCAGCCAATGAGGCCGTTGATAATATGGACTCACATGATCATATTTTTTCAACCCAAAAATCAAACAAACCAAACTATTCTGTATGACTCGTATTTTATTTTAAAAATTTTTTATGAGATACCAAGTAAATAATATTACAATAGTCAAGGGCAGATAGGATTGAAGACTGAACCAATAGCCTAAAGGATGCTAGGTCAAAATATTTTTTAATGGTTCGAAGTTTCCAAAGGATCGCAAAGCATTTTTTTTACCATTTTTTTACCATCTAGAAGATCGGTATGATCTTCTAGAGTTAAATAACGATCTAATGTTACACCCAAGATCTTAATAGAAGTGGCTATAGCAAAATGCTGACCATTTATTTGAAGTATTCTATCTGTAATCTTGTCGTTTGGACTGGCAAGAAAAAACTTACCCCCTCTTTTACAAAGGTTTACTAAGCTTTTTAGCACACGCTAAATGCTAACACATGCATGTTATCCTATGGATGCATTAGCGGTTAGCGCACACGTTGTTTCAGCGTGCACTAAATCCACGCTAAAACGCTTAGTGCGCCTTTGTAAAAGATGAGCTTAGAATTTTCTGAATTAAGCTTAAGTTTAAATTTGATCATCCAGTGTTCCATTTGGGCCAGGAGAGATGCAATCTGATCTTTTAAATTCACTGTAAATGCTGTCATTGGAATAAGTATGGTAATATTGTCTGCGTAAATGTAGAATTTAATTTTCAAGTCATGCAATAGATTTGCCAAAGAAACAAAGTAGATGTTAAAAAGAGTAGGCGATAATGGAGAGCCTTGGCCCCTCAGCTTTAGAATAAGAATAGCATTAGTATCATATCTAATATAATAAAACGCTAGGCCGCGCATGCGCACTTCCTATGTGTGCGCCGGTTTTCCGTGAGCTGTAGCGACACATAGGAAGTGCGCATGCGCGGCTTGCGGTCTGTCTTGCTCCCTGTTCAAAGACGCAGCGGTCGCCGCCTCTCCGCTCTCTCTCTTCCTCCCCCCCCCCGAGGCAGATTTCGACTGCCCTTACGGGTTTTAAGTTGGGCACTGCTTCTCCTGTGGCACGGCGGCCTGAGTTGGATGTCAGCCATGGCGACTGCTGGCCGCGGCGGCTGCAGGCCGCAGCAGCCAAACCCGGAAAACACATAAGTAGGGCATGGAGTTAAGAAGGAATGTATGGGGGGGGAGGAAAATACTGTACAGGGAAGTGGGGTGGGAGGGAAATGCTGCAACACACGGAAATGGAGGGTAGAAAAGGGGTTGATGGACAGGGGAAGAGGTGCTGATGAACAGGGGGGGGGCAGAAAAATAAAGACAGGCCTACTGCTGGACAGGGGGAGCAGGAAGGAGGTGATGATGGGCAGGGGGAGGTAAAACAAAGGGAGAAGGGCTTCTGCTGGATAAGGTGAGCAGTGATGGGGTGGTGGAGGACACAGGGGAGGTAAAAGGAAGGGAGAATGGACAGGGGGAGCAGGCAAGGGGTGGTAGTGGACAGCCAAGGGAAAAAAAAAATAAAAAAAACAGACAGAAATACAGAAAGCGACTAAGGAGAGAGAAAAAAAAATAAAAACAGACACACACATATATATTCTAGCACCCGTTAATGTAACGGGCTATAAGACTAGTTTATGTATATTTGAATACTCTGATGCTGACATTGTATTATATCTCTTTTATTTGAAATTTCTGTGCTGTTGTAAGTATATTTTTGAAACTGTTTCATGGTAGTATTATTAAGTTTCAGTTTTGCCGATTTTGAGTTTACCTCACTTACTCTATTTCATTTATATTTGGTCTTTTTACTACTGTTATGCTATTAACAAAATTGTTAGTTTTATGTTAAACTGTAATTGCTGTACACCACCTTGGGTGAATCTCTTCATAAAGGTAGTTAATTCAAATAAATAAAAATAAAATATATAGAGAGCCATTTTCAATAGTGCACCCAAGTCCGACTTTGGACATTTCCTGCAAGATGTCCCATATTCGGGGCAGAGAAACTACCATTTTCGAACATCCACTGAACATCCAAATTTTTTTTGTGAAAATTGCCTACTTAGACTGTCAGGACATCTACCTTAGGAACCCTAACTTTTTTGGCCATTTTCGATCACAAAAATGTCCAAGTGCAAAATGTCCAAATCCAGACCATTTGGAAATAGGAGGGGGCCAGCACTGTAATGGACCTGCCAGCAGAGCAGTGTGAACTTCACATAAAGGGTGCCAGATGTACATCTACTCATGACCCCTTATAATCTGACTACCACCCCAATAGCCCTTGTTACTGCAGGTGGTACCTATATGGCAGTATAGTAGGTTTTTGGCAGCCTCACACATTTTACCATATATGTAGTGGTTAGAGTGACTTATGGGCCTGGGTCCTCCTCTCTGTGGTTCACTAGCCCACTTTCCAGGCTACTTAAGACATCTGTGTGATGCTCTACTAGGATTTCCCATACCAGGTGCTGCTGTTCTACCTGATCGTGATCTGTGTGCTGTTTCATTCAGGTTTTTTTATTTTTTTTATTTTTTTTATTTTTTTGGGGGGGGGGGTGTCAGTGACTACTGGGGCAATGTTGGGAGTTATGACTTAATCCCTCCAGTGTTCAATTGGTCAGTTTGGGTACCTTTTTGCCACTTAGATGCTTTGAAAACAGTTCTGTCCTGGACATCCTGGGAAAGGTTTGATTATTGCCAACAAGACATCCAAGTCTAAGCACACCCAAAGCCTGCCCATAACATGCGTCCAACATGCCCCCTCAAACTTTGGATGCACAGTGGCTAAGAATCCTGACTGGTTTTGAAAATTTGCACTTGGAAGTCCTGCCGATTTATGCCACTTTTCAGATGTCTTAGTTTTTTTGAAAATGAGCCTCTTACTATGCACAATAACCTTTTTTTGGAATGGAGAAAAGGAAATGGTTGTTAGGAGTTATGAAATATTTTTTTCATTATCTTTTTAGGTTGGATTACTCTGGCATTGCTCTTCTGATTATGGGCAGTTTTGTCCCTTGGCTGTATTACTCCTTCTACTGCAGTCCACAACCTTGCTTTATCTACCTGATCGTGATCTGTGTGCTGGGTATAGCAGCCATCATAGTCTCCCAGTGGGATCTGTTTGCCACACCACAGTACAGGGGTGTGAGAGCTGGTAAGACCAGATTTTATGTTTACCCTTCCTGCTTAGTAAACCTTTTATTATGCTTGGTATATGTTCTTTAGAATGAAGAAGGAAATTCTATAAACCAATCCTAAGCAGTCTACTGCTCTATAGTTTTAGTAGTTTGACCCTCAGATTAAGGTGCTCATACTATTTCTACAGCACTGTTCAAGGAATATTAAGTCAGTACACATTGTAGCAGAAGATTCTAATGAAAAGGGATGGAGGGGAAGGGATTTGATATACTGTCTTTCTGCGGGTCAATCAAAATTTTTCTACAAATTATATATATAGGTATTTCTTTTTCTGTCCCCAGTAGGCTCACAATCCAAGGTTTTGGTGTTTGGTATTTTTGTACCTGGGACAAAGGAGGGTTAAGCAACTTGCCCAGGGTCACAAGAAGCTGCACTGGGAATTGAACCCGTTTCTCCTGGTTCGCAGGCCACTGCACTAATCATTGGGCTGTTCTTCCACACCTTTAATGACATCAGTGGGAGCCTTCCCCACTTGTTGCCTTGCATTCTCTGCTCTCCTCAATCCCTAGAGAGGGGGCACATTAAACTCTTCCGTAGTATGCTGTCAAGTCATGTTTATAATAAAAACTGCATCACTGGACAACTGCTTCAAATATGTATTTTATGATTATGGTTCACAGAAATATTTTGAGTCTGCTTGTTTTTCATTAGCACCCTTGTGAAATGCTCAATGGGCAAACAAGGCTTTCCCATCAATTCCAGATGAGCAGCTTCATCTTTCTTCCCACTGGAGGAGACAGACAGAAGAAGATTCTTATAATGAAGACCTAGTCAATGTAAATGGAATTCTTTTACAATCTCCGTTACTAATGTGTAAGAAAAATTACTTTTGTTGCTGGGTTAAAAGGTGTGCTCTGTCTCTGGTACCTAGTCTTTTTTATTAGTAACCTCCTGAAACATCAAATATTATGCTACTATGGCTAAAACTTTTCAAGCAACAATTTTGTACCGTATTTACCAAAATCGTAGTTAGATATGACTAGAAATAGTCTCAGTTTCGATGGCTAACAACTGAATAATTCTAATAGTCAAATAGAAGAAAATGAATTGTTTAATCAAAAATGATTTTTATTGGTGAATAACAAAGGCAAAACATGTACAAAACGAAACAATGATTCAATCGAGGAGAGCCATAGACTTCACACCAGGCTTCAGAAAACAAATATGCAAAATCAACAGATAACCTTTTTAGAGTTTATTATCCAAAGCAAAATGAATTGACACTGGAGGAATCATTTGATTATTAAAAAAAGAAAAAGAGCTGAAGATAACAGGGGAGTGTAAGGAACCCAGAAGTCAAATGAATCATCAGGTCTGGCACTAGAAACTGAAAACCATCAGTGGCTCTGGGTCTTAGAGCTGTTTTGGAGGCTTCAGGGGGCAGAGTTGTGGAAGAGAAAGCAATGGGTAATCCTTGAGAGGTTTGTAAAGAACAGATGAATGACAGGAATTGTCATCTCAGCACCAACAAGTTTTGTTTTGATTCTAGTCTTATTACTTGTAGAATGGCTTGAGAGGGTTCTAGAAATTGAAAGACGCAAAATGCTGATTTTTGAGGAAATAATGAAGGCAGCTATTACTGCTACTACTTATTTCTGTAGCACTACTAGACATATGCCACACTGTACACACCCACATAGAAGACAAAATCCCTGCTCAACAAATGAAACAGTGAACAGCAGAGGTTAGCTCTGTGTTAATAGTTTACATTAAGGGTTCTCGCATGTAAGCAACTATACTGTGCCACGTAATCAGAATCTTAGTGTAGATATATGCAAGTACATCTGATTATCTACATTTGTTTGTGGTCTTTGAAGACCAGGGATGGTAACCACAGATCTATATTTGAAATATTTTGTAAATGATTTTGGGTTGAGGGAGTTTTCCTTTTTAAAATGTTCTTTACAAATCCTCACCAAAACAGAGAACGGGAAAAATTTTTACATTCTACAGTTTTTTATTGACGTTTGGATTCCTAGATGTAAAAGGGCCAGAGTCACCTTGATTAGCACAGCAATATTCTAGTCGCAATTGAATCAAACTTTGTTTGAGTATCTCAAAATTGTTTGAAACACCATATTAAGGCTAATTCCTATGGCATAAATCATTGTCTCCCTACCAAAAATGAGTTTTGAAATTTAGAACCAGGAATTATGTAGGTGGCTTCAATCGTGGGCCTTTACCCTTCTAAGAGACTTGCCAAACTGATTATTTTGTGGTTCAAGTATTAAGCTCAATAAACACCACCAAAATAAAGAGCCTTACTGATCAATGCAACAGGACTGCCTTGAACATGAGCAATCTAGTTATAAGTCAAGACATCCCTTTCTCAAGAAAATAAAATGGCCAGGTTTGTAAAGACTATCCACTATTATCCAAGGAGGCAGGAAAATTTTGTGTTTCAATACTTTTTGAGTGATTGCATGATTTAGAAAATGTTTCGAACTTTAGAACATACTTGATGCACTGTATGGAATTATTCCATCCACATGGCATCTAATATCTCTTATGTACCTTTTCCATTTGTGTAATTATGAGATATCGTGTCACATCTAGAACATATAATGACTTCTTAACTTAGAACTGCAATACATGTCGTTATATTAATTTACATTTCTCTTTCCATATTTGGATGTGCTCTGTGTGTATTTTTTCTAGAAGAATATTTGTACATTTTGGTTTGATTGAGACGTTGTAGGAATTTTACAGTTAACCAGTTGGAACTTCCTGTGTACAATGGAATAACTAACTACTTGGATCCACACCATATTCTACTACATAAGAACATAAGAAGTTGCCTCCACTGGGTCAGACCGAGGTCCATCTCGCCCAGCGGTCCGCTCCCGCGGCGGCCCATCAGGTCTGCGACCTGTGAAGTGGTTTCTGTCCTCTTCTATAACCTACCTCAAGTTATATCTGTACCCTTCAATCCCCCTATCCTCCAGGAACCTATCTAAACCCTCCTTGAACCCCTGTACAGAGTTCTGGCCTATCACATCCTCCGGAAGCGCATTCCATGTGTCCACCACCCTCTGAGTAAAAAAGAACTTCCTAGCATTTGTTCTAAACCTGTCCCCTTTCAATTTCTCCGAGTGACCCCTAGTTCTTGTGGCTCCCCACAGTTTGAAGAATCTATCCTTATTCACTTTCTCTATGCCCTTAAGGATTTTGAAGGTTTCTATCATGTCCCCTCTAAGTCTCCTCTTCTCTAGGGAGAACAGCCCCAGCATTTTTAACCTGTCGGCGTATGTAAAATTTTCCATACCTTTTATCAGTTTAGTCGCCCTCCTCTGCACTCCCTCGAGTATCGCCATGTCCTTCTTGAGATATGGCGACCAGTATTGAACACAGTACTCCAGGTGCGGGCGCACCATTGCGCGATACAGCGGCATGATGACTTCCTTCGTCCTGGTTGTGATACCCTTTTTGATGATGCCCAGCATTCTGTTTGCTTTCTTTGAGGCTGTCGCACACTGCGCCGATGGTTTCAGTGATGTGTCGACCATCACCCCCAGGTCCCTTTCAAGGGTACTCACCCCTAGCAGTGTTCCCCCCATTTTGTAGCTGAACATCGGGTTCTTTTTCCCTACATGCATGACCTTGCATTTCTCTACGTTAAAACTCATTTGCCACTTTTTTGCCCAGTCTTCCAGTCTCGTTAGGTCTCTTTGCAGGTCTTCACAGTCTTCCGTGTTTCTAACCCTGCTGCAGAGTTTGGTATCATCGGCAAATTTGATAACCTCACATTTTGTCCCTGCCTCCAGATCGTTGATAAATATATTGAACAGTAGAGGTCCCAGCACCGACCCCTGTGGAACTCCGCTCGTGACCCATTGCCAGTCTGAGTATTGGCCTTTCACTCCAACCCTCTGTTTCCTGCCTGCCAACCAGTGTTTGATCCATCGGTAGATATCCCCTTGCACCCCATGGTTCCACAGCTTTTTAAGTAGCCGCTCGTGAGGTACCTTGTCGAAGGCTTTTTGGAAGTCAAGGTAAATGATGTCTATGGATTCCCCCTTATCCATCTGGTTGTTTATTCCCTCAAAGAAGTGCAGCAAGTTCGTGAGGCATGACCTTCCCTTGCAGAAGCCATGCTGACTCGTCTTCAGTTGTCCATTGTTTTCTATGTGTTCGCAGATTTTGTCCTTTACCATTGCTTCCATCATCTTCCCTGGAACTGAGGTCAAGCTTACAGGCCTATAGTTTCCCGGGTTACCCCTTGATCCCTTCTTAAAGATGGGCGTGACATTTGCTATTTTCCAGTCCTCTGGGATCTCCCCTGTCTTTAGGGAGAGGTTGCATATTTGGCGAAATGTCTCTGCTATTTCGTTTCTCAGTTCTTTTAGTACCCTTGGGTGGATGCCGTCCGGGCCTGGTGATTTGTCGCTCTTCAGTCTGTCTATCTGTCTGAGGACATCCTCTTTGCTTACCTCTAGTTGTACCAGCCTTTCATCGTGTTCTCCGTTTATAATTACCTCGGGTTCCGGAATATTGGATGTGTCCTCTCTGGTGAAGACTGACGAGAAGAATTCGTTTAACCTGTCAGCTATCTCTTTTTCCTCTATTATCGCTCCTTTCCTGTCTCCGTCGTCCAGTGGTCCCACTTCTTCTCTGGCTGGCTGTTTCCCTTTCACATACCTGAAGAAGGGTTTGAAGTTTCTTGCTTCTCCTGCCAATTTTTCCTCATATTCTCTCTTTGCTTTCCTGACCTCTTGATGACATTGTTTCTGGTGTCTTTTGTGCTCTACCTGGTTTTCCTTTGTTGGTTCCTTTTTGCATTTTTTGAAGGATGATTTCTTGTCGCTTATCGCCTTTTTAACTGCAGTTGTTATCCATGCTGGGTTTCTAGATCGGTTTTTTTTTGCACCCTTTCCTAAACCTTGGGACACACAGGTCTTGTGCCCCGAGCACTGTGCCTTTAAGCAGTGTCCAGGCTTCCTTTACGGTCTTCACCTTCCCTGAGTTGTTATTGAGCTTTTTTCGTACCATTTTCCTCATGACCTTGTAGTTTCCTTTTCTGAAGTTGAGTGCAGTCGTTGTGGTTCTTTTCACCTTTGATGTTCCCATGTTTAATTTGTACTGGATCATGTTGTGATCGCTGTTTCCTAACGGTGCTAGTACCACCACTTCCTTTGCGGGTCCCTCTAGCCCGTTGAGGATTAGGTCTAGGGTGGCCTCCCCTCGCGTTGGTTCCGTGACCAGCTGCTCCATGAAACAGTCCCTTATCGCCTCTAGGAATGTAGTTTCTTTCGTGCAATTTGAGTGCCCAATGTCCCAGTCTATTCCTGGATAGTTGAAATCCCCCATAACCACCACTCTTCCACTTTTGCTCATCTGTCTCAGTTCGGCCTCCAGGTCCAGGTCGATTGCGTCTGGCTGTCCTGGTGGTCGATAGTACAGTCCCAATTTGATGTCAGCTCCTTCCCCTCCTGTCAGCTTAACCCATAACGACTCCAGACTGTCTGCCCTTATTGTTGTTTCTGTTCTGGATGAAGGAATAGAGTCCTTTATATACAGTGCTATTCCTCCCCCCTTCTTGTGTGCCCTGTCCCTCCTGTAGAGTTTGTACCCTGGTAGGGCCACATCCCATTTGTTATCCTCCGACCACCATGTCTCTGTGATTCCAATTATGTCTAGGTCCTTATTTCCGGCTATAACTTCTAGCTCCCCCATTTTAGTCCTTAGACTCCTAGCATTTGTATATAGGCATTTTAAGTCCCAGTTTGTTACCTTTTCTTTTGGATCTACTCCTGATTTGTTGCTCCTGTTTATCTCCTGTGCTGCCTCTTGTGGTCTGTCTATCCTGTCCTCTGCCTGCTTCTTTGTTCTTTGATAGCTCTCTGGTTCCGGCTGCTTCCTCTTTGTCTTACTCTTTAGCTTTAATTTCCCCTCGGGTCCCTGTGCTGCATCTTTGGGTTTATGTCCATAAAGCGTCCATTTTGTCTCTAGCCCACTATTTCCAGTTCCTGTCTCAGTATCCTTGCTCGATACTGTGGTCCGATGTGTCGAGGTCCGATCGACTGTCGGCTTTCCCCTTGTTATCAGTTTAAAGTCATGTCTATGCAGGTCTGGATGTTACGTGCCAGCATCCTCGTCCCAGCCTTGCTCAAATGCAGTCCATCTTTCCTGTAGAGTTTGTTTTTCCCCAGGAAGGTTGACCAGTTCCGTACAAAGAGGAAACCCTCCTCGTCACACCATCGCCTTAGCCATCCATTTGTTGCCTGCAGCTCGGTCTGCCTCCTCGCATCTGCCCTTGGTACTGGTAGGATCTCCGAGAAGGCTATCTTCCCCGTCCTCAGCTTCAGTTTCCTCCCCAGGATCTTAAAATGCTCGGTCAGTGTAGTCATGTTGAAATTCCTTCTGCTGACGTCATTTGTTCCGACGTGGATTATCACTGCTGTGTCCTCTGTCTCAGCTCCCTCCATGATTCTCTCGATTCTGTCGGAGATGTCCTTTGTCCTCGCCCCTGGGAGACATGTCACTAGGCGGTCCGATCTGCCTCCTGCTATGTGACTGTCCACCTCTCTCAGGATTGAGTCTCCCACCACGATAGCAGATTTTCCTCCCCTCAGCTTCCTCCTGGGTCTCAGGTCTGTGTCGATGATTGGGTCCTCCGATCCTTCATTCTCCTGGTTGGTTCCTCTGCAAGGTTCCTCGCCCTCGGCTCCTGGTGGGTCCTGGTGGCTCCTGGCGGGTCCTGCCCTCCATCCGATTGTTCCCTTCTGGGGAGCGGGTGATCCTGTGTCTCTACCATCCTGCAGGCCTCCTCGATGAATCTTTCAAGCTCTCTGACCTGTTCGTTGATGTGGATTTCTATGGTGGTGTCCTCAGTTGGTTCAAATTCCCTTGGGTCCTCTATGGAGCGGAGTCCCTCTAGTTCCTGTACTTTGATCTGCAGTCTCCCGACCTCCTTCCTAAGGCTAGCCAGTTCCTTACATCGACCGCATATGTAGGCCTGCCTCCCGGAAGGTAGGTAGTCATACATGTGACAGTCAATGCAGTATACTGGAAAGCTTCGCTGGCCTTCTGCTGCATCCATGTTTCCTTCCCGACTCGTGTCTAGGTAGAGAAGTAGAGAGAGAGAAATAGTGAATATAGAAGAAAATTTTTTTTTTTTTTTTTTTTTTTTTTTTTAATTTTATTTTAAGAAGATTGAAGATTTTTAAGAAGATTGGATTTGCTGCTGAGCAGCCTGGACTCCTGGTTCCTTCTCTCGTGGGCACCGAAGCGACCTCTGACGCGGAGGGGGTGGGCGGAGCTATCTCTCGCCGCTACCCCGATCAGCCTTCCTCCCTTCCTGGCTTCCCCTGCGTCTCTCCTCTCAGTCCTCTCTGTCCTGGCTTCCTCCCTGCGTCTCTCCTCTCAGTCCTCTCTGTCCTGGCTTCCTCCCTGCTGTCTCCCGATCCTGTCCTGTAAGAAGATAAGAACAAGAAGTCAAAACGCTGCCGCGGTCTGCCTCGTGCTCAGGCTTGCAATACCCTATAGTGAAGACTTAGGAAGTAGAGATATCCCTTCCTTGGCTGTATTGCAAATAAACCCTTCATGTGCACCATTTCTGCAACAGTAAAACAAAATTCCTTTCTGAATTCCTGAGAAATAGAAGTTTTTATGTGTCGTACATCTTCATTGGTCACTTTAGGGTCAGCAAGGTTGCAGGCGTGTTGTTACCTGTTGGAAGAGTGCCTTGAACTCCTTAATGTAAGTTCTGGGGCGCTTCTTCCTTAGTGATGTGTAAGTTTTAGCCTTTTAGCACCAGGGGGAAGATTCTCTAATGTTCATAGTAAAATCTGACGGACCGCTATCATGGCCGCTATTGTAATGATTTCAAAAAGACAAGTCATTCTTTTAAAAAAATGCGCATGCAAATGAGGTTTGCAGAGTGTCACTAAATTTGCATGTGCCGATTGCTGGTGATAGCGATTGGCGCATAAACAGAATACACCCACTGTCATCATGTGACCAGCCGAGCAGTATACCCGTCACATAACCACACTTCCAGGCACCATTGTTCACTGTAAAAACATAAATACAGGGTTACAAACATGCATTCTACATTCATTCCCTTAAAACCTGAGTCCTCCCTGCACTCCAGGACTCCAAAATCCTTCCTAACCTTCCATGGGCCTTCCCAGTCTTCGGTAGTGTCCAGTGCCATTACCGGTCCCTGTGCTAGTTGCCACTGTCCCAGCCAGTCCCCTCTGTCAGACCGCTCCTCAGTCCTTTGGCTAATGCTCCCCAGGGCCTTGGATTGTCTTAGCTTCTCCATTGCTCAGTCATCTTACAGATGCACTGAGGCCTCTCCCAGCCTCTCGGTTGTCTTCTCGCTGATGCATGCACCAAGGACTGTTGCTCAGTCGTCTTATCCTGCACACATGCACTGAGGGCTCTCCCAGTCCCTCAGCCGTCTTCTCACAAATGCATGCACTGAGGACTTGCCTGGATTCTTCTTCACTGGTCCCACCTCCTGTCGTCAAGCCTAAGCCCCTCAACTCCAGTCTCTACTGGTCCCCAGCTACTTCTTAGCTCTTTCCCTGCCTGTGTTTAGGTCCCACGGACCCTCCCCCCTGTCAGGACTGATCGGCCAAACAGGGTCAGAACTCTCTCCCAGATCTCTCTGCCGGTGTGTAGTTTCCCGCAGATACTCCCACCACCGGGCTTCCACTTCTCTGCTGCACCAGTCCCCTCTGTTAGGACTGGTCAGTCTGGCCACTCTACTCTGCTGCACTGGGCCCCTATCAGTGCCTATCAGCAGTAGCCTCCGGGGCTTACCAGAAGTTAGGCCGAAGCCAGCATTCCTCCTCCTCCCGAGAGCTGCTAAGCTCCCGGAAGAGTTTCTTATCTTTCTGAGCTCTCTGTGCTGGGAGCGCACCACAATGCGCTCAGGGTGAGTAGGCAGCTCCCAGAAGCACTAGCAGCTCTTATGCAAATCAGCTCTCCTCTAAGGCTCATTGAGCTATACTGCTTGGGCTCCCTCCACTGGCCAGTGACAGGTACTCCATCCTGTCACACTCACAAACTTAAAAAAAATAAAAAGACCCCAAATCGAAGATCAGCAGGAGGGACCACTCCTTCCCCTCACCACCGTCATCAAGCAACCCCCTGACACCCTCTCCCCAGCAGCAGGAGATATGCCTGCTCACTCCTTCCTGCCACCGCCGTCAATCAATCCACCCAACACATACACCCTGACACCTGGCAGCGGGAGGGATACCCACTTCCTTCCACTGCCACCATCAAGCAACCTGCCTGATATACACACAACCCCAGTAGCAAGAAGGATACCCACTCCCTCCTGCTGCCATCAAGCAATCCACCCAACACACACACCCTCTGGCAGCAAGAGGGATGCCCATTCCCTCCCACCACCACTGTCGAGCAACACTACCGGCAGGGGGAAGGATGCCTACTCCCTCTCGCTACCACTGTAAAGCAACCCTCTGACACACATATGCAAAACCCCACCCCCAGGAACAGGATTGATCCGCCATTGTGCCCCCCCCCCAACCCTCCGCTATTCCTACCTTATTCACGAAGGTTGGCTAGAGGGATGCCTACTCGCTCCGGCCAGCAGGCTTGCCTTTTCAAAATGACGGTATGCTGGGGAGGGTTCTAAGGCTCTGATTGACTCAGGCCTATAGGGAGGTGTAAATGGAAAACTTATCTGTACAGTAAATTTGTGAATGAATTCTGATTATTGTATTTTTAGTTTACTTTACCAATTATGTCAAGTTTTATTTTTTGTACCTGTTAACTGCTTCAAACTTTTTGGGTGTACTGTGATTTATAAATGAAATCATATTTATTTCGTTTTCTATCCTGTCCTCCCCAAAGAGCTCAGAATGGGTTACAGGCTAACATACATAATATACATTTAACAGGTTACAGTTTGCCATGGTTATAGTACAAGTTTTTTTCAGTATAAGTTTTTATCCTAACTCGACACATATTAGGGATCTGATACCAGAATACATAATATATAGATTACAGGTAGCAATTTGCCTTGGTTATATACCGATGATCTTGAATCAATATACATTTCTGTGTAATCTATTGGTCATGGGCAGGGGAGTTAGGTGAAGAAGTATGTTTTTTGTTTTTTTTTTATTGCTTTTCCTAAAGTTGAGAAGTCCTTCAAGAGATCTAATCTAATTGAGCATTGTGTTGACATTGTAATGTAGCATGTCATGCCATACTTTATGGTTCGACGCCGAACTACTCCATTTAAAAAGACAATGCAGACACCTCGAAAGAATATGGAAAAAACAGAAACAAGACCAAACAAAAGTAGCATGGAGAAACCAAATCAAACAATATAACATCAAACTAAAGGAAAAAAGGAAAGCATACTACTCCAAACTAATAGGCACTGAAAACCCAGACTCAAAAATACTCTTCAATATTGTAAGAAAACTCACGGACACCAAACCTTTCCTAGCTACTCAAGGAAACCAATCTCCTTCAGCCCACCAATTAGCAGACTACTTCAAGCACAAAATCACCAATATCAGATCCACATTCAACAATTCATTAACCCTCCTCGATGAGATTATAACAACACCAACAATAGATGAAGCCTTAGTAGCTGACAGAACGTGGACTAACTTCCCCAAAGTACAATGGAACGACATGACTCGACTATACAACAAATATAGTAAAACTTCTTGTGACCTAAACAGCTGCCCATCGTACCTGCTAACAACCGCATCCATCAAGTTCAAAGCTAACCTCATGAACTGGCTACAATCCACGCTCACAGATGGTCACTTCCCACCAGAACTAGGCGAGATTATTATCACCCCCATACCGAAAGATCCCAAAGCTCCAAACAATAATCCAGCCAACCACAGACCCATCGCTTCAATCCCATTATATATCAAACTACAAGAAGGTCTTGTAGCACAATACCTCACCAACTACCTAGAAGACCACAACATACTACACCCATCACAATCAGGATTCAGAAAAAACCACAGCACAGAGACACTACTTGTATCTCTAATGGATATAGCCCGCCAACACATCAGCAAAGGGAACAGGATACTACTTATCCAACTAGATCTCTCAGCAGCTTTCGACCTAGTGGATCACAACATACTACTCCAGATACTAGACGCCATAGGGATCTCAGGTTTGGTACTCAACTGGTTCCAAGGCTTCCTTAAAACTAGAACTTATAAAGTAAAGACAAAAGACCACATATCTGACCCTTGGTCAAACCCCTGTGGAGTACCGCAAGGATCTCCATTATCACCCATACTTTTCAACCTCTACGTATCCTCACTGGGCACCACTCTAGACTCCCTAAATATAGTCTCATTCAGCTACGCAGACGACATAACAATCCTACTCCCCTTCAATACCCAAGACCCCAATTCATCAGGACGACTGAAAAAAACTCTGGAAACGGTAGAAACATGGATGACCAACCACAAACTGAAACTGAACACGGATAAAACCAAATTCCTGCTGCTAGAAAAAGACAAAGAACCTACCTTAACTGATCTGATGACAAATGCAATCACATACCCAATACAGCCAGCACTCAAAATCCTGGGAGTAACGATAGACAGGAGATGCACAATGCAGACTCATACTAACAAAACCATCCAAAAAGCCTTCTACACCATGCGCAACCTGCGAAAAATAAGAAAATTCTTTGACAAAATACAATACAGGATCTTAGTCCAATCACTTGTACTAGGACTTGTAGACTACTGCAACAGCCTTTATCTACCCTGCCCCGCTTACATGACCAAACAATTACAGACAGTACAGAACACAGCACTCAGACTTATCTACTCGCTAGGAAAATACGATCACATCACTAATGCCTATCTCGACTCACACTGGCTACCGATACAAGCAAGAACGCAATTCAAACTATACTGTCTATTATTCAAAGCACTAAACGGAACAGCACCTCTCTACCTAAACAGCCGCCTAATCCGAAACCTCTCAACTAGAGTAAGGAGAACCCAGACCCCATTCACCTACCCCTCACTCAAAGGCACAAAACGCAAAAAGCTATATGACAACCTACTTGCTACACAGGCCGTGAAAATTGACCCCATCATATCCAAGCTGCTGACCACAACTACGGACTACAAAGCGTTTCGAAAAGATATAAAAACTATACTATTCAAAAAACACATCCCAATATTATAACCTACCCTCATCTTCTCACCCTTCATAACCTCCTGCAACTCACAACCAACTGCAATTTCGTCCCCATAGGCAACATCTAATCTAGTTGCAACGGGCGATAAGCCAATTCATATCCAGAAACACTGTTTCCCCAAATACCGAAAAATCAGATATAACAACCTAGGAACAGATGATTTTTTGGTAACATAAGGTTATGCTTTGTAATATTATGTAAGGTAACATAAGGTTATGCTTTGTAATATAACATAAGGTTATGCTTTGTAATATTATGTAATGTAAGTTATGCAATGTACTGGAATAATAAGGTAAAATAACACAAAGTAACCCTACGTAAAGTCTTGTAAAGTTATGTAAGATAAATTATGTAAGATAAATTATGTAAACTTAATGCAAGTAATGCAAGCACGGTAAGGATAATGTAAAGTAACGCAAAGTAACTCCACGTAAAGTTATGTAAAGTTATGTACGAAAAGTTATGTAAAGTTAGGTATGCAAAGTTTGTAAAGTTATACAAATAATTGTATTGTCATCGCCTGGAAATGACCAGCCATCTTCTAATGTAATCCGCTTAGAACCGCAAGGCACAAGCGGAATAGAAATCACTAATGTAATGTAATGTAATGTAATTTGAATACTGTAATTTTCACTCCATAAGACGCACCTGACCATAAGACGCACCCTAGATTTAGAGGAGGAAAACAAGAAAAAAACCCCATTCTGAACCAAATTCTCCCTGCCAGGCTCTGCACCCTATCCCCCCCCCCTGCCAGACTCTGTACCCTGTCCACCCTCTGGTGGTCTAGTGGTAGGCAGGGACGGGGCACAGAGCAGGCAGGCCTAGTGGCAGGCAGGCAGGTCGGCCTAGTGATGGGCAGGCAGGCCTAGTGACAGGCAGGGCCCCCCACCCCGAGGCAAGCAGGCAGGGCACCCCACCCCCCGAGGCAGGCAGAGGCCCCCCCCCCCCCCGCTACCTCCCCATACCTTATTTTAGTTCCTCCGGCGGTCCTACCCTTCCCTCCGGCTGACTCCCAAACTAGCTCCAGCAGCGTCAGAGCGGGTAAAAGACCTGCACATGCGGAGGCCAATCCCAGTGGTCCCTGCTAAAGACCTTGTTTACCTGTATCCCTCAATGTGTTTTGCAAGAAGGTGTGCATCCAACTTGCCCTTGAATCCTGGATAGGCACAAGAGGTCCTTAAATAGAAAGAGGGTGGAAATGTAACATAGCTGTTGATGTGTTATCTTGGGCAAGATTATTAGGAACTGAGGCCAATGCTGGAAAACCTCTACAGTCTGTCCTGTAAATAGCAAGAGTCTGAAAGAATATTAGCCAAATCCAGCACGGGAGAACCGAGACTGATGCCAGACAGACTTTTGCAGTTTGTGTCCTACAAATGCAGTGTTGTATAGTAACTAAGTAAATGTAACTAGTTATTGTACTTAAGTAAAAGATTTTGTTACTTTTAAAGACAGGATAATGTTACTTTAACTCAGTGGTCTCAAACTCAAACCCTTCTCAGGGCCACATTTTGGATTTGTAGGTACTTGGAGGGCCGCAGAAAAAATAGTTAATGTCTTATTAAAGAAATGACAATAGTTTATAAATCTTTCCTTTTGGTTAAGTCTCAAAAATAATGTTGTAAGTTATAGCTAAAGAGACAAATGATCAAGAAACTGTTTTATTTTGCTTTTGTTTTGATAAACATATTGAGGGCCTCAAAATAGTACCTGGTGGGCCGCATGTGGCCCCCGGGCCACGGGTTTGAGACCACTGCTTTAACTGAAGTAATATTTTTTTGCCAATTTTCACTACTTTTACCTAGTTACATCTGATGCTTGCATTTAAAAGTATGATGTTACTTTTCAGCTGGGAGAGTGGGCATCTCTCCTGCTGCGGGGGTCAGGTAAAGGGAGGGGGCAGCGGAATGGTGATAGGGGGTGTTATTTGCCAGCGGGGCAGAGTGGGCATTTCTCCCACAGCCGGGGGAAGGGGTCTGAGTCGGGTCATGGTGGGTATTTGTGCAGTGGGGGCAGTATGGGCATCTCTCCTGCTGCGGGGAGGGGGAGGAGTGGGGTCACTTCCATTCCAGGGTGGTGTTTGCCGCCGTTGCTGCAGGGAAGGGGTGTTGTGATGCAGTGGAGAGAATGGGCATTTCTACCGCTGCATCACAACATAGGAGTTTGGTTTCTAGCAGTCTGTGACACTGACTGGCACCCCTGGACCAGTCGCTTTTTGTAGTTGCCAAAAGCTTTTAAAAAATGGCTCAGTATTTTTTAAAGAATCCACTGGAGGGTTCATTTCAATGTCGAAGAGCCCATTTGCATGTCAGTGTCGGAGACTGCTAGAATCCTCGCTAAACAGGGAGATATTCACTTTTGATAAACCGTCGCTAAACTGTGTACAGGCTAAACCGCTGGAAAACAGTTTAGCGACATCGTTAACATTTTGAAAATCTGGGCCAGATTCCCTTATTATCCCAGGACAAGCAGGCAGCATATTCTTGACTGATGGGTGACGGCACCGACGGAGCCCCGGTACGGACAATTTTAGAGTGATTGCACTCTAAGAACTTGGAAAGTTCTGGTAGGCCGCACCGCGCACGCGCGAGTGCCCTCCCGCCCGACAGAGGCGCGCGGTCCCCAGTTTCTTAGTTTCCGCGGAGCTAAGAATACGCGTTTCCTCAACGGCCGTTGAAGAAATTTTTTTGCTCTTTCCGCTCGCGTAAACCTAGCTTGAAATAAAGATTTCTTTATTTCTTTTATTTTTTTCTTAAAAAAAAAAAAAATAACTTTAGTTAATTTCTTTTTCAGTTTTCGTTTTGCCCCGGCGGGGCCTGTTGCCACAATCGAAGCCTCGGCCTTCGATTTGGCAGAGGCTGTCTTTACTTTCATGCCCCCTCAGCCCGGGTTTAAAAAGTGCCAGCGGTGCGCTAGGCCAATTTCACTGACAGACCCGCATAACTGGTGTCTGCAGTGTCTTGGTCCCGACCATCAAGCGTCCACTTGCACCCGCTGTGCAACTTTGAAAAAAAGAACACTTAAAAACCGCCAAATCCAGCAGCGGTTGCTCTTCGGTGCCGAGATGTCCGATTCCACCGTACCGGCACCGACATCGGTCCAATCTCAATCGGCACCGACTTCATCGACACCGCGCGATACCGCGCCGGCGTCGCATCCAGCAGGTAAGCCGGCTAAGAAGCCTTCCCCGCTGGAGCGTCCTCCGGTCTCCACTGCAGTGAGTCCAATCCTGCCGACCGCGAGGCGTCCACGGAAGTGCTCCGCTCCGATCGAAGTTAGCCCCTCGACATCGGGTTCTTCGTCGGAGTGTCGAGCGGCACCCAAGGTACCGCAGAAGAAAAAAGCGGTACCGGTGCCTTCGCTGGACGAGCGTATTGCCGCTGTTCTGCAGGTACAGCTGAGAGAGCAACTCCAACAGCTACTTCTTGCCCTTTTACCCCAGAACCTTCCAGTTCCGGTCCGGTCGGAGCCACCGGTACCGATGGTGGAACGCCCTCTTTTATTGGCATCCACTTTATCGGTACTGGTTCTTACCACCTCATCGACTTCGATGCCGGTTTTAGCTCCAGAACCTAAATCTCACCACCAGGCGGTACAAACCTCGGTACCAGCACAACAGGTTACATCGCCTGGTACCGTATCCATGAGGTCGGGCAAGTCTACCCATAAAACCCGACACCTGGAACCCTCCACACCAGAGTCTCGACACCATGGCTCTCAGGTTAGGGATCCTGACTTATGGGGTGATTCTGAAGAGCCCTTTCTGTCCGAAGGTGAATGCTCTTCTGATGAGGAGGAACGGCTAGTTACAAATCCCTCTTCTCATCTGGATTCCACATCTTTTCCATCTTTCTTAAAGGAAATGTGTGAATCCTTGTCTATTCCCTTGGAGGCTGAGTCAAAGAAATCTAAGGCATTTCTTGATGCATTGGACTTTGACCAGCCTCCAAGGGAATTTCTTAAACTTCCTCTCCATGATATATTGAGAGAAACGTTTTATAAAAACCTAGAGACTCCCCTGACTGTCCCAGGAGCCCCTCGTAAACTGGACTCTTTATACAGGGTGATACCTATTCCTGGGTTTGATAAACCCCAACTCCCGCATGAATCTCTTTTAGTGGAATCCACTTTAAAGAAATCAGCGGGAGCTAATGTGTATGCCTCAGTCCCTCCTGGCAGAGAGGGCAAATCAATGGACAAATTTGGCAAGCGGTTATATCAAAACGCCATGCTAGCCAACAGATCAGGAAACTATGCTTTTCATTTCTCATTTTATTTGAAACATTTAATCCAAACAATTTCTACTTTTGAGAAATATCTTCCTGATCGCAAAAAATCTAATTTTAATGCCTGTACTTCCTCTCTTCTCCAGTTGAGGAAGTTTCTAGTAAGATCAATTTATGACACCTTTGAATTGACTTCTAGAGCCACGGCTATGTCAGTGGCTATGCGCAGGTTGGCATGGCTCAGGGTCTCAGAACTAGAGGTAAACCACCAAGACCGTCTAGCGAATGCACCTTGCTTAGGAGATGAGCTGTTTGGTGATTCTATGGATTCCACAACACAAAAACTATCGGCGCATGAGACACGTTGGGATACTCTCCTCAAAAATAAAAAGAAGACTCCCCCTACTAGGCCTTTCCGACAACAATTGGTCTACCAACGCCGCTATGCTGCTCGCCCCTTGCCTCAGGCTACTCAACAGCCTAGACGTCAGCGACAACAACAACAACGTCAACCTCAGAGGCAGGCGCAACAGCAACAGAAACCTCCACCACCTCAAAAGTCTACCCAGCCCTTTTGACGTGTTTCTCCTGAGCATAGCCAATATTCCACCATCTGCCCATCTTCCTCAACCGATAGGAGGGTGCCTGACCTATTATCTCAGCCGTTGGGAGATCATTACATCCGACCAATGGGTCCTCAACATCATCCGCCACGGCTACTCTCTCAACTTCCAGACTTATCCCGATCAAAGTCTGCCAAAAGAGTCTGCTTTGAACACTCATCAATCCTCTCTCCTGATTCAAGAGGTTCAATCCCTCCTTCTTCTAAACGCCATAGAAGAAGTTCCTCTAGACCAGAAAGGACAGGGATTTTACTCCCGTTACTTTCTAGTTCCAAAGAAAACAGGAGATCTCGGGCCCATTTTAGATCTTCGAGACCTCAACAAATGCTTGGTCAAGGAGAAATTCAAGATGCTTTCCTTAGCAACTCTTTATCCTCTTCTCAATCAGGGCGAATGGCTATGCTCCCTCGACCTCAAGGAGGCTTACACTCATATTCCCATCCATCTAGCCTCCAGACAGTATCTCCGCTTCATGATCAATCACTGTCATTACCAATACAAAGTTCTTCCCTTCGGACTTGCTTCATCTCCAAGAGTGTTCACCAAATGTCTGATTGTGGTGGCTGCTTTCCTTCGTTCACATCATCTTCAAGTTTTCCCTTACCTGGACGATTGGTTGATAAAGGCCAATTCTCCTCAAACAGTGCTACTGGCCACCAATCAAACCATCTTGTTCTTACAGATTCTGGGGTTCGAGATCAATTTTCCCAAATCTCATCTCATCCCCACTCAGAGACTTCAATTCATTGGAGCGGTGCTAGACACGATCCTCATGAGAGCATTCCTGCCGTCCAACCGTCTCCACACTCTTCATGTTTTGTGTCAACAGGTTCTTCCTCAAAGTTCCATCTCTGCCAAACAAATGATGATACTATTGGGACACATGGCTTCAACAGTTCATGTCACCCCTCTGGCACGTCTTCACCTGCGCACACCTCAATGGACCCTTGCTACCCAGTGGTCCCAAGCGACGGATCCTTGCTCACGTCACACATCTGTGACATCATCTCTTCGTCAGTCTCTACAATGGTGGTTGGTATCCTCAAATCTATCCAGAGGTCTTCTGTTCCATCTACCTCCTCATCAACTTGTCATCACAACCGATGCCTCCCTGTATGCTTGGGGAGCTCATTTGAACGAGTTCCAAACTCAAGGCCTTTGGACAACCCAGGAAAAGAAGCATCACATCAATTTCCTGGAACTCAGAGCGATGTTTTATGCCCTCAAGGCTTTCCAACATCTTCTCTTCCCTCAAGTTCTTCTGCTGTGCACAGACAATCAAGTGGCGATGTACTACATCAACAAGCAGGGTGGAACGGGCTCTCGCCTCTTGTGCCAGGAAGCCCAGAAAATCTGGACTTGGGCCATAAATCATCATCTATTCCTGAAAGCGATTTACATTCAGGGAGAAAAGAATTCCTTAGCGGACAAGCTCAGCAGAATTCTCCAGCCTCACGAGTGGACACTCGATCCTGTAACTCTACAATCCATCTTCGCTCAATGGGGCACTCCTCAGATAGACCTCTTTGCAGCTCCTCACAATCACCAGCTGCCCCTATTCTGCTCAAGACTATACTCGCCTCACCGTCTGGCAGCGGATGCGTTTCTCCTAGATTGGTCAAATCTGTTCCTGTATGCTTTCCCTCCTCTGCCTCTCATGTTGAGGACCTTGTTCAAACTCAAGAGGGAACGAGCCACCATGATTCTGATTGCTCCGAGGTGGCCCAGGCAACATTGGTTCTCCCTTCTACTTCAACTCAATTCCAGGGAACCTTTTCTTCTTCCACTGTTTCCTTCTCTGCTTACACAGCATCAGGAAACCCTTCTACATCCCAACCTCCAGTCTCTGCACCTGACAGCTTGGTATCTCTCGGGCTGATTTCGAGTGATTCGCTTTTGTCTCAGCCTGTTCGTTCAATTCTGGATGCCTCCAGGAAACCGGCCACTCTGCAATGTTACCATCAGAAGTGGACACGTTTTTCTTCCTGGTGTCGTCTTCATCATCATGATCCCACTTCCCTTGCAGTGGAGACCTTGTTGGATTATCTTCTTTCGTTGTCCGACTCTGGCCTCAAGTCCACTTCAATCAGAGTCCACCTCAGTGCTATTGCGGCTTTTCATGAGCCAGTCCATGGAAAACTCCTCTCAGCTCATCCCTTGGTGTCCAGGTTCATGCGGGGTCTTTTTAATGTGAAACCACCTCTTAAAGCCCCTCCTGTTATCTGGGATCTCAATGTGGTTCTCTCCGCTTTAATGAAGCCTCCATTTGAACCCTTGGCTACCGCTTCTTTCAAGTTCCTCACTTGGAAGGTACTTTTCCTTATTGCTCCTACCTCTGCCAGGAGGGTCAGTGAGCTACATGCACTAGTTGCGGATCCACCTTTTACAATCTTCCATCATGACAAGGTGGTTCTGCGTACACATCCAAAGTTTCTCCCTAAGGTTGTCTCTGAATTCCATCTCAACCAATCCATTGTTCTGCCTGTCTTCTTTCCGCATTCTGGAGAACCTCACTCGCATTCTGGAGAACGGGCTCTGCATACTTTGGACTGTAAGAGGGCTCTAGCTTATTATTTAAACCGTACTAAGCCCCACAGATCATTCCCTCAACTCTTTCTGTCCTTTGATCCAAATAAATTGGGACGTCCTGTTTCTAAGCATACGTTGTCTAATTGGCTGGCAGCGTGCATTTCATTCTGTTATGCTCAGACCGGACTGACACTGGAAGGTTCTGTCACGGCCCATAGAGTCCGAGCTATGGCAGCATCTGTAGCTTTCCTCCGTTCCACTCCTATTGAGGAAATCTGCAAGGCTGCTACTTGGTCCTCAGTTCATACTTTTACATCTCATTATTGTCTGGATGCTTTTTCCAGACGGGATGGACACTTCGGCCAATCTGTTTTGCAAAATTTGTTTTCCTAATGGCCAACCTTCCCTCCATCCCTCTTTTTGTTAGCTTGGAGGTCACCCATCAGTCAAGAATATGCTGCCTGCTTGTCCTGGGATAAAGCACAGTTACTTACCGTAACAGGTGTTATCCAGGGACAGCAGGCAGATATTCTTGCGTCCCTCCCACCTCCCCGGGTTGGCTTCTTAGCTGGCTTATCATAACTGGGGACCGCGCGCTTCTGTCGGGCGGGAGGGCACTCGCGCGTGCGCGGTGCGGCCTACCAGAACTTTCCAAGTTCTTAGAGTGCAATCACTCTAAAATTGTCCGTACCGGGGCTCCGTCGGTGCCGTCACCCATCAGTCAAGAATATCTGCCTGCTGTCCCTGGATAACACGGTAAGTAACTGTGCTATACCTGCAGACCAAGTCAGAGGACTGCAGCCTTACCTAATTTGAAGGAACCCTTTTTTTAAATCATCAGACTGAACAAATCCAATTTTGTGCTAGTGTAGTTGTTGAACACCTTGTTAACTGTGCTGGATTAATGAGTTAGAAGCAGAATTGCATAAATGATAGTTTTTTAAAAAAAATTAGTCTTCTGAAATGCAAAGCGGATTTAACTTCAGAGCAATAAAATTGTTGGAATAATAACGTTAATAGTTGCATTCATTGTGTTGTGGTACTTTTACTTTTTACTCAAAAAGTAATATATTAGGCAGTAACTTTTTTTTTTTTTGTTTTACTTAAGTAAATTTTTAAATGTTTTTTCACTGTACTTAAGTATTAAAATATACTGTACAGTTAAACCTCGGTTTGCGAGTGTTTTGCAAGATGAGCAAAACATTCTCGCAAAACTTGTCTCGCAAACCGAGTGTTGACTCGATTTGCGAGCACCCCCCGATAACTGGCATTGCTCCCCCTCCCCGCTTGCAAAGGCCCCCCCTGCCCGAACAACTTGAACTTACCCCCCCTCCCCCCCCGGTCTGGCACTGGCACACAATTCACAGGAGAGGGAGTATTAGAAGGCCTTGAGCATGCGCAGATGCATGCTCAAGGCTCGGCAGAGGCAGGAAGATCTTCTAGCGGCACTGGCATATCCTGTGGGCTGCGTGCCGGTGCCAAACCAGGGGGGGGGGTGGTACCGGTTCACGCGGGAGGGGCCTTTGCGAGCGGAGGGGGGGAGCAGCGCCGCTGGCCTCGGGTGGGGGGGGAAACGTATCAAAGCGAGTTTCCACTATTTCCGATATACGAGTGAGTATTTTCATTTACGAGCATGCTTCTGGAACGAATTATGCTCGTAAACCAAGGTTCCACTGTATATGTATTTTTAGTTTTACTTGAGTACTTTGACCTAGTACGTCAAACAACCCTGCACAAATAGTATGTTAGATTATTTTATTGTTGTGTAATTTGAGTGGGGGGTGCTGTGTAGTTTAGAGGGAAAGGGGAAGGCATCTTGACTGGTAAGTTGAATACTTTCAGCAGTACTTGGAGTCTTAGTTATAACCATGTATCATACCTATATATTTGGCAGCCTATACAGCTGCTCCGTGATTTTTTCTCTGGGATCTCAGCTGTGGGTCTGAGTGTTCACTTAACCACATCGGTTACGTGTTGAATCAAGTAATAGTGTTGTATATAAAGAAAAAAGGTGATTAGTGAAGGAGTCATTTAACAATATCACCTTGGATAAGTGAGTTCCCTTACAGTTTTCAGCCTATATGGTTGGCCTGGTGGTGACGTCACAAACAGCACTTAAACACGTGTGACGGGGGTCTGCACAGAGTGTTGGGCGTTGCTCTGGCCACCTTGTTGGGCGGATTAGATTGACCAGGAGGGTCTTTTTCTTCTGTCATTTACAGTGTTTGTGTGTAAGTGAATACACTTCTCCCTCTGTATTCGCTGTGATGGGGGATTAACAGAACCGTAAATACAGAAAAACCGCAAATAACTAGATTTTATTTTAGCACCAATGGAATCTCTTGCAGGACAAGGTCCAGCCTGTTCCCACCAAAAGCAACCACTGCTGGCCTAACCCTGCTGCCCACTCACTATCACAGGAGTAGCACAGGCTGTATGTATGCCGCATGACCGTAAGGGAGTCGAGGAAGAAACAAGGGAAGCAGGGCACGGTACATTCCCAAAGCTAGAAGGAGAAGGGGCCAGAGTGCCAACCCGCAAAGTCTTCCATGTAGCCAAGGCTCATAGCAGAGTGAAGCTGCAATACATGCCGGCAGAGTGAAGGAGTGGACACAAGCACATGTGTCCTAGTGCCAGCCCAGAGCCTCTAACTCCTGCTCTTCTCGCGGCTCGCCACACAATGAGACCGGCACTTGGAAGCGAGCAGGCTGCAACCCAAAGTAGTGCCGGTTCCAGCATCAGCATCTGCCTTGGAGACTCCCTCCGCTCCTGCATCCGATATCGTCTCCTCTTCCTCTTCTTCCTCAAAAACCGCAAATAACACTCAATACGTTATTTGTAGTTTCAATAGAAAAAATGATGGCACTTTCCCAAAATCCGCGACTAACATATAAAAAAGTTATTTGCATTTTTTTTATATTCACACCTATTACCAGAATGCATCTACCGCAAATATGGAGGGAGAAGTGTATTTTTTTTATAAAAACATACATCTTGATTGACTGCCAGAGAGTGGTAGGATGCCTACCACTGCCTACAATCGGGACATGCGTTTTGAGAATCGGGCCCTTTATGCCTTTCTGTGGGGAGATACAGTTGAGTGAATCCCTCTCCATATAAAGAGAGATCAGCAGGTTTGGGATCATAGGCCCAGATTCTGTATAGGACGGCCCAGGAGGGGCGACCAATACAGAATCGGGCCTACACTAACCCCAATTCTGTAACCGGCGTCCATGTTACAGATTCTGGTTACAGAATTGGATTAGAGTAGACGCAGCCACTACACTTATCGCGGCAAGGGATCTCCTTGACGCGATAAGTATAGTGGCCACCTGTCCGATTGCTGGCAGGAGGGTGCCCAACCCCTCCTGCCGGAACGCCACCCTTCCCCCCCCCCCCCCCGACACTACCAATCACCGGCAGGAGGGTGACCAATCCCTCCTGCTGGAAGATCCCTCCCCCCCCCCCCCGACACTACCGATCACCGGCAGGAGGGTGCTCAATCCCTCCTGCCGGAAGACACCCCCCCTTTGGACGCCCCCCACGCGCTAACAGCCACCAATGACCACCCCTAACTTCCCCCCAATTAATCTCCCCCCCCCAAACTAACCTTTAATTGTTGGCCGGCCGGAAGTGTCTTGGTACCATCCAGCCGGCAGGCCCGCCTCGTCGAAATGAGGCGGGCCCGCCCCTTTCCGGCCCATCCTGCAAAGCCTAAGGCCTGATTGGCCCAGGCTTTAGAAGCCTGGACCAATCATGCCTTAGGCATAGCGGGTCTGCCCACCCTCACTAAGTCTAAGGCCTGATTGGCCCTCCTGCCAGCAATCGGACGGGCGGCCGCTAAACTTATCGAGGTAGAGAGATCCCTTGCCCCGATAAGTATAGCGGCCGCATCTACTTACAATGTAGGCCAGCATTTTGCTGGCCTACATTTTAAGTGTCTCTTCCTCTACTAGGGAGACGCGTAGGGCCGCCTAGGTTCGCCTAAGGCCCTTAGGCGTCTTGCGGGCCTCCCTAGGCTCCCGGAGGCGCCTTCAATATAGGCGGCCTGCCTGGGGAGCATTTTTTTTAAAAACGTGCATCCCGATTGGTTGATTAGACAGCTGTAGGATGCCTACAGCTATCTAAATTCGGGACGGCACTTTTCAGAATCGGGGCCATAGAGTCTAAGGTAATGCTAAGAATGTCATGCTGAATCATATTAGTCATGTGGAAGATCCCTCATCCAAGAACAGTGTAGCAATTGTAAAACAGGTCTAAAACATTTTTTCTTCAAAACAAATGTAAAAATTGATGATGAGGAGGATTTTTATCTTTATTCTTTTATTGATCAGCTATTCACACCTGTCTCAAGTTATTGGTCATTATTCTATTAACTGGGTAGTGGTGTAATGTATTCTGTAATTGGACATAAAATCAGATGATTGATCAATCTGTTTTATGTCTTCTCGACGCTTTGGTTTATTCACTTTTCCTAATCCTAAAAATTGTTGTTATAAAAAATTTTTTGATCGATCTTTAGCCTATCAAGCAGGTAAAGTTCAAGCTTGGTTAGATGATATGATTCGACAGACTATATCTTATTGTACTTTTAGAAAATGAATTAAGACTTATCTGTTCAAAAAAATTTTTTACTTTATCAATGACTACATCATAGCATTCATACTGTAGTTTTATAAATGAATATTGTACTGTGCTTTCTTAAGTATATTGTTGTATCACTGATCTGCAGTCCTCTTACTCTGTAAACCACCTAGAATTCTTTGGGTGTTGGTGGTTTAGAAAAATAAAGTATTATTATTGGTTTTTAAATAGTTTTAGATTTCGTCATACTGATTTGGGTAGAGGAAAACTTCAGTAGGCCCTGTTGTAGTTGTAATGGAAGCTTTATTATCTGTTAGACTTGTTCTTTACTCATTGTAAATTGTCATATTTCTTTTCTAGGAGTATTTGTGGGCCTGGGCTTGAGCGGCATCATTCCCACTCTGCATTTTGTTATTGCTGAGGGATTCCTGAGGGCTGCCACCATGGGTCAGGTTGGCTGGCTAGCACTCATGGCCTGCCTCTATATTACGGGTGCTGCCCTGTATGCTGCTCGCATCCCTGAGAGGTTTTTCCCTGGAAAGTGTGACATTTGGGTAAGTCTCTCTGGTACCTGGAGCCCACATAATTACTTTTCAGAAGACTGAGGGGCATATTTGATATGATGTCCAAATATGATTTTGGAAGTTTGCAAAAAAAAAGTCCAAAAATCCAGTGCCAAACATGGACATTTTTGAAACAAAAAATGTCTATTCTTTAACAAACTCTCCAGACCGGTATAGGCATAGATCTTATAGCTAGTTAATATCTCAACATGACCAGCAGGTGAAGACTGAGACAAAACTTTGGAATAGTACATAATAGGTGACTCTCCCTATATCCATCAGTCTTCTTTCAGTTTCAGCAGGTGTGAGTGAGTTGTACCCATCTCCCTTGGTTAGGGTTGTTGGAATTTGTTTAGGGCTCCTTGTCTCCGTTTTTGTACCGGACTGAGCTTGGGTGGGCCTTGTTTGGGGGTCCACCCAACCTTGGAGATATCGTATCCGGTGGGTCTCGTGCTGGGTCCCTTCCCCCCTTCTTCCATCTCCCCAACTTTTTTGTAGAGGTACCTCAGTAGTAAGCCTTGCCCTCAATTCAGGTAAGGCATACGCATTTCGAAAATCAATTAAAACTGCCCTATTCGACAAATTCATTGACTAAACAGACGACCCTCTCTCACTATGATATTCCCCGCTGTAAACGCTAACTCAATCTCTCAGGTAACTCGAATTTTCATGTATTCTTTACCCATGGAACTCCAATTAGTATGTAACTTTTCTATTTATGCTTCCTGTTATTCGCTGACTGTCCAGCCTTCTTTCTATTTGAACTGCCTAGAAGTCGCTTGACTATGGCGGTATAGAAAAATAAAGTTATTATTATTATTAGAGAGCCAGTGGAGTGTGTTCTGTGAAGAAAAAAAAATCCTGAGGCAGTGCCAGTCAAAAAGGCTGCTTTCCCTTTAAATTTAGTGTAAATTACTGTAATTTTCAACTATCCAGCACTTTTCTTTCAATTAGGTTGCGTATGGAGCAATGAGCACTTTACAAGGGAAAAAGTGCTCATTGTGCTCCAGACGCAAGGCACTCGCATCTAGCCTTTAAAGACACTGTGCAGGCCAAAGCGGTGGGGAAGCCTCGTGGGCCTTGGGGTCGGCGGCCAGGGAACCCCACTGCAAGTGCCTTGCGAGTTGGCAGTTGACAGGGAGAAAGCCCAGGCATCCCCCCACCGCCCACGGAGGGATTTCCACAGCCGCCGATGGTCAGTGTATAAAGGATTCCCGGACTGCCAAAGCGGCTGGGGATTCCCTTACCGCAGGTGGTAGCTTGCCTGCTTTAGCAGCTGGGGCAGTTCAGGTTTCTCAGCCGCTACAGGCCATGGAGGGGGTCATTTTTGGCGAGATCTTCATCATTATTGGTAGGAAGCCCCTCCGTCATATTTGCAGCCTCAGGTGAACTTCCCCCTGTTTTGGAAAAACAGAGGCAGGTTTCAGCCAGGTCCCCTGCTGTGGCAGGGAGTCCCATAGAGCTGCCAGGGGGGTTTTCCCCTGATTTTCTTTTTGCTTTATACAAAGCATATTTTCAGGTGGCTGGGGGGTCCTGCTTTCGTTACAGGGGTCTTGAGGGGGGTTGCCCCCCGCGGTTCTGCCCCCCTTTATACCTTTAGCGCCCCCACCTCCTCCCTCATCCAAGCGCTTGCGGTTGTCCTGGGACGAAGACTTGTTTTCTGAGGAGCGTTTTGACATGGACCCTTGGAAAGACCTCCAGGATTCTCTTGAGGGGACGGCTGCTGGTAGCAGGGCCTCTGCGCTTCCGTCTACTGGCGAGGAGGCGTCCATGGTGCGCATTTTTCAGAGGGACGAGCTCCCAGATCTGATTCAACAGGTCTCCTCGGTGTTGATTTTTGAGGAGGCACCGCAGGAGGCCCCGTGTGTGGGGGACCCTCTTCTTAAGGGGATCTGCTCTGCGTCCCGCTCTTTTCCTATGCATCAGGATATTCGGGATATTGTACTGGTGCAGTGGAATACGCTGGAGGCACATTTTCGGTTTTCGTGCTCCATGGCTCATTTGTATCCCATCCCAGAGGGGTTAGGGCTACCTTGAAGTTGCCAGTTGTGGACGCGGTGGTCTCAGCTATTGCTAAGCAGCATACGGTGCCCGTAGAGGATGGATCTGCCTTACAGGACTCTGAGGAGCGTAAGTTGGAGAATTTTGATATCTCTGCCTTGGGTGTCCAGGCGGCTATTTGTGTGTGTAGGGGGTGGGGGAGGGGGAGGGGGGCTGGTGACTCGGGCCATGTTTCAGTGGGAAGATTAAAATTTTTAATCGCAATTAATCATGTTGTGTGTTAGCAATTTCATCATGATTAATATCTAAGATATTTATAAAGAAAATATAACAAACACAAAAAATTCCTGAAATCAAGCATAAACCACTTGTTTATCTGTAGTTTTCTCTCTAACTTTCATCTACTACCTAGTCCCTCATTTCCTTTCTCAGCTCTATCCCACTCTTCCTTTCTCTTTCCTCCAGGCCAATGTGTCTCTTCATTTCTTTTCCCTACTCACCCCTCATATCCAGTATTTCGCTCTCTCCTTATGTGTATCTAGTTTCCTGTCCTCAATTCCCTCAGTGGATCTCTCTCTTCCCCCTCCTTCCCCGAGTTCAGCACCTGTTTCCCTCCTTGCCCCCCAGTGCAGCACCTCTATCCCTTCTTCTTCCGATGTAGTAGCACCTCTGGCCCTCCATTGCCCCCCCCTTTCAAGTCCAGTGCTTCTTTCCTCCTCTATGCCCCATGCAGCACTTCTCTCCCTCCTTGTTCACCCTCCCCTCTATGTAGCACTTCACTCCCTACTTGCCCCAAGTCCTCTCCTTGCCCCCCCATGCATTACCTCTCTCTCTCTCCTTGTCCCCCTCAAGGTAGTAACTTTTTTCCTCCTTCCAGCGCCTGCCCTCTTTCTCTTCCCTTCCCTACCTTTCAGCGCCTGCCCTCTTTCTCTGCTCTTCCCTACCTTCCAGGGCCTGCCCTCTTTCTCTGCCCTTCCCTACCTTCCAGCGCCTGCCCTTCCCTACCATCCAGCGCCTGCCCTCATTCTCTCTGTCAGTTTGAAAGTGGCCCAAGCTTGCAGTTCTATGAAGCTTCGTGTTCCATAGATAAAGGGAAGGATAGACAGAGAGAGGGAGAGCCAAGACAGAACCAGAGTGCCGAGCAAAGAGCCAAGAGATAGCTCCATAGAAAAAGAGAGAGATGTGTGTTGCAGAGAGCAGGCATTTATACCTTGGAATCTTATTCTGAATAGAGAAAATATTGTATCTCCCAGTATCTTTCTGTTTAGAATTTGTAAACTGTTTGAGACAATGGTTAATTTAATAGACAAAGGAGGGTGAGAAAACCTGCAAGCATGGTGATGGGATTAAGTCTCTGGCTTGATCTGTGCACCATTGTCCTAAGCACCCTCTTAATCAGACATTAACACCTTTTAGCTAGCCATGATTCAATCAGGGCTACTTGAAACTTAAAATATATCAATCAGGGCTACTTAAAACAGTTTCCCTGCACTAAGGGTCTATCTGCCTTCCCATTGCTGGGTCAGATTGATATAATCTCCCAGAGGTCTCTAGGCTGACATCTCCCATAATTTTTTTATTTTTATTTTTATTCTTTGAAATGAGGGCAAGCTTGTGGTACCCTCGCTTACCTCCAACAGTACGTCCCCTGTCTTGCAGAATCTCCAAGCTATGAAGATAGGTTGTAAAGAGTTCCCATTACGAGTTCAAACCTCTGTCTTAGGTCGTATAGGCCATAATCTGGGCGGGGATCCCAGTATGCCTATATCTTACCCGTCGTTGAGCGAGTGAACGGTGCATAATGGATGAAGCTTTTTCAGGAGGTTCAGGTATAAAGGTACCAAGATGTCATAAGAGAGAGTATCTAAGTATGGGATATGGGATAATATTATATCTGACCCTGGTAATGGTAATGCAATAGGCCATGCCAAATTAAAACCAAATTAGGACCAAATTAGCAAGTGTCAGAAAAGATACTGGAAATACATGTATAACTGCCTTAAAAGTTAGAGGGAAGCTTGTATGATAAGCGTTGTAAAGAAATGTACATGTGTTTCACTTTACAGCAAAGAAAAATCATAATAATACATAACAAAATTTGTACAATAATTAAGATAATGATAGGGTGAATTAAAACATTAAATACGTGGTTTGCAGTGGGCGAATACCCAAAGAAAAGTTCCCAAACTGAGACATGAGCGTCTTGTATTAAATTTTGTGCAATCTGTCCATTTTAAAAAGTGATAGTATGAATCACTTCTTTGGAAGTTTTCTTAAGTTGTTCAATGTAAGTATGGAGTTCAGTAAAGTTCAGCAGCTTGTGGAATGTCTCGTTGCCCATACCAAGAGGTAGTGGATGTACAGCATATGAAATAAAGTCTGGAATGTCCATAGAATAGGTTAAATAGGAGGAATTGTACAGCAAAGCGTTCTTAGGAAGGTGGCTATATCCGATGAACAGGAAACATTGTGTACAGCATGTGTGGAAAAGTCTTTGCAGTCAGGGTGCATGAAGATGAATTAGTCCAGCAGGAACCGGCAGTCTCTTTAAACTGATGAGGTTCACACTTGAAATGAAAGGATGTTTGCACAGGATCTGATGTTTGCACAGGATCAGTCAAGTCACTGGAAACTGGTGGTGTTCGCCCTTGAGATGAAATGATGTCTGTGCATACAGGGAGGGATTTGAAAAGAGTCCCAATATCATTCAGCAGCTGTACTCCAGTGTGATCCAAATAAGAGATAGAAAATGGAAGAGAAAACATGTTGCCTGTACTGAATGTAGAGAGAGAGAAACCAGGTTGCCTGTACTGAATGCATAGAGAGAGAGAGAGAGAGAGAGACTAGTTGCCTGTACTGAATGTGGCAACATGTAACAATATTAATGCATTTACTTGTTATAGTTATGGCAAAAGACAGACAATAATCAGGTACTTAAGGTTCTTAATCAGACATTTCAAAAAGATATGTTTTTGTGTGCTGCATATAACTTATGGCAATTCAGAGAAACCATAATTTTGTACTGAATGTATATATAAAAAAAATTATGTCAGAAATGTGTACTGAATCTAATGAGGAGCATAGAATAAACATGATATAGATATAGAATAAAACCTTTTCTTAAAAATATAACCCCTAACTAAGCTACATTTAGCATATGCAAATTATAGGGAAAAAAAGAACATTGCGCAATTGGGCTAGTTAAAAAAAAAATTGGGGAAAAGAGCTCTAGAAATGGCCAATGTTATGTATCCTGGGGTACCCCCTAAACTAAAACAAATAGACAAAAGACAGACCACATAGCACAGACAACATAAAACACAAATTTTGAAGCGTCGGCATTATTCTTCCATCTGTCAAGTGTTCAGGGCTGAATTTAACTCTGCAAATAAACACATTGTTATAGAAAAACACAGCAAAGATGAACACCTGAGTAGTACAAATAATGCATATCATAACCATCTCATATTCAGAAAAGGCATAAAGCTAATATCTTCTTTGGAACATCTTTATCTCTGCAGTGATAAAGAGGAACCTTGGAAAACACTAGAAATATCTTTGTGCCAAAATTGGTCTGGGATGGCTATATCCGAACTGCTGCTAGGAAAAAGAAAAAAACATTTTAAATTAGCAGCAACCTCAAGGTCACTTAGAGCAAACTTTGTCCATGTTCCATTCAGGCCGACCTGGACCACATGTCTGCCACCTGGGTCCCACTGCACTCGGAGGAGTGGGCACTGCGGTGCAGAAGTCAGGTGCAGGCTAGATTTGTCTTCTTTTGTCTGCACTGTTGTGTCCTGGCATTCAGAGGCAAGGGGCAAATTCCAAAAATCATTAGTCATGTCTAGGACAGAGAAAAATGCACAGTTAGGGTTAAATGTCACAGTCATTTCAGAGTGAGAGGCTGCCACTGGTACTACGGGCTTTGAAGTCTTAGTTAGGGCCTGAGAGTGTATAGTGAGCCTAACAGAGCCCTCTGAATTAGCAAATGACCCAGTTGGAGAGCCACATGCTAAAGAGATAGGTCCACTCAGACCTCTCTCCTCCATCTTAGGCACCAGTTCTGTTGCTGGAGGAAGTACTGGTTGCTGTGTTTGTGGTGCAGGATCTTTGCCCTCAAACAAAATTTCTGTGTACCTTTTCCCACAATCTTGTGCCCAAACTGAAAGATCTGCAGCCTCTGAGTGAGTTACACTATGATCATGCTTCTGCACCGGCTGGCAACACTGTGTGGCTAACTGCACAGGAATAACCTCGTGAACCAAAGGTTTAGAAGCATTTAGAATTCCTGTACCTAATGCAAGACCAGCCACCTCAACTATTTCTTTGCCTGTATTCTCACTCGTGCTGGCAGTAGTTTCTACAATGTCTTTCATTTGTTCCTTTTGTGGGATAGACACACACTTTGAAGCTTTGTCAATTAGACCCTGAATCTCAAAAATTTCCATATTTTTCTGATCTCCAGTAGGAGGCGCTCTATCTGTGAAACTGATTCTAGCCCCTGTATCAATCAAAGTTAATTTATCCTGACCCTCTATGGTAGTATTAACATTGGGGCTATCGGAAGTGTCCAAAATCAAAGGTGCAACATACCTCAAGCTGAATTCTGAGTCTGACTTCTTTCCCTTATCCTGCGTCTCCAAAAGTGAGTCCACAGGTAAGTGAAAGGAGTCTGGCTGGGCTGTGAAGGCCTGAGTCACCTTGGCATTCGGACAAAGAGAGTCAGGACATCCCTATGGACTAGCACTGTTGTTCCTAGCTGTCAAATCACTTTTTACCCTGTCCAATTCTATCTGCATTGTGTGCCGATCCTGTTCCCATTTCCTTTTCTCTTTCTCTAATGCTTCTGTCTGTGCTCTGAGCTCATGGAAAGGAATGTAAGTGGAGGCATTTCTGTAACTACCTCTGCCATGCCCTCTATTTCCTGTGTGTGGTGTGTTCTTGTATTGGGGTGCTCCCTCAGCACGCCACCTTCTAGCTTCTGAGACTGAAATAATTTGAGCTGGCTGGGTCTTCCACACAGACCCAATCCTGAGCAGTAAAGTGTCAAAAGGCGTAGTTTTAGGGTCCTCCGAGAACAACAGAAGGTGTTTAGTAATCTCGGGAGATAATAATTCTAATAGGAATTCTTTATGTTCTCTCTGGCCATAATCTGAGGAAATGGGCCAATGTTCATGTTCGTTAAGTACCGCGTTGATTACCCACACTCTATATGCAAACTGCTCTGGTGTATCACTTGGCAGGGGTGAAAGAGTTCTAAGTACTTGCAAAGAGGTGCAGCGAAATAGTTGTTCGATGCCCATCTTTACAAATTGGTATGGATGAACAAGAGATCCAAATTTATAATAATGTGGACCCAGGGCTAGGTGCATAAGCTTATCAAAATCTGCATTGTTCCTTTTGTATTTCCCTAGATCCCAGTGAATCAGTATGTCAGTAGCCCATTTGCACCATTCATTTATGTTAAAAGGCATAGGGCCCACTTTCTCCACTATTCTTTCAATGTCACTATCTTTCATATGTCCCTGCAGCACTACAGTTACTGGAGCTGTGTCACTTATAGGGGTACTATTGGTATTGCTCTGACCTGGTAATGAATTTTCCTCACTTTCGTTTGTCGGTTCTTCTTCCTGTTCTACATCTGTAGCTAGTTTACCCTTTCTCTGACCTGCTACAAAAATGGTTTTCTGTTTCTCTATAAACTGACTACATGGATTATATGGTGATGGTGGCACAGGTGCAGACGGCAGAATCTGTAAGGCACTTTTTGACTTTAAATACTTTAATTCTGCCTTGGCCTCTTCTAATTGTTCATTTACAGTTAAAAAGGTATTTGTGGCCTGAACAATTTGGGTTCTTAGCATGGATATATTAATTTGTGCCTCATCTAAGTCTTTGGACAGCTGATGGCACTGAGTGTTCAAGTCAGTATTATCTTGTCTTAGGCTAATAAGTCCTCTACATAAGCCCTGAATGAAAAGGCATTTGCGTTTATCTGTTTTCTTTCTAAACTCCTGAGAATGAGAAACCATTTGTTTCTGAATATCGTGCCATGTGTTTTCTGGAAAATTACCCTCATATGGACCCCCTTTCTTGTCAAAATATTTGTGTACAATATCTGTGAGTTCTTGAAAATCAAAAGGGTTCATATTTGAGGCTGCAGAAGTCTGCCTTGGTTCGTGGGCCTTGCTCATATATTTCATGAGAGAGAATGGGCTTCTAAATGTCCCTGTCTGTGTGTAGCCTTTGAGATTGAAATGCTCCCACTTATGAAGGAGGGAGACTTTAGTTAATAGGTAGAAAAGCGAGGTAAAGCGTGTTAGGCAAGAGTCATTGGCATAAATAATACACTTATGCCCACACTTGCCCACACTGGTTACTACCTGAAATTTACAGGCAGAAGTTTAGCAGGATAAAATATAGAAGAGCAGAGGTGTCAGCTGCCAGTTCCAGTCCAGTGTGCACTGGGCCTTTCACCAGGGCAGAGACTGACAAGAAATAGAATTAAAAGCACAAGGTAAAAAAAGTAAAAGTTAGTACAGATGTGGCGTGTCTTAATTGAGTGACTGTTTTCACTTTGAACCCTGCTTTTCTTCAGAGCAGCTCAAATATTCTTACATGCAACACCCTAGCAAGCATATAATAGCAAATCATACAATGCAAACTGGCACAGGTAAACTACAAAGACTTTTGATAGTAAAATCTCACCAAATATAAAACCCAAAATATTACTGAAACTTTTCACAATTGTGTCATCCAGTCTAAAACAATTTAAGGGTTCCAAAAGGACTTTTGATTTCTATCTCACTCTGTCTATCAATCAAAATTGAAATAAAATCTCACCAAGTATAAAACCCCACAATATTACTGGAACTTTTCAACAGTGTGTCATCCAGTCTAACGTACAATCAATCTAAGGGTTTTCCAAGGACTTTTGATTTCTATATCACTCTGTCTATACATAATCCTATTGCACAGTGCATAAAAAAAAAACTTAAATTCTACTTACCCAAATGAAATCATCAGGAAGGACCGAGACAAAGCCCCCAAAATGTCAGTTTGAAAGTGGCCCCCACAATATTAGGTGGTAGGGGTTAAGTGAAAGGCGTACTGACAAACGCCAGGTCCCAGGTTCAGTTCCCTCACAGATGATTCACCAGGAAGTAGAATAATAGACACAACCAGAGGTGATTGCATAAAGAATATATTATAGAAATAGTCTTACAGAAAAGTAATATTTATAAGCATTACAATTAAGCAGAGAGCATTACACTTAAGCAGAGAGCAAGCAGTCTCACTGCCTTACAGAGGTCAGAGGAAAGAGGGACATAGAAGCTTGCAGTTCTATGAAGCTTCGTGTTCCATAGATAAAGGGAAGGGATAGACAGAGAGAGGGAGAGCCAAGACAGAACCAGAGTGCCGAGCAAAGAGCCAAGAGATAGCTCCATAGAAAAAGAGAGAGATGTGTGTTGCAGAGAGCAGGCATTTATACCTTGGAATCTTATTCTGAATAGAGAAAATATTGTATCTCCCAGTATCTTTCTGTTTAGAATTTGTAAACTGTTTGAGACAATGGTTAATTTAATAGACAAAGGAGGGTGAGAAAACCTGCAAGCATGGTGATGGGATTAAGTCTCTGGCTTGATCTGTGCACCATTGTCCTAAGCACCCTCTTAATCAGACATTAACACCTTTTAGCTAGCCATGATTCAATCAGGGCTACTTGAAACTTAAAATATATCAATCAGGGCTACTTAAAACAGTTTCCCTGCACTAAGGGTCTATCTGCCTTCCCATTGCTGGGTCAGATTGATATAATCTCCCAGAGGTCTCTAGGCTGACACTCTCCTCTTCTACTTCCCTTCCCGTTCCTTTTCTTCCCTTTCTTGGTTTTCTATCGTCGTTCTTCCCAATTTGGTGACTTTCTCCTATTTCCATCCCTCCCCCCAATTGGATGGAATATTTCTTCCCCCTCTCCCACCCTTGGGATGGGTATCATTCTTTCTCTTTCGGGCTGCTGGCAGCATCAGTCACCTGAACATGCTGCCTTTGGCGGCCTTGGAAGTTTTCCCTCTGCTTCAACTTCTGTCCTGCTGAGAGAAGGCTTCCAGGGCTGCCGAAGGCAGCATGTTCAGCTAACTGATGCTTCTGGCAGCCCGAAGATTGCATGTGGCAGCATGGGAAAGGGACCGTAGCACTCCGTTGACAAAGTAATTGCATTAATCACAATCAACATCCTATATAATAAAACGCTAGCCGCGCATGCGCACTCATACCTGTGTGATCTGTGATCCGTAGGTCCGTGGCTAACGCTCCCTCTCTCGCAGACCGCAAGGTGATGTGCGGTCTTGCCGGCTCTGGCTCCCTTATTTTAAAGTTCACAGCGGCGGCGGTGGCTCCTCTCCCGGCTCCCTTACACTTAGAGCGCCTCCTCCCCCCCCCCCCCCTCTCCGGGACGAACCGAGAAATGGAGCTGGGCCGGCCGACAGACCAGAGGAGTCCGAGTCCTTTGCCGCCCCCCCTTCCCTTCCCTTCCTGCGGACCCGACTACGAACCTGGCGATTCAACCAGCGTGTGCAGCAGTCTGCACATGCTGCTTCGGGCCCTTCTACTGCCCTGATTTGTTTTGCTGCGTCTCTGATGATGTCATCAGGGACGTGCCAGAGTAAATCAGGGCAGTAGAAGAATCCGAAGCAGCGTGTGAAGACTGCTGCACATGCTGCTGGAATCACCAGGTTCGTAGTCGTGCCCGCGGGAAGTGAAGGGGGGGTGGCAAGGACTCTCTATCCGAGTAAAGAACAAACTCCAGGGAGAACGGCAAAGACCGGGCCTGTACTAACTCCCGTGGACAGGGGGAGCAGGAAGAGGTGCTGATGGACAGGGGGGGGGGAATGAAAGGAGGCTTACTGCTGGACAGAGGAAGCAGGAAGAGGTGCTGAAGTCAGGTGGGGGGAAGGAAGGGAGGCCTACTGCTGGACAGGGAGCAGGAAGAGGTGCTGATGGACGGGGGAGGGGGGAAATGAAGGGAGGCCTACTGCTGGACAGGGGGAGCAGGAAGAGATGCTGATGGACAGGGGGGAGGTAAAACAAAGGGAGAAGGGCTGCTGCTGGATAAGGGGAGCAGTGGAAGGGGTGGTGGTGAACACAGGGGAGGTAAAAGAAGGGAGAATGGACAGGGGGAATATGCAAGGGGTGGTGGTGGACAGCCAAAAGAAAGAAAGACAGAAAGCGGCTAAGGAGACAGAGAGAGAAAGAAATAAAGACAGACACACACACATATTCTAGCACCTGTTAATGTAACGGGCTATAAAGCTAGTTGATTAATAAATTAAAGGTTTAGCACATTTATAGCATTAATGAACTAAATCTGCAGCCCTAGTTTTGTGTTTGGTTTTCACCTTTAAAAATGAGTTGCTCTCATGATGTGATGACCTGCAAAATAGCAGCTCTCAACTCCCCCACCTACCTCCTCCCTGCGCCCAGCTGCTGTAATTTAGTCTTCGGGTAGCTGGCAGCAGAAATGAGGTGAGCTTGGTACTGGCAGCCTGCCCCGGAATCTGCCTCTGCAGCGACTTCTTGTTCCTGTGTAGGTTTTCCCAATCCCTAGTCCTAGGTCTTCTAGACTGCTGCAACATACTCTATCTCCCCTGCCCCGCAACCATGATAAAACAACTACAAACAGCGCTAAGACTTATCTATTCACTGAGGAAACACGACCACATCATGGCGGCATACCTCGACTCACACTGGCTCACAATACAAGCAAGAGTACAATTCAAATTCTACTGCCTACTACAAATTTGAGAGAGTCTGTTATCCTTTATATTACAAATGAAAAGAATTTGATGCATTTGAACATCTTCCCATGTGCCCTGGTTCTATCAGTATTAATAGTTTTAAAGTATAGGGAAAGGGGAATTTTATTATTTCATGTTTTATATGATAATGGAATATATGGGTGGGAGGGATGGGAAAGGGGAAGGGATAAGAATTTATGTAATGTACCAATGATTGTTTATAAGTGATGTATTTATTGTTAATGTGAATGAATGTATTTAACACTTAATGTAATTTTTAAAATGAATAAAGAATTAAAAAAATAAATAAAATAAATCTAACCTACACACTGGCAAAAAAAAAAAATATATAGTTTTAAGGGTTAGAATTTATTTTGTGTTCTCTCTCTCTCTCTCTTTTTTGTCTAGTAATTTTGAAACTAGTAGGTCATTGGAGAGGGGAGGGAAAGGGATGATTCTGAGAGAATGGAGACTGCATACAGTCATTAAGGAGGCTGCCAACAAGTTTGCTTTTCTTTTCTTTTTTTGTCAGTTGTTTGATTTCTTTTTTTTTTTTTCTCCTCATGATTTATTTATTCAGAGGCAAATACTGAAAACATCTGAGTGGGTTAATCAACGAGCTGTTTTTTAATCAGTTAGATAAGACTTAGTTGATCAGCAGACAGGGAGATTGAAACATGTTTTATCTAACTGCAAAAGTTGTTTTTATTTCCCCAAATTCTTTATTCATTTTAACAACTTACAGCAAGTGTAATCAGAGACACCATTTAAACTTACAAACTTCACTTGAATTTCTATTACAATCATCTTAAATTAATGAAATTTATCCCCCCTCCCATTCTTACCATATCAAATGTACTCATGTATATCATATGATATATTCTTTTCTACTAATCCAAGCAAATAATGCAAGATCAGAAACCCCCCCCCACCCCCACCCACTCAGTTCCAATTATTTAAATAAGGGAAATGTGTTATTTACTCATTACAATAATCTGTTAATGGTCCCCAAACATCTTTGAATTTATTAAAATGTCCTCTCTGCATGGCTAATATTCTTTCCATCTTATATATATGGCATAAAGAATTCCACCAGAAATTAAAGTTTAATCTACTCCAATTTTTCCAATTAAAAGTAATTTGTTGAATGGCGACTCCAATTATAATTAACAAAAGCGTATTATTTTTTCAGGACATTTGACTCTTTGCCCTCACTGACATGCCAAATAAAACAGTATCATATGATAGTGCCACTGGATTTTCCAATAAACGATTTATTTGGCCCCATATTGATTTCCAAAAATCCAAAATAAATGGACAGTAGAATAATAGGTGGTCTAAAGTCCCAGCTTCAAGTTGTTTGATTTCTTATATACATTTTTTGAGTTAATTACAGAACGAGTTACGTTTTTAAAGCTGTTCTTAGGTCGGATTTGAATGTAACTCGGAACTTATAGATTTTAAGATTCTTTCTACTTACCTCTGCTCCCAGCTGACAAAAAGGCCAACTGTCCCTACTGGTGTTCCCTCTAAGGTACAGCATGCACAACCACACTCTGTTCTTAATGTGGTTATGCATCATTGCTTAACCTGCTACAGGAGAAATGTATGAGTCTATGCCACTGGAAATACTACTCAGTGAAATCAAATGAAGCTGCAACTGCGTTCTTAAGTATGAGTTGTACTTAAGTCAGATGTCTGTAACTCGGGGACTGCCTGTATACCAAACAAATATCAAAGATGTTTACTTTTGTTACATCTCAATCAGGAGTTCTTAACCAGTGGTGCCTGTATACCCCTAAGAAGTACAGGAAGAGGTCAAATGGGTGCGTAAAAGGGTCTTGAAATCTGAGACAGTTTATGTAAGCTTTCTAGATAATGTCTACTGCTATAACTTTAGCAATGTGTTAGAGAATGACAATGACATATAGTGGTCACTAGTAGACATGTAATTTAGAAAGGTTGTGCGAGGGTTTCTGTGATCAGTAAAAGGGGTGTGAGAACCAGTGGCATAGCCGGGGGTGGGGGGGCTTAGTGGCCTAGGCCCCCTCCAGAACTTCTGCACCCCTTTACTATTACTGGCGGGATTGCCCAAGCCTCACCAGCCAAATAAATACAGTACTCCTACTGTAAACCGCGTCGAGCTCTACGAACGTGGAGATGATGCGGTATACAAACCTAAGGATTAGATTAGATTAGATTACTGCTTCCCCTCCCCACATGCTGCTTCCTTCCTGCAGACATTGATAGTGTGCCTTCAGTCCCTGATGCTAGGATTTCTCACGCCTGCACGAGAAGTCCTAGCATTGGCAGCTGAAGGCACGGGCTGACTTATGCCTTAAAGAAGTAATGCAAGTAGAAGGGGAGTGGCAGCATGGTATTTATTTGGCTGATAGGACCTCAGCATTCCCACCAACAAAGGTACGTTTGACACTTGAGGGGAGGAGGTGGGGGAGGAGAGGAAGCAATGTGTTGGCTGCCAGTCCACCCCCGGGTGCTCTGAAATTTGGAGGACTGACTTTGTCTCTGGTGGGAACTAAAACAAGGTTAAGAACCTCTGTCCTAGAAGATGTTAAGATATAACAAGAGTCTCTCTGTGTGCCTTTGGGTTGATGTCCACTGGCTTTCCTTTATATTGTATATTGTGCACAGATCTGCAGCTCACAATTGGTTTTGCTTATTACAAGATTATAATTTTTGGGAAAAAGACCAGGGCCATCTTAATAAAGCTTAGTGTGTGCTTCTTGGCAATTAGCTTGTGGTAATTATGTTAGCACACACTAAGCTTTTGCAAAGAGGCCCTAAACAGTGATGAGATTTAAAAAAAAAAATAAGTGTAGCTAAATCTTAACTACTTCCTAACACTTTTTGCTTTCTTTTGTCCGCAGTTCCATTCCCATCAGCTTTTCCACATTTTGGTGGTGGCTGGAGCCTTTGTCCATTTTCATGGTGTGTCAAACCTTCAGGAGTTCCGCTTCACAGTCGGTGGTGGGTGCAGTGCTCAGAACGTGCTCTAATGGTTGGCTTCAGTAACTGGGAGCGAAATGAAGTGATCAGGTTCAGCAGTTGAATCTGTCCTATTGGCTAATAATGTGAGAAGGGGGAGAAACCTACACATCGAACTGGAAACTGAAGCATTCATGTGGACTTCAAGAAAAAAGAGAGACGAAAATCTTACCTCAGATGATTGGGAAAAAAAAAGTGTACAATGTAATTTATTCCTAAGAAAGCAAGGCGCAAAGGATCCATAAGCGGGAGTTCTGTTAAACGCCATATTTATTTATCAAAGACTCTGTGGAGATCATGGGGAGAGAAATGCCTTGAGCTATTTTTTAATTTTCTTAAGTAGGTTAAAATTTATATCATATAGGAGTGTGATTAAGGTAACGATTTGGGGAGAAAAAAAGTTAATGTAAATAAGATTTCTACATTTGTGTTATAAAAAAAGAAAATTGTGTTAAAAAATAGTAAGGTGAAATTTTGTACTGAATGCATCCATATGAGTACCATACACTGTTTTTTTTTAAATTTGCACAAAGCATGTCATTGCAAGGGTGGGTTGGAAATCCCCAGTGGCCTGAAATGAGCATTATGGAGGTGAATTTGCTTCTATGCTTTTAGCACTGGGGTATATCTGATCTTGATTTAAACTAGACTGGCTATTAAGTTGTGACTCCTGTAAAGAAGACCTTCCTTCTCTCCCCTACCCTCCTCCCTCCTTCAGCCCAGGAATAAGAGTAGATGATTCTGTTCCAGCACTTGTTTTATCCTTTGAGCTCTTCTGTTTATTTTATGAAACCTTTGTTGAATTTTCCAATTTGCCAGTGAGAACTGTGGTACATGCTTGATTTGCACAGAAGGGAAAGGTAAAAATGCATGTGATGTGTTAAAATACCCACACGTGGGTCTGTCCACATAAGTGCTGTCTGTTCCTTTCATCCCATTCTGTTTCCGTTCAGTACATTTGATTGTTCAGTTTGAGCAGATATAGAACTTGATTATCTGAACGGCCACATAAAATCAGCCCGTGACTAGGAACATAGAGAAAACAAATTGGGATCAGAGGGCAGTATGAATAATAGTATTAAGGAAGCTGCTGACTGAGGTGAGGTGGCAGTGATGACACTCTAGATCAGCAAATTTGGGTTTTATTGTGGTGACACTGGCATCAGTCAGGAAATGCAAGCTTGCCTTAAAAAATTTCAGGGTTTACTCAACTGGCATTGCATTGTTCCACTACCTTTTAATCTGTTGACCTGGTTCTCCACTTTGGGCTTCCTGAACTTCCTGCTCTTTTTACTGAGGTGGGTGGGTTTACATGGGTGGAGGGAAGGGTGACATTCAAACAGATTTTTCCTGTTGGTTTAATTGTGTAGAAGCTGCTCTTTGAGTTTCCTTTAAACAAAATGAAGCCAGTTAAGATCTTCTGAAATCTGGTTCAATTCACACTGATCCATATGTTGATTTGATATACCCAACTAAGCAGAGTGAATCTTTAAGGGTGCCACTGTAATCCAGTTCACTGTGTTTCATGGGCAGGCCGGTTTTCAAATTGAAACTGCTCATTGTCCAGGAATGGCAAACTCTTTGGCACTACAGGTCTTGTACAGTATACCTATGTATTAATGCCACCTGGACATACTAAGCATACATTAAAAATTCCATTTTTTGGCTCTGCATAGAAAGTATGGATTTTAAGCCTACAGGTATGTGTCACAATCGTTGACATGTTATATTCAAATATATGCTCTCTCTCTTCTATTAATAGCAGTGAAATATGGAAACAGCACAAATGGCCTGCAGAAATTTCCGGTTCTGTGCAAATATTGTAATAGTGATGAAAGAGTTAATATATTCAGGTAGTATTTTTCACTTCCAGATTTGGAGGACAGATCATGGTATTAGTTTCCTCATTCTAATAAGCTTTCTTGGGAGCCAGGGAATATTTATTAACAAGTGGGTGATTTTATACAATAGAGACATTTTATACAATGGGAGACATTTTGCTCTCACTGTTCAGTTTCTTCAGAACTGTGAATGCAAATTCTTGACACCCCTCTTGCCATGAAGAGGTAGTCATCCTTCATATCTCTTTGTAGATGCAAAAAGTACTGTATAAGCAGACATTTGAAGACAGGATGAGTAATGGAGGCCACACTGCTTTTGTTTGTGATTTTGAAAAGTATTGTGTTTGAATCAGTGGTGCATAAGTTCAATCCTGCAGGGCCACCAACAGGTGCAGTTGTCAGTATATCCCTAATGAATATGCATGAGCTGGATCTGCAGGCATACTACATTCATTGTATGCAAATCCATCTCATGCATATTTATGTTGGATCTGCTGAAAACCTGACCTCTTTGCTGCCCTCCAGGACTGACTTTTGTGCACCCTTGCAGTATGTCATGGGTGGGCAGCCATGGTCCTTGAGGGCCACAAACCAGTTAGGTTTTCAAGATTTCTCCAATGAATATGAATGAGAGTTATTTGCACACAATGTAAGCAGTATATGTCTAGCAATCTCTTGTATATTTGTTATGAAAATCTTGAAAACTATATGATTCAATGTCTAGTCCCCCCCCCCCCCCCACCCGCCTCTTCAGATATACTCTCCACAAAGAAAATTGAAAACTCTTAGTGGGCCTGGACTTTTGGAAATCTATTCTGCCCAATTCACAGATGTGCAACAAACACAGAGCTGAATATTCCTGGAGTCAACTCGGCCCATGTTTTTCCCTCAAAATATATATTTGAGACTTGGGAATTTTTCAGAATAGTGCATAAAGATCAGTATTAATCTCAAAGGTACTATAATGGTGATGGGGTTCGGCAGCACTCAGTGTCTGTAATGTACAGTCTAAAGACAAACATGGCTGGAGGAAACAATGGTACATATAATCTGACTTAGGTAAAGCACTTTGGGGGATAAGGTATCTGGAAACAGAAACCGCTGATGTATTGTCTCTTGTTTTATAATGCACTCACTTCCTGCAAAGTGTCATACCTGCTGCACTACAGCACACAACTCTTCAATAAGCAAACAAAGTAAAAAAAAAATCAACTCAGAGAATTTAATAATCCTGTTAGCAAATGACTATACTGTATGTATTTAGAGCGCGTATGTGAGTGTTAATAAGCAGCCTAGCTGTGCACTTTTGTTTTGTAGCTTTTGCTGAGAATCCTTCCCAGGCTTTTGCCTGAATGCCTTACTCTCAGCAGTACAAGGCTTGCTTGCTCTTGTATGTATGTCCATGTCCCCATAGAACAGTTTACAATCCATCGCTTCTTTCCCTGGTAAATTGTGGCCTTGTTCAGTATTTTTAATTGCTTACTGGTGAAAGCAGCAAAAAGCACATTTTGGTATCTTGAATGGGTGATGAGAGGAAAAAATGGGTGAGTGCAAGAGATGGGATGAATGTTCAATGTGGGGATATCTTTACTTGCTGTATTATTCTTAACTTCTGCTAATAAAAGAACCATATGAAATATTGTTTTGTGTTTTTATTTTTAAGTTGCTGCTGTATTCTCAGGGGAAGGGGGTGCAGGCAGCGTCTCCAAATGGGATTCGTTTTTGCGCATTATGTGTAAATCACGCTGAAGTAAAGCTAAGATAAAAAAACAACCTTACTGCAAAAATCTTTGCTTATATTGATACCAAACCAATCTATTGAATGACAGACTTCCAGCAATTTTCTTTCATAAGGTCCAAAAAACTCACTTGATACAGAATAGATTAGTTTGACATCAATAATATAGTGCAAAGTTTTATACTTAATATTGTGCATTCCATGATAATAAACCTCAGTCCTAAGCTAAGGCATGTGGAGTATGATCTCAGTCTGATTTACTGCTAATGCTTGGAAAGTACTTACATCATGCAGTGTTTAGGTCCTAACCCAACCAACTAGTAAAGCACCCGTTTCTGCTGGTCATTCCCTCCATAGTCCCCCACCCTATCCATCTCATCATTCTCCTTCTAATTCCCAATCTGATCAGCATATATAGATTCACCCTTTTGTCCTGTGTTTCATAATTAGATTATAAGCTCTGTCGGGCAGGGACTGTCTCTTGCATGTTTCATGTAAAGCTCTGCATGCGTTTGGTAGCACTATAGAAATAATAAATTATTGTTTGTGTTGTCAGTATTAAACATTCTGGGGCCTGGAGCCAGCTGCACTTTTTTCCATTTGTAAATGTTTGGGGCTCCCTCTGCGGGAAACCATCTTGTGTCATTTTTTTGGTGTCTTTCTCATCCTCAGTTCTTCTACACCAGTATGCTTCAATGCAAGGCTTGAGGATCAGTGCCCGTGTCGTTTTCATATTCTGATTCTTCCCTCTCTCTTTAAAGAAGATACGGGGATGGTTTCCCGTGCTTAACTGCAGGAATGTGGACAGATTCTGTCCTTGTGTCATGCTCTAGCTTTGCAGTCTAATAACACCAGCCCTCTCTTGCATGCATAGGTAAACAAGCTGTTGCACCCAGGCATTGTTAAAGCCTATGAAGAGCAATTCTATAAATAGGTGCCTAATTTGTAGAATAATAGCAGTTACACATGTGATTGGTGCCACTAATGGGCATTTTTCACTCAGAATAGTTAAGCTTTGGAATGCATTGCCAGTGGATGGGGTAAAAGCAGTTAATGTAGCCGGTTAAAAAAAAAAAAAAAGGTGGGCTTCCACAGTGGAATAAGGTCCAATTTTCATTTATTGGAAGAAGTAACACTGCATTAATTATGGTTTCTTAAATTTCTGTATAAATAAGACCCTACCAATGTGAATTGCTTCTCCTATAATGTGGACTTTAGTTGAGTGATGATTAATATTAATAATGGTACTTGGTTAGATTTTTTTCTTTTTATTTAATATGTTAAATCTCTCTTTCTTATATACATACTGTATGAATGTATATTTATAAAATTATTAAAAAAAAAAAAAAAAGTTTGGAAAAGTCCATAGTCTGCTATTGAGACAGACATGGGGGGAAACCACTGCTTGCCCTGGATCATTAGCATAGAATGTTGCTACTATTTGGGTTTTTGCCAGGTACTTGTGATCTGGATTGGCCACTGTGAAGATAGCCTTACTGGGTCCTGTCTAGCCCAGTATCTGTTTTTTATGTTCAAGTGCTAGGTACTGTTCTGTAACACATGCCAAAATTGCTTAAGGCGTAAACAGGTGGAGTATGGGCAAGTCATGAAGCTACTAAGTAGTAGATTTAAAACAAATTGGAGAGAATATTTCTTCACACAATATGTAATTATACTCTGAAATTTGTTGCCAGAGAATGTGGTGAAACCAGCTTAGCAGGATTTAAAAAAAGGTTTCGATAAGTTCCTGAAAGAGAAGTCCATAGGCCATTATTGAGATGACTTGGGGAAATCCACTGCTTCTTCCTAGGATAAGTAGCATAAAATCTGGGTTTTCTCCTTGAGATCTTGCCAGGTACTTGTGACCTGGGTTGGCCACTATTGGAAATAGGATACTGGGCTTTATGGGCCTTTGGTCTGTTCCAGTATGGTAATTCTTATGTTCTTAAGCTATAGAATAAGTTCCACGTGCTTCAGGGCAAAATTAAGTGCCAGCTTTGCCCACTGCTATTGACTTGGTGTAACTGTTGGTGCCTATCTTGATGCACTTATGCTAACTTAATGCTAGTATTCTGTAATGGTGTTTTGTCAGTTATAGAACTGGCATTAAGCACATGGCATTGGGGTGCCTAAATCTTGGTGCCAATTAGAATTGCTACCATAATCTTTACTAAGTCAACCAAACCTTTTCATTCAGTGTTCAGCTTATCCAATCAGGAATGAGCTGTTCCCTCAATGCTCATAGATCCTTCTCTTATAATAATATGTAAGTATATGATGGAAAATGAAGACCATAACACTTCTCTAGTCTGTCCAGTTTTCTGGTTTTGAAGAACCATATAAACCGTAGTTGGTCTTTGGCTCTCTCTTCACTTTTCTACAAAGGGTCTTATGCATCTATACTGTGCATTCTTGATTTGTGATTGGTTGTGTCCATCATCACCTCTAGAAACCTCGGATAAAATCACTGGAAGATGTTTTTCACCTCAAAACAATTGAGAAAGCTTGTGATCACAGCAACCATGCTACAGTGGAGACTACTGTCTTGTGAAAGGAAAAAGCCTAATAGCTAAATGTATCTGTGTAACATGGTAGTATTCCATTGGTGGATACTTTATTCCTCTTTATATGTCCATCTTATATTGGCTTGTTTATATTTTTTATGTAATAGCACCACCTAGTGGTTTTTGCTTTCTTATGCAATTTTATTATACGTGGTTGTAAATAGATTAAGATTGTCTCTTACTGATTTAAGTACAAATTAATTTCTGAATTTTTAAATAAGAAGCCAAAAAAATAGTCTTAGAGATATTTGGAGCATTGAGATAAAACAGTATATTTCTGTATCTCGTTGGCCATGAATTTGGACTTGGAGGTTGAAATGTACAGCGTCAGCATCTATGAGACAAACATGGTTATTTTTATTGCATAGGATTTTTTTGGACCCCAGTTCGATTACAAAAAATAGACTTCTAAATCTAATAGATGCTGGCATTAATATAGGGACTCTGGATCATATGTTATATTTTTGTCCATTGATACTTAGTTTCTGGAAGTCAATTTGGGGACAAATAAATCTCATTCTTGAGTCATCTATTCCCTTAACCTATGAAGCTGTAATTTGTGGTACGTTATTACACGTTAAGCCTACTTTGGATAAATATAAAAGCCGCCTTTTCTTGATCATGACGGGAATAGCTGTTCAACTGGTCACACATAATTGGAAGAGCCATGACAGAATTAATTACACTTTTTGGTGGGCAAATGTGTGTACCACATATAAATATGAGAGAATGAATACGGAACATTTGGGGTCTAGTAATTCATTTAATAAAGTGTGGAGTCCATTGACTGCATTTGTTACCTCGCAATAAGGGTCATATCTCTCTCCTATTCTTAGATTTCCTTACACATCCAGGGTGGGTGGGTGGGGGGAGGGAAATGTATTTTGAGAATTTAAATTACTTAATTATAATATTGTAATCACATCATATGTCTTATTGTGTTAATAATTGGGAGGAGGATGGGTGAATGATTGTTTTATGTATTATTTGTGTAGTTAATAGTGTGTTTTATGCAGTATTTTATGTTCAGTTAATTGTATTGCACTGTCAAAGTTTGAAAATCAATAAAGATTAAAAAAAAAAAAAGAAAGAAAGGGATGGGATTTTGGAATTGGCTTATGCCTTTTAAAATAAGAACATAAGAACATAAGCAATGCCTCTGCTGGGTCAGACCTGAGGTCCATCATGCCCAGAAGTCCGCTCATGCGGCGGCCCAACAGGTCCAGGACCTGTGCAGTAATCCTCTATTTATACCCTTCTATCCCCTTTTCCAGCAGGAAATTGTCCAATCCTTTCTTAAACCCCAGTACCGTACTCTGCTCTATTACGCCCTCTGGAAGCACATTCCAGGTGTCCACCACACGTTGGGTAAAGAAGAACTTCCTAGCATTCGTTTTGAATCTGTCCCCTTTCAACTTTTCTGAATGCCCTCTTGTTATTTTATTATTCGAAAATTTGAAGAATCTGTCCCTCTCTACTCTCTCTATGCCCTTCATGATCTTATAAGTCTCTGACATATCCCCTCTAAGTCTCCTCTTCTCCAGGGAAAAGAGACCCAGTTTCTCCAATCTCTCAGCGTATGAGAGGTTTTCCTTCCCTTTTATAAGACGTGTCGCTCTCCTCTGAACCCTCTCGAGTAACGCCATGTCTTTCTTAAGGTACGGCGACCAATATTGGACGCAGTATTCCAGATCAAGGCAAATTACACTCAATTTCAGAATATATCTGCTTCCCAAAGGATTTGAATCTGGCTTCTCTACTTATTCCCATCTCTAGATCACTGATAAACATGTTAAAAAGCAGGGGCCATAGCATATACCCCTGGGGAACCCCACTATTTACCTTCTTGATTGAGAATGTTGACTAACCACAGAATCTTTTAATGATGATTTGTTATTACTCAAACACCTAAATAACCCCTCCCCATAGCAAATGTGGGTTTTCCTATAATAAACAAAATACCTCACAAATTATCCTTACCACCATGATTTAAAGCATCACCTTCTAAGCACCAGTTTCTGTTTTGTCATTCTCTCTGTGGTTCTCCCACCTGTCCACAGAGTATTGATGCACCTTCTTGAAATTAAAATGTAATGTTCTCTGTAAAGAATATTTATCTAGAAACCACAATTACTTTTTTTTTTTTTTTTTACCAGAGCTGAGTAAATTTCAGTTCTTGAAAACATTGTGTTCCCCAATAGCAAAGCCAGTTGATCAATTTGTAAATCGTATGAGAAAGAGGGTGTTATAGCTGCACTAACCTGCATTACCAGTCAGACAAGAAGTTAGACATGAGGGCATCATTAAATGCTAGGAAAACACCCATCCTGCTTTATCTTAGAAAACTATCTTTTTATGGTTTTGTTTTATAGATCTTCAAGTTGTAAACCTTGGATTAAAGTTAGTGTGCAAAATGATTTTGAAGAAAAAGAGGCTAGCAGGGCTGCCCAAGTTCGGTCCTCGAGATCTACTGGCAGGCCAGGTTTTCAGGATATCCACAATGAATATGCATGAGAGAGATTTGCATACCAAGAAGGCAGTGCAGGCAAATCTCTCTCATGCATATTCATTGTGGATATCCTGAAAACCTGGCCTGCCAGTAGATCTCTAGGTCTGGGCTTGGGGCAAACCCTGGGCTAGAGTATGACTTCTAGACAAGTGGTTCCCAACCCTGTCCTGGAGGACCACTAGGCAATCGGATTTTCAGTATAGCCCTAATGAATATGCATGAAGCAGATTTGCATGCCTGTCACTTCCATTATATGCAAATTTCTCTCATGCATATTCATTGTGGATATCCTGAAAACCTGCCCTGCCAGTAGATCTCGAGGACTGGACTTGGGCAGCCCTGGGTCCCAACCCTGTCCTGGAGGACCACCAGGCCAATCAGGTTTTCAGACTAGCCCTAATGAATATGCATGAGAGAAATTTGCATATAATGGAAGTGACAGGCATGCAAATCTGCTTCATGCATATTCATTAGGGCTATCCTGAAAATCCGATTGGCCCGGTTGGGAACCACTGTTCTAGACCATTATGAATAGAGTGTGGATTAAAGATAAACTAATCTTATTAATCATCTCAGCCAAGAACAGTATGGGCAACAGTAAATAGAGTTAGAACAAACTCAAAACCAAACCCACCTAATTTAGTGGAAGTGCTAAAATCGCAGCGCTATTAGCAAATAACTGAAAAATGTTACAGGTAGCCAATAATTTTATTCGCATCTTCAAGGGTTAAGGTAAAGTATTGCACATAGCTGCAAATATTTCAGAGTGCCTGATTACTAGTCAATGTATTGTAAACCGCTTTGGGTGAATCTCTCATGAAAAGGCAGTTAAATCTAAATAAATAAATAATAAAGGCAGAGCTCTAACATATTTTGTGTTTAGACAAGTGGAGTAAACATTGCAGATGGAAGTTCAAACAAAGTGGATAGTTCTTTTTGCTAATGGTCCTTCTTCATTGACATTGACCATACAATAATTTAAACCCCAAACCTAAAATCTTGAATTCCATGGGCAGGCAGTGCAGGATCTTCAATAGCAATGTTATGATATCAAATTTAGATTTCTTTAAGGTTATTTTTGCAGCTGTATTTTATACTTATGGGATATCAGATAACTCTCAGAGTACCATAACTCAAAAGGGTGCAGTTCCTCATTTCTCCCAATAAAGCACAAACGAAATAGCTTAAAAATATTTTTTGGTATCGTTGTAATTCATGTCTTAAATATTAAATAGTTGAATAGGTCAGAATATGACTTAGCTTTTTCAGTCATCCCCTTTTAAGCAACGCGTTTTGTTATTTCTTTATCAAGGTATGGGGAAGCCATAGTATTCACTACCACATTTACATCCCGCTTTCCTCAGTCCGCCATGTTTCCGTGATGCCGATGGTGTCCACATTATCTTCTTGTGCCATAGCTTCTAATTCACCTATCTTATTCCTGGCACTCGTGTACATATACGAGTTTGCGGCCTGTTCCTTTCTTGCATTTCCTTCCCTCTTGTGTCCCTTTAGATCTGTTTTGCCTGTGATCCGGTGAGTCTTCCTTCTATCTTCCTGCACGGTATCAGCATGCAATTGAAAAGGGGGCATGGCTCTTGGAGCAGTGGCGTAGCGAGAGTGAGAGCTATAGGATGGTGGTGCCCTCCCGCCCTCTTCTCTGCCCAACCCACCTCCATGCGCTCCTTCCTCGCCCCCTTCTGCCATGTGCGTACTGCTTCCCTTCCCTCGTACCTCTGTAACATTCATGGCGCAAGCAGTAATCTCCAACCTGCCGTCGCACCAGAGTCTGCTCTTCTTCGGATGTCACTTCCTAAATGCAAGTTCACGAAATGACATCAGAGGGATAGCCAGCGCTGGTGCGATGGCAGGTTGGGGGTTACTGCTCATACCAGGAATGTTATAGAGGTATGGGGGAAGTGGAATGCATGCACGGCAGTGGAGGGGGCAAGGAGGATGGGTGACGGCACCCAGGGTAGACTGCTCCCCCCCTTTTACTGCCTGGGAGGCATATGGGTGGTTCAGGAGTGTTCACTAAAGATGCACACACTTTTATAGGATTCTTGGTATTTGTACCTAATGTGTGTGTGAGTATTCACACTAGGTTTCAGTTGGTGTAAATCCTTGTGCTCAAGGCTGGGCCCAGATCCTGGTCCTATGTGCTATACTATAAACAGTATCCAACTTGACTGTCATTTATAGAATAGCACTCATTATTTTTGGTGCTCAAATTTGAGTGCCATTTACAGATTCAGGTAAATCTAAGAAGCAGGTTTCTGTCGTTCCTAAATAGTTTCTGATTCTTTGGTTTCTGAGAAATTGCCAACTTCTCGACAATTTGCTGATAGGTTTCAAACTCAAATTGCAATAATTGTTCAGGATTTGGATATAATTTCTTTTCCAATTGTTGATTCATCTCTTGATGCCCTTGAACCTGTTTCTGTGGACCAGACTTTAGAAGCCATTTGTTCTTTAAATAATTCTTCTCGTCCTTTAAACATTTGTTCAATTTCTGTAATAAAATGTTTGATATTGCCCCTGTTGTTCCCTTAATTGTGAATAATTCTTTTTATGAAGGATTTGTACCTTTTGTCTTGAAACAAGCTGTTTGGCCTCTTTAGAAAAATCTAAATTTAGGCTCTTTGGTTGTTGATAATTTTTCGACCTATCCCTTCTTTGACTTTTCTGACCAAAGTTACTAGAGAAGTTGGAATTATATCAGCTATAGAAATTCATTGATGATAAGGGTCTTCTTGATCAGTATTAGTTTGGTTTCAACCTTAAACATAAAATAAATACATGAATAGAGTCTAGTCCTGTGTGTAAATGGGAATCCTACCCATGCTCTGTTCCAGTGGCATAGTGTGACCAGTCAGACTCTGTGCCTGTCTTGGTCCTTGTAAAAAGGGTAGGATCAAGCCCAAAAATGTAATTCCCAAGATCAGACCTCAACCTCATACAAGACACACTGAATATGCTGAGGAAGCATGGGCAGAAAACCTCTCAGATCCTCAATGCAAAGAAATGGAAACCCTTCCCAGTAACAAAACACCACCAAGCAGACCCATAAACATGAGATTTAAGTTGGGTCCTGCTTGTAGGAACCCCTGCACTTTCCATGATATACACCAGGGGAGCCTAAGAGAGCCACAGGTAAGAGCAGGCTCATCTAAGTCAGGGCGTAGCTCATACACTGAAAAGCCTGCTGATTTCTCTGCTCAGAGAGGTTAGGGAAGAGGGAAAAAACTCTCCCTAGAGCAGGGGTCTCAAAGTCCCTCCTTGAGGGCCGCAATCCAGTCGGGTTTTCAAGATTTCCCCAATGAATATGCATGAGATCTATATGCATGCACTGCTTTCAATGCATATTCATTGGGGAAATCCTGAAACCCCCCAACTGGATTGTGGCCCTCAAGGAGGGACTTTGAGATCCCTGCCCTAGAGAAAAGGTCTACCCAGTCTAGGTCAGGGTAATGGCCTAGACCCTATGGAGATGGATGAAGCAGTTTCCACTCCAGAGCTTGCAGGCCAGTTCCAGGAGGAGCCACTGGAAATGCAAGAGGAGCGGATTTATGAGTTGGAACCAATGGACGTGAGTTTGGCTGCCAAGCCCTACTAAAAGCAGTGCTATGTTTTTGTTTTTCTGTTTTTGAACATTAGAAGGAAATACTTCCTGGCTACAGTTTTCTTTTTGAGTTTCATTTTGATGGCTAACTGAGCAGGACTGTTTCTGTTGCTAATAACAACTTTTCAATGCTGGCTGATGTAAAGAAGTGTTAGAACCCACAATATTATTGGCCTTTGTAGGTGGGTGGGGGAGGGGTCACCAGTGTGTGTCCTGAAGAAAAGAAAAGGACTGTGTTTTAGGGGTTTTTTTCCCCTGTTATGCATTGCAGTTTCTTGGTTACAAATGTTTATACTTTTGCTTTGAAATTAGAGTTTGTTAGGAAGCTGAGATTTGCCATGATCTGGGTGGTAATTGTGGAAGCTATTTGATGAGCTTTTAAAAGGCAAACTTGGGCAATTCTCCTGGTTCCAGCACTGTTTTTGCAGCTGGAGGCTTCTGTGATTTTGTTTTGGATTTCTGGATTTTTGAAGACTGTAAATTATACTTACCTGTATCTTGCTCTGGGCACGCTAAGGAAATTGATGAGTGGGTTTTTGGAAATCCAGGACTGGGGCAGTGCTCTACCCAGCCAAACTGAAATGAACTGCTTGTGGTTAAAGGTAACTGTTTTTGCCAATGAACTGTGGGTGAAAATCCTGAATGCTGCACAAGAATTTGCCTTGGAGTTTTGCTGAACTATAATTCTGCATAGTGCATAGGCACATTCTGACAAATAAAGCAGTGTTTTGGGAGTTTTGCAACAAGAGTTTTGCAACAAGATTTTTGTGTTTTTAGTGTTTCCTGAAAGTACTTTACATGTAGGGCTGATCTCAATACTAAGCAGTGCGCCTAGTGCAGGGGTGTCCAATGTCGGTCCTCGAGGGCCGCAATCCAGTCGGGTTTTCAGGATTTCCCCAATGAATATGCATGAGATCTATTTGCATGCACTGCTTTCAATGCATATTCATTGGGGAAATCCTGAAAACCCGACTGGATTTTGGCCCTCAAGGACCGACATTGGATACCCCTGGCCTAGTGCAATTTTGCCTGTGGCCACTCTTGCCTTGTGACCCTTGTCTTAGTGAAGGTGCAAGGCACCTGCTCTCCTCTATACCCCCCCCCACCACTCACTTCCCTGTACATCTGTTTTCTTGTAAATTTACTGATATTCTATCTGCATTATTTTCCCAGACACTTTTTCTGTTTTTTTGCTAAGCTTCTCCAAGTGCTCTGGTACAAAGCATTCTGAAAACTTCACGTACACATGTTGAAAAGAGGCAATAACAATTTTATTTCTTTTGCAGCTGTAGGGAAAAAGTTTTACTCCCCCCCCCCAATCTTCATTGCAGTACATTCTCAATGGTTAAACAATTTTGTATTGCATCACTTTTGCTATCAATCCCCACCCCATTTCAAGCTAATTACTCTGTGTATACTGAAGACAATTTGAAATGGAGGTTTTTGTGAGCTGAACACCATCAGTGGGTCACCCCAGGGAGAGGTTCCTAGGATTTTGAATCCTCTTTCGGTGTTAGTAGGGCTGTCCCTAAACAAACACAAACTGAAAAGGATGGGAAAAGAAGGGTCTAGTTAGTGTAAAGTAAAATTGAAAAATAATCGTAGTACTTGTGTTGGAGCCTTTTGTTGAGGGGATACTCCTTACTCACAGTCCCTCTGGTACTGGATAGGAAAAGCAACATCTGGCCTGTTATAAAGTTAAAAATAAATTGTATTACTCATGTTGGTGTCTACTATTGAGGGGATACACTTTACTCACAGCCCATCTGATAGAGAGCAGAACTCTATGACTCCACACCTCATGGTTCTCGTTGTTCTTCTTTTGGGAAAACCTGATATAAGATCTAAACTAAACTAAACTAAACCTTGGGTTTGTATACCGCACCATCTCCATAGTTGTGGAGCTCGGCACGGTTTGCAGGAATTGTAATGAGAAGGAACTCCATGGAAGGGCTAGATGAAGATCAGAGGGGAGAAGAATGTTAGAGGGCTAGGATGTCAGAAGAGGGGGGAGTGTTAGGTTTTGGAGAAGAGCCAGGTTTTCAGATGTTTACGGAAGGGTTGAAGAGCACTCAGGTTTAGAAGAGGGGAGGTAAGGTTGTTCCAGAGCTCGATGAATCTGAAGGAGAGGGAAGTCCCCAGTTTTCCTGGGTGGGAAATGCCTTTTAATGAGGGGAAGGATAATTTCAATTTTTGGGTAGATCTGGTGGCATTAAGATTTGAGGAATTCCAAGAAAGTGGAATTAAAGGAGGAAGGATGCTGTGGAGGATCTTGAAAGTTAGGCAGATGCATTTGAAGTGAACTCTGGAAATTATCGGGAGCCAATGAAGCTTGGAAAGGAGCGGTGAGACGTGATCGAATTTACTTTTTGCAAAGATAAGCTTGGCTGCGGCATTTTGGATCCGTTGAAGTCTGAAGGTTTTTCTTTGTTAGGCTTATGAAGATAGAATTGCAGTAGTCCAGTCTGGAGAGGATGATGGATTGGACGAGAACGGCAAAATGTTTTTGGTGGAAGCAGGATCTTACTTTCCTCAGCATGTGTAGGCTGAAGTAGCATTTTTTTACCAGGGAGTTGAGGTGGTCATTGAAGGACAATGTAGAGTCAATGATGACGCCCAGGACCTTGCTGGAGAATTCGAGCTGCAGAATGGAGCCAGAGGGCAGTGGGATTGAGGTGGGTAGCTGAGCTAAATTTGGGCCAAGCCAGAGTAGTTTTGTCTTGGATTCATTCAATTTCATTTGGACGGTGTGGGCCCAGGATTGGAGGTTCAAGATACAAGAGGATATGTTCGCTGAGAGATTAGTGAGGTTCGAGTCGGTCTCGAGAAGGATGAGGATGTCATCAGCATAGGTGTATATTGTTTCAAGGGGGGGATAAATGAGGAGTTTTAGAGAGGTCATATAAATGTTGAAAAGGATAGGAGATAAAGGTGATCCTTGCGGGACTCCACAGATTGGTATCCAGGGGGAGGATGAGGTGCCATTCCTATTGACAATGTAGGATCGGGAGCGGAGGAATTTTGAGAACCAATCAAGGACTGTAGAGATGATGCCAATCTCGGAGAATTGGTAGATTAGAATATCATGGTGAACAACGTCGAAAGCGGCAGAAAGATCTAATTGCAGGAGGACAGCGAACTTGTTGCGGAAGTGTTGTTGAACCTTGGAGATTAGGGAGGTCAGTAGGGATTCGGTGCTGAAATTGGGGCGAAAGCCATATTGGTAAGGTAGGCGAATGGAGAATTTCTCTAAATAGGATGAGAGTTGGGTCGATATGATGGTCTCGAGCAACTTAGTTAGGAGAGGGATGCACTGCTCTTCATCTCCTTGGGTGTGGTTATCTTTGTAGAGTTTTGGCCAAAATGATTTCAAGGAGCAAAGAGGAAGTGGAACTTTACAAAACTGCTATGGTTACAACCAGTAGCAAAACTCCTCACATCTAGCATGGTATCTGTTGTCAACACTTTCTCAGAGAGAAACCCAACTTGTGGTGGTTGTGTTTTATTCCCCGAGTCTCCAAACCTCTCACATCTATATTGTTTTGCAATTCCTTCCCCTATATTGTTTTGCAATTCCTTCCCCTCTCACTTACCCTCCTTCTTTCACCCCCTTACACTTCCCTTTTCTACAACCCTTCTCCTGTAACTCCCCCTCATGCATTGGTAATTCACTGAATGTCCAGCCTTCTTTTGATGTTGAACCGCCTAGAAGTCGTCTGACTATGGCGGTATAGAAAAATAAAATTATTATTATTGTAGAATGAGCAATTCTATCCCCTATTAGTGTGAGGGCTGCTTAATCCAAATAACTGGTTCACTTGGAAATAACCTGTACATACAACTTGCCCTATATAATACAAAGATCTGCTCAGTCTGAGCTAGTGATGGATGTTGTGCTTCTGACTGCTCCACTTCCAAGAAATGTCCAATGTTTGAGCAAACCAACACCCAGGTTTATTGCTACAACACCCACCTCTGTGCTCCAAGGGTAATCTTCATGACAAACTAGGTGCCAGAGCAGTTTGTTTTGGGTTGGTTTTTTTAATCAATCTTTAAAAAGAAAAGATTTGGGGATGTAACCAAATACAGGAGATGATAAGAAAAGACAGACATGGGTAAGGGGATGAGAAATACATGGAAAAGGCAGACACTGAATAAAAACATTTGAAGAGGTGAAAAGTTAGAAGAGCACAGATAAGGGAAGAACAAGACTGTGAACAAATAGGCCTTAATTTTTTAGCTAGTAATCTGAGGGCTAATCAAAGAGCAAACACTGAGGTGGAAGTTCTTCTTGCACAAATCACTTCTTGGTTGAATCTGCTGGAAATATGGATTCAAGCACTGAACTTTTTCATGCCTTCCTGTAAAGGCCTCAGGCTAGGTCATCGCATGAAAACAGCCGATGCTCCCACTGACAGAATTAACAATGGTAAGGATGCAGCGATCCCGATCACTCCGCCACAGTCCTGTGCATTTTCCTAGGACACAATATGGAAAAGGGAGTGGGAGAGAATAAAAGAACAACTAGTTATTTCTGAATCTAAAGCAAAACGTAAATGATGGCTTGATTTCAATAAGAGAAGATTTGTTCCAATACAATAAAGTCGACTGTCAGACTTCCTTTGGCGATCAAACCACATGGACATCAGAAATGGGTATGGAAAGCAATCTTTATTGTAAAAACCAACACAGACCACATTTTGGTAGATGCCTCCATCAGGGGTTGCCTATAATTATACTTCTGTTCTGTGTTCAGATACTAGCACAGTGCCGATCGGAGCTATTTTGAGTTACAGCAATGTTCTTGCGGTGGATTTACCTTGGACTGTAACTTACTGACACTCCTTGGATTGTATTTACAGCTGACCCCTGAAGCAGACATAGGGCTCCTTTTACAAAGGCGCGCTAAACCGCCGGCCGTGCTAGCCGCTACCGCCTCCTCTTGAGCAGGCGGTAGTTTTTAGACCAGCGCGAGGGTTAACACGTGATGAAGAGTCACGCACGTTAACCCCTCTAGCGCGGCTTAATAAAAGGAGCCCATAGTCTGTTTTGGGTCTTTCAATAAAAATTGTTTTCCACACCCATTTCTGAGGCCCACATACTTTGTTTTATTGTATTGAAAACGTGCTTTTTTTTTTTTTGGTACTTGACTTTTGAGTCCTTCTTTTTGTTTAGTTGGCTATGGAGAACCTACTCTTATCAGAGCTGTTTATATTTTTATGTCTGTAGGAAAGAAGCATTTGAGAATGATCTCTTGGAAATGGCACACTAATACTACTCTTAATTATTTCAAGAGCGCTACCAGACATACATAAGAATAGCCTTACTGGATCAGATCAATGGTCCATCGCCCAGTAGCCTGACTTCACGATGGCCAATCCAGGTCACTAGTGCCTGACAAAAACCAAATAGTAGCACTATTTTGGGGCAGTGAGGAATTTACTAAATGCAAAACCCAAAATACTCGCTGCACTTTTAAATTCTTTATAATTCTTTCAAATGTGGGCTAAAATGTCAACATGATAGGGCGGTTACTCATTTCTGGTAGAGTCTCACTATTTTGGAGCTTTAATATACAGTATAAGAGGAGAAACCTCAGATCCCAAGTTGCTGCCAGCTATTCAACTTCAGCCTACAACCATCCTATCACATTTTAGACCATATTTGAAAGAATTATAAAGAATTAAAAAGTGCAGAGAGTATTTTGGGGTTTGAATTGATATTTTCTCTCACACAGCCTGTATCTAACAATTGCTTGGTGAATTTGATAAATGCCCCTGATGCAAGACTGTTGTAGTTTACAAGGAAAGACTGTATGCAGTAGAAACATTCCCCCCAGCTTACACCTGTATTTCTTTCACCATGTTACAAGGCCAAACTCTTATTGCAGGAAGCCACCTTCTCCTGGTGCACTATTAGAAGGACTGAGAGAGAGGGGCTGTACTCAAAGCAACAGCAGGCGAAAGGTATAACAAAATCCTTGTGATCCTCATTTTCCATTTAGATTCCTTCTTTTTAAGGAGACGGTGGTTTTCAGTGTATTGTGTTCCTCCACCATAATCATTCCTCTTCTGCTGAACTTTACAAAAAAACATTCTGTAGGTGTCATAGTTACACATGTAAAGTGGAAATACAACATAGGCATATGAAGGGTGAACTTAGGGAAAGAGGCTTTTTTAAAAAAAAAAATTCTTTATTGATTTTTCAAACTACAAATGCGCAATAAATGATTTACATATTTGCAATTACATAATAAGCGCAACAAAACTTACAAATACTACGGCATAATGAAATTTCTCCCAACCTCCCAGCTAATAAACAAATATAATAAAACCTTCATGAAATTATTCATAAAATCCTTGAATCAATTCTAATTCTATTCCCTCCCCTCCCCCCAGGATGTGTATGTTTACTTGACTATAAAATTAAATTAATTATTCCTCTTTACAATATTTAGCAAATGGCTCCCAAACATCCATAAAATTCTTAAAACGTCCCTGTTGTATGGCCATGCAACGTTCCATTTTATAAGTATAACACAGGGATTCCCACCAGGAGGCTTTTAAAAAATTTGGCATGGCCATAATAAATTGTAATCTTTTTGTCAACGGTAAAACTAGTTTTCTCCCATCACTCTATGCAAGAAGGGTCTAGCCAGGTGTGTATTGAGCATCCTTTAGTGGGTGCCAAAGTAATTCAGGTGAATCATGTTAAGGGCAATGTTTACATATCCACTACACATATAAATGTTTAGAATACTAGCCTATCACAATAACACTCTTCCACCATAAAGCGTGCTAGGTACACTTTCACATCAGTATATATCCATTCATAGCAGGCAGTCGCAGGTAATCTCACAGGCCAAACATTTATGAGGATCTTAGGAGGGTAACCCCTTTCTTTTAAACATGAATAAAGATGTTCACTCTGTCTCTTATATAGAAAAAAATTGGGACACCGGTAGGGTGTGCTTCAGTGGTAAAGGGTAATTTCTTGAAAAAGCCAGAAATGTGTTTCTGTCTATGGATTTTCTAAACACTGTAATTTCAAAAGTTTCCACATATTTGGTTATCAGTATGTCTAAAAAAGAAATTTGGTGTGGATTGCTCGAAATACTAAATTCTATTTTAGGGTATCTTGAGTTGAGCCATGCATGAAATGATTCTAGAGTTTCTTGAGATCCCGTCCAGATGACAAAAATATCGTCAATGAAGCGCAGCCATGTAGACATGAGTTCAACAAAGGGGTTGTTCCTAACCCATTTCTCCTCAAATCTTTGTATATAAAGATTGGCTACAGAGGATGCCATAGTGGCACCCATGGCTATACCAGATATCTATTGAAAAAAAATCTGTTTTTAATCCAAAAATATTTTTTTTTTGCATCACCAGTGCCATTATTTAAATCAGAAAGTCAACAGCAATCCTTTTTGTATCTGAATGTATGGTTAAAAAATCTCTAATAATGGAAATAGCTTCCTATTGAGGAATCACTGTGTATAACATCTTAACTTCCAAGGCTACAAGGAAAGTCACCTCAGAAATGTTTGATTTCCGCAAGTTTCAACAAGAAATGAGAATAATCTCATAAATACGAGAAACCACTGGTCACAATTGGTCTGAGGAAAATGTCTACAAAGCTCTACAAAAGCTGGACAATAGCTCTAACAGGGAACCTCTGCTAGAGACAATAGGATGTCCTGGAGGATTAATCATATCTTTATGAATTTTTGTAGGATGTCGAACACCAGCACTCTGGGCACATCTACATTTAAATATTCAAACTCATGCTTAGTCAAAAATCCTTTCGTCCAGCTGAAGTTAAATTCTGAATGGTCTTAGGCAAAGCTGGTGTAGAATCATGATCTAATTCCAAATAATCTGTAGGGACCATCAAAAGCTATTGTTTCTAGCAGAGGTTCCTGGATGTGACGTCAGAGAGAGGTGACACCGACATGGGCAGCAAGTTTGTAATACTGCTTGCGCAGGAAAAATTGAAGGGGTGTACGTACGCGGTGGGTGGGGGGGGTGAGAGGAGGACGGGTGCTAGGGACCTTTACAAAGACTGTGCCTGGGGTGAACCGCTCCCCCCTGCCCCCTCCTTACTACGCCAGTGGTACCACTGTCATCTTTGAGGCATTTCTTGAACATCAATATCAGTACCCATTAGAAACTGTGACCCCTGAGGCAGGTGCTTTAGGCCGAAACACGGATCTGTGTCGGGTGCCAGGTTCTTTTTTTTGTTCTCATCTGGTAGACATTTTCACCTCATTAGGGCTCTGGCCTTTGATTTTATTAAGTACTTTTGGTTGAATTATCTTTAAAAGATTTCAAAGTGCAATCTCTAGAGCCTCTTTTTTTTATTGAGAGTTCGTGGTCCAGCCCAACTCTGAAGGATTGCGATCTGTGTTTCAATGTGGGGTTTTTTTTTCTCCTGTTCTTGTTTCTGGATTATTGTATATAGTGCATATTTGTATGGGAGGCAGGGTATAAACACAGGCAGAGCATGGGCAGGACTCCCAATGCATGTAACTTACAGAATACTGTAAGTTAGACACATCTTTGCCACATTTAGGTGCTTGCACTTACATCAGCTCACTGGCTGCTCTAAATGTGAGTGTCATACTGATTCCAGGTTATACTGGTATTCTGTAATGTAGTCCACACACCTAGGTTCTCTTCTAGGTTCCCTTACAGCAGGGGTGGGCAACCATGGTCCTTAAGGGCCACATTCCAGTTGGGGTTTCCACGAGGAATATGCAAGAGCTCTATTTGCATACAGTGGAAGCAGTACGTGCAAATCAATCTCATGTGTATTCACTGTGGAAATCTTAAAAACCCACCTGAGAGGTGGACCTCAAGGACTGTGGTTGCCTACCCTTGTCTTACAGAAAAGAGTTCTAGCAGGTGCCTCCTTTTACAATTTCCTCCTATGTAACTTGAATTGGACTTAGATGAGTGGTAGGGTTTCATTTCTATAATGTTTAGCCATGAGGATGCTGTCTATAGAGCGGTTTTAAGCTCAAGATAGATAATCTGGGGGGCAGAAAGCAATGTGTTAGAGCTGCTGACTGGGAGTCCCACAAAAAATTGCCATGGGATGCAGTAATCAGTGAGCATGCAAATTACTGCTACATTAAAACTGTGGCAATAATCCACAGCACATTGCCAAATGCCTGAGCCACGAATGCCTCGGGCATTGACAGAAAAAGGTGACTTTTAAAAAAGAAAATTGTTGTAGCAGTCTGCATCTGTCCCAGTCAACTTCCCCCTCCCATCCCCTGAACAATTACTAGTAGTCTAATGGCCCACCTCTCTTATTCCCCCACCCACAATTAAAAAATTTCCTGGTAGTCTAGTGGCCTATTCCGTCCCTACCCAGACCAAAACTCCTTTCCTTGCATAAAAAAAATTAACTGGAGTTTAGTGGCAGCCTCCCACCTTAGCCCACCTCTCCAACCATACGTTAGAGGAGAGGCAGAAGCACGGGATACAAAACAAATTGCTATCCCATGGTAACCAAATGGGAAGTTTTCTGCCTAAGTTCCATAGAGTGGTTTCTTCAAACATGACATCCTGAAGTACATGTACCATGGGTCTTTCAATACACACAAGAAAGTTAAGTTGACTAGATGTCACATATCAATTACAAAATGCAGCAATCCGCCTCCTACACAGCCTCAACTACCACAATCCCATCTCCCCAGCCCTCCGCGCTGAACACTGGCTTCCAATTAACCAACGCTGCGCATTCAAGGCCCTGGTAATAGCGCATAAAAGAATAGACGCCACCACCCCTGCCTACATAAAATCCAAGCTAACCCTGTACACCCCCACCCGTTCCCTCCGATCGGAAATGGAGAAATGCCTATGCATCCCCCCAGGAAGGTCCCTCCTGTCAGAAACCGCCCGCAAACGCTCCTACAGCCACTTCATCCCCCAACTCTGGAACCAACTCCCCCCCACAAATCAGATTACAGAACTCATTGATGACCTTCCAGAAACCGGTAAAGACCTTCCTCTTCAACTAAAATTTAACCTAAGTCTACGCCTCACCACCCTTATTTCCCTCTCTCTCTTCTCCATTCTAAACTTCTACTTAAATTGCTGTATAGTCCATTCTTAACCTGTACTTAAATTGCCGTATAATCCTTATACTTAAACTACTGTACACTTCCCCCTCCCCATTCACGGTTTCGGCAATCGCGATTTCACATATTCGCGATTTATTGGGGAAAGGGAAAAAAAGAACCCCCCCCCCACAGTTTAGCTTCCCCCCCCCCCCCCCAGCATCCTGGCCTTACCTGGTGGTCTAGCGGGTTTTCAGGGCAGGAGCGATCTTCCTACACTCCTGCCCCGTGTAGATCGCCAATAGGAAATGGCTGTGGAGAGTTCCCGTCGTAGTCTTGAGAGACTACGGGAACTCACGGCAGGAAGATCGCTCCTGCCCCGAAAGCCCGCTAGACCACCAGGTAAGGCCGGGATGCCGGGGGGGAAGGCAGGAGGGAGGCGGGGGTGGGTCAGAGCCGAACCTGAAGATATTTGCGGTATTTCACCATTCGCGGTCCGTCTCTGCCCCTGTCCCTCGCGAATCCGAAGGGAGAAGTGCATAGTCTTTGTATTGTCCAAATGTGCTCCGCTGTGAATGTTTGCTTGTAGGCCGTTCTGAGCTACTGGGAGGACAGGATAAAAATCTAAATAAATAAATGTTACTAGACAGTTTCAAAATTGATATGTGCGGAAGAATCAACATTAGCTGTTGTACATTGTGGTGTTTATGTGTCCTGTATCCTGCCTCACTTATATTTTGTAACTGCAGGAGCACAACACAGAGGTGAGAATGTCCCTAATCAAAAGAATTTCACATCTAAGCCATTCATTGCTTGAATGAACATCAGCAGTGGACAATTAGCCTGGCAAGTTACCTCACCTTGAGTATTGTGTTCAGTTCTGGCTGCCATATCTCAAAAGAGATATAACGGAATTAGAAAAGGTTCCAAACAAAAGCAACCAAAATGATAAAAGAGATGGAACTCCTCTCATATGAGGAAAGGCTAAAGAGGTTAGGTCTCTTCAGTGTGAAAAAGAAGCAGCTGATATGATTGAGGTCTACAAATTCCTGAGTGGTGATGAATGGGTAAAAGTAAATCAATTTGCAATTTCAAAAAATGACAAAGACTAGGAGACACTTAATGAAGTTACATGGAAATACCTTGACAACAAATAGAAGGAAATATTTTTTTTTTCACTGAATGAATAGTTAAGCTCTGGAACTTGTTACCAAAGGTGTAACAGTGGTTAGCATAGCTGAGTTTAAAAAAGATTTGGACTAGTTACTGGAGAGAAAGTCCATAGTCTGCTATTGAGACAGAAATGGGGGAAGCTACTGCTTGCCCTGGGAATGTTGCTACTATTTGGGTTTCTGCCAGGTACTTGTGACCTGGATTGGCTACTGTTGGACACAGGATACTGGACTAGATGGACCATTGGTCTAACCCGGGATCTCAAAGTCCCTCCATGAGGGCCGCAATCCAGTTGGGTTTTCAGGATTTCCCCAATGACTATGCATTGAAAGCAGTGCATGCACATAGATCTCATATATATATTCATTGAGGAAATCCTGAAAACCCGACTGGATTGCGTCCCTCAAGGAGGGACTTTGAGACCCCTGGTCTAACCCAATATAGTTATTCTTATGTTCTTAAAATACATTCAAGCAAAAGTGAAAGGAAAGCAATGCATTCAAGAAATGCAAAATTCAGAATTTAGCAGTTTTAGATTATTCTGATGGTGGTTTAAAAAAAAGAGAAAGAAATATGTGGCAATGGGTATTAGATATTCAGGTTCACCGAGCAGGTCTACGAGGGCTTCACATGTCGCTACACTATGTCATCAAGGCCAGGACTCATACATTGGTTTCCCTGAGGATGCTGGGAAGAAGTAATGAGAACCGCATGATCTAATATGTGAGAGATTACTTTCACAAAGAGGATAAGAAGTACATGTGTCTTTCATTCCCAGACAGCTTCACCGCTAAGCATTTTGGCTAAGATCATGTGTGGCATCAGCTCCTGGTTTTGAACTGTGGAAGAAGACCCTTTGCCCTTTTGGATGACATTGACAACTGCACTCCTACCTAACCTCAGTGGTTATATGCTTTGTAATGACCAGTTCTTAAACATAAGGATTAAATCTCCTTTAAAAATAGTTTTTTCTCTGTCAAAGAGCTGCTCACCTCAGGATGGAAGGCATGACAAGATTCTGGACGCCGGCGCAGTTTCTGGGATCGCATCCTTTGACACTTCTCCGATGCATTATCTGCACTACTGTCAAGGTCAGTAGCATAATTTAATGAAGAACCAGACCAAACACAGGCAGAAAAAATTGGACTAAGGCAAGATTTAAACAGGTACTTTCAGACAGAGGAGAGTGTCTGTTCAGAAACTGAACATTGATTACTTAGTAGCTGAATACAGCAGAGGCTACCCAAAAAGTGAAGTTACTTACCTGTAATAGAAGTTCTCTGTGGACAGCAGGACATGGCTTCTATTGGATGGAAATATTCTCCAATAGCCCATAAAGAGTTTTTTTTCCTCAAGATTCCTTTGAGCATGTGCAGTAGGTATCCCTGCTGGGCAAGCCCAGGACCCCCCTCTTCCTGCCTCAGTCATTCCCTAACTAGGGACGGATCATCTGAAAATTGGTTAACTTAGTCTGCTGCCCATGAAGAACTTTGCTTTACTACTACTTATTATTATTTCTATAGCGCTGCTAGAACATAAGAATAGCCTTGCTGGGTCAGACCAATGGTCCATCTCGCCCAGTATCCCATCTTTGCGGAGGCCAATCCAAGTACCTGATCCAGAACCCAAAATAGACGGCTGAGGGGAGATATGATTGAAGTCTACAAAATCCTGAGTGGAGTAGAACGGGTACAAGTGGATCGATTTTTCACTCCGTCAAAACTACACAGACTAGGGGGACACTCGATGAAGTTATAGGGAAATTTTTTTTTCACTCAGAGAATAGTTAAGCTCTGAAACGCGTTGCCAGAGGATGTGGTAAGAGCAGATAGCGTAGCTGGTTTTAAGAAAGGTTTGGACAACTTCCTGGAGGAAAAGTCCATAGTCTGTTATTGAGAAAGACATGGGGGGAAGCCACTGCTTGCCCTGGATCGGTAGCATGGAATATTGCTACACCTTGGGTTTTGGCCAGGTACTAGTGACCGTGAAAACGGGCTACTGGGCTTGATGGACCATCCATAAAGGGGCCAATATTGGCATATATGTAGTTTATAACCAATAGGACTCAAGAAATCCCTTGAAGCACCGAACAGGATACATTTGACTTCCTTAGCTTCGAGCAGAATAGGTGGGAAGAGGCTGCAGTCGCAGCTCGAGTCCGTGACCAGGAGAAGAAGGTTACTGTTGGCGATGTGTTGCACCACAAACATCCTGTGGAAAGAGGAAAAAGCTACAGTAACTGGCCATAACGGTAGCCAATAGATATATTCGGTGCCAAGTCCTTGCCTGGGAGGTGAAGCTGAGATCCTCTAAATCAGGAAAGACTGGTTTCTGTTCAATTAGAGCTCCTTTTACTAAGGCGCGGTAGGGCCTGAACGCGCAGAATAGCGCACGCTAAATTGTCGTGCGCGCTAGACCTTAATGCCAGCATTGAGCTGGCGTTATTCCAGAAGCGTACCGCGTGGGTTTAGCGCACAGTCCTTTCGTGCGTGCGCCCAAAACGCTAGCGCACCTTAGCAAAAGGAGTCCTTCAATTTTATTTTAATGTATTGTTTTACAAAACAAATCTTAGCGTACAACTTATTAAGAATATTACACTGCTAACAAAATTCATCGGCAGTAGGGCTAGAAATCTGTTTTGTTCTTTGTACTCATTATTTTCAAATTGTAACAGGAAAAAAAATTTTTGGATCACTTACAGGGGAGAGGCAGGAGGGAAATGCTGAGGGCTGCTCAGGGGATGGGCCTAGGTACAGAGCCTGTGAGCTGCAGGGAGATGAGAGACAGAAGAGTCTCCAGCAGGAAGCATTGTACATAATAGCATCTCTAAAGGGAGCAGAGAAATCAAGGCAGCATCAGGAATTGGTGAGAAAAATCAGGGTTTCTAGGTCTGCTCTGGAGTTTGTGTGTAGAATGGATATTTTTGAAATAATACTTCCTGTAAATGGTTGATTTCATGAGAAAAGCTGCAAATTAAACTTGCTTATGAGCTGTTGAATTGAGTTTATGTGAGTTGTGGGTCAAGAACCTATCTGATACCTGCTAGCCCTCGTGATTTCTTGAGATTTCTAAATTAAATATGGAGTTCTATTTCAAAGGAAAATTGACGAAAACTTTTAAAGTGTGTGTCAGAGTTTAAACTGGATTTTTGTGACTCCTGTTGCCAAAAGGAGGTGTTAAGTACTGGGCAGCAGAGTTTTGGGGCTAGATTCACTAAAGATAGCGACTCGATTGCTGTTGGCCGACTCTCTGGCCAATTTTCCAACAGCGATTGATTCACTATCAAGTTATGGTGAGATGTGTACCTGGCACCCTTGATGTGAAGTTCACAACAGTGCCTCTTAGGGCGCCCCCGCTTCTGGTACGTCTGTGTGTCCAGTCCATTAAAAATGCTGGCCCCTCCTACATGCAAATTAGACATCTAGCTGGACCATTTTGGAAAAAAAAATAAAAAATAAAAAAAAAGATATAGATCTTGCTGGTTCAGTTGGAAGACCGTATGTTGATCAAATTGAAGTAGGGGTGGGTGTGAGGAGCAGGAGGCAGAGAGAGTGATGAAAGCCAGCTGCCATGTCAGATTTTTGGTGGCAGTCGCCACCCTTCTTCTGCACTGGCTTATCTTATCAGCTCTGTGGCCTCCTTCCTGTCAACTCTGGCTGGTGTTCCAGCTGTAATTAAATGACTTTGAAGGCTCTGGATCCGCCACTGAGCTTGGATACCTTCATGTGACAGGGTCATCAGCTCAAAGACGGACCTCGGCCCTTCTGCCTCTTGTTATCTTTTACAGAATGTTTGGTCAACAGGAACAGCATGAGATATAATCCCTCAGCCTTTATACAATCTATACAACTAGTGATTCAGTATCACTATCCACCAGCAAAGTGAAATCTGCAGATGCTCCCTTCACCCATGAAACACCTGCTCCCAGGTGGATCTGTGTGTCCAGTATATATAGTTAGAAAGAGGTCCTGCCGATCATGTACACGTCAATCAAAGTTTCCAAGTTTATTAGTTTTTTCTTATACCGTTTATTCCAAGTGTCTACTCTAGACAGTTTACAATGCAGGCGAGCCCCTCCTTCTCAGTTTAAATGAGATGTGCACAGGTGGAACCCAATTGCAAAGAAACTTCCTTAGTTGCATAATTTTGGAGTCAAATTAAAAATAAAATACAATGGAAGCATTTCTCTGTAACTCTTTGATCCATTAATCAGAGCTTCATGTTTTATGTTTGTTAAAATTTGATGCATACGCTTCTAACATAGTTTAAAAGCGAATTACAAGTATTATTATTTGGTTTTTTTGTAAATCTTTATTCATTTTTAACACTTTCAATAAGTGGAATACAGGATAAAAAACATTTTACGCTTTAAACTTCACTTAATATTCTTGCAAGACACAAACAGATTAATACCCCTCCCCCCACCCTACCCAACATTTATCATTACATTCTTTATTAAATTTCCAGAACTTATAAAAAGTGCGCTATAACATACATGTCATAACCATAAAATTTTTGGATGCCTGAGGCGCTTCTTCGTCCGTTTCTAAGTTTTGATCGGAGACGTTACACCCTGAGGTAGCTGTAGAGTGAAACGCTGGCCACCGTCGGTGTACCGATCATTTAAAGCTAAGTAGTGATAAGATATATTTTTTTAATCTATCATTCAGTATTTCCATTTAAGAACTTTTTAATAGTGCAGAGTTCTTGTTATTTCAGGAGGTTTTTTAGCCAATGAGGTGAACGCCTTACCACCGCTATTCCACCATTGTGGAGGTGGGAGGGCCCTTGTCTGAGGCTTTTTCCTCCGTTGATTTCTACATTGAACCTGCACTTGTCTTCATTCCATCTATAGACAACTTACATCCGACCATCGTAGAAGTGTTTCTCCATTACAATTGTGTTTCTACTATATCTGTATTTTGTGGCTATATAACCATAAAATTAAGTATTTATAGAAATTCAGAAACGGTTTATCAAAACCCAAAAAATACCCTCCCCCCCTGGAAAGATCAGAGATTCATTTAAAATATATATCTCCCCTCCCCTCCCTCCCCTGGATGTGCAATTAATATTACAGCAAAAATCAAAACTATAATAATTCTACAAAAGACCCATATTAATTTGAAATTTTTTGTGTTCCCTGACAAGTCAGCATTCATTTTCTCATATTTATATATTAAATATAAATTTGCCCACCAGAATGCAAAATTAAGACGGTACCAATTTTTCCAGTTGCGTGTAATCAACTGTACAGCTGTACCCGTCATAATTAAGAATTACAAGTATTAAAAAAAGGGATAACAAAAAAAATTTGCACATACCTTTACCAAGGCAAACAGAGTTACAGAGCATGAAGGGATAGTGGGTAGAAGTATCTAATTTTAGAAAAAGGCAACGTGGAAGGATCACCTAATGGGAGGGGACTAAAAAGCAGGAACAAAATGCTACAAACAGGAAACCTGCAAAAATGCATTCGATTTAGTGAATTTTACTTTTCTCAAAAGAATCTTTGAAAAAAAATGTTTTTTTCAAGAAACTTTTTAAATTTATCTAGCGCAACTTCTCCTCTGATATATCCGGGCAGTGAATTCCATAATTGAGGCGCTGCGACTGAAAATATGCTAGCGGGATCATCACGCGCTAACCCCCGCCCTGGCCGAAAAATGACCGCCTGCTTAAGAGGAGGCGGTAGCGGCTAGCTCGGCTGGCGGTTTAGTGCGCGCTATTACGAGCGTTTTACCGCTAGCGCGGCTTTGTAAAGGGAGCCCTTAGAGATGATACAGAACAAAGATTATGCAGTGCCTTTTTTCTATGTCCATTTTTCATTCTACTTTTCTGAGGAGAAATGGCTTCTTCTAACATGATGCTGCCCTGAGCCAGCTTATTCATTAGCACCTCCTCCCCATGACCCAGTAGCTCCCTTCTGTCTCAAACCCCATCCTCACTGCTTATGATAAAGAGTGACAAAATCCTGAATCAGTATTTCTCCCTCCCTGCTTGAGGGAAGATGCTGGACTGAGATTATGGTGCCACGAGCAAGTGTCTCACCTGGTTCGTAGGCCGACTGGCCCTGCTGCTGCCCGAGTCTGTAGTGATAATCTCATAAAAGAATTAAATACTAATAATTTAATACTTAAATAAGTCTTTTTAGTGTCAATTTAAGTCAATTTATTCATTTGAGGAGTTTGGATGATCTGCAATCTAGTGCTACCCAATTCAGGGAAAGACATTTTTCGATTCGATTCAATTTGGCCTATTCACATTTGGAGTACTGAGATTAAGCATCAAATTAATGCGTCTCAATGGCCACGAATTTGGTCTTGGAGGATGAGATGTACAGTGTCTGCATCTATGAGACAAACCTGGTTTTTTCTGTTACATAGAGCATTTTGGACCCTGGTTCGTTTACAGAAGTTAGATAGCTCTAAATCTAATAGATGCTGGCACTGTCATCTTGAACCTGGAACATTTGATCATTTGTTATTCTATTGTCCATTCATTCTTGCTTTTTGAAAATCAATATGGGGTCAAATAAATAATGTGTTAGAAAATCCAGTGGCATTATCCTATGACGCTGTATTGTTTGGCATGTCTGTTTTTACTGTTTGAAATATTTTTATTAATCAGAAAAATTATTGAACAGACAGTACAGGCAAGCAATCAATGTTTGGCATGTCAAAAGCCAAATATCCTCCAATAATAATAGGCTTTTGCTCATTATGACAGGGGTTGCCATACAACAGATTACAAATAACTGGAAAAATTGGAAGAGGCTGAATTACAGTTTTTGGTGGAACTCTTTATGCCACATATTCAAAATGGAAAGGATAATTACTATACAGCAGGGAAATTTAAAAAAATTTCAGGTTATTTGGGAGCCATTAACAAAATATTGTAAACACTGAAAGTACTCTATAGAATAAACATTAATTTTTTTCCCCCTTTGGTTCATATACGTCCAGGGGGGGTGGGGGGGATGGGAATATTTTATGGTTTCTCTTACTTATGAATAACTATAGGATACAAGGATCTTACAGATCATGCGGCCGTTTCTCTGCACCTACTCATCTCTGCTCCTCGCAAAGAATCCTCCTCTTGGAGACTAAATAATACTTTACTCTTAGACACTGAAATAGCTGAAAAAATCAAATCCTTTACTACTGAATTCTTTGAATTCAATTCGAAGGATCCTGAGGTCTGCCCTTCCATTGTCTGGGAGGCTTACAAAGCTTCAATTAGAGGCGAATTGATTAAATTTGCCTCCTGGAAAAAGAAACAATCCATGCAAAAAGAGAAAGACTTAGAATCCTCTATCAAAACACTAGAGTTACAACATATGTCTGCCCATTTACATGACCCGTCTATACAACAACGTATCCAAAACCTTAAATATGAATACAATACTTTGGTTTCGTGTACAGCTAGGCGAGATATTTTTATCTCAACCTCAGGTCACTACATGGGCGACAACCTTATGGGTCGTCCTTTGGCCAGATATCTTAAAAATAAATCTAAACGTCTGCACATAACAGCTGTTCATGACCCACTAGGGCAGTTGGTCAAGACTAGATCTCTGATTTCTTCTCAATTTGAACAATTTTATGCTACCTTGTACAAATCCAAACATTCTGCCTCTGATTCTGAGATAGACTCCTTTCTTGCTACTCCGGTTCACCCGTCTTTATCAGATTCTGTAAAATTGGAGCTTGACTCTCCTATAACTATATCTGAGATAGAAACTGCAATTTCGTCCCTGCCCAATGGTAAAGCCCCGGGTCCCGATGGCTTCATTAACGAGTTTTTTAAACAATTCCGAACTCTTTTGGCCCCCCACCTTCATAAGTACTACGAATTTCTTCACTCCACTCCGGATAAACAATTTAATTTTACTGAAGCTACTATTGTTGTCATTCCCAAGCCTGATAGAGACCCCACTCTGGTTAAAAATTTTCACCCCATCTCTCTCCTTAATTTAGACTATAAGATTATGGCAAAACTTCTGTCACTGAGACTAAACAAAGCTATCCCTTCTCTAATCCACAATGATCAAGTAGGATTTATTAAACAAAGATACATAGGTGACAATCTACGCCTCTTCCACCATATTAATGCTCATGATAAAACTCTTTCAGATCCTGTAGTTGGCCTGGCCATTGACGCTGAAAAGGCCTTCGATCGCATGGAATGGCCATTTCTTTTCCGAATCTTGAAATGGTATAATTTTGGTCCATTCTTCACGGAGTGGATTGAAACCTTGTACCATCAACCCACAGCCCGCATTTTAATTAATAACTCCCTTTCTAACAAGTTCTCACTTCACAGAGGTACTCATCAAGGCTGCCCACTTTCACCTTTATTATTTAATCTGGCTCTGGAACCTCTCCTTTCTGCCATTCGTCAATGCCCCAAAATTAAAGGTATTTCCACTTCCACTCGTCACATCAAGTTAGCGGCATATGCTGATGATGTCATTCTCTTTATTCGTGACCCTGCTGACTCCCTTCCTGCTCTCGTTAACATCGTCTCTCAGTACTCCCTCCTATCTGGATACTCAGTCAATTGGGAGAAATCAGAGATTTTTCCTCTTAATGATCATATTTCTCCCTCAGATCTCACTCAATTCCCTTTTCCATGGGCTCATGGGGCTGTGAAGTACCTGGGTGTTTTAATTCATAAAGATCCAATTCATGCTCAAGATCTAAATTTGTCTAAAATTAAAAACTTAGTCCTAAGCACAACAGCTCGCTGGTCTCCACTATATCTGTCTTGGTGGGACAGGATTGCTTCTATTAAAATGACTCTTGCCCCTCAAATAAATTATACCCTTTCAATGCTCCCATCTTTGTGTAGAAAAGCATTTTTTCATTGGCTGAATAAGAAAATATCTGAATTTGTTTGGAACAAAAAAAAGCCTCGTATTGCTCTCGCTAAATTGAAAGCTTCTAAAGTTCATGGTGGTTTAAATTTACCAGATTTTTATTTTTACTATATTGTATCAATGGCCAAATATGGAGCTTATTGGATCACTGATCCATACCCCCAGGATCCTCCAGCCTGGTTCGAGATGGAACGCTTTATATGTACACCTTTGCATGTTTCTTGCTTGGCAACTATCCCAGTCCCTAGACAATTGAGGAAATATCCCTTGTTGAGTGCAACGCAGCATGCTCTTCACTTATTAGATGAGATAGCAGAAATTTCAATTAAAGGCAGCCCATTCATGTCCATTTGGAATAACCCCAAACTTCAAAAAAAAGGGAAGTAATTTTCATGGAAAAGATGGCAGCGGGCTGGGTTGTGGTTTCCTCATCAAATAATTACTCTAACTACTCCTGTTCCCTTTGAAACTCTCTGCTCTACCCATTCGTTACCTCCTTCTACATATTCTCAATGGCTTTCCCTTACTGGAGCGATATCCTCTCTGTCTCTACGATTTGATTTTGGGTCATCCATTCACACTATACGCCACTGGTCCACATTGGCTATATCGAAAGGTAAAGCAATATCTTTATTTTAAGAGACAATTCCTTTACCTTCTCCTCTCATTCAGTGAAACACTGGGACTCTATGCTGACAACACCGCTCTCTGATATTGACTGGGACCTATTTTGGACATCGACGAATCGTCCTCTATTATCAGCCAGAGTTTCCCAGTCAATGTTCTTCATCATGTGGAATGCAGTATGGATGTGGAAAGCTAACCTAAAACAGGACTCGATATGTTGGAACTGTGCGAAAGAATCCGGAACTCTTGATCATATGCTTTTCCACTGTACTCCAGTCCACTCCTTCTGGACTCGCATTTGGGATACCATAAAACACACTACTGACTGCTCGACTGAAATCTCCTTGGACATTATAATTCTTCGATCTCAACATCCATGCTTTGCTCTTTCGAACTGTCCTCCTAAACTTATTGATACTATGTTTGTGACTGCCCTTATGCACATCTTGAAAAATTGGAAGACCTCTTCGCTATTAGATTACACCTTTTGGTGGAACTCTTTAAGCATGTATCACAAATTCGAATCATATGCATATGAAAAGAGAAACATAGCTCGACTTTCCATGAACTTATTGCCATGCAATTCACCCTGGAAATTTTTAGATTCCTATGTTCGCTCGACCTCATAGACACTCCTGTCTTCTTCTCCTTCTTCTGCCCCTCTGCTCTCTTTCCCTTTTCATTTTGTTCTTACCCTTTTCTTTTCCTTCCTTTTGCCTCTCTTATTCATTTATAGACATTTCAGACTCTCTGTTTTTTCTATAATGTTGATTTGCTTACTATGGACTGTACTTGACTTGGTGCTATGTTCGATGATGTTGCTTAGATGTCTTGGCTTTGTCTTGTACTTGGGCTTGTATTTGGATTTATATCTGGACTGCCTTTTCCACTTTTGTACTTTTGTATTTTTTCTTAAAACTTAATAAAAAGTATTGAACTAAAAAAAAAAAAAAAAAGGATACAAGGGAGAGGGATTATTCGATATAGTTTAGAATTTGATGATATATTAAGTGTGATTTAAGTATAAATGATTATATTATATGTTACACTTACTGGGAGCTTTAAAAATGAATAAAGATTAATTAATATAATAAGTTATGGGGAGGGGGAAATGATTGTTTTTATGTATTAATTGTGTATTTAAAGTGCCTTCTTTGTAGTGTTTATATTTAAATTAATTGTATGGCACTGTCAAAGTTTGAAAATCAATAAAGATTAATACAAAAAACCCAATTTAGCCTATTGAATTGATTTTTCTAATCAATTCGATTCAGTTTTCCCACCCAATAGGGCATTTTTTTTCAAATGTCCTGGCGGGTTTATTTTGTTGCCCCCTTTGCTCTCTCCAGCCCAATGTTGGCACTGTAGTGTAAACAAAATAGACTTTTCTTCTCTCTGTGATAGATGCACTAAGGAGGATCAGTAAGACCGTGTGGATCTGCTTTGATCCGATTGTTGGCCGATTCAAAAAGAGCTATTGATGCACTAAAAAGCTGCATGCAAATGATTCACGTGGAGTTCATCGTAATCCCCGATTCTCCCATCCAGGAGCAACTCTCACACATGTGCACCTCAAGAAGGACATGGCAGTTCTTGAGAAAGTCCAAAGGAGGGCAACGAAACTGGTAAGAGGGCTGGAAAACTGCCCATACGCCGAGAGGCTGGATAAACTGGGGCTCTTCTCTCTGGAGAAGAGGAGGCTCAGGGGGGATATGATAGAGACCTTCAAAATACTTAGGGGCATAGAGAAGGTGGACAGGGACAGGTTCTTCAGACTAAAAGGGACGGCAGGTACGAGGGGGCACTCAGAGAAACTGAAGGGGGATAGGTTCAAATCAAATGCAAGGAAGTTTTTCTTCACCCAATGGGTCGTGGACACATGGAATGCCCTCCCGGAGGAAGTGATCCGGCAGAGTACAGTACAGGGATTCAAACAGGGATTGGACGGATTCCTGATGGAAAAGGGGATCGTGGGGTATAGACCGCTCACCAGGTCTTGTAGGTGAATGGCCGGAGGGTTAGGACTTTGATGGGAAGATAGGACTTCGATGAGATACCTAGGGGGCAAGGGGGCCCCTTCTGGTGATTCAGGCAGGTCATGACCTGTTGGGCCGCCGCGGGGGCGGACTGCTGGGCGGGATGGACCTGTGGTCTGACCCGGCAGAGGCACTGCTTATGTTCTTATGCAGGGCTGGCAGGGGAAGCCCCAAAAGCGGCCTCCTGCCACTCAGCTGTTCAGGGCAGGAAATTTTTTTTTTTTTTTTAAATGGGCACAGATGCTGTGCATGTATCTACCTCATTAAAAAAAAAAAAAAGCCTTCCCCACCTACCCTCCAAGATAACCCCTGACGAATGCGGCACTAAGAATTCCCCCCTGCTAGCGAAATCAATTTTGGATCGGCAGGCCTGTTAAGGGAAAGAGTTTTACCTCACGCAAAATTGTCATTTCTTTAATAAGACATTAACTATTTTTTCTGCGGCCCTCCAAGTACCTACAAATCCAAAATGTGGCCCTGCAAAGGGTTTGAGTTTGAGACCACTGTTGTAACAGATGAAGTGATTCACTATCCACAAGACCCCTGAGGACATTAGAACTCTGCCATGAAATTCAGTACCAATAACTTTAATGCCAGCTGGGGATTCTCTGATCCTAAGTAAAGCAGCCATATGCCACTCTTAATATTCCTTTGATGATCTGCAGACATCCTATAGTTTTCATTGCCTGACTAAGCAAATTTTGTTGCTAGATTTTAGAGGTTCTTCAGCAATCTGTCTGTGAACACTCAAATTTCTTTTTCATTCTTCTACTGATTTCCTGTATATTTGATGTTGAAATTAAATTAAATGTGAATGTGCATGAGCAGTTTTATTCCACTACACCTCGCATTTCAAGATGGATCCCAAATCATAACTACAGGGTTAGTAAAAAAAAAAAAAAATTAAGTAAACTCCTAGAGGTTTTTTTTTTCCATTTTCTCTGCAACTGATTTGAATTTCAACAAGAAATTTGATGTACTTATTTAGTCATAATACTTAAGTATTAATATCTTAAGCTATCTTGATGTTACTGACATTTTAGCGTTACTACGAGGGGCCGCTGAAAAGTTCTCAGCCCAACCACGAAGAGAACGATGTGGAGCCATGAAACTTACAAGTTATTCCACCCTTTTCTTGACCCTTTTCGTTATATTGATATGAAGTTTCATGGCTTCACATCATTCTCTTCTTGGTTGGGCTGAGAACTTTTCAGCGGCACCTTGTACCTAGCGATTTTTATGCATTAAAAATGTTTGCACTAAAACGCAGTAAAATAATGTAGCCATTCAAAAGGTATAATTAAACAATGTATTAGAATTTCATAATCATTGTGAATGCTCAAATGGGGGTGTGCGGGGAGGGGGGGAGAATGGTCCGCCCTGGGCAGGGTCTTCCTAAGGGAGCACTCCTCTTCCGCTCTGCCCCCTGCTCCTCTCCTAACTGAATGCGCATACCCCTTGTCTTCCCCGTACCTTTTTTGCTTCCTCAGCACGAGGTTGCTGCCCGCGTCAACATCGGCGCTCTCTCTAACATCACTTCCAGGACCCGTGCCTAGAAAGTGACAAAGGGTGAGCCTAAGTGGACATGTTGCTCATGCTAGAGAATTTAAAAAGGGAAGGGAGTACATGAGCAGCAGGGGTGGGTGGGGGAGGGGTGCCACCACCCCAGGCGCCGCTCACCTTTTCTATGTCACTGGCTCAAAGTGTCCACCCTCAGCTTTAACACAGGCCTTCAGTGGCTTTGGGAATTATTTATTTATTTATTTATAAATGTCAACTTACTTATCAAGCATACAAACTTGTACAGAAAGAAATTGAACTTAGATCATATTCAAAAAGAAAATACATTGGCTATAAGCCATCAAGTACTGTATAAGACAGTTTACATTTAGGTTCGATTTACCCAAGTCCACATAGATCCAAGATTTACTATTGGTGAGAAATTAAAAAAATACAATAGAAACAAGAACTTGAAGCTGAGAGCAAAATGTAATACAAACTTTCTTCTAACGAGCTTAAGATTTTTTAAAGATTTTTCTTTTCCCAGTCGGGTGAATGACAGGAAAGAAGTTAGTCGAAATGGTTCAAAGAAAACATACTTATTTGTTTGGTGATGCACTTACAGGGGTGACGCAAATAAAAAAGTAGCCCCCAATGCTAAGACTCCTGGCTTATGTAAAAGTTATCTGAAGCTGTCTGTTCCTTTTGTCAATGTCAGTCTGCTGTACTTGCCTTCCTCATTGGCAGTTGCTAGGCTACAGTAACTCCCTCCTCCCCTGTATTCTATTCGACAGGCTGCAGGGGGAGTTGGGAGCAGTAACTAAGATACAAAAACACTTCCTCCCTGTGTTTTCCTGTAGCTCTGTAGCATGGAGTTTGCTTCCTTAGATCGATAATAGTTTTACAGGGAAAAATATTGGGGTGCTCAGGTATCCAAAGCACCCACAGAACTGGTACCTAGTTACATGTGTATTTTATAGAATATTACAATGGCATGCATCACTTGGTGCACCTAGCCATGTCAACTTACAACTGCCATCGATGTGTGCCTAAACTTTGGCGCACCAGTGACGACTTACCTTAGTATTCTATAATGGAATTTTAGTACCATAATGCCATTAGAGAACTGGTGCTAAGCAAACATTATGGGGGCATTATGGGGGGTTTGGGGGATTGTAACCCTCCACATTTTACTGTAAACTGAACTTTTTCCCTAAAAACAGGGAAAAAGTGAAGTTTTCAGTAAAATGTGGGGGGTTACAACCCCCCACAACGCCCCCACAACACGGCGCGATGTCTATTAAGTAAAGGGGGGGAGGTTCCCCCCCCCACGCTCCCCTGTTGGAGCACTAAAAACAGTAATTTAGAGCGGTGCAGCGGTGCGCGCTGCGCTCAATTGTGATATTATGATACCTAGACCAGAGCTTTCCAAACTATATCATCTAGATGGGATGACAAAAGTTGCCTTTGGAGTCATGACTAGAGAATGGCATGGGGATAAATTTGTACCCATCCCCACAGGAACTCAATTGCCCAGTCCTGTCCCTGTGAGTTTTGTCACTATCCCTACCCCATTCCTGTAAGCTCTGCCTTAACCACACAAGCCTCGAATACTTATGATTTTAAAGTGTTTGAGGCTTGTGCAGATGAGGACAGAGCTTGCAGGAATGAGGCAGGGGCAGGAAAAGAACTCACCAGGACAGGATGGGAAAATGAGTTTCTGCAGGGACGGGGAAAAATGTGTCCCTGTGTCATTCTCTAGTCATGACCTAGGTGGGCTCTCCATAGGTACATCATTGTTCTTTATCTCTGAAGGGGGGAGGAGGGGAGGAATTTCACACAATTTTAGTTTGGGATCACACAAAAAGATTGGAAAGCATTGGCCTAGGTTGAGATGCTTGTAAGTGAAAGTGAGAGAAAGTATAAGATTTAGAGAGTACAAGTGTAAGGGCATCATGGAATGACCGTTTGCATTTGAGTTCATTGAACTAAACATACTCTGCTGTGAAAGTTCTTCTCCTGCCAATTAGTTTTGATGTTTCATTTCCCAACAGAACAGTGTGGGAAGGATTCCGCAAACCTCGGGAATGTTAGCTATTTCTTCTGGTTTAGAACAAGAGGCCATCACTGCTTCCCCCACCTCCCCACTCCATGCTGCCAAGAATCCTAAGGATTATAAGTCTCAGGGGTTCTATCACAGGTTGTTCTACATTTACAAGTCTCTGGACTGCATCACAGACTCTAGCTTAGAAGTCTGGCAGAGGAATGTCATGGATACACATCCTATTCCTTTCCAGTAAAAAGGGGGGTGGGGAAGGGGTTGACCCTGCTCATTTGGGCCTCCAGCTCATCTGGAACCTTTCTTAAGAAGGACCATGAGCCTCCTCTCACAGCTACCCAGAGACAATTGCCCTTTCTTTCTATTCCCTCAACTGTCTTCCTTTATAAGCCAGCTATCATAGTGATAGAACCCAGTACACATGTACACTCTGATGTAAGCTCTTAGGTCATGCTATAGTGCAACGGTTGGACTACCTCCCATGTGGGATTATGAACACCCTCTCACAGCAATTCTCAGCATCTCTTACCTCTGCATCTGCCTCCTTTTATAAAGTCTGAACTGTTCAGCAAAGGAAAAAAATAAATCAGAGACTACAGGGCCCCATGGCACGGGGACCGTTTACCGCGATAAACTACGGTCACTGCAGTAAATCCACAGGAATGGAGAAATTTGCAACTGGTTTACTGCAGGAATGGGGACAAGACCTTTCACCGCCCCGCGGGAGCAGTGAAAATTCTTGCTACTGTAGTAAAAAAAATTGCACCCGTGCCAGACTTGGCATCTCCTCCTCAGCTCCTCTTGGGCCTATTTTTCCTTCAGGAGCCAGCCATGCCACAATGAAGACAGAAGGAACCCAAAACCAAAGCCTGAGAAGAATAAAATTACCAGACAACAAAAGGTAGAAAAAAAATTTATTTTATATTTTGTGATTAGAATATTTCAGATTTGAAATAGGTATCCTGCTAGAGCTGGTATTAGACATAACTGGGAACCGCAAAGCCCAGGCTGTGCTTCTGTAGCTTCCAGCTGGCTTAGGGCTCTCTCTCTGACCAGGGGACAGTTGCCCCAGTTGCTCTCCCCTAACACTATTCCTGCCATGTGCGACTGAAGTATTCTGTTAGTTGATTTTTTTTGTGTGTGCAGCATTCTGTAGTAATTTGGGTTGTTCAGTTTTCACAATAGTGGAGGGGCTATTTGTGAGAGGGAGGAGAGACAGGGGTTTTGTTGATCCTTGCTCTGCATTATTTGTGTTTATAAAATGACAATTGTACAGAATATTGTCTCTTTTTATACTTTAATAAAATGAGTTCAGTATAAAATCATAACTATTCGAGCCTTGTATGGATGAGATCTGACAATTTGCAGGGCAGGGATGGGGACCGAGCTTGCAGGACGGGGACTGAGCTTGCGGGGACGGGGCAGGGATGGGGCCTCGACTCGTAGGGACAAGGCAGTGGGAGGGGCGGAGATGGGGCAGGAACAGTGAAAAATTTTTTCCCCACATCATTCTCTACTCAGATTCTAGACTGAAACCGACAAAGAAGGCGTCGGATGCAAGTAAGAAGCACTGTAGATAGGGTGACATGCTCAAAGCACAGGGTATGGGGGTGGACCTTCAGTTCTACCCCCAATGCCAAGAAAAAAAACATGGCTTCCAATGTAGATAGCAGAATACAAGAGATCAATAGGTGGAGGAGTTGTCTAGTGGTTAGAGCTGTAGCCTCAGTACCATGAGGTTGCAGGCTCAAGCCCAGCGCTACTCTTTGTGACCCTGAACAAGTCACAAACACTCCATTGCTCCAGGTACATTATTCAGATTATGCGCCCACTGGGACATACGGTATAAACGCGTAGGACGTCTATCTGAACAGGCACTGGATTGGCTGTAGTCACGTATAAATTACGCTGAGAAACGTCATAAAAACATAAGAATTGCCGCTGCTGGGTCAGACCAGTGGTCCATTGTGCCTAGAAGTCCGCTTCCGCGGTGGCCCTTAGGTCAAAGACCAGTGCCCTAACTAAGACTTGCCTTACCAGCGTACGTTCTGGCTCAGCAGGAACTTGTCTAACTTCATCTTGTATCCCTGGAGGGTGTTTTCCCCTATAACAGCCTTCGGAAGAGCGTTCCAGTTTTTCACCACTCTCTGGGTGAAGAAGAACTTCCTTACGTTTGTACAGAATCTATCCCCTTTTAACTTTAGAGAGTGCCCTCTCGTTCTCCCTACCTTGAAGAGGGTGAACAACCTGTCTTTATCTACTAAGTCTATTCCTTTCATTATCTTGAATGTTTCGATCATGTCCCCTCTGTCTCCTCTTTTCTTTTTTTTGTAACTGTTTATTTATAACAAGAGAGAAACATCACAGCAAAACATCAGGAATATCCAACTACAATACAGGCAGGCAATCTGCAAATCAACAAATCTCCTGATGTCTCCCCCCCACCCCCTCCCCCCCCCTAGTGACAGCCCCCTGCTCCCCCCAAAAAACCCAAGAACACCACCAATAGGCACAATTACACCCCAACGTGAGGAAAAGTAGAAAAATCAGAAAAGAAGTGGTCCTAAAGTCACAGACCCCCAGAAACCCCAGAAAGAGCCCCAAGAAGACACACCCCCACAAAACCCCTCCGGCCGAAGCCAATAACTCAGCTGACAACAGAACTATTCATCCCCAAACCTTCCATTGCCAGGTATCTCCCCCAAATATCGTGATATTGCTGCCATTTTCTAGTCAACAGGGCCGAGAGCCGATATTTCTCACACACCCATCCCAATTTCTCTCGCACCAGAGCCAAAGTAGGTGAAGCAGTACTGCGCCAGTGTTGAGCCACAGTCAGCCTAGCCGCTGTAAAAGCCAAGCGCACCAATCTATCCTGGGTGTCATCTACCCCTCCAGAGGGAAACCCCAACAAGGCCACCTCAGCTCTTTTCGCGAGAGGCACTTGAAGGAGAGCCCCCACATACTTAAACACCTGGCTCCAGAAGTCTTGAATGGAGGGGCAACTCCACCACATATGAAAGAATGTTCCCCGCTGCCCACATCCCCTCCAGCAGAATGCTGTGCCCTTAGCGGACATCTTGCTCAAAGTCACTGGGGTGAGATACCAGCGCACCAGCATTTTAATCGCATTCTCCACCAACATAGGGGCCACAGCTAAATGATGTATCCTATACGAAATAGTTTCCCACAGAGATGCCTCAAACACCTGCCCCAAGTCCTCTTCCCAAGCCAGTAAATACGCAGGCTTCCGGCCTTTATCCTGATGCACCCATTTATACAGCAGCGAAATGCAACCTCTACGCACTGGGGACCCCAAAAGCTGCTCAAAGTCAGAACAGCTATAAGCTGCAACATCTGCCCTTTTAGCCTTCTGCAAATAACTTTTCACTTGCAGATACGGGAAGAGGTCCTTAGAATCAAGCTGATAAAGCTTTTGGATCTCTGGAAAAGCACGAATGGACTCTCCCTCTATAAATTGGCCAAAGTACTGCAACCCTTTCCTTGCCCACCGCACAAATATCCCCCCATCTCTGCCCGGTACGAAATCAGAGGCAGTGCACAATGGTAAATGATGCAACCCCTTACTACAACCCAAGAGTTTGCCCGCCTCTCCCTTCCACACCCTCATTGTCCAATTAGTAAACGGGTTAGAAATACTTCCCAACTCCCGTGCCCCCAAGTCCCCCCACATAAGCGACCCTAGGGTTCGAGCCCCCCCCGAGCCACTCAAACCTCCCTGTTCTACCTGCACCCACAACTTCAAAGATGGCGCATGCCACTCCACTCCCGCTCGGAGTTGAGCCGCGCGGTAGTAATGCTCCAAATGGGGGAGTCCCAGACCCCCTTCCGCTTTAAACTTGAACATGGCCCATTGAGCCACCCTGGGTCGTCTACCTCCCCACACGAATCGTAAAAGGTTCCGCTGCCATCGGAGAAGATACTGTCTAGGGACCTCAATAGGTAAAACCTGAAAAAAATACAAGAACTTTGGCAGTACCAACATCCTAATAACCTCCATGCGCCCCATCCAAGACACATATAAGGAGGCCCACCGATCCATATCCCGAGCTAGGGACGCTACCAAAGGAATATAGTTAAGCTGGAATAGGGATGTCCAATCCACCCCCAACTGAATACCCAGATATCGTATAGGGCCCTTGACCCAGCGAAAGGGCACCACCCTCTGAATACCCGGAATATCCACTACCGGGACAGATATATTAAGGATCTCTGTTTTTGTCATATTGGCTTTAAAGCCTGATAAAGCCCCATAGTCTGTCATAAGATCCTGAAGGGATCTAAGGGATTCCGCCGAGCCCTCCACAATTGCTAAAATATCGTCAGCAAATAAGGACAATTTATGCTCACCCCCTTGAACCCGTACGCCCTTCACCCCAGAGGCTAGTCGGATCTTTTGCGCCAGAGGCTCAATCACCAAAGCAAAAAGCAAAGGTGAGAGCGGACAACCCTGTCTCGTTCCCCGCCTGAGCTCAAAAGGAGCAGAGTAGACCCCATTAATTTTCACACACGCCAGAGGCCCGTTATACAAAGACAGAATCCAAGACACATATCTGGCCCCCAGACCTACATGGTGAAGAACTGCCTCCATAAAACGCCAGTCCACGCGGTCAAAGGCCTTCTCGGCATCCACCGCCACCGCTACCCAAGGACCGCCACTGCGTCGGGCCTGCCAAATCAAATTCAAGACTTTGCGGATTCCATCTGCCGCCTGCCTTCCCCCTATGAATCCCACCTGATCTGGGTGAATAAGTGTCGGCATGTGAGGGGATAAACGATCAGCCAGCACTCGAGCCAGAATTTTGGTATCAATACCCAACAGTGAGATAGGCCTGTAGCTCCCACACTGAGTGGCATCCTTCCCTGGCTTTGGTAAAATCGTGATCCCAGCCAGCCGCATATAAAAGGGCAATTGGTCTCCCTCTCTCAGATTATTGTATAAACGCACCAACAACGGAGCCACCAATGTAGACATCTTCTTATAAAACAACCCCGTGAACCCATCTAAGCCCGGTGATTTCCCCGGTCTCAATTGTCTAATCACAGTATGTACCTCCTCCAGCGTAATGTCCTCATCCAGCCCCTGCGCTTCACAGGCCGTAAGGGATGCCAAGCCCAAATCCTGAAGATATTTCCCAATTTCTTCCCCCGACCCCTGACTCTCTGGCGTATAAAGCTGCTGATAGAATTCACGAAATCGTGCATGAATAGCCCCCTCAGCTGTCAATGTTTGTCCCGAGCCATCCTTAATAGCCATAATATTAGACTGCGTCTGCTGCAGGCGCAGACGATGAGCCAGCAATTTCCCCGCTCTATTACCAGATTCAAAGAACCTTAAACGAAGACGTTCAAGATTGAATTGAATCTCCTCATCCTCCATCTTCCCCAATTCCGCCCGAACTTCCCTTATCCGAATCCCAATGGGAGCTCCCCCCTGGCCCCTCTTATGTTGATCTACCAGTTGACGTAAAGTCTCTCTCAGACTCCTTTCCTTTTGCAATTGAAGCCTCTTTTTATGAGCGGCCATAGAAATAAGCTCCCCCCGCAGTACGGCCTTCAAGCTTTCCCATATAGTTATCGGCGAGTAGGAATCAACATTATTATGCTCCAAAAAGTCCTCAATAACCTGTTCCACCTTGCGGACCATCTGCGGATCTTTCAATAAACTATCATTCAATCTCCAGTAGTGATCCCCTACTCTCGAAGCTCCCCATCGCACATCCATCCAAATGGGAGCATGATCTGACCAGCCAATGTCCCCAATGGAGGACCCCATTAGTCTACCCCCCCATCCCTTATCCAGATACAGCATGTCAATTCTAGTATAGACCCCATGAACAGGGGAATAGTACGTATAATCTTTATCCATGCAATGCTGAGATCTCCACCCATCTACAATATTGAGTACGTCAACCAAGTGTTTAAGGCGTTTCCTATCGGACTTAAGCCGGTCCCCTCCAACCCCCGTGGAATCCCACCTGGGATCCATAACTAAATTAAAATCCCCTCCCACAATCACCGACCCCTTCTTAACCTGCAGTACCTTGGCCAATACCTCATCGAAAAAAGAACCCTGTTTAGAATTCGGGGCATATACATTCACCAGGGTGACTACCTCCCCGTTTATCTGCCCCACCCAAATCACCCAACGCCCCCGCTCATCCCTCCATTCCCGTTCAGGCACGATCTTAAGACGTTTAGCAAACAAAATGCCCACCCCTGCCTTTTTCCTTTCTATCCTATTAGAGGCCCAGACCCTTCCCGGATATTCTCTATACTGTACCAGCCTCTCCCCAGGACGCACAAAATGCGTTTCCTGAATGAAGCTGATATCAATACGCAGCCTTTTCAACTCCTTCAACAAAAGCTGGCGTTTACGTGGCATATTGAGGCCCTTAACATTGAAACTGCCCAATCTCAAAGAATCAGGTCCCATGACCCAAGAATCCTACCCCACACCCTGCATCTCTCTTCCCCTTCCCCCCACTCCAGATCCAAAAGCCCATGCTGTCACCTACCCATCCCCCTATCCCCACCCCCCACCAGCCCCACCCCCCTCCCAACCCTACCCACATCCACCTACTCCTCAGCCCTTCCATGACCCCGGGTGACCCCCCCCCCCGCTCATGAACCCCTCATCCATTCCCCCTCCCCTCCCCAGCCCCCCAACAAGCATTCATCCTCAGTCTCACTCCCATAGGCACCCTCTCACACTCACCCCCATGAAGAAAGCCCCTCACATCCAACCCCCATACAGTCCCAGCCACACAACTGTCCAGTCAAGGCATTGACAGTCCCAATTGTCCAAGTGCAGCCAAACAGGATCCGCCATCGTTCACTCGCCACTGCTCACTCGCCAGTGCCATTGGAAGGTCCCGCTCCGCCTCTTCCACATGGTTCCTCCACCGCTCGACCACCAACACCCGGCTTTCGGGACCTGGTCACACGCTCTCTCCAGCGAAATTTCTCTGACTGCTGGGTCCCTTGCCGGTCCGACATCAGGACCTCTCCAGTAGGGATCCCCTCCTTCCGCAACATTTTGCCAGCCTCCGCTACAGTGGTCACTTTCTTATGGACTCCGTTGATAGTGAAAAGGAGCCCAAAGGGGAACAGCCATCTATATCTGAGGTTGTTCTGCTTCAGGATCATCACGATCGGGCGAAACTCTCTCCTGCGTTGCAAAGTAATAGCAGAAAGGTCCTGAAACACCTCCACTTTATGGGTCTTCCACTCAAACGACCCCAGATCACGGGCCTTGCGCACCATCCGCTCCTTGTCTGCATAATTGTGGAGACATGCAATAATGTCCCTTGGATAGTCATCTCGCTTGGGTCCCAGTGTGCGATGAGCCCGGTCCACTTTCAAGACCCCACTGGGCTCTCCGCCGTCGTCAGCCATGGAGAAGAGAGAGTGATATATCTCCTGCACCACCATCACCGCATCTGCAAAATTCGCCGATTCTGGTACACCGCGGATGCGGACATTATTCCGGCGGGACCGGTTCTCCAAATCCTCCACCCGGTGGTAACAGTCCTGCCAGTCCTTTTGGGCTGCCTCAAATGCCCCACTCAAATTTTGTACCACCTCCTCCTGCTCCCCCATTCTCCTTTCAGTCTCCTCCACTCTCCCCATGAGGTCGGCTATGTCCTTCTTGATTTCTTTCACTGCATCCCGGATTTTCCCTTTGACTCCAGCAACTTCCTGCTTAATGTCGCAGACCCATTGCTGGAGGTCTGCTTTAGTCACAGCTGCGGAAGATGATTCCATTCTCCGCAGTCTCGGAGAAGACCCCCTCTCCGACTCTTCATCGGACCCGCTCTCCCCGGACTCACGCTGGGACGCGCACGAGGCTCCACGCGACTGACGCAGGCCGCTCTTTTCTGGCGCCTTCTCGTGCGGTCTCCCTTCGTCGGGTTTCTTTTTAGACGGCATATTCTGATGCCGCTCCGCTGCACTCGCACCGCGCACCGAGTACCCCGCTCACTACCGCGGCTTGCCTGCTCCTGATCGGGGGAACGTTCGCTCGGGGATCAGAGCTCCGGCTCTAACCCGCCATTCAGGGTGGTGACGTCACCCGACTCTGTCTCCTCTTTTCAAGGGAGAAGAGGCCCAGTTTCTCTAACCTCTCGCAGTACGACAACTCCTCCAGCCCCTTAACCATTTTAGTCGCTTTTCTCTGGACCCTTTCGAGTAGTACTGTGTCCTTCTTCATGTACGGCGACCAGTGCTGGACGCAGTATTCTAGGTGGGGTTGTACCATGGCCCGGTACAGCAGTATGATAACCTTCTCTGATCTGTTCATGATCCCCTTCTTAATCATTCCTAGCATCCTGTTCGCCCTTTTCACCGCTGACATGCATTGAGCGGACGGCTTCATCGACTTGTCAACCAGTACTCCCAAGCCTCTTTCCTGGGGGGGTCTCTCCGAGTACTGCACCACACATCCTATATTCGGGTATAAGATTTTTGTTACTGACATGCATCACCTTACACTTATCCACGTTAAACCTCATTTGCCCTGTCGCGGCCCATTTCTCGAGCGTGTTTATGTCCCGTTGCAGATCTTTGCAATCCTTCTGCGTCTTCACTACTCTGCATAACTTTGTATCGTCTGCAAATTTTATCACCTCGTTCGTCGTACCAGTTTCCAGGTCATTTATAAATATGTTGTAGAGCACGGGTCCATGCACCGAACCCTGCGGCGCTCCACTCATACATGTATATACCGAGAGAAACAGAGTGAAGTCATGCCACAGTGAGTAACTTAGGCCCTCTTTTACTAAAGTGCGCTAACCGACTAGCGCATTGAACGCTAATGCATGCATGTTAAGTCTATGGACACGTTAGCGTTTAGCATGCGCTAATTCGATTAGCGCTCGCTAATCAGTTACTACAACTTAGTAAAAGAGGGGTTTCGTTTTTTATTTTTATTTGTATTTTGTGTTAGCTAGTAGATTTGAATAGCTAATGTTTTTTTGTAAAACACAGAGAGAAAACTGGTGAAGCCTTATTGAGTCCTGAAGAAGCGGCTGAAGAGCCGTGAAATGTTGACATAACTCACCGATTTAAACAGCTGACATAAGATATATTTTTCACATATAAGAATATCTTTGAATATAGTAATCTCTAGTGTGCGGTGAATAATTGAATTACACTGATACTATATGACTAAACCATTGAATGAAATTTTTTTTTTTTGGCCAATGATGTGGTTGGAGGTTGGTAAGGCATAATTTGCTCACTACGTTCCTGAGGCTTTTTCTTTCATTCAGAGTGGTTAATCAGCTTTTCTCGTGGGATGCAGTTTTGATTTTTGTATTAAAAAAAAATATCTGTACATCTTTATAGAATGATATGAGTCTCAGGTGGTGTTTTTGAGGGTCATTAAAAGCAATGCTTATTAAATTTAAGCTATTTGAATGAGAACAGCAAGTGGAACAAGAAAATATTGATCCACCATCAATGATAATTGATTGAATGCTCTCATTATGAAAAAGGACTGATACCAATAGATGCTGTATTGAAATTCATCTTTATAGAATAGCATTTAGTAAAATGTATGCATAATTCCAAATTGTTGTCAACGCCAATAATTGATAGCACCCAATTGGCTCGTTCAATTAAATTCCACATACAATTGGGCATGCTTAATTTTGAGCATCATATATAGAATTTGGGGGAATATGTCATTTAGTTCCTTTGCTCCTAAATTGTGGAAACTTTTGCCATTAGATAATTAGAAATTCTAGCAAGTTAGATGTAAAGCTTTAATAAGGTAGGTCAATAGAGAATTAAAGTTTACTATGAAGAGAAAAACTAATAAGAACTTTTCCAATTACAGCTGAAACAAAAAAGCTGTGAAGGAGGTAGTTGGACTAAGAGAAATAAAAGGGGAACTCAAGGAGAACACGATACTGAAAGACACTTGTTATACTGAATTTTGAAGATGTAATGGAGCAAATTGACAAATTAAAGAATAACAAATTGCTTGGGTTGGATGGTATACACCCTAGAGTTCTTCAAGGACTCAAAAATGAAATTATGGTCCTATTACTAATCATCTGTATTAGTACACAATATTCAGCTAAGATACCTGAGAATTAGAATGTGACCAGTGTAATGCCAATTTCTACAGGAGCCTGTGGAGAGTGATCTGGAAAATTATAGGCTTACGAGCCTGCCATCTATGCCAAGCAAAATGATAAATGCTATTATGGAAAACAAAATTACTGAATATTATGGACAGATATAACTTAATCGAACAGAGCCAACATGGATGTAGCAAAGGGAAGTATTGCTTTACTAATCTGTTGAACTTTTTGAATGTGCTAACGGACATATGGATAAGAGTGAGAGGCTGCGAATGAAATTAAAATATCATGGGATAGGAGGCAATTTCTTGTGGCTAAACTGGCTAAAAAGGTCAGTTTTCTCAGTGGAGAAAAGGATCTGTATTGGGATTGGTGTTCTTTTAATAAGAAGAACATAAGAAGTTGCCTCCGCTGAGGCAGACCAGAGGTCCATCTCACCCAGCGGCTCGCTCCCACGGCGGCCCATCAGGCCCACTGCCTGAACAGTGGTCTCTGACTAATTTATAAATTACCTCTAATCCTATCCCTATAACCTTACCTCTACTCCTATCTGTACCCCTCAATCCCTTTGTCCTCCAGGTACCTGTCCAGACCTTAAAAAAATATCTTAAAAAGGAGCAATGGCACAAAATTATTTAGTGTTGTTAAGTTACAAGTGTATTGTGAAGATCTGGGGGGGATTGAGCGTCTAAATGGCAGACACAATTTAATGTAGACAAGTATAAAGTGATAACGTTAGAGAAAAGTAATCCTAACTAGGGTGGCAAAATTTGGAGGTGGCATTGGCACAGCAGAGGCTGAGCTAGCTAAATAGGAGTTGGGGTTGCTGATACGGGGCTTTGAGCACCTGTGTGACTCGGGCCTTGTGCGTCCCACCCCCATCAGAAACAGGAAGTTTGAATGAGGCTTTCAGCATGTATGGAGGCTCAAGGTTCCTCACTGGTCATGCTGACTCTGGTTTAGAACCACAGGCCCGAGTGGATGGTGGAATGGTGCAGCTACACCAACAATGAGTGCTAAAAGTGGTGAGATGTTGGACATGTAATGAACAGTGAAAGAGAGAAGGAGATACTAGACACTTTGGGCGGAGTGCGGAAAAGATGATGGTGGACACAGCAGGGAGGGAAGGGGAGATACTAAGAACTTTGGAGGGGGCAGTAGGGAAGAGGCTGTACAGTTGGGGGGGAAGGGAAGGAGATGCTAGGCACGAATGGGGTAAAAGAGGAAAAAGAAAATGCTGAGAATGAGGGAGAGGACCTTGAGTTACCCCTGGAAGGGGGCACATGGTTGAAGATTCACCTAGGGTGTCAAATACCTTTAGGTCTGGTGGTGATTTCCATATTAAGAGTCACCACCTGGGAGAAGAATCTTGGAGCTACGGTGGTAATATGTTGAAATCCTCATTTCAGCATGCAGTGGCAATTAAATGTACAAGCAGAATGTTATGAATTATTTGGAAAGGTATGGATGATAAAACAGAAAAAGGATGTTGTAAAACTCAGTTTCAGTATGATATTGATTTTATATGGTAATCCACATTGAATGGCTGTCGGGAATACCAGTATCTAAATGATTATAAATAAATCTCTGCGTTGATTCAGAGTGCAACTGTACCTTGAGTACTGTATGCAATTATGGTTACGAGAAACCAAAAAAACACTGTGGAATGATGATGTTCCTGAAATAGACTTTACTGACGTTTTTAATAGTTCCAAAAGTCAACGTAACAATCCACATAAAAACCTTAAGGACCTAGTCCGCTGAGAGGGGAGAAGGGGAGGCAGAGAAGGTGCAGGGGGGCAGAGAGGAGGACAGGTGCCTACGCCCTCACCAAGAAGGTGCCCGGGGCAGACCACCCCCCTTATTACTCCACTGATTGGTACCCTCAGGTACACAAGAGTTTCCAAGCCAGTGAAAATACACTGGCAGAGTAATATAATATAAGACTGCATATAACATAACGTAACTTATAGCAACCATGGAATGAAGATATGTGATGTAAGAGTTGGAGAGTTGCATCAGAAAGTAGGGAGGGAGGGAGTCAGTAGATGTCTCAGATGAGTTAGTCTTAGAAACCATAGATTGCAATGGTATTTGGAAAGCTGAGAGAGAGCTACATGGAATGGATATCAGAGGCTGATGTGGAGGGTGTTAAGATGGAGGGCTGGAGATCAATTATTTTCTTAGTAAATGTGGATGCAATATCATCCACAAAGGCAAGGTTTTGAGGTGAATTTGTAACTTGCTTAGAAATCTTGAAAAGATGAGAAGGCTCGGGGTCCATGCGGAGAAGATAAATAGCAGCCAATGTGGTTAAGGGCTAAATACTGACTCAACTGCATAAGTTTCAGTGGACAGACTTGGCCCAGCATTGAATATCTGGGAATATAGCCAGTGGCAAGACATAAAAACGCTGACTGCTCCCAGCTGAATATTGGCCAGTATGTATCTTTGGATATGAAAAATAAAGAATGAATCCACTTTTTAAGATCCTGCTAGGAACCATGACCTGAAGTGGCTGCTCTTGAAGACAGAATCTTTTACTACTTGGGATCTAGCTAGGTACTTGAGACCTGGATTGGCCAGTATGGCAATTCTTATGTTCTTATGATCTTTGGTCTGACAAGTGTATGGCCTACCGAGGGGCATTTTCGATATGAGGTCCAAATCTGAGTTTGGAAGTTTTGCGGAACATACACAAAACTCCAGTACCAAACATGCACATTTTCAAAACTGCAAAACATATATATTGGTTTTTTGAAAATGGATGTGTTTCTGCTCAATGTGTCTATCTTTTTGAACCATTTGCCCCCCCCCCAAAAAAAAAAAATACATCCAGAACAAAAACTCACAGAACAAACCATTGGGATGTAGGAGGGGCCAGCATTCTTAGTAGACTGGCAACACAGACATTCCAGCAGAGCAGTGGAGTGCCCCAGGAGGTACTGCAGTGAAACTCATATAAAAAGTCCCACATACACATAATAACATAGTAAATGACGACAGATAAAGACCTGAACAGTCCATCCGAGTTTCAAGTTTAAATTTATTTGATATACCGCAAATACAATCACAGTTACTCTAAGCGGTTTATAATAATAATATTAAAAACAAAAAATGAATAAGACATAACAAGGGAGGCAATTAACAAAAACAAAAATACAACCAACATAAAAACAAAAATGGGTACAAAGGGCATAAAGAAAGGGAAGGTTACAATAAAAACAAAAAACAGTTGGGAAACGGAAGGAGTGCAACAAAAGGGAAGGGAAGTCGCAGTGAAATTCTGCCCAAACAATTAACGATATAAGCTAAGAAGTCAAGAAGAAAGGGTGATCCATAGCATGAGTAAAGTACGGAAAAAGGTCAAGAGCGGAAAGCCAAAGAAAAATAGTATGACTTCAATTGCGCCTTAAAAGTCGCTAAAGATTTTTTGATGTGGAGGTAGTAGGGTAAGGAATTCCAAAGGGTGAGAGCCATAACAGAGAAAAAGGAATTCCTATGAACATTGAAAAATAATTGTCGAAATGAAGAGACAATTAGTAACTGTTGCTGAGATGAATGTAATGTTCTTTGTGGTGAATATGGAACCAGAAAATTGTAGAGGAAAGAAGAAAGACCACTAGATAGTATATAGTGAATGAGAATGTTGTATTTGAAAGGAATACGATAAGACACCGGAAGAATATGATTAGATTTTAAAAGTGGTGTAACGTGATCAAACTTAGAACAGTGGTACAGTAATCTGATTGCAGTGTTCTGAACTAACTGAAGCTGGTCTGGCCCATTAGTTATACCCATTAAAAATACATGATTAAATTAACTTGTCTCTTCTTTGATATTTCTGGGTTATAGACTGTAAAGTCCATCTGGTATTCCTCTATGTTTATCCCATGCTTTTTTGAATTCCATCACCGTTTTCCTCTTCACCACTTCCCTAGGGAGGGCATTCCAGGCATCTACCACCCTCTCTGTGAAAAATAATTTCCTAACATTGCTCCTGAATCTTCCTCCCTGCAACCTCAAATTATGCCCTCTAGTTTTATCATTTTCTCCTCGTAGCCCCCTTATATTATATGGTGAGCCCTAAAAAACCTACTGTACTCAATTGTACATCACAATAGTCCTTATTCCTGCAGGTGACACCTATCTATACGTGGGTACAGTGGGATTAGGATGGAGCTTGGAAAGTTCACATCTCCCAGAAAAGTCTCAACAATGTAAACAGCACCCTAATTTGTAATTTTCCTGGCAATGTCCAGTTATCTTCTTTTGTAATCCGCCCAGAACTGCAAAGTATTGGTGGAATAGAAGTCACTAATGTAACGTAATATTCCTCTACAAGCATGGTGATTAGAGTGGAGTATGGGCCTGAGTCTCCATCTCTATGGTTCACTACACCACTCACCAGGCTACTCCAGGAACTTGTTTTCTGCTACATAAGAACATCCTTACTGGGTCAGACCAATGGTCCATCAAGCCCAGTAGCCTGTTCTTACGGTAGCCAATCCAGGTTACTAGTACCTGGCCAAAACCCAAGGAGTAGCAACATTCCATGCTACCAATCCAGGGCAAGCAGTGGCTTCCCCATGTCTGTCTGAACAACAGACTACGGACTTTTCCTCCAGGAAATTGTCCAAACCTTTCTTAAAACCAGCTAGGACTACATCTTTGAGGAGTGGGAGGGGATCAGCAACCACTGGGGAAGTGTGTGTGTGGGGGGGGGGGGGGGAGGGAGATCATACTCTCCAGTGGTCATATAATCAGTTTGGGCATCTTTTTGGCATTTATTTCTTGTTATAACAGATCTAGTCCCAATCCTCTAAATTGTGACCTGGATGTATTCTTAAATGTTTGATTATGGCAGAAAAATATCCAGGTCATAAGCCTGCTTTAATTCCATCCATTCCATGCCTTTTACACCCCTCCTTGATATTTAGACAAACTAGACGAACAGCATGGATACCTGACTGGAAAATAAGTTTTGAAAATAGTGAATTGGAAGGATTTGATGAGAAAAACATCCGTCTGCCCCTTTATGCCACATTTTGGACATATTTCGTTTTTGAAAATGACCCCCACAGTTTGTTAGAAACATAGAAAAATGAATGCAGATAAAGACCATATGGCCTATTCAGTCTTCTCATCTCTGAAATCTACTATCCTTCCTCTTCCCTGGAAATTCTATTTACTTCTCCCAAGCTTTCTTTTTTTTTTTTTAATCTTTATTGATTTTCAAACTTTGCCAGTGCAATATAATTGATTGAACATAAAATACTGCATAAAACGCACTATTAACTACACAAATAATACATAGAACAATCATTTTTTCCCACCCTCCTCCCAATTATTAATACAATATGACATATGATGTGATTACAATATTATAATTAAGTAATTTTAATCCTCAAAATACATTTCCCTCCCCTCACCCACCCACCCTGGAAGCTTTCCTGAATTCAGATAGTCTTCGTCTCCACCACCTCCACTTGAAGGCCATTTTATGAATTGACCACCCTTTCTGTGAAGAATTATTTTCTCACGTTACTCCTTGTAACTGGTTCAAATTCATTAGTATATCAAATCAAAGAAAAAAAAAGTAAATTAAAAAGTATAGTATATGTGTGTGTGGCGGGGGGGGGGGGGGGGTGTGGAGAGGAGGGGAAATGGGCATCCCTCTCTCCCGATGTAAACAAACTGCAGCAAATCTACCTTCTTAAAGATGTGGGGGTTTGCAGGCCAGTGGTTTCTCAACTCAGTCCTGGAGTACCCCCTTGCCAGTCAGGTTTTCAGGATATCCACAATGAATATGCATAAACTTGATTTGCATACACTGCCTCCATTATATGCAAATGTCTTTCATGCATATTCATTGTGGATATCCTGAAAACCTGACTAGCAAGGGGGTACTCCAGGACCGAGTTGAGAAACACTGCTCTATACCTTTAAGAGGGCAAATTCTAGCTTTTTAAAATATTGGTTGCAACCATTTCTCTGCAGCAATGAGCCAAGCAATAGCAACAGAAGCCTGGACCAACATGAATGTTAAGTGGAAAGAGGGAAAGAGAAACTGAGAGGAAAGGAGTGGCCAGGGACAGGATCCTCATGCCTGGCCGAGTTTTGGTTATAATCTATCCCAGATGGTGGAATTTACCAGAGCGGCTTGCAAATGTGCTAATCCAGAAGTGAGATCCATAGGCTGGGTGCTTAGATTTTAAGTAAAACCACCACAAAGGAAACTCATAAATTGTTCAAAGCAGTATATTTAATATATTCACCCTATTATAAAAGTTAGTAATACTGCTTAATAAATAACACAGTCTTCAATTTCTTCAGGAGCCTCAGGGATGCCACCTTTGCTGATTCGACAACTTGTTATTGGCAGGGATTTAAGCATCCTATCGCCACTGGCCCCACTTTATCATCAAACTTATATACATGTATATTCCTTTAATTTATATTCTTAGCAGTTCATTTATAAACAATATATTTCACTTCAGCATCTTTCTCATTTCTTTATCAAGATCAAACAGGGATATATTGTTTATAAATGAACTGCTAAGAATATAAAATAGAGAAATATATATAAGTTTGATGATAAAGTGGGGTTGGTGACAATAGGATGCTTAAATCCCTGCCAATAACAAGTTGTCAAATCAGCAAAGGTGGCATCGCTGAGGCTCCTGAAGCAATTGAAGATTGTGTTATTTAAAGTAATTCTATAAGATTTATTAAGCAGTATTCCTACCTTTTTATAATTGGGTAGATTTTAAGTAAGACATTCCTACTCGCAATCCAATAAACAATTCTATTAAAAAAAATTATTTTGGCAAAGGCCTTACTTACTGTGATTTCTGCAGAAGGTTTTGCACACTTTTGATCTGTGCCGTTTCAGCTTTTTTTGTCACGTTGGCTCTCAAAGTCCCTCCTTGAGGGCCACAATCCAGTCAGGTTTTCAGGATTTCCCCAATGAATATGCATTGAAAGGAGCGCATACATATAGATCTCATGCATATTTATTGGGGAAATCCTGAAAACCCGACTGGATTGCGGCCCTAGAGGAGGGACTGCGAGACCCCCTTAGGCCAACTAGTGCTTACTACAAAATCCGAAGCTGGCACAGCACCTCCTCCATCAGTAATAGTCATGGCTCCAGAACAGCATCTCCTTTCTCTATCATTTTTCACAGCATCCCCTTTCACTCCTCCTCCCAACCTCTGCCCCAGTACTCAGGTATCACAGTTAGACTGTGAACCTGCTGGGACAGATAGGGAAAAATACCCGATTACTGTTCCAATGTATTGTAAAGTGTTTAGGGTAATCTCTTCATGAAAAAGGCGGTTAATAAATCTCGATAAATAAATAATTCTTCCCTCTTGAATCTCTTCTTCCTCTCCCACTAGCCACGTGATGTGGAAGGCATAGGTTGGGGAAATACCAACATGTGAATACCACCCCCCCGTCATGGCACTTGGTGCTGCCTCAGAGATCACACCTCAAACACCAGCCCTGCATTCCTGAAACTGAAGATAATTAAATCCTTGGAAATAAACTAAAATTAGGTAGGAAAAACTGCCGTCAGTTTTTTTGTATTTTTTTTTTTGCTACATCATTACATCCACCTCTACATGCTCCCCACCTTCTCCTTTTTTTGCTGTTAGTTGTATTTTATTCTTGAGAAGACATTAGTGTTTAAATTTGCTCGTAAACCCTCTGCATCTGGCTCTCCCACCTACAGGAGTCTAATTTAATTACAGTTATTTACAGATCCTTATCAGCACTTCGGGCAGAGGCCTTGTAGTGATACTTCATGCACAACTCTGTGACTATTACTCTGACTTTCTCCCTCTCTACTTGTATTATCCCTCTCTACATGTTTTCAACGACTTCATTGTAATTATTTTCACTGATTGTCCAGTTCTTCTTGTTGTACACCGTTTCGAACTACTATGGCTTTGACGGTATATAAGAATAAAATTATTATTATTATTAGTAGTAGTAGTAAGGAGAGCCCTAAAAGCACGAAGACGTGAGTTCAAAAAATGTGATTGTGGGGAAACCATTTTCCCTCTGCTGTTTCAGGCTCAAAATTTATACCCTAGGTGCACCACAAGAAAACCTCAAAAACTGGTCTTCATTCTCACTCACTGTGGTGCAGAATCTCACACTGCCCCCTTGGCGTCTCTGCGACCTATTGTAACTTATTTTGAATACAGGTTTGAAGAGACAAGTAATTCAATCCAAAAAATAAGGTCCAAAAATGAAAAGAAAATTTGGCATTTCTAGCAGCAAAGCAATGCCTTAAAGATTTGTGTTGCTGGGAGTATATTCACCCAGTTGTGATATAAATATCATTTTCTTCTCTGTGGATGACAGAACTTCTTAGGAGCACTTTCTTCTTAGATCTTTCTTCCAGTTTTTTTTTCTTTTAAAGACATTGGGGGAGAAGGCCTTTCCCAACCCTTGGATGACTCCTCTTGGAAACATTTCTGAGATTCTTTTGACAATGTTTCTTTGTAGATGATCCGATTAGAATTTATTTTCTCAGCGTCTCCTACTCCTATCTGGGACTCTGCCACCAGCGCTAAATATTGAAGCTCAAAGCTTGTCTCTTTAAATTTGTGTTGTTTTTTTCCCCCCTCCTTAATTATATTATCTGCAGGTTCATGCATAAATCTTGGACTTCAAAGGGTTTGATGTTCCAGCTGTTTTTAGTCATTTTAAAAGTTTTCTCTAAGATTCTTAGAAACAAAGATCTTAGACAAGATTGCTATACTATCGGTTAGCACACCTTAGTAAAAGAGGGCCTAAGTATCATATTTAAGAAGTAATCAGGTACCCATTGTAGGTAATCTATTGGCTCAGAGAGGCCAAAGTTCTTCATAATTCCTAAGTCACAGCAATAACCGAATGCTTGTATATATTCCACATAGAACATTTTCTCTCATATACTACTAACAAAATCTATTCAACATTTTACAAGGCATGTTTTGATTCTGTCCTATAGTTAATTTGTTGTTCAGCTCAAAATTTCACAGGAAACTGCAGGAAATTCTTGCTTCCGAAGGGCTGGCGCATACAATGGGGCTTTTGTTTGAGTTTACTGCCTGATTGGGTATGAAATTATACCACAAAGGCAACAAGCTAGAGCCCAGGTAAGGAAGGACAACGATTACCTGCTTTGAAGAAGAATGCTGAAAGACTCCCTAGGAGGGGTCTTCCCTCCAGTCCAAGCCCAAGCCCAAATTTAGGCCTAGTTAACGTGACTAACTGCCTCCAGTGGCAAGATGTTATAGGAGGGTCTGATATTGTCTGTTTGTTTGAGCTGGTGCCTACAACAGTTTCTAAGCCCAGAAGAAAAGTCAACGGGCTCAGTGGAAGCCCCATTCTAAGCATGAATTACCATGGCACCAGGAAGTATGTACTGGAGGAGGGGAATACAGTATGAGGAGAAATGTGATGTGGGAAGAGGATGAGACAGAAGGATATACTGTAAGTGGGTATGATCTTTGGGAGGGAGAGGGGTTTGATTCCCTTCCCCTGCACCCTCTGATGATTGCTGTAGAGAGGTATCCGTTCCTGCCTCCACCCAGCACCCACATTTCAAATCCAGCACTCTTGTAGCGCTCAGACCATGGAGGGCATTTGAATTATCCAGAAATGTTCTGTGACGTGGGGAAATCTATAAACAAGGACAAATATTTTTAAATATAAAGTTCATTTCTGATGAATTATCTTTCAGCACACTTCCCTTTAAGTCTAAATAGCAAGATGATTAAAATATTTCACCCTGTCATCAGTAGGGTAAATATTTAAACACTGCAGTTAGTGTTTTTTTGGGGTTTTGTTTTTTTTTAAATGCTGACTGCAGTGTTTATATCATCCAGGTACAAGTCTTGGTAAGTAGTTGAATTTAGTACAGCCATCTATCCAGAGTGGTCTGAAAGAATTTTCAGAGCCTCTGTCACTTGGATTCTATATGTGGCACTTTTGCTTTCGTACCCGCACTGCGAAGGAGTGCTGAAAGGCTCTCAGCCCAACCAAGAAGAGAATGACAAAGATCTGAAACGATGTCAAAACGCAGAATTTTTTTTTCCCTGCAAATTGGCACATAACGAAATAAGATAACACTCTTTTTAGCTACAGTGGCAAAACAACACTCAGAATTTAGGAAGTTGGTTGGTTGGGCTGAGATCTTTTCAGCACTCCTTCGTAAAAAAAATTTAGAGTAACCTAAATATACTACTGTATATTGTAACAGTAAATCCTGGAAACAATCCCCCTGTTTTACTAAGGTGCGCTAACCAATTAGCGTGCGCTAATCAAATTAGCATTCGCTAAACGCTAACGTGCCCATAGACTAACATGCATGCATTAGCATTTAGTGCGTGCTAAATCAATTAGCGCACCTTAGTAAAACAGGGCCTATAAGAACTTTTACCAATAAATGACACTACTACCTGACCCCCCCCCCATGAAGGACCTGGCAATACTGGACCTATTACTTACCAATGGGAAAAGTGTAACAGAGGTCTCGGTGGGGGACACATTGGCCTCCAGTGATCACAACATGGTATGGTTCGATCTTAGGAAAGGTTTCACTAAATCCACCACAATAACCAAGGTCCTCAAATTCAAAGACACAAACTTCCTAGACATGGGTTCCTTTGTTCACCAGGCGCTACAAAGGCAAACAGAAACCGATAGCGTAGAAGAAATGTGGTCGACTTTGAAGGCCACCATACAGGAAGTGACAAACCGCTATGTTAAATCAGTAAGCAAACGGCGAAGGAACAACAAGCCGCAGTGGTTTACTGCGGAGATCTCAGACCTCATCAAGGAGAAGAAAAAAGCATTCATCTCTTACAAACAATCGGGGAAACAGGACTCTAGAGCAGACTACTTGACCAAATCAAAAGCCGTCAAAACAGCAGTTAGGGAGGCTAAATTCCACATGGAGGAGTCTCTGGCAAAGAACATCCGGAAGGGAGATAAATCCTTCTTCAGGTATATCAGTGACAGAAGTAGGAGCTCAGGCAGGATCATACGTCTTAGGAAACCAGACGGTGACTATGTGGAAAAGGATTCGGAAAAAGCCCAACTATTAAATGAATACTTCTGCTCAGTCTTCACCCGAGAAGCGCCGGGGCTAGGCCCTCAGCTACAGACAAGGGCCGACTCAATTGACCCATTTGGTAACTTTGAGTTTACGCCCAGCAGTGTCTACGATGAGCTGTCAAAGCTCAAGGTTAACAAGGCAATGGGGCCTGACAACCTACACCCCAGGGTGCTTAGGGAGTTGAGCGATGTCTTGGCAGAGCCACTGTCAGCGCTCTTCAACCTCTCCCTTAGTACAGGCAACGTCCTGTTAGACTGGAGGACGGCCAACGTCATTCCACTCCACAAAAAAGGCTCTAAGACGGAGACAGCAAACTACAGACCAGTGAGTCTAACATCGATAGTGAGTAAACTAATGGAAACTCTAATTAAACACCAGCTGGATAAGATTCTGGATGAGGAGAATCTATGGGATCCCCGTCAACATGGATTTACTAAGGGAAGATCATGCCAATCCAATCTTATCAGCTTCTTTGACTGGGTGACGGGGAAGCTGGATATTGGGGAGTCCCTGGACATAGTGTACCTAGACTTTAGCAAAGCATTCGATAGCGTACCTCACCGCAGGTTGCTGGGCAAGATGAGTTCTATAGGATTAGGAGACACATTGACGAAATGGGTTGGGAACTGGCTTGGAGGTAGGCTTCAAAGGGTAGTGGTAAATGGCACCCCCTCCGAAATGACGGAGGTGATCAGTGGAGTGCCACAGGGCTCGGTCTTGGACTCGATCCTATTCAACATCTTTATAAGGGACTTGACAGAAGGGCTTCGAGGGAAAATAACTTTATTTGCCGATGACGCCAAACTAAGTAATGTTGTGGGCAAATGCACTACGAACGAAGATTCGACACCCGACAACATGATACACGACCTACTCCTACTGGAGCGCTGGTCTAGGACCTGGCAACTCAGCTTCAATGCCAAAAAATGCAAAGTTATGCACCTGGGCAGCCAAAATCCATGCAGGATCTATACCCTTAATGGCGAGATCCTAGCAAGAACGGTAGCAGAACGAGACTTGGGGGTGATCGTCGGTGAGGACATGAAGGCTGCCAATCAAGTGGAGCAGGCTTCATCCAAGGCTAGCCAAATCATGGGTTGCATACGCAGGGGTTTCGTCAGCCGTAAACCGGAAGTCATCATGCCATTGTACAGGTCCATGGTGAGGCCCCACCTGGAGTACTGTGTGCAGTTCTGGAGGCCGCATTATCGCAAGGATGTACTGAGGCTGGAGTCGGTTCAGAGAATGGCCACCCGGATGGTCTCGGGACTTAAGGATCTCCCGTACGAGGAACGGCTGGACAAATTGCGTCTGTACTCGCTTGAGGAGCGCAGGGAGAGGGGGGACATGATCGAGACGTTCAAGTATCTCACGGGCCGCATCGAGACTGAGGAAGATATCTTCTTTTTCAGGGGTCCCGCGACAACAAGAGGACATCCGTGGAAAATCAGAGGCAGAAAACTACGAGGTGACACCAGAAAATTCTTTTTCACTGAAAGGGTGGTCGATCGCTGGAATAGTCTTCCACTGCAGGTGATTGAGTTTAGTAGCGTGCCTGATTTTAAAGCCAAATGGGATCGACACATGGGATCTATTCACAGGGCAAAGGGAGGGGAGAGACAGTAGGGTGGGCAGACTTGATTGGCCGTGGCCCATATCTGCCATCTATTTCTATGTTTCTATGTTTCTGGTAATCTAATGACAAGGATTAAAGAAGAGGTACATTTCTCCCTCCGATTTCGTGGTGGATGTGGGCGGAACATAGCCGCGAATATGGAAAAACCTTGAATAACTTTTTAGATGTTCGCGTTTTTTTGTAAAAGTTAGCGTTTTTAGTATTGAAACCGTGAATAACGTTTCAACAGTTATTCGCGGTTTTGGGAAACGGCCACTATTATTACTATTGAAATTTGCAATTTGGGGGGAAAGCTTTTTGGGCTTATGGCAGGCAAGCAGCGAATCCCAGTGATATACAGTGATTTTAAGCCTTATAGCAGGCAAGCAGCGAATCCCAGATATTTTTGGGCTTATGGCAGGCAAGCAGCGATTCCCAGATATTTTTGGGCTTATGGCAGGCAAGCAGCGATTCCCAGATATTTTTGAGCTTATGGCAGGCAAGCAGTGATTCCCAGAGATACCCAGCAATTTTAAGCCTTATAGCAGGCAAGCAGCGATTCCCAGATATTTTTGGGCTTATGGCAGGCAAGCAGTGATTCCCAGAGATACCTAGCAATTTTAAGCCTTATAGCAGGCAAGCAGCAATTCCCAGATATTTTTGGGCTTATGGCAGGCAAGCAGCGATTCCCAGATATTTTTGGGCTTATAGCAGGCAAGCAGCGATTCCCAGATATTTTTGGGCTTATGGCAGGCAAGCAGTGATTCCCAGAGATACCCAGCAATTTTAAGCCTTATAGCAAGCAAGCAGCGATTCCCAGATATTTTTGGGCTTATGGCAGGCAAGCAGCGATTCCCAGAGATACCCAGCAATTTTAAGCCTTATAGCAGGCAAGCAGCAATTCCAAGATATTTTTTGTGCTTATGACAGGCAAGCAGCGATTCCCAGATATTTTTGGGCTTATGGCAGGCAAGCAGCGATTCCCAGATATTTTTGGGCTTATGGCAGGCAAGCAGCGATTCCCAGATATTTTTGGGCTTATGGCAGGCAAGCAGCGATTCCCAGATATTTTTGGGCTTATAGCAGGCAAGCAGCGATTCCCAGATATTTTTGGGCTTATGGCAGGCAAGCAGCGATTCCCAGATACCCAGCAATTTTAAGCCTTATAGCAGGCAAGCAGCAATTCCAAGATATTTTTTGTGCTTATGACAGGCAAGCAGCGATTCCCAGATATTTTTGGGCTTATGGCAGGCAAGCAGCGATTCCCAGATATTTTTGGGCTTATGGCAGGCAAGCAGCGATTCCCAGATATTTTTGGGTTTATGGCAGGCAAGCAGCAATTCCCAGATATTTTTGGGCTTATGGCAGGCAAGCAGCGATTCCCAGTTATTTTTGGGCTTATGGCAGGCAAGCAGCGATTCCCAGATATTTTTGGGCTTATAGTAGGCAAGCAGCGATTCCCAGATATTTTTGGGCTTATGACAGGCAAGCAGTGATTCCCAGAGATACCCAGCAATTTTAAGCCTTATAGCAAGCAAGCAGCGATTCCCAGATATTTTTGGGCTTATGGCAGGCAAGCAGCGATTCCCAGAGATACCCAGCAATTTTAAGCCTTATAGCAGGCAAGCAGCAATTCCAAGATATTTTTTGTGCTTATGACAGGCAAGCAGCGATTCCCAGATATTTCTGGGCTTATGGCAGGCAAGCAGCGATTCCCAGATATTTTTGGGCTTATGGCAGGCAAGCAGCGATTCCCAGATATTTTTGGGCTTATGGCAGGCAAGCAGCGATTCCCAGATATTTTTGGGCTTATGGCAGGCAAGCCGCAATTCCCTGATATTTTTGGGCTTATGGCAGGCAAGCAGCGATTCCCAGAGATACCCTGCAATTTTAAGCCTTATAGCAGGCAAGCAGCGATTCCCAGATATTTTTGGGCTTATGGCAGGCAAGCAGCGTTTCCCAGATATTTTTGGGCTTATGGCAGGCAAGCAGCGATTCCCAGATATTTTTGGGCTTATGGCAGGCAAGCAGCGATTCCCAGAGATACCCAGCAATTTTAAGCCTTATAGCAAGCAAGCAGCGATTCCCAGCAATTTTAAGCCTTATAGCAGGCAAGCAGCAATTCCAAGATATTTTTTGTGCTTATGACAGGCAAGCAGCGATTCCCAGATATTTCTGGGCTTATGGCAGGCAAGCAGCGATTCCCAGATATTTTTGGGCTTATGGCAGGCAAGCAGCGATTCCCAGATATTTTTGGGCTTATAGCAGGCAAGCAGCGATTCCCAGATATTTTTGGGCTTATGGCAGGCAAGCCGCGATTCCCTGATATTTTTGGGCTTATGGCAGGCAAGCAGCGATTTCCAGAGATACCCAGCAATTTTAAACCTTATAGCAAGCAAGCAGCGATTCCCAGATATTTTTGGGCTTATGGCAGGCAAGCAGCGATTCCCAGAGATACCCAGCAATTTAAGCCTTATAGCAGGCAAGCAGCAATTCCAAGATATTTTTTGTGCTTATGACAGGCAAGCAGCGATTCCCAGATATTTTTGGGCTTATGGCAGGCAAGCAGCGATTCCCAGATATTTTTGGGCTTATGGCAGGCAAGCAGCGATTCCCAGATATTTTTGGGCTTATGGCAGGCAAGCCGCGATTCCCTGATATTTTTGGGCTTATGGCAGGCAAGCAGCGATTCCCAGAGATACCCTGCAATTTTAAGCCTTATAGCAGGCAAGCAGCGATTCCCAGATATTTTTGGGCTTATGGCAGGCAAGCAGCGATTCCCAGATATTTTTGGCTTATGGCAGGCAAGCAGCGATTCCCAGATATTTTTGGGCTTATGGCAGGCAAGCAGTGATTCCCAGAGATACCCAGCAATTTTAAGCCTTATAGCAGGCAAGCAGCGATTCCCAGATATTTTTGGGCTTATGGCAGGCAAGCAGCGATTCCCAGAGATACCCAGCAATTTTAAGCCTTATAGCAGGCAAGCAGCAATTCCCAGATATTTTTGGGCTTATGGCAGGCAAGCAGCGATTCCCAGTTATTTTTGGGCTTATGGCAGGCAAGCAGTGATTTCCAGAGATACCCAGCAATTTTAAGCCTTATAGCAAGCAAGCAGCGATTCCCAGATATTTTTGGGCTTATGGCAGGCAAGCAGCGATTCCCAGAGATACCCAGCAATTTTAAGCCTTATAGCAGGCAAGCAGCAATTCCCAGATATTTTTGGGCTTATGGCAGGCAAGCAGCGATTCCCAGAGATACCCAGCAATTTAAGCCTTATAGCAGGCAAGCAGCAATTCCAAGATATTTTTTGTGCTTATGACAGGCAAGCAGCGATTCCCAGATATTTTTGGGCTTATGGCAGGCAAGCAGCGATTCCCAGATATTTTTGGGCTTATGGCAGGCAAGCAGCGATTCCCAGATATTTTTGGGCTTATGGCAGGCAAGCAGCGATTCCCAGATATTTTTGGGCTTATGGCAGGCAAGCCGCGATTCCCTGATATTTTTGGGCTTATGGCAGGCAAGCAGCGATTCCCAGAGATACCCTGCAATTTTAAGCCTTATAGCAGGCAAGCAGCGATTCCCAGATATTTTTGGGCTTATGGCAGGCAAGCAGCGATTCCCAGATATTTTTGGCTTATGGCAGGCAAGCAGCGATTCCCAGATATTTTTGGGCTTATGGCAGGCAAGCAGGGATTCCCAGAGATACCCAGCAATTTTAAGCCTTATAGCAGGCAAGCAGCGATTCCCAGATATTTTTGGGCTTATGGCAGGCAAGCAGCGATTCCCAGAGATACCCAGCAATTTTAAGCCTTATAGCAGGCAAGCAGCAATTCCCAGATATTTTTGGGCTTATGGCAGGCAAGCAGCGATTCCCAGTTATTTTTGGGCTGATGGCAGGCAAGCAGTGATTTCCAGAGATACCCAGCAATTTTAAGCCTTATAGCAAGCAAGCAGCGATTCCCAGATATTTTTGGGCTTATGGCAGGCAAGCAGCGATTCCCAGAGATACCCAGCAATTTTAAGCCTTATAGCAGGCAAGCAGCAATTCCAAGATATTTTTTGTGCTTATGGCAGGCAAGCAGCGATTCCCAGATATATTTGGGCTTATGGCAGGCAAGCAGCAATTCCAAGATATTTTTTGTGCTTATGGCAGGCAAGCAGCGATTCCCAGATATTTTTGGGCTTATGGCAGGCAAGCCGCGATTCCCTGATATTTTTGGGTTTATGGCAGGCAATCAGCGATTCCCAGAGATACCCAGCAATTTTAAGCCTTATAGCAAGCAAGCAGCGATTCCCAGATATTTTTGGGCTTATGGCAGGCAAGCAGTGATTCCCAGAGATACCCAGCAATTTTAAGCCTTATAGCAAGCAAGCAGCGATTCCCAGATATTTTTGGGCTTATGGCAGGCAAGCAGCGATTCCCAGATACCCAGCAATTTAAGCCTTATAGCAGGCAAGCAGCAATTCCAAGATATTTTTTGTGCTTATGACAGGCAAGCAGCGATTCCCAGATATTTTTGGGCTTATGGCAGGCAAGCAAGCAGCGATTCCCAGATATTTTTGGGCTTATAGCAGGCAAGCAGCGATTCCCAGATATTTTTGGGCTTATGGCAGGCAAGCCGCGATTCCCTGATATTTTTGGGCTTATGGCAGGCAAGCAGCGATTCCCAGAGATACCCTGCAATTTTAAGCCTTATAGCAGGCAAGCAGCGATTCCCAGATATTTTTGGGCTTATGGCAGGCAAGCAGCGATTCCCAGATATTTTTGGCTTATGGCAGGCAAGCAGCGATTCCCAGATATTTTTGGGCTTATGGCAGGCAAGCAGTGATTCCCAGAGATACCCAGCAATTTTAAGCCTTATAGCAGGCAAGCAGCGATTCCCAGATATTTTTGGGCTTATGGCAGGCAAGCAGCGATTCCCAGAGATACCCAGCAATTTTAAGCCTTATAGCAGGCTAGCAGCAATTCCCAGATATTTTTGGGCTTATGGCAGGCAAGCAGCGATTCCCAGATATTTTTGGGCTTATAGCAGGCAAGCAGCGATTCCCAGATATTTTTGGGCTTATGGCAGGCAAGCCACGATTCCCTGATATTTTTGGGCTTATGGCAGGCAAACAGCGATTCCCAGAGATACCCTGCAATTTTAAGCCTTATAGCAGGCAAGCAGCGATTCCCAGATATTTTTGGGCTTATGGCAGGCAAGCAGCGATTCCCAGATATTTTTGGCTTATGGCAGGCAAGCAGCGATTCCCAGATATTTTTGGGATTATGGCAGGCAAGCAGTGATTCCCAGAGATACCCAGCAATTTTAAGCCTTATAGCAGGCAAGCAGCAATTCCAAGATATTTTTTGTGCTTATGACAGGCAAGCAGCGATTCCCAGATATTTTTGGGCTTATGGCAGGCAAGCAGCGATTCCCAGATATTTTTGGGCTTATGGCAGGCAAGCAGCGATTCCCAGATATTTTTGGGCTTATAGCAGGCAAGCAGCGATTCCCAGATATTTTTGGGCTTATGGCAGGCAAGCCGCGATTCCCTGATATTTTTGGGCTTATGGCAGGCAAACAGCGATTCCCAGAGATACCCTGCAATTTTAAGCCTTATAGCAGGCAAGCAGCGATTCCCAGATATTTTTGGGCTTATGGCAGGCAAGCAGCGATTCCCAGATATTTTTGGCTTATGGCAGGCAAGCAGCGATTCCCAGATATTTTTGGGCTTATGGCAGGCAAGCAGTGATTCCCAGAGATACCCAGCAATTTTAAGCCTTATAGCAGGCAAGCAGCGATTCCCAGATATTTTTGGGCTTATGCAGGCAAGCAGCGATTCCCAGAGATACCCAGCAATTTTAAGCCTTATAGCAGGCAAGCAGCAATTCCCAGATATTTTTGGGCTTATGGCAGGCAAGCAGCGATTCCCAGTTATTTTTGGGCTTATGGCAGGCAAGCAGTGATTTCCAGAGATACCCAGCAATTTTAAGCCTTATAGCAAGCAAGCAGCGATTCCCAGATATTTTTGGGCTTATGGCAGGCAAGCAGCGATTCCCAGAGATACCCAGCAATTTTAAGCCTTATAGCAGGCAAGCAGCAATTCCCAGATATTTTTGGGCTTATGGCAGGCAAGCAGCGATTCCCAGAGATACCCAGCAATTTAAGCCTTATAGCAGGCAAGCAGCAATTCCAAGATATTTTTTGTGCTTATGACAGGCAAGCAGCGATTCCCAGATATTTTTGGGCTTATGGCAGGCAAGCAGCGATTCCCAGATATTTTTGGGCTTATGGCAGGCAAGCAGCGATTCCCAGATATTTTTGGGCTTATGGCAGGCAAGCAGCGATTCCCAGATATTTTTGGGCTTATGGCAGGCAAGCCGCGATTCCCTGATATTTTTGGGCTTATGGCAGGCAAGCAGCGATTCCCAGAGATACCCTGCAATTTTAAGCCTTATAGCAGGCAAGCAGCGATTCCCAGATATTTTTGGGCTTATGGCAGGCAAGCAGCGATTCCCAGATATTTTTGGCTTATGGCAGGCAAGCAGCGATTCCCAGATATTTTTGGGCTTATGGCAGGCAAGCAGGGATTCCCAGAGATACCCAGCAATTTTAAGCCTTATAGCAGGCAAGCAGCGATTCCCAGATATTTTTGGGCTTATGGCAGGCAAGCAGCGATTCCCAGAGATACCCAGCAATTTTAAGCCTTATAGCAGGCAAGCAGCAATTCCCAGATATTTTTGGGCTTATGGCAGGCAAGCAGCGATTCCCAGTTATTTTTGGGCTTATGGCAGGCAAGCAGTGATTTCCAGAGATACCCAGCAATTTTAAGCCTTATAGCAAGCAAGCAGCGATTCCCAGATATTTTTGGGCTTATGGCAGGCAAGCAGCGATTCCCAGAGATACCCAGCAATTTTAAGCCTTATAGCAGGCAAGCAGCAATTCCAAGATATTTTTTGTGCTTATGGCAGGCAAGCAGCGATTCCCAGATATTTTTGGGCTTATGGCAGGCAAGCAGCAATTCCAAGATATTTTTTGTGCTTATGGCAGGCAAGCAGCGATTCCCAGATATTTTTGGGCTTATGGCAGGCAAGCCGCGATTCCCTGATATTTTTGGGTTTATGGCAGGCAATCAGCGATTCCCAGAGATACCCAGCAATTTTAAGCCTTATAGCAAGCAAGCAGCGATTCCCAGATATTTTTGGGCTTATGGCAGGCAAGCAGTGATTCCCAGAGATACCCAGCAATTTTAAGCCTTATAGCAAGCAAGCAGCGATTCCCAGATATTTTTGGGCTTATGGCAGGCAAGCAGCGATTCCCAGATACCCAGCAATTTAAGCCTTATAGCAGGCAAGCAGCAATTCCAAGATATTTTTTGTGCTTATGACAGGCAAGCAGCGATTCCCAGATATTTTTGGGCTTATGGCAGGCAAGCAAGCAGCGATTCCCAGATATTTTTGGGCTTATAGCAGGCAAGCAGCGATTCCCAGATATTTTTGGGCTTATGGCAGGCAAGCCGCGATTCCCTGATATTTTTGGGCTTATGGCAGGCAAGCAGCGATTCCCAGAGATACCCTGCAATTTTAAGCCTTATAGCAGGCAAGCAGCGATTCCCAGATATTTTTGGGCTTATGGCAGGCAAGCAGCGATTCCCAGATATTTTTGGCTTATGGCAGGCAAGCAGCGATTCCCAGATATTTTTGGGCTTATGGCAGGCAAGCAGCGATTCCCAGAGATACCCAGCAATTTTAAGCCTTATAGCAGGCAAGCAGCGATTCCCAGATATTTTTGGGCTTATGGCAGGCAAGCAGCGATTCCCAGAGATACCCAGCAATTTTAAGCCTTATAGCAGGCTAGCAGCAATTCCCAGATATTTTTGGGCTTATGGCAGGCAAGCAGCGATTCCCAGATATTTTTGGGCTTATAGCAGGCAAGCAGCGATTCCCAGATATTTTTGGGCTTATGGCAGGCAAGCCGCGATTCCCTGATATTTTTGGGCTTATGGCAGGCAAACAGCGATTCCCAGAGATACCCTGCAATTTTAAGCCTTATAGCAGGCAAGCAGCGATTCCCAGATATTTTTGGGCTTATGGCAGGCAAGCAGCGATTCCCAGATATTTTTGGCTTATGGCAGGCAAGCAGCGATTCCCAGATATTTTTGGGCTTATGGCAGGCAAGCAGTGATTCCCAGAGATACCCAGCAATTTTAAGCCTTATAGCAGGCAAGCAGCGATTCCCAGATATTTTTGGGCTTATGCAGGCAAGCAGCGATTCCCAGAGATACCCAGCAATTTTAAGCCTTATAGCAGGCAAGCAGCAATTCCCAGATATTTTTGGGCTTATGGCAGGCAAGCAGCGATTCCCAGTTATTTTTGGGCTTATGGCAGGCAAGCAGTGATTTCCAGAGATACCCAGCAATTTTAAGCCTTATAGCAAGCAAGCAGCGATTCCCAGATATTTTTGGGCTTATGGCAGGCAAGCAGCGATTCCCAGAGATACCCAGCAATTTTAAGCCTTATAGCAGGCAAGCAGCAATTCCAAGATATTTTTTGTGCTTATGGCAGGCAAGCAGCGATTCCCAGATATTTTTGGCTTATGGCAGGCAAGCAGCGATTCCCAGATATTTTTGGGCTTATGGCAGGCAAGCAGCGATTCCCAGAGATACCCAGCAATTTTAAGCCTTATAGCAGGCAAGCAGCAATTCCCAGATATTTTTGGGCTTATGGCAGGCAAGCAGCGATTCCCAGTTATTTTTGGGCTTATGGCAGGCAAGCAGCGATTCCCAGATATTTTTGGGCTTATGGCAGGCAAGCAGTGATTTCCAGAGATACCCAGCAATTTTAAGCCTTATAGCAAGCAAGCAGCGATTCCCAGATATTTTTGGGCTTATGGCAGGCAAGCAGCGATTCCCAGAGATACCCCGCAATTTTAAGCCTTATAGCAGGCAAGCAGCAATTCCAAGATATTTTTTGTGTTTATGGCAGGCAAGCAGCGATTCCCAGATATTTTTGGGCTTATGGCAGGCAAGCAGCAATTCCCAGTTATTTTTGGGCTTATGGCAGGCAAGCAGCGATTCCCAGATATTTTTGGGCTTATGGCAGGCAAGCAGCGATTCCCAGATATTTTTGGGCTTATGGCAGGCAAGCAGCGATTCCCAGATATTTTTGGGCTTATGGCAGGCAAGCCGCGATTCCCTGATATTTTTGGGCTTATGGCAGGCAAGCAGCGATTCCCAGAGATACCCTGCAATTTTAAGCCTTATAGCAGGCAAGCAGCGATTCCCAGATATTTTTGGGCTTATGGCAGGCAAGCAGCGATTCCCAGATATTTTTGGGCTTATGGCAGGCAAGCAGCGATTTCCAGCGATCCCCAGCGATTTTCAGGGTACAGTAATAGTGATTTTCTCCATGCATGCTGGGAAGCAGCGATTTTCATGGTGAAAAATTTGAACCAGTGATTTTGTGGGAGAAAGCATGTAAGCAGCGATTTTCAGAGTGAATGTTGGTAAGCGCTAAACTTTTTTATCGGTACAGTAAAAGAAAAGGAACTTTACTCATGATGTAATTTTGGGGGAGCGGAGTCAACATGCGGAGTCACAAATAAGTGAACCCGGAGGGAAAAGTGTATTTCCTATTGCTGTGGGCTCTCTCCTGCCCCAACCTGCAGGGTGCACCATGGCTATCCCAGAAAAGCACATGAAATCTGTGTTATTGAGGAAGGAAAATGAACCATGCAGTAAAACCAGGCCTGGTTCTTCTGCTAGCTCATCTGGGGAAGTTATTTCTTTAGTACAGTCATCTAATCTTTGGATTTGTGCCTGAATTTTGGAAGCTTAAAGCCCAGGGTCTCTGCTCAGAGACAGGCCAGTGTGACGCAGAGGCCGAACAACAGACAAGAGGGGAAGCTCTTTCCAGCAAATGCAATGAAGGCTGGGGTAATTTTCCTCTCAGGAAAACAAAGCTGGAACTTGTATATTCTGTTTGTTTCATTTTGCGGGTTTTCTTTGTTTCTACTGGCTTCCCCTCATGGATAGCAGCTGCTCTGTGGCTTCTTCTAGACAAAGTCTTCTTTAATTAATGAACCTGTTTCCATCACTTTCTCAGAAAACCAATTCCAGCTGCAATCATGTACTCAAAAAAGGCTTTAATTACATATAACTAACTACTGAGATTTATGACTTTAAAAACCTCATTTTTTTCTATTTTGTGCCAACAGTAAACAATATTTTTTTTTGCTGAAGCTGGCTCAAAATGTCTCCTGTCCAAACAGGGGATGTGGAGGGGCCTGTAACATATCACTAGAGTCCGTAAGGGACAGAGGAAGTAGCCCTGACTTTTGCCACATTGCATCTTAGGAGGTGTAGTTTCTGTCATTCCTGAATATGGCAGTTCAGTTTTCTGCTTTTCTTGAGAAATTGGAATTAGAAGTCCACAGATTGCACTGGGAGCTAGATGAGGTCTGGCTTGGCCTACAGCTTATAACATGGAACATCCTGTCCACCTTTCATATTATATAGATAAGGTGACCATACGTCCTGTTTTGAACGGGACTGTCCCGTTATTACATTGCCTGTCCAGTTGTTCCCACACACCACTTCGGGATACCGAAATGTCCCGTTTTCAGTGGTGAGGGCGATCTAATAACTGGACGATCCCCATTCAAAACCATGGAAAAGCTGGGGACACAGATTTCTTTATCTGCTGCCGCCATTCACGATCCTGCCCCGATCTCTTCCTGTTCCTGCACTTGAATTCGCCGTGCTGCCTTGCCCCACCACTTGGATCAGCACTCTCCTATATAAGTTGCTGGCCCAGAAGCTTTCTCTCCGACGTCAGAGTTCACATCTGAGAGAGGCTTGTGCAGGGCCAGATTAATGCATATGCACCCCTTCCCTTCTCCCATATGTTCACAGCGCAAGCAGTAACCTCAACCTGCTGCTCGTGCAAGCATCGACTCTTCCTCTGACATCATTTCCTAGGTGCGGGTCCAGGAAGTGATGTCAGAAGAAGAGCTGCCGCTGGTGCGAGCAGCAGGTTGGGGTTGCTGCTCACACCACGAACGTTAAAGAGGTACAGGGGAAGGGAAGCAATGCAAGGTAGTGGGTAGGCGGTGAAGAAGCGGGGGTAGGGGGTAGAGAGGAGGAAGGGTGCTGGCTCCCCCACCAAGAGGGCACCCAGGGCGGATCTCCCTCCCACCTTACTATGCCACTGGTTACAGGTCTGTGACTTAAGCTCCTTCTGAGTTATAAGGAAGGAAGGAGAGAAAGCATATACATAATACCCACACCACCCACTCAATTCACAACACAAGCAGCTATCAGTGGAATATCATGTTATATAACAAGGAATAGCAGAATCGAGAGAGAACCAAAGCGCAAGCCACACGGAAGAAGAAAGAAAAGCACAAATGGCCTTCAAGTCTGGGCAATCAAACTTAATTTGTTAAGACCTGATACAGGCTGTGTTTTGGCGAGTCTGCCTGTGTCAGAGGTCAAATGCTGAAAAGGCAAATCCAAAAGAAGGCCTTGAATTGCTAAATCTGTCGTAAATCCTCAGTAAAGCATGGAATAATCATTGACCAACTTCACGATCACGCCACAACTCAGCGCATGCGGGATTTCAAAAAACAAGGGGTCTTGGGGCTATTGTTTATGCTGAGACAGACTAGGACCTGCATATACTGGATGAAAAGGCGCCTACGAATCAATGAACAATGAAAGCAACATATTTAATGTAAAAGGCATTTGTATTCTGATTTTCTCCAAGTGAATTCAAGACAGGGGTACAATAAAAATGAATTTAACACAGACACAATAAGTGGGAAAGCAAGCCTTAACAAATTGCCTACTTAGCAAAGTCTTATCACTGAAGACTTACCCCACAGTCACAGAAGCAATGCTTAACATGAAACATTAACCCCCCTCTATTATTATAAATTAGCGTGCCCTAAATGTTAAGGTGTGCTAATGCGTCCATTATATCCCATGGGCGCATTAGCACACCTTAACATTTAGCGCGTGCTAATTCGGCTACCACAATTTTGTATAAGGACCCGTAAATAAGACTTACATAGGCTTCACTTTGCCTCACTCTATATTTACGCAGGCCTAATTAAAGCACAAAACCAAACTGCCCCTCTGAAACCTGCCACTCTAGGTCTGTACCTAACTTGTCTAGAACTGAAACCAGTTCCATTCAACTGAGTGCAAATACCAACCTCTCTCAGCTCCTAAGAGAAAAAGATCTGGAAAGAGGAAGTGGAAGATGGTTATACTTCAAGGGGAAAAAGATGGCTAGCGAAAGGATTTATCTTTTTGGGTGGGGAGGGGATGGTAAGGAATCTTATTCGAAAATCAATCAAAACCGTACTGTTTGATAAATTCATCTCCTAAACAGAAGCCTCACCACTTATTTTTCCCTCTGTTAATCTCGGTGTAATATGCTGTCCTTTTATCTACTTCTTATGTAATAAGTTGTATCCCCACCTCTTGCATTCTGTAATTCGCTGACTGTCCAGCCTTTTTTGATGTGAACTGCCTAGAAGTCATTTGACTATGGCGGTATAGAAGAATAAAGTTATTATTATTATTAATTCAGATTCGTCCCTATCTATTGATAAACAGGTGTCTCAGGTACTTAAAAAAGTGTATTATTAGCCGAGACAGATACGATCTATTAATTCTTTTTTAGCTTTTCAGTCTTTACATACTCTTTTTTTGTAAATCTTTATTGATTTTAAAACTTTGATAGTGCAAAAAAAAAAAAAAGAAATCATACAAACTACATGAAAACACACTATTAATTATACAATTATTACATTAAACACTCATTTTCTCCCCCCCTTATTTTAATTATTAAAACAGTAATATATATCATGTGAATTCAATATTATAATAAAATAATTTAACTCCTCAAAACACATTTCCCTCCCTCCCCCCACCCATCCACCCTAACTGGATGTGTAAGGAATCTAATGGGAAAAAAAAAAAAAGCCGGAAGTGAGACACTGCTTGCGTTTGCAATAGAAAGGGGCCAAACAGTGTCTCACTTCCGGTTCACCACACAATTGTTTTCCACTTATTCACCTTTATAGGACCCCCAGGGACCCCTGAAGAAGACTTTTTGTTGAAACACGGACTGTGTTGGGTCCTGAATCCCTAGCGGACTAGATCCTTTAAGGCTTTTATGTGGATGAAATTATTTTATGTGGATGATTTTGGAGGACCTTTGGAACTTTGACTCTTTCAAATAAAGTCCATTTAGAAACATCGTCACTCCACAGAGTTTTTGGTTTTCTCTGGATTTTCTTCTCTGTGGATATCTTGGGGTCAATTCCTTTTGTTTTTAACCACAAAATTAAACTACACAAAGCACACTGTATGCTTCTCAGCATTCATTCCTACCAGAACAAAGATAACCCCTATGCAAATAACGGGACCACAAACTAAAAGTACTAATATATATAAAAGAAACCCTAAGATCCAAGACTCTGCATGCAGTACAACCCTAGAGAAATAGCAACAAATGCCTTTCTTCCTTAACAGCAGATGTGATTTCTCAAAACTGACACAATTCATATGATATTGTCTTATTACTAACTATCCCACTCTTTTACTAAGGTGCGCTAACTGATTAGCGCGCGCTAATCAATTTAGTGCACGCTAAATGCTAATGCATTCATAGACTAATATGCATGCGTTAGCGTTTTGATTTCTTTTCAAAATGATTTGAAGTCAATCGTTGTTGTCAGCATGTTGGAGATGGGATGATCAAGTTTCACTGCTTGCGTTGCTTGTAGGTTGTCATACATCTTCTTGAATGGGGTGGGTGGGTAAATGGGGTCTGAGTTCTCCTTTGGTTGTTTTGTTCCAGTTTAGGCGATTGTTTAGATATGCGGACACCTAACTTAGATATCTAGACACCTAATTTAATTTTCTTAATTGCTAATTGTCATTAAAACAATTAATTAGCCAGTAGGCTTCTATCACTTTGAGAGGAATCTATACTGAGGTGCCCACCAGCAAGTAGGCATAGTTAGGGGCAGTTTCGAGGTGGATTTTGGGCATGTTGTGACTTAAGTGCACTCATTTAGGCCAAGAAAACCCTGGCTTAAATGGCAGTGTACATAAGGATTCAATGCCTACCGGCATCTAAGATCGTTTAGGCACCAAGAGATGCAATCTATAAATGGTGCTAGCGAATGGCTGACAATCGAGCTCAATGGCATTTGGGAGTTAGGCACCATTTATAGAATCAGGGCCTTTGTATGGCAAGGGAGAGTGTAACGGCCTGATGCTAGTGCTCAAATCCTTGCACGACATGGCGCCGGAATACGTGATGGTTAAGCTTCCTCCTTACGTGCCGAATAGATCCCTCCGCTCCCAAGATGAGATACACCTCAAAATGCTCCCTGGTCGTGCCCTTCAACTGCAAATGACATTCCTACTCAACTTCATACCAAGCTACTGAAATCAACCGCACCCACTGATCAGATCCCTTGAAGGACTCCTCAACTTTAGGAATGCAATAAAAACATACCCCTTCACCTAACTCTCCTGTCTATGATCGATGAATTACAAAGAAATGTATATTGATACTGGATACTAGTATGTGTCATATTAGGAAAACTTGTATTGAAAATCCTGCACTATTACTATGGCAAATTGTAACCTGTATATATTATGTATATTTAATCTGTAACCCGTTCTGAGTTCTTTGGGGAAAATGGGATAGAAAATGACTTAAATAAATAAATAAATAATATCTTCAAGCACATCTTCACTATATCACCTCTCCAGCAGGCATGAAAAACACTCTGAATGCTCAATTACTCACTCTCTCCCCTGCTAATTTGTGCTTTGGGCTAACTTCAGTTTGAAGGGCTTTTTAAAACTACCACATCATAACATAACATAAATTTTTATTTATATACCGCAAAAGCATTTCGGTTCTATGCGGTTTACAAAAGAGATGGGCCGACCATTGTCAGTGAGCTGCAGTAGATAGAATATTGGCATCAATGAGTTAACAATAGTTTCACATCAGTAGGGATTACAAGAATTTTGAGAACAGATGGGTTTTTAATAGCTTTCTAAAATGCATATATGATGTTGATATTCTAACCATTTGGCCCAGTTCAGGATCCCTGGAAGCGGCTTGGTATGATAAGAGTTGGTTAATGAATCTTTTCTGAGTACAGCCTTTGACTGAAGGGTAGATAAAAAAATGATCAGGAACGTGTGGGGCGGCTTGGCGACAAGAACAAGAACTGAGCGGTTAAGTAGTTAGGCAGTAGGCCATGTAGGGCTTTGTAGACAAGGCATTCAAATTTGACGAGAACTCTTCCCTCGATAGGAAGCCAATGTAGCTTGTGATAGAATGGAGTTATGTGGTCAAATTTTTTTCAGGTTAAAGATTAGTCTCACTGCTGTGTTTTGGATGATACTCAGTTTTCGGAAATGCCTGCATTATCCTGCTAGGTATGAAATGTTGCAGTAGGCCATTATGGTATGCAACTCTTTGAAACAGTAAAAGTATTTTGTTTTATAAATTAGAATATCATATTTTTGTTGTCTTAAGAGGTAGTTCATTTAGTTGAAATGGCCAACCTCCTTAAGAGATATGGAAAAGTGTATAGTGTATTTAGCAGCAATAGTAAACTTACCCACTCTTTTACTAAGGTGCGCTAACCGATCATTGCGTGCTAAATGCTAACACATCCATAGACTAACATGCACATGTTAGCAATTAGCGTACACTAAATCAATTAGCGCATGCTAATCTCTGGAATAAACTCCCCCCCCAACTCAGGCAACAGAACTCTTTATTGACATTCCGTAAAATGGTAAAGACCCTCCTCTTCAACTAAAGATCTCCCTCAGTCTACACCCCCCCTTAAACCCCACCTCACTCTTCTCTCCCCTATTTAACTTCTCCTAAATTTCAGTATAGTCCTCTCTTAGTCTGTACTCTGATAAATTGTCTGTACTCTGAAAAATTGTTTGTACCCTGATAAATACTGCACAATTTTGTATGTCCAAGCACCTAAACCTATTGTACATCTTATTTACCTAATTACTTCTACTGTGTATGTTTACTTGTAGACCGTTCTGAGCTACTGGGAGAACGGGATATAAATCTAAATAAATAAATAAAATAAAATAAATAAATAATCGGTTAATTCACCTGTGTAAATACATAGGACAACTGATTTGGTATAAATATGTGCATCTAAGTAGGATGATGAATTATTGGCACAACCATGCCAGTATTAATAACTCTGTAACACCACCACATGCATTGTAACACCTCACAACTCCTTATGGTAACATCTCTACAGAAGCTCATGTAGTGTAGCATCTTTGCAGAGGCTCATATAGACCACTCTGAATTGATTCCCCAGTCATTAGTAGTGGTATATAAGCTTTTAATAATCATAATTATTTCAAAACCTAAGCAATAGATAACCTTCTGGAATTTGCCATCAAAGCAGAAACTATGGTTCTTTCCTGCCCTCTGCTGGCACTCTGCAGTCAAAGCATGTTTGAACTGTTTTGCTTTTGCAGAAACACTCTCCTGAGAAACTTCTTTGGCCAAACTGTCACCATTTGCTTCCAGAAATAACTTCAGTTCAGTAAAACTCAGTGTGAGATCAGTAATAGCTCTGCTCCCTCACACCTAGGGACAGCAGAATGCCTTTTTGTTTGGGGGGCAGGGGAAAGCAAACAAATTCACCTCAGCCCCATCCTCCTTCCTATTCCTACTGCTAATGTCTTTCTTTACATTTACATCAACAAAAAGAGTGGTTGCCTTGTCCACTATTTTGTCATACAACCCTTATTAATGTCTTAATCAGGATCCTCAGCGGCATCACTTAGAGCTCATGATATCTCATTGCTCTAAGATTTATGTGTCAACTCGTCATCGGGTCCCACTTTTTAATCTTATTTATCTATTTATAACTTAAGCTTTTATCTTTTATGTGCATTGAACTTATTTAAGATTATTTTAAGCATATACTTAGCTTAAAGTTGTGTGGTCTCTGGCTAGGGATCTTACTGCCAACATGTTTCGCCTGCTCAGCTTTATCAAGGCTCAACCCCTATCAGGACATAAAAGCTGTAATTATTTCTTATTCAGTCAGAAACAATGTAACCCAGTTTTAAACTTACACTCGGCAACAAAGTATCTATGCTCTTACCTAACGATTATACCGCCAGGAACTGTGACCACTTAGTCTTCAGATATAGGTGGCGGCGTTCTTTTCTGCTTTAAATAAAGATGAAGGGCCAATCAGCTGAGACCATGTTGTGACGTGGCTCTCAACTCAAAGGTCCGTCCCCTTGATGCTCATTGGTTACTATGCACAAATACTCGTGGAATCCCTCCCCCAAGCTATGTGTTAGATCAAAGAATTCCACTCAAGCTCAGCATTCAACCCATGTGGAAATACTGTATTCAAGGTATAAATCCAGCATTGCTCTTTATAATTTAACAAATCTTCGCCATTGCCACCCTCCCACCCCTTCTCTACACAATCTATTATTCGCCATTGTAACTGGTTCGACTCGTACTGTAAACTCAAGAAGTGTTCCACCAAGGGAGCTTGTACATTTTTTGTTCCAATACGTGATTTGTGTTCATTCAAACGTATATATATATAAAAGATTCCTATTACACCCGGAAAATAAATTTTACAGTAGTCGCCCCAACGTTGTGGAATGCCCTGCCACAACAACTCCGAGACGAACAACATCTAGATAAATTCAAGATTAGCCTGAAGACTTTTTTATTCCGTGATGCCTTCTCCTATGCTTAGAGTTACCTTTTTGATTTTTTTTTTGATTTTTTTTTAATTTTTTTTTTTTTTTTCTTCTTCTCTCTCTCTTTTCTCTCTCCTTCACTCTTCTGTTCCTCTCTTATTTAACTAACCGCTTTAAAAAAGCGACCCCACCCAATATGTTTTACCCCACTCCCACCTTCTCCTTCTCGTCTCAAAACATGTAACTTTTCCCCTCCTTTCCCTTTTATCCTCACTCTCATGTCTGTCCAGTTAATGTTTTTGATGTTCACTCATATTATCTTTAAATATTTATGACTTTTTCCTCTTTTTAAAAATTTTACTGTTAACCGGCCAGATACCTGTTGATGGTCGGTATATTAAAAAGATAATAAACTTGAAACTTACCAATTTGCATGGACATATTATCACATATACAACATCAGAAGATCGACTATCTGTATTCACTGTAGCTCTTAAAATTTTCCCGTCTGGGGGTCCCTCCAGGAGTCCCCTTCAATACTCGTGGCACACCATTGACAGTGTCCACATTTAGTATGTTTTCCATTCTTCTTTATTTTAAACTTTCCTAATTTCTGTCGGATCAAAACTTGTCCTATCGTTTTGCCTCTTTTAAAAGCAAACATTGGTATTTCACTAAATACAGTGTATAACTGTAACACATGCCAATATTTTTTTAATTTGGGCTATCAGTTCTTTTGCTGCTATTGAATATGGGAGAACACAAATCAACCTATCTAAATCCCTTACAACTTCTTTTTCAGCTAATAACAACTCTCTGTTGGCATATTTTGACCTTGTAGACACTTGTTTTATAGTCTTCGGAGGATATCCTCTGGCTTCAAACCGTAGTTTTAATTGATCTGCTGCTCCCATAAATTGCAACTAAACCCATCCCGGTCGAAGTGGTATTGCTAGAGTACAGCATTTTGTGTAATGTGGTTGGACATTTGAGAGTGATCAACACCAAACAATAAGTTTTCCCTTTTTTCTGGGATTTTCTATTTCACTGAAAGATTGATATTTTTATATTTCTATGTAACATAGTAGATGACGGCAGATAAAGACCCGAATGGTCCATCCAGTGTGCCCAACCTGATTCAATTTAAATTTTTTCTTCTTAGCTATTTCTGGGCAAGAATCCAAAGCTCTACCCGGTACTGTGCTTGGGTTCCAACTGCCAAAATCTCCGTCAAAACCTACTCCAGCCCATCTCCACCCTCCCAGCCATTGAAGCCCTCTCCAGCCCATCCTCCCCCAATCGGCCATATACAGACACAGACCGTGCAAGTCTGCCTTAGTTCAATATTTTTGTGACTGCATTGCTGCAGACATATATTTATATCGACACATGAGACTGCAGAGTAGGAAGTACTGTACAGGTGGTTATTTACATTTTTTAATGCATATTTCAATAAAATTTAGGGAGCAGAATGATGTGAATGGTCAGTGTGTTGGCTTTTGCTCACAGTTTTTCATTCCAAGGGGGTGCTGGTAAGCATCGTATTAACTGATATGCCCTCTTCAAAAAAAAAAAAAAAAAAATTTATTATGCACGGAGCTCCTTTCTGACGTCTTTATTGTGTCTAGTGGGGAGTTATTTTTGTATCATATATCTGAGCCATACTGGAAGCTGGCTGTTCAGCTCAGAAGTTACTAGTAATATAAAATTACAGTCCACAAATATTCATGAACTATGGAATACACTGCAGGTGGATTTGTGATTTGAGACATTTGTTTTCTGCATAATTTCGTCAAAACATGACCTAGCTCAATGAAATTGGGGAATATATCGTCCTGAATAAAGTTGCAGTTAGCTTACACTCTGAACTACAGCATTTCACCACCTGGTTCTTCAACAGTCGCAACGTTTTCTTCAGCGCAAACTGATCGGGTACTGACTGGCAAATCAGGTGAGCCCGTTTCTCACAAGTTCTTCAAAACACATTCTAAGGGCTCCTTTCGTCGAGCCGCGCTGGTGGGGCTGACGCACGTGACATTTCATCACACGTTAACCCCCATGCTGGCCTAAAACTACCGCCTGCTCAAGAGGAGGCGGTAGCAGTTAGCGCGGCCGGTGGTTTAGCGCACGCTATTATGCTCTTCCACCTCTTGTCTGGAAACTCTTGCACTAGCGTAGAACCTTTTTCCAGATACACATTTTTAACAGGGATCAGAACCTTCTGACTGAAATCCATAGTAAAATGGTGTGTGTGCGTATCATGACAATAATTGCTAGATGGTGGTGACTGTTTAGCTTAGGTGGCTGGTGTGAATATAGGCTTTCTGCAAATGTATTCAGGATGATATGGCCCACATTTCATTGAAATGGCATTCCTCCTCCCCTAATCCCACTATCCTGGAATTCTTCGAGACCTGACACTACCAGATCCGCCCACAAACTCAAACTATATTTCCTCTCATTAAAAGGTGTCACGTATGCAGGTAAATTAGGGAAATCCCTTTTCTTCAAATTCACTGAGCTTTGGAACAACCTCCCTGCCCCGCTGCGGAACATAGGCTCATTCCGAAATTATTCCGAAAGCATCTGAAAACCTGGCTTTTCTCCAAAACATAAAGCTATCTATTTAAAATGTAAAGCTAGCTATCCTCTTCATAACCTCTAATTTCTTATTATGTCCTTCCCTCATTTATTGAATAACCTGTAAACCATGCAGAGCTCTATCTTTATGGAGATGATGCTGTATACAAACTTAAGGTTTAGTTTAGTTTAGTTCTCTTCCTCTCTCTTCTTTTTCTTTCTCTCTCTCTTTTTATTTTTCTCTCTCTCTTCTTTTTTTCTTTTTTTCTTTCTTTCGCTTTCTCATTCTTGTTAAAAGGCGTCATGTATGCAGGTAAATTAGGGAAATTTCTTCAAATTTACTGAGCTTTGAAATAACCTCCCTGCCGCGCTGCGGAACCTAGGCTCATTCCAATTATTCCAAAAGCATCTGAAAACCTGGCTTTTCTCCAAAACGTAAAGCTATCTATTTAAAATGTAAAGCTTGCTATCCTCTTCATAACCTCTAATTTCTTATTATGTCCTTCCCTCATTTATTGAATTTACCTGTAAACCGTGCAGAGCTCTATCTTTATGGAGATGACGCGGTATACAAACTTAAAGTTTAGTTTAGTTTAGTGATAAAGTTTTGACAAGAGGTATGTGAAAAACAAGCTTTGTATAATTTATGCTTTAAAACAGTGTATATTCAAAAATAAGTGAACCCCCGTAAGAACATAACAACAACATAACATATAACTCACTTTTATACAGCACATACCGTGAAGTTCTATATGGTTCACAAAAGATTATGAGTACAAAAGATGAGAAGAAAGGCAGAGCATGCCCCAATATGTGTGGGATACTCCTTGCTTGGGATGCCTTAAGAAAGACACCAATATCGCCTTACTTGGTCAGACCAATGGTCCATCAAACCCAGTAGCCCGTTCTCACAGTGGCTAATTCAGGCCACCAGTACTTGGCAAAAAAAACAAAGAGTAGCAACATTTCTTGCTACCGATCCAGGGCAAGCAGTGGCTTCCCCCATGTCTTTCTCAATAACAGACTATGGACTTTTCCTCCAGGAAATTGTCCAAACCTTTCTTAAAACCAGATACGCTATCCGCTCTTACCAAAACCTCTGGCAATGTGTTCCAGAGCTTAACTATTCTCTGAGTGACAAAATATTTCCTCCTATTGGTTTTAAAAGTATTTCTGTGTAACTTCATCGAGTGTTCCCTAGTGTTTGTGATTTTTGACAGAGTGAAAAATCAATCCACTTGTACATAGCTTTACTGTAAGACCTTCAGGCGTTGAGAAGTAGAGTTGTAGGTCATTGCTGGGACATGAGTTAGGGACAATTTGATATATTATAGTAGTATGGTTTGGAACAGATTTTATGTATTTTTATGTGTTCTAGATTCATTTGCTTGTGACACGCTTAAAGTTTTTAGGTGAGGCATGCCATCAAATTCAGTAATATAACGTGAGGTATGGAATGGGGTAGATAAGTAGCAGGGTAGGAGGCAAGATGTGGGGCATGAGCCAGAAATGTAGGAGAAAGAGAAAGGGGTGAGTGGATGGTATACAGACAGGGAGGTGGGAAGGCAGAAAGAGGGAAACAAGAGTGAAGAAAGGGGCAGATAAGAGAGTTTGGGGGACAAGAAAGCTGGGGAATAGAAAGACAAAAGCAGGCCAGGATCAGGAGCACACGTAAAGTTTCTAAAGAGGAGAACTGGGACATTGCACTGTATGGGGGGAGTGGGGGGAATGGAAACTCCCAGGCTTGGAAGGGGAGTTGTAGAGGTAAAAGCCCCTGCTACAATAAAACTAATATATTACAGAGCTTGATTATACCAGACCAGTGATAAATCCTATTCAGCTCACAAAATATACAGTGCTTTATGCTGAAAAAATAATAATAATAATTTTATTTTTATATACTGCCAAAGCCATGATAGTTCGAGGCGGTTTACAACATGAGGCGCTGGACAATCAGCGAAGTAGTTACAATACAAAGTGATCGAAAATAAGGTACAGGTTGGGAGGAGTGATACACTAGATTCATAGGTTACAATCGGTTAAACTAATTCGTTTTTATAAGAACATAAGAAGCGCCATCTCCGGATCAGACCTTCGGTCCATCAAGTCCGGCGATCCGCACACGCGGAGGCCCTGCTAGGTATACACCTGGCTTATTTTATAGCCAACCATATCTTTATATGCCTCTCTCAAGGAGATATGCATCTAGTTTGCTTTTGAAGCCTAGGACTGTCGATTCCGCAATAATCTCCCCTGGGAGAGTATTCCAGATGTCAACCACTCTCTGTGTGAAGCAGAACTTCCTGATATTAGTCCTGAACTTGCCCCCCCTTAGCTTCATTTCATGTCCTCTTGTCCGTGTCAAATTGGACAATGTAAACAGTTTTTTCTGCTCTATTTTGTCGATTCCTTTCAGTATTTTGAAGGTTTCGATCATATCCCCACGCAGTCTCCTTTTCTCAAGGGAGAACAATCCCAGTGTTTTAAGTCGATCCTCATATTCCAGTTTCTCCATACCCTTCACTAGTTTAGTTGCTCGTCTCTGCACCCTCTCCAGCAGTTTTATATCCTTCTTTAAGTAGGGAGACCAATGTTGGACGCAGTATTCCAAGTGGGGTCTGACCATTGCCCTATAAAGCGGCATTATAACTTTCTCCGATCTACTCGAGATTCCTTTCTTTATCATGCCCAACATTTTATTTGCCTTATTTGCCGCTGCCGCGCATTGTGCCGACGGCTTCAGGGTCCTATCTATCAGTACACCCAGATCCCTTTCTTGTTCACTTTTTCCCAGAGTTGCACCTGACATTCTGTACTCGTATTCCTTATTTTTACTGCCTAAATGCATTACCTTGCATTTCTCCACGTTGAACTTCATCTGCCATTTCTCCACCCATTTTTCTAACCGACACAAATCGCTCTGGAGTTCCTCACTGTCCTCCTGCGATCTGATTGCCCGGCAGAGTTTTGTGTCGTCTGCAAACTTGATGATCTCACTGGATGTTCCGTTTTCCAGGTCATTGATATAAATATTAAAAAGGATCGGCCCAAGTACCGAGCCTTGGGGTACACCACTAGTCACTTTCTCCCAGTCGGAGAACTTCCCATTTATGCCCACTCTCTGCTTCCTGTTTTCCAGCCATTTGCCTATCCATCTTTGTATATCTCCCTCTATGCCATGGCTTTGTAGTTTCCTAAGAAGTCTTTTGTGTGGAACTTTGTCAAATGCTTTCTGGAAGTCCAAGTATATTATATGTCCACCGGCTTTCCACTATCAATTTGCTCGTTCACGGTCTCAAAGAATTGGAGTAAATTCGTCAAACACGATTTCCCTTTCCTGAATCCATGTTGACTGGGTTTCATCAAGTCATGTGTGTCCAAGTGCTGAACTATGCTATCCTTGATCAGTGATTCAATCATCTTTCTAAAACTGAGGTAAGATGAGGACTAGTTGATGTTAACTATCCAGTTGTTCCATTTGCCTGCTTGGTAAGCAAGAGTTCTGTCCAGGTATCTTTTGTAGCGGCAGTCCTTTACCGATGGAAAGGAGAACAAATGAATTCTGCGTGTGGACCTAATGGAACTGTCCAGATTAAATTGAGAAACCAGATACATAGGTGCCAGGCCAAAAATTGATTTATAGCAAAGGCAAAAAATTTTTAAACAAAACTCAAGCTTCCAGGGGCAGCCACTGAAGTTTATGATAGTAGGGACTGATGTGTTCTCATTTTCTCAACCCAAAAATCAGTCAAACCGCTGAATTTTGAATGATTCAGAGTCTTTGTAGGGTTTTTTGAAGGAACCCACATAAATGATGTTGCAGTAGTCAAGTGTGCTTAGAATGGAAGATTGCCATCTTGACAGTTCTAACAAAGTCACAAGTTGTTCAGAAAAGCATGTCTGTACAAAAGCAGTATCATTCTGCTTATTGGTTCAAACTGGCTGATGCAAGACCATACCATACCACATAGTTTCTTATACAGAATCCTGCAATTTTCAGCAAGGAATCATTGCGGCTTACAATAAGATTGAGATCATTATTACATAAGGAATTAGGTTCTAGTGAGCATATTAGACAGAGATCAATCAGTTGTAAGGAGAAGATTGGGATCAATTATTACACTTAGTAGCTAGATTCTGGAGAGCGTATTGAAGACATTGTTCAGTTTCCAGTTCTTTCCCTTTTCTGTATCTGATCCACATATGTTTATGTTACCATTCGAAGCTACTACAGTTAAAATGCTCACGCAGTAACGATGCATCATTTCACATACTCTGTGGGCTTCCACAAAAACGAGAAAAATACAGCTCGTGAAGATAATCAATGTCTGAAATAACTTATCAGCATAATTGATGGAAATCAAACATATCTGAGACAGATACAGAAGGCAGGGAGAAAGCCAAAAGGAGGGAGAAGAGCAGAGGCTGAGTAAAGAATGCAATGACACGGGAGTTAAGGGCCACTCGGCAAGTCAAGCCCTTAGTAACACAAAATTCATTCCTAATCCCTGGCTGAATGCAGCAGAAACCAATATTTTACGTGAATGAAAGGCAAGGCATTACCCGATTTTCATCTGAGGTAGTAACAAAGGGTGTTTTATTTATTTATTTTTTTTGAATGGCCTGAGAAATAGGACCACTGTGGAAAATATTGCAGATACCATAAAATTTTCAGTAATGAAACCTGTGAATGCAAAGGAACAGAAAAGGACAACTATAATAAGCACAGAGGAACAATTTTGTGCTTACTGCGGAGTTTAATTTCATACTGACATAGCATAAAGTGCACACATACCATCGTTTTCTTATCTGGGTGACAGGAAAGATCTTACGTCCTTTATAATTTTAAGGAATCATAATTTTGACTCTAAAATTCAAAATTTCCTCCTGAGGTGGGCCAAAAAGGCTTCAAATTTAATTAACTCTGCTTTGTTTTGGTAAGTGGTTTTCTGCTCGTTACTGCTTGTTTCTGTCCTAACAAGTGGCTTACGAGCATACAGATTACAATCGTTCTCTTATCAAATATGCTTTTCTTTTTCTTACAAAATAGGGTTGTGCATATCTGCCAAGTCCAATAGTTTCACCCCGATAAAAGTGCATAAACATTATTTGATAGCTGTAACACTCTAATTGCAGTCTGAAGGATAAAAATTACCCCACTTGTTTGACACCAGTTGGAAGATAAAACTATCAGATAAATATAAATAAATCACAGTATGGTTCCTCAACTGACATTTGTTCTGAGGTTTAGAATGGACACATCCTCATTGCTGTTTGAGATATCCTTGTAGCTTTGGTTACGTTTTTCCCATAACTTATGATTCTTTGGTATAAAACTTCAACCCTGTTGCCATATATATTTCTCCATCTTTGGCCTTTCAGGTATTTATATAGATTAATTATAAAAACCCAAAAGATCTATTTCTCAAACACCTAAGAAACATAGAAACATGACGGCAGATAAAGGCCAAATGGCCCATCGAGTCTGCCCATCCACAGTAACCAGTATCTTTCTTTCTCCGAGAGATCCCACATGCCTATCTTAGGCTCTCTTGAATTCAGACACAGTCTCTGTCTCCACCACCTCTTCTGGGAGACTGTTCCATGCATTTACCACCCTTTCTGTAAACAAGTATTTCCTCAGATTACTCCAGAGCCTATCACCTCTTAACCTCATCCTATGCCCTCTCATTCCAGAGCTTCCTTTCAAATGAAAGAGGCTCGACTCATGCACATTTATATTATGTAGGTATTTAAACGACTATCATATCTCCCCTCTCTTGCCTTTCCTCCAAAGTATACAGATTGAGATCTTTAAGTCTGTCCCCATACGCCTTATCATGAAGACCATTTTAGTAGCCTTCCTCTGGACCAACTCTATCCTTTTTATATCTTTTTGAAGGTGCAGCCTCCAGAATTGTACACAATATTGTAAATGAGGTCTTACCAGAGTCTTATACAAAGGCATCAATACCAACTTTTCCTTCTGGCCATATCTCTCCCTATGCAACTTAGCATGCTTTAATTTCTGTACCATTAGCTCCTACATTTTCTTGCTTCAGACTTGTTTATACTATGGTTAATGAAGACTGCTTCTCTCTTATGCCACTAAGAAGCTAGAGCAACAAACTCTCCTCCATCAACCAATCTGCTGATTGCACAGTGCTCTGCAGTCATTTCAGCCCTTTCATGCTATGAATGAAACGACACACCTTTCTCCTGTAGGCCAGGGGTATGGATCAACCCCTGAATATAAAGGCAAAGGAATGTGTGCAAAGTGATAAGGATTCTAGGGGAAAATCTTCCAGAGTGATGTCATAAGACATTCCTGTGGTTTATTTAGTCACAACAAAAAAGAACAAGCCAATTATTTTCTGCAATGTTATCAAATCATCAGAGGCATTGCTGATGTCAAAATCATAGTCAATGGGAACCTACTGTGGTAAGAGATAATTCATCAACTGTCATTGACCTACTACTTCTTCACCTCATCTGATCATTATCAAAACACTTTAGGTTTAAATGTCTTTATTGAATATCATAAAGTACAATAATTCAACACAACAATTAATCTAATGACATTTAAGCCCTTTCCCCTCCCCCCAACAAAATTGTAAAAGTAGATGAATTGGGAGTACAAACCAATTAGCATGTCATCTAAAAGAACCCAAACCCTCTTAAAATATCGAACTGAACATTGCCTAACAGCAGCTGCTTCTTCATATTTACGCGTCCTATCAGGGGACAAACAGGTGGCATTTTATCATAGGTAGTGTGTGCTTATTCAAAAGGATAGACTTTGGGTTCAGACCCCTTCCAAACATGCACTGCACCTGTTAAATGTCTGACAAGGATGTCAAAGCCCCACCAGCTATAGAAATTCCCTACTAAACCTCTCCTACAATAACCTGGAATTTAGTGGGCTGCCTCCAGCTGCTGACACCGGAATTCCTCATGGATACTCGGTTCATGCTAAGAACTGAGCATGCTCATGCAGTCCCAGAGTTGGCAGTCGGAGGCACCCTACTGAATTCCAGGTTACTGTAGCAGTGCAAGGAGAGGAGAGTAGCTCAGTAATGAAATTCTTTGGCTGGCAAGGCTTTGGCAAAGGTATTATTTCTAAAGCACTAGGTATATTCAGGTAACATATCAATGTGAGCTTGGATATTTTTTGATCAGACTGATGGTGCCCAATGATGCTTCACTTGGTAATGGTGTTTTTGCAATTTTCTCTTTTGGTTTTCTAGCATCAAGATTTTTATTGTTGATTTGGTTATGTCTCAGGTGAATGAATAATGATTTGTATGATTTGCATGAAGAATGTATGCATGAAAGAGCAATACTGATGAGGTCATTTTAAAAGCATCTAAACGTGGAAATAACCACATCTGCACATGTAGATTTCCATACTATGTATAGTAACATAGTAAATGATGGCAGATAAAGACCTGACCTGTCCATCCAGTCTGCCCATTACTGATACTCATTTAAAAAATACAAGAATTGATTAACTTATCTCTTCTTTGATACTTCTGTGCCATAGACTGTAAAGTCTGGTATTGTCCTATTTTCTAAATGTTGAAGTTGCCGTCCAAGTTCACTTCAGCCTATCCAACCATCCCATTGTTTGCAGGATATCTACCGTAAAGTCTGGCCAGCAAACATCCTCATATTCCATATTAGTGGAGTTCCCATTGATGCCCACCCCAGCCCATCCTACACCTAATCACCATATGTGGGACACAGATTGTGCAGGTCTGTCTAATACTGGTCTTAGCTCTTTAATTTACATCCTTCGTTTTCTAATCAGAGATCCTCTATTTTTAATCTCACACTTTTTTGAACTCCATCGCCGTTTTCCTCTCCAACACTTCCCTCGGGAGGGCATTCCAGGCATCTACCACCTTTTCCATGAAGAAGAATTTCCTAACATTGCTCCTAAGTCTTCCTCTCTGTAACCTCAAATTATGCCCTCTATTTTTACTATTTTTCTTCTCTGTGTGTAGATTCCTAAGATGCAGTGATTTCAAGGTGTGTGGTCTGATCAGGAAGAAAAATTGTATGTGTAGTTTCTATTTTATAATGGGAATTAAATGTATGTTTGAAAAAAGTTCACACTGACTTCTGCACTTGAAATATGTATCCTGCTAGAGCTGGTATTAGACATAACTGGGGACTACAAAGCCCAGGCTGTGCTTCTTTAGCTTCCAGCTGGCTTAGGGCTCACTCTCTCTGACCAAGAAGCAGTTGCCCTAATTGCACTCCCCTAACACTATTCCTGCCATGTGCGACTGAAGTATTCTGTTAGCTTGATTTTTCTATGTAGCATTCTGTAGTAATTTGGTTTGTTCAGTTTTCACAATAGTGGAGGGGATATTTGTAAAAGGGAGGGGAGACAAGGTTTCTATTGATCCTTGCTCTGTATTATTTGTACATATAAAATGACAATTGTACAGAATATTGTCTCTTTTTATACTTTAATAAAATAAGTTCAGTATAAAATCATAACTATTTGAGGCTTGTGCGAATGGGATCTGACAGTTTGCGGGTGGGGATGGGGCGGGAATGGTGATAAATTTTTTCCCTGTGTCATTCTCTATACATACTTTACAAAAGTCTCCACATTTGATAGAGCCTTTTGTAAACTAACGGGGAAAATATGAACATCACAACCTGGACACAGTGGTGACATCCAACAAATTGGGATCACTAAGAGTTAAAATACCAGGAAGGAAAGGGCCTGAGATAAGGATGGGCCTGTACTATCGTCCACCTGGGCAAACCGAAGCAAACGATGAAGAAATGAAAGCTGAGATGAAGCGAGAATACAAAAGCGGTAACACGATTGTTATGGGAGACTTCAACTATCCCGGGATAGACTGGAGTCTTGGAAATTCAAAATGCACTATGGAGACCAGATTCCTGGAGGCTATACAGGACTGCTTCATGGAACAGTTTGTCAGAGAACTGACGAGAGGGAATGCCTCTCTGGATCTAATCCTTAATGGGCTAAGAGGACCTGCAAAGGAAGTGGAAGTAGTGGGTCCGTTGGGAAACAGCGATCACAATATGATCAAGTTCAAAGTTGAAATAGGAATATTGAAGGGAAAGAGAACCACAGTGACAACTTTTAACTTCAAGAAAGGAAACTACGAAACGATGAGAGTAATGGTAAGGAAGAAACTTAGGAACAGCTCAAAGAAATCGCAGACTGTAGAGCAAGCCTGGTCTTTATTCAAGGACACAGTGAGTGAGGCGCAAAAAGCAATGTTACTTACCATAACAGTTGTTATCCAGGGACAGCAGGCAGCTATTCTCACTAGTGGGTGATGTCATCCGACAGAGCCCCGATACGGACATCTTGCAAGCATGTCTTGCTTGAAGAAACTCAGAAGTTTCGAGATGCCCGCACCGCGCATGCGCCAGTGCCTTCCCGCCCGATGCTCCGGGCGTGTCTCCTCAGTTCAGGTAGCTAGCAGAGAAGCCAACCCAGGGGAGGTGGGTGGGACGTGAGAATAGCTGCCTGCTGTCCCTGGATAACAACTGTTACGGTAAGTAACATTGCTTTATCCCAGGACAAGCAGGCAGGTATTCTCACTAGTGGGTGACCTCCAAGCTAACCTCAATGGGATGGAGGGAGAGTTGGCAACTTAGGAGAACAAATTTTGTAACACAGTTTGGCCAAACTGCCCATCCCGTCTGGAGAAAGTATCCAGACAATAATGAGAGGTGAACGTATGAACCGAGGACCAAGTGGCAGCCCTACAAATCTCATCAATCGGTGTCGATCTGAGGAAGGCTACAGAGGCTGCCATTGCTCTGACCTTATGGGCTGTGAACTTACAGGGAAGGGGTAATCCAGCCTGGGCATAGCAGAAAGAGATACAAGCCGCCATCCAGTTGGAGATGGTGCGCTTCGATACAGGTCATCCCAACTTGTTTGGATCAAAGAAGACGAAAAGTTGAGGAGCAGTTCTGTGTGGTTTGGTGCGATCCAAGTAGAAAGCCAAAGCACGTTTACAGTCCAGAGTGTGAAGAGCTGATTCTCCAGGATGAGAATGAGGCTTTGGAAAGAACACTGGAAGCACAATGGATTGGTTGAAGTGAAATTCAGAGACCACTTTAGGCAGGAATTTCGGGTGAGTGCGGAGGACCACCTTGTCATGATGGAATACTGTGAAAGGTGGGTCCGCCACCAAGGCCTGAAGCTCACTGACCCTGTGAGCAGATGTGAGGGCCACCAGAAAAACCACTTTCCAAGTGAGAAACTTTAGTGGAGCCTTGCTCAGAGGCTCAAAAGGAGGTTTCATAAGCTGAGAAAGGACAACATTTAGATCCCAAACCACTGGAGGCGGTTTGAGAGGAGGATTGACATGAAAAAGTCCTTTCATAAATCTGGAAACCACAGGATGAGAAGAGAGAGGTTTCCCTTGTAGAGGCTGATGGAAAGCCGCAATAGCACTCAGGTGGACTCGTATAGATGTCGACTTGAGACCAGACTGAGACAGATGTAAAAGATAGTCCAAAACAGAGGATAGGGAGGCTCGCTGAGGCTCCATAGATTTGGAAATACACCATGAAGAAAATCTAGTCCATTTTTGGGAGTAGCATTGACGAGTAGCAGGCTTCCTGGAAGCCTCCAAGACATCCCTCATCGCCTGGGAAAACTGGTGCGGAGTTACGTTGAGAGGAACCAAGCTGTCAGGTGGAGAGACTGCAGGTTGGGATGAAGCAGAGACCCCTGATGCTGAGTAAGCAGTGAAGGAAACACTGGAAGTAGGTACGGTTCCCTGCTGCTGAGTTGAAGTAGAAGGGAGAACCAAGGTTGCCTGGGCCACCGATGAGCTATCAGAATCATGGTGGCATGGTCGGACTTCAGCTTGACCAGAGTCTTTTGAATGAGAGGGAATGACGGAAACGCATACAGAAAGCGATTCCCCCAATCCAGCAGAAAAGCATCTGCCTCGAGGCGATGAGGAGCGTAGATCCTGGAGCAAAACTGAGGCAGCTTGAAATTGTGGGGAGCCGCAAAGAGGTCTATCTGAGGCGTTCCCCACTGAGCAAAGATCTGATGAAGGGGCTTGGAGTGGAGTGTCCATTCGTGAGGCTGGAGAAGACGACTCAGTTTGTCCGCCAAGACATTGTCCTTCCCCTGAATGTAGACAGCTTTGAGGAAGGTGTTGTGGCGTACCGCCCAATCCCAGACTCTGAGAGCTTCCTGGCAGAGGGAGGCCGAGCCCGTGCCCCCTTGCTTGTTGACATAATACATGGCGACCTGATTGTCGGTGCGAATGAGGACCACCATGTCGTGAAGCAGATGTTGAAAAGCTTGAAGAGCATTGAAGATGGCTCTGAGCTCCAGAAGATTGATTTGATGGAGTCGGTCCGCACAGGTCCAGAATCCCTGAATGCGAAGCCCATCCAGATGAGCCCCCCAGGCATAGGTCGAGGAATCGGTAGTGAGAACCTTCTGATGAGGAGGAGCGTGAAACAGCAAACCTCTGGATAGATTCGAAGAGGTCATCCACCAAAGTAGAGACTGCCGAAGAGCAGGAGTGACTATGACGTGTCGAGTCAACGGGCCTGACACTTGAGTCCATTGAGAAGCTAGGGTCCACTGAGGAATTCTGAGATGGAGACTGGCAAAGGGCGTCACATGAACTGTAGAGGCCATGTGGCCCAGGAGGACCATCATGTGTCTCGCTGAGATGGACTGGCGAGAAGATACAGACTGGCAGAGATGAAGAAGAGCATCCATGCGCTGAGGAGGAAGGAATGCTCGAAGCTGGACGGTGTCCAGTACCACCCCGATGAAGGGAAGAGACTGGGTAGGCTGCAGATGAGATTTGGGAAAATTGATCTCGAAGCCTAGGCTCTGCAGGAAGCAGATCATGGTCAAGGTCGCCGAAATGACCTTTGGAGCTGACGGGGCCTTGATGAGCCAGTCGTCGAGGTATGGAAATACCTGAAGACCCCTGTTCCGGAGTGCAGCGGCCACCACCACCAGACACTTCGTGAAGACTCTGGGAGACGAGGACAGGCCGAATGGAAGCACTCGATACTGCAGATGTAGATGTCCCACCCGAAATCTGAGGAACTTGCGAGAGGCCAGATGAATGGGAATGTGAGTGTAGGCCTCCTTGAGATCCAGAGAGCATAACCAGTCGTTCTGCTCGAGGAGAGGGTAGAGAGAAGCAAGTGTCAGCATGCGAAACCTCTCCCTGACTAGAAATTTGTTGAGGGCCCTGAGGTCCAAAATGGGTCGCAGGTCGCCCGTCTTCTTCGGAACAAGGAAGTACCGGGAGTAAAACCCCTGGTTCAGTTGGTCCGTCGGGACCGGCTCCACGGCATGAAGCCGGAGCAAAGCCTGAGCTTCCTGGAGAAGAAGGGCGGTCTGAGTCAAGTTGGAAGGATATTCTCTTGGAGGGTGGTCCGGAGGGACCCGATGGAAATGAAGAGAGTATCCTTCCTTGATGATAGTAAGGACCCAGAGGTCGGTTGTTATGGCCTCCCAGCGATGATAAAAATGATGGAGGCGCCCTCCGATGGGAAAAACAGGGGGAGGCAGAACGAGGTTGGTTATGCCCTCGACGAGACAGTCAAAAAGGCTGAGTGGTCTTAGGGACAGCAGGCGATTGAGACTTAGGCTGACCCTTTTGGGGAGGCTGACGCTTCGACGGTTGCCTCGCAGGAGGAGTTTGCCTCGGCTGATAACGCCTCTGATAAATCAACGGCGGACGAGAAGGTCGAGACTGCTGAGGCTTAGGCTTCGGCCGAAGGATAGATTGGAAGGACTTTTCGTGGTCAGACAACTTCTTCGTGACAGTCTCGATGGATTCGTCAAAAAGATCCGCCCCAGCACACGGGACGTTTGCCAGGCGGTCCTGAAGATTCGGGTCCATATCAATGGTCCGCAACCAGGCCAACTGGCGCATCGCCACCGAGCAGGTCGCCGCTCGGGCGGAGAGCTCGAACGCATCATAGGCAGATTGCATTAACTGAAGCCGAAGTTGGGACAGCGAAGCAACCACTTCCTCAAACTCAAACCTAGCCTGGGATTCGATGTATGGTGTGAACTTCCGAAGCACAGGTAGAAAAAATTCCAAGTAGGCTGCAAAGTGGAAATTGTAATTCAGGACTCGAGACGCCATCATCGAATTCTGATAGATGCGTCGACCAAACTTATCCATGGTTCTGCCCTCGCGGCCCGGAGGCACTGAAGCATAGACCTGGCCAGGATGAGACCGCTTGAGTGAGGATTCGACCAGGAGGGACTGGTGAGAAAGCTGAGGACCCTCGAAGCCCTTATGATGCACCGTGCAGTACCGCGCATCCAATTTGCCAGGGACCGCAGGGATAGAGTAAGGAGACTCGAAGCATCGCATGAAGGTCTGGTCGAGGAGCTTGTGCAGGGGAAGCCGCAAGGACTCTGCCGGAGGACGAGGCAAGTGCATGGTATCGAGGTACTCTTTGGAATATCGAGACCCAGCATCGAGAGTAATGTCCATGTCATCCGCCATCTGCCTGAGGAACGATGAAAAGGACAGTTGGTCTGCCGTCGCCGGTCTGCGAGACGGACTAGAAGAAGAAGAGGCTTCAGGCTCCAGAGAGGCCTGAGAGCAACAGGACGAGTAGAAAACCTCGGGGTCCTCGAACTCCGGGCCCGGAGGAGGAGACCCAGTCGAAGCAGCATACCCCAACCGAGGCAATTTCTTCTGAGGCGAGACAGTCGAGTGTCGAGAGGAATGCTTCGAAGAATGTCTGGATCGATGCCCCTCCCGATGCCTGGAAGGGGATCGAGCCCGTCTGTGAGAAACTGGCTCAGACGCCTCCAAGGAGCAGATTGGACTCAATGCCGTCGATCGCAGAGGCGGCAGAGGCGGAGGCTCCCCCGACGACGCCCAGGTTTGATAGGGGGTTCGGAAGAACTCGTCCTGCTTCCTGCTATGCCCAGGACTGGGTGGGCCCGAAGGTGGACGCCACACTGAGTCATGGGGCGGAGTAATCGGTTCCAAGGGAGGCAGGTCACTAAACGAGGCTTTCCTCGAGGGGATGGGCTCCAAGGGAGGCATATCACTAAGGGAGGCCCTCCTCGAGGAAATCGGTTCCAAAGGAGGTACAGCGCTAACGGAGGACCTCCTCGAGGACCCGGACACCGCTCGCCGCTCCTCCTCACCGAGTAATGAGGTAGTGCGGCGAGGAGGAGGAGGAGGGGGCGGTCCGCCCCTCGAAGCCGAAGCTGGAAGGTCACTCTGGATGGTGGCAATCAGCCGAGGCCCCATGGTCTGCATGAGCTCCACGAACTGAGCCTCCAGGATGGACCGCAACGAAGCCGATATGGAGGGATCCGCACCAAAAGGGGGCCCTTCCGCACGGTCTCCGCGCTCCTTGGGTGCTACGTGCTTCTGCTTGTCAGTCTTCGGCACCTTGAGCACCACCGGAGGAACTGTCGGGGTCGATACCTGCTCCGAGGAGACGGATGAAGGCACCGGCGCCGAAGCCGGCGCCGAAACCGGTGTGAACGACGCCGGTTTCAGGAGGCCCGAAGCAGCCGGGGAGGCAGAGGGCTTCGCAGAAGGAGTCGAAGCACCTGTCGATGTTGATGTCGAAGCTGCAGGATCCGATGAAGCTTCCATCTTGAACATGGACTCTCCCACAGCAGACAGCGACGCTTAAATGCTCTCGCCGTCAGAGTGGAGCAAGGCCGGCATGATTTCGGGAAGCGATCCGGTCCCAGACACTGTAAGCAGCGTCGATGAGGGTCCGTGAGCGAAATCGTGCGCTGGCACTTGCTACACTTTTTAAAACCGGTGATCGGCCGGGACATAGGCCGGAAAAGCTCCGCCGCAAGGTCGAAGGCGTGGGGCTCCAGCCACGCGGCCGACCCGGTATTGGAAGGAAAAATTTTTTTTTTTTGAAAAAGAAATCAAAGAAAGAAATAAATGCACAGGAGAACCAAAAGAACTCAACCCGCGGCAAAAAAGAAGGCAAAAAAAAGAGATTCAATGGGCGCAAATTGAAGATAGACTTCTCAGCTCCGCAGAAGAAAAAGAACTGAGGAGACACGCCCGGAGCATCGGGCGGGAAGGCACTGGCGCATGCGCGGTGCAGGCATCTCGAAACTTCTGAGTTTCTTCAAGCAAGACATGCTTGCAAGATGTCCGTATCGGGGCTCTGTCGGATGACATCACCCACTAGTGAGAATACCTGCCTGCTTGTCCTGGGATAATCTGTATATCCCCAGATTTAGAAAAGAATGTAAAAAGAGCCGAACAAAAGACCCAGCGTGGATAACTAAAGAAATGAAGAAGCGATAGGAGATAAGAAACATTCATTCCGGAAATGGAAAAAGGACAAAACCGGGGACAACTGGAAAGAGCACAGGAAGCATAAAAAAAAATGTCATCTCGTGGTGAGAAGAGCAAAAAGAGAATATGAAGAGAGGCTAGCCAGGGAAGCACGAAATTTCAAACCGTTCTTCAGATATGTTAAAGGGAAGCAGCCAGCAAGGGAGGAGGTGGGACCACTGGATGACGGAGATAGGAAAGAAGTGGTGAAGGAGGAAAAAGAAGTGGCGGATAGACTAAACATGTTCTTTTCATCAGTATTTACAAAAGAGGACAAATCTAACGTGCCGGAACCTGAAAAAATCTTCATAGGAGATCAAGCAGAAAAACTAACATCCATCAAGGTTAGCCTTGAGGACGTACACAAGCAGATAGATTAAAAACTGAGAAATCTCTGGGCCTGGACGGAATCCACCTTAGGGTATTGAAAGAACTAAAGGAGGAAATAGCGGCTGCAAGACCGGGGTTGCGGCGAGAGTTAGCTCCGCCCCCCCCACCCGCGTCATAGGTTGCATCGGGCCCGGGCTCCTCCTTTAAGAAGAAGGGAGCCAGGGCACGAGGCAAGCCTCGGCAGCGTTTTCTTTCTTTTTGTTTCCTTTGCAGGTGCAGGAGAGGCAGAGGGGAAGGCAGGAAGAGCAGCCAGAGCAGGCTGCAAGACCGGGGTCGCGGCGAGAGTTAGCTCCGCCCCCCCCACCCGCGTCATAGGTTGCATCGGGCCTGGGCTCCTCCTTTAAGAAGAAGGGAGCCAACGGCGCCCAGCCGTTCGGCGCGCGGCGAAGGCGCTCGCCTTAGCGAGAGCGCCTTTGCGAGGGAGCCAGAAACGCCAAGTAATTCACTTTCTTTTCTCTTTTCTCTCTCTCTTACCCACAGCAGGAGCACACCAGCACTTCACGAGAGCAATGGAGGACCCAGGATCCCAGAGGTACTTTCCGGTATACTGCACAGAGTGTAATATGTATGACTACCTCCCCTTGGGAAGGCGGGAGTACATATGCAGTCGGTGTCAGGAACTGGAAAGCCTGAGGATGGAGGTCGGCAGATTGAGGGTCAGGGTCCAGGAACTGGAGGGACTGGAGGGACTGCGCAACACAGAGGAGACGAACTGGTCAACCAAGGACACAGATGGAGCAGACCCCATTGTGGACCAGGTGAGGGACCTCGAGAGATTCATCGAGGAGGCCTATAGGAGGAAGGTGGAGGAACAGGACCATCAGCTGCACAGACAGATGTCGGCAGACGAGACCCAGGATCCACAAGGCGACACCGGGGAAGGACCTAGCGGAGGAATCACGCAAGAGGAGGAGACCGTGACTCACCGGGACCCCGAGGGAGAGACACCACATTACACTGAGGACACGGAGCTGAGACAGAGGAGGTTGCTGAGGAAAGGGAAGTCCGCTATTGTGGTGGGAGACTCTATCTTGAGAGAGGTAGATAGTCACGTAGCTGGAGGAAGGGAGGACCGGCTAGTGACTTGTCTCCCAGGGGCCAAGACACGGGATGTCACTGATAGGATCGAGAGGATCCTGGACGGAGCAGAGACAGAGGAGACTGCGGTGATAATCCACATCGGAACAAATGATGTGAGCCGGAGGAACTTCAGCATGGCCACGCTGACTGACCAGTTCAGGGTTCTGGGACGAAAACTGAAGCGGAGTAGCCGGAGGATAGCATTCTCGGAGATCCTGCCTGTGCCGAGAGCAGATGCAAAAAGGCAGGCAGACATCCAGGCTGTGAATGCATGGTTGAGGAGATGGTGCCAGGAGGAGGGCTTCCACTTTGTAAGGAACTGGACGTCCTTCTGGGGTAAGAGTAAGCTCTACCGGCGGGACGGCCTGCACCTGAGCACAGAAGGAACTAGACTACTGGCTACCAATGTGAGGAAGGAGATCAAGAGGGCTTTAAACTGAGGAGAGGGGGAAAGCCGACAGCTGATCTGATGTTGACGCTTCGGACAACAGTATCCAGAACAGATGCTGAACGGGCTGACTGCACGGAGGAAGTAGAGAGACCAGTGGATCTCAGGATCAGACAGCGAGGGAAACAACAGGTAAAGGGAGCTTGCTGGATGGAGACTAAGGGGCATGGAGACACAGGAGGACTGGGTGGCAAGAGGACGAAAGCTGAGGGCATTTTAGGGGCTACACAAGGCGAGGGGGATCGAACAGAGGCCGGGGCCCAGGAGGGGGCAAGAAAACCCAGAGGAAAAGCGGGGAAGTGGGGTGGCAGAAATGTGGGGAAGCTGAAAGCTATGAGGGTAAAGGCAAAGGGCAAAACAGAAGTACAGGGAACAGGAGAGGCGGCCCAGGTGAATGCAGAGGTGAATGCAGAGGTGGAGGAAAAACGACGGGACCTGCGGTGCTTATACGCAAATGCAAGAAGCCTCATGGCCAAGATGGATGAACTAGAGGTCGTGGCCAAGGGGGAAGACCTGGATATAATTGGAATTACAGAAACATGGTGGACAGAGGAGAATCAATGGGATGTGGCGCTGCCGGGGTACAAGCTCTACAGGAGAGACAGGACCCACAAGAAGGGAGGAGGCATAGCACTATATATAAAGGACTCTATCTACTCGGTCGGGATGGATATGGCAACGAAGGCAGAGGGGCTGGAATCGCTATGGGTCAAATTGCCGGGAAACAAGGGTGCAGGCATAAAACTGGGGCTGTACTATCGCCCACCTGGTACGCCGGAGGAAATCGGACACGACTTGGAAGCTGAACTGAGACAAGAATGCAGGACTGGAAGTGTAACAGTGATGGGGGACTTCAACTACCCGGGGATTGACTGGAGTACGGGTCACTCCAACTGCACTAGGGAAACGGGATTTGTAGAAGCTGTGAGGGACTGCTTCATGGAGCAACTAGTCAGGGAACCGACGCGAGGGAGTGCTACTCTTGACCTCATCCTAAACGGATTAGAGGGGCCTGCAAAAGGGGTAGAAGTGGGAGGACCACTAGGCAACAGTGACCACAATGCGATCCGATTCACATTAAAAAGGGGGACACCCACAGTAAGGAGGACCGCAACAACTGCGCTCAACTTCAGGAAAGGGAACTATGTTGCTATGAGGGAAATGGTGGGGAGGAAGCTCAAAAACATCCTTAGGATGGAGACTGTAGGAAGCGCCTGGACCCTATTCAGGGACACCCTGCAGGAAGCACAAAGAATGTACGTCCCAAGTTTCAGGAAAGGCAGCAAGAACAAGCGGTCAAAGGACCCAGTTTGGATCTCAGCAGAAGTAAAGAGGGCAATAAACGACAAGAAAGTGTCCTTCCGGAGATGGAAAAAGGACCCAACGGAGGAAAATCACCAGGCGCACAGGAAATGCCAAAAGGAATGCCACCGAGAAGTTAGAAAAGCAAAAGGGAAATACGAAGAGGGGCTGGCCAGGGAGGCGAAAAACTTCAAGGCATTCTTCAGTTACGTAAAGGGGAAGCGACCAGCGAGAGAGGAGGTGGGGCCGTTGGACGATGGGGATAGGAAGGGAGTGATTAAGGAGGATAAAGAGGTAGCTGAGAGGTTGAACACGTTCTTCTCGTCGGTTTTCACGAGAGAAGACACATCTAATATACCGGACTCAGAGGAGCTCATGAGTGGGGAACAGGCTGAAAAATTAGAACACATAGAGGTAAGTAAGGAGGATGTCCTCAGGCAGATAGACAGGTTAAAATGTGGCAAATCGCCGGGCCCGGACGGGATCCACCCAAGGGTTCTGAAAGAACTAGGACAAGAAATAGTGGGCACAATCCAGCATGTTTGCAACCTATCCTTGAAAACTGGAGAGGTACCAGAGGACTGGAAATTGGCGAATGTCACACCTATCTTCAAGAAGGGATCGAGGGGTGACCCCGGGAACTACAGGCCGGTGAGCCTGACTTCAATTATAGGGAAGATGGTGGAAGCTATGATCAAGGACGGTATTTGCGAGCACATCGAGAGATATGGCCTACTGAGAACAAGCCAGCATGGATTCTGTAAGGGAAGGTCATGCTTAACGAACCTTCTGTACTTCTTTGAGGGAATAAGCAGTCGGGTGGACAATGGGGAACCTATAGACATCATTTACCTTGATTTTCAAAAGGCTTTCGACAAGGTGCCACATGAAAGGCTGCTTAGGAAGCTGTGGAACCACGGGGTGGGAGGGGATGTGCACAGATGGATCGAGAACTGGTTGTCGGGTAGACTGCAGAGGGTCGGAGTAAAGGGACAATACTCTGACTGGCGGGGAGTCACGAGCGGTGTGCCACAGGGATCGGTGCTGGGGCCGTTACTTTTCAACATATTTATCAATGACCTGGAAAAGGAGGCAAAGTGCGAGGTTATAAAATTTGCAGATGATACCAAACTGTGCGGCAGAGTTAGGTCCAGGGAGGAGTGTGAGGACCTGCAAAGGGACCTGGACAAGCTGGAAGACTGGGCAAACAAATGGCAAATGCGCTTTAACGTGGAAAAATGCAAGGTCATGCATATAGGGAAAAAGAACCCGTTGTTCAACTACAAATTGGGAGGGGCATTGTTGGGAGACAGCAGTCTTGAGAGAGACTTGGGTGTGCTGGTGGATGCATCACTGAAGCCATCTGCACAGTGCGCAGCAGCCTCGAAAAAAGCCAACAGGATGCTGGGCATCATAAAGAGGGGCATAACAACCAGGACGCGGGAAGTCATCATGCCATTGTATCGAGCGATGGTGCGTCCGCATCTGGAATACTGCGTTCAATATTGGTCGCCGTACCTCAAGAAGGACATGGCGGTACTTGAGAGAGTCCAAAGGAGAGCAACAAAACTGGTAAGAGGGCTGGAACACTGCCCGTACGCCGAGAGGTTGGATAGGCTGGGGCTCTTCTCTCTGGAAAAAAGGAGGCTCAGGGGAGATATGATAGAGACCTTCAAGATCATGAGGGGCATAGAGAGGGTGGATAGGGACAGATTCTTCAGGCTGAAGGGGTCAACAGGCACGAGGGGGCATTCGGAAAAACTGAAGGGAGATAGGTTCAGAACAAATGCAAGGAAGTTTTTTTTCACACAAAGGGTCGTGGACACTTGGAATGCGCTACCGGAGGAAGTGATCAGGCAGAGTACAGTACAAGGATTCAAACAGGGATTGGACGGATTCCTGAGGGATAGGGGGATCGTGGGATACTGAGAGAGGTGCTGGGATGTAACACAGGTATAGAAAGCTAACTAGGTAATAAGTATAGAAATCCAACCAGGTCGTGCATGTGCAAGACCGGAGGGTTAGGACTTCGATGGGAAGATAGGACTCAATGGGAAACCAAGGTGGCAAGGGGGCCCCTTCTGGTGACTCAGACAGGCCGTGACCTGTTCGGGCCGCCGCGGGAGCGGACTGCTGGGCAGGATGGACCTATGGTCTGACCCGGCGGAGGCACTGCTTATGTTCTTATGTTCTTATGTACTACAGCAGATTTGTAATATATCCTTGAAAATAGGCGTGATCCTGGAGGATTGGAAGATAGCTAATGTTGCGCCCATCTTTAAAAAAGAGTCGAGAGGTGACCCGGGGAACTACCGGTAAGTTTGAATTCGGAACCGGTAAGTTTGACTTTGGTTCCAGGGAAGATGGCGGAAGCGCTGATATAAGACAACATCGATGAGCATCTAGAAAGGAATAAACTGATGAAACCAAGCCAACATGGCTTTTGCCTAATGAACTTGTTGCACTTCTTTGAAGGAATAAACAAACGGATGGACAAAGGGGACCCCATAGACATCGTATACTTAGATTTCCAAAAAGCCTTTGACAAGGTACCCCATGAACATGGGGTGGAAGGAGACTTACACAGATGGATCAAAAATTGGTTGGTGGGTAGAAAGCAAAAGGTGGGAGTGAAGGGCCACTACTCGGACTGGAGGAGGATCACAAGTGGTGTTCTGCAGGGGTCGGTACTCGGACCGCTGCTGTTCAATGTATTTATAAATGATCTAGAAACAGGGACAAAGTGCAAAATAATAAATTTTGCAGATGACACCAAACTATTTAGTTGAGTTAGGAATAAAGAGGACTGCGAAGATTTACAAAGGACAAACTAGGAGAGTGGGCGACGAGATGGCAGATGAAGTTTAATGTAGAAAAATGTAAAGTCTTGCATGTAGGAAACAGAAACCCAAGGTACAGCTATATGATGGGAGGGCTGGTAATGGGTGAAAGTACCCAAGAAAAGGACTTGGGGGTAACAGTGGACAAGACAATGAAGCTGTCGGCACAGTGCGCAGCGGCCTCTAAGGCGGCAAATAGAATGCTAGGTACTATCAAGAAAGGTATTACAACCAGAACGAAAGAAGTTATCCTATCATTGTATCGGGCGATGGTGCGCCTGCATCTGGAGTACTGCGTCCAATATGGGTCGCCGTACCTTAAGAAGGAAATGGCGATACTTGAGGGTTCAGAAAAGAGCGACATGATTGATAAAAGGTATGGAAATCCTTTCATATGCTGAAAGATTAGAGAACCTGGGGCTCTTTTCTCTAGAAAAGTGGAGACTTAGAGGGGACATGGTAGAGACTTACAAGATCATGAAGGGTATAGAGAAAGTGGAGAGGGACAGATTCTTCAAGCTTTCGAAAACTACAAGAATGAGAGGGCATTCGGAAAAGTTAAGAGGGGACAGATTCAGAACCAATGCTAGGAAGTTCTTCTTTACCCAGAGGGTGGTGGACACCTGGAATGCGCTCCCAGAGTATGGTATTGGGGTTCAAGAAGGGACTAGACAATTTCCTGAAGGAAAAGGGGATAGAAGGGTATAGATAGAGGATTACTATACAGGTCCTGGACCTGATGAGCCGCCGCGTGAGCGGACTGCTGGGCATGATGGACCTCTGGTCTGACCCAGCAGAGGCACTGCTTATGTTCTTATGATTCCCTATACAAAATGGGACTTCAATCATAAAAGTAAATTAGGAAATCAGCAGCAGGAGAAGGACAGAACTTGGATGGTTTGTTTGATTGTTTGATGTCTCTTTCAACCCAAAAGGTGTTTTGCTCCCCCAGCTTTGCAATTTGGAAGAATAGGAAAAGGAGCTGTGGCAGAAATTAAGTAGTTATTTACTGCAGCCGACTGCCAGGGAAGAGCAGAAGCAGAGGAAGGTGAGACTTTTAAATGTGCTGAAGTATGGCTTCCACCCAGTGGATGTTCGTGGTCACCTTACACTAATTAGTTATTATACGCTCAAGTATATAATCCACAGTGAAAGAACAAGAGAGTTTCACTTACTTTTGGCAGTCTCCACACTCAATAAGTCCATTGGCCTCTTGCACCTTGGGTTCATAGACAAATGCAGGGTACTCAGTATCACAAGGCTGCAGCATGTCCTGTTTTTTGTTCTTGTGAGCTGTGAAAGAACACGATAAACAGGATTGGAAAGGAGAGTCTGCCAGGAACTGAATTTGAATGTAGTGAGCCAGACAGAGGGGAAAGGACAGATATAGACATTAGCAATAAAAGTGCAATTTTGAAAGCCACATCTGCACAGAAAACAGTGCTTTATGCATCAAAAAGCAAAGATGCTTATCTGTAACATAGGTTTTTCATAGACAGCAGAATTGATAAGGTATACAGATGGATCTGCTCTCCCAGAGCTTAGAACTCACTGCCATGTTCTGAAGATATACAGCAGTCTCCTCAGCTCCTCGGTTCAGAACTCAGTGAGGCAACTGTGGAGGGAAGGTGGAAGGGATTGTGTGTCTTTTTCAATCTTGCTGCCTAAAGAAAACACCTGCTGCAGATGAGATCATTTTTTCCACTGACAAGTAGGAATACATGTAGTATGAAGCGATAGCTATGAAGAATAACAATTTCCAAGTTAAGAATATGAAGGATTTTTTTTTTTTAGAGGCTCAAAAGGAGATTTCAGGAGTCCAAGGTGAGGACTAAATTTAAGTCAAAAGGCACAGAGGGCCAGGGATCCAAGATGGCTGCTGCTAAAGTGGATGTGTTTGGTTGGATGGAACCTACTCTTAAATGTTTTTCCTATATTGAATTTTAAAGCACCATTTTACCTTTGAGATGGCTCTGAAATAAAGCGAGAAGGTAAGGTGTTTTTCTGAGCCTTCTAGAGTTCCCAAAGTGAAATAGCGATTGATTACAACCTTTGTCCCTACTTTTTGGAAAGTGTCTTCAGTAAAAGGGCCTCTAGTGGAGGAGGCTTTGGCCTACTATTAGCTGGTATGCTCATTGAGCCCTGAAGCATGAAGCCCACCCACCACACAATATTTCAGCCATGAGGTGTCACAGGATGTAGTCTTGAGTGCTAAAATGTAGGCTTGTCATTTGGATTAGAGTCAAGTGCAGTATTTAACCTGCTGGATTTAGTGGCCTCTATGGATGATTCAAATTGCAGAATGAGCAAGTTAAGTGTGGAGGTGTTGTCTGTGGGGACTGAGCAGAAGTTGTAAAATTTATCACCAGTCTCGGAGAAGAGCTTTTCAGTGTAGAGCCTTGGATCTCCTCTTGTGAAGAAGTAGGGTTACCATATGGCTCCAGAAAAAGGAGAACAGATTGAGACATCCGGGTTTTACTTGTACTGAAAGCAATGGAAGAAAAACCCGGATGTCTCAATCCATCCTCCTTTTTCTGGAGCCATATGGTAACCCTATGAAGAAGAAATCAACTGTTCCTTTGACGAAATCTCAAGTGGCTACATTGAATTTCATCTGGATTGCCCTGGTGCAGTTGGACCAGTGGCTTCCAATTAATTTGCTAGAATATCTCAAAAGCTAGTATTGGATAAGGTGCATCAGGAGGAGAAATTAAGTTCAATATCTGTGGGGATTGCAAAAGTGGAGGAAACACTGGAACAACAAGGTACTGTGATTAATACTCTTAAGCAGGATAAACTATTCATACATCAGTGGTTGGAAGTAATTGGAAAATAAATTAAGATTATTAAACTTGAGATTTGTGAACTTCCCCAGGGTGCCTTTGGAATTACCTAAAGACTCCTTGAAAAAACATTATTTTCTACCAATAAATTCTGGACAAGGGAATAACGTTACAATTGACTGATATCTACAATGATAGTCTGGATGTGTGTGCCATCCTAGAAAGATCAGTGGATGATAGGGACTAAGAGGACTATGCTATTAGTGGCTTTTGTATGTGAGCAAGATAGAGATAATTTTTTCTATGTACTGTCATTATCATAATGCTTTATTTCTTGGTCAGATATTGTGGGTACTTTCTGATCTCTGTAAAGAGATGCATGATAGAATAAAAAAAAAATCCTTCATGCTTTCAAGTCTGGTTGCCATATCTCAAAAAAGATATAGCAGAATTAGAAAAGGTTCACAGAAGAGCAAGGGTTTAAAGGGGATGGAGCTCTTCGCGTATGAGGAAAGGCTAAAGAGTTTAGGTCTCTTCAGTTTGGAAAAGAGAAGGCTGAGAGGACCTATGAATGAGGGCTATTCTTATGTTCTTATTTGATAATAAAGTTTCTTGTTTTATATCACCATCTCTGTCCCTGTGTTGTCATTCCTCCTGGTGTACAACAACACTGGGAAACACTAGTATTCTATAATGGACCTGGAGCACCTAGGTTCTGTTCTGTACCAGAATTGTCTCACATCACACATATTGGGGCACCTAAAAAGAGATGCCCAATTATAGAATTCCTTTCAAAGCATGCGACATTAGTAAATTGAACAAATGGAAAAATAAAGAAAGAAACCACTCTAGGTCACTGTGCTTTGAATTTTCTGATGCTTAAATGAAATGTGAGGGAAGGACAATACACCCCGGGTAATCTCATTTCTGACTAGAATCCCTTGCAGTTTCTCAGGTCTGCCAGGATGGACAGAGAACATTTGGGGAGCAGTGGGCTGGGTTGAAAAGGGATGAGAGGAATTGATGATTCATGTATCCAAAATTTGACATTATTGTCCCTTCTTTTTGTCCAGCAGCTCCTTAGGGCTTCAAAATCAACTGGAACTTACTCCTACTGAGCCTACTACTCTATGAGCCTTTGTTTGTGACTACTTCACCCCCCTTTATAAAGTCCCCTAACTCGATGTCCACTTACTGCACTGAACATCCTTCTGTCAGACAAGTACTTCTTCCTGAAACTAGCATGTGCACATTCTCAGTATGATCATTAGATGTCACTATTATTCAGCGGTTGAGAATCCCTACACCTCACCTCTAAATCATGATTCTTCTGCAGGGCTACCTAAGGTTACCAGAAACGCTAAAATCCAGACATGTAGCCCCGCCCCATCAAGTTCTACCCAGCCCTGCTTCGTCTCATCCAAGTCACGCCCTGTTCCACCCCAGCCCTGCTTCCCAAATCTCTTCTGCTTGAGCTTGAAGCCACATCTGGAGGGCCTTCGAACATGCACAGATGTGATGCAGTGACATCGCACACATATGCACATGCATGTGACATCATCACGTCACACCCACACATTCTCAGAGGCCCTCCAAATGTGGCCCCAAACTTGAAAACCTGGATGAACTGCTGCATTTTAAAAACCCATCCAGACACCCAGACAGTCTTCTAAAAAGAGGACATGTCCAAGTAAGTCTGGATATCTGGTAACCCAAGGGCTACTTGAATAACATTTCCACACTCATTCCTCACCCATGGCATGCCCCGGCTGAAAAAATATTTTTGGAAAATGAATACTGGATATACTCGAATATAAGACGATCTGAATATAAACCGAGGTACACTTTCCTCCCCAAAAAAGGAGGAAAAGAGGTTGACTTGAATTGAAGTTGGGTGGGGGGAGATTTAATATTCATGTGCCCTGTGCTGCCAGGCTCTGTACCTAGCCCCCCTTACTCCCTGCCCTGCCAGGCCCTACACCCTATTCCACCTCCCTACCCTGTCCCCTGTCCCCCCCCCCCCCAATTACCTGCAGGCCTCCACTGAGCCTGCCATATGGCCTGGTGGTCCAGTGGTAGAAAAAATGATTTACTCTGCGTAAAACATGTTGCAATGACTACAGCTCGCGGCCATTTTGGGGTGTGCCATTCCTGTTTTTCTTGTTGCGTGAAAGCGTATGGAAGTGCTAATGATGAGTGAAGTTATGTTATTATTTCTCCCCTGATGTAGCCTTGGTAAGGCGAAACAGAAGTGCTTTCTGTCTGGAGCAAGCCTCTTTGGAGCATTCCATGAAGAAGCAATTAACATACTGCCTGAGAGAGATGACTTTAAGATAAGTCTTTCACGCTTTTGTAGATCAAAGTTAGAACTGAAAAATATCTTTTTCCCAGCTGTAGTCATTGCATCATGTTTTACGGAGATTAAATAATTTTTTCATCCAGTCTAAATACAAAGAAAAAGAATTAGTTTGGAAAAATAGGTTTATTGAAATAAATGAAAGATTGATATAATAAACGTGTATGGAGATTTTTCAGATCTGTGATGATACAGGTGTGAGAAAGCAGGCTGCCAACCTTCTCATAAACTGACCTCACAACAACCCAATTGCTGTATATAACAAAAGTTTATTAGTAATAGACAAAAGTCAGTTTAGATGAGATAACAAAGTACAGCACATTGAACTGATGGATAATAATATTAATAACAATTTTTTTATATACCGCAGGACCGTGAAGTTCTATGCAGTTTACAATGATTAAAGATGTTACAGATTGAGTGGAATCAATAAAGTATAGACTTGGTGATTGACCGTTCTAGAGATCATTTGTTGAGGACTAAGATTGTATAGATTGGTTTCCTAAGTATTTCAGGAACAGATGTGTTTTTAGACGTTTCCTGAATTCCCTATAGGTAGTAGGCACGAGTAATTGTTCTAGGTCTTTACCCCACAGTGCTGCTTGATCTGAGAAAAGATGTTGGTAATGACTTTTAAATTTACACCTCTAACCGGTGGAGAAACAAAGTTCGGGTGTGAGCTTCGCCTATGTCTGTTGGTTGTGAAAGAGAAAAAGTCCGTTATATATTTAGGGGCTAAGCCATAAAGTACCATGAAGCAAAAACAACCAAACTTGAATTTCACACGTGCCTCCATCGGCAGCCAGTGTAGAAGTCGATAGGAAGATGTTACGTGATCAAACTTCTTCAGTCCATATACAGAGTGGCCACCTCCTTTTTATGGATCCATCCTAAAGTCTAAGGCAGCCGGTATGCCACTTATATACTTTAGTTCAATAACCTAGAGTAGCACCCAGTTACAGATTACATACTCATTTTTCATTGGTTTGTCACATTCATCATTTCTATTGATTATTGGTTGTATGGTCTACTTACTTATCACAGAGCCATATTGAAGCATGATGTCACCTAGTGTCAAAATCTGACTCCTTTCTATTTTCCCTGACAATGCATTCTTAATACTAAGTTCAATAATTTCTGAGAGTAGGCCCCCTCCCTTCCTGAGCTTGATTGTTGATTGTCAGCATTTTTGGTAGGACACTTTGGGCTCCTTTTACAAAGGTGCGCTAGCATTTTTAGCATGTGCTACAATGCTGCGTGCGCCAACCCTGCACTACACGGAAAATACTAACGCTAGCTCTATGGAGGCGTTAGCATCTAGCGGGTGGGTGGGGGGGGGGGCATTGTAGCATGCGCTAAAACCGCTAGCACACCTTCATAAAAGGAGCCCTTTGTTTGGGTTTGTCTTCAGAAAAGTCTCAAAATGTCCAAGGCTGCTACGTCAGCAGATAACCAATGTTGTAATAGTCAGCAGATAATTACCAGCTTTCTGGGTCAAAGATGAATCTCTTAAAGAGCATATTATTTCTTGCTGACAGGGAGAGATATGATTGTTCAAAAACTTGAATTCATAAGTACAGAGTCTCTTAAAAATATAACTTTTGGGGTCTTCACCTTCATTCTCATGAAGGTCTTACTCCTGATTTTTCCTCAAGTGGCTTAGGGCAGTGGTTTCCCAACCCTGTCCTGGAGGACCACCAGCCAGTCAGGGTTTCAGGATAGCCCTAATGAATATGCATGGAACAGATTTGCATGTCTGCCACCTCCATGATATGCAAATCTCTCTTATGCATATTTATTAGGGCTATCCTGAAAGCCTGACTGGCTGGTGGTCCTCCAAGACAGGATTGGGAACCACTGGCTTAGAGTATAGTGCACTCCCGGCTGCCCGTGTATGAGGTCTGTTTTCTCCATTTTTTGTATTTATGATTTTTTTTTGTCTTCTTTCAATTTTGGTTTTGGATGAATGTGGTTTTCTGCTAAACAAATTCACAGTACGTTTGTTTTTTTGAGTTTTTGCTTACGACTGTATCCTCATATTTATTGGTCCAATGGTAGGCCAGTTCAGGAGGGATCCCTCCCGTATCCTGTTCCGGCTGATTGTGACAATTTTTTTTTACCTCCTTCCTGCCTCCCCCATGTACCTTTTTGAATCCCTGGTGGTCCAGTGGTATACCAGGGAAGAGCGAGCTTTCTGTGCTCCTATCCCATGCTGAGTCCCTCCCTGAATGGATGCCTTGAGTTTTCGTGGCCCAGCAGTGTAGCGGGCATCAGCGAGCTTTTTGTGCTCCTGCCAGGCCCTGAGCCGCTCCCTGTATGGCTGCCACCAGTTCTCATGAGTCCTGGCCCACCAGGTCATATGGGCCCATTTTTGTGGCCCCAAAATCTCATCTTAGATTCGAGTGTACTAAAAATGCATTAGGGCTTAACACCATTTAGTAAAAGGGCCCAATTATGAGTTCTGTAGGATTCTGCATGCAGGCAGATTGCTAGAAATTGCCCATTAATTCTTTTCAGAGATTGGTAGTAAATCTGTATTCAAAAGCTAAAAATGGATTGATAGACACCCCACCCCACCCCTCCTTCCATCATAGTTTACACATTCCTCTCCTCACACTGTACCTTCTGGAATATTGTTTATTGCTATATCTATAGTACTTACAATGATGAACGAAGGATTTGGCTTGAAGTCACGTGATGGAGATGGAATGTTGTATGACCATTGAATAACATGATGAAAAATGAAAGAATGAGGCCACATGATGAAGAAAACACAGGTGAGGGAAAGGGAACCATTCAGGCCCAGAGAGAGAAGGAAGAGAATGAAACAGTAGGTTAAGTAGTTTGTGAGGAAAAATAAACAATTATTCTGATCATACCCAACACACACAATTGTTTAAAAAAAATTTAGGCTTATTATGATTAGTAAAGAATAAATCACATAAACTACCAAGTACTAATCCCAATTGCTTCCAATAAACAATAAACATTGATTTCATAACCTCTTCTAAGATATTTAGTTTGATCTTCAGATGGCTTGACAGAGTATACTGTACAACTCCGTATACTGTATATGTACAGCAGAAATCCTCATTGATCCTCCATTTTCTTGTACAGTAAAAGCTTGGTTTGCGAGCATAATTTGCTCCAGAAGCATTCTTGTAATCCAAAGCACTCATATATCAAAGCGAATTTCCCCATAGGAAATAATGGAAACTAGACGATTCGTTCCACAACTCCAAAACTTTAATACAAAATACTGTACAAGACTTTGCTCATTTAGAACAGTCACTACACTCTTGCAGCGTCAGAAAGAGAAGAACCATTGGCTCAGTTGAGATGATGTGACGCGTGTATACTGTATGTACTCGTACTGCAAGACTTCGCTCGTTTAGAAGTCACTACACTCCCGCAGTGTCAGAGAGAGAAGAACCATTGGCTCAGTTGTGATGATGTGACGTGTGTATACTGTATGTACTTGTATTGTAAGACCTCGCTCATTTAGAACAGTCACTACACTCCCGTAGCATCAGAGAGAGAAGAACCATTGGCTCAGTTGTGATGATGTGACGTGTGTATATTGTATGTACTCGTATTGCAAGACTTCGCTCGTTTAGAACAGTCACTACACTCCTGCAGTGTCAGAGAGAGAAGAACCATTGGCTCAGTTGTGATGATGTGACGTGTGTATATTGTATGTACTCGTATTGCAAGACTTCGCTCGTTTAGAAGTCACTACACTCCCGCAGTGTCAGAGAGAGAAGAACCATTGGCTCAGTTGTGATGATGTGACGTGTGTATATTGTATGTACTCGTATTGCAAGACTTCGCTCGTTTAGAAGTCACTACACTCCCACAGTGTCAGAGAGAGAAGAACCATCGGCTCAGTTGTGATGATGTGACGTGTGTATACTGTATGTACTTGTATTGTAAGACCTCGCTCATTTAGAACAGTCACTACACTCCCGTAGCATCAGAGAGAGAAGAACCATTGGCTCAGTTGTGATGATGTGACGTGTGTATATTGTATGTACTCGTATTGCAAGACTTCGCTCGTTTAGAAGTCACTACACTCCCGCAGTGTCAGAGAGAGAAGAACCATTGGCTCAGTTGTGATGATGTGACGTGTGCATACTGTATGTACTTGTATTGTAAGACCTCACTCATTTAGAACAGTCACTACACTCCCGTAGCATCAGAGAGAGAAGAACCATTGGCTCAGTTGTGATGATGTGACGTGTGTATATTGTATGTACTCATATTGCAAGACTTAGCTCGTTTAGAACAGTCACTACACTCCTGCAGCATCAGAGAGAGAAGAACCATCGGCTCAGTTGTGATGTGTGTATACTGTGTGTACTCGTATTGCAAGATCTCACTCATTTAGAACAGTCACTACACTCCTGCAGCGTCAGAGAGAGAAGAACCATTGGCTCAGTTGTGATGTGTGTATACTGTGTGTACTCGTATTGCAAGACCTCGCTCGTTTAGAACAGTCACTACACTCCTGCAGCGTCAGAGAGAGAAGAACCATCAGCTCAGTTGTGATGTGTGTATACTGTGTATACTCGTATTGCAAGATCTCACTCATTTAGAACAGTCACTACACTCCTGCAGCGTCAGAGAGAGAAGAACCATTGGCTCAGTTGTGATGTGTGTATACTGTGTGTACTCGTATTGCAAGACCTCGCTCGTTTAGAACAGTCACTACACTCCTGCAGCGTCAGAGAGAGAAGAACCATCGGCTCAGTTGTGATGTGTGTATACTGTGTGTACTCGTATTGCAAGACCTCGCTCGTTTAGAACAGTCACTACACTCCTGCAGCGTCAGAGAGAGAAGAACCATCGGCTCAGTTGTGATGTGTGTATACTGTGTGTACTCGTATTGCAAGACCTCGCTCGTTTAGAAGTCACTACACTCCTGCAGCGTCAGAGAGAGAAGAACCATCGGCTCAGTTGTGATGAGTGTATACTGTGTGTACTCATATGGCAAGACTTTGCTTGTATATCAAGTTAAAATTTAATCAAATGTTTTGCAAGTTACTTGCAATCCAAGGTTTTTTTCACCACAAATTCAATCAAACCATGTATTTTTTTTTTTTTTTAATTCTTTTTTAATTTTTCATAAAAACATAAGCAGTGCCTCCATGGGTCAGACCAGAGGTCCATCACGCCCAGCAGTCCGCTCACGCGGCGGCCCATCAGGTCCAGGACCTGTATAATCCTCTATCTATACCCTTCTATCCCCTTTTCCTTCAGGAAATCATCTAATCCCTTCTTGAAACCCAATAGTGTACTCTGTCCTATCACACCCTCATTCAAAAACAATGCATTAAAATATACAAATATATATAATTAACTTCAAAATTGCAAGGTACCACAAATAACCATCTCATAAGACAGCGGCATAGAAGATTCCAAAATCAAATTGATTTGTCCCCATATTGATTTCCACAAGATGAATATCAAAGGACAATAGAGCAACCAATGATCCAGTGTCCCTATTTCAAGATGACAGTGCCAGCATCTATTAGATTTGGAACTATCTAACTTCTGCAAATGAACTGGGGTCCAAAAAGTTCTATGTAACAAAAAAAAAACCCAACAATCAGGTTTGTTTCATAGATGCTGATGCTGTACACCTCATCCTCCAAGTCCAAATTTGTAGCCATTGAGTAGCAGAAATCTGCTGCTTTATCTCAATGCTTCTGAAGGTACACCACAAAGAGATCAGCTTTCGCTAACTCAGGGGTCCTTTTGCTAAGGTGCGGTAGTCATTTTAATGTGTGCCACACGCTAATGCCAAATGCTGAAATGGCTAGCGCACCTTAGTAAAATGACCCCTCAGTTCACACAATTTTGAGTGGCTATCTAGTGAAGAAACCCGTTCGGAAAGCCAGATCTGGAAGTTTGAGCTACTGCATTCAGCACCAGGTTCCCTGTATAAGTCGAGGCATTGGCTCTCTATTTAGGACAGGAAACGTTAATATATAAGAACCAAACTGTTTTTAACTACTTACCATCTGCAATGTTGTCAGAGTGCCAGAAACTACACATGTTAAACTCCATCAGAAATCTGCAGAAACAGCAACAGAAGGATCTAGACATTTTACAGCTCCTCCTAAGCAGGTGGAAGTTTAAATAAGCTCCTCCATTTAAGTGCCCGAAAGGAACCTATTCTGTAACGGAACTTAGTATCCATTACAGAACATTAGCGTAACCCACAACAATGGGCCTAACATGTAAGCACCTGCAATTGTAGCAGCCAAAGATCACATAACTTATACTAGTGTACTAATAACTGGGGTTAACAGTAAAATAATGCATTGTAATAGTACCCACATTAATATATTCCTCCTTTAGTACCATGAATGAAATCACTGTGCACAGGGGCCATGATCCAGCATAATTGCAATCCCTGTGTGCAGAGGCCATGACTCAGCATGATGTAGTGAGATCCTTGTATATGGGGTAGAGAGTGACATGGTAATGGTTAAATTGGTGACTCCTGTGGTAACAGGAAAGAGTAGCAAATTTTGCCTGATATTACTGTGGTAGCAGTAGAGTGTTCTATGGTAGTGCTGCGGGAACGGGAACCGCTGCCATAGTAATATGGCGGCAATGGGGATCCAGGGCACCCTCACCAAGCCTATCTTTTAATGTCTTTAGTAGTCTAGTGGATTCTTTGGAAACAGGAAAGAGCTCAACTCTTTCCTGCCCCTGCTAGAGCCACTGCGGCTGCCAAGACTTTATGAAGTCTCGGCAGCCATTTTGAAAATCTTCAGATCTTTGGTAGCAGCAGCGGCGTGGGCAGGAAAGAGATGGGCTCTTTCCTTCCCCCAAAGAAGCTACCAGATCACCAGGGATGATAAGGCAGGGCGCAGGGGAGGACAGGTCAGCATTGTGGTTGCAGCATGGGGGTGGTGGTGGTGGAGGTGGGAGGGAGGGACCTCAGGACCTTTGGTTAGTGCTGCTGAAATATCATTGCTTACATGGCAAACAGGAAGATACTGGACTGGCAAGCTAAATATCCCCATATATTTCCAGAATACTACAAATATTATTCTGTTCAATATTTTGTTTTTCTGTACATTGTTTTGATTTTTTTTATATAGTAATTCCCTGGAGTGCATACAGAGTGCATAAAACAATTAGTAACAGAAATACTGTCCCATTTTTTTTTTAAGAGTGGTACTCATATAGGGGGGAGCAGTATTCTTTTTAAGCTGCACTAAACATCCAATATTTAAATTTTATTCAGGGTTGCTATAAACTACATGTGAGTGTATATATATATATATATATATACACACACACACATTATACTGTGTGTGTGTGTGTGTATATATATATATATATATATATATATATATATATATATAATGGAAATAATGGAAACTCGCTTTGATGCGTTTCCCCCCCCCCCCGAGAACCGGCATTGCTCCCCTCAAAGCCCCCCCCTGCGATCCGGCACCCCCCTGCCTCAAACTGGCACCACCCCGCCACGATCCTCCCCCCCCCCGACACGATCCGATCCCCCCCCCCCGACACGATCCGACATCCCCCTGCCACTTCTTACCCTTATCTGGGAACTCTAGAAGATCAGACTCCTCGTCTGCTGGGCCTTGAGCATCTGAGCATGTTCAAGGCCCAGCAGATGAGGGCCGATCTTCAAGAGTGCCCAGATGAGGGTAAGAAGCGGCGGGGGGTGCCCAATCGTGTCGGGGGGGGGGTCAGATCATGGCGGGGAGGGGTGCCCAATCGTGGTGGGGGGGTCGGATCGTGGCGGGGGGGTGCCGGTTCGAGGCAGGGGGGGTGCCGGATCGCAGGGGGGGTGCCTGATCGCAGGGGGGGGGGCCTTCGAGGGGAGCAATGCCGGTTCTCGGGGGGGGGAACGCATCAAAGCGAGTTTCCATTATTTCCATGGCGGGGGGGGGGGTTCCGGTTTGAGGCAGGGGGGGTGCTCGTAAATCGAGCCATGCTCGGTTTCCGAGGCACCGATTTTGCAAATGTTTTGCTCGTCTTGCAAAACACTCGCAAACCGGTGCACTCGTAAACCGAGGTACCACTGTATATATATATACACATACACACACACACATACATACAGTATATATAGGCTTAAAGTGATTATTTGTAATGCCCTCTCCAGTCATGGTACATTGGCTTGTCATGCCACTAGGGTTTACACGCATCTGTGAAACTGAAAGCTAGGCCATCGGTAGTTTCATTACCAGCAGGGCCTCCCAAGGAGGACAGGTTTCAGCGCAGATGTCAGAGTAACGATGTACCACCCATCTGGGCAGCAGCAGAAGGGCAAAGTTCCCGGCTGGCCACAGCAGTAACAGCTTCGACGCTCCTTGGAATTCTATAAGTGGCAGAGCTGTTACTGTCATGGCCGATGCTAACAACTGCACTATGGTTTTGTAAAATGAGGGGAGGAGTGGTTAAGCCCTGGTTATTAGAAATAATTATAAAAATGGAAAGCCTGGCTCCTGTACTCAGATGTGAAGCCAATAAAACCCAGATAAATAGTGGGGAATTTGCTATGTTTGTGCTTCTTCCAAAGCTTCAAATTCATGCATGAAATGTAAGACACCAGATACTTACAGCAATAAATTGCTCAACACCCACTTTCCAGCAGCCAACACTGCATAGATAGGCTTCCAAAAGAAAAATACAAGAGAAAAAGCAAAATTAATACTCAGCAGCTGAGGTACAACACACATTTCAGTGTAGGAACCCCCTCTCCATCAAATGACTAGTATGAATCACTGCCAAATTTACTACTTAATATTTCTAGATCTTTATTTTTTGTTGTTGGTTGGGAATCCCGTGGTGCTCACATCCCTGGCATTCCCCCCCTGTTCTGAATATATTATTGGCAATTTCCTCAGAGACACTGATTGCAGATAACTGCTTTCCAGAGTTAGGACTGGAACATTATCCAGTTTTGTATGGATAAAATCAGTTGAGTTACATTTTCTCTCTTTCTTTCATCTGGGAGAAGACCCTTCAGATAAGGCACAAACCATAGTCAGAAGCACCGATACTGATGGGATATGCAAAGTGACACACTGGCTATAATGGACCACATGTAATATACACAGGCGTCTGAAATAAAAACAATCAAGGTTAGCTACAGAAGTTGAGGTATTAGTTGAGGACATATGATCGTCTCTGAGAAAACATGACTAAAGTCTGGTGACATTAGTCCCATTTTTTTCTGAATGGGCACATATGACAGTATAATTTATTTATTTTAAAAAATTATTCTATCCTCTACTATCTCCAATTCCAGACTCTTCACAACAGAACATACATAATCATAAACGCACACAATAACCTATTAGTCCTTACAGTGGCTTATATTGGCCTTGTGGTCCCTAGGTTTCCCTTTTTTAAATTCAATAATGTGATGTCATGTCAGTCCACTTAGATACACAGACATCAAGCTCAAACATGTCGTAAGTGATACCTTTCTATTGGACTAACTTAAGCAATAAGTTTTGATTTTTATTTCTTAACCTTATTCCTAATAATTCAAGTGGAATAACATCGTAGCAAGACAGCTTTATCCAAGATGGAAGACAGAGCCTATAGCTGCAGGAGAAATCAAATGAGTACAAGTAAAAAATGTAGAGTTAGTCCAATGAAAAGGTCCAGTAATTTAGATATTCTTAAAATAAATCAGAACATGTAGAGCTTATTCATATAAGGGTCATTTTATTAAGGTGCACTAACAGATTTTGCGTGCGTGAAATGCTAAGGCATCCATTATATACTATGGGCGCCTTACCATTTAGTGGGATCTCTTCACGGAGGGAGTTAGGGGGTGGGTCATTGATGTGGGCAGACTAGATGGGCCGTGGCCCTTTTCTGCCATCAGTTTCTATGTTCTAATCTATGACTGGGTGTTCTCATTTACATGCTGCGACACGGCAAATGAGGTTTAACGTGGATAAGTGTAAGGTGATGCATGTCAGTAACAAATCATATACAAGAATACAGGATGATTTGTTACCGACATGCATCACCTTACACTTATCCACGTTAAACCTCATTTCTCGAGCGTGCTTATGTCACGTTGCAGGCCTTCGCACTCCTTCTGCATCTTCACTACTCTGAATAACTTTGTATCATCCGCAAATTTTATCACCTCGCTCATCGTACCAATTTCCATGTCGTTTATAAATATGTTGAAAAGAACGGGTCCAAGCACTGTACCCTGCGGCATTCCACTCATGACGCTTTTCCAGTCCGAGTATTCTCCATTTACCCCCACTCTGTTTCCTATCCGCCAACCAGTTTTTAATCCACGTGAGTATTTCACCCTCGATTCCATGGCTCGAAATTTTTCAAAGTAGTCGTTTATGCGAGACCTTGTCGAATGCCTTCTGAAAATTCAGATATACAATATCGACCGGGTCACCCATGTCTATCTGCTGTTTACTCCCTCGAAGAAATGCAGCAAGTTCGTCAAGCAAGATCTTCCTTTGCTGAAGCCGTGCTGGCTGGTCCTCATCAGATTGGGTCCTACCCCACTGCTAACCAGGCCTTCACGGCTGGTTTCTTCTGCTGCTGAGCAGCAATGAGCGGGAGCACGCTTTGGCGTTCCTGCTCAGCGGCTTCTTTGGCTCTCGCAAATTCTTGAATTGAATTGAATTATGCTGTGACACAGAGGAATCAAAGGAGATTGTGTGAGGAGGAATAGGGTGTCCCCAGAATCCCCAGGTATTCAGCCTAGGATCACAGTGAATTCCAAAGAAGAAGATCTATAGGCTAAGATTCTAGGATCTGTGGGGGAGGGGTATACTGAGGGCAGGCAGCCATTGGACCTGCCTGTGTATTGTGACTATCTGGTTAAAACACAGCTAAGAACCAAGAGGGAACCTTGGGGAAATTGACAAAAGGAAGCATTGAGGAAAAACCTCAACAATAAGCATGGGAGGAGCCAGAAGGAAACAGACAACAAGGGAGAGAGGGAAAGCTACAGCCTCAGCACCCTGGGGTTGTGGGTTCAAACCCACGCTGGTCCTTGTGACCCTGGGCAAGTCACTTAATCCCCCCATTGCCCCAGGTACATTAGATAGATTGTGAGCCCACCGGGACAGACAGGGAAAAATGCTTGAGTACTTGAATAAACCCATGTAAACCGTTCTGAGATCTCCTGGGAGAACGGTATAGAAAATAAACAAGCTCTTGGCAAAGGGAGGGAGGGTTTGGCGTTTAGGGTCTATTTTCCATGGAAGTGGTATTCCCCAGCAAGGGCTGGGAAAGACGGGAGACGGGAGTGTAAGGAAAGAAGCTAATAACCACATGCATCAGATTGGTCCTAAAAGGAGCGGCAGGCACAGGGGCAGGAGGGGGGCAGTGAGGAGGGGCAGGCACAGGCTGAAACAGTCAAGCAGGCTAGGAATTGCAGGCTTTGCAGAAGTGCCAATAGGTGTAAAGTGTGGTTAGAGGGTGCTCCTGAGAGAAAGGAAAGGGCGGGATCCAGAAGCTACTAGATAAGAGGAGGGGGCAATTTTGCCCCTGAGCAATGATGGCTGAGGAGGATATGGATTTTATGTTACAAGAAATCATGGAGAGCCGAGGGTTTTCTTTTGAGGAACTGAGAGTAGACGTCATTGTTTTTCCTCATCTCTGGAAAATGATCAAGTGGGAGGGTTCTTTTACCAACTAAAAAAGGGTAGGACTACCCCACCCCACCCCTCTGTCTTCTCCAGCCCTGGAAGCAGAGGCTACTGAATGGGGCCAAAGCAGTGTTGGTGAGCTTCATTGAGTGAAGCGGTTATGTTCTGCTCAGGAGTAATGCCGGCTGCAATATTTAAAGGGAAGTGACTGAACCAGCAAATATTTGAGGACTCTAGCTGGAGTACAGCTGGAGGAAGAGGTCTACCTGAGCTAAGGCTGTTTGAAATTTGAAATAATAATAAAGACAAAAAAAACCATAAGGTGGAGTTCTTAAGTGGTACTGTACATGAAATCCCTGGAGGGAGACTCCCATTTCTCATAAGAAAGAACCTTGGATGAGAATCTTCTTTCAATAAACTGCTTTTTTTTTTTTTTTTTGCTAGCAGGAAAACCCAGAGGAAGGAAGGAAATCCTGTCAGAGAAGCTGCACCTGTAACAATGCACGTAAGTATATACTTACCCCCCTTTTTTACTAAGGTGCACTAATTGTATTAGCACGCTAACGTTTCCATAGATTAACATGCATGTGTTAGCGCACCTTAGTAAAAGAGAGTCTTACCTCTGAAACCACTAGTAGGGTGCCTAGGTGCTATCTTGTAACAGTGCATGTAGGTAGCATCATATGGAAATGCAAGGAGGTTATGCACACGAGCAAAGAATGTATGGGCAATGGGCGGGGCTCCCAGTTGCTGCATATAACATACAGAATACTGTCAGTTGTGTATGTCCCGGTTGCATTTAGGTACTTGAGGTTACGCCATGTCTTTGGCTGATGTACTTGTTGGCACATAAGTGTAAGATGCACACAAGTTGGGGTATGCTACTATTTTATAATGTTATGGAATAACATTATAAATGCTTCCCTGGGGTGCCTACACAGAAACACTCAGTTATACAATTGCCCTCATAGTGGCTGAGTATTGCTATTATATAGATAAGCTGAGGTTGACACCCTTGTTTCGCCCCTCCACTACATGAACAGAATCAGGGTGGTCAGACATATTTTCAGCCTGATATTATCCATACAGCACTTGAAAATACACAGATGTGTACATTATACATTTGTTGGTCTCTGGTAAATGTGGAATTCTTTTGTAAACTGACCCCCATCTGTTGGGGCTGACTCGCTAGGGCTTTTCCCCCTTCGTCTATGGGGAAAACCATTTTACGATTCAGGCCTTTCTGTCTTCTAGCCTAATGCAGGGATCTCAAAGTCCCTCTTTGAGGGCTGCAATCCAGTCGGGTTTTCAAGATTTCTCCAATGAATATGCATTGAAAGCAGTGCATGCACCTAGATCTCATGCATATTCATTGGGGAAATCCTGAAAACCCGGCTGGATTGCGGCCCTCAAGGAGGGACTTTGAGATCCCTCTAATGCATTCCAGTGAAAAGGTGGACAATTCTTTTAATTTTCAATCAGGTCACTGTGGTTATTGGCATGGTTGAGTTGACCTATTATTATTGAATGACTGAATGCTATTTTTACTAATACCCTGCGATACATACATTGAACAGGGACCGGGCACCACTGTGGTGGTGGTATGGCATTTTGCACATGGCCTGGTAATCATACAGCGTCACCCTAGCAAAAAAAAAAAAAAAAAGAAAGAGTCATCATTATTGCATCTTTCAGTGAAAGGCAAGCTTAATCACCACTCCCTTGATTTAGATTCCTAACTTCCAAGTTATATTTCAATTTCAACAGGAATGTTGGAGGTTGGAACCAACAAATTCAGAACAGCACAGACTCAAATAGAGGGGAAAATGTGAGCTGCTCAAGTCTCTACAACACTGGTTCCCAAAATGTCTTGGAAGACCCCCCCCCTCCCCGGTCAGGTTTTCAAGATATTTACAATGAATATGCATGAGAGAAATCTGCATGCAATGGAGGCAGTACAATCTATATCATGAATATTCATTACAGATATCCTGAAATCCTGACTGGTTAGGAATCCTCAATTCCAGACTCAAGGGAATTTTTGATTTTACATTATCCAAATCCCAGGAAGATGGTTTGTAAAAAGATAGTTTGGGCTACATTTTCATATCAGGCTATGAGTTGCTGGAATGAGATACCTCAGACAAACTATAGTAAATTATGGAAACTGTTGAAGACCTTGATGCAATCCTGGCAGTCCAGCGCTGCATCGGCAGCCTCCCCTACTGGACAGCCACCCAAGTCCCCATCTGCTGCGGCGTGCCTGCCTGGTATCGTGCCGCTGCTGGAAAGGTGTCAGCTTGGTCCAGCGCTGCATCGGCAGGCTCCCCTATCTGCGCCGGAAGTGAAAGGCAGACGTGAGTCTCGAGCACGCCTGCCTGGTCCGCGCCACCGCTCGAATGGTGCAGCTCCCGCAAGTCTCGCGAGAGCCAACAGCTCCATTTGGGCGATGGCGCAGGACCAGGCAGGCGTGCTCGGGGCTCGCGCCTGCCTGGCAGATGGGGAATCAGGCGGTCGTCCAGCAGGGAGGCCTGCCGATGCAGCGCTGGACCGCTAGGATTACATCACGGTACTGATGGGGGGAGGGGGGTGGCGCGTGGTATTTGCTGCATAAGATGCACCCTTATTTCCACCCCCTTTTTGGGGGTGGAAAAAGTGCATCTTATGGAGCGAAAAACACAGTAATTTTCTTACCTTGAAGCGCCTTGCAAAGGAAGGAATAACGACTTAGAATATAATGTGACACCTAAAGACAGCCATCAGATACTCATTTTTCCTTAAATTTGAATTATAATTTATATGTATTAATCACTCATAAAAATACTGGATCGTGTTTTTGTGGACTGGAGATTGCTTAAAAAATTTGTATTTTGTTTCCTTTTTATGCATAATCAAAATTTTGCCTAATTTGCAATCTTTTCAGTACAAGGTCTTTAAATGCTTGTTAGAATAATGAAAAATGATAAATAAAGCATTAAAAAAACAAAACCTGGTAACCCTATGAAGACCTATCTTTGTGGGAAGTGTGCAGTTAACAAATAATTTTCCCAGTTTTCAACTGTCAATTTTATAACGAACCTGGGAATCCCAGTCTCTTACTTTGTTAGCCATATTGAACTCAAGAAGCTAGTGTGCGATATAAATGCCTAATGTAATCCTCCAAGCCAGGTTTAGGAACACCTGTTCTACCACTTAGAAACATAGAAATATGAATAGAAACAAAGAAACACGATGGCAGATAAAGGCCAAATGGCCCATCTAGTCTGCCCATCCACAGTAACCATTATCTCTTAACTTGCATGATAAGTCTGAACCCCAAAGAATGAGGCACAATTAAGGCATTAAAAAACTAGGCACATGCCTAAGGCCTCGCCTAACTCTTGGAATCTAAACAGTTGTAAACCCAAAATTTGTGCATGCAAGTTATAGAATAGTGCCAATTGGTTGTTAAATTAACCCCCTGTTTTACCCTATGGGGCTCATAATCAAAACAAAAAAAAGTCTAAAAAATGGCCTAAATGGGTACTTGGATGATCAAAAAGCCTGATCGTCAAAGTACTCCATAACCAAAGCTGGTTTTAGATGCATCTAACACCAGCTTAGGCCTTTCCCCTGCCTCTAAATGCATAGAGCGAAAAGAGATGTTTTTAGAGGAGGGGAAAGGGCGGGAGGTGGGCCGACCTAGACATAGGCGTACAGCAGGTATAACCAAAACTTTAGGCAGGTTGCCTAGTTGGCACTTTTACATTATGACTTAGACCAAGTCAGAACAGGTATAAGTGCTGAAAAAGGGGCCGCTGAGCTGATCGCAGCAGCTCAGCGGCCCCAGCAACCTGCCTACCATCTACTGCACCTATTGCGGCAGGAGAGATGGCTCATCTCTCCTGCTGCAATGGTAATCGCCCATCCCCCAGCAATCCTCACCCCGAAGTGCTGAGGTTCAGGGGGTGGGTGATCGCTATCGTGGCAGGAGAGATGAGACATCTCTCCTGCAGCGATCCACCCCTCCCCCCGATCGGATCCGGGCAGGAGGGAACCCAAGTCCTCCTGTCCCAGCGATCCCCCCTTGCCCGACACTGATCCAGGCAGGAGGAAGCCCAAGCCCTCCTGCCCTGGCGACCCCCCTCACCCAACCCCGATCTGGGCAGGAGGGAGCAAAACCCCCTATCCCCACCCCCGCACCCCCCTCCCACAATCGCCCCCACTGAACCCCCCCAATCGCCCCCCCCCCCCGCCGACCCCTCAACACCCCCCACCCTTGACACCTCCCCTGTATCTGAAAAAAGGTTGAACGGATGGACGGGTCCCAAGCCTATCTGTCCGCAGGCCCGCCATCCGTTGAATGGCGGGCCTTAGGGCCTGATTGGCCCAGGCGCCTTAAACCCCACCCACAGGGCAGGCAGTGTGGGGGGGGGGCATAACAGGGGGGGAAGATAGGTGGGAACTGGCAACCCTACCCATGGCCCAATCACAATGTGTTAAATATAATCAATGACAATTAATTCAGCAACTGTTCTCTAGAGTCTGAGACCATTACCAAGGAGAATGCTGCCCTTAAGTATTCTGCCACCTTGCTTACTATGGGAATATAATTTCCATACTTTATCCCACAAAATGACCACTATAATAGATAACCGTAAAGTAAACTGAGCTTGAATAGGTAGGCCCCTACTTTAAAAAGATGGGTCACGTTTTGAACATACAGATGCACAATCCATCTGACCCACCCATTTGACTCACTTATTCATCACCCATTGACCCATTGCTCGCTCTGCTCTGGCTGGTAGAGCCTGGTACTCCTGCCAGGCTGACTGTCTTTTCCACTGCCCTACATGGAAAAAACAAACAAACAACAAAGCAAAATTTTCCTGGATTCAGCCACAAGCAGGTAAAGTGTGGCAGGCCAGGATAATGAGTTTTGCAGGACACATCTGGCCCACGGGCCGTAGCATTTAACTGTGTAATCATACTGCATTCCACTTCTATCAAGCAAAAATAAGAAATTAAATAGGAACAGTGTGTGGCGTAGTGGTTAAAGCTACAGCCTCAGCACCCTGAGGTTATGGGTTCGAACCCACGCTGCTCCTTGTGACCCTGGGCAAGTCACTTAATCCCCCCATTGCCCCAGGTACATTAGGTAGATTGTGAGCCCGCCAGGACAGACAGGGAAAAATGCTTGAGTACCTGAATAAATTCATGTAAACCGTTCTGAGCTCCCTTGGGAGAATGGTATAGAAAATTGAATAAATAAATAAACAGGATTGGTCACAATTCTGGAAAAGAACGGCAAGGCCTTTGGCTTCAGCTAGCATGTCCCAATCCATGTATTTCTTGTACCATAAAGCCCTGTGGACTCCACATAAGCTCTCACTGGAAGGCCTCCTTCCGTCTAATAATTCTTGGAACTGTGGACGAGCTTTTGGCTCATTACTTCATATGATATATGATTGTTCATATGTATCACAATATTGGAAAGAAGTTTGGAATGTTATACTAAAAATTTTTGATATCCAAGCTGATATCTCTCTCTCCATAGTAATTTTCAAGTCTCACACTCCAGGAATGGTTCTAAGTGATAATCATACTAAACTCCTTGATATTCTTCTCTCTTTAGAGCTTAAGCTCATTCTTTCTAATTGGAAATCAACTAGCTCTCTTTCTTCACATCATTGGTGGCAATCAGTTTTACATTACTATAAATATGAATTGGTCCTCGCCAAGAAATTTGGAACCACAGTCTTTTTCAGTAGACACTGGTCTCCTTTGCAGGCATATTTGCAATCATTTTCCAGCAGTGTTTAATGTTGAAACCTTACTTCCTATCAATTCTCTCTGTTCCATTGGTTTTGAATGTAAGCATACAAACAGATATTGTAACTCTGTTTTGTAGTGATTCATGCACTGATGTACTGTGATCCTCACTGATGTTTCAGTTTTATATTCTCTTGTATTTTTCAAAATCTTAATAAACTTTCATGGAAAAAAAAAAAAAAGAAATTAAATAAATATATATTTCTTACTGTTTGAAGATTCCCATGTTAAGGAGCTGGGTCATTACTGAGCCATCCTCTTCACCCAAGAATTTTCCAGTCTATGAGCACAGAAAGGGAAAAAAAGAGTGAAGGAGACACATCACAATGTACCCTAGAACAATGGTTCCCAACCCTGTCCTGGAGGACCACCAGGCCATTCGGGTTTTCAGGCTAGCCCTAATAAATATGCATGAGAGATAGTTGCATATAATGAAAGTGACAGGCATGCAAATCTGCTCCATGCATATTCATTAGGGCTAGCCTGAAAACCGGATTGGTCTAGGTGGTCCTCCAAGACAGGGTTGGGAACCACTGCCCTAGAATGCCTGTACACCTTCTACTGAGAAAACAAAAGAAGCCGGAACGTTACAGATCTCTACACAGAAGGAAACTAAATTCCTCACCTCAGCTGCACATGCGAAACACAGAAAGACCATCATTTAACACAGTCTAGAACTAGAAAGATGTAGGCAAAACTGAACTGGAAACTGCATGAAGTCAGACACTGCCTGCAGTCCAACTCTGGAGAAACAGAACAGATGCATTTCTTTTTCACTGTGCAAAACACAAAGGCATCAAAGATGTATGCTTTCTGACACAGAGAGAAAAACTAAGATCTTTCACAAAAGAATGAGTCAGAATAACTCTACATCAGGGTGCCCAAGTCCGGTCCTCGATACCAAGAAAGCAGTGCAGGCAAATCTTTCTCATGCATATTCATTGTGGATATCCTGAAAACCTGGCCTGCCAGTAGATCTCGAGGACTGGACTTGGGCAGCCCTGCTTGGGGAAAACAAGAGAAACAGAAGCTATGGCACAAATTTCAGCAGCTATTGAAATTCTACATCTCTTTCCGAAATGATCACCTTTTCTTGACATGAAACTTGTAAGTAAATCCATTAAATCTGTGTTTGTTCCAGGTATCCACACATTCTACCCCGCACTAGACAACTGAAAAATATATTACAGAAATGCTTAGAAAATGAAGTAGAAAATCCCTATATGGAATCACCTGATTGGATCAGTGTCCATCCCACCTCTATAGAAGTTCTAAATAATACAGGGACCCTTTTACTAAACAGCAGTAAAAAGTATCTTTTAACACGGTCTTATGTCAGTCATTCCTGTGTACTAAGGTGATTTATACCTCTGGAGTAAAATCCCAGAAAATTTTCTATTTTCTTTATTAATGACAACATACTAATTTTAACTAAACCAAATATCCCAGATACTTGTACATTCAGTCAGATTAAATGGACCATCAGAGGTGACCTTCTCAATATTACTCCAATGAGATCTTGTTTCATCGTTCACCCATTAGTCCAAAGTTCACCTATAAAATATAATCTTCATCCAATATATTCATAACTCTATCCCTCTTTGAACGAACATATCTTCAGCCACTAGCTGCTGAAGATATGTTCATTAAAAGAGGGATAGAGCCTTGAAACAGCAGTAGGTGAAACAATCATGTCGGCGACAATTACTTCCCCAAACAATATCTACAATATAGGCCTGATTCTATATAGGATGCGCGGTCTCAGTAGATGCCCAAGCGGCTTTTGAGAATCATACACAGGCGTCCTATACAGAATCGCGTCTGTCCTGATGGACAGATGCCTAACCCCATCTGATCCCGCCTAAATACCCAGATTCTCTAACTGGCTTCTATGTAACTGGCATCAGTTAGAGAATCACTTTGCTGCTGAGCTGATCACAGCAAGGGAATCTCCCTGCCACAATGAACCCCCCCTGAAGTTGGGAAGCAGAAGGGATGCCCACTTCCTCCTACTGCCATCCCCCCAAAGCACCCCCTGGCAGGAGGAGTCCCCAGTACCTCCCTCCTGCCAGAGCTTTATCTCTGCTGGGATGGTTAAGATGGGCTGGAGTGAGCTTTGATGGAGACTCCAGTAGATGGAACCTAAGCACACTACTGGGCTGGGCTCTGGGTTTCTTGCCCAGAAATATCTAAGAAAAAAGACCATTTAAACTAAATTAATTTATGGAGCATGTATGGTTGGGCAGACTGGATGGACCACTCGGGTCTTTATCTGCCATCATTTACTATGTTACTATGCTTCCTGCCGTCTGTCTCTTCATAGGCAGGAAGCAGTAGCAGAGGGAAAGCTTACAGGCTGCCGAAGGCAGCGTGTTCACTCATGCTGCCGGCTGCCTGAAGAATGAAAGAATGGCTGTCTTAACAGATCCTGTAGAGGGGAGGACCACAGGGGAAATGGGTTGCTGGGGGGGAGGGGGGCATTAGGGAAATGCTGGACTGAAGGGATGGAGAGGGAAAAAAGAAAGATGCCAGACCTCTGAGGCAGGGAAGGGAAGGGGAGGACAGAAATGCCAGACCATGGTAGGGAATAGGAGGAAGGAAGAGAAGAAAAAAAGAGGAGATACCAGACCACAAAAAGGGAGAAAAGGAAGGAGAGAGATGGACTACTGGAGGGAGAGGGAAGGAGAGAGAGAGAGAGAGAGAGAGAGTTGCCAGATCAGGAAAGGAGGAGAGAGAGATTCCAGAGGGAGGAAGAAGGAATGGAAGGAGAGAAATACCAGATCACAAGAAGGGGGAATGAGAAGGAGAGAAGGCAAGAGAGATGCCAGACCAGGGAAGGGAAGGGAAGGAGGAGTGAGAGGTAGGGGAGAGGGAGAAGAGAAAGACAAAGAGATTCCAGACCATAAAGAGGGAAGAGGGAAGGGAAGGAGGGGAGAGTGATTGATGCCAGACTTGGGGAAGGAGAAGAGATAGATAGACCACTAGAGGGGGAAGAGATGCTGCACAGGGATGGAGAGGAAGGGGAGAAAGAGGGAGGAGATGCTGCACAGGGATGGAGAGGAAGGGGAAAGAGAGGGAGAGGAAATGGTGCACCAAAATGGGAGGTGTGGGGAGGGGAAGAGATGGAAAAAATGCTGTTTAAGAAAAGATGGATATAGGGAAGAAGAAAGAGAGAGAAGATGGTACACATGGATGGAGGGGAAGGGCAGAGAGAGGGAGGAAATGGTGCACATCGATAGATGGGAAGGGAAGATATGAAATAGTAGATAGAATTGAGAAGGAAGAAGAAAAAATGAAGAAAGTTGAATATTGAAAGTTAATGCCAAAGAAGGATGTAGCATAAATCTAATATCAAATTCTAAGCTTCCAACCTTTAGAATATTCTTTCTACGTTACTCCTTTAAATCCTTAACTGATGTTGCTACTTCATAAACTTCATTAGTCGCTTTAAAGTATAAAAAGTGTTCAAAATAAATATAAAATTATTGAGCATCAGCCATTAAAAATTTAAGCCTTGACCGATGAGGAGGTTACACATGAATCTCCCCGTTATGAGATCATAACCTTTATGGGAAGGAGGAGGGGTGTTTCTGAGGTCTATGGCTAAAACAGAAGTAGCAACATCAGTTAAGGATTTAAAGGAGTAACATAGAAAGAATATTCTAAAGGTTGGAAGCTTGGAATTTGATATTGGATTTATACTATATGGTGACAATTCCAGGAATAAGACTTTAAACAGTGCCTTATAAGGTTGTTGAACAAAGAAGGATGTAGGGCAGAAAGTGAAGGAGAGAGAAACGGCAAATCAATAAGAAGGCCCTGGATATAGAGTTAAGAGCACAGACAGAAGGAACTGCAACCAGAGACTAGGAAACATGTGTAAAAAAATAAAATCACCAGATAACAAAGGTAGAAAAATGATTTGATTTGATTTATTTAAAATTTTTTTATACTGCATAAAGCCTATGCGGTTTACAAAAAGGTGTTTTCTGTGTATGAAAGACATGGTTCTCTGTTAGCATTGACTATGCAGGATCAATCTGTATTAGTCTAGCTTGTTTAGTTTTACAATGGGTGTATTGATGTTCTACTGCTCACTTCAGTGTTTTAAGATGCTGCCGTTTCCTAGGTACACTCTTGTGCGATGTGTGGATTGTTAACTGAAAATCATGTTTTTCATATAGATAAGGGGGGTGTCAAAAATGATGGGCCCCGGGTGTCACATATGCTAGTACGCCACTGCCTCCACTACAAAACACTGTTTACAAACCCGTATAAAAACACATTCACAACCTTATCCTAGCATAATAGCACTAACGCCCACTATTCAAATAGCAACATCGTTATGCATGAAAAGGCTGCACTGCAAATATTAGACTGTGCCTTAAAACACCAATACACTACCTATTGAAAAAAGCACAAAACAAGCACAACAGGAACAAGATCTCTGCAGAGGTACTACATGCTAGGAGAATACCGCACCTTAGTCAAGTAATTCTCAAATTGGGATCTGTGAACCCTAGGGATCCTCAAACTCTCTTCAGGGGTTCCTCACTTCTGCCATAATAAAAAGTTTGAGAATCACTGCCTTTGTCACACCCATAAAACTCAGAAAGAACTCAACAAATATGAACCAAGGGACCACGCATCAATAATAGAGGTATGAAGGCAAGAAACTGAAGTGGAAACCCCAGGAAGTCAAGCTCTGACCACAGTAATAATAGAGAAATAGAAACTGAAATGCAAAATATCAGAGATGTGCATTTTCAAAAGCTAACATATTTCAATTCAGAATACAACATTTCCTGCCTTTGTTGTCTGAGCATTTTATTTTTCTATTTGCTTTAGTCCTGGTGTTCCCCGTCCATTTGGATTTTCTTCTTTCTTCATGTCCACCATCCATCTTCCCTGTGTGTCCCTATCTGTCCTGTCCAGAATTTCCCCTTTGTATCTCTATCCATCCCCTCTGTGTTCAGCATCTCTCCTCTGTTTCCCTTCCATGACTTGTCCTGCATTTCCATCCTGAGTCCATATTCCTTCCTCTGTGATCAGCAATCCCCTATGTCTAGCATTGTTCCTCCATACCTCCCTCTTGAGACAAGTCTCTCCCCCCACTTTTCCTCCTAGGTCCAATGTCTTTTTCCCCTGTCTTCCAGTCTCAGTCTCTCCCTCCCTTCTACTCCCCCACCCCCACTAATCCAAAATCTATCCCTCTCCCTCTAACTCTTGGATCCAGGACCTCTTCCTTCCTTCCTTCTTTCCCTGCCTCCCTTCACTACAGTAGCACCTTCATCTCTCTGCCCCTGGGTCTAGTACCTGTCTTCTCCTTCCACCTAGCAGGTCCAGCATTCGTCCCCTTTCCTTTCCGCTCCTCCCCAATTCCAGCATCTGTCCCCTTTCCTTCTCCCCCTTTCCAATTCCTGCGTCCTTCACCTTTCCTCCCCCTTCCCAGTTCCATTGTTCCTTCCTGTGGTCCAACTCACTTTTTCCTCTACCTCTTGCCTCCAGTAGTAGCATTGCTTCAATTGAATCAGCTTGCTTCAGGGCTTTGGGCCTTCCCTATGATACGTTCCACCCTCACTGACGCAATGTGATGCAAGTTTCTGCTTCCACAAGGGTGGGATGTGTCATGAGGAAGGCCCGAAGCCTCAAAGCAGGCACATTCATTTGAAGCAGTTCCATTACTAGTGACAAGAGGAAGAGGAAAAAGTGAGCAAGACTGTGGGGAGGGAGGGTTGCTGGAATCAGGAAGGAGAGGGTAGTAACATGGACTGATATGGACCCAGGGTAGTGATGCAGGCACCTGGAATGGCCTGAAAGTTGGAGGCTTGCAGCTGGGGAGGCTTAGCCTCCCCAAGCCTCTTATACTGGGTGCCTATGCTCCTCTCCTCTACACAGTCCTCAGAAGGAAACGGAGCAGTTTAGTGAACAAAGGACTGGGTTTTGAGTTCAAGACTTGCCTCTACCACTGACTCCCCATATGACCCCAGAAGAATCACTCTAAGTACAATTTTCAAAATCACTTATCTGAATAAAATGGGCTGGCTGAAAAGAAGTGGGCCCGATATTGAGACCATAGGAGTTAGCTAGTCTGACTCCTGTTGTTGGCACTGAGCCTGGATATTCATTGCCAGACCACTTCCTGTGACTGGCCCTTATTATCTGGTCAATTTTGGGCTGCTAGAAAGTTAGCCAGCTGCATTGATATTAGAGCTGGTGGCTAAATTTATAACGGCCAAAGATATAGCAGTTATTTAAGTGGCCTGATTTGGCCGCCTAAATTATCTGGCTAGCGTTTTAAATTTCACAGAAAGCTGGGTATGTGCTATCCGCTACATGCCAATATTCCTGACCGGTTAAATAGCACTGAATATCAGGCGGAGTGTGTTTGGGTCAGGGGCATACAGAATAACATTTTCAATTCTGTGTGCATACTTCTCTACTCATTGACAAAAAGGAGGCAGAGAGTTAATAGGACTTTTGTGCTTGTGGACATGCAGAACTGAAGCCTCAAGGAAAACATATACCCACATATTCTCAATGAAATTTACCAAAGTCCATAAGTTGACAAGTCGCTAATCTTAGCCTTTCCATCAAAATGCTCCCTTACCTTTTCAGTCACTAGCTGCCCATTATTCATTTCTTCACCCAATCCACTCACTAGGGTTACCAGACATCCGGGAAAATGTGGACATGTCCTCTTTTTAGAGGACTGTTTGGGTTCCTAGACAGACTTTCCAAAACCTGGCATCTGTCTGGGTTTTAGAAAGCCCCGATGACCTCCGGCCACATTTGGAGGGCCTCTGAGCACGCGTGGATGACGTCATAAACATCTGCGCATACTCCAGGCCCTCCAGATGCGGCTGGAGCTCATCTAGAAGAAGAGAGAAGTCTTTGTGGGAGTGGGAGTGGGGGCCAAATAGGGTGGTGCTAGAAGAAGAACAGGACGGGGTCATGTGTCCAGGGTTTCCCGGAGAAAAACATGATAACCCTACCAACTTACCCATCTGCTCTTCTCCTTGTTCATGCTTCAACCCATCTTTGTTCCTGCTAAACCCCACTCACACTCCTTCACCTTCTCTTATCTTCCTGATTTTAGTGTCCATCTCACCTGTTCAATCTTCTTTGAAATGAGGATAAATCCATTGTTGTCAATGAGGTAGCAATTCAGGTTCTGGAACCACAAATACAAAGACAGGTGAAACTAATCATGACATTATTTTCTAATGGTAAGGAAGGACTCATAATTACTGCAGAATTTCAAGAATTTCAACAGGATTGTCCTTGTCTTTACCAGTAATAGATTGGACTTTAGACTTTGAGGGTTAGGGACATTTCATTTTGAATTGTTTTTGGCTATGTGTTTAGTAATTATCTGTTTTCTCATTGTTGAAATGATTGTCCAGAAGAGTCGGGTTCCTTTGTTCACCAGAAGGTGCGGTTACTGCCATCCATACACCCTCTATCAAAACATGAATGTATCAACTCTACTAATCATGGAATTACACTTTGGAGATCACCTTTGCATTTATAGAGTAAATTTTACAAAGCCTTGGCCTGTGACACCTGCAATCACATTAATAAAGGAAGGTACCACATGTGGTTCCTCTTTGAAAATCTGGCTGGCAAGGAGGGAAATGGTTCCAAAATGAAAGACTGGCACCAACTTTCCATTTTCTAATCTATAAACTAAATCTTAAGTTTGTATACCGCATCGTCTCCATATAGATAGAGCTCGGCACGGTTTATAGGAATTCAATAAATGAGGGAAAGACATAATAAGAAATTAGAGGTTATGAAGAGGATAGCTAGCTTTACATTTTAAATAGATAGCTTTACATTTTGGAGAAAAGCCAGGTTTTCAGATGCTTTTGGAATAATTGGAATGAACCTAGGTTCAGCAGCGGGGCAGGGAGGTTGTTCCAAAGCTCAGTGAATTTGAAGAAAAGGGATTTCCCTAATTTACCTGCCTAATTTACATGATGCCTTTTAACGAGGGGAAAGATAGTTTGAGTTTGTGGGCGGATCTGGTAGTGTCAGGCCTCGAAGAATTCCAGGATAGTGGGATTAGGGGAGGAAAAATGCCATGTAGGATCTTGAATATTAGGCAGGTATATTTAAAGTGAATCCTAGAAATCACCAGAAGCCAGTGAAATTTTGACAGAAGCGGGGAAACATGGTCGAATTTGCTTTTTGCGAAGATCAGCCTAGCCGCAGTGTTCTGGATCCGCTGAAGTCTTTGAAGATTTTTATTGGGGGACGGGGCTGGGGGGTGGAACAGGGCAGGAAAGAGGTGGAACTGGGTGGTCCTGGGGGCGTGGTCATGGGTCATGATTTTCCTGAAGGAAAATCTGGTAACCCTATGCCTAATGGATGATCGTACCTAGGAGTTAAGACACCATTTATAATCTCTGTCTACTACAATGTGAACAAAAGATGTAAACAGCTAGTGCGGTTCTACTTGCAATGAAGGTAGGCAATTTTCAGTGGGTCTTTCACAGGGGCAAAAGCTTTGTAAACTGGGGAAAAGGTTTTGTAAATTGGGCACCAGTATGCAGTGGCATAGCGAGGGTAAGAGGTGCCCCGGAGCAGCAGCGTCCCTCCCCTGCCCTCGTCTCTGCCCCCCCCCCCCCCACTCCTTCCCTTCCCGGGTACCTCTGGTTGAAGTTGTTGCTTGTGGCGGTCAACAAAGTGCTCCTTGCGACCCCCATCAGCTCTCCATCTGATGTCACTTCTTAGGCATGGCACGCGGAAGTGACTTCAGCGGGAGAGCCGACGGGGTTGCGAAGAGCACATTGTGACTGTCGCGAACAACTTCAACTAGAGTTTTGGGGGAAGGGAAGGGGGGGCACGCGTGTGGAGGGGAGGAAAGGAAAGAGGCGCGGGGCAGAGAGGAGGAGGGGCGCCAGCCCCCCACCAACATGGCGCCCAGGGCGGACCGCCGCCGCCCCCCTACTATGCCACTGCCAGTATGACAAGCATGGCACCTCAGAGTCTTTCCTCTCAAATCAGACAGGACTGAATGGAAGCTCACTTGCTTCACCCTAGAGCACACTGTCTGTCACAGAGAGAGCTGGATTGTGGAATATGAAAAAAAAAAAAAAAAAGTCGATTGAAATTCCATCCACCCTCTCTGCTCCTTCCTTCATCCTGATTTATAATTAAGACAATTGAGGATTCTAAAATGGATCATAAAGACTTTCTGAGAACTCACCTCCTCTTCCCAGCTCAAGGGGCAGGCTCCATCAGCACTGCTGCACTGGAAGAAAGGACAAGATTTGCTGAGACAAAGGGAAAGGACTGGTTAAACCGCACGGTGATGGGGTGCACTAGTTTCAATATACCGGGAGACATTTTATGAAGAGGCACTTATTTTTAGGCACTAAGGCCCTGAGTCGATAAAACACACCTCAATTTAGGCAACTAGATTGCTGCACCTAGCTGGCACTGTCATCTCGAAGCTGGGACATTAGATCATTTACTATTCTATTGTCCATTGATACTTAGTTTTTGGAAATCCATTTGGGCTAAGTGAATAATCTACTGGAAAATCCAGTGGCATTATCATATGACACTGTTATTTGGTACTTCCATGAGAGCTAAGAGTCAAATCTCTTCTAATAATAATAAACTTTTGCTCATCATGACAGGGGTTGCCGTACAGAAAATTATGAAAAACTGGAAAAATCGGGATCGTCTAAATTATAATTTTTGGTGGAATTCGTTATGCCAAATCTTTAAAATGGAGCGGGTAATAGCCATGCAGCAGGGGCCTTTTAAGAAATTTAGGGATGTTTGGGAGCCATTAACAAAATATTGTACAGAATGAATATTATTTTTTTTCCCCTTTGTTCATAAACGTCCAGGGTGGGGGAGGGAGGGAATATTTCCTGATTTATAATGCTTAAGAACAATTGTTAGATATAAGGGAGGGGGATATTTGATGTGAGTTAGAATTCGATGGTATATTAAGTGATGTTAAAGTATAAAATGATTGTATCTTATGTTACACTTGTTGAAAGTTTTAAAAAATGAATAAAGATTAAAATAAATAAATAAATAACTTTTACGTTTGGAAATAGACCTGTTTTATTTAGAAGGGTCTAAATGCCACAAAGGTGCCCAAACTGGTCAGATGACCACTGCATGCATCAAGGTAAAACACCCCCACACTCCCCCAGTGCTCACAGACCCCCCCACAAAGATCAGAATACAAACGTACATACCTGTCTCCAGAACATCAGCACCTGGTAGAGGAAAGCCTAGTAGAGCTACACACAGGTGTCTTAAGTAGCCTGGTGGGTGGGCTAGTGAGCCATAGAGAGGAGTGGCAAGTCCTATAAGCCACCCTAACCACTACATTAATGGTGGAAAATGTGAGTCCACCAAAATCCCCTAAAACCCTACTCTACTGCCATATAGGTGCCACTTGCAGCCCTAAGGGTTATTGGGGTTGTAGACAAGGTGGGTATAGTGGGTTTTGGAGGCTCACCATGACCTAAAAGGGAGTTCTGGTGAGATGTTTACGTGGCACCCTTTATGTGACGTTCACAGCAGTGCCCCACTGCTCTGCTGCCATGTCTGGGTGGCCAGTCCATTACAGGACTGGCCCTTCCCACGTTCAAACGGTCTTATTCTGTGCGTTTGGAACTTGGACAAAATTATGGTCGAAAATGTGGTATGACGATAGACATCCTGGCAGTCTGGGTGTCCCAATGGCCTGAATGTCCAGATAGAGGATTTAAAAAAAAAAAAAAATTTATTTCTAGATGTATGGTGGTTTGCCTTTCAAAAATAGACATTTTCTTACTGCCGACTTTGGACGTCTAGCACCATACGTCCAAATCGGACTTAAACATATGTTTTGAAAATGCCCCTCCGCGTCTGCCATGTGAAGCTGCCAACCTATGTTTGTCATGCAATGCTCATCATGCTGTGTCACACTGTGCCATGTTTGTCATGTTATATTTTATTGGGCTTTGTTATGTATGTAAACTTGTAACCCATTCTGAGCTTTCCTGGGAGGATGGGATGTAAAACCACATAAATAAATAAAATAAATAAATTTAAATACTGTCTTATGTGCATAGTGCAGGAGGAGTCAGTAAGAATTTTCGGTAGGATTACATATAGGGCTCCTTTTTACTAAGGTGCGCTAGCGTTTTTAGCGCACACACAAGATTAGCCCGCCTGCTTAAAAGGTGGCGGTAGTGGCTAGCATGCGTGGCATTTTCAGCGCGCACTAAGCGCATGCTAAAATCGCTAGCGCACCTTTGTAAAAAGAGCCCATAGAGTGGCACTAAAAATTTACTCCTAGGGCACATACGTGCTTACACCCTAATTCTATATATGTTACTCAAAACCGTGTTCACTCAGTTTCTGAATGCAACTGATAAACGAGCCACTTAGCGCAGATAATTGGGTGCCTCCAATCAAGTATTTCCACTATAACTTTCAATGTCCTTGTTGTCCTTTTTCTTCTTAATTAGACTCTTTTAGGGCTTCAGACATGCCATTTGTTAACATAAGAACATAAGAAACGCCTTCACCGGATCAGACCCTAGGTCCATCCAGTCTGGTGACCCGCACACGGAGGCCAAGCCAGGTGCTCCCAGATGGAGACCCATAAGAACATAAGAAATGGCTTCGCCGGATCAGACTCTAGGTCCATCCAGTAGGGATCATGCTTGATCGACCGTTCTGATTTTGGCTGCCTTTTTCTTGAGCCGTTTTTTTTAACCATGACTCTCATGCTGTCATATTTCCCTTTGCTGAAGTTAAAGGTTGTGGTTTGAGTCTTGGTACGTTTCCCCTTCCCGATGTCAATTTTAAAATTGATCATGCTGTGATCGCTTGTCCCCAACGGAACAGTGACCTCTACATCTGTTGTCCTTCCAGTTATCCTACTATATTTCACAGATATTATAACTATACATTCTTATCCTTTCATACTTTTGTATAAAAGATTTTTTTGGTGATGTGCTCAGACCTTTAACCCAATAAATAGTGTAGTCACTGTATTGAGTTTAACAAGGGGACCATCATCGCAATCACCTGTCCCCGACCCTCCCTGATAGAATTTAAACTTATTCAGATTCAATAATAGTACTTATCTGAATGGAGAGGTGTTTGTTGTTAAACTTAAGCTGGTTAAATCTCAATGGTGACTGTGTTGAAAACAAATAAAGTGATACTTAAAATCCAATGGTGATAATTTATGTAGTCATCAATCCCCGTCCCCCCGACTCGAGTTTCGTATTCTTCGTCGGGGAGGGACACTGAAAATCTAAATCTAAATCAAAATCAAATTCAAAACATGGTCATTATTTTAGTTTACTTAACAATTATTTTATAAAATTCAAGCTTATTCTTATCTCAATGTTATTACTATTCTTGATTAACTTGTTTAAATACCTGTTACTGGCTGACTGAGACCAGACACGTTCAAAATCTCCTGGCCATCTGTGAAGCTCTGCTAGAACTGTGCGCTTTTAAAGGAAGCTAAGCAGGGAAAAAGGGGAGTTGTTTCTATTAGGCCCCGGATGTGATCAGCGTCAGGGAAATATTACTATATAACTAGCCACTCGATATCCACATTCAAACCTGTTGGTTGTAGAGTCTGCCAATTATATATGAATCGCTGTTCTTTTTGAATAAGCATTTTGGATAAGTCCCCTTCAGAGTTGTGAATTTGTATTAGCACAGTGTATTTAAGATCTTCCAATGCATGTGATTTTTCCAACCAATGAGATACCAGGGGGGCGGTGACACGGTTTTTTCTTATGTTGCTCAGATGTTCTATGATTCGTGTTTTAATCATACGAATCGTTTGGCCTATATATAATTTTTTACAGGGACACTGTATACAATAAACCACCTGCTTAGATTCACAATTTGTGCCTGTATTTAATTTAAAGTGTCGTCCTTCCGACCCTGGTATCTCAATGTAGTTCGTGTCAAGTATATAACGGCAGACACTGCATTTCCCACAAGGCTTATGGGGAAACTTATTTCTGGTATCATAATGATTTAAATTATGCTTTAACTGTTCACCTAAGTTTTTTGCTCTGGAAAAGGCAAATTTGGGCTGATTTTGCAAAGATGGATAATATTGAAATATTGGCCAATATTTTAATATGATGTGCTTTATGGCATTGCTTTTGTTGGTATAGGGCATAACACAAACTATGTGTTGCTGCTCTTGCTTATTTTGTTTGTCTTGCATTAGCCATGATCGGTGACAATTTTTTGCCCTTTTCCAGGCTTTTTTTACGGTTTTCGCAGGATACCCTCTCTGTGTGAATTTGGTGTACATTTCAAAAGCCTCCCTATCAAAATCAGCTTCCTCTGAGCATATTCTCCGTAATCGGAGAAACTGCCCAGTGGGGATACTATTTTTTAATGGTCGTGGATGGAAACTCTGATATTGTAATAGAGTATTTCTATCCGATGTTTTTTTGTGTAGAGTGGTGGATATGTGTTGATTCTGTTTAACAATTTTTATATCTAAAAATGTAACTTGGTTTTTATTTGTAGTATATGTAAAAGATATATTGCTATCTTTATGATTAAGTTCTTCTAAAAATATATTTAAATTTTCTTGTCCACCACTCCACACAAAAAAGACATCATCTATGAATCGCTTCCAGCATGAAACATGCTGGAAGTGGGGTGAAGTGTAAACATGTGATTCCTCGAACTGAGTCATATAGAGACACGCTAGCGTGGGGGCTACTGTGGCCCCCATTGCCACTCCCTTCGTTTGGAGGAAAATATCATTTTCAAATTTAAAATAATTATTGTGAATAACTTGTTCAGCTAATTCTGTCAATAAAGATGTCTTTAAAGCTGTTAAGTTTAGTTTCATTAGGTGGATTTTGACTAAATTTACTGCTTCCTTTTGTGGAACGTTAGTATATAACGCCACGACATCAGCTGTAACAAGTATTGAATCTTCCGTTATTGAGTTCTGAAAACTTTGTTCTATGACTTTTAGAAAGTGAGTTGAGTCCTTAATATATGACTCAGCCCGAGGAACCAAATGTTTTAATTGGCTATCCAGATATTGAGATATAGGCTCAAGAACTGAGCCTATGCCTACAACAATTGGACGTCCAGGTGGTTTGGTATCTGATTTGTGAATTTTTGGTATAAAATTGATTTTGGGTATCCTGGGGAAATCGCACGTAAGAAATCTAATTTCTTTAGACGTGAATATTTGTGACTCCCTGGCGCTGTTTATCAATCCATCTATTTTTGATTTAATTTGTGTAGTGGGGTCTTGCTGTAACCTTGTGTAGTATGTGGTATCATGTAATTGGCGTAAAGCTTCTTCCCTGTAATCCGTATAGTTCTGGATGACAATTCCCCCTCCCTTGTCAGCCCTCGAAATAACTATTGACTGGTCTGCTTGAAGGTCTTGTATAACTTTCCTCTGTTGAATAGTTAAATTCGAATGATTTATGAATCTATCTTGGGATTCCAGTTTTTGAACATCCTTTAATACCAATTTTTCAAAGGTTGTTATCAGAGGATCCGGTTGTCCTGGCGGCATCCATGTAGATTTAAGTTTTAATCCCTCTGGTAGGGATGGTGTTGTATTTTGTTTATCTTGAAAGAATTGCTTTAATTTGATTGTTCGGAAGAATCTCTGAAGATGAACTCGAGCATCAAAACTATCGTACTTGATGCTCGGTACGAATGAGAGCCCTCTCACGAGGACCTCCTCTTCCTTTTTGTCCAATGTTCTTGATGAAAGGTTAAATATGCCTTTATTGGTTGATTTTTTTATTTCTTGTGTTTGTTCGTGCTGCGTGTTTCTATTTTGTTCGCTGTAGTCAATGTTCCTTCTTTGGCTTGTATTCTTAAAAAAGATTCCGGTAAGACATTAGGATCCTTCTGAGATAGCTCACTTTGTTGTTGGGGAATTACGATGTTTTCTTCTGAAGAAGATGAATTACTTGTAGATAAATTAAATGTGATCTTCTTGTTTTTATTATACGTTGTTCTCTGTCTTCTAGTTTTAATATTGCGATTCATCCAAGGGTATACATAACCCTTGGTGAAATCTGCTTCGTCTCGTCGAAATTTTTTTATTTTCATTTGACGTTGCTCTTTTTGATATTTATCTAGTTGGTTTAAATGTTCTTGATAGCTTATTATGAATTCTTCATCTGGAAGTTGTTGTTTAATTAATTATAATTTTGTGCCTAATTCCTTCTGTTGCTGTTCAATTACTGGCACCAATGTTAAGTAAACTAAAATAATGACCATGTTTTGAATTTGATTTTGATTTAGATTTAGATTTTCAGTGTCCCTCCCCGACGAAGAATACGAAACTCGAGTCGGGGGGACGGGGATTGATGACTACATAAATTATCACCATTGGATTTTAAGTATCACTTTATTTGTTTTCAACACAGTCACCATTGAGATTTAACCAGCTTAAGTTTAACAACAAACACCTCTCCATTCAGATAAGTACTATTATTGAATCTGAATAAGTTTAAATTCTATCAGGGAGGGTCGGGGACAGGTGATTGCGATGATGGTCCCCTTGTTAAACTCAATACAGTGACTACACTATTTATTGGGTTAAAGGTCTGAGCACATCACCAAAAAAATCTTTTATACAAAAGTATGAAAGGATAAGAATGTATAGTTATAATATCTGTGAAATATAGTAGGATACTAATTTTAGTTATTCACAGAGTAATATTGTATATTTCCCAATTATTGTTCAGCTTGTCCTTCCAGTTATGCCATTTAGGACCAAGTCCCAAGGTGGCAGTTCCTCTTGTCGGTTCTCCCACCATTTGTTCTAGGAAGCAGTCCCCTATCATTTCCAGGAACTTGGATTCCCTGCCGCAGTTTGAGGTGCCTAGGTTCCAGTTTATCCCGGGAAAGTTGAAGTCTCCCATGATCGTTACATTTCCTGCTCTACCTGTATCCCTCAATGTGATTTGCAAGGAGGTGTGCATCCAACTTGCGCTTGAAACCCAGAATGGTAGTCTCCATCACAACCTCCTCTGGGAGGGCATTCCAAGCGTCCACCACTCGCTGTGCGAAACAGAACTTCCTGACATTTGTCCTGAGCCTGCTGCCCCTCAGCTTCAGTCCATGACCTCTTGTCTGTGTCACATTTGACAATGTGAATAACGATGTTTCTTGCTCTATTTTGTTGAATCCTTTTAGTATTTTAAAAGTCTCTATCATATCCCCTCGCAGTCTCCTCTTTTTGAGGGTGAACAGTCCCAGTTTTCCGAGGCGTTCTTTGTAGCTCAAATTTTCCATACCTTTTACTAGCTTCGTGGCTCGCCTCTGCACCCTTTCCATCAGGATTATATCCTTTTTTAGATATGGAGACCAGTGTTGGACACAGTATTCCAAGTGTGGTCTGACCATTGCTCTGTAAAGCGGCATTATAATGGCCGCCGATCTACTCGTGATCCCCTTCTTTATCATGCCCAACATTCTGTTTGCTTTCTTTGCCGCTGCTGCGCATTGAGCCGACGGCTTCAGGTTCCTGTCTATCAGAACCCCCAGGTCCCTTTCTTGTTCGCTTTTGCCCAATGTTACACCTAACATTTTATATTCATGTTCCTTATTTTTCCTACCCAGATGCATCACCTTACATTTGTCTATGTTAAAACATCATCTGCCACTTTTCCGCCCATTCCTCCAGCTTGTTTAGATCCTTCTGGAGATCCTCGCTGTCCTTTTGTGACCCAACTGCCCGACATAGTTTTGTGTCATCTGCAAACTTGATTATATTACTTGTTGTTTCCTCTTTCAGGTCATTTATGAAGATATTGAATAAGATGGGCCCAAGAACCGAGCCCTGGAGCATGCCGCTAGTCACCTTCTCCCAGTCCGAGAATTTCCCATTTATGCTTACCTTCTGCAATCTGTTCTCTAGCCATTTGCCTATCCATCCGAGTACATCCCCTTCTATTACGTGATTTAGTAGCTTCCTCATAAGCCTTGCGTGCAGGACCTTGTCGAACGCTTTCTGGAAGTCCAAGTAAATTATATCCACCAGGTCTCCGCTGTCAATTAGTTTGTTCACCTTCTCAAAAACTTGAAGTAAATTGGTCAAACATGACTTCCCCTTCCTGAAGTCGTGTTGACTAGCTCTCATCAGGTTGTGATTTTCCAGATGTTGCACTATGCTATCCTTGATTAGTGCTTCAACCATCTTCCCAGGAACCGACGTAAGACTCACAGGTTTATAGTTGCCTGGTTCTCCTCTCGATCCTTTTTTGAAGATTGGGATGACATTCGCTATCTTCCAGTCATCTGGTATTTGCCCGGTTCTAATTGACATGTTAGTTAGGGTTTGTAATAGTTCTCCAATTTCTACCTTAAGCTCCTTTAATACTCTCGGGTGAATTCCATCCGGTCCTGGGGATTTTTCACTTTTTAGTTTGTCAATCTGATAGTATATCATGTCCAAATCCACATTCACTGAGGTGAGGCTATCCTCTATGTCTCCCTTGAATACCCTCCCTGTTTCTGGCATTGTTGTAGTGTCCTCATTAGTAAAGACAGAGGTAAAAAATGAATTTAGCCTATCTGCAATCTGTTTGTATTCTTTAATGCATCCTTTCCTTCCTTGGTCATCGAGAGGGCCTACTACCTCTATTGCTGTTTTTTTCCCTTTTATATATCTAAAAAAGGGCTTGAAGTTTTTGGCTTCTTGCGCTATCTTTTCCTCATAGGCCGTTTTGGTGTCTCTTACCGCCTTGTGACACTTCTTCTGGTCGACCTTGTGACTGTTCCAGGCCTCCGTTGTTCGTTTGCATTTCCATTTTTTGAACGAGTCCCTCTTATCCCTTACCGTATCCTTCACCCCTTTAGTTAGCCAAGCTGGTTCTCCTTTGTTCTTGTTTCGCTTTCCTTTGGATATCTGCAGAATGTAAAGATTCTGCGCTTCGGTGATGGTATTTTTTAGTAGGGACCATGCTTGATCGACCGTTTTGATTCCGGCTGTCCTTTTCATGAGCCATTTTTTAACCATGACTCTCATGCTGTCATAATTCCCTTTTTTGAAGTTAAAGGTTGTGGTTTGGGTCTTGGTTCTTTTCCCCTTCCCGATGCCAATTTTAAAATTGATCATGTTGTGATCGCTCGTCCCCATGGGGACCGTGACTTCCACGTCTGATGTTCTCCCAGTTAAGCCATTGAGGACTAAGTCCAAGGTTGCGGATCCCCTTGTTGGTTCTCCCACAATTTGTTCTAGGAAGCAGTCCCCTATTGTTTCCAGGAACTTCGTTTCCCTACCGCAGTTCGAGGTTCCTAGGTTCCAGTTTATCCCTGGAAAGTTGAAGTCTCCCATGATCGTTACATTACCTGTTCTACATTCATGGTTGATTTCCTTTATTATTATCTTATCTTAGTTCAGTCTTTTCGCATAATATCATCGGGAAGGGACCTTATCTCAAGAAATATTATGTGGATGTAAATTCGTATGTGGATGTATGTGGATGTATGATCGTATGTAAACTCATGGAAACACTAATTAAACGTAAGTTGGACACTATCTTGGATGAGGGGAATCTTAGGGATCCTAGTCAACATGGATTCACTAAGGGTAGGTCGTGTCAATCCAACCTCATCAGCTTCTTTGATTGGGTAACAGGAAAGTTGGACTCAGGAGAGTCTCTGGACATAGTATATTTGGATTTCAGCAAAGCTTTTGACAGCGTCCCACACCGCAGGTTACTAAACAAGATGAAATCAATGGGGTTGGGTGAGACGATAACTGCATGGGTCAATGATTGACTGAGTGGTAGACTTCAGAGGGTGATGGTCAACGGTACCCTCTCTGAAACATCTGAGGTGACCAGCGGAGTGACACAGGGCTCGGTCCTGGGTCCTCTCCTTTTTAATATATTCATAAGGGACTTGCCACGAGGGCTACAGGGTAAAGTGACATTATTCGCCGACGACGCAAAACTGTGCAACATAGTAAGTGATAGCGTTTTACATGATAGTATGACACAGGACCTTTGTACGTTGGAAAACTGGTCCACGACATGGCAGCTAGGCTTCAATGCTACGAAGTGTAAGGTCATGCACCTCGGTAGCAGAAATCCGTGCAGAACTTACACCTTAAATGGAGTAACATTAGCTAGAACCTCAGTAGAAAGAGATTTGGGAGTAGTCATCAGTACAGACATGAAGGCTGCCAAGCAGGTAGAGAAGGCCACATCCAAGGCAAGGCAAATGATGGGATGTATCAATAGAAGTTTCGTCAGTCGGAAACCAGGAGTCATAATGCCGCTGTACAAAACCATGGTGAGACCTCATCTGGAATACTGTGTGCAATTCTGGAGGCCACATTACCGTAAGGACGTGCTTAGAGTCGAGTCGGTTCAGCGGATGGCCACTAGGACGATCTTGGGATTCAAGGGTCTCTCATACGAAGAGAGACTGAGCAGACTGCGGCTCTACACTCTTGAGGAGCGCAGGGAGAGGGGGGACATAATTGAGACATTTAAATACATCACAGGACGTGTCGAGGTGGAAGATGACATCCTCTTCCCCAGGGGACCCTCGACCACAAGAGGGCATCCGCTTAAACTCAAAGGGGGGAAATTTAGGAGTGACACCAGGAAGTATTTTTTCACGGAAAGGGTGGTAGATCACTGGAATAAGCTTCCGGTGCAGGTAGTCAAGGCCACAGACATGCTTGACTTTAAGAGCAAATGGGACATGTACGTGGGATCCCTACGTAAGACGATTCACTAGCATCTAGACTTATTGGGGTGGGTCAGTAGTGTGGGCAGACTTGATGGGCTATGGCCCTTTTCTGCCGTCATCTTTCTATGTTTCTATGTTTCTATGATTGGGATGGTACGGATAAGTTTGAAAAGGGGGAACTTTTCTTGAAACAGCCGGAGGGTGAAACATGTCGAACAGACAGGTCCCTTCCCAATGATATTATGCGAAAAGACTGAACTAAGATAAGTCAATTAAGCTAAAGATAAGTTTTTAACTTATATAAGGATTAAGTTATTAAAATACAGCACGAAGCACTTTAAAAGGTTATGAATTAAAAAACATGAAGAAAAGAGCATAATGGGGCTAGTGAGGAAGCCATGGCTGAAAGTTTAATCGGTGACCATAGAAACGTTTGGTAACCAATGGCATGTCTGAAGCCCTAAAAGAGTCTAATTAAGAAGAAAAAGGACAAAAAGGACATTGAAATTTATAGTGGAAATATTTATTAATGTCTTACTTCTGACTGCGGGATATACCAATCAAGTATTGGCATGCACATCTTTAGGTGCCAGAATCCATGTGTAAAGTTTACACATGGATCAGAGAAGACGGCCCGGCCATGGGAGGAGCATGGGCAGATTAAGGGACTTCTGGAATTTGCGCACAGGCTTACTGAATAAGGGAAATAATAATAATAATAAATTTTCTTATATCTCGGCCAACCAGAAGATCCGGGCGGTTCGCAGCAAGAGAACTGAGACATACCAGCGAAGATACAAAATACAGTAGGATTCAGTGGAATACAATATAGTCCAATACAATACAATGTAAAATCATCGCTTAAATTTACCAAACAAATAGGTTTTCATCGATTTTCTGAACTCATCGTAAGATTGGGATTGGGCGATTAGAGAACACATCCAAGAGTTCATTTTCCTCGCTTGAAAAACCAGAGTTTTGTCTAGAAAACTTTTAGGTTTTCAGAGCGGGGTACATAAACATGCCCGAGTTTCTTGTGTTCTAATTTGATATGAATAATTTTAGTTGGATGGATAAGTATGATGGTAGTAGCCCGAAGAGTGCTTTATAACAAATGCACCTAATTTACCTCCCCCCTTTTACCAAAACCGCAAAAGTGTTTTTTAACGCAGGCCGGCGCGCTGATGCTCTGCGCTGCTCCTGATACTCATAGAGTTCCTATGAGCATCGGAAACAGTGCGGAGCAGTCAGCATGCCGACCTGTGCTAAAAACTGTTTCCGTGGTTTTGTAAAGGTGGGTGGGTTAGGTATGAAAATTTACACCAGGTTTTAGTTGGAAACAATGTTCATACAGAAAGATAATAATTAACTTCACCATCATATCTAAAAAACTAATTGAAAAAATACACACAAAATGTCACCAAATATTTGCAGTGTGCTTATAAAAAGCCAGGAAATATCTGTACAATAAAGTCTGAAGTGACAATACCAGAGCAGTTTATAATCATTGTAATGAAAAAGTGTCCATTAATGTCCCAAATATGTCCCAAAGAAAAAAAATGCATATTCCTTTTGTATAAATAAGCAATTGGACATGGGTTGTATCCGTAGAAGCTTCGTCAGCCATAAGCCCGAGGTCATAATGCCGTTGTACAGATCCATGGTGAGATCCCATCCGAAATATTGTGTACAATTCTGGAGGCCACATTATCAAAAAGACGTGCTGAGAGTTGAGTCGGTTCAGCGAATGGCCATCAGGATGGTCTCAGGACTCAAGGATCTCCCGTATGAGGAACGGTTGGGTAAGTTGCAGCTATACTCACTCGAGGAACGCAGAGAGAGGAGAGACATGATAGAGACGTTCAAATATGTCACGAGCCGTATTGAGGTGGAAGAAGATATCTTTTTTCTTAAAGGACCCACGGCAACAAGAGGGCATCCATTGAAAATCAGGGGAGGGAAATTTCATGGCGACACCAGAAAATATTTCTTCACCGAAAGGGTGGTTGATCGCTGGAATAATCTTCTATTACAGGTAATTGAGGCCAGCAGCGTGCCAGATTTTAAGAAAAGATGGGATTGGCATGTAGGATCTCTTCATTGAGGAAGTTAGGAGGTGGGTCATTAGTGTGAGCAGACTAGATGGGCCTTGGCCCTTTTCTGCCGTCATTTTCTATGTTTCTATGTTTCTATCTTCCTAAATTTTAGATAATAAAAGAAAGTAAAATCCTTCCTCTTTCATAGGGGACCTGCGTAGAGTCAAAATGGCTCTTACCTGCTGCCGTGCTGTCCAGAATTTGTGCCGCAGTAGTTCCATTTTAACTTGCACACCTACAGCTGAGAGGAAACAAAAGGGTTACAAGACAGAAAGAGAAAAACTTATCTACATGGAATAACTGAAGGGATTTGCCTCCTACTGGAAAGATAAACAGCGAGTCTACATATCAAGAAGTCAAATAATTTGTTGCCTTAGGCCCCGATGCTTAGAACCTAACACTACCATTAGATAGGTTTACCAGACGTTCAGGAAAACCCGGACATATCCGCTTTTTTAAAAGTCTGTCTGGATGCCTGGAGGGATTTCCAAAGCCCAGCAGTTTGTCCAGGTTTTGGAAGTCCCTAAACTTGGGGCTGCATCTGGATGTGTGATGTCACACGCACTCATGCATGTACATGATGTCATTATATTGACATTAACGCAGGCCCAGAGGCCCACCAGCATGGCCCCGAGGTTGGGGAGGTTCGTGTGGGGGCTGGGCTGGGGGCACAATGGGGCAGAGTTGGAGACGGAATGGGGCAGGGCCAGGTGTCCTCCTTCTTTAAAGAGGAAATTTGGCAACCCTACCATTAGAGTCAATTAGTGTTAGACCAGCACCGGTGCTAAGTGGCACTGAATGATCAGAGGGCTTTATTTAGTACAGGAAACAACATGCGCACCAAAGATAGGATTACCAGATATTTGGTTGAAAAAAAGGATACGTGACCCCGTCCCTGCCTCATTCTGCTCCAGCCCATCCCATCCATAGCCCTGCCTCATTCTGCCCCCCAATTCCAGCCCTACACAAATCTTGTCTCTTAGGGGCTGTGTCTGGAGGGCATTTGTGCATGCATAGATGTGATGTTGCCTGCATGCGCTCATGCATGTGACATCATTGCGCCACATCCATGCATGTGCAGATGCCCTCCAGACACGGTCCCGATCTCAACGCTTTTCAAAACCCGAGTAAAGCGCCGGGTTTTGAAAAGCCTTCCGGATGCCTGGACAGTCCTCTAAAAAGAAAACATGCCCGGGTAAATCCAGACATCTGGTAATTCTAACCAAAGATAGTCACAAATTGTACTGTATTTACTGTAAATGTAGTCAAATTAAAGTCATTGAGGTTGTTTGTTATGCCCTCCCAAAGCTCAGAGAACAGTGCACAAAGAAACCCTGCTCTTAGTGCTGGAGTGGAAACTTACTGACAGTTCAGAGCTGGTCTTGGGGGAAGGTTTGAAGAGAGGGTGTCTTATATTAATTTTGGGTCCAAAAAAACACTAGGACTTATTTTCGGCGGATGTTTTATTTTTTTTCATGTACAATGATCATCTCTCCCTCTCCTCCACATCGAGAAAGGGAAGCGTATCAAAACCTTAACCACAACTTTAAAAAAGGAAGATATGACTGCATGAGAGCCATGGTAAAAAAGCGGCTCAGGAAAAGGATGAATAAAATCAGAACGGTTGATCAGGCATGGTCCCTACTAAAAACTACTAGCACAAAAGCACAAAACCTTTACATTCCACAGATAACCAAAGGATGGGAAAATAAAGGCAAAAGTGAACTGGCATGGCTTACTAGAGAGGTGAGGGAAGCCATAAAGGGAAAGAAGGACTCCTTTAAAGAATGGAAATGCACGAAAACAACCGAAGCTCGGAACAAACACAAGGAGGAGCAGAAGAAATGTCACAAGGCGGTGAGGGATGCCAAAAAGGATTACGAGGAGAAAATAGCACAAGAGGCCAAGAACTTCAAGCCCTTCTTTAGATACGTAAAAGGAAAAAACCCCGCAAAAGAGGCGGTGGGACCGTTGGATGACCCGGGAAGAAAAGGGTACATCAAGGAAGACAAACAAATTGCTGACAAACTAAATTTCTTTTTTTGCGTCTGTCTTTACGAAGGAGGACACCACAACAATACCAGAAGTAGTGAAAGTGTTCAAAGGAGTAATAGAGGACAGCCTCACCACAGTAGAGGTAGACTTGGATCAGATATACTACCAGATTGACAAACTTAAAGGTGACAAATCCCCTGGACCTGATGGAATTCACCCAAGAGTCTTAAAAGAACTGAAGGTTGAAATCGGAGAGCTATTGCAAAAACTTGCCAACCTGTCAATTAGAACTGGTCAGATACTGGATGATTGGAAGATAGCGAATGTCATGCCAATTTTCAAAAAAGGATCAAGAGGAGAACCGGGCAACTACAGACCGGTAAGTCTCACGTCTGTCCCTGGAAAGATGGTTGAAGCACTGATTAAAGATAGCATAGTCCAGCACTTGGACACACACGACCTGATGGGAGCCTGTCAACACGGCTACAGGGAAGGGAAATCATGTTTGACGAATTTACTTCAATTTTTTGAAACCGTGAACAAACATATTTGATAATGGAGAACCGGTGGACATAATATACTTGGACTTCCAAAAAGTGTTCGACAAAGTTCCACATGAAAGTCTTCTCAGGAAACTACAAAGCCATGGAATAGCGGGAGATATACTAAGATGGATAGGCAAATGGCTAGAGAATAGAAAGCAGAGAGTGGGTATAAATGGGAAATTCTCGGACTGAGAGAAAGTGACTAGTGGTGTGCCCCAGAGCTCGGTACTTGGGCCCATCTTATTTAATATTTTCATAAATGACCTAGAAGAAGGAACATCCAGTGGGATCATCAAATTTGCTGACGACACAAAGCTATGTCGGGCAATCAGATTGCAGAAGGATAGCGAGGTACTCCAGAGTGACTTGTGTCAGTTAGAGTAATGGGCGGAGAAATGGCAGATGAAGTTTAATGTGGAAAAGTGCAAAGTAATACATTTAGGCAGTAAGAACAAGGAATACGAATATAGAATGTCAGGTGCAACTCTGGGTAAGAGCGAACAAGAAAGGGACCTGGGTGTACTGATAGATAGGACCCTGAAACCGTCGGCACAATGCGCGGCAGCGGCAAAGAAAGCAAATAGAATGTTAGGCATGATAAAGAAATCATGAGCAGATCGGAGAAAGTTATAATGCCGCTTTATAGGGCAATTGTCAGACCACACTTGGAATACTGTGTCCAACATCGGTCTCCCAGCCTAAAGAAGGATATAAAAATGCTGGAGAGGGTGCAGAGACGAGCAATGAAGCTAATAAATGGTATGGAGAACTTGGAATATGAGGAACGACTCAAGAAACTGGGACTGCTCTCCCTTGAGAAGAGGAGACTGTGAGGGGACATGATTGAGACTTTCAAAATACTGAAAGGCATCGACAAAATAGGGCAGGAAAATAAATTATTTACATTGTCCAACGTGACACGGACAAGAGGACATGGACTGAAGCTAAGGGGGGACAAGTCCAGGACAAATGTCAGGAAGTTCTGCTTCACGCAGCGAGTAGTGGACACCTGAAATGCTCTCCCAGAGGAGGTTATTACGGAATCCACCGTTCTAGGATTTAAAAGCAAACTAGATGCACATCTCCTTACGAGAGGCATAGAGGGATATGGGTGACTAAAACTACATCAGGTGTACACCTGACTGGGCCTCCGCGTGTGCGGATCGCCAGACTCGATGGACCATGGGTCTGATCCGGAGATGGCAGTTCTTATGTTTTTAAGAATTTATCAACACATCCACAATAATAAAAATAAATAAATGAATAAAACAAATATAATTTTTTTTCTACCTTTGTTGTCTGGTTTCTGCTTTCCTCATCTTCTCATAATTCTCTTCCTTACATCCACTGTCTGTCCTCTCTCTGCCTTTTCCATATGGCATCTGCTCTCTTTCTATGCCTCTTCCAGAAACTGTCTGCTTCACCCTTCCATCTCTCCCTCCCCCTTGGTCTGGTATCCATCTACTTCTCATTTCCCCAATGGTGTGGCATCTGTCTTCTTCCCTTCCATCTCTCCCTCCCTTCACCAGATTTTAGCATTTCTCTCTCTCTTCCTTTCTTCCCCTCAGATCTGGTATCTATCTCCTTTCCTCCTCCCAGGTCTGGTATCTATATCTTCCCGCTTCCTCCATGCTCTGGCATTTATCTCTCTCCTCTCCTCCTTTTCTTCCCTGGTCTTCCTTCTCAATTTATTGTCTGCCTCTGTCTAAATTCTTTCTTAATATTCAGTCCTCAATTTCCCTCTTTCATTGTGTCTACCTATAGCTTGCCAGCTCTTTCCCTCACCTCTTTCAGTATCTAACTCAATACTTTTCCCCCAATCCAGCATATGCTTTTTTTCTTTCTCCTCCCCACTTCCTTCCAGCATCTGTTCCCCTCGCTCATCCTCCCTTTCATTTAATTTGTCTATCCCCCCTCCCCCACACTTCCATTCAGCATCTGTGCCCCTCTCTCACCCCACTTCCATTAAGCATCTGTCCCCCTCTCACACACCCCACTTCCATTCAGCATCTGCTCTCCCCTCTCAACTGAGATCCATCTGCCCTCTTCTCTCTCTCCCCACGTCCATCATCTGCCCCCTTCTTTCTTTCTCTCCACTTCTATCATCTGCCCCTTCTCTCTCTCTCTCTCTCCCTTCTCCCCACTTCCATCATTTGTCCCCTTCTCTCTCTCTCCCTTCTCCCTACTTCCATCATCTACCCCCTTCTCTCTCTCTCCCTCCACCCCAGGACCATCTCCTTCCCTTCCTCTCACCTTCGTTGGTCACCTTGCTTTCTAATGTTGTTTTTTTTTTTTTTTTTCAAATGGCGATGGGCCCCAGCAACGATGGCAAGTAATTTTGGCAACCGTTATCTTGCGAGCAGTGCTGCTTGGCCAAAGCTTCCCCTCTGATGCAGCTTCCTGTTTTTGCCTGGGCAGTTCGTGTCAGAGGGGAAGCTTTGGCCGAGCAGCACTGCTTGCAAGATAATGTTTGCCAAACTTACTTGACATCGATGCCGGGGCCCGTTGCCATGTGATAAAAATAAATATAAAGCAAGGTGAGGGGAAGGGAGACCCACAGGGCAACTACTCTGTTTGCCCTCATTCAGCGGGCCCCCCCCTGACAATTTCAGGCCCTAGGCACGTGCCTACTGGGCCTACTCCTTAATCCGGTCCTGCATACAAATTAAAATGGCAGCAGTAATTTGCAGCTCAGTGCTAAATGTCAACTTTCCTTTCAGTGCCTGAGTGGTGATTGGCTCAGGCACTGACAGGAAAGTTAAAATTAAATTTTTAAAAATGCCACAGCATGGCTCCTCGATCCCACCACATCCAATAATACCCCTGGTGTCTAGCAGTACCCACCCTGATCTGGCACCTCCTCTCCCCCTCCCAATATATAAAAAAAGGATTCTTGGGTGGTCTAATTCCCACCCATCCACACAAATCCCTGGTAGTCTAGGGTCTTCTCTCTCCCCATCCTATAAAAAAAATCCAGATAGCTTAGTAGTCCCTACACCATGACCCCTTAAAGGTCCCCAACTCTGTACTGGAAGGAGGCAGGAGTGATGCTTACTCACTCCTGCCCCTGGCACTGCCATCTGCAAAATGGCTGCACCCTGGCCCATGTGATGCATCCTGGGATGTATTGGGCAGGGCCTGCCTACCATATAAAGGAGAAAGAGGATGGAGGAAACTGAGGAATGATTGGAAGAGAGACGTGATGGACAGTTAGGAGGGAGGGGGATGGAGGGTTTGTAGCAGTCTCTCCTTCTTCCTCATTATTTTTTTCTTTTTCCTCTTCTTCCCCTTTCTTCCACCTCTATTAAATGTGGGGTTGGGGCCGGGTTGTGATCTCTTCTCCAGAGGGTTCATCGGCTTGATGGTCAACTGTGGAAATTAACTAGCATAGCGGCTGTTAAATGCCTGAACCTTGTGGGAAATGCAATCAGAATGGCATCATTGTCTCACCATTTTGGGAAAGCTGTGCAGATGGCACCAGCCTGGTCATTTCAAGGACAGAAACATGAAAGTCAGCTGTGTTTGAAAAATTCACTCAACAGGAATCCTCTAGACACTAAGGATGCCAGGAAAAAGATGTTCCTGGAGAGGCCTTAGAGTATGGGGTTTTATGAGAGGGAGTGGCTGTGGTGTAGCTGTATACCAGGGGTCTCAAAGTTCCTCCTTGAGGGCCGCAATCCAGTCGGGTTTTCAGGATTTCTCCAATGAATATGCATGAGATCTATGTGCATGCACTGCTTTCAATGCATATTCATTGGGAAAATCCTGAAAACCCGACTGGATTGCGGCCCTCAAGGAGGGACTTTGAGACCCCTGATGTAAACCTACTGCACAAAAATGGTGAGCTACTTGAATCAGCAGATAGCCTTTCCACAATATTTGCTAGATAGTAGCATGCGTGGAGGTTCTCCAGATGCGTCCCAAAGCACAGGGAAGGAGACACGAGGTTTGTGTGAGGATGGAGCTGGGGGCGGAACAGGGTGTGGCCAGGTGTCCTCTTTTTTTTTAAAGGGGAAATCTGGTAACCCTACTCAGGACAGAAAAAATAAGTGGCTGAGGGGAAGAGTCACATGCTTGAAGGCCAAGGCAATTTTCAATAGATAAAAGAGAATGCATTGGAAATAACCTTGAGGATATGAAGTTTGAAAGATTGGCTGGTGGGGATTGATTTTATTGACAAAGTGCCATGGCCTCACATGAGAATATATTTGGCTGCTCTACTTTGGCTCATTAGAACCCAAAGTGGTTCCAACTTATACATGAATGAAGACCATCACTTTATAGATTACATGCACACATTTTAACACTGCTGTTTTTGGCATGCCCCCATTAAAGTGAATGTCCTTTATAGAATTGTCCTTTTAGGTTTTCAGATAATCCATTCCAACTCCCTAGCGAGAATGGAAGTAGGGCCATGCAATATACAGATTTATATATTTTACACTATGTTTCCATATATTAAGCATATTATAATATGCGTTGGATAAGGTCTCAGAAAGATGTGTGGTACTAAGTAACCAACACTATATTATGTAATGTAATGTAATTTATTTCTTATATACCGCTAAACTCCGTTAGGATTCTAAGCGGTTTACAGAAAAATAGACAATAGGGTGCATTAAAATTATAAGTAAAATAGGTACTTAGAAATTCCCTTACTGTCCCGAAGGCTCATATGCCTCTGCAATCAGTCTCCCAAGTTTATCCTGCTGACTCCACAGCCAGCTGGACTTGAGGATATCCACAATGAATATGCATGGCACAAATCTGCATGCTTTGCCTTCACTGCATATTCATTGTGAATATGCATGACTGACTGTTGAGTCCCCAGGAATGATTTGGGAAGCCTTATCTTATGGTGGTTTTCTAGTGACATACTGTATACTACATAAGAAAATCCTTAAGGAAATATTACTGATGTTCCTTGTAGATTTTCAGTAACACCCTTGGCCCCAAAATCCCATGGCTCCTTCAGCAATTCCAAACTTGATACAAAACCCCAAAAGATTTAAACTTCATTTTTTGGCTCCCCAGGCTGAAAGGTTCAAAAGTGGCAGTTTTGTTTGCAGGACTCTCCCTCATAACCTGCTCCTGCCGCTTTCAAAGGAATGGCTGCCACTTGGAAGGACCGAGGTGGTTTCCTTTTTGGCATTCTTCCTCACTCTCCCCTCCCCCCCCCTTTTTTTTTTCTTTTCCCTGTATGCACTCCAAGTATTGCATTGATCAACAGCAAAAGCAGCTCTTTACTATTCCTTTGAGGCACGCTGACACTAATTAAAATCCTTCAGGTTCCTTCCTTTGGAAATTTGGGCGTTTCAGAGTGGATTCTGCCCGCCTGCTTGATTTCTCTTTGGAGCGTGTGCTGCTGTCATCACAGATGCATCCCCAGCTGTCACTTGCTAGTGCGATCTCTCTTCCCATTTTCTGACTCCTTCTCCTGGTTTATTATTTGCAGTCACTGCTCCCTAATCTCGCATCTTCTGGTCGCTTCACCCCCATATTACCAGTTGCTTCCAGGAATCCTGCAGGGGAGCTCATGCCCATTAGATATCAACGACAAAGGGAGGGAGGGGAGACCTGTCCAGCTACCAGCAATTTAAACTGGATTGTTCTGCAGATCGGTGGAGGGATTGATAGAAGAGGACCCTGCACATTCTACAGTGGGTCCCTCCCCCCTGGGAGAACAGTAAGTAGAGAATGTGAGTGCCTCTATGGCTGATACTGGGGTTTGATCAGCTTCTGTATCTTTCTAATGGCAGAGTACTTATTCCTACAGGGAGAAAGGTAGTACCAGTCTTACTAGCAAACTGGGAGGGGGGTGATAACAGACAAAAATGCATCTTTTCCTAGTGGGCACTCATGCTGCTAGAGAGCGAGTGATGCTGTATGAGCATCCAAACCTGCATAGAAGTATTAGAGGGCACAAAGAGCGATAGCTCTGCCACCAGTGTTGGTTTAACAGAACAAGATTCTAGAGCTGTTTCCATCCTGAATACTCTCCCCCCCCCCCCCATCTCCTGCCCATCATGCTGTAAATACAAATAGGAATCCTAAAGCAAAGCTGGGGGGTCTAACAGCATCTAGAGAAATGTAGGCATGACAGAATAAGGATAGGGCTGTCCTTAGAGGGAATGAATTGCTGTAACGGCATAGTAGGGGCTACAAACCCCATAATAAACATCCTGTCCGCTGCTGAGCAGCTCAAAGTTATTTCACACTCCTCTGCATCGGTGGGCTTGGACTTACAATGGCATACAAAACTGCAGAGGCAGAGAGACAGACAGACAGAGAGACAGACAGACAGACAGAGACAGATAGAGAGAGGCCCCCCCCCCCATCTCAAAAAAATCGAGGTTCTGAATTAAATTCATCTTGGGCCTCAAACTTCTCCAATGTCAGTCCTGAATATGAAAAGTATATGGCACAGACCTTGTTATCTATCGTTTTTAGGAGGCGACAACAGTGGCACTTTTTGAGAATCTCTTTTCATAGGAAACAAATCAAATGAGAGCAAGACATGAGTAGCCTCGTAACACTACTACAGCTTTAGAACTTTATAGGACTGCCTAAAAGCCTGAATCTATCCTGAGTGAGGCCTCAAAAATCTTTCCAGTAAATAACCTAAAATGATTCTTGATGTTTGAAGCAAAGGCAAAGCACCAGTAAGCAGTCTCACGGTTAAAATTCTTGTCTGTGCATCACTACTGCCATGTACAATATTATAATACAGGGATCACGTGAGTAATGGCTGGGTTCCCCACTGTGTTTGTTTCTCAAGGCAGGAAACTAAGCTAACACGGAGGAATATTAGGGTCCCATTTTAAAAAAAATCTTCTGCAATGCAAGTCTGGGTGAGGCACACGTACACACATAGCCAAGACCTGTATCCATGCTATGAGTAAATGCATTACCCTGAAAACAAGCTAGGTTAGAGGCATGAAGTGGGCCAAATACTCAAGGGGTTAACTTCAGCCCTCCCACCCTGATTTACCAGTGAACGAATGAAAAAGGCTCTGAACAGAACAAAATCAATTACAAATAAAGAACAATATGGGGCCAGCTTCATAGCTGTGCTGCAAGCTGCCATGCAAAGGTTCCTGATTTGATTTCATGGTACTGAAGTAAATGTTGGTAGATAAAGATTAGCATGGTCCATTAGTTTGTGCAGTAAAGTGGCGTTCCACGCAGGTTACCTCCTCCTTTGTTTTGAGGGTTGTATGTGCCGCTCCACGCGGGTCACCCCCTCCTTTGTTTTGAGGGTTGCATGTGCCGCTCCACGCGGGTCACCCCTCCTTTGTTTTGAGGGTTGTATCTGCCCCTCCGAGGTTACCCCCTCCTTTGTTTTGAGGGTTGTATGTGCTGCTCCACGCGGGTCACACCCTCCTTTGTTTTGAGGGTTGTATGTACCGCTCCACGCGGGTCACCCCCCTCCTTTGTTTTGAGGGTTGTATGTACCGCTCCACGCGGGTCACCCCCTCCTTTGTTTTGAGGGCTGTATGTACCGCTCCACGCGGGTCACCCCCTCCTTTGTTTTGAGGGTTGTATGTACCGCTCCACACGGGTCACCTCCTCCTTTGTTTTTTTAGGGTTGTATCTGCTCCTCCGAGGTTACCCCCTCCTTTGTTTTGAGGGTTGTATGTGCCGTTCCTCGGGGGTCACCCTCTCCTTTGTTTTGAGGGTTGTATGTGCCATTCCACGGGGGTCACCCTCTCCTTTGTTTTGAGGGTTGTATCTGCCCCTCCGAGGTTACCCCTCCTTTGTTTTGAGCGTTGTATGTGCCGCTCCATGCGGGACACCCCCTCCTTTGTTTTGAGGGTTGCATGTGCCGCTCCACGCGGGTCACCCCCTCCTTTGTTTTGAGGGTTGTATATGCCACTCCACACGGGTCACCCCCTCCTTTGTTTTGAGGGTTTCATGTACCGCTCCACACGGGTCACCCCCTCCTTTGTTTTGAGGGTTTTATCTGCCCCTCCAAGGTTACCCCCTCCTTTGTTTTGAGCGTTGTATGTGCCGCTCCATGCGGGACACCCCCTCCTTTGTTTTGAGGGTTTCATGTACCGCTCCACGTGGGTCACCCCCTCCTTTGTTTTGAGGGTTGTATCTGCCCCTCCAAGGTTAACTCCTCCTTTGTTTTGAGCGTTGTATGTGCCGCTCCATGCGGGTCACCCCCTCTTTTGTTTTGAGGGTTGTATCTGCCCCTCCGAGGTTACCCCCTCCTTTGTTTTGAGCGTTGTATGTGCCGCTCCAAGGTTACCCCCTCCTTTGTTTTGAGCGTTGTATGTGCCGCTCCAAGGTTACCCCCTCCTTTGTTTTGAGCGTTGTATGTGCCGCTCCAAGGTTACCCTCTCCTTTGCTTTTAGAACTGTACCTGCCGCTCCGAGCAGATTACCTTCTCCTCAAGGGTGGGAGATTTCATGGTGACATCAGGAAATACTTCTTCACCGAAAGAGTGGTTGATCGATGGAATGGTCTTCCATGTCAGGTAGTTGAGGCCATTAAGGCACTCGACTTCAAGGGACGATGGGATAAACATGTAGGTTCGCTCCGGGGAAATGCTTAAGAGGGTTCTTGTTGAGGAAGGGTTCTTCGAGTGGGCAGATATAGAAACATAGAAGATGACGGCAGAAAAGGGCCATAGCCCAACAAGTCTGCCCACTCTAATGACATACCCCCCTTGATTTTACCTCCCTAGAGAACCCACATGTGTATCCCATTTCCTTTTAAAATCTGGCACGCTGCTGGCCTCAATCACCTGAAGCGGTAGTTGATTCTAATGATCAACCACCCTTTCGGTGAAGAAATACTTCCTGGTGTCGCCATGAAATTTCTCACCCCTGATTTTCAGCGGATGCCCTCTTGTGGCCGAGGGCCCTTTAAGAAAGAAGATATCGTCTTGCACCTCGATACGGCCCGTGATATATTTAAATGTTTCAATCATGCCTCCTCTCTCTACATAATCCTCGAGCGAGTATAGCTGCAATTTATTCAGCCTTTCCTCATATGGGAGATCTTTGAGTCCCGAGACCATACTGGTGGCCATTCGTTGTACCGACTCAACTCTCAGCACATCTTTTTGGTAATGTGGTCTCCAGAATTGTACACAATATTCCAGATGAGGTCTCACCATGGATCTGTACAATGGCATTATGACTTCGGGCTTCCGGCTGACAAAACTTCTACAGATACAACCCATCATTTGTTTTGCCTTCGATGAAGCCTTCTCCACTTGATTGGCAGTTTTCATGTCTTCGCTAATGATCATCCCCAAATTACATTCTGCCTTAGTCCTAGCCAAGGTTTCACCATTTAGTGTGTAAGTTCTGCACGGATTTCTGCTGCCAAGGTGCTTGACTTTACATTTTTTAGCATTGAAGCTTAGCTGCCAAGTCGATGACCACTGTTCCAATAGAAGTAGGTCCTGCGTCATACTGTTGGGCAAATGGTCCTTTTCTACCATCATACTCTATGTTTATAGGTTTGTTTTTAAGGTCGTGCAGGATGTTTTTAAGTCTGTGCAGGATGAGCCCTCCTTTGTTTTTAGGATTGTACCTATCACTGTCCCCCTCCTTTACAAAGCCACGCTAGCGTTTTTAGCGCCAGCCGTGGTGGTAACAGCTCTGACGCTCATAGGAATTCTATGAGCGTTGGAGCTGTTACCACGGCGGCCGGCACTAAAAACCTGTGCAGGTTACCCTCCCCCATGTTTTTTGAAGTGCAAAAATCATATATGTTTTCCTTTAAATGAATATTATAGTAATCTTCATATTTTTCTAACGCGGTGATGTTGGTTAAAAAAAAAAAAAAAGCCTTCAGTGTGAGAGCCAATGTCATTTCTGGACAAAGTGGATGGCACAATGTGTGGAGGGGAGGGGAGTTTTCCTCCAGTGATAAATCTATCATGAGGGTAACCCTTCTGATATAGGCCAAGATTCACTAACCTGCCTGAATCGGAACAATTCGTTTCAGATTCGGGCAGGTCTGACTGATTCACAAATTAGTCTTATTCAAATGGGGTGATCGGAGGAACATCCCCATTTGCGAGCAGGGATCGCAAATGTGCGATCCCCGCTCATGCGCAGCCCCTGACAGTAGTGACAAGAGAAGCAGCCTCCTGTCACTGCTGTCAGGGCTTGTAATTTTTTTTTTTTTTCTTTTTTTTAATCAGGCAGATATTTTGCATGTTTTACACACGCAAAATATCTGCTTGGTTAAAAAAAATAACCCCCCCCCCCCAAGAACTGCTTCCTCCCTCTCCCAACCCCTACAAAATGCCCCCCCCCAACACAGCCCCGCCGATGCCCCACAAAAGGCAGAAGGGATGCAACTCCCTCCTGCCATGTAAAACCCCCATCCTGATCTGGCTGGCTGGCCGGCCCACCTCCCTTCTTCCCTACCTGTAGCTCCACCTAGGATGGCAGGCTGGACAAATGAACGATGAACGCATGATTGGCTGAGGCGCCCCAGGCCCAGGGTGCCTCACCCAATCAGGGCCTTAGGCCCCTCCTCGCGCATCAGATGATGCATTGGGGCGTGGCCTAAGGCCACACTCATCGGTGGTTTTAACCCCTTGGTTAAAACCACGGGCTCGCAATGCGGGGAAGGGCAGGAGAGATTCAGGGTGGCAGGCAGGAAAAATCCAGAGACGAGCAGGGTGACGATTCAGGGCACAGCAGGCAGGAAAGATCTGGGAAGAACATTGGGGCGGCAGGCAGGAGAGATTCGGGGTAGCAGAGAGTAGGGCCGACAGAGAGGGGGGGGGGCTGGGGATGAGGAGAGGGAAGGTGAACCAAGGAGATGCTGAGAAAATAGGATGCCTAGTGCAGAACCGTGTTAACCTTCCTTCCCCCCTAAAAAAGAAAATTCATTTCTGGCAACGCCACCAATAAGGAAACATTTCTCTTTTCATTTGCATTTCCTGTTCAAATATCAGCAGAAATAAACTGGTCTGACTCTTCCACAGAGTAAAGATCTATTCCAATTAACTTTTGACCATTAACAGAAACAAAATAAATGAGATTTTTCATTTACTTGGAAAACAGATGCATATTAATACCTCCTACCTACAACCAGAAGTTGAAAAATATTTTATTTTGCAGTGCTTAAAAGAAATCAATCTCACAGTAGTGTATAGTATAATTGCTAATGTGTTAAGAAGGGATCACCCATCACTTGTTTGTAGATCTCTGTTTCTGCATATGTAAGTGAACTAAATTTGTAACCTGTCTTCTTTATTGAGGGGCCATTTTACCAAGCATGCGTACTGCCACTTAAAATCCGCAGCTGTGGAATGCTCAGGCATCAAAAGATACAATATTTATGTATGGAATTTTTTCTCAAATCAGTGATGATACAGGCGGCTTAGGGCAGTGGTCCCCAACCCTGTCCTGGAGGACCACCAGGCCAATTGGGTTTTCAGGCCAGCCCTAATGAATATGCATGAGAGAGATTTGCATATAATAGAAGTGACAGGCATGCAAATCCGCTCCATGCATATTCATTAGGGCTATCCTGAAAACCCGATTGGCCTGGTGGTCCTCCAGGACAGGGTTGGGAACCACTGGCCTAGGGTACTTGTGTAGTCCCGGCCGCCTGTGTATGAGGTTTGTTTTTCTCCGTCTTGTTACTATATTTTTTGTCTGTTGTATCTTTTGATGTGAATGAATGAAATCCTTCTGTTAAACCTAAATTACAGTACATTTTTGAACAAATAATTTTTTCAGATAATTACGACTGTATCCCTATATACATATTAGTCTAGTCACAACACCAGTATTCTCAGGCCCCATGCACTAACTTTGGGCTTCGAACATACTAACCACGTGTTTGGGGATGGAGAATAGGCATACCCCACGCTAATTGGTTACCTCTGGGCATTGGTGTGCGCTGTCTAACTACTGCAGGATTAGCACGAGAGTCCTTACCACCTACATGATAGGTGGCAGTAAGTAAGGGCTCTAGCAGTGGCATAGTAAGGCGGTGGGGAGGAGCGGTCCACCCCGGGTGCTGTCTCGGGGTGGGGGGGGGGCGCCAACCCCCGTCTTCCTCTATGCCCCCCGCTCCTTCCTGACCCCACTCGCCGCGCATGTGTGCCCCTTCCCTCGTACTTCTTTCAATTTTCCCGGTGCGAGCAGCATCACAAGCTAGCTGCCCATGTCAGTGTTGGCTCTCTCTCTGATGTCACATCTGGGTCCCGTGTCTAGGAAGAGGGAGAGCCGACACCAACTCGGGCAGCAAGTTCGTGATGCTGCTTGCGCCGGGAAAATTAAAGAAATATGGGGGAAGGGGCATGCGTGTGCGGAAGGGGGGCTCAGGAAGGAGCAGGAAAGGACAGAGAAGAGAGCGGGAGAGGAGTGCCACTCAACCCGCGCTACTGGGCTCAAGCGCTAGTTTTGAAATTAGCACCTGGCCATTAATAGGAAAAACCAAGCCGCAGCCATTTTAGAGCCACACTGTAATGGCTCAAGAAACCCATGCACTACAAAATAGTGCAGCCCACTTTGTAGCATGGCTTTATAAAGGTTCATAGACAACCCCGCGAAAGACAAAGGCGTGCGCTGACAACTGAGCGCAAGATGGAGGCGCGCGCCAAAGAAAATTACAGTTTTTAGGGGCTCCGACGGGGATTTTTGTTGGGGAGCCCCCCCAGTTTACTTAATAGAGATCGCGCCGGCGTTGTGGGGGGTTTGGGGGGTTGTAATCCTCCACATTTTACTGTAAACTTAACTTTTTCCCTAAAAGCAGGGAAAAAGTGACGTTTTCAGTAAAATGTGGGGGGTTACAACCCCCCACGCCCCCCATAAAGCCCCCACAACGCAGCGCGATGTCTATTAAGTAAAGTGGGGGGGCTCCCCCCCCGTCGGAGCCGTAAAAACAGTGATTTTCTGCGGCGCGCACCTCCATGCTGCGCTCAATTGTCTGCGCGCGCCTTTGTCCCGGCGCACTTTTGACCTGACACCCTTTATAAAAGGACCCCTGAACAAAGATTGCCGAATGAGTGATGCAGAAGCCATTGTCTCCAGACTATAAATACTGTTCATACTTACCTGAAGTAGAAAGGCCTTGATATAGAGCAACTTGTGTTTTTAGCTGTGACCTGGTGGAATGCCAGCTAGGAGAAGTAGCTCCTACTTAGGTCTATTTTATATAGACAAGTTGGTGCCTATGTATAAATGGTTGAAATCATGTGTATCTTGCAGGCATGAGCATTTACATCTGCTGTCAAATAGGTGTAAATGTCCGCATCTAGATTAATGTATGAATGATAAAACTGTGCAGAATAGAAATTTTTCAAATCAATAAATTTGTGAACTTTGTCTCCTGCCCTAACTCTGCCTCCATACATGCCTACAAGCAAAATACATGCCATCACACCAATGCATGTACTTTTACTCTGGCCAGCATCTTATAAGAGGCCATTTACACGTCTGTCACCACATACGTGCAAAAAATGGTTTTATCCATTAAAGGTCAAAATAATAAGAGATTTGTAATACCCATTTCCTTAGATTTAAGATAATCTGGAAGAGATAAAGTTATTGAAAGGAATAAATAGTTTTGATTTGTCCTATAAAATGGGTCCCATATTGATCATTCCTTTTATTTTTAATATGATAAAGATTTTGTTATTGATCAGTCCCTCTGAAAGAAAGGGATGTTACCAGTGATATGTTGCAAGCTTCGGGTCTTAGGCCTATTCTTAACATTTTTTTGTTAATGATATTGCTGAAGGGGCTTGCCTCTTTGCGGTTGAAACCAAAATCTGCAATAGGGTTGGCATCCCTGATGGTGTGGATAACACGAGGAAGGACCTGGCAGAGCTTGAAAAATGGTCTGGAATGTGGCAGCAAAAATTTAATACTAAAAAATGCACAGTAATGCATTTGGGCTGCAAAAATCTGAGGGAATGGTACAGTTTAGGAGGTAAAGAACATTTGTGCATGAAATATGAGCACGGTTTTGGTATAAACTTTATGCGATGATATTAAGGTTGGTAAAAAGGTAAAAAAAGCAATGGAGAAAGCTAGAAGGATGCTTGGGTGATAAGGGATAAAAAATGGCTGGTAGGAAAAAGGAGGTATTGATGCCCCTGTATAAGAATCTGGTGAGATCTAACATAAGAACATAAGAACATAAGAAGTTGCCTCCACTGGGTCAGACCATAGGTCCATTGCGCCCAGCGGTCCGCTCCCGCGGTGGCCCATCAGGTCTGTGACCTGAGAAGTGGTTTCTGACCACTTCTATAACCTACCTCTAATTCTATCTGTACCCCTCAATCTCCTCATTTAGAACATGGTGTACAATTCTGGCGATTGCACCTACAAGAAGATATAAACAGGATGGAATCAGTCCAGAGGAAGGCTACTATAATGGTCGGTGGCCTTAGTCCTAAAGCATATGAGGGCAGACTTAAAGGTGAGGAAAGGTGGGATAGAGGCAATATGTTTATTAATGCTTGATATACTGCCTTTCCCTAGAAACAATCAAGGTGGTTTACATCAAAACAGATACATGGAAAACTGCAGAACAGGACAGGAAAAAAAAAAGTAAATAGAAAAATCAGTTTATGAGGGGCTTAAAATAATTTATCTACCTAAGTAGGAAAGCAAGGAGTTTTCAAAAAAAATTTTGTTTTATTTTTTTAATATAGTCTCCTGATAGCTCCATACACTTCATCCATTTTACCTACAATGACTTTAACCCCTTTGAAAATAATTCTTCTTTCTGACCTTTAAACCAGGACATCACAACTTCCTTAATGTCTTCATCACTTGTAAACCGCTGTGCACAGAGAGATTTCTTCACAACTCAGAGCAGGAAATAATCTGAGGGAGCCAGGTCAGGACTGTAGGGTGGATGGTTCAACTGCTGAAACCTACATTCTTGGATGGCAGCCTGTGATTGTCGTGACATGTGCGCCGGCACATTGTTGTGAAGAAGCATGCCTGCTATGAGTTTTCCTCATCTCTTCTCCTTGATTGACTCCCACAAAGTGACCCTTGAGTTGGCATAACTCTCCCCGGTTATGGTTGTTTTGTGTGGCATGAACTCCAGAAGCAAAAGTCCTTCATCACCCCAGAAGACAGTTGCCATGACTTTGCCTGCAGATTTTTCTGTCTTGAAATGTTTTTTGAGGTGGGGGATGACTTGTGCTTCCACTGCATTGACTCCATTTTGGACTCAGGATCTCTGTGACAAACCCACATTCTCATTTCCAGTCACCAAGTGACGACAAAAATTCACTTGGTCTTCACAGAGCATATCCAAGTTCTCCTGACAGCACTGGAGCCTTGTGACTTTCTGACATGGCATCAGCATTCTTGAAACCCATCTTGCACTAATCTTGGGCACGTCCAACTTTTCATTAATTATTTTCCAAACTGTACCTGCTGAGATGCCCATTTCTTCAGCTATTTTGGAAACCTTAGTTCATCTGTCTGACAAAATTAAATCCTCAAAATTTCTTGCACATTTCTGTGGAAGTTGCTTCCACAGGCCATCCAATGTGAGGGTCATCTTCAAAGGTCTCTCTATCCCAGTGTTTCTCAACTCGGTCCTAGAGTACCCCCTTGCCAGTCAGGTTTTCAGGATATCTGCATTGAATATGCATAAACTTGATTTGCATATACTGCCTCCATTATATGCAAATTTCTTTCATGCATATTCATTGTGGATATCTTGAAAACCTGAATGGCAAGGAGGTACTCCAGGACCGAGTTGAGAAACACTGCTCTACCCTACTTAAACTATTTGCTCCAAAATTTAACTTTGTAGATTGATCGGTCAGACTCACCATAAACTGCAGTCATTCGTTCATGGATCTCCTTTAGCTTTTTCCCTTTTTTGTGAAAATTTTATCCCTGAACAGTGCTCTGAATCTAGTAGTTTCTTACTTGATTCGCATGTGGACTCTCTTGACATCCTGTCTCTTGGAATGTTAGACTTGCACTGAGCCACAACTGTGCATGAATAACCTTGAGATATGTCACAACATGTACAAACTTTCTTCAACACACTTGCTACTTTCTTTCATACTTAGGTAGATAAATGATTGAATGCCCCTCGTAGCAATGATAGAGAATAAAGTTAGTAGAGAATGAAGTTGATCTGTCTGCCATGCAGGGACACCCATGCTAGCCAAAAGGTCTAGAAGGGAAAGAAGCAGAAAAAAAGATATGTTTTCAAAGCAGGTTTAAATACCTATGTGGCTGAGGCAAGTCTCTTTCAATTGAAAGGAAACTCTGGAATGAGGGAGCTTAGGATAAAGTGAAAGGGGACAGATTCAGAATAGAGAGTTGCGCGGGGACAGAAATCCCACCCGTCCCCACCAGGATCCTCTCCGTCAGGATCCTCTCCGTCCCCACCCATCCCCGCAAGGAATTACCTCCATCCCTGCCCGTCCCCATAAAAAGTAGCAATTACTTGACAGGATCATCAATTCCACAGTTTCTTTTGTGTTTACGTTGCTGTTTTCCTTGTGGAATCTCTTTGGTGGAACCCTTTTTTGTTTTCTGTTCAGGTAATTAACTTATAAAACGCCTCTTTTACTAAGGCTGACGTGTCCATTATATTATATGGACGAACCCTGCTTCCAAAGCCTTCCATCCCTGTGGGAGTCCCGTTGGCTAGAGGGGGGTCCCCGTGGGTTAGGGAGGATTCCCGTGGGACCCCCACGGGACTCCCGTGATCCCCGTGCAGACCTCTAATTCAGAAGTAACTGTAGAAAATACTTTTTCATGGAAAGGGTCTGCATGCATGGATTGGCCTCCCAGTGGAGTTGGTGGATATGAAAAGAATATCTGAATTCAAGAAATGTTGGGACAGGTCCATTGGATCTCTAAGGGAGAAGAAAGGATAGTAAATGGCATGTATAGACAAATTAGATAGGCCATATGGTCTTTATCTGACTTCATTTTTCTATGTTTCTATGATTGAAAGAAAGTTTTCATGTATTGTAGCTTGCACAGAGGTATCTTTCATGATACCCCTCAAAGTTGTAACAGAGTCTTGGATCTCCAAGGTCCCATCAGTTTTCTCCTGGCTCCAGAAGAGTAGGGAACCACACTTGCCTCAGTCAAAATAGAGCTATGAGAATCATGGTTCTTTGGCTCTGATTGAGCTTTCAGAAGAATTGCTATCAGAGTATTGGAGGACATATGTACAGAAAACCCTCCTGCCAATCTAAGAGAAATGGTCCAGTTCCATATTTTGACAGCCTCCAACAAAAGAAGCACAACCTCTTCCCCCCTGCTTGTTGACTGATGAAATTCACTGCTAGTTTGTTGGCCAACCCAACTTTGAAAGCCTTTAGAGCAGTGGTCTCAAACTCATGGCCAGCCAGGTACTATTTTGAGGCCCTTGGTATGTTTATCCCAGTCTATTTTGTATGGGGGGTGTCACAGTCTGCATGTTCTTCCAGTCTGTTCTGTATGGGAGGGGGGGATCACATTCGGCATTTGAACTCCCAGTCTAATTTGTATGGGGGGCAGTGGCGTACCTAGGGTATTTGGCACCTGGGGCCCATCATTTTTTGACACCCCCCCCCCCATGTAAAAAAATATTTTTTGTAATGACTATGAAACGGAATAAATGGTCAGAATAGAAACAGGCAGTGAAAATTTTCTTATATTCCAAACATAACATAACATAAATTATGTCTGAATTGTCATGACATCAGAAGTGCATATGGAGTAGTTGCAGGTGATACTTGGGACAGTTCTGATTGTGTTAGTTCGGTTTTATGTGTTTTTTGAATAGAAGGGTTTTTATTTCTTTTTGAAGGTTTTGCAGTCTGTGGTCGATGTCAATTGGTTGTAGAGTTGGGGGTCGAGTGTTGCAGCTCGAATGGCTAGGAGGTTGTCGAACAGTTTTTTTCTTTTGACGTTTTTGGTTGGAGGGTGTGTGAATGGTACGTGAGTTCTCCTATGTCTGTTTGAAGTGGATTGAATTATTTAGCTGAAGAAATTAGTTACCCCCTCATCCCACACACATTAATTCTCTTCCATTTTTGTTCCCATTATAAAAAACACTGATAAGTTCCCAGAAAAAAAATACATTAAAATAAGAAGTGAAAACAAAGGCCCCTACAGATGAGAACATAACATAAGAATAGCCTAACTGGGTCAGACCAATGGTCCATCATGCCCAGTAGCCCATTCTCATGGTAGCCAATCCAGGACACTAATACCTGGTCAAAACCCAAAGAGTAGCAACATTCCATGCTACCGATCCAGGGCAAGCAGACATTTCCCCCATGTCTTAATAACAGATTATGGACTTTTCCTCCAGGAATTTGTCCAAATCTTTCTTAAAACCAGCTACACTATCTGCTTTTACCATAACTTCTGGCCACTTCATTTTTAAGTTTAGATCTTTCCTTTCAAACAGAGACCTTGCTAGATGTCAAATACAGCACAAGGTAACTTCACATGGACTTAGCTGTGCAGGAAATGTGAATCTCCTCATACACCCACCATATAGTGCAAAAATGTGCAAAGGTCTGTTTTTTTCTTTCGATCACTACATAGCCTAATGCCACACAAGCAGCGCTGTTATAAACATATTCTGTAGGTCAATGCTAAGGATAACAAAGTTTCCTTCCTTGGACCAGAAGGAGATACTGATAAACCACTGGAAGAGATCCCAAACAACACCCAAAGACCCACTCAGTGTGTGAACCAGTTGAGTGGAGTGGACTAACTGGGGGGTGGAAATGGGCCCGGAGTTTGCTCAGCAGAATTTCCCAGAACACCTCTTCCTCTCAACACATTGACACGCTGCCACCACCACCACCACTAGGAACACCTCACTTGGTAGGCCAGCTATGCTATAAACTTTATAAAACACATTATTATATTTTCTTATAAAGCACATATTTTAACTGAACTCTCTGACATCCTCAGCCTTTCCATTCACAAAAATAGAAGGAAGAAAAGTTCCCATTTCCTGCTGTCTCATGTCCCCGGCCTATACAATATTTTTTTTCTGCAGACCCTTCAAAAGTCTGACCAAATCCTCGTTTCACTTGCATTATAAAGTACTGAGGATGCCATCTCTCCCCAATCCCAGGTCCTAAAGTCTAAGACAGTAGCGCAAACTAATGCTGCCAGATTCAGGAAAAAATTTTTTGATTCGATTCAGCCTATTGAATTGGTTTTTCAATTCGATTTTCCTGCCCAGTTGGGTGACTTTTTTCAAAACTCCTGGTGGGTTTTATAGAACTATCTCAACTAAAAACACAACTTCGGGCCTCAGAAAGGAAGTGGCGTTCCTCTAAAACTCCTATTAACCTCCAAAGATTTAAAGATAAAGCTATTCATTATAAAAATAAAATTATCCAGGTGAAAAAATCCTATTACAATAATAAGATTCAAAAAGCAAAAAACACTTCGGTCTTATTTAATATTTTAAAATCTTTTAATCCAGATAAAAAAAAGAATCAATCTACTCAAAAATCTACCCTAACAGCACAAGAACTAGCTGATTATTTCTGCCAAAAGATCATTATGATTAGACAAAACTTCAAAAATAATACAACAATCTCACCTGCATTGGAAAATTCAAACATAAATACTTTCATTCCACCAGCCAAATGTACTAATCTCAGAATACCATCCTTAAAGGAACTTGAAGGACATCTAAAATCAATCAATCTAAAAGGCTCTCCTTTAGAATTTTTTCCACCGTTCTATTTAAAGAAATTATTTCCCTTATCCAAAACAGTTTTTCTTCTGTAACCGTCCCCATCTCGTGGAAAACCTCTATCGTTACTCCAATTATAAAAAACTTTAAAACCAGTCAAGACGACATATCCAACTACCGCCCCATTTCCAACCTACCTTTCTTAATGAAACTCTCTGAAAAACTTGTCTTTGAACAACTTTCAGAATTCATTGAATCATCCAATGCACTACATCCTAACCAAACCGGCTTTCGCAAACATCACAGCACGGAACATTCTATGATCGGCCTCATAACAAATATCCACTATTATCTCGACCACCACAGATCCGTAGCTCTCTTTTCTTTAGACCTATCCGCTGCATTCGACACAATTGATCACGGACTCCTACTTAATCGAATGCAATCATTAGGCATAGAAGGCCAAATTCTTAATTGGTTAACTTCTTTTCTATCAGACCGTACTTCTAGAGTTAAATTTAATGACGTTTATTCTGCAAATTTCACCTCATCATATGGAGTACCACAAGGGTCAATACTATCTCCTCTTCTATTCAATATTTTTTTATCCCCTCTTATTACTATCTCACAGTCACTAGGTTTTACAGCCTTTTCCTACGCAGATGACATTCAACTAATTCACCCTCTCAACCCAGAAAACGTGGAAGAAATAAAAATTATCAATGACAAACTAGAACAAATAAAAAACTGGCTAAGCAATAATAAACTAGCCCTGAATACTCAAAAATCAAAAACAATGCTTTTTACTTGGAAAGGAAACATTACTTCAAAAACACCATTCATATTAGACAATACTCCTCTTGAATCTGTACCCCAATTGAAAATTCTTGGAGTAATAATTAATGTAGATCTTTCATTTCATAGCCATATTAGCGAAATAGTTAAATCTTGCTTTTACAGACTACGGCTTCTTCGTTCAATTTCCTCTTTTTTAGATCCCAAATCAATTAATATTCTAGTTCATTCTCTAATCATCTCAAAATTAGACTACTGTAATTCCCTTTTAATCAACATAACCCAGAAAGAAAAGAGACGGCTCCAAATTATCCAAAACACTGCAATTAAACTAATTCACAAAGCAAAAAAATATGATCATGTTACCCCATTATTTATTAAATCACATTGGCTTCCCATTTCTCATCGAATCACTTTCAAAGTTATATTTCTGGTTTATAAAACATTAATCTTTAACGAACCCCAATTTATATAAAAAATGATTGCTCCATACAACTCCTCTCGCTCTCTAAGATCATCCTCATCGAACTTGCTTTCAATCCCCTCGTTGAGAATTATCGGCACAAGACGAAATGATATGTTCTCCGTGGTGGCCCCTTCATTGTGGAACGCCCTTCCAAATTTTATTAAAAACGAAAAAGACATTACTTCTTTTAAAAAAATTTTAAAAACATATTTATTTCAAGACGCATTTGATTTATGACAGATCTATTCAAAATTCTCGCATTCTTCTAATAATTAATCAAATTTCTACCCTACCTCACCCCATTTTTACCTAATGTGTTTTCCTTTTTATGTAAATTTTAACAAATATCATAATTGTAACTTTTCCCCTCTTTCCTACTCATTCATGTCTGTCCAAATTGTCTGTCTATTGTCTAGCCCATTTAAACTATATGTATTACCACAATCTGTTGGTTTTTAAACTGTACATCGCTTAGATATTGTAATAAGCGATTCATCAAATGTAATTAAACTTGAAACTTGAAACTTTTCACCCTCTTTGGCTTCTCCTAACCACACTGGTGCTGTGATGTAAATAAAATAAAGAAACAAAAAGGACTTTTCCTCTCTCTGTTAAATCCTAGCTCACATTTGCAGTCCAACACCAGCTCTGGCAGGATACACATTTCAAATCTGACATATTATAATCACAAAACAGAAAATAAAAGTAATTTTTCTACCTTTTGTTGTCTGGTTATATTTCAAATCTTGTTGGTCCAAGGCTCTGGTTTTCTTCTGATAACTTGCTTGCCAGGGTCTCCTTCTTTCTGCATGCTAACCATCCATCTGCCAACTCTGTCCTCCCTTTCCATTTCCCTTCCTTCCCCAGGAAGTCTGGTATCTTTCCTTTTTTTCATCTCCCTCCACAGATCCACCTTTTCTTAACTACCCTTTCATCCGGCATCTTTCCCTCCTTCCCCACCACCCCAGAGTCCACCATCTCTCCCTTTCTTTTCCCAATTACCCTTCTATCCAGTATCTCTATCCCTCCTCCACACCATCCCTTGTGTCCAATTTCTCTCCCTTTCTGTTCCTTCCCTCCCTAAATCCCATGGTCCATCATCTCTCTCCCTCTCCTCTATTTTCAGACCCATTATTTCTTCCCCCCCCCCAAAGTTTGGCATATGCACGTCTCTTTGAACACCCCCTTCCCTCCGTGTACTTCTAAACCAGGGTCCCCCCCAAAGGCCTGTCCCCCCTTAAAGGTCTGGCTGTCCCCCCTTGAAGGCCTGTCCCACCCCCTTGTAGGCCTGTCCCCCCCTTGAAGGCCTGTCCCACCCCCTTGTAGGCCTGTCCCCCCCCCCTTGAAGGCCTGCCTGCCTGTCCCCCCCTTGAAGGCCTGTCCCCCCCCTTGAAGGCCTGCACCCCCTTGAAGGCCTGCACCCCCCCGAAGGCCTGTCCACCACTTGAAGGCCTGTCCCACCCCCTTGTGGGCCTGTCCCCCCTTTGTAGGCCTGTCCCCCCCTTGAAGACCTACACCACCTTGAAGGTCTGCACCCCCCCCGAAGGTCTGCACCCCCCCCGAAGGCCTGTCCACCACTTGAAGGCCTGTCCCACCCCCTTGTGGGCCTGTCCCCCCTTGTAGGCCTGTCCCCCCTTGAAGGCCTGCCTGCCTGTCCCCCCCTTGAAGACCTGCACCACCTTGAAGGTCTGCACCCCCCCGAAGGTCTGCACTCCCCCCGAAGGCCTGCACCCCCCTGAAGGCCTGTCCCCCCCTTGAAGGCCTGCATCCCCTTGAAGGTCTGCACCCCCCTGAAGGTCTGCACCCCCCTGAAGGCCTGCACCCCCCCCGAAGGCCTGTCTCCCCCCTTGAAAGCCTGTCTCCCCCCTTTTAGGCCTGTCCCCCCTTGAAGGCCTGCCTGCCTGTCCCCCCCTTGAAGACCTGTGCCCCCCCTTGAAGGCCTGCACCCCCTTGAAGGTCTGCACCCCCCCCGAAGGTCTGCACCCCCCCGAAGGCCTGCACCTTCCCCTGAAGGCCTGCACCCCCCCGAAGGCCTGTCCTCCCCTTGAAGGCCTGTCCCACCCCCTTGTAGGCCTGTCCCCCCCTTGAAGGCCTGCCTACCCCCCCGAAGGCCTGTCCCCCCCCTTGAAGGCCTGCCTGTCCCCCCTTGAAGGCCTGCCTGCCTGCCTGTCACCCCCCTCCCCCTTGAAGGCCTGCCTGCCTGCCCGCCCACCCCACCCTGAAGGCCTGATGCCCTGACCCACCCCGAAGGACTGCTCGCCCCCCTGGCCTCCCCGCATCACCTATGAAGCAGCCGTAGCAGGATCGCGACATCAGTGATCCCTGCGCTGCTTAGGCGCTGCTTCCTGCGCCACAGTCCTGCCCCTCCTCTGATGTCAGAGGAGGGGCAGGACCGAGGTGCAGGAAGCAGCGCCCAAGCAGCTCAGGGATCGCTGACGTCGCGATCCTGCTGTGGGCTGCTTCACAGGTGGTGCAGGAAGGTCAGTGGGGCGAGCGGTCCTTCGGGGGTGGGGGGGGACTGAACAGCAAGGCCCGGAGCACCCCCTCAGGGCTGGCACCCGGGGCAGACCACCCCTCCCGCCCCCCCCCCTTGGTACGCCACTGATGGGGGGTCACTGTCTGCATTTGAACCCTCAGTCTATTCTGTATGGGGGGGCCACAGTCTGCATGTCCTTCCAGTCTATTCTGTATGTGGGGGCTCACATTCTGCATTTGAACCCTCAGTCTATTCTGTATGGGGGGGGCACAGTCTGCATGTCCTTCCAGTCTATTCTGGGGGGATCACATTCTGCATTTGAACTCCCAGTCTATTTTGTATTGGGGGTCACCGTCTGCATGTAAGCTCCCAGTCTATTCTGTATGGGGGGGTCACAGTCTGCATTTGAAATAAAACAGTAAAATAAGTAAAATAAAGTAAAAGTAAAATAAAACAGTTTCTTGATGATATGTCTCTTTAGCTATAAAATTACAATATTATTATTATTAAGACTTAGCCAAAAGGAAAGATTTATAAACTATAAAGTTTTACCTCATGCAAAATTGTAATTTCTGTAATAAGACATTAACTAATTTTTCCGAGGCCCTCCAAGTATCTACAAATCCAAAATGTGGCCCTGCAAAGGGTTTGAGTTTGCGACCACTGCTTTAGAGCACTCCAGACTGTTCTCAGTTCCAGGCAATTTATTTAATAAAGTTTCTTCAAGAAGGACCATAAGTCTTGACCGTGAGACCTATATACGGTACATAGTTCCCATTTGGGCACATAATTGTTGTTTGAATTTGTGGGATTTGGAAAAGGATGCCTTTTGCTGGCTTGGAACGAACTGGACATACAACAAACAGTACCAGAGGGACCTTGTAAAAGATATGACATCCCATTTGAATGTGCTAAGCCCATAGAATTTGTCTCATCTAGAGACATATTATGGTTGTTACATCCACTGTTGAGGCTGAGTGGCCCAATATCCTCAACATGTTTCATGCTGATTTCTACTGACTAGCTTGGTGATTCTTTGTTGCAGCAGAAAGGTTTACACCCAAGTTGGGTCTAGCAGAGCTCCTAGCTGAGTAGTAGCGATGGGGTAATTTATGATGAACTTTGGTAACTGCAGCACCTGGGTGGTTGCACAAGGTGATCCTTCTGCATCTTCCCATGATGTACTCTTGATTAGCCAAGCATTCATACAGAAAAACTAGTGCATCCCCAGTCTGTGTAGATATGCTGCTATGACCATAAGACATTTGTGAATATCTGAGGAGCTGGTGTGAGGTTAAAAGGCCGTATTTATTAGTGGTGTTAATGTTTCTCTATGGTAAATCTGAGATACTTCCTGGGATATACAGTATCTCTATGAATGTAAATATCCTTTAAGTGCACAGAAAATAACCAGTCTCCCTTTTGGAGTAAGGGAATTACAGTGCCTAGGGAAGCCAACCCAAACTACAACAGCCTACATGTACCAAACAGGGTTGGTAAAATCGCGTGAGTCCTCTACGGTCCAGTATTTAGTCGATTCCAAAAGAGTGACTGATGCTCAAACAAGTTTGCATGCAAATGATTTGAGTGGAGGTTTGCGCAATCCCCATCGATCCCGCCGATGAATCGCTATGAGAATGATTCTCACATGTGCAGAACTGGCAGGGGAAGGCCTGAAGCAGCCTTCTGCCACTCAGCTGTTCAGGGGACACTCGATGAAGTTACAGGGAAATACTTTTAAAACCAATAGGAAGAAATTTTTTGTCACTCAGAGAATAGTTAAGCTCTGGAATGTGTTGCCAGAGGTTGTGGTCAGAGCGGATAGCGTAGCTGGTTTTTTTTATTTTTAAATTTATTTATTTAATTTTTAAGAAAGGTTTGGATAATTTTCTGGAGGAAAAATCCATAATCTGTTATTGAGAAATACATGGGGGAAGCCACTGCTTGCCCTGGATTGGTAGCATGAAATATTGCTATTCCTTGGGTTTTGGCCAGGTACTAGTGACCTGGATTGTTCACCGTGAACAGGCTACTGGGCTTGATAGACCATTGATCTGATCCAGTAAGGCTATTCTTATATTCTTTTTTTTTTTTGGACACAGATGTTGTGCATGTTACCCACACACAATATCTATCCCCATTTAAAAAAAAAAAGTTGTGCTGGCCCCCCTCCTGACCACAGCCATCACCTCTCCCCGTTGACAACCATGGGTCCTTGAAACCCCTGACAATGACAGCTGTCTCATGACAGCAACACACCCAGGGAAACAGGAGGAATGCCCACTCCCTCCTGCTTCAGCAACCCAGTTGTATATCTGGGTCACCTGGAAACCCCCCCCCCAACTCTCTCCCAGGCACGCTCCCATGCTCCCCTGACACCCTACACAAAGATTTCCTCTCCCACCATCTCACCATGAAGACCCCAAAAGACAGCCATTGTGGTCTAGGGGGGGGGGGGTGTCAGCTCATAACCCCCCTAGCTCAAGTAACTCCCCAATCCATCCCTATACCTCATTGTAGAAGCCGGCAAGAGGGATGCCCACTACCTCTTACCAGTAGACCCGCCTCTTCGAAATTGCGGGCCTTCCCCTTCCCAGTGCATCTTGGGATGCACCAAGGAGGTGCCTAAGGATCTGATTGGACTAGATACCTTAATCCCTTAGATATCTGGGCCAATCGGGACCTTAGGCCATCTTCCCAGTGCATCCCAGGTTGCACTGGGGAGGGACCTAAGACTATGGGTATTACAATGCTCTAGAACAGGGGTCTCAAACTCCCTCCTTGAGGGCCGCAATCCAGTCGGATTTTCAGATTTCCCCAATGAATATGCATGAGATCTATGTGCATGCACTGCTTTCAATGCATATTCATTGGGGAAATCCTGAAAACCCAATTGGATTGTGGCCCTCAAGGAGGGACTTTGAGATCCCTGCTCTAGAACATTATCTCTAAAGAGAATCTCCATGGAATGGTGTGTCAGCAGTCCTATAAAGGAACATTTATTGGGAGCCTATTCTATAATGGAAAGTAGGTTCATAGAGCAATATAATTTCTCATGGCCTAAGGGTAGACTGGAAAGTCATGAATTTCCTTTCTGCTCTCCACCTCTCCCCTGCTATTACTGTGTTAAAAATTAAACTTTGCTGGTGGGCATGCCCAGGCCTCAGCAGCCAAAGATATGCTGCTGCTCCCCACCCTTGCAGTCCTCCAGAATCCCAGCAAGTGACTGGCTGAGGCAGTAAAATAGACCTCCTGCAGCTATTCCTGCCACAACCTTTCTTCTGTTGTGTCCTGCCTCCTGTGATGTAACTCCCTGTGGGCAGACACAACAGAGGAAAGGCCCCAGCAGGGTCAACTGCAAGAAGTCTGTTTCATTGCCTCTGCTGCGAAGAAACAGGAGATGCTACCTCTCAAGGTAGAGAGGCAAGAAAGACAGTGAGGGCAATCTTAGGTGCTCAGTTCCTTTATTATATCTATTTGGACTCGACACGTATGTTTTTCGGCCCTATGGCCTGCTTCAGGAGTCTGAATGATATTTTTGAAAAAGTATGAACTGAATATTGTCTTTTTGACAATGTCCTTGGGAGAAATGCTCTGCAAATCAAGTGTGTCTGCTGCTGAAGCAGGCCATAGGGCTCAAACACATACGTGTCGAGTCCAAATAGATATAATAGAGGAATTGAGCACCCAAGGTCGCTTTCACTATCTTTCTTGCCTCATTGACTCTGCTGGTCACGTACCAGAACTCTGGAGGACCATGGAGGAAGGGGGACCAAGAGAGAAACTGAATCCATGTGGGGGGGGGGGGGGAGGAAGGAAGAAGGAAGAGAGAGATACCAGACACCAGGAGGTGGAGTTGAAAAAAGGAGAATGGATAAGAACATAAGAATTGCCGCTGCTGGGTCAGACCAGTGGTCCATCATGCCCAGCAGTCCGCTCATGCGGCGGCCCTTAGGTCACAGACCAGCGCCCTAACTGAGACTAGCCCTACCTGCGTACGTTCTGGTTCAGCAGGAACTTGTCTAACTTTGTCTTGAATCCCTGGAGGGTGTTTTCCCCTATGACAGACTCCGGAAGAGCGTTCCAGTTTTCTACCACTCTCTGGGTGAAGAAGAACTTCCTTACGTTTGTAAGGAATCTATTCCCTTTCAATTTTAGAGAGTGCCCTCTCGTTCTCCCTACCTTGGAGAGGGTGAACAACCTGTCCTTATCTACAAAGTCTAGTCCCTTCGGTACCTTGAATGTTTCGATCATGTCCCCTCTCAATCTCCTCTGTTCGAGGGAGAAGAGGCCCAGTTTCTCTAATCTTTTGCAGAGGGCAGCAGGTGGCTCCTACAACAAGTTCTGTCATTTGAAATAAGCTTGAGCCCAAAGGTTGGTGTGGGGGTGGAGGGCAAAGGGAAGCCTGTGATGTCGCACTGGCACATAGGTGCAAATACTTTTACCAGCTATATAAATTTATACCTAGATTCCAGAAGTATGCATGTAACATAGTCTTTTGTACTTTACATGCATAAATGTATATCACAGCCATGGTCTGCCCAGGCTCCACCCAGAGAACATCCCCCTGCAAACTACACACTATCAAAGATATGTGTATAGGTCTTACTACTACTACTACTACTACTTATCACTTATATAGCGCTGAAAGGCGTATGCAGCACTGTACATTTTGACATTTAATAGACGGTCCCTGCTCAGAAGAGCTTATAATCTAACTTGGACAGACAGACATGACATAACGGGTTGCGAATGCAGAATCCAAGATGAGGAGTTAGGAGTTGAAAGCACACTCGAAAAGCGGGACTTGGGTGCGATTGTATGTGATGATCTTAAGGTGGCTACACAGGATGAAAAGGTGACGGCGAAAGCTAGAAGGATGCTAGGTTGCATAGGGAGAGGTATGGCCAGTAGAAAAGAAGTATTGATACCCCTATATAAGACTTTGGTGAGGCCTCATTTAGAATATTGTATTCAATTCTGGAGGATGGAGTCGGTCCAGAGGAAGGCTACTAAAATGGTATGTGGTCTTCATTGTAAGGTGTATGGGGACAGACTTAAAGATCTCAATCTGTATACTTTGGAGGAAAGGCGGGAGAGGGGAGATATGATAGAGAAGTTTAAATGCCTACATAATGTAAATGCGCATGAGTTGAGTCTTTCATTTGAAAGGAAACTCTGCAATGAGATGGCATAGGATGAAGTTAAGAGATGATAGGCTCCAGAGTAATCTAAGGAAATACTTTTTTGCAGAAAGGGTGGTAGATGCATGGAACAGTCTCCCAGAAGTGGTTGTAGAGACAGAGACTGTGTCTAAATTCAAAATGGCCTGGGATCTCTCTGAGAGAGAAAGAGATAATGGTTACTGGGGATGGACAGACTAGCTAGGCCAATTGGCCTTTATCTGCCATCATGTTTCTATGTTTCTAATCCGGTTGAGCAATTCTGGATCCAGTTGTAATGTGATCAATAATTTGTAACTTTGGTTGCTTTATCCCAGCTCACCTTAGAGAATACTATATATCTGATTACACAAATTTATATTTATCTATTTTGACTGAAAAAGACATACCTTCATTGATGCAACACAAGGCGAGTTACAAATAGGGTTATGAGACGTCCAGGAAAACCTGGACATGTCTTCTTTTTAGAGGACTGTCCAGGCTCCCGGATGGACTTTCCAAAACCTGCCATTTGTATGGGTTTTGGAAAGTCTCGACAAGCTCCAGCCGCATCTGGAGGACCTCTGAACATGTGCTGATGATGTCACACACATCTGTGCCTGCTCCAGTCTTCCATGATGTGAATGGAACTCATCCGGAAGAAGAGAAGAGGCTTTGTGGGGGCGGGGCTGGGGGTAGAACTGGGCAGTGTTGGGGTGGAACAGAGTGGAGTTGGAGGCAGAATGGGGTGGAGGGTCACGTGCCCGGGACTTCCTGGAGAAAAATATGGCAACCCTAGCTACAAACAAAATATGCAATAAACATATGAAATAAACTAAACTAAAATCTGTATCACCCTTCCATCTATAAAACCCCAAACTGAACCTTTCAAAAACAAAACAAAACAGTCAGAGGCCTAGTCTAAAAATACTCCCTCATCAATCTTTAAAAGCCTCAGGAAACAATCAAACCCTTTACTCTGCAGGTAACCAATGAGATTTTGCTAATTAAACGAGAAGCTGTGTTCTGAATTAACTTACAATATAAGGGAAACAAGATATAATAAAAGCCAGCTCTATAAATAAGTGCCAAATACAGGTAAATGCTACAGAATAGTAGTGAATATGTAGGTAACAGGCATTACAAGATGGCATGTACCCACGGATGTGGAGAACTGGAATGCTCTTCCGGAGTCTGTAATAAGGGAAAACACGTTCCGGGGATTCAAGACAAGGTTGGACAAGTTCCTGCTGAACTGGAACGAACGCAGGTAGGGCCGGTCTCAATTAGGGCACAGGTCTTTGACCTGGGGGCTGCCGCGTGAGCGGACTGCTGGGAGCGATGGACCACTGGTCTGACCCAGCAGCGGCAATTCTTATAGTCTTATGTTCTTATTCTGTAACATATGAAAGCTCTGCCATTTCCAAGTACAGTATATGTGAAGGGGCATTCACAACAGCAAAGCATAAGCAGGAGAGCCAGATTAAGGCAAAGGCAAAAGCAAACTAGGCACATGCCTTGGACCCTGTCAGTTGGGTTCAGGATTCAGAATGTTAGGATTTCAAACTGTCTGGATTTTTTCAGAATTCTTAAAAGATGTAAACTACCTAGGTCTCAAAGCCTGAAGGATGGCTAAGTATGTGGATATTTTTCAGAGTTTAGCCCATTATAGCTCTCCATGCCCCCCCCCCCCCTTCCACTGCAGAGGCTGTGGTAGGCTCCACCAATAAGAAGGCTGCTCTAGATACAGGAAGGAGAGGCTGAGTTGCAGGAGGTGTGGGAGATGCAGTTCACTGCATAGGGTCTTTGGAGAGAATCAGTGGAACTAGTGAGTTCTGTGGGGCATAAGACGTCGGAAAGGAGGAGACCACAGGGGCCATACCCTCCCTCAAAATTGCTGGCTACAAATACCTCTGGCGAGGCTGCAGTAGTTTACCTAGGCAGGTAGCACTTTGTAGGCCGCCCCAGCGGAAACAGGAAGTTGTCAAAGAGGACAGGCTGCAGTGGAGAGAAGACAACAGGGCTGACAGCAAGGTGGTGCTGTGTTTTTACAAGAAACTTGATGTAGACGGGCAAAGGCTGGGGGGAAGGTGTAGATATTGGGGAAGGGATCCATCAGAGAGAGCCAATCAGCAGGTACACTGGCCAGTAGCAAGATGCTGCTTCCACCGATGTGCTGCCTAGAAATAAGGCCCCGCCCCTTCCGAGACACTTCAGATTCAGGAGAGGAGTAGAAGGCAGAGAGGGAGCAGCACAGGACTTGGGGAGAAAGTGGGGGAAGGGAAAGATTTTGGACTCAAATGAGGGAAGGAGGGAGAGATGTGAGGAATTGGATAAGGGAAGGAAGGAAAAGATGGACTTGGGGACAGCAGAGGGGGCATAAGGGGGACAATGAGCAATGGATTTGGAGGAGCACCGAGAGTGCAAGAGAGGGAGAGTTGGACATGGAGGAATGCAGAGGGGTTCAGTGAGAGATGATACAGGGGGTGAAAGGGAGAGATGGATGTGGAGGGGTAAAATAGGGAGAGGGAGAGATGGGTTTGGTGGAGAGGGCAAAATGGGGAAAAGGAAAGAGATTCAGGGAAGGGGCAGAAAGGGGATGGAGAGAGAGATGACTCAGGGAGAGCAGAGGAGGGAGAGGAGAGATGGACAGGGAAAGTTGGAGAGAAAATGGACTGGGCCAAATGGGGGAGGGAGGAGAGATGTCAGACTTGGGAGGAGGGAGTGGAAGGGCAGAAAGATGTTGGACTTGGGGGAGGGAGAGAAAAGAACGAGAGGAAGGAAATGCTGGATTAAAAGGGTGGAGTAAGTGACAAGGAGGGGAGATACTAGTAATGGTGGATCCATGTGGGAGAGTTATCAAGGAGGTAAGTGAGCAGAATAATGAGTATACGATGGTAGAAATGTGGTAATAGGAAGCAGATAAAAGGGAATAGGAGGATGAGAAAAGTAAAAAAGTTAGGGGATGAGAGAAGGAGATAAAAAGCTGATTAGATAAAAAGTGAAAAGGAATAAAGCAATGTTCCCTCTAAGCTGTGTGGTCGCACACCTTTTGGTAGCAGGCTGTGCAGCCAGCCCACTAGTACCTCTGGCCATTGCTGCTGCTTGTGGCTTTGTGAAGAAAGAAGTGCAGCTGGAAAGAAGGAGGAGGAGGCCTACTTCCATGTTTTAGAGCCGGCCAGAACACAGGTACACACCCTTGGGAGGGGGCATGAACATGGGACACAGAAGGAAGGGAGGGAGAGGAATGTGTTAGGACATGGGAGGGAGGTGGAGGGGTGCATTGAGACACAGAAGGAAGGGAGTGTGAATTTGTGACAAAGGAAGAAAGGAGGAAGGGGGCATGAACTTGGGACACATACTGGAGAGAGGGATGTATTGGGACATAGAAGGGAGAGTGGGGGGTGAGTGGGGGGCAAAAACTTGAGACAAAGGCTGGAAGGAAGGAGGGAGGGGCACGAACTTGGGACATAGAAGGAAGGGGCATGAACTTGGGACGGAGGGAAAGAGATGCTGAGGTGGAGGAGGGAATAGAAAGGGAAAACTGTTGAGGATGGTGTGAGTTAGAGGGAAAGAGGAAGAAAGAGGAGAATGTTGGGCACAGGGAGGATTGTTGGACATGGTGGTGGGACAGGAGTGAGGTAGAGAGAGATGAGAGGGAGAAATGTTGGATGTGGTGGTGGAGAGGGAGCAGTGGGACAGATGGAAAAGGATGCAAGAAGGAGGAATGTTGGACATGGTAGTGGAGGGAATGGAGGAAGAGATGTTTTATGGTTCTGGAGAGGAGTGATATAAGGAGAAAATGTTGGGCATGGGGCAGTAGAGGAAGTTGGAGAGATGCACCCTGGATCCCTCTCTCTCTCTTTCCCCATTCCCTTTGCAGCAAGGGAGGGAATGAGAGAGAGAGAGATGTTGGACAGTGAGAGAAAGGGAGATGTTGCACATGGGGGTGGAGGAGAGAGGAAGAAATGCTGTGCAGGGGTGGAGAGGGGAAAGAGTGTGCTTTGTGTAGTTTAATATTGTGGTTACCATTATGTATTGTTACAAAAATTATATTGTGTGTATATGAAAAATGAATGGAATAAATAGCATATACAATTAGTACTATTATCATGGTGGCGGGGTCTGGGGCAGAGCTTTTGGGCCCCCCAAACAAAAAAGCATTCCGCTGCCTATGGTCTGGGGGTGGGGTTGTTTAAAAGGATTAGGACTAAACAATGGGGGAAAGGGGGTGGGGTGGGGGGAATATGAGCTGAGGAAAAGAACTGGCAGCAAATGCCAGGAATTTATATGATGGTGGGCTTAGGGTTAACAGACGTCCAGACGGTCTGGGTGCCCAGATGGACTTTCCAAAACCCAACAGTTTCTTCAGGTTTCGTAAAGCTCTGGCCGCATCTGGAGGACCTCTGAGCATGTACAGATGATGTCACATACGTCTGCACATGCTTGGAGGTCCTTGGATTTGGCCCGGAGGTCAGAAATTAAAAGACAAAGCTTTCTGGGGGTGAGCTAGAGGCAGAACGAGGCAAAACAAGGCAGGACTCGGGGTGGAACGGGCATGGCCATGCATTCAAGATTTTTCGACGCAAAATGTTAACCCTAGGTGGTCAGACTGGGTGGGGGAGGGGGACCTGCTTGAAGGAGCATATGTAGTGTTAACATATTTATTTAACTAAAAAAAAAAAGGACACATGGCTTCACCCCACCCTGCCCTGCTCCACCCCCAGTCTGACCCTATTTCATCCCCCAAATAAACCTCATCTCCCCTCCTTCCCTGAGCTCCGGACTGCGTCTGGATGGCCTCTGAGCATGTGTGCATGTGATACAATGACATCACATGCGTGCGTGTATGCGTGTAATATCGCATCTCCTCTGTGCATGCTCGGAGGCTCTCCAGATGTGGAGTCTTCCAAAACCTGGACAGGTTTTCAAAATCTGTCTGGACACCCAGACAGTCCCCTAAAAAGAAGACATGCCTGGCTATATCAGGACATATGGTAACCCTAAGCATATGAGAAACAAATCCAGGACTGAGTTTCCCTTTTAAACTGGGTAACTTTTCTGCTCTCCAGTTCCACCCATTAAGCTTTTCTGATCAAAGCAATTGCTTGCATAGTCTCCATGCTCACTCACAAAACTATTACAGCAGGGATCTCAAAGTCCCTCCTTGAGGGCCGCAATCCAGTCGGGTTTTCAGGATTTCCCCAATGAATATGCATTGAAAGCAGTGCATGCACATAGATCTCATGCATATTCATTGGGGAAATCCTGGAAACCCGACTGGATTGCGGCCCTCAAGGAGGGACTTTGAGATCCCTGTACTAAAGGATTAACAATTCTTCCCAGAATGTCAAAGTCGTGTTTTGACACTTATGACACAGAGACAAGCTTCAGCTGATGCTTTGTGAATCTTTCTACCAACATCACCATCTCAGCTGATCCTAATCAAAACTAATAATAGACAAACTTTCCATTTCAGTAGCAGCAACTCATCAACCTCAGGCTATACAGATGGACACTGCATAATATCATTACACAGAAAAACGACTGATCGTTTGTAGTCTTGATTAGATACATGCTCCCTTAACTGTACTGATGCTGGGGTTCAGGAAGCTGAATCCTCATTTACAAAAATAGTTGGGAATATTCTAGCACAGAAGGAGGAAGTGACTCAATATGCATCAGTTTACGCCCTCCTCTTCTGGCTGTGTGAGCTCAGAGGTGCTCTTTACCCATACCTAAACCTTCAGCTCACTTAGAGTTGGTCTCTATGGGCTGTAGCACAACCCTCTCTTGGCTTTTGACTTCATGTCCAACTAGTCAGGTTTTTTTTTATAATCTCTCATTTACTTTAGTCTTTGCTGGAGATGTCATGCACCATGATTCCATCTGGGATACCCTGCGGGATAAACTGAACTCAGATATCACAAATTAGAATAGGGTATGGTTTGTGGGTTTGGTTGTTTTTTTTTTTTTTTTTTTGCAGTAGTCTATATTTTTGTGTTTTATTGAATAATCATTGGGTGGATGGGGGAAAATGGTTGATTAAGAATATGTGTAAGTTGAATATTATTTTATTGTATTATTATATGCTACATGTGTTGTATTGCACTATTGAAGTTTTAAAAATCAATAAAGAATTTTAAAAAATGCTGAACAGAACAGCTTTTACTGCTCCATTTCTAGCTGTCCCAATTCACTCTCAGAAATCAATGATCTGTCTATAGCTCAATTGCGTTATCCTGTAAATCAGTTTTTCAGATTCTTTACAACTACATTTGTGGCTACTCTTTACAATTTAGACCTAATCTGGATTTCAAGTCTATCACTGCCATCTGCTCTAAGGCAGAGACCGTACGTAAAAATGGGGGGGGGGGAAGATCTGACGAGAAGAGAGTAATGAGGTTATAGTTGTACTGGAATCCCAAGCCTAAGGGTGCTCCAAAACAATGAAGACAGAAATAGTGAAGTAAAGAAGAAAGAGACCACTTTAGTCATTTGGCGTGCAGGAGTAGCTTAATGTAGTGGCATACTTGGCAGGATAGGAACCTGGGGCAGAGCACCCCCTCCTCCAGGCTATGGATCTGTGGTCCTCCTGTGCATGGCAGTCAGCTCTGCTGTTCCGCCACCCTGGAACAGTAAGTTGATGTCAGAGGGGGTAGGGGCCACCAGAGCCGACAGCTGTATGAAGGAGGACCACAGACCCGGGAGCACTACAGCTCCCCTGAGCTCTGTGCACCTGGGATGGACCCCCATGTCCCACACTTGGTACAGCACTGGCTTAATGGTTACAGCAACAGGCTAAGAACCAAGGAGAGCCCAGTTCAAATCCAACTACGGTTCTTTTGTAATCTTGGGCAAGTCACTTAACCCTCTTATTACCTCAGGTAAAAACTTTGGGGTCCTTTTATTAAGCTGGATTTAGCGTGTGCTGAATGCCACAACTTCACTGTATACCTAAGGGCTGCATTGCATTACAACACACTAATTCACATTAAGGGCCGGATTCTCAAAAATCTGCAACGGGATGCTGTCACAGGCGTTCTTGAAGCAATTTTAAAAAAGCGAGTCATTCTCAAAAAAATTGTGCATGCAAATGAGGTTGGTGGACAGTAGCGAAGATGAGTCGCTGGTGATCGTGATCGGCACATGGAAAGATACATGAATGTGCGCATGTACCAGGAAAAGCCACGCAATAAGCATGTGCTTGTTTGAGCATAATATATGCTTATGTCATATACGTGCAACACACATGGCTGTAGCAGTTGGTCGCAAAAGCTGTTCGTGTTGCAAAAAAACAGATAGAAGTCCAGCGCAGTTAACATAAGAACATTAGAATTGCCACTGCTGGGTCAGACCAGTGGTCCATCTTGCCCAGCAGTCCGCTCACACGGCAGCCCTTTGGTCAAAGACCAGTGTCCCGAGACTAGCTTCACCTGCATTCGTTCTGGTTCAGCAGGAACTTGTCTAACTGCCTTGAATCCCTGGAGGGTGTTTTCTCCTATAACAGGCTCCGGAAGAGCGTTCCAGTTTTCTACCACTCTCTGGGTGAAGAAGAACTTCCTTACGTTTGTACGGAATCTATCCCCTTTTAACTTTAGAGAGTGCCCTCTCGTTCTCTCTACCTTGGAGAGGGTGAACAAACTGTCTTTATCTACCAAGTCTATTCCTTTCATTATCTTGAATGTTTCCATCATGTCTCCTCTCAGTCTCCTCTTTTCGAGGGAGAAGAGGCCCAGTTTCTCTAATCTTTCGCTGTATGGCAACTCCTCCAGCCCCTTAACCATTTTAGTCACTCTTCTCTGGACCTTTTCAAGTAGTACTGTGTCCTTCTTCATGTACGGTGACCAGTGCTGGACGCAGTATTCTAGGTGAGGGCGCACCATGGCCCAGTACAGCGGCATGATAACCTTCTCTGATCTGTTCGTGATCCCCTTCTTAATCATTCCCAGCATTCTGTTGGCCTTTTTGCCGCCGCCGCACATTGTGCAGACAGCTTCATTGACTTGTCGACCAGCACTCCCAAGTCTCTTTCCTGGGGGGGTCTCTCCAAGTACCGCACCGGCCAGTTCATGTCGCAAAAATAGATAGAAGCCCAGCATGAAGATATGAACTATCATCCATATTTTAACACAAAAAACAAGCGGCTCACAAACGTCAACTTTTAACAAGCGCACATAAAACATGCCTTTCTCGAAGAAATAATGTAAAATACAGATCTCCATTTCATTGGAATTTACAGTTCAGTTGACACTGCAGCACATAGAAGTAAGAGCCTTAACTGCACACTCTGATTCTCGGAATAAAATATCATAGGAAAAAGAAAACCCATGCTTTCTTCCCCAAAACTACTATGCTACTACTGTACTATACAGCACTCCCCCGATATTCCCAGGGGTTCCGTTCCATGAACCCCTGTGAATGTTGAAAAACCACGAATACGTTTTTTAGCAGGGGAGATGGGAGAGGACAGCCGGAGCGGCAAGAGAGGACAGCCGGAGCGGCAGCGAGCGAAGGAAATCACTTGCGGTATGCTCCAACCGCCTCTTCCTGTACGAAACCCAGGCCTCACCAATCAGAAGCTACTTTGACACGCAGCTCCCAGTTGACGAGGCCCGACTTTTGTACAGGAAGAGGCGGTCGAAGCGAAGTGATTTCCTTCACTCGCCGGCACTCCAGCTGCCCTCTCCTGCCTCTCTGGCTACCCTCTCCTGCCCGGTCATTCGCGGTCAGAAAATACAGTGAATGACCGGGACTGTGAATTTGTGAGGGAGCACTGTACTAGTATAATTCAAGTAAATCTTGTAATTTGTTTTTAATGTAGAATTTTATCATGAACCACAGCCAGAAACACATAAGACACGGGTATCATGTGCATGCTTAAGAAGCATTCTTTTACCACTCCCCTAATAATAGCGGGACTTGATGAAATGAGCCCATAATTTATGTGAATCATGTAATTTTTTTTCCCATTAGCCACTGTTAACACACACCACAAGATGCACTTTTAACAGTACTGGCACTGTACCAGCAGCCCCTGGACCAATTGCTGATTTTTATCGCCAAAAGTCAATGCCACTCTTGGAGAATGGCCCGGCGATTTTTAAGAACCCACCGAAGTGCTCATTTCATGTTGAAGAGCCCTTTTGCAGTGGCGTCGTCAGAGACTGCTAGAAAACTCCCTAAAGACTGAGATAATCTGTTTTTATAGTCCGCCGCTAAAATGCATGCAGGCTAAACCATCAGAAACCGGTTTAGTGACCACATTAAAGTTTTGAGAATCTGGCCTTAAATCTGTTAGTAGATCTTAGTAAAAGGACCTCTTAGACTGTGAGTAGAGAATGAAACAGTGATAAAATTCATCACCATTTCCGTCCCCGCAGATAACCATGGGAACCCATCTCCATGTCATTCTTTAAGGAGAGAGGGAAGATCAGAGTATGAATGGGCACAGCCACTGATGCTCAAGTCTTGCATTGAAGAATGCTGGTGTAGAAGGACCGAGGTTGAGATAGACACTAAAGTATGACAGTCTCTGGTATTCAGAGCAGATATTGTGATGTCATAATGCCTAAGAGCCAATCACATAAGTGATGTCACATAAGAATCAGAGTATGAATGGGCACAGCCACTGATGCTCAAGCTTGCATTGAAGAATACTGGTGTAGAAGGATTGAGGTTGAGATAGACACTAAAGAAGACAAGGGATTGTTTCCCATGGTTATCCGCGGGGACGGTAACGGTGATGAATTTTGTCACTGTGTCTTTCTCCAATTGTGAGCCCTCCAAGGTCAGAAAAATGCCATCTGTACCTGAATGTATGCCACTTCAATTGCTTGCAGAAAGTCCCTAAGAAATTAAGTAAATAAAGATATGCCTGTCTACTATGCTGTCACTAGGGGGATAAATAAGTTATGAAATGATGATTAACCAGAAACTCATTTCAGAATAAATTAAACTGAGTAATTTCTGCAAGTCTTGTAGATACATGCTACATTGTAACAGAGAGAACACTTTTGGGCAATGACAGTAATAAGCCTATTCAGTACCAAAGCTAGGAAAACAAAGACAGTCTTAATATAAAATGCTTGAAGGTTTTTAAATAACGGGATGACAAATCTAGTTTGTTTTCACAAAGAGCAACACCAGTGAAAGTATAATAATATATTTTACAAGAAAAGCTCAGTGGGATCATTTGAAGCAGAATGGGCCCCAGAAAACATAGTAGACTGGGTCGCATATATTTCAGATGGGCCTGAATGACTCTATAGGTGTATTAGTGTAGGGATGCAGGAATTCAGTCTAAGTTTTCAGGACATCTCTACTAAATATGCTTAAAAAAAAATCCAAAAGCCACATAATTATATCCTTAAAGCGTTCAAAATTTTTAAAATAAATAATGATATGCTCAGATTCATAACATTAATGCCACAGGATAGGCAAGGCTTACCACGTGACCATCACAGCCAAATCAATGTCCCTTAACTGTCTAACCAAGAAACACAATGCCAGTATAGAACATCCAAACTTATACAATGTAGTCAAATATACTTAACTTTCAAGTGTGACTGGTGGTTCCATAACATGAAATATATTTGCATGCAATGAAAATACAAGTATCCATGCAGATCTATCTCATGCATGGTGTGGCCACCGGGCCCTGGACTAGGCTGATAGCACCCCGAGTGGACCACAGGAAAAATGCGCTGGCGTGCTGCTCGATAAGTAGACAGTCCCCACAGGCAAAATATGAAATAAAACAGTCAAGTGGAAACCAGGTAATTAATCAAAATCCTGTCCAGGGTTTTTTATATTTCTCCAAAACAAAATCAGAATGGCAAACAAGAAACAAAAAGTAAAATTCCTGTAAAATTCAAATCAAAATTCCTGGTCAGCAAATCAGGATATACAAAGTCCTTGTGCTATATAACAAGTGCAGCACAGCTTCTTGCAGCTAGGCCTCACCTGGGCCTAGACCTTACCCTGGAGAGAGTTAAACTCACCAAGCACAGTGTAATATTTTCCACCAAACACAAATTCATAACAGCAAAAGTTCAGGAGGCCCTCAGCTCTCTGCTCCTGAGCTGGGGCAGAAGAACTGTCAAGTTTGTCTTCATACAAATATCAAATATTTCCACCCGAGGTCTTGACAAGCTTCTCCCTCTTAAAACAGTTCTCAGTTCCTGTACATTGCTACATTCAAACCAAAAGCAATGCAGTTCAAAAAAAACAAAACAAAGCATTTCTCCAGCAAAAGAAACTGTGAAAGCACCAGCCATAGTCCTTTATAACATTGCCTGGGGCCTCGCATTGGGCCTCAGCAGTGCTGTGAGCAAAAAGGAAAAAGCAAAACAAAAACCTCTTTCTCACTAAGCTGCAGGCTGTAACACAAGCCCTGGTAATTATCCATACAAAATTTCAAAACAGCATACAAAAACAGTTCACTTCAAAGCAATGGCTAGTTTGGAAAACTTAAAAAAAAACAAAAAAAACACACCCACACTGTTTTTTTAGTTAGTAGTCTTGAAGGCAATACCTATTTCCATTGCTTCATGTTCTGGAAATATCTGTTCACCAACCTCCATTTCTTCCATCTGAGGTATGGCCTCAGCTTCCTGGCAAGGCACTCCATTCCCTACTTCCATCGGCTCCAGGCTATCCACTTGCTCTGGTCTGGCTAGCTGCTGAGCACTGAAGAAAGAACCCTCTCCCTTCCTAGTCCTCTCAGATTCTGAAGGGAAATCAGCTGGCTTTTCAGTGTGAGAGCCACACCCTGCTCTCAGTGTACCTGCATTGCTCTGAGGCTCTCTTGGGTCCCCCTGTGGATGGTCGGGTAAATGCAGGGTTTTCTCACAGGGGCATTTTACCTAAATCTAATATTCACAGGTTTGGAGACAAACCTTGCAGAGCTGGGCTGAGTTTCCATCTCCTCAGCTTCTGAATGGTCAGAAAGAAACTCATCGTCAATCATATCCTCCCTAGTGTAAACAGGGAACCTAGGCTGCTGGGCTCTGCGGGGCTTGAGAACAACTTTCCTAGCCCTGTCTCTGCCTCTTCTGGGGTTTCTAGCTGGGAACATGTCAGGCACAGAGTCTGGTCACAATGGATAATTAGAAGTGAACTGAAACACTGAAACATTCATTTTGCCACCAGTGGATTTTGGAAACAAGACAGCCAGCATTCAATTACAACATTTTACAGCAAACAAGATAATTGAATGTAAGGAGACATAGGCAACGGAACGCTTTTTTGTTTGGGGGGGGCCCTAAAAAGCTCTGCCTCAGACCCCGCCCCTATAATAGTACTAATTGTAATACCATTTTTTCCATTCATTTTTCATATATACATAAAAGATAATTTTATTAACACATAATGGTTAACCACTAAATTAAAAAACCACAAAGCACACTGTACGAAGAGAAAATGTTAATTATCATTTATATTGGGGGGGTTTTCAAAGATGTCAAGGCAGATGACTTTAAAATATGTAATGTCACCTCAGTAACAACTATAGAAAAATAGACAAATATAGTGCAAATTATAGACAGCGGATATAAATTCTCAAAACGGACACATTTTGATTGTATTTTTCGTTTCAGTATTAGACTGTTCCAAAGCTTTGGATATATCATTGATCTTACCAGCTAAAGTTTATACCTCTTCCGATGTCTTTGAAGCAGACTTGTCCAATTTCTGGAGCATACCCCAAATTGCTGATAAAGTCACCTCGCTGGAGGAGATCGTCTCCCCAATGTTAGTCTCCATCGGCAGAAGCTCATCTGCCCTGGATGCTTCCTCTGGCGGCTAGATTTGTTGGTTTCTTTGCATTGAGTCTGCGCATGTACCCATCGCTTTCACCAGCAATGAGCACATGCAAATTTTGTGAACCTTTGCTATTCTCTGCCAACCTCATTTGCATGAGCATTTTTGGAAGAATGGTTTGCTTTTTTTAAAATCACTACAATAATGGCTGCAATAGTGGCCCATCAGTTTTTAATGTAAATTTTGGAGAATCTAGCTCTGAGATATACTCTCCCTCTCATACGACCTAGTAAAATCATTGCTTTTTTGCAATATCTAATATAATAAAGCCCTAAGCGCGCATGCGCACTCCCACCTGCGTGCTCCTATTTTACGTGTGCTGTAAGGCACTGCAGGTAGGAGTGCGCACACGCGAAAATCCCCCGAGGCAGATGTCGGCTGCGGCGGCTGTCGGCGGCTGCAGGCCGCAGCAGCGGTTGTCAATGGCTGAAGGCCGCGGCGGCTGCAGGCCGCGGCGGCAGATGGCTGAAGCCTGGCTGGAGGAGGACGAGGAGGAGCTGCGAGAGCTCCACAGAGGCAGGAGGTGAGGAGAAAGAGACAGAGACAGATGGATGAGAAGGACAGAGGGGCTACTAGAGGGACCAGGAAAGATGGTAGGGGATAGGGAGAGACAGACTTCAGGAAGTGTGGAGGGGGCAGGAGAGAGAGATGGTCTTGGGGAAGGACAGAGGGGGACAGGAAAGGGAAAGATGGCAAAATAAGTGAAACAGGGCCAGAGAGAGATGGTAGAGGGTGTGAAAGGGGGAAAGGGAGAGATGGAAATGGTAGGACCACTGCTGCTTTGGGGCACTGAGGGAGGAAAGGTTGGTACGTCAGGACTGCTGCTGCCGCCTTGGGTAAGTAAAGACCCTGTCTGGAGGGCCAAAAGGGTACAAAGGAAATGGTGAAAGGTGAGGTGGTGGGACTGGGATCAGTGGGAGGCAGGGTCCGGGTATGATAGAGGCGGGGCATGGGTGGGGTCAGAGTCATGGTCAGGGTATAGGTGGGGCTATTCTAGCACCCGTTACCGTAACAAATGTAACGGGCTAAAACACTAGTGCTTGTATAAAAGTCAATTAGAAACAAACAGTAATATCATTAGTTCTAAATTCTCAGGGATGGTAAAGACCTGCACATACGTAACACATTGCAACTCCACAAAATGGTAGATGCTGTTGATAATTGGATAGAGGGAGTGCGCTAGATGTGTATGTAGATTTTTGGAAAGCCTTTGACAATGTTCCACACAGACGTCCAATAAACAAACTGAGTACCCTCTGGATGGACCCCATAGTGATGGACTGGGTCAAGAACTGGTTGAGTGGAAGATGACAAAGGGTAGTGCTTAATGGAGATCGCTCTGAGGAAAGGGATGTTACCAGTGGTGTGCCTCAAGTTTCTGTTCTTGGGTCTGTTCTTTTTAACACTTTTATAAGCGATATTGCCGAAGGGCTGTCAGGTTAGATTTGCCTCTTTGAGGACGATATCAAAATCTGCAATAGGGGAGACATCCCAGATGGGGTAACTTACATGAAGAAAGACCTAGCAAAGCTTGAAGAATGGTCAGAAATTTGGCAGCTAAAATGAGACCTCATTTAGAATATTGTGTACAATTCTGGAGACAGCACCTTCAAAAAGATATAAAAAGGATGGAGTCAGTCCAGAAGAAAGCTACTAAAATTGTGCATGTTCTTCGTCATAAGGCATATGGGGACAGACTTAAAGATCTCAATATGGAGGAAAGGTGGGAGAGGAGAGATGTGACAGAGACGTTTAAATACCTGCGTGGCATAAATGCGCATGAGTCAAGTATCTTTCATTTGAAAGGAAGCTCTGGACTGAGAGGGCATAGGATGAAGTTAAGAGGTGATAGGCTTAGGAGTACCACATTTTTCGCACTATAAGACGCACCCTAGATTTAGAGGCGGAAAATAAGAAAAAAACCATTTTGAACCAAACTGTATACCTATATATACCAGGCTCTGCACTCAGCCCCCTTCCCTGCAGGCTCTGAACCCAGCCCCCTTCCCTTCCTGCCCTCTGAGGCTCTGCACCCTGTCCCCCCCCTGCCCTGTACTCCCTCTTGTGGTCCAGTGGTAGGCCAGGACAGGGTAAAGGGCAGGTCTAAGTGGTAAGCAGTCTCAGACCCTAGCCCCCACCCCCTGGCACCTTTAAATTCTGATGGTCCAGCGGTGTACTGGCAGGAGCGAGCTTTCCGCGCACCTGCCCCTCCCTCACTGGACGGCTGCTGTCAGTTCTTGCGGGACTCATGAGAACTGAGGGTAACCATTCAGGAAGCAGCACGGGGCCAGGCTGGACCATGAAAATCTCGCTCCTGCCTTGTGCGCTGCTAGCTCCAAGATAAGCTCACTGGACCACCAGCATTTATAGGTACTGTGTGGGGGGATGTATATTCACTCCATAAGTCATTTTTACCCACTTTTTTTTTTTTTTGGGGGGGGGTGGAAGTGTGTCTTATGGAGCTAAAAATACAATAATCTATGGAAATACTTTTTTACAGTCCCTTCTATCGTCTTGTTACATTGGCTCTCAATAGAGGTGTGAGTACTATTCAAATTTTCTTGTATCCGTTTTAAGTTGGTTTGGGGAATTGCCCCAACTTACCTTTTAACCCATTTAACGTTATACAGCCCATTGAGGACAACTAGGAGTTCTAATGTATTTGTCTACCCAAAAATTACTGGCTGCAGATACAAGACTTTTTTGGATAGGACCCTTGCATTCCAGGCAAGTAAGCAGCAGTCCTGGTGGGATAATTGCATCGGTGGAGTCATGATGTCTTATGGTGCATTTCGAAAAGTAATTAAGTCAGCGTTGTTTGACAAATTCATTTCCTAAAAGTGGGGTTAACAAAATATTTTTATACTGAATATTGTTAAGTAATGTGTTGTATTTGTAATTATCTATATTTCGCTGATTGTCCAGCCTTCTTCTGTGTAAACCGCCTAGAAATTGTTTGATTATGGCGGTATAGAAGAATAAAGTTATGTTACGTTATGGAACAATCTCCCGGAGGAAGTTTCCATGTTTCTATAAGAACAAAATTACTAGGTATACAGATAAACCTGACTTTTAATGTCTTGCTAATCTATTAGAATGCTTTGAAGATATAACTAAGATTAGAATATGGATGAAGGTGAAATGGTTGACACTGTGTATCTGGATTTTTAGATGTATCTGATGATAAGTTTGTTCATGAGAGGCTCCTCAGGAAATTAAAAAGTCATGGGATAGGAAGCAATGTTCTAGTGTGCCTTGGCAACTACCGTAATTAAAGGATATAAAACCATGAGTAGGACTAAATGATCAGTTTTCCAATTGAAGAGATGTGAATAGTGAACTGGAATCTAAAGTTTCTCGTAGGGTGTCAGACACCTGTGGGTTGGTCCTGCAGCCATGTGCTGATTTAGACCCCACTACCAGACAGGGCTGGCTTAACCTATGGACCAAGTAAGGTTCTGACCCAGGGCGCTAAACACCTGGAGCTGTGATGTCACCGACCCATTAGTTAAGCTATAGAATGCAGCTTGAACATTCTTCTCCATCCTCCAACACTGCTGCCAGGTCCTGGCAGGATGCGGCTGCCGCAAGGAGGGAGGACTAGCATCGGTGTCAGTATCAGAGGAGGAAGCAGGGAAGTGCTGCATATTTGAAGGTGTGAATAAACACGGCTAAAGGTTGATACAGAGGGAAATTTTCAATGACATCTAAATCCAATTTTGGATGCCTCCCATACCCCACCTCCCAGGCCAGTTCCCTCTCCCCTCCTTCGACGCTACTGCCCAGTCCCGAGATGCACAAACAAATTACTTGAACGATTAGCTCTGAACCATCAACAGTTGGGTTGTTGATATTAATTGGCTTCCATTCAAATTTGCCTGCGTTATCTGGCTGATTTCTATTCCACAAAGCAGGGTGCCCAACTCCAATAGCACATATCTCAAAAGGGGGCGTGGCAACAGAGGGGCATGGGCACTGCAAAAGGTTACGCCCGGCGTAGTTACAGAATATTGAATAAACAAGCACCAGCATTTATACTAGGTTTTGGCAAGCGTAAGCCCGGTGCCCAAAATGAGGGTGGGGGAATCCATGTTAAGCGCTATTTTATAAAGAATGCACACTCTTTACAGAATAGTGCTTAATGCTGATTTTTTCCCCAGCGTCATTTATAGAATCCGGTTCTATGCAAGTTAAGCAGGTATCGCAGAATAACACTTAGGTGCCCTAATAGCTTATTTGAAAACATTTCCAAGCGCAAGGATGTGCAAATGCAGGCACCTAGATTATAGAGTAGCCCTTTCTGACACTGGCAATGTTTGTTAATGTGTTGTATTTGTTTAGTTCAGGTCTTGTTAGCCCATGTTATGTTGGTGTTTGGTTCATTTGTCTGTGAGTGTGTTGTAATTTATTTTTATTGTAAATCACTCTAGTTATATTTATATGTTCATTAATTTTATTGTAAATTGCCTTTTTGTGTTTTTTTCGAGGGAAGGCAGTATATCAATAACTCATAGTTCAGTGGTTAAAGCTACAGCCTCAGCACCCTGAGGTTGTGGGTTCAAACCCACACTGCTCCTTGTGACCCTGGGCAAGTCACTTAATCCCCCCATTGACTCAGGTACATTAGATAGATTGTGAGCCCACCAGGACCGACAGGGAAAAATGTTTGAGTACCTGAATAAATTCATGTAAACCATTCTGAGCTCCCTTGGGAGAATGGTATAGAAAATTGAATAAATAAATAAATAAAACATCTATTTAGACAACATCACTCGTATTTGTCAAGAGGTGCCAATAATTGTCATTTACACACGTAAGTGTTAGGTGCTATTTTACAAAGTATACACCAAAGTCATTACCCTTGGAGTCTATAAATGGCACCCAAATTTGCACCTGATCTAGAGATTCACATTAATCAATAATTGACTGCGAACAATCAATTGCTGGTCTTAATGGATCTAAGTGCTGGTTTTAATGGATCTAGGTGCATGTAATTTTTTAATGATCCGTGCTCAAAACCTCTCTTGTGCAACCCCAAAGGGAGTGTGACCACGGGAGCAGCATGGGTGGAGCAGGAGCATTCCAACGAATTACACACAGTGTTATAGAACTTGGGGATGCATGTCCAAATTGTGCGCCAAGATTTACATCAAGTCACAGCTGGCATATGTCCTCACACCCAAAGTTGGGTGTGAGATTCCCCACTAGTTGTTGTTCTATAAAGTATGCTCATCCCAAAGTACCCTTTATAGAATAGCACTGAGTACTGATTTTTCACAGTGCCTGATTCTCTAAAGGACGCTGATCTCAGCGGACGCCTTAGAAACGGCCACCGATCGCGTGTCAGTCACACATCAATGTTCTTTAGAGAATCGTGTCTTTTCTTTCTAGCAGATGCCTTAGATGTAGGCCGAAAACCGCATTTGGCGTCAAGACTCCATTACAGAATATTAGTGTATGTTAGCACTGGTATGCCTAAGCTTAGGTGCATCCTCTTATGCCATGTAAATGGCAGGCATAAGCTGGCACACGTAAGTGACAAGCAACTACAAATGAGACTGTCACCTCTGCAGGGCAGGATTAATTCGTCGAAGGCCCCTAGGCACCCAAGTACACTGGGCCCCCTGCCCCGCCCCACCCCACCATGCACCCAGGCGGAAACAGGAAGCTGTGTCAGAGGGAAGCTTTGGGCAAGCAGCACCGCTTGCACAATTACAGTTCCCGTTGCCTTTCTTACCCGTGTTGCTTGCTTGTCTTACTTACTGTCGATGGGAGGGGGGCCACGTTGCCGATCGGGGTGGGGGTCTGCGTTGCCGATCGGGGGGGACCAGCATTGCCGATCGATGCTGGATGGGCCCATCGCCGTTTGGAAAAAACAATGTTGATGCCTTCCTTTCATCGGGACCCCATGATCATTTCGGGCCATAGGCATGTACCTACTTGGCCTATTGGTTAATCCTGCCCTGCACCTCTGCAAAAATCATATCAAGATGCAAGAAAAGAGCAGAGCGAGGCCTGGTCTTCAAACCCACTTTAATAGCAACCAATAAAAACCATGCATAAAACAATCTTGTCAATCACAGGCTTCTGGTAAATCACGGACTCAACAAGGACCGTGTTTCGGCTACAGTACCTGCATCAGGAGTCCCTGTGAGGTAAATGACAAACCAAAAGTGAAAGTTAAATCTGTGAGAAAACTTTTGGAGAAGGCACAGTAAACGATATTCCTTGAGTTTTGTTCTCACAGATTTGACTTTCAATCTTCGTTTGTCATCCTAACTTGACACAAAGTAGGGGTCTAGTACCAACAAATATGGAGTTTCCAGGTTACAATTTGCCATAGTTATCCTTAACAGTGCATGTTTTTTCAATACAAGTTTTTATCCTAATGTGGCACATTGGGATCTAGTGCCAATGTACATTTTTTTGTAATCGATAGTTATCTTCCTTTTTTGTGTGCAGGGAGCCTCCTCTTATAAATCTCCTTGATTGTTGCATCTGCCTCCAATTATTGTATTTCTATCCTATTTATCCAATAGTCCCGTCTGTTTTGAAAGTCATGTATTTGATATATGAACTTTTTGTTCCCCTGTGTATTGTTATAAATTATTTTTTAGAAATGTACATCGCCCTGAATATACGATAGGGCGATTAAACAAATTTTAAATAAACTTGAAACTTGATAGCCTAAGGGACATATCATAACTAGTGTAACTCTATCATTGTCGTTAGGCCAGGTTTTAGTAATCAGGAATATGCCTTTGTTATTTACTGATCTGGCATTTATGAGGGCGATAGATAGGTTCTTAGTTGTGGGGGTATATGAGAAAATGGGTATTCCTCTTATAAAATTAGCATTTATATGTACAAAACCCAGAGTGCTGCCAGTTTATTTTTGAGTGAGTTCCTTTGCAAAATGGCTGTTCCTGCTGTACATGTACAAACTACACATGTATTATCCTGCATCATTATATATATTTTACAAAAAGTTCCATGTTTAGTGAGCCTCTTGTAAAACAAGCGAGAAATTGTGTATCTCTCTTTTCCTACAAAATTGGTTTTATAATTTATAGGGTTGAAAATCAAAGTAAGTTATATGCTGTCTGGCAGCTGGTGAACATATAATTTGCCTATCTGCAGATTTTCAGCTGCTGTACACAAAGTATTTGTTGAAAATCTGTCTAAATGGCCCGACACGATATGTATGATAAAGGAGCAGAGAGAGGTTGGAATAAGGCTGAGTCACAAAATTATTTGCATAATGGCAATATTCCGCTGCTATTCAGATCAGCTGTATCTGGATATGGTAGAGATCTGTAAAATATGTTGAATGGGTTGGGTTAATGCAAATCAGTAGTTTATTCTTTCAGGAAGTATAAATCATTTTTCTATTATGAAATTATGAGAAAAGAAGGTAGTTTGGATTGTGGATGGTAGATTTGGACAAAAATAGTAGTTCACCATGGGCTATATATATTCACTATATATAGCCCATGAGGGATTCCATGAGGGATCCGATCCGATCCATGGGGCTGATTCATGAAGCACCCTCATGCAAATGAGGGCAATCGTAATCATGCCCCCCCCAACCGACCGTACGGATTGCCTGAGAGCGATCCCGATGCATGTGTAGACCATCTACTTTGCCTGTAGATGGTCTGTGCATGTATTTGCTGTCCGTGTATTTTTAATTTTTTATAACTTTTTTACTCGCGAACCTGTGGTTCTAACCCGCGGGTTTAAAGCGGGTTAAAACCATGGGTTCACGCTGCAGGGAAGGGTGGCAAGCAAGAGAATCGAGGCAGAGAGCCAGCAAGAGTCGGGGCAGAGAGCAGTCGCTTGTTTTTGGATCGGCCAGCCCAGTCGGTGTTCTTTAAATTGTTTAGTGAATCGCTGCTTTCCCACATTTGCATGCCATTTCTCTCATTTGCATGCGCGGATCAGATCGGATCGCAGGTTGAACAGTACCAAGGTTAAACTTAAAACTTAAAGCTCCTTCTCTTCAGGGCAGCTCCCGTGCTGTTTCGGGAGCTGCCCCCAAACAGACCTCCGGCAGGTGACCACTAGGGAAGGAGTTGCGCTGGCATGGAAGATGACCTCTGCCTCCCAACAGCTCTAGCAGAGCAAACTTAAAGCTCCTTCTCTTCAGCTCCATTGCTGTTTCTGGAGCTGCCCCAACAGACCTACGGCAGGCAACCGCTAGGGAAGGAGATGTGCTGGTATGAGAAATGAGCTCCGCCTCCCAACAGCCCTAACTCTCACATGCAATACTTGTTCTCATTCAAACAAGACTCCTCTCCTATCGCCTTATAACCTAACCCCCCCCCCCCCACAAAAAACAATCCACAGACTGCAAAATAAAACCCTCCTTCACTCAGGTCCTTATATTATTTCTCACCACCCTCACAGTGCTACACAACATTTCTCCCAACCACAGTTTCAACGCCTCAGAAGATCCCAAGAAGCAAAGGCCTAGATTGAAAGAACTTCTTACACAACCTATGGAAGGACATGGTGGATGCGGTCAACTTATTCCCATAATCTGGACCAAGAGACTTGACAACCCAATGAATCCAAACAATAACATACCCTCCTCCGCCCATTGCATGTACATGAATGCAAGATTATTGGTCAATAAGCTATTCCTCATAAATGATCTGATCTCCACCAAGGATATAGACCTAGTATTTATCACGGAAACATGATTAAAAGACCAAGGTCCCCCACCTCTGCCCCCCAGCATACAACATACTCCATCTCCCGAGAAAGCTCAAATGGGGAGGTGGCCTAGCAATTATTCACAAAAAAGCCTTTATCATCTCGGAAATAGACTCAAGTTCTCACACCAATCTGGAATACATTGTTTGCAAACTGGAAGATAAGACTAATTCCACACAGAACAACATAGGAATCCTGGTCTATAGACCTCCTAACTCCCAACCTAGCTCCATCACCACAATAATGGAAATAATCACCAACTCGATAAATTAATCATCCTGGGAGATATCAATCTCCCTCTTGAATCCATGGTAAACAAAGAGGTCACCAAACTCAAAGCCCTACTTGACGATTGCCAAATCGCAATTGCCCCCTCAGGCCCCACAAACGAAAAAGGCCACACGCTTGATCTACTCGCATCCTCCTCCTTCTCCATAAATCTCACTAACAATGTCATATGGTGCCCGGTCCCATGGTCTGACCACTACCTCCTAAACTTCTGCCTCAGACAAAGACCAGAACAGCAAGATCACCACGGATAAAGACTAGTGCGCAGAAAGATGAGACCTGAACTATACTCTCACCACCCCATCGAAAAACACAACTCTAATGCTATCCAACTGGAACAAAACCATAACTAACACACTAGACACCATTCCCCCCTCCATCCATGTAAAATTAAACCAAATTGAACCTCACCCTGGTTTACAGACTCGCTAAGAACAGACAAACAACAATGCAGACGGTTGGAGAGGAAATGGAGAAAGAGCAAAAAGCCAGAGCACAGAGCACAGTGGCGTGCAGCTATATATATATATATATATATATATATATATATATATATATATATATATATAGCTGCACGATATATATATATATATATATAATTTTTTTTTTTTAACTCAGTGTTTATTATTAGTAGAAAACAAATGTTTTATATTACAATTCAGGTATGAATGAGAACAATACCTTTCCAGTGTGCTAAAAATATATAATAGATTTTAGTTTTCAGTGCAATAATGTTTGGCGTGTTATTTGCCAACACTGTGTTTTTTTCATAAGCAGCCTTAAAATCTTTACCTCATCCTATATTAATTTACTAATATCTTCTTGGATATCAGTATTCTCCTGGTTGGTGCAGAGACTATTTTTTAAGATAGCAAGGATGGCAAAGGCCTTTTCAGCAGCCTCCTTATCAGTGATATTCTGCAAAGGATTGTCTAGATAAGCATTCAGATCTGGCACAACGTTTTCTAAAAGTCGTAATATCTGTACAAACTGGCGTAGGATAGTAAGGTTTCCAAGTGAGATCGAAAGGTCGAAAAGGATGGGGGATAATGGGGGAAAGTGGCGTGCAGCTATTAACAAATACAAGTTCAACATAAATGAAGCCAAGAAAAACTTCTATGCAAGCAAACTAGGAAATAAAACAATAACAAAGGGCTGTTCCGTCTGGTACGACAACTTACATCCCCACCAGGCCAAATATCAACTGGTCACGTCAACAAAATATCCGCACAAGACCTGGCAGACTATTTCCTCAACAAAATCAAATCAGTCCAAGCAGAAGTCGCACAGTCCACCATCCCAAACAACCACCACCCTAGCACCGCTGAGCACCACACAGAACCTATTGTAGCAGATCAAATCTGGACCACCTTCACTGAACTTACCAACCATGATACCAAAACACTTGTATCAAAACTCTATGTGCAGTAGACCTCTTGACAACTGCCCCGCTTACCTACTGTTGGCCATTCCCCCCCAAATCATAGCCTGGCTTACTAACCTCCTATATAGCTCCCTGAACCAAGGCAAATTACCCAAGGAAATGGGCAAAATTGCTCTCACACCCATACTGAAAACTTCAACAGCAGACCTTTCCAAAACTTCAAACTACTGGCCCATCGCTGGCATCCTTATTCTAGCAAACAACTAGCCTCTCATATTGAGCTACATTCATGCCTTCACCCATCCCAACATGGATTCAGAAAGCAACACAGCACAGAACTCCTTATCATCACCCTAATCACCAAAGTAAAACAACTACCAAGCAACGGCCATCAAGCAATACGACTCCAGTTTGATATTTCCACTGCCTTTGACTCGGTAGACCATCATTTGCTCATAACCAAACTATCTGAAATCGGAATTACAGGAACTGTGTTACACTGGTTCACAGACTTTCTACAAAATAGAGAGTACACGGTTAAAAAGGAAGGAGTATACTTCAACCCCTGGAAAGAATTCTGCGGAGTTCCGCAAGGATCCCCATTATCCCCCATCCTTTTTGATCTTTTCATGAGCTCACTTGGAAACATTAAATTAGAAGACAAAACCTTACTATCCTACGCAGACGACATTCTTCTCATCCCTATTACAACCAACAACCAATCATAGATGAGAAAATTTCCAACATTGAAAAAATCCACACCTGGGCAACCACAAACAAATTTAAACTAAATATCACCAAAACCAAAGCCATCTATTTCCACACTCCTCAATAGAATGCCCCAACAAGCATTAATCTTCAATCCGGTACCACCCTCGCAGTAGAGAAATCCTCAAAAGTACTTGGCATCATTCTGGATGACACATCCACAATGGATCCTCAAATCTCCAGCCTCCGGAAAAAGACCATCTTCACTATGTGCCAACTAAGACTTATTAAGTCATACTTCCACCAGCATCATTTTGCTCTGATTGTCCAGCTGATTACCACCCCAGCTGGATTACTGCAACTCAGCATACTTGGGGTTCAACTCCTCTCTAGTTCACAAACTGCAGCTCATTGAGAACACAGCTGTCTGACTATATTCAACCTAAAGAAATATGATTCAATCTCAGCCTACCTCAAACAATTATACTGGCTACCAATTTCATCTCGAATATTCTTCAAAATATCATGCATCCTATACCACATAATCCACAGAAACTCAACCATTCCTCTCACCCAACTATTCTCAACCACAAAAAATCTCTGTTACAGACATTTGTTCCACTCCATGCTTACATTCATAGGAGTCAAAACATGGAATAACCTGCCAGAAATGATCAGAAAAGAAACTACCGTAAACATGCAACATTCCGGAAAAAAACTGAAAATCTTCCTCTTTGACTGCTGAATCTACTTGACTTCTCAAAAATGAATCTTTCCACCTCTTTCACTAGATTAGCTCCTAGACAACTATGATTTCTTGTCCCCCTCTTACCCTTTCCCCCTTTCAAGGCCCCTTTTAGTTCCTCCTCCTGATCCCCTTTCAACCCCTCTCTGAATGTCGCCTAGAGCCTGAATGTGCGACACACAAATAGAAGATTAGATTAGGTTAGTGAATCGGGTCGCAAAGTGGTTGCACAGTGGTCGGGAATCTAGCCCCATGTTTGAATCCTTTGCCCTAGTGCTTTTTAAATAAAGTTTATAGATACACTCTTATTACATAATTTCAGAAATGTGTGAAATAAAATTTTAGGAAAACGTTTTACTAAGTGATAGCGGTGGAATGAAATTCTGTTCTACTTTATATGATCTAATACAAAGTTATTTCAACAGACTCAGTGAGTGTGTTGTTTCCTCATTCCAGAATTATGGAAGGGTTATAATTCTGTAAGCTTAATTCTCTGAGTCTGGAAGAACCGGAGACTTAGCAGATTGTGATACCTTATCCAGAGCCAATAAAACAGACGACGAAACAGATTCTGATACCATACAAATTCTTTCTCAAATGAGGGTGAGACATGTGGTCTCAAAAGTTCATGCCCCATAAGCTTTCTTTTTCTTTACCGGTTCAATTAATGTGTCACAGCCTATAATGTCATCAGTGCTGTTGAATAAGTGATGCAAATTATTCTGAGCAATAGGTTGAGGCTTGAAAATAACTCCCCATAACTAATCAGATAAAGCAGGGTCTAATTAACCCCCCCCACACACACACACTTTTACAAAACCGCGCATATGTCTACCAGCTCCAACTGACTACAGATAAAATTCACCAAATCCCATCTAACCGCTACTCAAAAAGCCACAAGGGTGGTGGAAATAGAAGAGGATCTCTAAGTAGGGCTCTCCCGAGACACCCCTGCATCCCTATCCCCATCTCTACCCCACTGTCCCACTCAGTAATGAAACTAAGAGTCCTTCCTTCCGGCATCCATCCTGGGGGTTACTCCAACCCCCTAAAGGAGGGAACAACCCCAGCATCAGAAGCCCAAGGCCGAGTAAGAGCAGCCCCAGTGCAAAAATCCAGGTGTCCGATAAGAGAGAGAAAGGGGGTACCTGATGTCTAAAACAGGACCACCTCCCCCACAGGGGCAAGGCTAGAGAGGCTCACAGAACAGAACAACTGGAACAATCCTCTACACAGAATGAAACAAATGTAAACGGTGGTCCGAAACCAGACCCAACGACTACCAAAGGGCCAGGCCCGGCACCAATTCTCCACGGTCTCAGCGGAGAGCAGAGGTAAAGGAAGAGGAAGATAAAGGTCCTTCTCTGAAATAATAGAAAAAAATCAACACTGCAGCAGGAGACCTGGGGGGGGGAGGGGAGGGTATGACCCATGTCAGAGACACATAAGCATCCCGCAGGGAATAAAGGAAAGAAGCAACAAAGAACAGAGCAGGAGAAAGAAAAATAAAAGAAGAATGCAGGCAAGGTACCAGGTCCCCCAACATATCTCAAGTCCACAAACCGCCAAAGTTCCACCAGGGCTTCGCCTCCGGGATAACCAGAGGAAAATGAAGGTGAGGCTCCCCATCTCGTCTCCAAGGAATCCCCGGTGCACCTCCAGCAGCAATGAGGAAAAGTCACCGCCAGACCCGGTCCCAACAAGCAGAAGCTGAGTCAGCGGAAACCGTCCAGGGATCACCCAGGCAGATTTTCCAAGAAAGTATGGACCTCTGCTGGGGTGTTGAAGTAGACAGCCCAATTTTCAAGATACACCCTGATCTGTGCAGCGTATTAGAGCGCAAACCGGATTTGGCGCTAGTGAAGTTGAGTGCAATACAGCGCCATAGCTCGATGCTGCTCCAACACTCGAGCCGAGTAGTCCTGGAACACTAAAATCCGCTTACCCTCGTAGGAGAGGTTCCCCTTGGCCTTACAGCAGGTAAGCAGCCGATGCTTGTCAGCGTAGTTCTGCGATCCCCTTCACGGCGTGCTCCCAGCCTGTGCACCCGCTCAACCAGCAGCGGGGCTCCACCAGTATCCATATCTAGCTCCTTAGGTAACCAAGTGGAGACCAGCTCTCGGAGACCAGCGTCGGTGATTGATTCTGGCAGCCCAATTAGGCGAAGATTATTGCGGCGGCTGCGGTTCTCCAAGTTCTCAGCCCGGTCTTCCAACCTCCGATATTTCTCTTCCAAAGTTAAGGCCCTAGCTTCCAGCACTCCTGTGCGGTCCTCCTGAGCAGACACCCGCTCCTCTACCTGCTGAAGCCGGGTAGCATGCCACTCCAGGGTGTCTTTTATGCCATCCACAGTGGTCTGGAGTCGGGTCAGCTTATCATTGAGGATGGCGGTGAGGTGTTTCTTGAGTTCTTCTATCGCCTCTGTCTGCAGCGTGACCGTCAGACCTGGGAGCGCTCGAGCAGGAGGAGTCAACGCCACCATCTTTGCGGGAGTAGTAGGGCCTCTCGGTAACTTGGTTAATTTGGAAGTTCGAGCCGGCATACCTTGGGGACCAAGCTGAAAAAAGATATGAGCCAGCAGCCCACGAAGTGCACCAGCATAAGATACCAAATTAGATATCCAAAACAAAAGTATGGCCGGTAAAATGCAGAATTGCAAGCTGTGGGGTCGGGAGAGGTGAGCAAGCACGTCTGCTTAGGTTGAGTGCATCACCTGTCCCCACCTGTATGTACTTATAAAGTATTGTGCAGTACCAAGAGTGTGCAGCTCTCTTTAAATTTAAGAGCTCGTGACAGAAAACAGCTTGCTGCTCCATTTTTCAAAATAAAAGACTTAAACCCTCTCAACACCTCCTTTCTGCCAGCCTTTGGTTTTTCAGGATGTTTGCAAGGTAGGCAGGCAGTGGGCAGTAGTGATGGGATTTTCTGTGGCGTATGCGTGTGTGTGTGTGCATGTAAGTGTTAATTTATTTCAGCAAGCTGTGTGTCTGGAGCAGTCGAGACATTCTCTGATTGTCTAATGTAGGTCACTGCTCTTCTAATGAGAGAGGTTGTTTGGGGATTTGGGGGGACAGGAACCTCAGTGAGTGGGTTTCCTTTAACAGAAGACACACTAAACCTTGGGACAAGGATAAGAATATCAAAATTGCCTTACTAGGGCAGACCAAAAGTCCATCTAGCTCTGTATCCTGCTTCCAACAGTGGCCAATCTAGGTCACAAGGACCTGGAAGAAATCCAAATAGTAGAATCTTTGTTCTCCTGTCTGAATGTTTATTGTTATAAAAATTTCAATAAAAAATTTTTCGGAACTCAAATGGTAGCAACGTTCTTTCCTACCAATTTCAGGCCAAACAGTGACTTGCCCCATGTATATTTATTTATTTCAGTGGTGCAGTAAGAGGGGGGAGGGGGGCAGAGGGGCGGTCTTGATAGTGGCGCTGACACCCATCCTCCTCTCTGCACCTCCCACTCCTTTCCATCCCCCCCTCCACATGTGTGTGCACCTTCCCTTCCCTCTCTTTAATTTTCCCTGCGCAAGCAGCATTACTAGCTTGCTGCCCACGTTGGCGTTGCCTCTCTCTGACATCACTTCCGGGACCTGTGCCAGGAGGGATGGCCAACACGACATGGGCAGCAAGTTCGTGAGGTTGCTCGCACCTAGAAAAAGAAAAAGGTACAGGGGGAAGGGGGACGCGCATATGCGCGTGCAGCAGGGGGGACGGGAAGGAGCGAGGGAGAGCAAAGAAGAGGGCGGGGAGAGGCACTACTGCTCCAGGCGCCACTCACCCTTGCTACACCGCTGATATAGTTATTCAGTTTTCTATGCCATTCTCCCAGGGAAGCTCAGAACGGTTGACATGAATATATTCGGGTACTCGAGCTTTTTTCTCACTAGCAGGATGTTCCTCTCTTTTCTTGCAACCTTGACACTCCCTGCAGAAATGTAACTTTAGTGACATGAACTTAGGGCTCCTTTTATAAAAGCCGCACTAGCGGAGTTAACGCACGTGACTTTTCATCACGCGCTAACCCCTGCGCTGGCCAAAAACTACCGCCTGCTCAAGGGGAGGCGGTAACGGCTAGCGCCTCCGGTGGTTTAGCATGCGCCATTACACACATTCAACCGCTAGCGCGCCTTTGTAAAAGGAACCCTTATTTAATAATGCCATGAATTAGGAAGAAACTATCGAGGAGAGAAAGAGCAAGCTGTCAGTGTACTAAGATACTGGCATTCAGTCCTCAGTGCTGGAAAAGAATTCTGAAACACAAGTCGTGAGTTTTGGGTTCCTTGGCTCCCGGTGTTGAGATGAAAGGGCTGCCACATTTCGTTTCTGCATGTGTCAGAGTCTGACCCCAAATGATGGCGACTTCAAGAATGGGTGAATCGAAATATCTATGCCCAAGCACGCCCATGGGATTCTCAGTGTACCAGTACCTAGACCAGGGGTGTCCCACCTGTGGCCCGAGAGCCGCTTGCGGCCCCGTGAAGTATTTTGTGCGGCCCCGGTCGAGGGCGATGCAGTGTTTTCCTCTGCTGCCCCTGGGTGTTTTTACCGTCTTGCCGGCTCCCTCCTCTGTCTTGCGCGGCCCCAGAAACATTTTTTTTCGGCCAATGCGGCCCAGGGAAGCCGAAAGGTTGGACACCCCTGACCTAGACAGTGCAGATTACTGAAAAGCAGGACATTTCTAAGTTCTGAAGGAATCTGTGGGCACATAAAAGTGGATCTGTAGAAATTAATTTAGTTACCTGTGAGTACTTAAGTGGCAAAACATGTGATGCAGACAAAGATTTCCTTCTCTAATTTACTGTGGAACATATAAAAATTAAAGCAGGTCGTTTAGGCAACACCTAAATATCCTTCTTCTTTCTCTACTTCAGTTGCACTTCTAAGAAGTCTTGGCTTCTGCTCTTCTTGCAGGCTACCCCTTTGCTGCTCCCTGACAGCCCAGAGATCTCAAAGTCCCTCCTTGAGGGTCGCAATCCAGTCGGGTTTTCAGGATTTCCCCAATGAATATGCATTGAAAGCAGTGCCTGCACATAGATCTCATGCATATTCATTGGGGAAATCCTGAAAACCTGACTGGATTGCGACCCTCAAGGAGGGACTTTGAGACCTCAGCCTCTGTCAGGGCCAGATTAAGACCCTTAGATGCCCTAAGCACTAACTAATTTTGGTGTCCCCTTACACTTGTAATTCAAAATATTAAAACAATAATAAACCATAAAATAAAATTTTATTTATCGAAAAACAAAACTTACAGTAAGAAGGAAAATATTTATTTCTGTATGCTTCCATTTTATTTATTCTCTCAAACACAATAGGACATAATCCCACTGCTAACAGTACTTCTTTCAAAAATTGCTTTTATAATTACCTCTTTGGGTCCTCAGAGGGCCACCACACACTCAAATCATTTCATAGTGTGGGGCTTTATGCTCCCATTCGTCATTGGGCCCATACTTCTTATTAACTTTTTAAGATATAATTGAATGTGAATATAAATACTAAAGTACTTAGCTTTAGGTTAAACGTTATTCGGGGGGGTAGAAATATTTCTACCCCCCCGAATAACGTTTAACCTAAAGCTAAGTACTTTAGTATTTATATTCACATTCAATTATATCTTAAAAAGTTAATAAGAAGTATGGGCCCAATGACGAATGGGAGCATAAAGCCCCACACTATGAAATGATTTGAGTGTGTGGTGGCCCTCTGAGGACCCAAAGAGGTAATTATAAAAGCAATTTTTGAAAGAAGTACTGTTAGCAGTGGGATTATGTCCTATTGTGTTTGAGAGAATATATACGACTACCCTTCTTTCACATTTATTATCAACGTGCCTAGCGATCCATTTTATTTATGGCTTAATAATTTTCTCCTACTTTTTTTTCTCGCAAAATCTTTGATCAGATTTTCATAATCAATCTTAAGTTTCAAGTTTATTAGCATTTTATGAATCGCCTATCGTAATATCTAGGCGATGTACACTCTAAAAGCCACAGATAGTGGTTTCACATATAATTTTGACAGGTTAGACATATTACAGACAATTTAAAACAGTATCAAAATTTTAAGAAACAGTCAATACAATACATTTAAAGTCAAAGAATAACATGACTGGGTAGGAAAGAAGGGAAAAGTTACATCATTTTTATCTATTGAAATTTACATGAACGGGAAAACACAATACGGGGCGAGGGGAAAAAAGTCCAATATTTGTAATAAAATGTATAAAAATTGTGTGTGTTATATCATGTGTTCAAATGCATCTTGAAATAAAAAAAGTTTTTAAAAATCTTTTAAATGTTTGTAAGTCTTTTTCTATTCTTATGTAATTTGGTAATGAGTTCCACAACGTGGGTGCCATAACTGAAAAGATGTCGTTTCTTCTTATACCAATAATTTTCAAGGAGGGGATAGATAATAAGTTCGAAGCCGATGATCATAAGGAACGTACGGAATTATATGGAACGATCATTTTAGAAATAAATTGCGGTTCATTGAAAGTCAGAGTTTTATGTACTAAGAGTATAATTTTGAATGTAATACGGTGGGAAATGGGTAGCCAATGTGATTTAATCAGTAGTGGCGTGACGTGATCATATTTTTTAGCTTTGTGAATTAATTTTATTGCAGTATTTTGAATTATCTGAAGTCGTCTTTTTTTCTTTCGTAACACATCTGCTTTTATACATAATAGAGAGAAGGCATCCAGCCTGCCTTGTCGCAAAGCTGTTCTGAGTGGATTTTCAATATATTTCAACCAAGAAAATGAATGCTCAGCTGAGCAGTTTGTGACCATTACTGTTAAAAATATACGAAATGTAATGTCTACATTTGGAAAGGGTTAATCCAGCACTTCCCTCTGTGTACACGCACTTCTTCCTCTGACGTCCTGCTCATCTTGCCATTGTGCTGCCACTCTGTCATTCTCTGACAGCCCTATGTTAGAGAATGACACCGGGACAGACTTTTCCCCATCCCTGCAGGAACTCCATTTCCCCACCCCATCCCTGCGTGTTTTGTCCCTGTCCCATTCCTGTAAGCTCTGCCTTAACCACACAAGCCTCGAACACTTATAAGTGTTTGAGGCTTGCGAAGATTACATTACATTAGTGATTTCTATTCCGCCATTACCTTGCGGTTCAAGGCAGATTACAAAAGAAGTTATCTGGAAATTTCCAGAGGAAATAAAGAGTAGAGCGAGTTGCTTCAGAGAATTGGGACGAATCTTGCTGTGTTAGTTTGTCTTCAAGGATTTCTTGAATAGCAAGGTTTTTATTTCTTTTCTGAATGATTCGTAGCCTGGGGATGAGGACAGAGCTTGCAGTAATGGAGCAGGGACAGGAAAATAATTCGCCGGGATGGGAAAATAAGTTCCTGCAGGGACGGGGAAAAATTTGTCCCCGTGTCATTCTTTACCCCATGTTACTATTAAAGAGACAGAAGTGGCCGAAGACAGAGTTGCTGTCAAGAGTATTTTTTGCAAATAGTGTGCATGCGCTTCAGCTTATGTCTGTGCATGCTACGAGCTATGTAACTGTGGGCACCTAATTGGAATTTGGGCATCCAAATACTATTACAAAATAGGATATCACTTTGCAGTATCGGGGTGTCTGTAGAGAGAATTGCCTCATAAAGGCGACAGCAGATCTAAAGTAAATGCGTAGGCCAGTGGTGTCCAACATGCAGCATCTGAAATCCTCCGCTGCGGCCAGGGCAGGATTAATTCGTCGAGGGCCCCTAGGCACACAAGTACACTGGGCCGCCTGCCCCGCCCCACTCCACCATGCACCCAGATGGAAACAGGAAGCTGTGTCAGAGGGAAGCTTTGGGCAAGCAGCAACGCTTGCACAATTACAGTTCCCGCTGCCTTTCTTACCCACGTTGCTTGCTTGTCTTACTTTCCGTCGATTGGGGGGAGGGGGGCGCGTAGCCGATCGATGCTGGAGGGGTCCATCGCCGTTTGGAAAAAACAATGTTGATGCCCTCCTTCATCGGGCCCCCCTGACCATTTCGGCCTACTTGGCCTATTGGTTAATCCTGCCCTGGGCCAGTTGGCTGAAATGCCTTTAAATTTTGTAAATGCATTAATTTCAATTTTGCCTACTTGATATAGTAACTGCAAATGATCTCTTAAGTGTGTTTACTCGGGTGTCTCAATTTATGGAATTTGCTACAGTTGACAATCCAAATTACGGTGAATTTTTAAAATATTTCCTTGAAGTATTGTAGAATCAATATTAGTATTAATTTGTAATGTTTAATGCCCAGTTTGAACAAGCAAGCCAAGGCGGTTTACAAAATTAGTAGTGTGTGCAAGTTTGAAATCTTTTGGTGGCCATCACAGCTTTCTGGTATTCGTTCTTTGGCCTTTTACATGAAAAAAAAAGGTTGACGACCACTGGCGTAGGCTATCCATACAGCAAATGAATACAGGGAGAACAGCAGCAGTCAGCAGCAAATACACATAGGAAATAATTTTCAAAGTTTCAAATAGTAAATGTTGGCAGATAAAGGCCTGCACAGTCCATCCAGTCTGCTCAATAAGGTGGCCAGGTTCCATTTCTTCATGATTAACAATGGCATACTTAATCTCTATCAGTCCCTACCAGTTCTGGAGCACAGACCATAGAAGTCTGCCCAGCATGGAATGGGACAATTCAATGCGGCTACGATGACATGGCTATGAAGAATTGTCCCATTGCAAGGAGGCTGGGCTTCAGACATCCCAGCCCCAGCCCCTCCCGGGGTACCTGCAACACGCAGCTGAAAGCCCCGGTGGCAGCTTCTCTCCCCAGGTCCCAGGTTCTCTGCCAGCCACTGCCACAGAGATGCTCCAGCTCCTTCCCCGGAACCTGGGCTCCCTGTCAGCCACTAGCAGCAGAAGGACACAATGCACCCGGACTCCCCATCAGCCCCTGCTGTCTGCTTTCTGGCCTCACCCTGTGGCTTGCTGCTCTGGGGCCAACACTTGGAGGTCTAATTTTGGAGGTGGGGTGGGGGGCATCGGCCCCCCTCAATGCTGCAAGTTCATCACACTGAGATGGCCGCAATGATTCATCCTAGACCCTGCCCAGCACAGGTCCCATATAATCAGTATTGTTGAATATCTATCTATAGAGGTAATAAATAATATGTATTGTTTAAAATGCCATATCTGGTATTAAAATAAAAACGAAACACACTGGCCGCCCCTTTTGAAAATAGTCCTGCAAGTTACCGCATAGTTGAACTGACTCTTTGGAGGGCAATGTGTCACCTGCATGTCTTATATTCTCAAGACAGCAGGCTGACCAGAATGTGTGTGATGTATCAGCTCTTCACACCTACACTGTCTGCTCTCATGGCAGGAACAGACAGAGCCAAAGCTCTGTCAGCTAGTACAGACAGGTGTTAATGAGAGAACAGTAAGCTGAGCCACAGCCATGGACTGAAACACACAGGAAAAGAAAGGTACAGAGATATAGAGCCACAGCAGGATGCAAATATAGAGAGGGCTGCATTTAAGATGTCGGTGCTCATAGGCCAGAAAGCAATGTGGAGGAGAGGTTTATTCTAAAGCAAGCAGAATCAGGCTCCTGTTTAGCCCAGGAATTTGGGGCCTTTTAAATTCGGCACTGAAGGCAGATGCCTATGTTTTTTATGCCTAGGGTTACCAGAGCTCTGGCGTTGTCTGGAGGGCTTCTGAGCATGCGCGGATGACATCACACACATTCGCGAATACTCCTGGCCCTCCAGGCGTGGCTGGAGCTCATCCGGAATAAGAGAGGAGGCTTTGTGGGGGTAGGGCTGGGGCAGAACAGGGCGAGGCTGGAGGCAGAACTGGGCGGGGTCACGTATCCAGGATATCCCAGAGAAAAATATGGTAACCCTATTTATGCCTAAATCCAGCCCTAGACAGGAACCAAGTGAGGGTAGAGACAAAAAAAGAACACAAACGTGTGTGTGAAAGCACAGCACAATCATATATCCTCTAATAAATGCAGGAAAGACCAGATTACTTTACAACAGCATCTGATATGGATCCTCAGCTCACTAGAGAAACTTACCGGCAGGGCTGGTGTTCATGCCAGGGTCCTAGGTAAAAAGGGAGATGGTTCCAAAGCTAAGGTTACCAGATGTCCGGGCGTCTAAGCTTCCACCTCACGATCGCGTCAGGAGGGCATCTGCGCATGCATGGATGAAATGTGGTGACATCATGCGCATACACACACATGCATGTGACATCATCGGGTTGCATCCACACAATATGCAGATGCCCTCCTGACATGGTCCCGAGGACGAGAACAGGTTGAGGGGGGCCGGGCCATAACGAGCTTCATGGGGTGGGGCTAGGCAGGCCAGGGGGTGGGGCTAAAGGTCCAGATTTTACAGGAGTAAAATCTGGTCACCCTACCCAAAGCCTACTAGCCTTCAGCTTTAAATAGGCTTAGGGTTCCCCTATAGCAGGGGGTCCAGGGTCATTGCCCTGTTTGCATCCCCTTAAAGCCAACCCTGGACTCCTGGGAAGGAAGTAATAGGGGAAGGGAAGAAGCCACTGAGCAGCTTCAGCTATAAAGGAGATCTCACTGCGATCAAGTTGCAACTGCGCTACTGGGCTTGTGTGCCACTCACACATAAGAACATAAGAAGTTGCCCCTGCTGGGTCAGACCAGAGGTCCATCGCACCCAGCAGTCCGCACCCGCGGCGGCCCATCAGGTCCATGACTTGTTAGGTGGTCCCTGACTTTTCCTATAACCCATCTCTACTTCTATCTGTACCCCTCAATCCCCTTATTCTTCAGGAATTTATCCAACCCTTCCTTGAACCCCCGTATGGGAACCACATAGTCTCCAATCAACTAAGTAGTACAGTCCATTCTCGTTATTCATGTATTCCCAATGTGCAATTTTGTGTATCTGCAGTTGCATCAATTGCAGCTGTGTTCACGTAAAAAACTGGTCAGATGTTTGCTTCCAGATATGGTCCCCAAGCATCTGGAGAGTGAATTATAGGTACTCCAAATGGAGTCCTACCTAACCCTATTTTCCCCATAGGATCCGCTGTTCACTTTCTATGGTTTTGAGACACAACATGTACTGCTGGAACCTAACCTCTGTTTTCCCATACACTCAGAGCCTGATTCTCTAAAGGATGACGATTTCGGCAGCTGCCTAAGAAGCCTTAATGATGCCCAAGGCCACTTCCGGTAGAAACCATGCCCACGCCCGCCTTAGGGGTTGGTAGTCATGCCTAAACACCTCCATAGGCGCGTGTCAAATGCCAACATTTGTAGGTGGTCTTCGCAGCATGGATTTTGATTGGCTGGTGAGATGGCGGTAGGACATTTACCGCCACCTACAATCGGGATGCCATTTGTAGAATCAGCCCCTCAATTATTGGTACTAATTAGAATTTACGTGCAGAACTTTCTAACACTGGGTAGAAGCTCTTCCATGGTTTAGTAAAAGGAGCCCTAAGTGTATTCTATAAACTGGTGCACATAAATTCTAGTGGCTGGATCTCAAAAGGTGATATGACCAGGGGAAGATCATGAGCAGGTCATGAGTGTTTCTATAAGTTAGGCGCATTGTTATAGAATTTACCTGCGTTACTCACAACTTAGGCGCAAGCATTTAGACCTGGTTTTCATTGGCATGCCTGTGCCTAAATGTTAGTTGCGTATACAGGCACAACGCGTGATTCTATAAACTACGCGTGATTCTATAAACTGCGCCTAACTCTGGAGGTAGTTTACAGAATAGTGCTAAACACTGGTTTATAGAATTTACTCCTAAGGGGAGTAAATAAAAACAGACACAGAATAAAAACAGACCGCAAAATAACACAGATCAAACAAAGAAAAAAATGTGCTAAAAATCTCATTTTACTGTGATACAGTGACGTACCCGGGGCCGATCATTTTTTATCACTCCCCCATATATAAAAAAATATATTATTTTAGCAACCCCCCGTGGTATGCCAGTGCCTGAGGAAGGGGATTTTGGTCTCCAAAAGTTAGTAAAAAATGTATTAAAATTAGTCCAATAAAAAGATTACCTTATTTCCATTTTCTATTTATAAATGTTTATCATTACAGCTACAAAACAACTTTATTCTAAAGCAACAAAAAAAAGAAAAATATTTTTTCTACCTTTTGTCATCTCTGGTTTCTGCTTTCCTCATCTTCTCTTCACCCTCCATTCCATCCAGCATCCACCCTCTTTCTCTGTCCCCTACCTTTTTTTCTTTTTGTCTCCACTCCCTCCCCACTCTCTGGCCCCTCTCTCTTCTCCTTCCCTCCTTCCCACCCCAACTTACCCCATGTTCTAGCATCTGCTTCCCCTTCCCCAAGCCCTAGGATCTCTCTCTTCTCTTCCATTTCTCCTTCTCTCTCCATGCTCTGGCATCTCCTTTCCCTCCCTCCTTTCCTTCCTGAGGGTCTGGCATCTCATTCTCATTCTCTTCCCCCCGCCCATGGTATGGCATCTCTCTTTCCTCTCCTCTCCCTTCCCTGGTCTTCCTTCTCCCTCCTTTTCCCCAATTGGGTGCAGCATTTCTCTCTCTTTGTCACCTTCCAGTCGGCAGTACAGCGTTCAGAACTCGCTGCTCTTTCTGGTGTTGGGCCTTCCTCTCTACTGGGTCCCGTCCCGCCTACTTCCTGTTTCTGCAAAGGCAGGACCAGGCAGGGAGGAAGGCCTAATGCTGGCAGAGCAGCAAATTCTGAATGCTAACGCTGCCGGAAGAAGTTCCTGGAGTTAGACCATGACACCAGCCCTAGCTTGGAGAATCCTCTTATGGGCTGCACTCGGCGTGGACTGCCCCCCTTGGTAAGAACATAAGAATAGCCTTATTGGGCCTAACAGTGGCCAATCCAGGTCACTAGTACCTGGCCAAAACCCAAGGAGTAGCAATATTTCATGCTACCAATCCTGGGCAAGCAGCAGCTTCCCCCATGTCTTTCTCACGCACGCAGTAGTTTTGACCTGCGAACAGATAGCATGGAGTTTTGTCAAGGCCCTGAAGCAGTGGCGTTTTGCCCCCAAACAATCATTGGCCTGGCTGTGCTTTTCTGCTAATAGTGGCTTTTCCACAACAGATTCCATTTGGCTAATTTTTTTGTTAAGCTCCTACCAGCTAATACTTACCACATGCGAAAGGTTTTTTTTGCCTAGGATGCTTGGGTGGAAGAGTGTGGGTACACATCTCCGATAGTCTGAGGCTTTTTCTTTCGCTCGGTGCAACCATTTTGGGCACATAGCGGTTTGTCTTTGAATGGAGTGATTTTTTTGTTGCCACTCTGCATTTGTCCACATTAAATTTCATCTGCCACTGCCACTGCTGTGATAATGCCTCATTTTCTTGTTCCTATCATGCTCTCTCGCATCCTTCTCATTTCTTAAATATTCTTCAGCTAGGTACTTGCCTGATGTCTGAAATCTGATCAGGGTGAAACACAACCTGACAAGTAAATTGTTCCGTGTTCTGTAGGAGGATACGTTTACTTTATATACCATTTGGTGTCAGTCATGAGAAAACACAGGACCTGTCCTATTCTCTGCATGTTCTGTTTTGCAGGACTGACAGCCACAGGGGCTACCTTCTGTGCCACAGAAAAGTGCCGAGCTGGCTATTGGATGTGAATACCCACAGGATCAGTGGAAAGCAAAGCGAGTGAACAGCATGCCTGTGACGAGGGGAACAGGATGGTGGAAGAGTCGTTATTTGCTCCACTGGAGAGAGGGCTCTTGTAAGTATTAATTGGGCAAGTGGTTAGGTCCTCTCTGAGGCACTGTTGGGAGTCTCCAAATATCAGAAAAGAAAGATGCACAGAGGGAGCAAACAGTTTTGGACTGGAGATAAAGGAACAGAATTAAGGAAGCCTAACAGGAGACAAACAAGGGAGGTTTAGCTAGAATGCTGGAAAACAAAATTTGCTCAGGACAGTGAAGAGGAACAATTTCAGTGAGAAGTAGCACAGTGCAGAGTTCTGGCACCACTTGCCTTTTCCCAGAGTCACAAAAGATGCTTTTCACAGGCTTCACGGATAGAATGGCTGGTCAGCACTCGCACAAGAAGTCAATCTATAGTGTTTGAATGGGAGGGGATCCAACAGGAACTAGGCAGACAGCAGGGGTGGGGGGAGGAGGATGGTCTCATAACTATGGAAACCATTTTCATAGCCTGTGTAAAAGTCAACAGTCCATGAGGAAGTGTTGAATGCGCTGTCTTGGCAGGCAATTTTCAAAGAACACTATGCTCCTCATTATATAAAGTTAGGCACCATTCCTCAAATTCTGAATATGGCACCTTACGGTGTGAATGCAAATCGGTGCACACAGCCAATTTGCGCACACAGCTTAATTGTTTAATAGGCCTAATCAGCACAGATAATTGGCAATTAAACACCTCAAAATTGATGTTAATTGGCACTACTTAGATGTTATGCGCGCAACTTGGAAAGCACGATTCTACAAAAAAAAAAAAAAAGTTTGCGCCAGATCCAGTGCACAAATTTGAAATGGGGGCAAGGTCAGGAGAGGGGCATAGGCGGATCGCGGACATTCCTAAAAAGTTAGGCACATTGTTATAGGATATGCCCGATGCGCGCACAAGTAAGGCACAGAGATTTAGGTCTGGTTTTCCTTGGCCTAAATGGGTGCATTTCAAAGTTATGTGACACACTGGCGCTTTAGCATGATTCTATAAAAGATAGGTGTATGTTGTAGAATTGTACTAAGTTCTGTTCTAGTTGGTGCTGATTTATATCGCGTTTTATATATATATATATATATATATATATATATATATATAATCAGGCCTCATTTGTGCGCTTTTAATTTGCATATTTGATTTGTATTTTATGCATTTGTATTCTATCTGTTTTCAAAGCTGAGAGGCAAGGCAGCTAAGAAAGCAAGTAGAATGTTAGGAATTATCAGGAAAGAAATGGAAAACGAAGATAGGAATGTTGTAATACCTTTCTATCGCTGCATGTATGCAGTTCTGGCCACCACATCTCAAAAAAGATATAACAGATTTAGAAAAGGTACAGAGAATGGCAGCGAAAATGATAAAAGAGATGAGATGACTTCACTATGAAGAAAGGCTAAAGTGGTTAGAGCTCTTTAGCTTGGAGAAGAGATAGGTCAGGGGGAGATATGAAAGAGGTCTAAAAAATACTGAGTGGAGTGGAACGAGTAGATGTGAATTGCTTGTTTAATCTTTCCAAAAACTAGGGGGCATGCCTAATAATAATAATAGTAGAAATAGTAATAATAGTAGAAATTAAACAAACCAGAGAAAATATTTCTTTACTCAACAGGTAATTAAACTCTGGAATTGGTTGCTAGAGAAAGTAGCAAAAGCGGTTAGCTTAGCAGGGTTTAAGAAAGGTTTGGATAATTTCCAAAAGAGAAGTCCATAAGCCTTATTAAGATGGCTTCGGGAAATGCACTGCTTATTTCTAGGATAAGCAGCATAAAATCTGGTATTCTCCTTTGGATCTTGCCAGGTACTTGCGACCTGGGTTGGCCACTGTTGGAAACAGGATACTGGGCTTGATGGACCTTTGGTCTGTCCTATTACTGGCAGCTCTTATGTTCTTATGTAAGGTATGAAATAAATAACTTCTACTTTATTTTTATTCTTTTGGATTATTAAAAAAAAGTAAGTAAAATATTTTCTTGAGTCCTAGGCACTGTGTCTATTGTGCGTAATGGATAAGTCTGCCTGAATACTAACACATAGGTGTTTCTACAGTACACATACACATGAACATGTGAGAGCAATATTCTGTATGTACACAACTGCTTCAGTACGTGGGAGGTGTACATCTGGACGGAGCATGGGCTGGTGTCCCATTTATCTGCAAAACTTATAGAATATGCGCCTAAGTGCCGCACTTAATTGCATTCATTTAAGCTTGCCATAGACCTGGCATAAGTGTGCCTGCCTAAATGTATGTGCATTTCTGCCGACTTACATTAATATTCTACAATGGAGTCTGTGCACACAATCTGTGCTCCCCATGCTATGTCCAGGTGCCCAGTTATAGAATTCCCCTATGGGGGGATTGCCATACTGGGACAGATCAAAGGTCCATCATGCTCAGTATCCTGTTTCCAATAGTGACCAACCCAGGTCCCAAGTACCTAGCTAGATCCCATGTAGTAAAAGAGTTTTTATGCTGCTTATCCTAGGAATAAGCAGTGGATTTTCCCAGGTCATCGCAATAATGACCTATGGACTTTTCTTTTAGGAAATTATCTAAACCTTTTTTAAACCCTGCTAAGCAAACTGATTTCACCACATTCTCTGGCAACAAATTCCAGAGTTTAATTACACATTATGTGAATCTAATCTAATCTAATCTAATCCTTAGGTTCGTATACCGCATCATCTCCACGTTCGTAGAGCTCGACGCGGTTTACAGTAGGAGAAATAGGAAGGAACTACAACAGAGGGTTAGAGGTAGAAGTGTGAAGAAAATTTAGAGGACTTGGGATGTCAAGATATAAGAGTTTCCTTGATTCCTAAGTTGGAGGGAGACTTACATTTTTTGAGAAAAGCCAGGTTTTCAGATGTTTGCGGAAAACTTGGAGAGAGCTCCAAGGTAAGGTTGTTCCAGAGCTCAGTGATTTTGAAGTGGAGGGAGGTCCCTAGCTTTCCTGTGTGGGAAATGCCTTTTAGCGAGGGGAAGGATAGTTTTAATTTATGGGAGGATCTGGTGGTATTAGGGTTTGAGGAATTCCAAGAAAGAAATGTGAAGAAATATTTTCTCCGGTTTGTTGTAAATCTACTACTTAGTAGCTTCATCGTATGCCCCCTAGTCCTAGGATTTTTGGAAAAGAGTGTACAAGCGATTCACATCTAACCTATCCACTCCACTCATTATTTTATAGACTTCTATCCTATCACCCCTGAGCTGTCTTTTCTCCTAGCTGAAGAGCCCTAGCTACTTTAGCCTTTCCTGATAGGGAAGTCATCCCATCCCTTCTCTGCACTTTTTCTAATTCTACTATATCTTTTTTGAAATACGGCGACCAGAAATGCACACAATATTTCAGTTGCGGCCATACCATAGATGGATACAAGGGCATTATAATATTTTCCTCTTTGTTTTCCATTCCATTCCTGATAATTCCTAACATTCTACAATGGTACCTCGGTTTACGAGTGCACCAGTTTGCGAGTGTTTTGCAAGACGAGCAAAACATTCGCAAAATTGGCGCCTCGGAAAATGAGCTTGCCTCGATGTACAAGCACCTCCCTCCCGCGATCTAGCACCCCCCCCCCCCGGCGATCCGGCATCCCCCCGCTGCGATCCGACATCCCCCCCCCGCACCCATCCACCCATCCAAACACATCGCTTACCCCCCATCTGGCACCCGGCACCGGCACCATCGCACAGGACATGCCGGTGCCGGTGCCCAAAGATCTACCTCCTTCTTTTTGCTGGGCCTTGAGCATCTGCGCATGCTCAAGGCCTTCGAGTTCCCACTCTCTCCGAGATTCTCGGAAACCCCACTATTCACCCTCTCCAGTCAGAATATTGACATGATAGGCGCTGAGCGCTTTTCTATGCAGGGATGTGCCTTTTACAGAATAGTGCTTAGCGCCGATTCCCATGCCCAGCTCTGGGCACCAGACCTATACCTGCTTGGTATAAATCCAACTGCCCTAGTTGGGCATGGAGACTTATAATTCTATAACACTATGTGCAACTTTTTGGAATGCCCCTGATCCGCCCTTACTCCTTCCATAGATATGTCCCCCTTTGGGTTACACACTATGGGATTCAAGTGCCAGAGGATGTGGTAACAGTGGTTAGCATAATTGGCTTTAAAAAGGTTTGGACAAGTTCCTGGAGGAAAAGTCCATAGTCTGCTATTGAGACAGACATGGGGGAAGCCACTTCTTGTTCTGGGATTGGTAGCATGGAATGGTGCTACTATTTGGGTTTCTTCCAGGTACTTATGACCTGGATTGGATACTGTGTAAACAGGATACTGGCCTAGATGGACCATTGGTCTTGTCCAGCATGACTATTCTTATGTTCTAATGGTGTGCAGCCAGATATGCAGCAGATCATAATTTTAGCCAATTAACCTCATAATTGGTTCTTAGCATCTAATTATTGATGATTAATAGCTCATTAGCCGATTGTTTTTGAATCTCAGAAGCGCGCCCAAATCTGGGTGACATACGAGGGCTGGTTGCAAAGTAATGAGACTGCCTCTGTTTTTCTTTCGAAGAAGTAAACATGGCAAGGCTGGGCTGGTTTTTGTGACGCTCACACATCCACGTTTCTGAATCTGCAGTTGGGCCACAGTGAGAGGAAGAACTTTATGCGTCTCATCATGGCGGATGAGGAAGACGTGTTGGTACCAGAGGTGTGTGATCGAATTTTGTGTTCAACTTGGAAAGAGAGGTAATGAAACGCATGAAATGTTACGGCAAGCGTGCAGTGGTGAAACAACTAGTCATGCTGCAGTAATTCTGTGGTGGAAGCACTTCAGAGAGGGCAACATGCAAGTGACTGATGAAGCGCGTTCGGGGAGGCCATCCACCACGGTCACAGATGTCAACATTGCTAAAGCTATGGTGATGTTGCAAAATGACAGAAGGCACATTTGCTGAATTTCTTGCTCCAAGACAATGCCCGCCCACTGACTGAAATTAATGCGACAGCACTAGAACACCCTCTATATAGCCTGGACTTAGCGCCCTGTGATTTCTGGGCATTCCCAACCAGTGGCGTAGTAAGGAGGGGGCGTGGACCGCCCTCGATGCCATCTTGGTAAGGGCAACCGGCACCTCTCTGTCCCCCACGCCACGCTTTCACCCTCCCCCTTCCGGCACCTTTTTAAATCTTCTCCAGCTCAAGCAGCTTATCAGGCCTGCTGCTTGCGCCAGCCTGGCTCCCCTCTGAAATCACTTCCAGGTCGCAGGGCCAGGAAGTGATGTCAGAGGGAAAGCCAAGCAGCAGATAGGAGAAGCTGCTCACACTGGCGAAGATTTAAAGAGGTATGGGGGAAGGGAGGGCATGAGTTTGGCGTGGGGGTAGGGGAAGGAATCAGGGGGGATGGAAAGGAGGGCAGGGGGGAGGCATCACCAACCCTTGCTACGCCACTGTTTCCAACTCTGAAAAAACAACTGTGAGGAAAGAAGTTCTCTTCAGATGATGAAGTGAAAAACATCACAGCTGCAGCGCTAAAAGTGATGTCACAAAACAGTCTACTGCACATCTATGAATTGATTATGAAATGCTGCAAAAAAAAGTACTGAATGTGAAGGATGCTACTTTGAAAAAGAAAAATGTTCATCTGATGGAGTCATCTGATTCTGGATTAAAAAACACAAAAAACCCCAGTCTCATTATTTTTTCAATCAGCCCTTCAATTTGCTTAACTATGTATTCGGTGATCAAAAAAATACTGGGGAATTTTGCACTTTCTTTTTCTGTGGTAAGGAAGACATGTTTGTGGTTTGAAAATTTCCATACTGTGTGGGTAACTTATACCCTCCCTATCTAAGGACACCTTCACTAACCACTAACACTCTGTAGTAGGTGCATACTGCTTAGCGGCTCCAAGGCTGGCAGTTTTCAGCCAGGCCAATATATCTGGGCAAACTGCTTACAAAATTGTCCCCTATGGGGACTTGAGCAACATATACTCTACAGCTAGGTGCCCTTTTATAAAATTACCTTCTCTTACCATTAACTTTGAGGACAACAGATGTCTCTTATGCACTAAGACTCATCTACTCATTGAAGAAACATGACCACATTACAGAAGCATATCTCAAATCACATTGGCTTCCAATACCATCAAGAATACAATTTAAATTCTACTGTCTACTATTTAAGACTTTATACGGAGACGGACACAGTCCAATCTACCTGAATAACCGCCTCATCCACAACACCTCAACCAGACATTGGAAAACTCACACCCCTTTCTTATACCCCCCAATTAAGGAGGTCAAACGGAAAAAACTATATGATGGCCTCCTGGCCACTCAAGCAGCCAAACTAGACAACCAAATCGCCAATCTACTGACGGCATCCCTCGACTACAAGACTTTTAGAAAAGAAATAAAGACCATACTCTTCAAGAAAGCCCTGAAAAAAGAAATAACACCGCAAGTTTCAATCATAACCTCTCACTAAAGCCAACTACCCCAAACAAATAACCATACTCATTTCTTACTCTCTCTTTGAAAATGACCAAACTTTTTTTTTGTAAGTTCTTGTTGTAATACATCCTTGATAATTCTTTTGTAATCCGCCTTGAACTGCAAGGTAATGGCAGAATAGAAATCCCTAATGTAATGTAATGTAATAGAATTCTGGAATAAATAACTAATTCTGGAATTAGTTATTCCTGTACCTAAAATGCATTTTTAAGATGGCACAATTAAATTGTTCAATACGTTTTGCCAGATCTATTTGCTAAAGGCTTTCTCTCATTTTGTCTCTGTGGGAATATATATGTACTAAATAGGGCCAATATTCAGCCTACAGTAGTCAGCGATCTTCATGCCCGGGCTCCAGCACTGAATGGCTGGGTCAGTGTTGACAAAGCACAACCAAACAGAAATTGACCCTGGTACTCCACAGGATTTTATGACTGTATCTTCAATAAAGCCTGCATCTTGGACATCTTCTCCACCACATTTTTGGTTTTGGTTGCTCTTTGATTCTGTGGAGCAGTGGTTCCCAACCCTGTCCTGGAGGACCACCAGGCCAATCGTGTTTTGGATAGCCCTGATGAATATGCATGAGAGAGATTTGCATATAATGGAGGTGACAGGCATGCAAATCTGCTCCATGCATATTCATTAGAGCTATCCCAAAAATCTGATTGGCCTAGTGGTCCTCCAGGACAGGGTTGGGAACCACTGCTCCACAGAATCAAAGAGCAACCAAAAACAAAAATGTGGTGGAGAAGATGTCCAAGATGCAGTCTTTATTGAAGATATAGTCATAAAATCCACATAATAAAATGTCTAGGACCCAAAAGATGGGAACTATGGGTCAGTGTTGACACCTGGAAGGTACATAGATATTAGCTGATATTCAATGATGTATCTGCTTATCTAACTGGACAAAGTTAGGGCAGCCCTTGCACAGTCCAGCTCTCCGGGATGAACCCTGAAAGGTGCAGACTCTTAATGAGCAGGATTGGGAGCGGGCGCAGCAAGCAAGCGTCTTAGCCAACGTAGCCCAAGCTTTTGAGAGCGACGTCGATGTCTCTGATGTGGAAGATGACCGGGACACTATATTCAACTCGGTTGACCTGTTGTCACCAAGCGGACAGGCCGATGCGCAGACTCTAGCCATGATGCTCCAAGAGCAGCTGGATGCAATCAACAAAGAAATCAGACTGATACAAGAAGAAAAAGAGAGTACGGAGTAGCGGGCAGAGGAAATTGAAAATCGGGTAGGGAGTGGAAGCTTTGACAATCTTGGCCGGTTCAGGTCATTGAGTTCAATCCCACCGTATTACTCAGGTTCCTCTCCTCCTGGCAGCGGCCACTCCACACCGAGGAGAATCCCGCACAGTCCTGCCCGGGAAGTGGATAGACTAGGAGTCATGACTCTGTCTCCAGGTTCCAGAGATGATGTACAAGATGACAAAGCCACGATAAAATGTGAGACATCCCCACCATCCTCTCCTAGGTCCCTCCGACTAGACAGGTTCCACAAAGGAGCACTGCATACCGTCAGCCATGAGGATATCTGGGATATTAGGAACTCTACAGCCTTATGAAGGATAAAATTCTGTTGGAGAGGGTGCAGAGGCGAGCCACGAAACTAGTCAAAGGCATGGAGAATTTAAGCTACAAGGAACGCCTCGGAAAACTGGGACTATTCACCCTCGAAAAGAGAAGACTGCTTGGGGATCTGATAGAGACTTTTAAAATATTAAAAGGATTTGACCAAATTGACCAGGAAGCAGCATTACTGACATTTTCAGATGTGACACGGACAAGAGGTCATAGCCTGAAACTGAATGGCAGCAGGTTCAGGACAAATGTCAGGAAGTTCTGTTTCACACAAAGAGTGGTGGGCGCTTGGAATGCTCTCCCGGAGGAGGTGGTGGCAGAGAATACTGTTCTGGGTTTCAAACGCAAGTTGGATGCACACCTTCTTGCAAATCATATTGAGGGATATGGGAAATCCGGGTCTCCAACAAGGAGCACCTAAATGGGCCTCCGCGTGTGCGGATCGCCGGACTAGATGGACCTTGGTCTGATCCGGTGAAGGCGTTTCTTATGTTCTTATATATGCAGGACTTACACTGAATATTGCTGGTGCCCATATATCTTCGACTCTGCCCTGACTATTCTCTCGGATTGCCCAGCTCAGCCTAGTTAAACCACTTTGACATTCTGTTGTTAATCGTTTGGTGTAGTTCACCCCTTTTCCGATTGTGTTCCAGTCCGCCTGTCAAAGTTTTTTGCCTGCATTTATCTACGTTTGTTTGTTTGATACATGTTATATGTACTCTCCACCTTTTTTAAAAACTATTGCACATCGCTTAGACGTTTGGATAAGCGATCAATCAAATTTTAAATTAACTTGAAACTTGAAGCTGTGTTAAAATGAACCATAAAAAAGTATTCCTTAAGTAAGATGCCTAACAAACGTACATATGGAATTTTCTAGCTCTACAAGCCCATTTGATATCAAACCGTAGAGCAGATACATGTGGGTAAAATGTAGGTTTGCCATTTAAGCCCCCTCATGTATAAGATCAATGTCCAGTATATACATTCCCCCTCTCCCTCTCTCCCCCTATCAAGCTAAAGCCTCTTCTGAAGCATCTTTTTGGTGCAGCTGAAATTACTCCTGCTCTGAAAGTACAATTTTTTCTATAATTCATAAAATCCTATGACAATCAAAATATCAATAATAAAAATTAACTAATTCATAAAATTCTATACCAATCAAGATATCAATAATAAAAATTAAATTAATACAAACTAAAAATATGCCCAGCTAGGTTTGACCATCTTTTTCACCAGAGAAAAACAAAATGGCATTAAACTTACAGATAGGTCTGCATCTTCTGCACTGAGGGGGTGCAAACAGAACAATTGCCCTGAGCCCCCAACCTATAAGAGCTCTAACACTACCTACAGATGAACAAATGAGCTTTGAGGCCCCCCCCCTACTATAGTGATTCTCATCCCAGGAATGGGCATCAACATGACAGATGAGGTTCAACGTGGATAACTGTAAAGTGATGCATGTCGGTAACAAAATACACGAATACAGGATGTCTGGGGCGGTACTTGGAGATACCTCCCAGGAAGGAGACTTGGCAGTTCTGATCAACAAGTCAATGAAGCCGTCCACGCAATGTGCGGCGGCAGCGAAAGGGTGAACAGAATGCTAGGAATGATAAAGAAGGGGATCACGAACAGATCGGAGAGGGTTATCTTGCCACTGTACCGGGCCATGGTGCATCCTCACCTGGAGTATTGCGTCCAGGGCTGGTCGCCGTACATGAAGAAGGACACGGTACTACTCAAAAGGGTCCAGAGAAGAGCGACTAAGATGGTTAATGGGCTGCAGGAGTTGTCATACAGTGAGAGTTTAGAGAAACTGGGCCTCTTCTCCCTCGAACAGAGGAGATTGAGAAGGGACATTCAAGATAATGAAGGGAATAGACTTAGTAGATAAAGACAGGTTGTTCACTCTCTCCAAGGTAGAGAGAACAAGAGGGTACTCTCTAAAGTTAAAAGGGGATAGATTCCGTACAAACATATGGAAGTTCTTCTTCACCCAGAGAGTGGTAGAAAACTGGAACGCTCTTCCGGAGGCTGTTATAGGGGAAAACACCCTCCAGGGATTCAAGACGAAGTTAGACAAGTTCCTGCTGAACCGGAACGTACGCAGGTAGGGTTAGTTTCAGTTAGGGTGCTGGTCTTTGACCATACACAATGGACCACTGGTCTGACCCAGCAGCGGCAGTTCTTATGTTCAGTCCTTAAGCCACACTCAGTCAGGTTTTAAGGGTACCTACAATAAATAGGCATGATATAGATTTGTGTACAAAGGAAGCAGTGCATATAAATCTGTTTCACGCCTATTCATTGTGGATAAGGTTACTAGATTTTTGGAAGCAGAAACCCGGACATATGGATCCGCCACGTTCTGGCCCCCCAGCCCCGCCTTCTTCCACTTCCAGCCTCAACTTGTTCCTCCCCCGCCCCCACCCCATAAAGCCTCGCCTTTTTTCTCCTACCTCTGGGCTGCGTCTGAAGGGCCTCCGAGCATACGAGGATGCATATGATGTTATCCATGCGTGCTCAGAGGTCCCCCAGACGTGGCCGGAGGTTGGGGGTTTTCAAAATCTGGACAAACTACCAGGTTTTGGAAAGTCTGTCTGGTGACCCACACAGTCCACTGGTAACCCTAATTGTGGATATCCCAAAAACCTGAATGACTGTGCATGCCCAAAAAACTGGGTATGCCCAAAAGATTGGGTTGAGAACCACTACCCTGACTGCCGACATATTTAACACTGGCCCTGACCTTGTGATCTTAATCCAACTCATTTAAGGAAAGAGGACTCAAATTGTACCTCTCAGTCCTAGGCCCTCTCTTCATTACAGGGGCTGCTCATGCTGGTTGTATATAGTAGAGTTTTCAGCTGCTCCCTTACAGCAGTTGTGGGAACATAATACAATGCACATTAGCTACTTAAAAGGTTCTCCTTTTAATTGGACCTCTTAGTAAAAAAGCTCCCAAACACAACTGTGGTCAAAAGTCCCAAGGATGGCTAGAACACCTGATGAGGCGCATTTCTAAGAAGGGAGTCTCTCATTTGCTCCCTTACTGCAACCAATCTGAGCTCACTAGATTGCTCTATTAATTATTCACCGTGAATGCAATTGAATTCAAGATTTGACCTATGTCTTATAAACAGATCAGCTTTCCAACAGAGTATCACTGTTGGTTAATGAAATTACAATGCGATAACCCTTCAGGTTCATGCTGCCAGGTAAACAGAATAAAGTACAGAGAAAAAGTGACATAGACACAGGTGGGCCTGTGCCCATTCACTTTTGCTTCGGGCCCACCCAGCAGCAGTGTGCAATTTCTGTAGCTAATAGGGATCCTCAGACCCTGTCAGCTGATGATTCAGCAGTCTGATAATCCCCTTCAGAAAAATGTAGCAGTCAACAGCAGTATTATGATGTTGATGCCAGTACCACAAGCATGTTTGGCTCTTACAACATGCTGAGTTCATGCGTGAAAACTGAGCATGTGCTGGGTGCTAGAGTCAGTGGTTCAGAGCACAGCTGCTGACTGTTGTGGTTTCTGAAGGGGCTGATGCTCAGCTGGCAGGACATACATATTAACATATTAGATGACTGCAGAAAAAGACTTGTATAGTCCATCCAATCCGCTCAACAAGATAAACCAGTGGTCTCAAACTCAAATCCTTTGCAGGGCCACATTCTGGGTTTGCAGGTACTTGGAGGGCCTCAGAAAATAGTTAAAGTCTTGTTAAAGAAATGACAATTTTGCATGGGTAAAACTCTTTTTAGTTTATAAATCTTTCCTTTTGGCTAAGTCTTAATAATAATATTGTAATTTATAGCTAAAGAGACATATGATCAAGAAACTTTTATTTTACTTTTGTGATTATGATAAACATACCGAGGGCCTCAAAATAGTACCTGGCAGGCCACATGTGGTCCCCGGGCCATGATTTTGAGACCACTGTGATAAACTCATAATGTACATCCTTGCCATTTTCAGGACACAGACTGTAGAAGCCTGGCAAGCACTGGCATTTTGAGTAGGATTACCAGACATCCAGCAAAACTTCTTTCTAGAGGACTCTGGGCTCCTGGATGGACTTTCCAAAACCCGGTGTTTATCTGAGTTTTGGAAAGCCCCTATAAACTCTGGCCTCTGAGCATGCACGGAAGACATCGCATGCATTTGCGCATGCTCCAGGCCCTCCAGACATGGCTGGAGCTTGTTGCAAAGAGAGGAGGCTTTCTGGGGGCAGGGCAGGAGGGCGGAATGGAGAGGGTCTGGAGGCAGAACCGGGCAGGGTTATGAATCCGAGGTTTTCTTTTTTTTTAAATATGGTAACCCTAATTTTTTAGGATCCCCACCAGCTTTGGCATTTAATATTTAAGTATGGGAGGAAAGCGGGGGCAGAAAAGCAACAGGTGAAGAGGAGGAGAGAGGAAATTAGAGGCCATCCAACCTACCTGTTGGCCTACTCAAAAACTGCCTTCTGGCTATGCCACTTGGTCAAACCATGTTTATTGTCACAATTTTTAAAACATATACAGTACTCCCCCCAAATTCATGGGGGTTCCGTTCTAGGAACCCCCGCAAATTTTGAAAAACCACAAATGTGTTTTTTTTGCCTATCAAAAGGCAGGGGAGGCAGGAGAGGGCAGCTGGGGCACCAGCGGGTGAAGAAAATCACTCATGGTCTGCTCCGACCGCCTCTTCCTGTAGTAAAGTCGGGCTACACCAATCAATATAGCTCGATTTTGCTACAGGAAGAGGTGGTCGGAGAAAACTGTGAGTGAGTGAGTCAGCAAACCGCAAATTCACAGGGGAACACTGTATTGGCACAAAAGATGCAGGTTCAAGTCTTTTATCATGGCACTACTCGAAAGGGTCCAGAGAAGAGCAACTAAAATGGTTAAGGGGTTGGAGGAGCTGCCGTACAATGAGAGATTAGAGAAGCTGGGCCTATTCTCCCTTGAAAAGAGGAGATTGAGAGGGGACATGATCGAAACATTCAAGATAATGAAGGGATTAGATTCAGTAGATAAAGACAGATTGTTCGCCCTCTCCAAGGCAGAGAGGACGAGAAGGCACTCTCTAAAGTTAAAAGGGGATAGATTCCGTACAAACGTAAGGAAGTTCTTCTTCACCCAGAGAGTGGTGGAGAGCTGGAATGCTCTTCCAGAGGCTGTTATAAGGGAAAACACCCTCCAGGGATTCAAGACAAGGTTGGACAAGTTCTTGCTGAACCAGAACGAGCGCAGGTAGGATTGGTCTCGGTTAGGGCACAGGTCTTTGACCTGGGGGCCGCCGCGTGGGCGGACTGCTGGGCGCGATGGACCGCTGGTCTGACCCAGCAGCGGCAATTCTTATGTTCTTATCCATTGGGACAAATGGTGTCAGGAGAGATGACTACTACTAAAATGGTGACCCTTGACTTCTGCTGGCCAACAGTGCACTGCTGAGTGTAAACCTTGAAGGAACATCTCTCTACCCGTGGTGTAGCCAGACAGCTAATTTTGGGCAGGCATGAGCTCAAAGTGGGTGGGCATCTCTTTCCCTCCCTTCCCACACACCGCCTCCCCCCAGCTCATGAAGCATTTCTGGTTCTTCAGATTGCCAGCAGTGGTTCCCACATGCCTCTCCTCTGCTGCAAAACGAAAACATGTCAGAGGGAAGACTTCTAGGTTGGCTGCTGGTATCATATAGGTACCGCTGCCGATGGCCTGTGGCTGCTGGATGAATGGGGGGGGGGGCTTGAGCCCAAACTGGGTGGGTCAGGCCAGGCCTGCGGGTACGTCCCTGCTCTCTCCTCCTCCAGTCTGATGAGAAATACTGTATCATCCAGGCATACAATCTGGGGTGGAAATGGGGGATGGGACACGTGAAATTCCAGGAGGCCCACCTCCTAAATTAAATTCAGCTGGACTGTTCTGTCACAGTGCAGGAATTTACCCATTTCCAAACTGGAACGAGCTATAAAAGGGCCCTGCTTGCTAGAACCCATTAAAAAAAAGTCGTGCCACCCCCCCCCTGATGATGGTTCCCCCCAAATCTAAAAATAAAAACCAGCAGGAGGGAAGCCCAATCCCTCCTGTCTCAGCCATCTGTACTGGGAGGGGCCTAAGACGCTGATCAGTTCAGATACCGTAGGCCCTTCCTATGGGAGTGGGCTTTCTTCCTACTGATTTTTTTTTTTTTTTAAATGTTCAAGGACTGTTGTTGGGAGGGGGGTCTGTTGTTTGGGGGGGGCAGCATGACTTTTAAAAAAAAATAGGGACAGATATTAGCCTTGTGTAGTATATGCACATATCTGTGCCCATTAAAAAAAAAAAAAAAGAAAAAGCTGGCTTTTTTAACGCTTTCGGCACCTCCAGACCTGTTGGAGATTTCAGAGCATAAAAAACTGGCGCTTCATTTTGTGCATCATGTGGACATCGATTGGAGTGCTCATTTTAATACTGATGAGCTCGTTGTAATGTATTTACATATGATCGGATGCTGCTGCAAACTACGGAAAAGACTATGATTTGCCCATTTTGTGCATTGATAGCTGAGATACTTTGATGCTACATCAATTAAAACAAAGCGTGGGACAGGCTTAATTTTTCCTTTTGGTGGGAAACTTTATGTTATAGATATGAAAAAATGAATTCAGATAAAACTGGTTTAGCGATGATCGTTAAACGAACAGTGAGTTTTGTGCATCCAGGCCAGAGTCCTCCAATATTCATCAGTACTACTGCTTATCATTCCTACCACTTAGCCAGCTATCTGCCAGTACTCAGCGGGAGATAGCCGGCTGTCTCCTGTTGAATATCCAGTTTGCCAGATTGGCCGGTAACTGGCTATATCGCATGACATAACTGGTTACCACTAATATTCAGAAGCTGGCCAGCGAAGCTATTATAGACTGGCTTTTTTTAGGCGGGTCTCTCTTAAGTTGATTTGTCTTAGCCGACCAACTGCTGAATATCAGCTTGGCCAGCTATGTGTGAGTGAGTGAACTGTGACCTAGATATTTAATGCTGGTGACTGAATATGAACCCAGTATTAAATATCTGGGAGTCACTGTGGACAGTGGGCCCAGTATTTATTTATTGGGACTTATTAACCGCCTTTTCATACAATTTATAGTTCCAAAACACTAATTTTCCACAGATCTCCTTAGTTCAAGGTTAAAAAAACAAGTATATTTTGGAATCTCTGGCATTCAATTCAAATTTGAAAGTCTTAAGTTTCATATATCTAGTGCTCAAAGCAACTTTAGAGGTTCTCAGAATAATGACACAAACTTTAAGCTCAGTCATCTCTACCAACCTTGGCCATGGTTCTAAGACAGTACATTTGCTTTAAATAAAAATGAAACAAAACTACCAAACTGGCATCAAAACACTTCATATTTCATCAGGTTTTTTTCATGTCTTTTAGTCACTGCAGCTAATATGGAATCTCTATGATAACTTAACGAGTCCTAAACAATGTTCCCTCTAAGCTGAGCGCATGAGTGATCGCTCACTATTTTCAGTGGCGTCGCTCATACGTTTTCTCGTGTCGCTCAGCTCGTGTTGCGGGCAGAGGTGAGAGGAAGCGGCAGCAGTCTGCCCTGCTCGCCTTAGGATATTTTAAGTGGAAAGATGCAGCGGCGGCTCCTCTCAAGATCCCCGACTGCATCGGACTTCCGACGCTGGTGGGGATTCGTGAGAGGAGCCGCTGCCACGTCTTCAGTGGCGTACCAAGGGGTAGGCAGTCCGCCCCAGGTGCAGTCTTAGGGGGGTGCACAGCCGGCCAGGTCCGGATCTGGCCGGCTGTGCACCCCCCCTAAGGCTAACGTCAGAGAGGAAGTTCGGGCCAGCCAATCGCTGCCTGGCTGGGCGGAACTTCCTCTCCAACGGCAGAATTGATGTCGGGGGAATGCTGGTCGGCCCGACAGTGGGAAGCAGAGAGCTTGGGGCAGCCGTAGCGGTGGCTTTGGGGCCTGTTTCCCCCGATGGTGGTAGCAGTGGCTTTGTGGAGGGTGGGGAGAAAGAAAGGGGGCAGGCAGGGAGACAGAAGGGAAACAGAAAAAAAGAAAGGGGGCATCAAGAGAGAAAAAAGAAAGAAAGGGCAGGGAGAGAGGAAGAAAAAGTTAGGGGAGGGAATGAGGTCTGGAGGAGAGGAAACATACAGGCTGAAAGAAGGGAAGAAAGATTGGATGCATAGTCAGAAGATGAAAGTGCAACCAGAGACTCATGAAATCACCAGACAAGGTAGGAAAAATGATTTTATTTTAAATTTAGTGATCAAAATGTGTCTGAATTTATATATGCTGTCTATATTTTGCACTATAGCCCCCTTTTACTAAACCGCAATAGTGTTTTTTAGCACAGGGAGCCTATGAGCGTCGAGAGCAGCGCTGGGCATTTAGCGCAGTTCACTGCGCTAAAAACTGCTATTGTGGTTTAATAAAAAGGAAGGGGGGTATGTTTGTCTATTTTTGTATGGTTGTTACTGAGGTGACAATGCATAGAGTCATCTACCTTGACCTCTTTGAAAAAAAACCAGAATAGGAATGATAATTAACATTTTCTCAGCGTATAGTGTGCTTTGTGTTTTTTAATTTTATTGTTGGTAGATCATTTTGACTTGGTCATTTTAAAGTAGCTCGCAAGCCCAAAAAGTTTGGGCATCTCTGAGCTAGAGCGTTGAAGCTATGTATTTCTATTTTATCCCCCCTTTTACAAAACTGTGGAGCGTTTTTTTGCGCCAGCCGTGGTGGTAGCAGCTCTGATGCTCAGAATTCTATGAGCGTCAGAGCTGTTACCATCGTGGCTAAAATCCACACTACAGTTTTGTAAAAGGGGGAGGGGTTAGTTTGTGATGACATATTCCATACTAGGCGAAGGTGTTTTCTGTATTCTGTGTGTTCGAAAGACATGGTTTTCTGTTAGGATTGACGGTGTAGGATTGATCTGTGCTGGTCTGGCTTGTTTAGTTTTACAATGGGTGTATTGATGTACTGCTCACTGCAATATGTAAGATGCTGCCTTTTCCTAGGTACTCATGTGTGACGTGTAGCTTGTTACTAAAAATCATGTTTTTCATACAGATGGGGGGGGGGGGGGGGCCAAAAAATGATGGGCCCCGGGTGTTACATATGCTAGGTACGCCACTGTATGTAAAGACACCAGAAAGCTGGCGAAGCAAAAACTTTAAGTAAATTGTTATTCTTCTAAGTTTTGAGTATTTAACCCTCCACCAATCTCACGGGCACTCGGCCTCTGCGCCTACTCATAAATTTGTGGAGTATGTAACTTGTCGCTCATGCATATTTTTTTTTGCACACACCTCATCAATCCTTAGAGGGATCATTGGTCCTAACTCTGTATTATTTAGCATGAATACTCTCAAAATGCTAACCAGAGATACAATAAAATATTAGTTTTTTCCTTTAAATCTAAAGAAATTCACATTATCACAGTCATCCCAAAACAGGCCATGATTTTTTTTCTAAGCTGATGTTTCCATTCCACTTTAACTCTTTAGATCTACCCTATTCTATCCACTTATAGTTGCAATCCTCCCCAACACCTCCACCAGTTCTGCAGACCCAAGTAAGCTTAAAAAACTTTCTAGGTCATTCCAAATCTTGCCAAGTTCTTAATAAGGGAGATAAGTAGGCAGATAGTTTTATTACACTCAGGTAAGTGAATCACTAAATACCTCTACACAAAAGGGAAAAGGGGACAATGTCTGGAAAGCAGTATATGCTAATGCTCAAAGTGTGGAAAACCAGGATCTAGATCTAGAGGCTGTGATGGATGAAGCTGAGTTGGATTTAGTGGCAACCATAGAGATGTAGCTCATAGAGAACCATGATTGGGATATAGTTATAGAGGAAAATCAGGGTAGGAAGAAAGGAGGGGGAGTGGCATTATATGTTAAAGTTTTACTTCAAACACAAATTACAACACAAGTTGATGTGGTTAAGTGAACACTCAGACCCGCAGCTGAGGTCCGGTGAAACAAGTTCACGGAGCAGCTGTTAAGGAGACCATCATTGTTGTTCACAGTCTCCTCCACCAAACAAAGACTAAATAACAACACATAAACTTGAAGAAAATAAAATAATAAATTTAACAACAACTTAACTTTGAATGGTGTGGATAATACACATAACTGCTCCGGGCTCCTCCATTTATTCACAATACCGACCCCCCAACCTAGGTTTCACCCGCTGGCTTCTTCAGGAGGGGTACTACAATTACAAGATGACTCAAATCAGCTAAGGGGAGTGTATTTAAAGCGTGGCCTGCTGGGAAGTTCCTCTTGTCAGCAGTGCGTGTGTGTGCAATATGGAGTGTTTGTGCCGGTAAGTTGCAGAGAGAGTGTTTATATTGAGTATTTCAAAATGTATTGCTTATTAAGTTAGCAAGCTGTGTGGTGCAGTGCTGATTTGAGTCATCTTGTAATTGTAGTACCCCTCCTGAAGAAGCCAGCGGGTGAAACCTAGGTTGGGGGGTCGGTATTGTGAATAAATGGAGGAGCCCGGAGCAGTTATGTGTATTATCCACACCATTCAAAGTTAAGTTGTTGTTAAATTTATTATTTTATTTTCTTCAAGTTTATGTGTTGTTATTTAGTCTTTGTTTGGTGGAGGAGACTGTGAACAACAATGATGGTCTCCTTAACAGCTGCTCCGTGAACTTGTTTCACCGGACCTCAGCTGCGGGTCTGAGTGTTCACTTAACCACATCAACTTGTGTTGTAATTTGTGTTTGAAGTAAAACAAAGGTGATTAGTACAACAGTGATTTATAAGTATCACCTTGGATAAATATATTCCCTTGCTGTTTTTTGATTATATGTTAAAGATCATATTAAAGCCAGTCAATTGCAGGATCTGTAGGCAAGGAAGAAGCAGTGTGGGTCAATCTGGAAAGAGGAAATGGAAAATGTTTTTATATTGGTGTGATATACAGGTATCCTTCACAGAAAGAAGTGGACAGAGATTTCATAGGGATGTTTCTTTAGGAATATTTTCGCTTTTGTTGATCCTTCTTCAATCAAGAGATCATAAAACGACTGTGTTCTCTGTGTTACAAGACTTTCAAAGGTCACAAGTTCCGTTTCATTGGTATGCATGAGATATCATGGAATGTCTGGCAACGGTGGATGCTGTAAGTTTTGCACCATTTATAGCTTTGTTTCCGGTGCAATTCTATCAACAGAAAAGGCAAGTGCTGCTAGGTGCTTGGACAGAAACCATAGATGTCTGCAACAGTTTTATTTGTGTACTTTCTTCAACTTCCTAATGCGTTTTGTTGGTATCCTGGTTTGATCCCATACCGCCACCATTGACTCACATGCCAACTTTCCGGTAAAGGTTTTCCTTCATTGTAGTGATAAAAGTTAGCTGAAGAACATCCAGTCCACCTGGCAGTCTAGCAGTTGACAGCTGACAGACAGACTGACCTCCCAAGGAGCCAGTTTTTGGGTGCAGATCACAAACTAGATGACACCATACAAACTAATTATGCGCAATCACACAAGCAAACGGTGCACACTGGGTTGACCTCTAAATATTGTCTAATCACGCTGAAATTTGACACATGAATAAGACATATCAAGTGAACAAAAATAAGCCATATGGAGACAAGATTTGACAAGGTTGATTTTTTTGCATACTACTATCCAGCTAGTGTGTTAGAATTAGCACAGGCTGACTGGATAACCTTCAAACAGGAGGTGGTAATTGCTCCCACATCAATTTTTGGCAGGTACCATGCACTAATGACAACATTAGTGCACAGCTTGCACAAAAAAGAAAAATAAATGCCCTACAAAGTGACGTGGTAAATCTGGGCTTAGTGCAAGGGAAAGCCCAATGTTAGAATGTTAGTCAAAGGACCCCTTGGTTATAAATGCATAAGTTATTTATTCAACAACTGATTTTTACTGCTGATCACTGGTCCACCCCAAACCACTTCCCATTTGAAAATGAATAAGTTTAATTGCCAACCACCTAAGTGCCTTTGATCTAGTAGATCATGAAATGTTGTTTAGATACAATAGGACTTTCAGAAGGGTCTAGAACTGGTTTCAAGGTTTTTTGAAGAAAAGATCTTATTGAGTGATTTGTGACGGTAACTATTCTCATTCATGGAGCAACCCATCTTGTGTGCCCCAAGGTTCTCCGCTATTGCCTACCTTATTCAACATCCACATTTCCCTTTTAGGACATTTATTACAGAGTTTAAATGTAAAATTTTATATATACGCAGATGACATTTCTATTTTAATCCTTCTAAATATTTTTACCTCTGAAATTTTAAACCAGATATCTTCTATTATGACTCAGACAGAACAGTGGACAATTAATTTCAAACTGAAACTCAATACGGAAAAGACCAACTTTTCTTGGCTAGTACCAATGACAAAATAACAAACTCATTGCTTCATCTTAGTGGTCATGACTACCCAATTATTAAATCTATCAAAATTCTAGGCGTCAAACTAGACCGACATTAACACTAGTAGAACACATGAACTTAGTGGTACAAAATGCTTTTTTACATTGTGGAAATTAAGAACCATAAAAAAATATTTTGATCCTTTATCGTTCAGACTAGTGGTGCAGGCATTAGTTTTATCTATTGTAGACAACTGTAACATCATCTATTTAGCAGCACCCCAAAAAATCTAAGAAAATTAAGGATAATTCAGAATACAGCTGTTCAATTGATTTTTGGTTTAAAAAAGAAATTCCATATTATCGTTTACTTCATTGGCTGCCTTTGGAGGCAAGAGTATTATTCAAATTTTCCTGTATCTGCTTTAAGCTGATATCGGGATTGTCTCTAGCTTACCTTTTTCCTCATTTTGTGTTGCATAGATCATCAAGAGAAACTAGAAACTTCTACTTATTTACTTATCCCAAAATTAATGGGTGTAATAATAATAACTTTATTTTTGTATACCGCAATACCACAAGCAGTTCAGAGCAGTTTACAGAGGAAGAGACTGTACATATACAGTGATGTTACAGGAAGAATTGTCAAGTACATTGGAATAAATTTCAATTACATTAGTGGGCCGAGAGAGGTACAGGCGGAATAGAAGTCACTAATGTAATGTAATGTATAACTGGAAATATGTCAGAGATACAGCAGGTATTTCAGTGATGTAACAAAATAGGGAGGGGGTCAGAGAAATTTATCAAAGAGATAGGTTTTAATTGATTTCCTGAAGGATTGATAGGAGGGTGCACTAGAAATGAGTGTGGTTAGACATTTATTCCATTTGCCAGCTTGGAATGACAGTGTTCTGTCAAGGAATCTCTTGTAGACACAGCCCTTCAGGGAGGGGAAGGCAAACAGGTAGGCACTACGTGTGCAAGTGGTGCCTGGAAACACAAAATGGCGCAACAGGTAAATTGGGGATGAACCCGTTATGGTTTTGAAGCAAAGGCAGGCGAACTAATATAAGATCTTCTTAGATAAGACCTTCTTAGATAGGACCCTAGCATTTCAAGCTGGTAGGCAACAATCTTGGTTAGGTATTCAGCAAGTTATGTTATCTTATTTCTGTTTTCGGAAATTAATTAAGACCACTTTGTTCGATAAGTTTATTACTTAATGAGAGTTTTATTATTGAAATTCTATTTTACAAATATTTGTATTTTTTTACTGTAATTATTGTATTTCGCTGATTGTCCAGCTCTTTTTAGTGTAAACCGCCTAGAACTTTTGGTCATGAAGGTATAAAAGAATAAAGTTATTATTGTTATTATTATTAATAAACATCTCCCTGACTGACTCCATGCAAGCAGGGCTGTGGAGATGGTACACAAACGGCCTCTTTTACAAAGCCGTGCTAGCGGCTGCTGCGCGGCAACAGCCCCAAAGCCCTTTAAATCTCTATGGGCTTCAGGGCCGTTAGCGCGGCTTTGTAAAAGAGGCTGCAAATCTTTGATTCCAACTCTTCTATTTTTCTATTGTCCGAATCTGACTGCTACTGATATTATTAGGATTTAAACTTTTTGACCTGGATCTAAAATACTAGTAAATATAACTTTAGATCCAAGATAAATATATAAAATTATAATTTACAACATTATAATATATGGTATGATTTTTATTTGAAGCTGGAATCAATTCATTTTTACTGACTCCAACTCCACCTGAAATTGCTTCCAACACCAACTCTACAGCCTTCAGGGAAGTGTCCACAGAGAACAATTTTAGTTGCAGAACCTGCCTTAAAAGACTGGCTCACAAACTGTGCTAGTTCTCTCTCCCCACACATTCAGTTATGGAGTGTGAAGAGGCTTGTGAATGGGGTGTCAGGTCAAAAGCACGCCGGGACAAAGGCGTGCCCAGACAATTGAGCGCAGCGCGGGGGTGCACGCCGCACAAAATTACTGTTTTTAGGGCTCCGACGGAAGGGGTATGGGGGAGAACCCCCCCACTTTACTTAATAGAGATCGCGCGGTGTTGTGGGGGGTTTGGGGGGTTGTAACCCCCCACATTATACTGAAAACTTCACTTTTTCCCTGTTTTTAGGGAAAAAGTTAAGTTTACAGTAAAATGTGGACGGTTACAACCCCCCAAACCCCCCATAACGCCGGCGCGATCTCTATTAAGTAAATTGGGGGGGGCTCCCCAACAAAACCCCCCGGCGGATCCCCTAAAAACTGTAATTTTCTTTGGCGCACATCTCCATCTTGCGCTCAGTTGTCGGCGCGCGCCTTTGTCTTTCGCGGGGTTGTCTATGAACCGTGGTAGAAGGCCCAGAGCACTAAATGATCCTATGCTCATAGGAATTTTATGAGCATTAGAGCATTTAGTGCTCCGGACTGCAGCAGAAATATCTCCCATGGCTTAGGAAAAGAGGAGGGGGGAGGGGTGTTTGTGTGTAAATATCCATTTTTTGGCCCACTAAAAAGTTAACTGGTTAGGCCAGTATTTAGTGCTGAGCAGTTAAGTTTTTAGGGGTTAATGACAAAACTGCTAGTTAAAGAAACAGGGAAACATGACGGCACATAAAGGCCAAATGGCTCATCCAATCGGTTATAAATTTGCATTTCTATGTTAATGAATCCCTTTATTTGCAACACTAGCCCTTTCATTTTATAACAGGTCGCCTAAAGTTTGACAACTATATTGCACATAAATTATAGAATAGTAACATTTTTTGAGTGACTGTAACACAAGCAGGACATACAGTATATACTGTACAGTGGCATAGTAAGGGGGAGGATAGATCACCCAGGGTGCCATCTTCACGAGGACGCTATTTCTTCTTCTCCTCTCTGCCCCCCGTGTACCTCTTGAAACATTTGCCGGCGCAAGATGCATCTTCCACCTGCTGCTCGCGGCAGCTTTGACTCCTTTCTGATGTCACTTCCTGCATCATAACACACTCTCTCTCTCTTTCTCCACAGTTCTTACATGCTGGTTGTCTTTGTGTGCCGCAGAGACACTACTTACTTGCCCGTCTTCCTGCACGTGCAACAGCAGCAGCTTAGAAGTGGACTGCAGTGGTCTAGGCCTTACCATAATTCCTTCAGACATTCCCCTGGACACTCAGACCCTCCTCCTCTTGAACAATAAACTGACTACACTGACGGGATCTGTATTTGCTAATCTTTCTGCTCTGCACTATCTGGATCTTTCTCACAACTTTCTGGATCTGTTGCCTCAGGATGTCTTCAGAGACCTGGCAAACCTGACGGATCTCCATCTGAGAAACAACAGTATAAGAGCCTTGGAGAAATCACTTCTACAGAGGACAGTTCTTCTACGTAGGCTTGACCTGTCTATCAATGGCCTCTCTCAGCTGCCCGCAGGTGTTTTTGATGACCTCACTGCCCTCCATTTGCTTTCCCTCAGATCAAACCGGCTACAAAATTTGGACAGGGAAACTTTTGAACCCTTGGTCAGACTACAAAAGCTGCAACTGGGAGATAATCCCTGGGAATGTGACTGCAACCTCAGAGATTTCAAGCACTGGATGGAATGGTTCTCTTATCGAGGTAAGCATTAAGATAAACTTATTACAGAGGTGGACCAGTGGCAGATGCAGATTCTCCCAAACAAACACCCAGTCAGAATGGCTTTGAAACAAAAATAAAGGTTTTATTCAGGCCACCGGCCAGATAAGTTTCAACCCTTTGGTAATAGTTTTGGTATATTCCAAAAGCAGGAATCTGTAAATACATTTAATCAATAGCCCAGGGTTTTCTGCTTTGGGTATAGTCTTTAAATCCAAAAATATAGACTGACCTCACATTCAGACAGGAAACCCAAACATGGATTGTGGCCAACAAATTATGAGTCACTCAGAGACGTGAAACTCTACAAGGAGAGAACGCTCACCCCTTGAAGATATACCAGAGTTTACCTTCCAGTCATTGCAACTGTTTCAATGCTGGTCACGCTCCATGTTGGATTCCAGAGTGAATAAATAAATAAATAAATAAATAATGGTTACAATCTTGCAGTCTTCTGTGTGAATATACTTTCTTGCTATTTTCTTATTTCTTATTTCACAAACATCAAGAGCTATAAGGGTTTTGAAACTTAGCTCAGCTTGACTTTTGACAAATGGAGGGGTCTCTACGTGGCCCCGTTTCGATTCCTTCCTCAGGAGACCCGAAACATGACTTGCAGTAGTAATCAATAGTTCAAAACTTATATGCTTTTAAACTCCGTGATGAAACTGTATCTAAAAAATAAAGTGTAACAACAAGCCGATGGTGAGGTGAGGTGTCACTATCCACCCCGCGGCAAAACTGAAACATACTTTTACAGGCTGCTACATGAAGGGGGGTTGATACATACCACCCGAGAGACGCTGTCAGTGTACACAAAAATTTCTTAACTGCCAGAAAGAAGCACAGCGGCACCTACCCTTTTGAATGGAAAAAGTAGGAGGAGCTTCCTAAATGTCAGAGATGTAACTGACGTCATGATCCGTAGCAGATCGATCTTATTTAGAATATATCAAAATACTGTTAAAGCTGAGAAATGGCGTAAAAAACTGAGGTATGAATTAAAAAAACTGAAGTATGAATTAAAAACTGGAAGGACTGTAAAAATGAAACTTTCCTGATAAAAAGATATTCACAGAAAAGCGATCCATTCCATTTCACTATTCAATCCGTTGGGGTGCAATGTGATCAGAGTGAAAATCCATTTCTGCTCCTGTTTCCAAAGTATGTGAGACACATCTCCCCCTCTAGTTAACTCGATGACATTGAGTATGGAAAATGTAAGATCTGTGGTTTCATGTTGGTATTCTATCCAGTGCTGAACCAGAGGAGCCTCTTTGACCCGGGTGCGAATCCTACTCATATGTTCTCCTATTCGGGTCTTAATGCTGCGGGTGGTGCATCCCACATACAATAAATGACATGGGCACTGGATGACATACACCACTTGTTTGGAGTCGCAATCTGTTGGTGGGCACCGAATCTTGCTCAGTCCGTTGCAATGCATGGCCATTTGCTGTAATGTAACACTGTGCTTGCACATCTTACAGTGCCCACATGGGGTATGCTGCCCTAATATTCTTACTGGTGGATGTTTAATAAATTGAGAATGGACCAACTGCTGCTTAAGATTGCGCTGTTTAGAAAATGCAAACCTGGGTGTATGTTGAAATTCCTGATGATATTGCATGATGCCCCAGTGCTTCTTAATGATTCTCTTAATGTCAAATGCTCGAACAGAGTAGGGGAGGACACATACTAGAGTATCCTCTTCTTGTGTGGAAGATGGATTCAGAAGCAACGATCTATTTGCATAAAGTCCCCTCTTGTATGCTTTTTTAACCACTGGAGGAGGATACCCTCTTTGTATAAAACGTGTTTTCATATCCTGAGCTTTAGAGACATAATCCTGAACAGTGGTGCAAAATCTCCGAAGGCGTAAAAACTGCCCCACCGGAATGTTGTTTCTCAAATGCCTAGGGTGAAAACTGCTGTACTCCAAGAGGTTGTTCCTGTCAGTGGATTTTCGAAAGATAGTGGTGGAAAACCTTCCTTGGTGTAAACTTATCTGAATGTCCAAAAATGACACCTGTCTCGAATCTGTGCACATGATGAATTGTAAGTTACTGTCACAGGAATTTAGCCACTCCAAAAACTTGGGAAGATCAGTGGGTGGTCCTATCCATACTGCCAGAACATCATCTATGTAGCGTTTCCAAAAGAGAAAATCCTTCCAATACGTAGATGTATATAAGAAAGTGTTTTCAAATTTAGACACATACAAGCACGCCACAGACGGGGCCATTTTAGCCCCCATGGCTGTACCTTTAATCTGTTTATAGTATCTCGTGTCAAACTGAAAGTAATTCATGCTCAATGTTATATGTGCCAATTGAGATAAAAATTCTATTCTACTTTGTGATAAATCCATTGTTGATAATTCATTTTTAATAATTGTTACTGCTGCATCTTGTGGAACATTGGTATAGAGAGCTGATATGTCTAAGGTAAGAAGTGTAGCATATGGAGGTATATCTTGATACTCAGCCAAAATGTTAATCATGTTGGCTGAATCCTGTACATATGATTGAGCTAAAAAGACCCTGTCCTTGAGATACATGTCAAGTATAGTGGATAAAGGTTCCAAGATGGAACCTATACCCGAAACAATAGGTCTACCTGGGGGGTTTTGGAGAGATTTATGAATTTTTGGGACAAAGTATATCACAGGGATGCGTGGATTTTTGCATGAAAGAAATTTAAATTCTTTGTCTGTAATAATCCCTGACTCAGCCGCACTGACTAGGAGTTGGGAAATTACATCCTGTATATGAAGGGTGTGGTCTTCCTGTAAAGGGGTATAGTAATTCTGGTCTGAAAGTTGTCGTTCTGCTTCTGTCACATAAAAATCTGTGTCCAGAAGTACCACCCCACCTCCTTTGTCCGCTGGTCTGATAACTATGCTGTGATCGTTAATAAGAGATTGCAGAGCATCATGTTGTGCCCTAGAAAGATTATATTGTGTTTTAAGAAAATCTTGTTCTAGGGTACAAATGTCTCTTAATACCAAATTTTCAAACGTTTGGATATGTGAATCCACTGTTCCGGGAGGACACCATGTCGATTTAATCTTTAAAGTATTATCACTGGCAGGTGATACTATCTCCAAAGGATCTTCCTTAAAAAAGAAATGTTTCAATTTACTTTTCCTTATAAACTTGAACATGGAAACCCTGGTGTCGAATTTGTGGTATGAATTAGTGGGCACAAAAGACAATCCTTTGTTCAACACAGACAACTTCGCCACATTTAATGTTCTGTGGGACAGGTTAAATACATTAGATGTTAGGGTTGAGTCTTGCTTTGTTTTGTCCTGACCGGTCTGCGTACGTTTGGTACTGGAGCCCCTTGAAAATGGACTGACTGGGTTTGTTTGGAGCTAGATGGAGCTGTTTTGTCATCGTCTGAGGAGTCAGAAGAGGTATATGTGTATGTGGGTCGTTTTTTACCTTTATTGCTGTTGGATTTGTCCATCCATGAATAGACAAATCCTTTAGCATAATCTAGCTCATCGCGTCGTAATTTTTTAATCTTGGTCTTACGTAAATCTTCCCGAAACGCATTTATTTTGAGATTGAGCTCTGTTAATTTGTGATCATATTCATCTGTACTACTTGAAGAGGGTATCCTCCTCCAGTGGTTAAAAAAGCATACAAGAGGGGACTTTATGCAAATAGATCGTTGCTTCTGAATCCATCTTCCACACAAGAAGAGGATACTCTAGTATGTGTCCTCCCCTACTCTGTTCGGGCATTTGACATTAAGACAATCATTAAGAAGCACTGGGGCATCATGCAATATCATCAGGAATTTCAACATACACCCAGGTTTGCATTTTCTAAACAGCGCAATCTTAAGCAGCAGTTGGTCCATTCTCAATTTATTAAACATCCACCAGTAAGAATATTAGGGCAGCATACCCCATGTGGGCACTGTAAGATGTGCAAGCACAGTGTTACATTACAGCAAATGGCCATGTATTGCAACGGACTGAGCAAGATTCGGTGCCCACCAACAGATTGCGACTCCAAACAAGTGGTGTATGTCATCCAGTGCCCATGTCATTTATTGTATGTGGGATGCACCACCCGCAGCATTAAGACCCGAATAGGAGAACATATGAGTAGGATTCACACCCGGGTCAAAGAGGCTCCTCTGGTTCAGCACTGGATAGAATACCAACATGAAACCACAGATCTTACATTTTCCATACTCAATGTCATCGAGTTAACTAGAGGGGGAGATGTGTCTCACATACTTTGGAAACAGGAGCAGAAATGGATTTTCACTCTGAACACATTGCACCCCAACGGACTGAATAGTGAAATGGAATGGATCACTTTTCTGTGAATATCTTTTTATCAGGAAAGTTTCATTTTTACAGTCCTTCCAGTTTTTAATTCATACTTCAGTTTTTTTAATTCATACCTCAGTTTTTTACGCCATTTCTCAGCTTTAACAGTATTTTGATATATTCTAAATAAGATCGATCTGCTACGGATCATGACGTCAGTTACATCTCTGACATTTAGGAAGCTCCTCCCACTTTTTCCATTCAAAAGGGTAGGTGCCGCTGTGCTTCTTTCTGGCAGTTAAGAAATTTTTGTGTACACTGACAGCGTCTCTCCGGTGGTATGTATCAACCCCCCTTCATGTAGCAGCCTGTAAAAGTATGTTTCAGTTTTGCCGCGGGGTGGATAGTGACACCTCACCTCACCATCGGCTTGTTGTTACACTTTATTTTTTAGATACAGTTTCATCACGGAGTTTAAAAGCATATAAGTTTTGAACTATTGATTACTACTGCAAGTCATGTTTCGGGTCTCCTGAGGAAGGAATCGAAACGGGGCCACGTAGAGACCCCTCCATTTGTCAAAAGTCAAACTGAGTTAAGTTTCAAAACCCTTATAGCTCTTGATGTTTGTGAAATAAGAAATAAGAAAATAGCAAGAAAGTATATTCACACAGAAGACTGCAAGATTGTAACCATTATTTATTTATTTATTCACTTTGGAATCCAACATGGAGCGTGACCAGCATTGAAACAGTTGCAATGACTGGAAGGTAAACTCTGGTATATCTTCAAGGGGTGAGCGTTCTCTCCTTGTAGAGTTTCACGTCTCTGAGTGACTCATAATTTGTTGGCCACAATCCATGTTTGGGTTTCCTGTCTGAATGTGAGGTCAGTCTATATTTTTGGATTTAAGCACTTTTCTGGCTTCCATGGTATCTTACCAAATAATACCCCTGAGATTTCTGAAGGAAATTGGGTATAGTCTTTGCAGAAACAAATATTTTTATAAATCCCCAATCTCCAGCTTGAGGCACTGGCATGGACAAAAAGTTAGAAAATAAAACAGCAACAAAAACTCAAAAGAGATTAGCAGTGTTCAATTTAAGCTAGGCTGAATAGATTTCATTAACTTGGCACATACCATCCGTTAACAGTCTTAGGTTGGAGACAAACTGAGTTTAGCAGTTCCTTAGGAGATTGGATAACGCTTATTGCAGATTCACAAGAAAGTTTCTCAACCTATAACACAGACTTGTAACTTCCAGCTTGCAACTCCAGCTCTGTTTGCAGTAGCCGTGTGAAAACTGCACTGAACTAGTCTCAGCTGAACGCAGCACAGCAATCAGCCACAACAGAGAGCAACAGGATACTGACAAAATCTAAAATGATTCCACTGCTCAGTAACTTTTCTTCCAAAATAAAGGATGGTGCAAACACACACAGTAAACCCACAATCATATAACAGTGAGCAGGAAGGTTTAAGGAAATCTTCAGCTGGTTCTTGCCACTCTGATATGCCTGTACTGATCTCCATAGCTTCAGGCTGTGGGAGACTGACTCTGGACAGAGAGGAAATTCACTTGCCTCTTGCATATCCCAGTCATCAGGAAAATCTCTGGTAGGGCATTCATGCTGGACTTTAGCTGGGCTCCTGAGCTGTCTCTGCCCAGACCAGTTCTCCTTGCCCTGACTCCAGCTTCCTTCCTTGTCTGCAGCTTCCTGGGTTCTCCAGCTTTCTGGTTCCTGTCTCTCCCCTCTCCGTCTGACTTCCTGTACTCTGAGCTGGCTTTTCAGGAGCTCTAAACCATGCCCCCTAGGCCAGGGTGGGAAAACAGGCTTAGGCATAACACAATGCAGGGCAGAGTTCCTTCCCATACATCAGCAGCCTTATGCCTTAAAGGGACAGGACTACATACTAGAGAATGACACAGTGGTTGTTACCCACAGCTAACCCGTCAAAACGATGAGGAAGGGAAAATGTGCTCACTGCGGGTACGGGATCAAGGCCATCCACCGCCCCGTGGAGCGGTGAATGGCCTTGTCCCCGCAGTTAAGGGAGGGAACGCGCGTGGTCATCAATCGTGCGTGGCCCCCTCCCTTCTTCCTACCTACCCGAATCTATCTATCTCCCTCTTACCTTCGCGGCACGTTTTGAGTAACTTCTTCACAAAGCTGTTGGAGCCTGCAAGCAGTAGCTTGCCTTTGTGGGCAGAAGCTTCTCCTCTGATGCAATTTTATGTGTGGGTCTAAAAGGCCCCCCCCCCCCCCTTTTAGACCCACACATAAAATTTAGGTGCAGATCTGATGCCTAAATTTACCTCCCCCTCCCCGGGTTGTAAGAAATGTGCAGGCCATGGGTGGGTGTTCCTTTAAGTTTTATTCATAATTATAGAATAAGGACATCCGTGCCTAAATTTAGGCAAAGGCATTTCCACCATGATTTCACCGGTGCAAATAGCTGAACCTAAATTTGCTACTATTACTACTAGTAATCATTTATAGTGCTACTAGACATATGTAGTGCTGTAAACTCCTCCCCCCCGTCCCCCATATTCAATGGTAACACAATTGGTTAAGGGCTGCTTGGCCAGCTATTCACTCATATTCAGCAGGAGATAGTTGTCTATCCCCCGCTGAATATCCAGTTCACTGGACTGGCCAGTGACCAGCTATGTCACACGACATAGTTGGTCACCGTCAGCTAAGGCACGTAGATAGATAGACCCGCCCTAAAAGGCAAGTGTATCTTTGGCCACTAGGTCTTAGCTAGCCAGTCGACGAACATCAGCTTGGCCGGCTAAGTCCACGGCGGCAAACTTTGTCCCAAATACTCAATGCCAGTGGCTGGATACAGCCCCAGCATTGAATATCCAGGATTGCCGCAGACCACAGGAGGTAGCCGGGCTGGCTCCCATGGTTTCAATATCAGGCCCATTATATGAAGGTACTTTTTCTGTCCCTTGTGGACTCACAATCTAAGGTGGTTTTTTTTGGTGGTTCCAAGGCATAAGCGCTATTCTAAAATCACCACCTAACTAAGCACAGCTTATAGAATAGTGCTTTTTTCAGTGCCGATTTTTTTAGGTATCATATATAGAATTCAACTCTAATAGTGCACACTTTTCACAAAAAGGGTACATGGGACAGGGTGGGGAACATTGCTCATCTAAGGAAAAAAAAAGCCCAAAGTGAACATTCACATAAACAACATGGGACATAACACAAAACACCTGTAAAATGTACTCTTAAATGCTTATGTTTATGTAAGAAAGAGTGAAAAAGGAATTGGCACAAGAGGAGAGAAAGTAGAAAGGCAGCATGAGCAAATATTAGAGAAAGATAATGCTGACTTTATTCCTGCCCTCTACCTACAACGTGAGGTGTAAGAATTGCTTGTCATTCATATTTCTCTCTCTCTCTCTTTTTAAAAATCTGTTTGCACAGGAGGGAAGATTGATGGTTTGGAATGCACACTTCCCAAAGAGTTGCGAGGAAAAGATATGCGAATGGTCCCTATGGAAATGTTCAACTACTGTTCTCAAGTAGAAGATGAAAATGGGTCATCTTCGGTCGATCAAACAGGCACACCATGCGCTAAGGATAGACCACCACTGCTTTCTGAACCCAAGGCAGAACCTGAACCAGAATCAAGCACGGAGTGTTCCCAGAAACAGAGATACCGTCCTGTGAGTGTCCGACGAGCCATTGGCACAGTGATTATAGCCGGGGTGGTGTGTGGCATAGTGTGCATTATGATGGTAGTGGCAGCTGCTTATGGTTGCATCTACGCCTCTCTTATGGCAAAGTACCACCGGGAGCTGAAGAGGAGGCAGCCATTAATGGGGGACACAGAAGGGGAACATGAGGAACAGAAGCAAATCTCCTCAGTTGCATGAACCTCTAGGGGGTGATACAGAATAAAACACATCTCTATAAAAAGAAATAGGCCATTAGACTTCATGGAACTCTTCTTCATTTTTTTTCCTACCTAGAAACACTTCATTTCTCAACTCTTCTCATCTTTACTGACAGATAACCTTGTGTTCCCCTCTTGCATTTCAGCTTCACAGCATAGTCTACAGTCACTTTATGCTCACCTATTTCTCCAAGTAAGTGAAAGACACCAACCCAGCAAAAATGCTCCAATCGTCCATCTAGCCTGGTATCTTGTTTCCAACAGTGGCCAATCCAGGCAGACTTGTACGGTCTGTGTCTGTGTATGGCCGTTTGGTGGAGGATGGGCAGGGGAGGGCTTCAATGGCTGGGAGGGTGTAGATGGGCTGGAGTAAGTCTTAACAGAGATTTCAGCAGTTGGAACCCAAGCACAGTACCGGGTAAAGCTTTGGATTCTTGGCCAGAAATAGCTAAGAAGAAAAAATTAAAAAAAAAATTTAAATTGAATCAGGTTGGGCAGACTGGATGGACCATTCAGGTCTTTATCTGCCGTCATCTACTATGTTACTATGTTAAGTACTAGGCAGAAATCCAAATAGTAGCAAGATTCCATGTTACAGATCTCAGGGCAAGCAGTGGCTTCCTCCATGTCTGTCTCAATAATAGACTATATACTTTCCCTCCAGGAACTGGTCCTAATCTTTTTTAAACCTAGTACTTAAGAATTATGGGGGCAATACTCCAACAGGGTGCCTCTATTCAGCCACCCCAGTAACAGAGTAAGAGCTTATTCTATATGGAAACTTGGGCACCTGAGAATAGTTTTTTTTCTGTATTTTGTTTAAAGCTTCAGAAATGGGTTTCAGGATTCTCAGCATATCATTAGCTTTTCTTTTAAACCCAATGCTGAGAATTTTGGCCAGAAGAGTGACATCAATTTTCTCTCAATTTTGTTCACAAACTGTCATCAGAATAGATCAGTTCTTTGATATACTGCTCAAAACAGTCCACTACTGAGTTCCTAATATGTATACTTTGCATACAGAATTCTCAATATGTATACTTTGGAGGAAAGGTGGGAGAGGGGAAAGACATTTAAATACCAACGTAACATAAATACGTCTGAGGCGAGTTACATTACATTACATTGGTGTCTTCTGTCCCGCCAATACCTTTCAGTTCTAGCGGTTTACAACAAGAGTTGGCCTGGGCATTTCCAGGGAGAGTACATGGTTAATAGATGTAGTATGCATCAGGATCTGTAGAGGGTCAATCAGGTTTAGTTAGATCATTTGACAAATTTCTTGAACAGAAAAGTTTTAAGTTGTTTCCTGAATGTTTTGTAGTTTGGCATCATAGTCAGCAGATTGGAGAGGCGGTGGTCTAGTTTTGCTGCTCTGGTGGCTAATAGTCCATCATATATTTTTTTTGCTCTATATACCTTTGATTGGGGGATGGGTAAAGTGTGCATGAGTTCTCCTTGTTCTGGATGTGTTTTTCCTGATTAGGCAGTTGCTCAGATAACTTGATCCATTTCCATTTAGGGCTTTCAATAGGGTACAGTAGAATTTGTATTGTATGCGTGCTTGTACTGGGAGCCAGTGTGAATCTCGGAAGGCGGTGGTAATATGGTCATATTTTTTCAGTGAGTAAATCAGTCTAAGAGCTGTATTTTGGACTTGCAATTGTTTTAGCATGTTGGTTGGGCATGACAGGTATAGGATGTTACAGTAGTCCAGGAGTCCTAGGATTAGCGCTTGTACCAAGAGTTTGAATTGTTCGTTGTTGAAGTATTTTCAGATTAGAATGAGAAGGCATATGATGAAGTTAAGAGGCTCAAGAGTAATCTAAGGAAATACTTTTTTACAGAAAGGGTGGTAGATGTATAGGGTTCATAGCCAAAATCGCGTGAGACAACGGCGCGCAGACAACTGAGCGCAAGGTTGACGGCGCGCCGAAGAAAAGCACTATTTTAAAGGGTTCCGATGGGGGGTGTTGGTGGGGAACCCCCCTATTTTACTTAACAGACATCGCACTGGCGTTGTGGGTGGTTTGGGTGGTTGTAACCCCCCTCATTATACTTGAAACCAAACTTTTTGCCTGTTTTTTAGGGAAAAAGTTCAGTTTTAAGTATAATGTGGGGGGTTACAACCCCCCAAACCCCCCACAACGCCAGCGCAATGTCTGTTAAGTACACCCCCCATCAGAGCTCTTTAAAATAGTGCTTTTCTTCGGCGCGCCATCAACCTTGCGCTCAGTTGTCTGCGCTCAGTTGTCGGCACGCCATTGTCTCGCGCGATTTAGTCCCGTCACCGATGTGTAGAATAGTCCCCCGGTAGAGATGGTAGAGACAAAGATTGTGTCTGAGTTCAAGAAAGCATGGGACAGGCACGTGAGATCCCTCAAGGAGAGGATGAGATAGTGGATGTTGGGGAAGGGCAGACTGGATGGCCATTTGGCCTTTATCTGCCGTCATGCTTCTTTGTTTCTATATTGAATATTAGTATATATTTCAGTGCCCCCCCTTACACCTGACATAGACCTGGCATAAATCGAGGTCCTAATGAAATAGGCACGCAAGTAACTTACAGTATTCTGTAAGCTGCCCACCTGTCTGCCCTACTTATGGCCTGCCTAAATGAGCGCCCTCCTTACAAATATATGCAATGCCATTTGAGCACTTACTTGTAGAATACCAATTAGGCATCCAAATGTCACTATTCCATATATTCAGACACATAGCTAGTGAGTAAATGTAAGCAATTTGTTATAGAATTGTCCTTTGCCCACAATAAATCCCAATCAATCAGTGTTCCTTAGAGATCTTCTATCACAGGTGCCATGGTGCCATGTTTCTTCAGCCACAGCTGCTACAGACATGCCTCTCACCCTCTTTTACTCTTTTTCTATCTGCTTACCACCTCAACAAACTACACTGCTAATTTTACCCATCTTAATGAAGCAAAGCAGTCGCTAAGGTTGCTGCAGAAAAAATAAAACACATGATACAGACAAGGTATCAGAGTCACTCTGGTACTTATTGTCCTCAGTTCTAAATTTCCACTGAGGCAGCTAGATAGATATCATCTTTTTGTAATCCTGTACAAATTAAGTGGCTGGTGCAGTGTCAACATTTGCTCAGATCATCCTTGTCCATAGTTCTATACAGAAATCACCTGATTTAGTTGGTTGCTTGCCTTCTCCCATCTCATAAGGCAGCAGGCACAAGACCAGAACCTTTATAGAGCTACATGATCTCTCAGAGTGGGGTGAAAAATTATCATGAGAAGCCACTGATGTACAATCTGAGGATCTGAGATGAAAAGGTGCAAAATGTATGTTATAAGGAACAAGGAAATGCCAGTGTACTAATAAGAAAAGAGGTTTTGAATCTGAAATCCTGAGTTGATGAACTGCCTCATATCACTCTTTCTACTGTTACCCCGTCCCTATTCCCCACCAATTCCCATAATCCATTCCATTGACCTCATTTAGGGCTTGATTTACTAAGGTTTCTTCTTTCTTCTTCTTGTTTTCGGGGGTGGGGGTGGCTGGGAAGGTAAACCAGGTCTTTGGCTAGGAATAGAATTGACTTTAAAACATCAAAGGACTACAAAACCGACTACATAACCTTGGCCTACAGAAGGACAACAAATGTGTTACAAGTAATGCTTCTTAAGCACACAAAATTAAGACATGTTTAATCCAGATCTCCAAAATTTGTTAATTCAACAACTGCTGAACTAGTTTTGTTGATACGGGCCTTTGAAGGCTAATGGCCAGTGGAAAAGCTAATCTCAGTGTCAGTCCCACTCTCAACCCTGCAGCTACTACATTATTTTTGCTTAAAGTGAAATTTTGAGCAACATTTTAAGCTAGTCTAATAAAGAGTACAACTTCAACATATCTGTTGACGTTAACTGTTTCTTAACTAGGCCTATTTTCTACCACTGCATTCTTTAGACTGTTTGGGCATTTTGGAATATTTGAACTCTTAAGGGGATATATTTTTTTTCTCCCACAATGAGAACTATGGACATTGTCCACATATGTTATCCTGTTGGGAAAAACAGAACAGTTATGGGTTGTTCATCAAAATCTTAAACTAAACTACTATCCTGTGCTGATCAGGTTGGATGCACACTCTCTGTTAAAAGAATTGCCTACGATACCACACCAGACTGTGAAACCATACTTGAAGTGAACTATACATAGCATTTTTCAGACATTATATTTATAGATCTATATTTATTTAGATGGTGAGTATCAATGTAAACCATAAGAACATGGCACAAGTTGAAAAAGTGTGTGTGTGTTTAAGAGAGTGTAAGTTCATCTCTAAAAATTTCACTGCAGCCCTATGAGACTGGTTTGCAAGTTTGTGCTTTGTTTCCTTGAATTTCTTCTCACTTTATTTCAAAGTTTTCATGGGGAATAAGATGGATCTCAGGACCTAAAAGATACAGAGGACGTCATTGCTATGCAAATCAAAATATGCATGGTCAGCTTAAAGATGGAGTGATGGCAGTGACATGTATGAGACTTACAAAGGATTCTTTGTTAGTAATCTTGAGACTAAGAAAGGGAGAGACAGAGGTGTCACCTGTTGATGAAACATTTTGATCAGGAGATGTACACTTGAAAAATTAGGGTTTTTCTGTGACCTCAAACTTGTGTGCACTTGAAACATGACTCCAGTGATACCAGTGATACTGGTTTGATCACCATGAGCAAGAGTTGCTGATGGTAGGGGTTGTCCATCTTCTGACTAGAAAGTATGCTACTGCAATGCTTGCATTAGATCAGTGGTCTCCAACATGTAGACCCCACAGTCCTCAAACAGTTGACTGAAATGCTCTTCAAATCCTATAAATTTGTTAATTTCAATCTTGCCCAATTGATATAGTAACTGCAAACAATCTCTTAAGTGTGTGCCTCAGGTGTTTCATTTATGGAAATTTGCTAGTGTTGACAATCCAAAATAAAGTGAGTTTTTAAAATACATCCTTGAAGTGATATAGAATCGATATTAGTATTCATTTTCAATATTTAATACTCAGTGTGAACAAGCAGGTTAAAGCAATTTACAAAATTAGTTGTATGTGTAAGCTTGAAATCTTTTGGTGGCCCTCAGAACTTTCTGGTATTCACACTGCAGCTCTTTACATGAAAAGGTTGGAGACCACTGCACTAGAGTAAAGCATTAAAAGCACTAAGACCATTGGTGCAATAGGGAGGGGGGGGGTGGACCGCCCCAGGCACCGTCTTGATGGGGGAGCCGGCACTTTTCTGCCCCCCCCAATGCCACACTCGCACCCTCCCTTCTGCGCCCCCTTCCCCGGTACCTTTTAAAATCTTTGCCAGCATGAGTAACTATGCTGGCATGCTTCTCGCGCCAGCCTGGCTCCCTCTGAAATCAGTTCTGGGTCGCAGGGCCAGGAAGTGACATCAGAAGGAAAGCCAACGCCAGCACGAGCAGCAGGCTGGAGAAGGTGCTCTTGCTGGCGAAGATTTAAAGAGTTACAGGGGGAAAGGGAGGGTGCGAGTGTGGCATGGGTGATGACTACTCTCACTATGCCACTGACCAAGACTATGGTTTAAATCCTCTTAAGCAGGACAGTGGCATAAAGAAAGTCACAATTTGTAAAGAAGCACACAGAAGCTGCCTATATTATCATACCCCATCAGAACCTCAAAGCTGCTTGAACAAGTGCCGTCTCAGTAAGATCTCCTTATACCCGAGATTATTATTGTCTTGCTCTTAATTTTAACTATGAAATTGCTCCTTACCCTAGGCTTAGTATTAATGGGCTATATAAATTCAGGAGGGGGACACATGACTCTAAATTATCTTATCACAGTTCACTAGTCAACTCACAGAAAACCCAAACCACAAACACTCTACTGACTAGTCAATACCTCTCAGCAGTGGCATACCTAGGGTATGTGGCACCCGGGGCCCATCATTTTTTGACACCCCCCCCCCATGTAAAATTTTTTTTTTTTTTTTTGCAATAACCATGAAATGGAATAAATGGTCAGAATAGAAACAGGCAGTGAAAATTTTCTTTTATTGAACCTCATTTATGTAACCATTATTCCAAACATAACATAACATAAATTATGTCTGAATTGTCATGACATCAGAAGTACATATGGAGTAGTTGCAGGTGATGCTTGGGACAGTTCTGATTATGTTAGTTTGGTTTTATGTGTTTTTTGAATAGAAGGGTTTTTATTTCTTTTTTTAAGGTTTTGTAGTTTGTGGTCGAGGTCAATAGGTTGTAGAGTTGGGGGTCAAGTGTTGCAGCTCGAATGGCTAGGAGGTTGTCGAACTGTTTTTTTCTTTTGACGTTTTTGGTTGGAGGGTGTGTGAATGGTGCGTGAGTTCTCCTATGTCTGTTTGAAGTGGATTGAATTATTTAGCTGAAGAAATTAGTTACCCCCCCATTCCACACACATTAATTCTCTTCCATTTTTGTTCCCATTATAAAAAAACACTGATAAGTTCCCAGGAAAAAAATACATTAAAATAAGAAGTGAAAACAAAGGCCCCTACAGATGAGAACATAACATAAGAATAGCCTAACTGGGTCACACCAATGGTCCATCATGCCCAGTAGCCCATTCTCATGGTAGCCAATAGTGCTGCCCGATTCAGAGAAAAATATTTCATTCGATTCGATTCACCCTGTTGAATCGATTTTTCGATTAGATTCACTGTTAATGACACCGCTTTTTAAGTTTAAACAAAGTATAACAATAAATTTCACAACAACAATAAATTTCACAAAGTACTTAAAAAAAAAAAATCACATTTTTCCATTAAAGCAGTTCTGGAGACATTTGCTTGAACAGTCTTTTTTCCCAGTCCATAAGCAAGCAATATGAAAAAGATTTCCTTAATTATCTACTCAAACATTTTTGCTATTTACTTTCATTGTACCTAGACTATTATTCAGTAGAAAAAATTTAGTTTGTTCAATCAAGCAGAACATTCACTCATAGAAGTCCAATGTCCACACAGGATTTGATTGAACAAACCAAATTTTTTCTACTGAATAATAGTTTAGGTATACTGAATAGCAAAAATGTTAAAGCCACACAGAAAAGCAGTAAAAGTCAATAGGTTCTCCAAGTGGGAAAAACCTGATGTCTCAGCACTTGAGGAAAAGACCACGTAATAATGTTTATAAGATAAATCATATAAATGATTATACTGAAGCAGGGTGTCCTCAGCGTGAGAGGTAAGCGAGAGGAGAGAATTCTCCAGTGCTTTACACAATAAGGCTCCTCTGCCTGCAGTGCACACCATCATAGGACACCTCAGGTGTGCTCAAATTAATCAATGTGATAAATTAAACAGTGATAAACAATTGGTCAATCACAAGAGTGCAAGATCAAACAGGTTGTTCCCACTCAGAGAACCTATTGACTTTACTGCTTTTCTGTGTGAGTAGATAATTAAGCAAATTTCTGATAGCCTACAGAACTGATTCTCACCTTCCATCCCCAGCCCCCAAGACTTACCAGACCCCCCCTGCCGATGCATTTACTTACTGCCTGAACTGGATATTAAATCGTGGGGAAGAGAGGAGAAATGCGGGGAAAGAGCCAGCCAAAACTAGTATTTGTTGCTGCTGAGTGCACCAATCCAGGGCAAGCAGACGCTTCCCCCATGTCTTAATAACAGACAATGGACTTTTCCTCCAGGAATTTGTCCAAACCTTTCTTAAAACCAGCTACGCTATCTACTTTTAACATAACTTCTGGCCACTTCATTTTTAAGCTTAGATCTTTCCTTCCAAACAGAGACCTTGCTAGATGTCAAATACAGCACAAGGTAACTTCACATGGACTTAACTGTGCAGGAAATGAATCTCCTCATACACCCACCATATAGTGCAAAAATGTGCAAAGGTCTGTTTTTTTCTTTCGATCACTACATAGCCTATCTTACTCAAGCCTGTCCACCTAACTATAAAACCACATTTCTACCCCGCCCAAACAAAAAAGGGGGCGGTCTTGCTATTATATATCATTCCTCTATCCCCTTACAGGTAAATACCTCTAATTCTTTTTCTCAGGCTCCTATCGAATCACTTCATTTCTCTATTAAATCTTCCTCCACCCTTAATAATTCTCTGAACTTTCTTCTCATCTATCTACCTCCACCAATAACTAAAACCTCTCTCCTATCCCTTATTTCCACTATATCTGACTTCAATATTACCTATCCTGACTCTATAATCTTAGGAGATTTCAATATCTATTTTAATCTCCCTAAACATTATAATACTCTAGAACTATTAACTTCAATAACTGATTTATCACTATCACCTCTCATTCACTCACCCACTCATTCTGCTGGAAACACTCTAGATATGATCTTCTGTCCAACTAATTCGGTTCATCTTTTCCATAATTTCAATTACATTTCTATACCATGGTCCGATCATTCTTTGATCACTTGGCAATTTGATTATCCTATTCACTCAAATTACTCTCAACAATTAAGTAATTCCCCTTCCACACGCAATTTAAATAATATAACTCTTCCCGCTATTCAATCTTCATTCGATCTAAATATCAATGATTTTTCTTCTCTTTCTATTTCAGATCAATTTTCTAATTGGGAAATGTCTACAAAATCCCTATTAGACTTACTTGCGCCCAAACTATCTATACTAAATAAACCAACTCACAATTCTCCCTTCAAAAAAAAAAGCCAACCCTGGTTTAATGATAATTTGATCCTTCTTCGTCGACAGGTCCGTTCTGCCGAAAACAAATGGCGCAAAACTCATCATAACAATCATCTTCTATCTTTCAGAGAAAAAGCCCTTTATTATAAAATAACTATTCAGCAGACAAAAAAAGATTATTATTCCAAACTTATTTCTTCAACCCGAAATACATCCACACTCTTTCGCATAGCGCAGTCTCTATCAAAATATTCAAAAAAAAAACTCTCCCCTCCCGAATCAACTTTACCATCAGCCGATCAACTTTCCAATTTTTTTGACTCCAAAGTCAAAACAATTAGAACAAATCTAGGACCTTCTCTACCTACGTTCTCATCCCCAACTAACGATAATCTTACTTCTCTATCTTTTAGTACTTTTTCCAATTTCAAAGTCCCTTCATTAACTCATCTTCACACTATTCTTCAAACTATTAACTCCCCTAACAATATTATGGAATGCATTCCCCCACTATTGCTTAAAAAACATTTTTCTTTCTTTGGTCCCTTTCTACGAGAAATGATTTCCAAATCTTTCTCGGAATGCCTTGTTCCTATCGCATGGAAAACATCTTTAGTTTTTCCAAAACTCAAACAATATAATACAGATCCCTCCCTCCCTAACAACTACCGTCCTATTGCTAACTTACCATTAATTACTAAACTTACTGAAAAAATTATTCATTCCCAACTATCAGAATTTTTTGATCAAACTCATGCCCTACATCCATATCAAACCGGTTTTCGCACCTCTCATTCTACTGAACTATCACTACTTGGTCTTACTACAACCATACAATACTTTCATGATCACTTAAAATCCGTTATATTAATTTCTCTCGATTTATCAGCAGCCTTCGATACCATAGATCATTCCCTACTCTTGGCTAGACTTTCGGATTGTAATATCACAGGTCATGCTCTCCAATGGTTTATATCCTACTTTCACGACCGAAACTTTATAGTTTCTTCAAATAATCAAACTTCCTCTTCGGTAACTCAAACGTTTGGAGTACCCCAAGGTTCAATTCTGTCTCCTTTACTTTTTAACATCTTCTTATCCCCTCTTCTCTCTCTAGCCCAATCAATAGGATTTTCAATTTTCGCCTACGCAGACGATATACAGCTGCTCTATCCAATCAATACATCAAATCCTTCAGATATTATAGATCTAAATATCAAATTAGATATTCTAAGTGATTGGCTCCTTTCCAACAAACTCTCACTCAATATTGAAAAATCCTGTGGTCTTCTTCTCCCGATTAAAACTTCAGAATCACTACCAGGAACTATCTACATTAAATCTATCCCATTACTTATGAAAAATCATATAAAATTATTAGGTGTCATTTTTGACAGTACGCTTTCTTATCATGACCACATAAGTTCTGTCGTTAAAACCTGCTTCTTCAAATTACGTATCATCCGCTCTCTCAGTACTATTCTAAATACAGATTCAATTAACATTCTAATCCACTCATTAGTCATCTCACATTTAGACTATTGTAATTCCCTTCTTAATGGTCTGCCTCAAAAAGAAATTCGACGCTTACAACTCATACAACACACAGCAATCAAATTAATAAATAAAAAAGGCAAATTCGAACATGTCACTCCTCTCCTTAAGGAGGCTCATTGGCTCCCGATCACTCACCGTATAACTTATAAAATTATTCTCCTCTCTTTCAAAATTAAAAACTCTCACCTACCTTCATTTCTTGATAAATTATTAATACTCCAAAGTTCACCTCGTTCTTTAAGATCTACTGATCAAAAACTTCTCTATATACCATCCTTAAAAGAATCCTATTACACTAGCAAAACTAATTTCGCAATAACAGCACCCACCTTATGGAACTCTCTCCCTCAATATCTTCGCGATGAACTACAACTACCAAAATTTAAGGTCAATCTCAAAACTTTCCTTTTTCAAGATGCGTACGATAAATCCTAATCATAAAATAATAATATATTTTTATTTTTTTTTTTATTTTAGAGCAGTCCACCTTCTTTTTTATTATACCCCCACCCCTTATGTGTCGTCCCCTTTTCCCTCTATATCCTTTTTTCCTTCTACAATTATGTAACTTTTTCCCACCTCCCCATTTTTCCTCACTTTCTAGTTTGTCTGTAAATGTCATACGTGTTCATTCTAAATACTCTTTTACACTCTTTTTATTTCTCTCTATTCTATATTAAATTCTTTTTTAATTTTTAATTATTATATAATTGTAAACCGGTCAGATATTCATTTTATGATCGGGTTATTAAAAACTAATAAACTTGGAAACTTGGAAACTTGTTACAAACATATTCTGAAGGTCAATGCTAAGGTTGACAAAGTTTCCTTCCTTGGACCAGAAGGAGATACTGACAAACCACTGGAAGAGATTCTAAAACAACTACCCAGAAATAACACCCAAAGACCCACTCAGTGTGTGAACCAGTTGAGTGGAGTGGACTAACTGGGGGTGGAAATGGGCCCAGAGTTTGCTCAGCAGAATTTCCCAGACTACCTCTTCCTCTCAACACACTGACATGCTACCACCACCACCAACACTAGGAACACCTCACCAAGTATGCCAGCAATGCTTATAAACTTTATAAAACACATTATTATATTTTCTTATAAAGCATATATTTTAACTGAACTCAGCCTTGCCATTCACAAAAATAGAAAAGTTCCCATTTCAAGCTGTCTCATGTACACTTTTCAAATCTAACATATTGTAATCACACAACAGAAAATAAAATTATTTTTTCTACCTTTTGTTCTCTGATCAGTATTCAAATCTTGTTGGTCCCAGGCTCTTGTTGTCTTGCTTGCCAGGGTCTCCTTTCTCCGTGCTAACCATCCGTCTGCCATCTCTGTTCTCCCCTTCCGTTTCCCTTCCCTCTCCCGGAGATCTGGCATCTTTCCTTTTTTTTTGTCTCCATCCACAGATTCACCTTTTCTCAACTCCCCACCACCCCAGGATCCACCATCTCTCCCTTTCTGTTCCCAACTATCCTCCTATCCAGTATCTCTATCCCCCCTCCACACCATCCCCTGTTTCCAAGTTCTCTCCCTTTCTGTTCCTTCCCTCCCTAAATCCCATTATGCACCATCTCTCTCCCACTCCTCTGTTTTTAGACCCATTATTTCTAACCCCCAAAGTCTGGCATATGCACGTATCTTTGAACCCCCCCTTCCCTCTCTCCCTCTGTGTACTTTTACACCAGGACCCCCCTCCCCCGAAGGTCTGTCCCCCCTCCGAAGGGCTACACCCCACCCCTGAAGACCTGCACCCCCCCGAAGGACTTTACCTCCCACCCGAAGGTCTGTCCCCCTCTGAAGGCCTAAACCCCACCCCTGAAGGCCTGCACCCTCCCCGAAGGATTGTACCCCCCACCCGAAGGTCTGTCCCCCCCTGAAGGCCTGCACCCATCCCGAAGGCCTGCACCCACCCCGAATGCCTGCACCCACCCCGAAGGCCTGCACCCACCCCGAAGGCCTGCACCCCCGAAGGCCTGTCCCCCCCCTTGAAGGCCTGACCCCCCCTTGAAGGCCTGCCTGCTTGTCCCCCCTTGAAGCCCTATCCCCCCTTAAAGGTCTGCCTGTCCCACCCCCTTGTAGGCCTGTCCCCCCTTAAAGGTCTGCCTGTCCCACCCCCTTGTAGGCCTGTCCCCCCCTTGAAGGCCTGACCCCCCCTTGAAGGCCTGTCCCCCCCCTTGAAGGTTGGCACCCCCCCAAAGGCCTGCACCCCCTTGAAGGCCTGTCCCACCCCCTTGTAGGCCTGTCCCCCCCTTGAAGGCCTGCCTGCTTGTCCCCCCTTGAAGGCCTGTCCCCCCCTTTGAAGGCCTGCACCCCCCCTTGAAGGTTGGCACCCCCCCAAAGGCCTGCACCCCCTTGAAGGCCTGTCCCACCCCCTTGTAGGCCTGTCCCCCCCTTGAAGGCCTGCCTGCCTGTCCCCCCCCTTGAAGGCCTGTCCCCTCCCTTGAAGGCCTGCACCCCCTTGAAGGTCTGCACCCCCCCGAAGGCCTGCACCCCCCCGAAGGCCTGTCCCCCCACTTGAAGGCCTGCCTGCCTGTCCCCCCCTTGAAGGCCTGCACCCCCTTGAAGGTCTGCACCCCCCCCCCCCGAAGACCTGCACCCCCCCTTGAAGGCCTGCCTGCCTGCCTGTCACCCCCCCTCCCCCTTGAAAGTCTGCCCGCCCGCCCGCCCGCCCCACCCTGAAGGCCTGATGCCCCGACCCACCCCGAAGGACCATTCGCCCCCCTGGCCTCCCCGCACTACCTATGAAGCAGCCGCAGCAGGATCGCGACGTCAGCTATCTTTGCGCTGCTTAGGAGCTGCTTCCTGCGCCGCGGTCCCGCCCCCTCCTCTGACGTCAGAGGAGGGACGGGACCGCGGCGCAGGAAGCAGCGCCCAAGCAGCTGAGGGATTGCTGACGTCGCGATCCTGCTGCGGGCTGCTTCATAGGTGTGCTGGAAGGTCAGTGGGGCGAGCGGTCCTTCGGGCGTGGGGGGGGACTGAGCGGCAAGGCCGGGAACACCCCCTCAGGGCTGGTACCCGGGGCGGCCCCGCCCCCCCCGCCCCCCCCCTAGGTACGCCACTGCCTCTCAGACAGCCACTACACCATTAATAATCAGATACCCAAATAATACAAAGAAAGACAATTATTTGACAATACAGAAACAATAATTATAATATGTATATAGATGGTATAAATAGGTAAGATTCACATATATTTAGCTCATGTATTGTAACACCATTACTGGAGCTCATGTATTGTAACACCTTTATTGAAGCTCATACAAACCGCTCAGAATTGACTCCCCCGTCATTAGTAACAATATAGAAGCTTCCAAGAAACAATATATGGAAACCATCATAGCTATAAAAAGAAAACCAAACCCACATATATTACAAGAAATCCAAATTTATTACCAATTCCAACCTCACATCAATACACCCAGGAGAGACCCAAGACCACAGTCCCGTGCATCTATGTCAATACAAGATAAGTAGCCAACAAATTTCTTCTGCAAAATGAACTGATCTCCTCCAGAGATGTAGGGTTCACCTTTTTCACAAAAATATGGCTTAAAGAAAATAACTGTCCAGAACTCCCTCACCTCTGGCTCTTGGGCTATAAGATACTTCATACACGTAGACTAGACAAGCGTGGGGTTGGGCTTGCACTTGTAACCACATTAGACAATGCTACTCGACCTGGCTTACAATGCACGGCGTATAAACTATACAGTGAAACTGGTAAGTATCCCAGCACTATTGGTCTATTACTAATATACCACCCACCAGGACCATGGTCTCATACCTACCTTAAGCTTCAAGAAATCATTTCAAGGGGAGAGTGTGGCGCAGTGGTTAAAGCTACAGCCTACCCCACTGCTAACCCGGTCTTCGCGGCTGATTTCTTTTGCCGCTGAGCAGCAATGAGCGGGAGCACGCTTTGGCATTCCTGCTCGGCGGCTTCTTTGGCTCCCGCAAATTCTTGAATTGAATCGAATTATGCTGTGACACAAAGGAATCAAAGGAGATTGTGTGAGGAGTAATAGGGTGTCCCCAGAATCCCCAGGTATTCAGCCTAGGATCACGTTGAAGTCCAAAGAAGAAGATCTATAGGCTAAGATTCTAGGATCTGTGGGGGAGGGGTATACTGAGGGTAGGCAGCCATTGGACCTGCCTGTGTATTGTGACTATCTGGTTAAAACACAGCTAGGAACCAAGAGGGAACCTTGGGGAAATTGACAATAGGAAGCATTGAGGAAAAACCTCAACAATAAGCATGGGAGGAGCCAGAAGGAAACGGACAACAAGGGAGAGAGGGAAAGCTACAGCCTCAGCACCCTGGAGTTGTGGGTTCAAAGCCACGCTGCTCCTTGTGATCCTGGGCAAGTCACTTAATCCCCCATTGCCCCAGGTACGTTAGATAGATTGTGAGCCCGCCGGGACAGACAGGGAAAACTGCTTGAGTATCTGAATAAATGCATGTAAACCATTCTGAGCTCTCCTGGGAGAGTGGCATAGAAAATTGAATAAATAAATAGTGTGAAAAGTTTCAGCCTCTGATAACCAGAGCTACTATTGTGACATCATAATGCCTCATTCCACCAATAAGAGCCAACCTCATCAGAGATGTCACAATGGCTGGATTGTCCTATACTTGGCTCACTTTCACTACATTTTGATTTCTAGAGTGGCGCAGTGGTTAAAGCTACAGCCTCAGCACCCTGGGGTTGTGGGTTCAAAGCCATGCTGCTCCTTGTGACCCTGGGCAAGTCACTTAATCCCCCCATTGCCCCAGCTCTCGAAGAATTTATTTACCAGAACTCCCTAACATCACCTCATAACCTACTCCTAGGAGACATAAACCTCCATCTAGAAGATCACACCTCTAAACAAGTAATAAATTTACTCTCATACCTCAAAGCACTGAACTACCAGATCCTCAACCCCCAACCCACACACGAAAAAGACCACCAACTAGATGTCGTTGCTTACATGACCCAACACCCTCACAAACCCGAAATCCATATCTCAAATGGGGCCTGGCACCCCTCCCTCTGGTCAGATCACTATAAATACACCTTTAACATCAACTGGCCTCAACGCAATAACAAGCTACCTCCACCCAAAACCTCCTTCAAAGCATGCCAAAAAATCGAACCCTCCACATTCTGGGACAAAGCAGACCCCGTTATCACCAATATAGCCCCCAACGAATTCATACCCCAATGGCGAGCCATAAGCGAAACCATCCTGAATGAGCTAGCCCCAGAAAAATCAAAATTCAAAATCTGCAGACCATCAGATAAATGGTTTGACTCCGAACTTCACCAATCAAAAAAGCTCTGCAGACAACTAGAAAGAGAATGGAAAAAAAATAAGAGCTTAGAACACACCAAAACAGCATGGAGAAATCAAATTAACCAATACAAGACCAAACTCAAGGAAAAACGGAAAGCCTACTACTCCAAATTGATAGGCACAAAAACCCCAGACACAAAAAAGCTATTCAATCTAGTAAAGAACCTCACTGACACCAAACCTTACCTAGCTACTCAAGGAATCCACCCACCGACAGCCATCCAACTAGCAGACCATTTAAAAAACAAGATCACCTATATCAGAACCGCATTCATCAACACACACACCCATCTCGAAAAGATAACAACAAACCCCTCAACAGGTGAAGCCATCGTAGCAGACAGAAGCTGGTCCAACTTCCCAATCCTACTTTGGTCGGATATGAACCGACTCTACAATAAATACAGCCATGCTTCTAGCGACCTAAATAATTGCCCCACCTACCTGTTATCAAACGCTTCCACCACTTTCAAAGCCAACTTCATGCTATGGATTCAAACCACATTGGCAGAAAGCCAATTCCCTCAGGACCTAGGAGAGATCTTAATCACCCCAATCATGAAAGATCACAAAGGCCCCTCCAACTACAGACCTATCGCTTCAATACCGATATACGTTAAAATAACAGAAGGCCTAGTTGCACAATACCTCACCAACTACCTGGAAAACCACAACCTTCTTCACCCCTCACAATCAGGATTTCGAACCTACCACAGCACAGAAACATTACTTGTCTCCCTACTAGATACAGCCCGGCAACACATCAGTAAAGGAAAAAAGATGATGTTAATTCAACTTGACCTCTCCGCAGCATTTGACCTAGTTGACCACTCCTTATTACTACAGATACTTGACGCCATAGGGATCTCAGGTAAGGTCCACAATTGGTTTCAAGGATTCCTCAAATCAAGAACCTATAGTGTAAAGTCCAATGATATCAAATCAGAACCATGGTCCAATCCCTGCGGAGTTCCACAAGGATCACCTCTCTCACCTACGCTCTTCAACCTCTTTATTTCCTCCCTAGGAGCCACTTTAGACAACCTAAATGTTACATCCTTCAGCTACGCAGACGATATCACCATACTCCTCCCCTTCGACCCATCTGAGACCACCACCACAGATACAACCCTAGATACAGTGGAAAAATGGATGATGGACCACAAACTGAAACTAAACTCAGAAAAAACAAAATTCCTTTTGCTCGAAAAGGCCAAAACTCCTACCATCACAGAACTGAAAATCAAAAATACCAAATACCCAATACAACCCGAACTCAAACTCCTAGGAGTAACGATAGACAGATGCTGCACAATGCAGTCCCAAATCAACAAGACAACCCAGAAAGCTTTTCTAACTATGAGAAATCTACGTAAAATCAGAAAATTTTTCAATCCAGCACAATTCAGACTAATTACCCAATCCCTAGTCTTAGGTTTACTAGACTATTGCAACTCCCTCTATCTACCTTGTCCTGCCATGATGATAAAACAACTTCAGACCATACAAAACACCTCCCTGATCTACTCCTTGAGAAAATATGATCACATTACAACTGCCTTCTTAGACTCTCACTGGCTACCCATACAAGCACGAATTCAATTCAAATTCTACTGCCTATTATTCAAAGCGTTAAATGGCTCTTCCCCCTCCTACCTAAACAACCGCTTAAACCAGATCTTCACCTCAAGACACAGAAGAACCCCAAACCCTTTTGCCTTACCCCCACTCAAAGGCACACAGCGCAAGAAAATGTTTGACAACCTTCTGGCAACACAAGCAGCAAAACTCAACCATTCCATCTCCAACCTGCTGATGACAACGGGCGACCTCAAAACATTCCGAAAAAAAATCAAAACCCTGCTTTTCAAAAAATTCATCCAAATATCTTAACCCCTCTTCACCTACCTCCAAATAATTCTCACCTATAAAATCCTCCCCAAATCACCTATCAAGTAAACAGATCCCTGAAATGTATTGTAATCTTACCTACTCCAAATGTAATCTATTTGTTTATATCACACAGTTCTGCACTGTCAATTTGCTATCCAACTTGTAAATCCCCTCGGAATCTTTCCAGCTATATCTCCTCTGTTGTTAAAAACAAACAAACAAACAAACAAAAAAAAGTGTATCTTCACTGGAAAATGTCCAGCCAAATCTTTTGTAATCCGCCTTGAACTGCAAGGTATAGGCGGAATAGAAATCCGTAATGTAATGTAATGTAATGTAATAGATTGTGAGCCCACAGGGAAAAATGCTTGAGTAGCTGAATAAACTCGTGTAAACCGTTCTGAGCTTTCCTGGGAGAACAGTATAGAAAATTAAATAAATAAAATAAATAAAGTATAACCTGCCAATTATCCAGAATCATCCTCTTAGGAAATTTAAACGTTCTACTGGAATCACATGACAACTCCACTGCCCATCCAGACCAACACATATCCCTCTTGGACACAGACAATGACTAGTTAGCAGTCCCATGGTTGGACCACTCACTACTATCCTTCAACCTCTCCCTTTACATGGGTAGCACTATCAGTAATCCAGGCAAGATCAATCCCTCTTAATTCTGGCACAACGTTTCTAACTAATTAAATTGGTCCCCAACAGATACCACAGAATGACTCAAAAATTGGGACCTTACTATTCAACAAACACTAGACACAATCACTCCCATATGGCCTCGCGGTATAAGAACCTCCAAATGCTCACCATGGTACACCGAGAATCTTAAGGCTAACAAACAAACCTGCCAACTTGAAAGACTATGGAAAACAGTGATAAAAATATACAAACACGCTAATGAAGCTAAAAAGAAGATTACTTTGCATCGAAAATTGCCAACAAAACCTTTGATATATAAAATAAAACCATCTTCCAGTCAATGCGCACTGTCACAACACTCCCTAAGCCAGATATAGCCAAATTAGACTCACAACCAAATGCCCAAGATAAAATCAAGGGTGTAGAGATAGAGATAAATAAGTCATCCAACACCACAACCCCAGAAATATGATCTGAATGCAAAAGCATGGATTCATGCTCAGCAGACCAAGGGCTCCTTTCACAAAGGCGCATTAGCAGTTTAACGCGTGTAATAGTGCTAGCCGCTACCGCCTCCTCTTGAGCAGGCGGTAGTTTTTGGCCAGCGCGGGGGTTAGCGCGTGATGAAAAGTCACACGCGTTAACCCCGCTAGCGCGGCTTGGTAAAAGGAGCCCCAAATCTGAAACAGCTTCAAACAAATCACCCCAGAAGAACTTACCCCTCAGCTAAAAAGACTACTGACTTGAAGCAGCTGCTATCGACTAAACAGCTGCTCCTCGCCCCTGTATTCTTACATCCCTGACTCCCTAATACAGTGGCTTGTCTCCGTCTTCAACAACCTCTAATACAGGGGTGCCCACACTTTTTTGGCTTGTGAGCTACTTTTAAAATGACCAAGTCAAAATGATCTACCAACAATAAAATTTTAAAAAGCACAAAGCACACTGTACGCAGAGAAAATGTTAATTATCATTTGTATTCGGGGTTTTTATCAGAGGTCAAGGCAGGTGACTTTAAAATATGCAATGTCACCTCAGTTAGAACTATACAAAAATACACCCCCTCCCCTTTTACTAAACTGTGATAGCGGTTTTTAGCGCAGGGAGCTGTGCTGAATGCCCCTCGCAGCTTCCGACGCTAAAAATCACTATCATGGTTTAGTAAAAAGGGAGCCATAGTGCAAAATATAGACAGCAGATATAAATTCTCAAAACGGACCCATTTTGATCACTAAATTGAAAATAAAATCATTTTTCCTACTTTTTTGTCTGGTGATTTCATGAGTCTCTAGTTACACTTACTTCTTCTGTAAATCCAATATTTCTTTCTTGCTTTCTTTCTGCCCCCTCCCCTTTTCCCCCTCTTTATTCCTGTCTTTCTTTCTCTCGTTCCCTGTTTGCCTGTCTTTCTTTCTCTTTCCCCCAGCCCCACTAAGCCATCGTGCAGATTTCTCCACTTCCCCAATTCTTTCTCTCTCCCTGCAGCCCCCCAAAAGGCCTGCCTGTTCCCCCCCAAAGGCCTGTACCACCACCCCTGAGGGCCTGCATGTCCTCCCTGAAGGCCTGCATGTTCCTCTCTGACCTCCCGCACATCCCTTTACCTAATTCCAGCAGGGAGCAGCCTGCAGAGAGGATCGCCAGTACTTTAGTGATCCTTGAAGGTTGCCATAGTGCTCAGGAGCTGTCTTCCCTCTGCCACAATCCTGCCTCTGACATCAGAGGAGGGACGGGACCATGGCAGAGGGAAGACAGCTCCTGAGGCCTATGGCAACCTGCAAGGATCGCTAAAGTACCGGCGATCCTCTCTGCATGCTGCTCCCTGCTGGAATTAGGTAAAGGGATGTGCGGGAGGCCAGGGGGAAAGCCGGACACCATAGCACTTCCCGGCTAACCCTCCCCGCTCAACCTCTAAAGCAGGAGCGGCTGGCCAGCAAGAGGCAGCGCTGCCAATCCTGCTTTAGGGGACGAGGGGGAAGGGTCAGTCACTGAATCAATTCGATTCACCCAAAATGAATCAGTGAATCGATTTGAATAGGGCAGCACTATAATCCCAATAATCACAATAACAAGCATGGAGTGCACACATACATTGTGTGGAAGAATATGCATACTACTGGGGAGAGTTCTGGGTGTCTATTGTGGTTGGGTGTGGCCAATTGGACATGTCCAGGGGCCAATACCCTAAGCCACACTGACCTCTGCCAAGCAAAAGCGAGATATGGGTATCTGGGAAGGTCTGCAATAAAATTCAAAAATAGTGCAAAACACTTGTGTGCCACAAAAGAAATCTTTATTTCACACCAAACTTGGTGCATTTAACTCAAGTTAGTAGCAATTCAAAATGATTTCCAAAATACAATCAAACAAAAGTTCTGGCATCTGTGGGCAGGGTTTGAGCCACCCGGGCCAATCCGGCCCCATTCCTGCACTGGCTGACCTACCGGACAGGCGAGCTTGGTACCCGTCCGTCTGGCCAACATTTTTTGAGGTACAGGGAAGGGGGATGGTGGGGGGACTCATGGGGTTGGCGGGGGGGGGGGGCGGTCAGGGGTTCAGGGGGGGCGGTCATTGGGGGGGGGGCTTGCGTCGAGGGCAGGAGGGCCTGGGATCCCTGCTGCCCGTATTTTAGTGGGGGGTGGGGGTTATAGGGGGTCGTGGGCCAGGAGGGCTTGGGCTCCCTCCTGGCCGGATCGTGTGGTGGGGGGGAGAGGGGAGATCACTTGGCCAAGAGGGCTTGGGCTCCCTCCTGGCCCCAATGGATTTGGCCCGGGGGGGGGGGGTTGGGGATGGTGGGGCAAGAGGGCTTGGACTCCTTCTTGACCCAATGTCGTCGGGGGGTGGGGTGGGTTGGGGATCGCGGGGCAAGAGGGCTTGGGCTCCCTCTTGCCCCGATGTCGTCGGGGGGGTTTGGGGATCGCAGGGCAGGAGGGCTTGGGCTCCCTCCTACCCACCACTCTGCCTTTTTGTAGGCTGCCCCCCTTCTTTGGAATACTCTCTCATTAGCTCTGTATGTTGAATCTCTTTTTTCCAAATCTAAGGCAGCCTTTAACACCTCTTTTTTCCAGCACCTCTTTGAATCTCAGTAGTTGTTTAATACAATGGACATCATGATGGGTACTATTATTTTCCCTTTGGCGGTTATCCCTCTTCCTTTCCTATTTTGGACCAATGGCAATCCTTTCTCTGTTTTTAATTTTGTATACTTAATGCAAGTCTACGAAAGGCAGTATATCAAGGATAATATACCATATATAATACTGGAGCTCCCAACAGTGATGCTAACATATTATATGTGGTAAAAATGTTTTCATGTAAAAATTAGTACATAAATTGTTAGTTGTTCCACAATATCTTTTTCTGTCTGAATTCTAGATTAAATTTCAAGAGGCAGTTCCTTTAATAAAGAATAAACCTCTGACAAAATCTGCTTTAAAGCCTAACAGGCTTCTCAGTTCAGAGTACTTAATACCACAGGAAAAAAACCCCCAAAAGAAGAAACCTAAGGTACTCAGGCTATCCTAATATTCCCCTCACCCTAATGATGGAAATAGTGAAAGACAGTCATTGACATTCTTAGGCTGGTGATTTTTTTTTCCCCTTTTAACCTGCACAGCTCTCTCAGTCTTTCAAAGTTATCCGACTCCATGTGAGGATTCAAAATTACCTCAAAAGAAGAGATGCACAAACTTCATAGAACAGCACATGATTTCCCCCCCCCCCCCCCCCCCCCCAGCATCACATCTGTGGACCACGGAGCGCATGAGAAATTGTCTGCAATGATTCAGAGCATGAGCATAAGGGGACGGTCACCATGGCAACCCCAGCGCTGCTCTAATTCAGCTCCAGTTAAAATGATCTCGTATAATTTGAGAGTGAAAGGGAACTCTGCCGACTCCTTTCAGTGCCTGTATGGGAAGTCAAGCCAGGGTTGTTCCAACTCTGCCCTTCAAGGCTCCCTCCACGTCCTATCTCAGTGGTGTTAAAGTCCCTTCTCGAGGGCCGCAATCCAGTCGGGTGTTTCAGGATTTCCCCAATGAATATGCATGAGATCTATTTGCATGCACTGCTTTCAATACATATTCATTGGGGAAATCCTGAAAAACCCGACTGGATTGCGGCACTCGAGGAGGGACTTTGACACCTGTGTCCTACCTACTGAGAAAAGCAGAGCTGCCAAGATACCCAGTTCCAGGAGGGAGATTTAAGACCAGTTCTGGTTTTCTAACAACCCCATCCTGATGTATTACAAGACCTGCAGCACTGTTTTCAGGTAATGGAATCAAGGACTACAAATTCCCTGCTGTCCTGAGATGTAAGTTTAAAACCAGGACTGGTCAAAGAGTTTCCCTCTCGGAATTGGGTAACTTGGTAGCTCTGGAGAAGGAAGGAAATTTCTGGATAACAGGGCAGAAATATTTTTATTTCAAGTTAGAGCGGTAGAAAGAGCAGCAAACATTTGTGCAGAAGGGCAGTTGCAGCACTCCTACAGCATTGCCAAGTTAACCAGTTTCTGGAGAGAAATTTAAGCCAATTCTGCATTTCTGACAGCCCTATCCTGATGCATTATGGGACCTGCAGCACTGATTTCAATAGACAGAATCAGAGACTACAAATCCCAAGCTGCTTTGGGATGTAAGTTGAAAACCAGGCCTGGTCAAAAAGTCTCCCTGCTGGAACTAGGTAATTTGGCAGCTCAGCTCCCGAGAACCAGTTTGGGTAACCACTTGTAGAGATGTCCAAGTTACCCAGTACTAAGCTGGAGATTTTGGGGGTAATCATGGTTTTAAATTTACATCCCAAAGCAGTATGGGATTTGTAGTGCTTGATCCTGTCCATTGAAATCAAGTTCCATAATGTAAAACATGGAAGGATTTAGATTGTGTGCCCACTAAGTACAGCGAATATGTAAACCACTTTGGTTGTACCCCAAAACACAGTAAAACAAATGCATGACCAATAACCCATATCTATTGTTAAAAACCAACAATTTACGATCGAAGAATTGGGCTTTCAGTTCAGAGCTTTAGAAGAGACCAACCTAGTAAAGGTGAAAAACTTGTAAAACGCAATTCTATAACTAGATGTCCTAATTACATGTGCTTTGCATGTTTAAGAACATGGAAAAGCAGCACTTATATAAGTGCACTATAGCCCTGATTCTATAAAGTCTGATGTCAGCGCCAACTGAATTGATTGATAAGCTTAATTGGTGCCAGTATTGACAATCAAAACATCTCACAATCGGTTTTAATTGGACTTGATTGAAAGTTAGGCACCTAGCTTGCAAAACTCGATTCTATAAAAAGTAGGTGCCTAGCCCAAAGCATGGTTAGAGGTGCCTAATAGGTGCTTAGCCCAAGTAGGTGCCTAGTAGGTGCCTAGCCCAAGTGGGCATGGTTAGAGGCAGATCATGGGCGTTTTTTCAAGTTAGGCGCCGCCTTGTGAATTAGGTGCCAATAGGCTCTATCAGTACTTAACTTTAGGTGAAGAAAACCCTGGCATAAATTTGGGATGCCTAAATGTTCGGATGCTGAGCGCCGCCAAACCACGATTCTATAATGGGCGCCTGTTTTATAGAATTGGTGCTAATATCGGTGCCTAACTTTAGGCAGACTTTATAGAATGCGATTCCACCAATTTTATTAAATATTTTAATGGCACCACTAGGAATGAATTTGGTAGCTACAGGCTTTCATCCATTTATATATGCTGATGATGTTACTATCTTTATCCTCTTTGATGGAGATTTACAAGGCACCTGTCAGAAACCAAACAGGGAATGTCAACGAAACCTGGGCAACAACATTTTGTCTAAAATTGAGAAGAAATTTTTGGTATTATATCTTTTAATCCTCTATTAAAGATGTAAAAGTTGATGGAATCACATCTACACTAGAGCCACAACTTTAAAATTCTAGGGATAAGTACTGACAATTTCCTCGTTTCTGAATCTAAGACACAGGCTGTTACAATGACAATTTTCAGGATATAAGAAAGCTTGAGGTATTAGAGCTTGTTTGGATTACGAATCATTGAGACTGATTCACAAACTATGATATTATCTCATCTCAATTATTGCAACATCATTTATGTGGGATGCAAAGAATCTGCTCTGAAAAAGTTGCAAGCATTACAAAATATAGCAGTGCACTTAATATTTAGGGTTTCCAAATTTGAAAAAGTTACACCTTCATTCTTAAGGTTGCATTAGCTTCCTGTTGAAACCCATGCTATATTTAAACTGTGTAATTTGGTTTCCTTATTCTTCATAGTCAAGAATCTAGCTATATAATCGTACTGAAATAACACTTAACACTCAGAAATGTCGATACTCTATCAAGATCTTATTTAGTTTTCCACTCTCCTAAAATAATAATTTTATGCAATACGTTCACATCTTTGTTCTCTTATCAATCTGTGAGATGATGGAATTCTTTACCAATGTTTACAAGACAAACTAATGATAAATTAATTAGAAGGTTGCTAAAAACATTCTTATTTCAAAAATTGGTCATGGCCCAATGGATTGAAAATATCTTGGTGATGTACTGGGGAAAATTCTATAAATGGCACTCTTTCGGTGCTAAGGTTAAGAGGGAAACGCCGTTTTAAATAGTTTTTAAGAGCAAATTCAAAGCAGGTAGGTGCCTCCAGAAGTGCGATTCAGGTCAAAGATAGACACTGGAAATGTAGGCCTGGAAAACCTAGACCTACATTCTATCTTTGCTGGAGGTGCGATTCTCTATATGGTGCCTTTGCGTGATTGACAACAGCGCTGGATAGAGAATCCAGGCTTCTGTGATCATCCTGGGAATGCCTAGTTTTTCTTTTGTTAATCATGACGAACTCATGTAGTCTTGTAAGAGATATAAGTGTCTGAAAAAATTTGATCATATAACAAAATACCGTTGGATGTTGCATTGGCTTCCAGTCGAGGCAAGAATATTATTCAAGTTAGGCTGCATGTACTATAAGACATTGTTTGGCCTCATACCTGATTATATTATTGATCACTTTAAATTTGCCGACAGAAAATGCTTCTCTTGACATCTCTGATTTGCATTTCCTATTGTAAAAGGCTGTATATAGAAACAATTTTTTTCACAGAATTTTATCCTTTCAGGTTGTATTATAGGTTATGAATTTTTGTTCTTTGATAACAAATTCTAGCTCTTATTCCTTTAGAAAAATGCTAAAGACTTACTTATTTGATGAATTCTTCTTAATGGGATTATAATTTACTGTGCATGTCTTGTTCTTTGTTAACCACATTGAAAAGGTATATAAATGAATTTGTTATGTTATAATATAAAATAATGATATTTTCTATAACAGTGTTCTTCAGTGCAAGACCTGTGGGGCCAATGGCAGCCCTTGGAGATCTCTAAGCCGGCCCTCATCATCATTCTGGCTTTTTTTTTTTTTTTCTGCTACTCTCTGCTTCTCTATCCAAGTTCATGATAGAAAGGGGGAAGTAGATGAGAGGAAGAGCCACATGCTTGAAAGACAAGGCATTTCTCAATAAGTGAAAAAAATGTATTTGGAAATGCCCACCTACTTGAGGGTATGCTTGTAGGGTGGATGTCATTGACACACACTAATCACCAATGTCGTGACCACGCATGGAAAGATATTTGGCGGCTCTCCTTCAGCTCACTGGATGCAAAGAGGCCTGACTTAAAAATTAGTGAAGACCACTGCTGTACAGTATATGATAGCTTGGAAGTGCTATAGCCCGTAACTGCAAGGGACATATGTGGGGGTGGAGTATAGGAGGGGCATGATGCAACTAACACATACAATGTAAAACAAAATAATTGATGCGTATTGCATGGCACACATAGGTGCATCCATTTATGTCTGCCAATGCGGGTTAATGATAGTATTCTAACACAGCATTGAAGTGCCCAGATGTCATAATAGAATAAGTGCACCCCATTGAGTGCTAGAGCCTCTAGTGTACCAAGAGTGGGGCAGTGGAAGCAGTCAGCCCCAGGAGTAGGCACATGGAGCAGTCGTTGGGCTATGGTCCTATGCACAGAGCCATCAGCTCCACCAACCACTGCTCGCTCTATCATCAATCTCCCCTTCCGAGGCAGGGGGCCACCAGAGCCAACAGCCAGTCATATACAAACCGTGGCTCAGTGACCACTCCATGCACACTCCCACTGCCTGGAGGAAGAGATGCTCTAGCAGGAGCTGGGGGTACTCTGCTTTAGGTGGCAACCATACCAGATACACCGCTGACTGGAGCACCTAAATAGAAGAATCCAGTGTAGAACAGGCTCAAGTGGATCAATTTTTTTACTCCATCAAAAATTACAAAGAGTAGGGGACTTGATAAAGTTACAGGGAAATACTTTTAAAACCAATAGAATCGTTAAGTTCTGGAACGCATTGCCAGAGATGTGGTAAGAGCAGTTAATGTAGCTGATTTTAAAATAGGTTTGGATATGTTCTTGGAGGAAAAGTCCATAGTCTGTAATTGAGACAGACATGGGGAAAGCCACTACTTGCCGTGGCTCAGTATCATGAAATGTTGCTACTATTTGGGCTTTTGCCAGGTACTTGTGATCTGTATTGGCCACTGTGAAGATTGGATACTGGGCTAGAAGGACCATCGGCCTGACCCAGTAAACCTGTTCTTAAGTCTTTATGTCATAAGTTGCAAATGCTGGAAAACAGATCTAAAAATTTAAACTTAAAATATTGCACTTCCCTTATTCTTTTTCCACTTTTTCAAATAAACCTTTCAAGAGAACCTATTCTACCATTTTATCAGGTGTTCTTACATAAGGACATATAAATTGCTGCTGCTGGGTCAGACCAGTGATCCATCGTGCCCAGCAGTCTGCTCCTGCGGTGGCCCGTAGATCAAAGACCAGTGCCCTGAGTTTAGCCTTACCTGCGTACATTCTTTTTCCCTTATCAGAGACAGAATGAACTAGATAGATCAAATGATGCCTGTGGTATCATCTCCAGACAGTTTGAACTTAGCAGCATATCCAGAAACGTTTGAGGACAATATATAGGAAAGAGCAACCCTGTTGGTGGGTTTGTTTTAGAAACAGAAAAATAATCAGTTTTGAGACTATGGGGCTCATTTTCAAAAGAGAAAAATGCCCCCCCCAATGGCATAAAGTGGCATTTGGATGTTTTGCTTGCTAATTGCCTTTGGCTGGACTAGGGTGGACCTGATTTGGATGTTTTTCCTACAATAATTGAACATTGTAGAAAATGTGGACATTTGAGGCTAGACTTGTTTCAATAACGCCTCCATAGATCTGGCGTTAGTATTTTCCGGGGGTTAGCGCACGCTAAAAACGTTAGTGCAGCTTAGTGAAAGGAGCCCTAATTGGGAGCATGTTGGTAAAAAACCCGGAGTTTTTGAAGTGACAAACTGATGGGGTAAAGGGTCTTATCACAGGTCAAAAAACCGCGTTGTGACGCCAGAACGTGAAATGTATTTTTTAAAAATTTTTTCCGCAAAGGGGAATTTCAGGTCTTTCCTCCCCGTGGTTTTCATCAGTATCCTATTTACTGTGTTTAGTTTTGGGTGTTCGGTTATAAACTCAGGTTTAGACATCATATTGAAAATGCCCCTCCATGTTTCCTTCAACATCAAATTATGTTCATTGGCCAACAAATATAGATATTTCTTGAGCTCCATAAACAGGGTACGTGTAAAGTTTTTCTTCAGATGAGACAAGAAGTGTGGCTTCTTTGAGGCCTGTTCTTCCTGTGATTTCCTGCTATATATTATATACACATCTCCCTCATTATTCGTGGGGGATAGGGGCATAGCCGGTCCGCAAATAGGGAAATATCGCGAATATCAGGCTCTGACCCACCCTCGCCTCCCTCCCGCCTTCCCCCGGCATCCCGGCCTTATCTGGTGGTCTAACGGGCTTTCGGGGGAGGAGCGATCTTCCTACGCTCCTGTCCCGTGCAGATCGCCAATAGGAAATGGCTGCTGTAAGTTCCCGTAGTCTCTCGACCACCATGTAAGGCCAGGATGCCGGGGGGAAGGCAAAAATATGGGTTTGTTTTTTTCCCCCCTCCCCCCAAAAAAATCACGATTATGTGAAATCGCGAGTGCAGAAACCACGAATGGGGAGGGGGAAGTGTAAAGTTTGCACTAATAGATATGTTTTCTGAGACCTTAAATAACTGAGGATATTTCTAGATAACAAAAAAGAAATGAATCTACACAAGCAAATAGTTCAGTGTTTTTGTTCTCTGATGCTGGATTAGGCAGTTATAGGACATATGCTCCCTGCTGAGAGGGCCTGCTCGCTTTGAATGTTTAAAAAATATGTTAGTTTGTAGTCTTCGAGTCTTCGCACTGCTACTACCAATCAAGTGTACTTTGAACTGTATACCCGTGGCTGAATTATTGACATCTTATCCTCACGACTCCTCCGTTGTGCCGTGGTTCTGTAGTCGATGAGACCTTTTTGGGCTTTCTTTTCAGTACACTGACAAATGTGCGCAGGACAACTGCGCTCCGACAAAAGCGCCCTGACAATTGTGCGCAGGGACAAGTGCGTGCAGGACAGCTCCTCAGGCCCCATCCCTTTGGAGGGGCCTAAGGAGTGTCAGCAAATCAGGGCCTTCGTGTTAGGGTACGGTTTGTATCATGATTAGGGTTCCCATAATCATGATATAAACCAGGGGTGTCCAACCTTTTGGCTTCCCTGGGCCGCATTGGCTGAAAAAAATGTTTCTGGGGCTGCAGAAACGCGCAAACGCTGCAGCAAGACAGAGAAGGGAGCCAGCAAGATGGTAAACACCCGGGGGCAGCAGAGGAAAACACTGCATTGCCCTCGACCGGGGCCGCACAAAATACTTCACAGGGCCGCATGGAGCCCTCGGGCCACAGGTTGGACACCCCTGATATAAGCCTTACCCTAACACTAGATAGCACGTGAATTTTTAAAGTGTAGTGTATGTGTGTGTGTGGGGGGGTCCCCCTCCCCCACACCCTCAAAAAAGAGGGTTACTTTGTAACCCTTCAAAAAGACAAAAAAGTATCCACCGCCACAATTGGCCTGCGTGCACTTGTCCCTGCGTGCAATTATGGGTGCTCCTTTGTCGGAGTGCAATTGTCCTGCGCTCATTTGACGGGTCACCTTCTCTTCAGTGTCATCGTGCCCAGCAGTCCGCTCACGCGGCAGTCCAACAGGTCCAGGACCTGTGCAGTAATCCTCTATCTATACCCCTTTATCCCCTTTTCCAGCAGAATTAGAAAAGGTTCAAAGAAAAGCAACCAGAATGACAAAGAAGATGGAACTCCTCTCATATGAGGAAAGGATAAAGAGGTTAGGGCTCTTCAGCTTGGAAAATAGATGGCTGAAAGATTATTTATTTCAAAGGGTGTTTAATTGCATAATTGAGGCTTGAAAATGAAAAGAAAGTAGGAAACATAAGAACATAATAGTTAAGCTCTGGAACTCATTGCCAGAGTTTGTGGTTACAGCAGGTTTGTGTAGCTGGTTTTAAAAAAGGTTGGACAAATTCCTGGAGGAAAAGTCCATAGTTTTCTATTGAGACAGATATGGGAAAAGCCACTGCTTGCCCTGGGTTTGTTGGCATGGAATGTTGCTAATATTTGGGTTACTGCAAGGTACTTGTAACCTAAATTGGCCACTATTGAAAATGAGATACTGGACTAAATGGACCATTGGCCTGACCCAGTATGGTCATGACGCCTGTGGTTCCCCTGTTCCAGTGCCTACAGCACACACTCTCATCGCACATACTTGTTTTGTACATAGGTGGTCATGCAATTTTGTATGTAAATAGGCTTTGCATGTGAAAAGTACTTTCTAAACTACTGCCTGATACAGGGAGTGGGAGATGGACCCCCTAGTAGGAAGTAGAGGTCTGCACGGGAACGGGGTCCCGCAGGAATTCCCCCTAACCCACGGGACTCCCATGGGGACCCCCCTCTGGTCCATGGGACTCCCACGGGGACCTCCCTCTGGCTAACGGGACTCCCAAGGGGATGGAAGGCTTTGAAAGCAGGGTTCATCCATATGATATAATGGACACATCAGCCTTAGTAAAAGAGGGGGTTTATAAGTTAATTACCTGAACAGAAAACAAAAAAAGGGTTCCACCAAAGAGAATGCACAAGGAAAACAGCAGTGCAAACGCAAAAGAAACTGTGGAATTGATGATCCTGTCAGAAGTAATTGCTGCTTTTTATGGGGACGAGCGGAGATGGAGGTAATTCCTTGCGGGGATGGGTGGGACGGAGAGTATCCTGACGGGGACGGGTGGGGACGGAGAGGATCCTGGCGGGGACGGAGAGGATCCTGGCGGGGACGGGTGGGGATGGGTGGGATTTCTGTCCCCGCGCAACTCTCTAGTAGGAAGTAGATGGGATGGAGTGAGAAAAGAGGCTGTGCAGGGGTGGAATATTGATTCCAAGAGAGTCCAAGGTCTCACGAGTGTTCGGCTGCATAGTTAACACCCGTACAAGCGCAAGCAATCTGCAAAATGCATGGAAACAATTCACATAAATAATTAAACTGAAACAGGATCACACGTCTGCTAGAGCAAGCTGGCAAAGGCTCTGATGCCAGGCTATGCATTCCTTTTAGGGACAGCAGCCGATGAATGGTTTTGCTGGGTGTAGATAATATTGGAGCAGCATTCAGCTTAATAATATGCAGAAGAACTCCTTTTTGCCCAAATACTATTTAATTTCTTTTTATGTCTTTCAGCCATGTATATGCTTGCTGTCTAGTCACTGAATGCCTAATTGCAATAATTCCAGCATAATGACTATACTTTCACATCACAGCAAAGTTTAAGCAAACCCTTCCTCAGTATAGTTTAATCAAGCTCTGCACGGACACACCTTAAAAATAGTGATGTCAGTACAGTGTTCCCCCAGTCATTCGTGGTTCGCTGTTCGCGGTCCCGGTCATTCACGGATTTTCCAACCGCGAATGACCGGGCAGGCGAGGACTGCCGCAGCGGCAGGAGAGAGCAGCTGGAGCGCCGCCTCTTCCTGCACTAAAGTCGGGCCTCACCAATCAGGAGCTGCGTGTCAAAGCAGCTTATGATTGGTGAGGCCTGACTTTAGTGCAGGAAGAGGCGGGCGGAGCATACCACGAGTGATTTCCTTCACTCGCCGGCGCTCCGGCTGCTCTCTCCTGCTTCTCTAGGTGCCCTCTCCTTTCTCCCCCACTAAAAACTGTATTCGCAGTCTTTCAGCATTCGCGGGGGTTCCTGGAACGGAACCCCCACAAATATCGGGGGAGTACTGTATTTAGAAAGTGATAACTTCATTAGAAAATTCAGCAGAGCTTATCCAGATTAGCTTTTTTCTAAATATAACTTATCCGCCTAACATTATTCAGGTAAATGGAACTTATCTGGATAATCTTTCTCCTGATTATAAATTATCCATCTAATGTTATCTGGATATGCTGAATTTATCTGGATAAGCTTTCTGCTGAATATGTTATGCACCTAATAATATTTATTTATTTATATCATTTATAGATTAAGTGGTTTGCATTCAGGTACTGAAGCATTTTTCCCTATCTGTCCCAGTGGGCTCACATGCTATCTAATGCATCTAGAGCAGAATTTATCTGGATAAACTTTCTATCGAATATAACTTAGCTACCAAAAATTATCTGGATAAGCAGAACTCAAATCTGGATAATCTTTCTGCTGAATATAAAACATGCACAAAAGTAATCTGGATGAGTGGAACTTACCTGGATTAGCTTTCTGTCAAATATAGCTTATCTACCCTAACGTTATCTGGATAACTCCAGGCCTGCTACTTTTTCAGCCTGGCGCTCCTAGGTAGCTTTACCAGGCCTCACTACCCGGACAAAATAAAACTGCAATCCTGAATGCTCCCAGATCGTCGCATTTTACCCAGGAAAATTTTGGATATACAATTTATATATAATTTGGATATATAATTTAGTTTAGCAGCAGGTGGGAGTGTTCAAATTCTGGGTTTTGTCCAGTGAGTTCCAAAGGTTATCTGGATGAACTCTTTAAATACTGACCACTTTCTGAAGCCCTCCTTGCCACACCATGCATTCATTAAACACCTTTCTTCTCAGTCACAGATCATTGAGAAGGTAGCTGAAGAAAGCTAAAGAAGTCTCAGATTATCTGCAACAATTGTTTTTTTTTAAATCTGTGTTTCTTAGAACCATGATATAGAGATATTTAATGCTCCAACAACTGTCCCTCCTTATACTTCAGCCCGGTAACGCCTCTTCCCCATTACAATCTCACACATTATTCAACTGCTCTTCTGCTCGTCTCATTAAGTCACACAGGGGCAAATTATGGAACGATCTGGAACTACTCAAATCCAAGAATTCCAATGGTTAGGTCACTGAACCTTCTCAGTAAACAGGATGATTTAGGGCTCCTTTTACTAAGGTGCGCTAGCGTTTTTAGCCTGTGCTAGCCGAAAAATTACCGCCTGCTTAAAAGGAGGCAGTAGTGGCTAAAACCACTAGCTTGCCTTTGTAAAAGGAGCCCTTAGTCTGGAGTCCCAAAATCTTTCAAGGAAATGGTTGCATATGAGACTGCAAATCACAGAGAGGGTTGAGTATGGGGAATGTCTCCTCAGAGTTCACTGAGCTAGGCAGTGTGAAAGTGTCTGGTCCTTTCAATGATTTGAAATGCTGGAAAAAGATGATAGGGAACAGAGAAGTTTGGCAGATAGTCCGAGTGTCTGAAATAATACGATTTTTAGGACATTGGCAATGCTGCCAGGAAAACTGCTCCCCGTCTTTCCCTTCATCTGGCCTCTATATAAGGTAGAGAATTACACGGAGGACAAAATTTGTCCCCCATCCCTGAGGGCTCTGTCTCCATCCCCACCAGCTCCATCTCGGTCCCCACCCCTCCCCGTGAGCTCTGTCCTAAGTTTTCCAAATTTTATTTAGAATTTGATTAATCGCTTAATCATACTTCAAAGCGATTTTCATTATTAAATCTATAATTTTCAGGGGAAACAAGCACAAACAATACTCAACGAACATGACATTCATTACAAAAAGGGGAAAAAAGGGTAAGAAATACAATAATTGATAGAATAGAAACAAATAAGAGGGTTAAACATCAGGAGGGGATAAATAAAAATAGCAGAGTATAAAATTCAAAGGAGCAGACCAAATCTAAAAAAACAAATCAGTCAAAGGCATCTTTAAAAAGAAAGCACTTTAACTTGCTCTTAAATCTGTTTATAAGACGTTCTTCTCTTAGATAAATGGGCAGGGAATTCCAAGTTTGTGGTGCTGTGACAGAAAACATATACTGTTGAAGTGTGGTAATGATTTTAAGAGAGGGAATTGTCAATAGGTGTTGATCTGAGCGTTTTGGCAGAGGCACCCCTCCAGACACAGCCCTAAGCCTGGGGCCTTTCAAAACCTGGACAAACTACCGACAAATATCTTCCTACTTTGGGCCAATAACGCTTCATGACATCCATTCCTCCAGAACACCTGGCCTTGATCATACATGCAAAACACAGATAAACCATATGCAAATACAGGACCACAAACTAAAAGTCCTAATATACACAAATGAAACCCTAAAATGCCAGACTCTGTTTGCAGTACAACGCCAGAGAAATAGAAATATATTTCTTTCTTAACAGTGCAAAATATAGACAGCAGATGTAAACTCTGAAAACTAATACATTTCAGTCACTAAATTGAAAATAAAATCACTTTTCCTACCTTTGTTGTCTGGTGATTTTATTTTTCTACTCATCTTTTCCCAGGCTCTGGTTGCACTTCCTTCTGTCTGCTCTAAACCCTGTTTCCAGGGCCACCTTATCCATTTGCTGCTTTCTCTCCTTCACTTTTCCAGAGAAAGGAAAATGGTAAAACCAGAGGACATAATTTGAGGTTGAGGGGTGGTAGATTCAGGGGCAATGTTAGGAAATTCTACTTTACGGAGAGGGTGGTGGATGCCTGGAATGCGCTCCCGAGAGAGGTGGTGGAGAGTAAAACTGTGACTGAGTTCAAAGAAGCGTGGGATGAACACAGAAGATTTAGAATCAGAAAATAATATTAAAGATTGAACTAGGCCAGTTAATGGGCAGACTTGTATGGTCTGTGTCTGTGCATGGCCGTTTGGAGGAGGATGGGCAGGGGAGGGCTTCAATGGCTGGGAGGGTGTAGATGGGCTGGAGTAAGTCTTAACAGAGATTTCGGCAGTTGGAACCCAAGCACAGTACCGGGTAAAGCTTTGGATTCTCGCCCAGAAATAGCTAAGAAGAAAAAAAAAAAAAATTTAAATTGAATCAGGTTGGGCAGACTGGATGGACCATTCGGGTCTTTATCTGCCGTCATCTACTATGTTACTATGTTACTTACTGCCCTACATCCATCTTTGGCATTAACATTTTTCAACTTTCTTCCATTTTTCTGCTTCCTCCTCAAATCTATCTACTTTTCCATGTCTTCTCTTCCCATCTATCCATATGCACTATCATCTCCCTCTCTCTGCCCTTCCCCACTATTCATGAGTGCCATTTCCTACCTCTTTCTTCTCTCCTATTCCCAACTATCCATAAACAGCATTTCTTCAATTTTCTTCTTTTCCCCACTCTTCCCATCCCTATGCAATATCTTCTCCCTCAATCTCACTCTCCCCATCTCCTTCCCCAGCAATCCCTGTGCCCCATGTCCACCCTATCTCTCCTCTTCCCCTCCATCCCTTTGTACCATCTTCTACCTCTCTTTTCCTCTCCTATGTCCTGACATCTGGCTTCCCCCTTTCACCCTCCTATGGTCTGGGATCTTTATCCTCTCCTTCCCACAGTCTGGAATCTCTCTCTCCTCCCCCTTTTTTGGTCTGGCATCTCTGTCTTTCCCTTCCCCTCCCCCTGCCTTAGTCTGGAACCTCTCTCTCCTCCTTCCTTTCCCTGGTCTGACATCTCTCTCTTCTTCCCTCCCAACTTCCCCCATCCAGTGGTCTTAACATCTCTCTCCTTCCCTTCCATGGTCTTGCATCTGTATCTGCTCCTTCCCTTTCTTCCCCTGGAGGTCTGGCATCTTTCCTTCCCTTTCATCCCCATTCCCACAGTCTAGCATCTCTTACCCTCCCCTTGCTATTCCTCCCCACCTCCACCCCGCATCGTGGAATCCGGTGCATGCTCTCTGTTCTTCTTGGCGGCACTTCTCTAACTGTTTGGGCTGCAGGTAACGTGAGGTAAACATGCTGTCTCTGGCGACCCAGAAACTTTCCCTTTGCTACTGCTTCCTGCCTATGCGGGGACAGGAAGCAGTAGTGGAGGAAAAGCTTCCAGGTCACCGAAGGCAGTATGTTTTCTTTACTCACGCTGCGTACAGCCAAAAAGATAGAGTAGCACCACTGGGAAAACAATGAGCAAGCGCCGGATCTCACGGGATGGGAGTGGGGGAGTAGGCGGCAGGGGACTCTGGATAGGTTCATGGACTTTGCAGTGAAGATGGGGGGATCAGGGGACTTTGGATAGGTGTGTGGGTCTTGCAATGACTGCTGTAAGGTTTCCAGTTGTCCGCTTCCTCTGGACACAAATAGCAAAATAGAAAAGTCACCAAGACTCCCTATATAGTCCTAAAAAAGAGGATATGTCCGGGGAAACCCAACTCTCTGCTAACATACAATGAGATCTGAAAACCATTACTTCATCATGGAGCCCATAAGTTCATCCATGTCCAAGGTCCTGCATGTAAGCTTTCAGCTCCTCCAAAGAAGCCACCATTTTCAATCCCTCCTTCAGGAAAACCTTCACCTTAGCAGGGTATTGGACCATGAATTGTAGGCCTTTGTTTCAAAGCTCAGCACAGTCAGGTGTGAGGGCTCTGCGGCTCACCGTCACCACAGCGGAGAAACTGTGGAACAGACGGAGCTGGATGCCATTGCATTCCAAAACTTTGGGGCGACTTTGGTGTGGTGGTGATGCAAAGTGGCAGGGAGGGTGGGAAGGGGCAGGGGGAGTGGAGAGAGGAGGACAGATGCTAGCGCCCCCCCCCCCCCACCAAGACAGCACCCGGGGAGGACTGCCACCCACTCCCTCTTACTACACCACTGATTCTCAAGCAGATTAGCAGTCTCATATACAATCTACAGATCTTCTGCTGTTCGAGTTCCCCACTCAAATCCTCTTCCCAGTCTTTCATAAAAAGCTTCCATGACATGTTTTAAGCCTTTCATTCTAAATATGATGTCAAAACCCAAGAGACTATTTCATTAAAATTGATTAATATGTTCAATTAAAATATCAGATGATGGGAGAGGAAAGTGATTTAGAACAGAGATACAAGACCACAGGAGATAGGATTTTTTAGTCTTTAGGATCTAACATGTGATCTTGATTTAGCAAATTTAATAAGAAATTGCATTATGCATAGTATTATAACATGAGAGTCAGAAAATTGTATAATATAAAGGTAGACATTACAAATTCCTATCTATCAATGCACTGGAATGTGTGTGAACTCGTACAGTTGAGGAGAAATGTTTTTCTATAGCTTCTTCATAAATTCTTGATTACTTTTTAATCTTAATAAAGAGCTTGAAAGCTCTTACATGCACTTTGGAATAAATCTCACAGAAGAAGCAGCTAAATAAAATATAGGAAAACCCCTGGGTAGTTGTGAATAGGTGATCATGGCACTAGATTTCAGCCTTACTTGAGCCATACTGGGTCAGACCAATGGTCCATCTGGCCCAGCATCCTTGTTCCACAGTAGCCAAATCATATCACAAATATGGAAAAAAACCCCAAATAGTATCAATATTCCATGCTACCAATTCCAGGGCAAGTAGTAACTTCTCTCATGTCTGTATCAATAGCAGACTATGGACTTTTCTTCCAGGAACTTGTCCAAATCATTTTTAAAAACAGCTATGTTAATCACTCTAACCACATCTTCTGGTAATGTGTTCCAGAGCTTAATTACAGTATTCTTTTTGTTGCTGGGAGTGATTTAGGGTGGGTAGGTGGGTTTCGGAGGGGGGGGGGAGTAGAGTGTGTATGTTGTGGGAACAGTGTGCATGGTATCTATGGTTGACTGTGTTGTGGACTGTAATGTTTTGATGTATGGGTGAGGGAGGATAGGCAGAGGGGGCTTTGAGTCTGGGCTTGGCCCCTCTATAACAATGTCCACATCTGGGGGCTCGGCTAGGAGACTCTAAGGGGTACTGATGTTTCTGGGAACTTGGTTCTTTGTATCCTACTATTTGATGACTATGGCTAACATTTCTTTTCTCACTTTGAATGTTTCTGGGCTTCATTCCCTGGTTAAGAGAACTAAATTAAAAGTGGATATCGTCTTCCTCCATGACCACTGGGGAGCACAGTAAACTGAAAAGGGACTGAGTGGGGGAGGTTCTGGCATATTCTTACAGTGCATATCAGAGGGAGTAGCTATACTCCTACATAAAGGGTTATCTTGGATGCTACACTGGATTATACAGAACCCACAATGATGCTATGTGGTGGCACTGGGTAAACTGCAGGGATGCTCTGTTGCCTGTATGTTCCCAATGTGTATTCCCACAAATCCTTCTTGGAAGTAATGGCTAAACTCAACACTTTTATGGGTTATCAGTTGGTGGGATTTTAATTGCCCTAGTGTCCCCAATATAGATTATAAGCCTCTGAGACGGGCACACCGGGACAATGCCATATGGGGGGGGGGGGGGGGGCAAATCTTCTAATGCGGAAGCTGGCTTTGGTGGATGCCTGGTGTATTTATCATCCAGATGACATAGATTTCACCTATTACTCCAGAGTTCATCAGAGTTTTTCCAGAATTGATAACCTCCTTATTCCTGAACGACTAGTGAATTCGGTGGTATGTTCTCACATAATTGATGTGGTATTCATTGATCATTCTGCAGTGAGGGTCTCACTAGCATTGCAGAGGGATTCACTGGACTGAGTGTGGAAGCTCAATCCTTCTCTGTATTTGGATGACGAATTTCGGGCCTTTATGATATGAGTATGGGAGGAATACCAACTTCACAATGATGCGGGGGAGGTACCAGCCCTCACTTACTGGGAGGCTGCTAAGACGGTCCTGCGGGGACACATTTTGTTTTATACGATTAGGAAAAGGAAACAAGAATTAGCATTGTTGGTGGATCTGACTAAGTAGTTGGCGGCCTTATGGAGTAGGCATGTAGATACAGGGACTCCCAAGTTCACTGAGGAATATTTGCAAGTTAGAAAACAGATTGATCTCAAGAGTATTGACTCATATAAATGTGTATAAATATAAGTTACACTGTTGGGGTAACAAGGCTGGAAGACTACTTGCTAACTTGGTCAGACCGACCAGAAAGATAGCTTGTATCACATCCATTAGAGGGACCGGGTCTCATAGGTACACCTATGATCAGGGCATTCAAGAACAGTTTGTTCAATTCTATAAGGCGTCTGATTTAAGTGGTTAATGAGCGATTTAAGGGTCTTAACAAGCGTTAATTGGAACTTAGACTGCCTTCACTGACTGCTTTTTCTTTGAAGTCCCTGAAGAAGCCGTTTTCTTTTTATCTAACGGCTGTGGTGAAGGAGTGGTGCCTGCCCCCCGGTGGAACTTTTTGTGAGCCCTGAGAGGGAGGAGGTGTAAAGGACGCGAGTGGCCTTGGCGAGCTCGCTATCTGAGTTGGTGCTAATGACCATAACCTTACTCCAGGAATATGCCATAACAAATGAGGTGGGACCTCACCCTGAGCACAAAAGTTACCAAGAATTGGGACTACTGATGACTGAACTAACTGTGCAGATTGGTCGCTGAGCTGTTTCTTAGCCACCCACCAGATTTTCCGCACATCAGCAAGGGGGTTGGGATCCATGCTACCCTGTAGCGCTAATGGCCAGATACCCTACCACAATACTATATCTTTGACCTGGACCTAAAAATATATTTACCAGTATTTTATATCCAGAACAAAAACTTTAAAGCCTATTATAATAGTCAGTCAGAGTCAGGCAGTAGAAAAATAGAGGAGGGGGAGAAATGATAAGTAGTACCATAGTAGCAGAAGTCAAAGGGTTAATGTATTGAGTCCCCAACCCTGGTTATTCTACACACTTCTAAAACCAAACTACGAGATCCTACTCAATAAGTGCTGGCTTCTCTGCAGTGATTTCCAATTTACCAAATGACATAAGAACATAAGAAGTGCCATCCCCGGAACAGACCCTAGGTCCATCAAGTCCGGCGATCTGCACATGCGTAGGCCCCGCCTTGTGTACCCTGGCATAGTTTTAGTCCCCATATCACTCTAAGCTTCTCATAAGGAGAAGTGCATCTAGCTTACCTGTACCCATGTCACTTTATGCCTCTCATAAGGAGATGTACATTTAAGTTAGATGATCTAACTCACAGTTCTTCAACCGCCGGTCCGCGGACTGGTACCGGTCCACAGAAAATTCCTGCCGGTCTGCGCAGGGCCGGCGAGATGGACGCCGTTAAATTTCCTGCCCCGGTGGTATTCCCGGAAATCTTCTGTTCCTTCCAGCCTCGGGCGATCAAGACAGGCTGCCAACGTCGGGCATTCCCTCTGTGAGTCTCGCCTATGCAGAAACATGAAGTTGAAACAAAATAGGCGGGACTCAGAGAGGGAATGCCCGACGTCGGCAGCCTGTCTTGATCGCTGCCCCTGCAGAGTCGCCGAAGAGGGCCCCGGGGAAGGTGCAGGTAGAAGGGAGATGGACAGCGTGCGCGGGGGGAGGGGGGTCAGCGTGTGGATTGGAGCCATCAGCAGCGTCTGTGCTGAGAGTCTGCCCACGTGCAGGATGCGGCGGGTAGGATGCCTCCGGCTCATCTTGGGTGGCAGGGCCTGCGGTGCAAAGCTGTTTTTGCCGGCTTGGGGGGGTCGCGAATGTGCAGGGCACAGCAGGAGTAAGATCATGGGGAGCCTTCAACAGTGGCTGTCTCCTCTCCTAGCAACTCTGTACTTACCAGGGCAGTGATTCACTTTGACAACTTCCCCTTTCCTTAGAGGCGGCAACGGACCCAAGGCTGCCTAAGGAAATCACTGCTGCAGGCAAGTACTGAGAGCTGCTGGAAGGAGAGGAAGCCACTGTTGGAGGCTGGGAAGCTGCTGGATAAAGGGAGAGCTGCTACTGCACCTGGAGTGAGGTAGAAAGAAAGATGCTGCTGGGAGGGGAAGAGGGAAAGGGATGGGAAGAGAGCTACTGTTGGATAGGGGGAAGGAGGGAAGGGAGAAGGAAAAAAGGAAGGAAACAGCTGGCAGGAAGATTAGAGGAGGGAAAGGGGAGAAACAGGAATGAGAAAGTAGAGAGAGATTGATGCTGGAAAGGGGGTCAGCAGAGAAATGAGAGAGGGATAAAGATGCTAGATCTGGTGTAGGAGAGATAAAAATGAAGAAAGCAGTAAAGCTGGAATGAATGATGTAAAAAGGAGAGAGGAGGCACAGGCTGGATGGAGAGGGGCATAGAAAGAAGTCAGATACATATGGAAGGGGGAGAGGCCAGACAGTGAATGGAACAGGCAGACGCTGGAAGGAAGAGTGGAAAGAAGATGAAAGCAGAGACCACAAAAGGTAGAAAAAATCATTTTATTTCTATTTTGTCATTACAATATATCAGATTTAAAATATATATCCTGCTAGAGACATAACTGGGGACTGCAAAGCCTAACACTATTCCTATCATGTGTGACTGCAGTATTTTGTTAGCATGATATTTCTGTGTAGCATTCTGTAATAATTTGGCTTGTTCAGTTTTCTTGATAGTAGAGGGGATATATGTGAAGGGGAGGGGAGACAGGGGTTTTGTTGGTCCTTGCTCTGAATATTTATATTTATAAAATGACAATTGTACAGAATATTGTTTCTTTTTATACTTTAATAAAATACGTTCAATATAAAATCATAACTGAGGCTTGTGCAGATGGGATCAGATGGTTTGTGGGGACCGAGCTTGCGGAGATGGGGCGAAAATGTGTTTTTTTATTTCGGTCTTAGTAGTTTGCCTGTCCACAAAATAATTCTTTTATTTCTGCCGGTCCACGGGTATAAAAGGATTGAAGAACACTGATCTAACTTATCCTTAAATCCTAGAACGGTGGATTCCGCAATTACCTCTTCAGGGAGAGCATTCCAGGTGTCCACCACTCGTTGCGTGAAGCAGAACTTCCTAATATTTGCTCTGAGCTTGTCCCCCCTTAGCTTCAGTCCATGTCCTCTTGTCTGTGTCACATTGGACATTGTAAATAATGTTTTTTCCTGCTCTATTTTGTCGATTCCTTTCAGTATTTTGAGGGTCTCGATCATATCCCCTCGCAGTCTCCTCTTCTCAAGGGAGAACAAATCCCAGTCTCTTAAGTCGTTCCACGTATTCCAAGTTCTCCATGCCCTCTATTGAGTACTTTTAAATTAGTTAATAAGTTTGCACCTATACAAATGTGAACTCGTATTTTACACTAGAACCTAACAACTCGAGCTTTACAATTTTCACAGTTAAAGCTATTTCAAATTCCATGTCAGGCTTATTTTGAATACTCAGTGATCCTTTCCTTAGGTGGGCTCAAGACTACAGAAAGCTTTGTCACTAGAACTTTAAATTATCAGGGAGCACTTTCCTTTTTTCACATTTTATAAAGCCTGGCAGTTAGAACAAGCTTTTAATAGTGGGTATTGTGTACATTGTAACTATAAATTATGTTGTAATTCTCTGTTTCATGTTCCTATTTGTAAACTGCTTTGTATCCATTTTTGTAGATAAAGCAATTATAAGCCTGTAAATAAACAAAGGTCCACCAACTCTATCAGCTGCCCCTATTGTCACTACCAAAGGAAACATCACGCTTACCACACCGAATGCCTGGGCTAACACACCGTCACTGCTGATTTTGGACAACGTTGCTAAGTCATGCAGTGCTGTATAAAGAAACAGTATTAATGTAAATTTCAACATAAATTTAATTGGTAACCAGCGCAGTGAGCACATGGGGCTTAATGTAATGACAATGCTGGCAGCCATCAGGAGAGAAGATGCCATGTTTGTCACAAGTTACCGAGCCTTCAAGAGGAGAATGGCAATCCATGATATGGTGACGGGTCCTGCCTTAGCAGGACCACTGCCTGTAATACAGTATGGAAATCTAATAGATCCAAGATTTGAATCTATGCAGCAAATATCTACTATAATGAAACGCTAAGCGCGCATGCGCACTCTTACCTGCGTGCTCCCTGATCCCTGATCTGTATGTCTGTGGCAGGTAAGAGTACATGCGCGCATAGGGTTCTATTCTAACGACCGGCGGCAGGTAACACGCCGCGATTCCCCCCCCCCAGCGCCGACCCTACCCGGCACACCAGAAACCCCCGTTGACCCTCCTAGCTGAACCTTCCACCACGAGACGAACACAAACCTCCCAGCTACTGGGCGGATTTTCTCTGCCGCGTCCCTGATAACAGCATCAGAGATGCGGCAGAGGAAATTAGGGCAGTAGAAGACCACGAAGCAGCATGTTTACGGTGCCTTGGATACTGCTGGAGCTGGGAGGTTTGTCGGCCGTCTAGACTTGGGAGGGGCGACAGGGGTTTCAGGGGGTTAAATGGAAACATGCTGCTCAGGGGGATGGGAGGCAGGCAGGCTGGCTGGCATGGGGGTGGGGATGGGACAAAGTCTGGAAGATAATGATGGGGACATGGAAGGAGGCACTGGGGGCACTAAGGACACGGGAAGGAGGCACTGGGGACACTAAGGACACGGGAAGGAGGCACTGGGGGCACTAAGGACACAGGAAGGAGGCACTGGGGACACTAAGGACACAGGAAGGAGGCACTAGGGGCACTAAGGACACGAGAAGGAGGCACTGGGGGCACTAAGGACATAGGAAGGAGGCACTGGGGGGCACTAAGGACACAGGAAGGAGGCACTGGGGCACTAATGACACGGGAAGAAGGCACTGGGGACACTAAGGACACAGGAAGGAGGCACTGGGGGCACTAAGGACACGGGAAGGAGGCACTTGGGGCACTAAGGACACAGGAAGGAGGCACTGGGGGCACTAAGGACACGGGAAGGAGGCACTGGGGCACTAAGGACACAGGAAGGAGGCACTGGGGGCAGTAAGGACACAGGAAGGAGGCACTGGGGGCACTAAGGACACGGGAAGGAGGCACTGCGGGCACTAAGGACATAGGAAGGAGGCACTGGGGGCACTAAGGACACGGGAAGGAGGCACTGGGGGCACTAAGGACATAGGAAGGAGGCCCTGGGGGCACTAAGGACATGGGAAGGAGGCACTGGGGGCACTAAGGACATAAGAAGGAGGCACTGGGGCATTAAGGACATAGGGAGAGACACAGACAGAAATAATGACAGACAGACAGGCAGCGTCCAAGGAGAGAGAGACAAAGAAAAAAAAAACCAGACAGACAGACATCTACTCTAGCACCTGTTAATGTAACGGGCTTAAACACTAGTAATTTATAAATTTGTATCTTAACCACAGACAATACGTGGCTTCATACTCAGTCTGCTCACATTGTTTGGCTTCTCCCAGGAGCAAGAATGCAGATTTTCAGCAAAATCAGGTCAATGGCTTTCAAGAGAGCTGTCTGTGAGTTGTACAGTTTGCACAGCCTTCCCCGGCAGTAACCCAGCTTCACCCTTACACCATGTTTTGATATGAAGCTATACCCAGAGATAAGCAGGAACTTTCTCTAGGTCTACCTTAAAAACAGTTTATGGACTTTTCCTCCAGAAACATGTTCACCAACTGCTTTTACTGCATTTCCCAGCAAAGAATTCCAGAAATTTCAAGTTTCATAAAAATGTGATATACTACCTTATCATTTATTTCAAGGTGGTTTTACATTTTAAAATTGGGTAAAAACAAATAATAATTACCGGTATACATAAATTTAACAAAATAAACATACACGATTAGACAAACAGGTACGAGTGGAAAAAAGGGGAGAACCACAATAGACCCCAGAAGAAAGTTATTATTAACTGAAACATGGACCGTGTTGGCTCCATACCACACTCATTGCTGTGTTTCATATGGATTAACCTATTGATTTGCATAATTTCATTTGTGAAGACTTTTATTAAACCTTTACATTAAGAGCATTGGTGCCACGACTTTGCTTTTTGTTTGTTTTTTCCTATCTAATATGAACCAAGAAGCTACAGAGAAAGACAAACAAATCAATCATTTAGCAAACATCTCTGAGGCAGACCTGGGATTGAATCTTTACTGATAATTAATGCCTCAGATCTCTCTAAATTAAGAGCCAGTTTATTTGGCTTCAGTCGAGAAGTGGTAGCCCTAAACGTTGGACAGTTACACCATTGACTGCCTAATTCAGAGTTCAAACAGGATATAAGATCATTATAACATCATCCTATAGATCAGTGATTCCCAACCCTGTCCTGGAGGAACACCAGGCCAATCGGGTTTTCAGGCTAGCCCTAATGAATATGCATGAGAGAGATTTGCATATGATGGAAGTGATAGGCATGCAAATTTGCTTCATGCATATTCATTAGGGCTAGCCTGAAAACCCAATTGGCCTGGTGTTCCTCCAGGACAGGGTTGGGAATCACTGCTATAGATGACCCAATCCCTCACAATGTCTGCAGGAAAGGAATATCGCATATGAGCAAGATGTTTAATTTTTTATCTTCTTTCATTCTTTCTATTTTCTATCTCTTTGATTTTTGATCTTGGAAATGTATTATATGTTGTTATTACATATTTTTAGTTTATCAGGTACTTTAGCTAGATTGTGAGCCTTCGGGACAGATAGGGTCGCTTTTCTCAAGTACCTAATTTCATTTTAGTTTGATACATTGTAAACCACTTAAGTCAGTAAAATGCAGCAGCGGTAGATCAAATCTTAAATAAACAAACATCTCTCGCCACAAGACAGACTGAAAAAAGAGCTACTGCCATGAAATAACTGTATGCTCATGCTTCATTTATTCTGGAAGATTGTTCATATGGCAACTTAAAATCCTCAACAGTGATGAAGCCAAACAAATCTGACTATGCCAAAAACATATCACCACATTTAACAAGTCAAACATAACTTAATATCAACATGGTTTGCATTTTCTCTCTTGTCCCAGAATCATCACACTAGTATGCTGGTGTACTTTATGGGCTCCTTTTATCAAGCCATGCTAGTGATTTAACGTGCGTAATACCACACGCAAAACCGCCAGCCGCGCTAGCCGCTAATGCTTCCCTTGAGCAGGCGTTAGTTTTTAGGCGTGATGAAACGTCACGCGCGTTAACCCCGCTACCGCAGCTTGATAAAAGGAGCCCTAAGTATCATTCATTCCTTTAAGATGTATTCTTTGAAACTGATATTGTTTAAACCTGATATTTGCCGTTTTCATTTCTATTCTTCTCATATTATTAATCCTTATATTAGCTGTATTTATTTTTTAATGCTCAATAAAAATGATTAAAGATTAAGATGTATTCTTGGAAAGATTCCTCCAGCTCCACTGGACCTATGGCCTCGAATATTGCTACTGTACCAGGAGCTGTCATGCACAATTACTTAGGATTACTGCATCCCCTTCCCCCACGCTTTTTACTATGATGCATTCATAAGAACATAAGAAGCGCCGTCTCCGGATCAGACCTTCGGTCCATCAAGTCCGGCGATCAACACACGCGGAGGCCCTGCCAGCTGTACACCTGGTGTAATTTTAGTCACCCATATCCCTCTATGCCTCTCATAAGGAGATGTGCATCTAGTTTGCTTTTGAATCCTAGGACGGTCGATTCCGCAATAACCGCCTCTGGGAGAGCATTCCAGGTGTCAACTACCCTCTGCGTGAAGCAGAATTTCCTGATATTTGTCCTGAACTTGTCCCCCCTTAGCTTCATTCCGTGTCCTCTTGTCCGTGTCAAATTGGACAATGTAAATAATTTTTTTCTGCTCTATTTTGTCGATTCCTTTCAGTATTTTGAAGGTCTCGATCATATCCCCTCGCAGTCTCCTTTTCTCAAGGGAGAACAATACCAGTCTCTTAAGTCGTTCCTCGTATTCCAGTTTCTCCATACCCTTTACATTCATTACATTAGCTATTCTTTTGCCAAAACCATGCACTATGGAAGCAATTCTGCAAAGTGGCGCCTAATTTAGGGCCCTAGAAAGAGGCATGCTTAGCACTAATTCTTTAATGACTTTGGGTTGGAAATCCACTTTGGTGCACCTAATGGTAGACACAGTCATTTATGCTAAGTTAATGATAAATATAAGAGGGCATGCCTAAGGTGCCTTTCAATGCATGCAACTGATAGTGTTCTATAAGTTATGCATTTCACTAGGCAAAATGCCCACAACACGGTCATGCTCCTCCCACATTACTGCCTCCTTGCAAAAAGAACAATGCGAGTTAAGGGCGCAACTTATAGAACAGCACCTAGCACTTATGCACGCAAATTCCAATTTGTGAAGCCATTTATATGCATAATTGCATCTATTCTATGAAATAATGTGTGCATTTGGGCCCTGATTCTATAAACAGCATCTAAGTCCTAGGTGCCATTCAGCGTGGTTATCCATCAACCACTAGGCGCCATTTATAGAATACTTAGGACTCCTTTTACTAGGGTGCGCTAGCGTTTTTAGTGCACGCAGGATATTACAACGTGGTACACAGCGCGCTATACCGCGCGTTACGTGGCTAGAACTAACGCCAGCTCAATGCTGGTGTTAAGGTCTAGCGTGCAGGGCAATTCAGCGTGCCCTATTCTGCGCATTATTGCCCTAACGCAGCTTAGTAAAAGAAGCCCTTAGTCGCCAGTAGGCATTGAATCCTTGGCGCACTGCCATTTAGGCTAGGGTTTTCTTCGCCTAAATGAGTGCATCCATATCAATGCACACCCACACTTCACGCTGAACCCAGTGGCATACCAAAAAAGGTAGACCATAGAGGGGGAGAGATGGAAGGAGAGGAGAGGAGAGAGATGTTAGGACATTGTGGGGAGAGAAGAGAAGGAGACAGATACCAGAGCATGGGGTGGGATGGGGTAGAAGAAAGGAAGGGTGGAGACAGAAAGAAGAGAGAAAAATGGAAAAGGTGTGAAGCTGAAATGAATCATGCATAAAGGAGAGAAGGGTCACAGGCTGAAAAGAAGAGGGAGAAGTAGAAAGAAGGAAGATGCCATATGGAAGGGGGGGGAGAGGGCAGACACTGGATGGAAGGGGCAGAGAAAGAAGGCAGAGAGTGGATGGAAGGAGCAGAGAAAGAGGGTGAACAGTGGATGGAAGGAGAAGAGGAAGAGGGCAGAAGCTGCATGGAAAGAAGAGAGTGACGAGAAGATGAGGTGGAAACCAGAGATGACAAAAGGTAGAAATAAGATTTTTTTTTGGTTGTTGCTTTAGAAAAAAGTACTATTGTAGCTGTATTGATAAACATTTATTAATAGAAAATGGATATAAGGTAATTTTTTTATTGGACTAATTTTAATAGACTTTTCACTAACTTTTGGAGCCCAAAAAAACCTTCCTCAGGTCAGGACAGGATGCCATAACAGCAGTATACTGTACTGAGCTAAAGAAGGAGGTTTTAGCCTCCGAAAGCTAATTGAAAAATGTATTAGTCCAATAAAATGGTATTTTCTTATTTTCCATTTTTTGTTTTATTTCTGTTTGTTAATTTATAAAATAGTGGTTGTTATTTGTCAGCTTTTTAAAATTTATATCTGCTTTCTTTACATTTTGCACAGTATTAGGGGGCACATGTCACTGTTTCTGTGGTGTTGCATTGTATGCAGAGTCTGGCTTCTTGGTGGTTCAGTTTAACTTTTGCTTGCATATTTATATTTTTAGTTTGTGATTACTCATTCCGTACAGGGTGAGGGTGTATCTGTGTTCTGTGAGTATGAAAAAGAGATTGTTTTCTGTTAGCATTGACTGTACAGGATCGATCTGTACTAATCTGACTTGTTTAGTAATAGGTGCATTGATGTTCTAGTGCTCATTGTAGTGTTTAAAATGCTGCCTTTTCCTAGATGTGCCCTTGTTGTGTAACTCTTGGATTATTACTAAAAATAATTTTTTTTATATAGAGGAGGGGGTGCTAAAAATCATTGGCCCCTACATATCAAATATACTAGGTATGCCACTGCCCAAATCCACCCCTAATCAAGTCTACTTGCTGGTAGATGCTGGTAGGCACCTCGGTGTAGACTCCTACCTCAAAATAGTATGTGCCTACCATCAAATTCATTTTTAAATTGTTTTTTAATGGCACTTTCAATTATCAGTGCTGATTAAGCCAATTAAAAAATTAAGTTGGGCAACTAGATGTACTCTTTTAATAAATATTGTATTTCTTCCCCGCTTTCCTATTGTTTCCAGTTTTCTTCTTGTCTAAAGGATGTAACCCTTGTTCGTTTAGTAGAACATTATGTATAAGTTAGTCCATCTTAAACTCTGTTTTTTTATGTAAAACGCTTTGAAATTGGAAAAGCGTTTAATCAAACAATTTAATAAACTTGAAACTTGAAACTAAGCACTCTGATTTAGGTGCCTAATTGTGTCTTTTATAGAATCAAGGCCTTGATGCCTAAATTTTGATGTCCTCTATAGAATTGCCTTTTGTAACTCCCTACAGAATAGGGATGACGCTGGAGGACCTTACCAGACTACCACAAAACCAATCTCTTTTTAAATCTGTATTCTGTAATTCATCAAGTTGCTAGGACTCAAGCGTGAATCAATGGCACCTAATGATTATGAGTCCCAACTCTAGCCTGTAGGTATCACTGAAGAGTACTAGAGAAACTGCCCTCCCACCAAGGGCTACAAACACCACCTCCTCAGTTTCTGGAGCCCCAGCTGGCCTAGAGGAACAGAGTCCTGGCCCAAGAATAAAACTCAAATCTTCTGCATGGCAACTCTGTGAGCCACTGGCTGGCCTAACAATGCTTGTCATACATAGTCATATTCCAAAGTTGTTTTGTCTGGGCCAAAACATGTTTCCATTTTGCAACCATCACCATTAATTCAAAGCATACAGAATTAGAAACACCATTCATTTCTTACCTGCAGCAATGGCAGTCTTGCCCTCCATGGTCACCGACACTGCTGTGCTCACAGTTACCACTTTGGACTTATTGTTCCCCTCTGTTGAAATTAAAAATATGGATCCTGTTATTTTTCTCTATATTTCAGCAGAATAACTGTGGGATGTGGGGATGAGGAGATGATATTTTAAAAACATACAATTTCCCTTTCTTTCCAGCCGTGAGCAAACTGAGTCATAAAAAAGTCACCAGGCAGTGTGGTATGAAGCACCACCTCTAGCTTTATTAACATGATTTGGGGTAAGAAATGATAAAATCGACTACTCCTTGTCATGACAGGGGTAGCTAAGTAGATGATTACTCGTAATTAGAAAAATTATGATCAAATTTGTTTTCCTTTTTGGTAGACAAATTTATGTTTAATCTACAGATATGAGAAAATGTATGCTGATATGTTGGGACATAATAATCTATTCAAACTGGTTTGGGGCCAATTGACATCTTCAATGTTTGGGGATCTGCACACACATCCTGGGCGGGAGGGAGGGAGGCGGGGAGAGGGGATGGATATCTCTTTGATTTGTTTTAATCTTTGATTGAATATATTAGAAGAGATAGGGGGAAGATATATTCTTATGTATGGTTATTGAATGAACATAAAGTGCTTACGCTATGATTCATATTTATATAATTTTCAGCACTTTTTGTTATCTTTGTCAGAACCTTCTGAGGCAGAAGAATTTGGAATGGAAATCCCAGGGTCGAATCATCTACCAAAGAAGCAGCTGGGCAAACTCTAGTATAGCGGTGATGACATCTGCAAAGATCCCTGCGGCTTGATACTATTGTGAAGCAAGTGTCCAGTGGGTGCCCCACAAAAGGAGGTGAGCCATGGGAGTGACAAGCACTGTGGGGGCCATGTGGCCCATTAACTCACAACATCTCCTGGACTGTGACCTGCTAGCTGTGCTAAACCTGAGTGTTGATGACAGCATGAGCATCCTGAAGGCCCTAGGCCTTCACAGATAGACCACTCAACTCTCTTTATGCTGATACAAATAATATAAGGTTTAATAATCAAATAGTAATAGCTTACAGGAACAAATCACACAGCATACAGAGTGATAGAACATACACCAGACTGGCCAGTCTGATGGAGAACCTCCGATGAGTTCTGAAACCATGGTTCAGGGAGCTTTCTTTTATATGATTCTGGCAGCTCTGGCCCACTTTTGTGCATGTTACATTTCACACTTTCATTGGTTAATCATATTCATTATTTCATATATTAAGCTATGGATTGGTTAATTATTGAGTGATTCTGTGTCACGCCTCTTTCCATTTGCTCCTCCCTTACTTCCCCTTTTAATGTCCTGTTAATATACCAAGTTCCTCTTTTGAGCACCTGGGCCTAACGGTTTTTCAGCTCTGTGGTTAGCCTTCTTGTATACTTATGTCCGTGGTTCGTCTTTCCTCTGGTGAAAGTTATCATGTTGCTTATGTTTTTCATCAGAATTATTTTTCTCTATAACTACGCCTTTTGTTTCTAGGAAAAAGCAGAAGTGTTTTTCACAGTTCACAGCTGCTCTCAGAGTTGACAATTTCTAGTCAGAGAGCCTATTTGCTTTTTCAGCAACCATTTTAGGTCTTAGCTGTACTGGCCTTGATTTGTCCTGCTACTGCTGTGACAGGGAAATTCTCGGGGGTCTTCACCTGAGCTTACAGGACTTTCCCTCCCTCTCCTCAATCCACCCATATCTAAGGCAGGTAGGCTCAAGCTTACACCATATCTAGCAGAGCTCTATTGTATTTTAATTGTTGTACTGGGGACTCTGGGAGGATAAGGAGTAGAATGCATGCTGTCAATAGGAGGAACACCACTCCTAAAGGTGTCACTCAGACCTCAACCGGTGAACAGAGAGGTAAGGGGGTTTATGGCCTGTACTTTGATATGCCAGTGACCAAAATTGGAGAAACTAAAGATAAAGCTTCCTAGTGAAAATTCACCTTGTATTAACAGTAAATGACAGAAAAAAAAATCCTATCCACATTGCCAAGACTGCCAGCCACAATGCTAAAATATCATGTCTTCTCCAAAACAGAACTTACTGTCTTCTCTACCTTCCTGGCTAGATGAGCATGTGAGATGCCTAATTTATTTTACACCCAGCAGTACTGTACTATATGTCTTACAGTTTTTATAACCCAGATCCCAGAACAGCACTCAGAGAACCTCTCTGTGCTGTCCACAAGTCCTGTCTCTCTTGCATTAAGTGCATCTCTGCCTTTTCCTCTCATTAGCCTCAGTGATTATTATTTTGGTTTTGTAACAGAAAAAACTGAAATGTCGAATAAGAACATAGTATAAAAAAAATCCCCATCCTTCTCACTCATTTCACTGTCTCCTGGGAGAGCATGGTACCTGGATTTTCTTCCAAAGGGATGGAGTACACAAAGCTCCCAGCAGGGTGTTCAGCGGCTTGGCGGTACCACAGTGGAAAGTGATTCATGGTGAAAATAGTCTCTTTTTCCTCAGGCTGAAGGAACCTTCTGTAGAAACAGATGAAAACCATTTTAACTCTTCCCTGGAACAATAAGTTGCAAACCTAACCAATACTGGAGTTGGTCTGCCACTTATTTGGCTACATAAAAAGATAAATTGTATTAAAAGATGACACAATGCAGAGCACCTCCACAGGAAAGACTAGTAGGACCTAAGCATGAAATAAACACATTGGGCTGGATTCTATAAATGTCAACTGCTTGGTGCGTTTGTCAATCCCACCTAGCGGCACCTAGGCATGGTTAGATGTTGCTAGGCATCCTGGAGGTAGGTTCTGGTATATTAGGCCAGTGATGCCTAAGTCAGCCAAGCCTATGCTCTGCCCCTAACCACATCTACTTTTCAGGTAGGCATTGGAGGGCTCCTCCACTTAGGCGTCAGCCAGGGCAGGATTAACCAATAGGCCAAGTAGGCACATGCCTAGGGCCCGAAATGGTCAGGGGGGGCCCGATGAAGGAGGGCATCAACATTGTTTTTTCCAAACAGCGATGAGCCCCTCCAACATCGATTGGCAATGCGGGCCTCCCCAATCAGCAACGTGGGTCCCACCCCGATTGGCAACGCACCCCCCCCCCCCTCGACGGAAAGTAAGACAAGCAAGCAAGGTGGGTAAGAAAGGCAATGGGAACTGTAATTGTGCAAGCCATGCTGCTTGCCCAAAGCTTCCCTCTGACACAGCTTCCTGTTTCCGCCTGGGCGCATGGTGGGGTGGGGCGAGGCAGGGGGCCCAGTGTACTTGTGTGCCTAGGGGCTCTCGATGAATTAATCCTGCCCTGGCATCGGCCATTTAAAATTTTATTTTTTTGATTGGCTGAAAACTGGCGTGGTCAATTAACATCCCAATGAAGCCAATTAAAAAATAAGTTAAGTGTGGATTCCAAAGTTAGGCATCGCTAGGCATGCTCCATTAGAGCACCTAGCAGCGCCTAATATAGGGCACCCTATACAGAATCTGGCCCAATATTCAAAGAGGTTTAATCGGGCAGAAGAGGTTCCTGCCCAGATAAATCCTGATAAGATGGCTGGCTGCCTATTTCTCCACTAACTGTCCACTCCCTGACTAGCTAGCTCAGGGACAGTCTGGGGATAGAGTTTGAGCAGAGTCACAATTTAGCTGAGTAGAGGCAATTTTCACCAAAAATGCTATCCTACCTTTAGCTGGTGTCCAATTGACTTCCGTATCAACGCACATACTTGAAATTCAATGCCGGGAGCTGGGCATTCCTTGGCACTGAATATCCTGAGTTAGTTCAGCCCACAAATGTGAGTGTCTTACAAGCCACTTGGTGCTTTGGACTGCATATTATCCTCATTAAAGCTACATAGTTAACATTCACTGCAAAAATCAAAGCCATTATGGGGGTACGTCTATAAAGTGGGCAGCAACATACTGGTACCAAGTATGTGTCTAAATGACCTGAAAATTAGCACAAATGCCAAAAATTCAGCTACATGCTATTGTGAAACTATGCAAATATCTTAAATAGCATGCAGTCTACAGGTGGGTAGTTCTCTGATTGGTGTAATTGCTCATACTCAACCCATACATGCGTCTTCTTCGCCATTAATGTGGCTCGCTTCACAAACCCATTGACTTTTTGGGGGATAGAAAAGGAGACTGCGATCTCTTCAATTAAAAGACTTGGTGATACTTTTAGTTTGGTCGACCACATATGTGAAGAGAAGTTCACTTCCCAGAAAAAAACAAAACACTGGGCATTACCAAAACATGTGACTTGGCTGCAGGAGCCTGCTGGCATATGTGAAGAGAATATTGCTTCCCAGAAAGAAAAGACCCCTGGGCATTACCACAACATGTGGCTCAATGCTGCAGGAGCCTGCTGACATTTAGGACAATCTAATCTAATCTGAGATTTATGAGTCGAGCTAAGCCTAAAAAGGTTCAAGGAGATTTACAGTGTAATTTATGGAGATAGTTTAGTACAGTGCAAGAATGCAATAGGGATATATTATGGATTCTTTGAGGTTCTATGAGGTTGAGATTGTCATACCTTGTAGCATTATGAGTTAATTTGATATAGTTCAGAGATGTTGCAGGAAGTACATTACATTAGCGTTTGATGGAGGGAGAGGGAACGGGTTAAAATGAAACGAGGTGAGCTAATACAGTTTGATGAATGATGCCGGGAGGTAGATAGAGTCTGCTATAGTCCTTAATACAATACAGGGTCTTATATACCAAAGTTCTCTGTAAGGAATCTCTGCGGTTTACAATAAGAATTAGATCATGTTCTTGACAATACATATTAATCTTGAGAGAAGAGATTGAGGATAGAAGGTTAGCTAAAGGGCGGATAGAAGGTTGGTTAAAGAGAAAAAAGGTATATCTTAAGTTTCTTCCGGAAGTTGAGGTAAGTGGTGGATTGTCTTAGATATGTTGGCAGCGTGTTCCAGATATGAGGTCCTTGGTATTCAAAGGTAGCCTCAAACATCTTCTTCCACCGAACTTGTTTAGGTGATGGGATGAGTATTTTGTAGCGCTACATTATTCGTGAATTGAAGAAGAAGTGTGGGACATTGATATAAAAAGTTAGTCCATCGGAGTTTTTCCCACAGATAGCCTGCATGGTGCAGAAAGTAATCTTAAATTGAATTCGTTTTTTATGGACAGCCAATGCAGTTGTTCTAGTAGTAGACTTGCCCTCTCATACCAATTCATTTTTTTAGAATTAGTCTGGCAGCAGTGTTTTGTAGTAGTTGTCTCTTGAGTTCTTTCTCTCTAATACCAAAGTACAACGAGTTGCAATAGTCCAAGTGTGGTATTAGGACTGATTGTGCTACTGTCCTAAAACTGGTCTGGGTTAGGATGGTCTTATTGTCCTCAGTTGCCTCATCTTAAAGAATAATTTTGTCACTAGAGAGGTGATATGTGTGTCGAAGGTTAAATTTGAGTCTTTGAAGGAATTTCCTATTTTTAGCCTCTCTCCTCTGGACAGTACTGGTCCTGTGCTAGGCAGAGAGTTATATTTCCGAACCATAAGATTCTTGTATTTGATTTATTTAGTTTGAGGAAGTTTCCCATCGTCCATGCACTTAGTTCGTCTATTGTTTTTTCAGGTGATTTACTCCCTCTTCTATGAAATTGCACTAGAGTTCCAATGAGGGTTGGGAGCAGCGCAGGTCATTCAGCACGGCTCCCCACACTAGAAACTGCTAGCACAGTTTCGTAGAAGAGGGAGCTAGTATATTATTAAAGGATTCTTCTGCTATACAGAGAATAAATATATCATCTGCATAAGAGAGGATGTGATCTTTGGTTGAAGGTAGATTGTTTCCCAGAGCTCTCAGGTAGATATTAAATAGTGCAGGTGATAGTGGAGATCCTTGTGGGACCTTGCATTTGGCCATCCATTGCTGAGATTTTTTGTCTTTCCATATTTCATATGTTCTATTTTTTAAGAATTGTGATAACCATTGTAAGACCACTCCCTGTAACCCCAGTTCATTTAATTTGAGAAGTAGGAGTGAGTGATCCTCTGCTTTGAAAGCTGCCAAGATGTTAAATTATAGTAATATAGATTGCTTGCCATTGCTTAATTGATTTCTTACTTTAGATCAGGGCTGCCCAAGTCCGGTCCTCGAGATCTATTGGCAAGCCAGGTTTTCAGGATATCCACAATGAATATGCATGAGAGAGAGATTTGTATTCCAAGAAGGCAGTGCAGGCAAATCTCTGCTTTAGATGTTAGTTCTGATAATAGGGATTCGGTGCCGTGCCTTGGTCTGAAACCATGTTGTCATTTGTGGAATTCATCTGTTTGATCTATGAATTTAGCTAATTACATGCTAGCACAGAATTCTAGTAGTTTGGCAGGCTATGGAATGCCAGCTACCAGTCTGGAATTTTCTACTTTGGTCAGGTCAAGGTTTGTGGCTTTAGGTATGGGTGTTAATGCTATAGCCGATATTGTTTTGGGATAGAGTCCATTTTCTAAGCATGCATTTACTAGGTTTGTAAACAATAGCAGGAAGTTAGGGGAGGCATGAGTTAGCAGGCTAGCTAGGCATCTATCTAGGTAACAGTGCTTGTTGGGTATTCTCTTCATCCAGCTCCTGATCTCTTGTGTGTTGACTGAGGAGAAACTTGACCAGCATCTGTCAACAGGTATTCCTTCATTCTCATTATGTTTGATGGGGTATAGGTCCACCATATCTTCTGGTTCATGTGTGAATGTTGCCCTCACGATCCAGATTTTTCTCTTGATGCCAGGTCATCTGCATCTGGTGAGGCTGGATCTCCTATTATATATTTGGTGGAGATCAGTGAGTTGTAGATGCTAAAGAGGCATTTGGAAGAGTTTCTAGATTGTCATAGTATGATTTATTTTGCTTTGGCTATTGCTAGTTTGAATTGATTTATTTCTTTTAGTTAACATAATATTCTAGTCTTTGCTCTTTTCTCCAGGTCCTTTCCATTCTTCATACTTCTTCCCTCATGGCATTTAGCTGTTCTGTGAACCATGGTTATTTTGACATTTCATTGGAGAAGCTGGGTCTCTTTTCCCTGGAGAAGAGGAGACTCAGAGGGGATATGATAGAGACTTACAAGATCATGAAGGGCATAGAGAGAGTGGAGAGGGACAGATTCTTCAAACTCTCGCAAAATAAAAGAACAGGGCACTCAGAAAAGTTGAAAGGGGACAGATTCAGAACGAATGCTAGGAAGTTCTTTGCCCAACGTGTGGTGGACACCTGGAATGCACTTCCAGACGATGTAATAGGACAGAGTACGGTACTGGGGTTAAAGAAAGGATTGGATAATTTCCTGCTGGAAAAGGGGATAAGGGGTATAGAAAGAGGATTACTGCACAGGTCCTGGACCTGTTGGGACGCAGCATGAGCGGACTGCTGGGCACGATGGACCTCAGGTCTGACCCAGCGGAGGCATTGCTTATGTTCTTATGTTACGTTCAGTTTTCTTGATTTTATCAGAGCAATTTTATCTAGAATTTTGTAATGCCTGTAATGCTTTCATCTATGGGTTTGCTTTCTCAGGGCTCTTTGTTTGTAACTCTTCTATTTCATTTTGGGAGTTATGGGAGATCTCCGATTATTGTCTATTAATGCACAGGGTCTGAATGTATCTATGAAACGACAGCTGTTATTTCCCTATTGTGGTTTACCTTTCATGTATTCTTTATTTTTAATTTGTAGTTCTCCCTACTTTCCTATTGTTTTATGTTTGTCAAGTATTGTTTAGTGGGTATTTATTTGTTTATTGTCTCCCTCTTTTTAATACAAATTGTAAAATGCTTAGAAGTCTTGATTTGCATTTTATCAAAATTTTAATAAACTTGAAAACTTGATTAAGGGAGGCAGATGGGTTGAAAGCTGATGTACTTTTTGTACACGAAACCCACTGACTTTTCTGACATGAATGGGTTCTTTTTCATAGGCACTATTTACCGGCGTTGTTGGCCTCCAATAAGATCTATACAAAGACTAAGGGAGTAGGCATTTTGCTGTCTAAACATCTGCCCTGGCAGAACCATCATAAGGTGGTAGATAGGGAGGGTCGTTATCTTTTGGTTCAACTGCAATTGTACCAACAAACATATACTCTGCTGAATATCTATGCTCTTAATTCAGTACAAGGGGATTTTTTTTTTAACATTTGTCTTAAGTTCTTGTGAAGCTTGTGTCTGGAACATTACTAGTAGGGGGAGCGGTGACTTTAATCTCACTATAGACCCCTCTCTGGATAATTCAGTTCCAATGGTAGCTTATGGGTAGGGTGATAGGGGTCAAATGCGGGTTTGGTAGATTTCTGGCGTGTATTACATTGGACATGGATTTTACTTTTCATTCTCCTAAGTATCATACCTCCTCTAGAATTGATCTTTGGCTAGGTGGACTGGAAGTGTTGGGGCAAGATGTGGAGGTTTCTATCCATGTTAACACTTGGTCTGATCATGGTTCCCTGCTTTTGGTTCTTTCGTGTGGGCCGAGGGCACGTGATCCTAAGCAATGGCGTCTTAACAATTCTCTTCTGGGAGCCCACTCATTTGGTTCAACTGGAGTCTCATCTCTGTGAATTTTTGCAACATAATGATCTGCCTGAGACTTCTCCTTTTGTTTTGTGGGAGACATTGAAGGTGGTGATGCGAGGGCATTTGATCGCTTTGCAGGCCCATGTGTTTCGAGATAGATGAGAGAAGGAGCACCAATTGCGTACTCATTTGGTTGAGCTTGATAGGTCTTATAAGGCCTCTGGGCACCCAGTGGATTTGAGACTACAGCTCCAGTCTGTTGGACTTCAGTTGAAGGAGCTAGAGCTTGCTGATCAACTTACTAGGGCCTGTCAGGAGCATTTCAAATTTGATAATTGTAGCAGTAGGCTGTTGGCCCATAAATTGCGTAAACGGTGGGAGCAGAATTTTGTTCCTGCCCTAGTAGATTCTGCAGGGATTTTGCATACAGGCTCCTTTCTTTTTATCTAACAGGAGTTTTTAGAATATTATCAGCGGCTCTATACTCCTGAGTCTTCCCCCTCTGAGGATATGATTTCTACTTTTTTGACTGATTTGCAACTTCCTGTTTTCTCTCCATCGGAAAATGAGCTTTTATCACAGCCTAACACTTTACAGGAGGTTGAGTGGGCAATTAAGGATTTACCTTATAACAAAGCTCCTGGGATGGATGGGTATACTGGTTTGTTTTATAAAAAATTTGGGTCAAGGCTGGCTCCTGAAGGAGAATTCCGGTTTCCTGGGGACTCTCAGGATATGACTACAGGACTTTAGTAACAGGACCTTAAAAACAGGCCAAGCTTGATTTCTGCATAGCTTCATCTTTACAAGAACTCTGGAAAAAGATACTGTTTCTGTACCTCATGTACCAATTTCCTCCAACCTCTGCTGATCAAGATAAGTAAAGATACAGCATACAGATCTTACCACACAGCACAGACCATTGTTTGCTACGTGGAAAGAAAATTATAATACCGGTGCTTAGCTGGAAGACAGAGATAGGGATGCAGGTATAAGGCCTGTAGCAATGGTTCCTGGTTTTCCTATATTCTCTGACCAGAGGTGAACCAATGGACAGCAGGCCAGGTATAAGGCCTATTCATTATATGCACAAAACAACAAGTGATAAGGTTGTCTTTCTGATAGCCACTGGAAGTAACAGCTTTCTTGGAATCACAAAAGGACAAGTTGACCTACACGTATGCAAAACCATAGCACCTAGAGGACAGAGAGGAATTGGGCAGAGGTTATGCATAGATACCTTCTGAAAAAAAAGCCCCAAGCAGAAGGGTGTCAAAGGCAAATAATCTTAGGTGTTTTTTTTGGTGGTTTCTGGACATACGTATGTGGAAAATTGCTTTAAGGACATACACAGATGTTAATAGTTTTTACGTCAATTAGGGATATAGCAGTTGTAACCACTTAATTAATTCTGTTAATGAGGCTAATAAATCAGATTAGCAACTGATTACTTGTGTTAATGCTAATAACCAATCAGAAACTTTCTAATAGATTGTATTGCATGGCTAATAATATTTCAACTTATGTTAAGATGAGGAATGACACAGATAGGGTATTTTTCCGCATACTTGCAGGGTGTGGAACTTTATCTGATCTGTGACACTTCTGAATGCTGGTAATCTGTTCTCTTTTTTCCATGTTCTGCCTTTTATTTTTATAATACATCTGTACTTTTATGCAACAGCATTCCTGGTGTGGCCTGAATCAGTTTTTATGGAAAGAGTCTAGCATCCTCCCTTTTCCACTCCCCTTTTGGTTAGGGTGTTCATAAGTATGAAGGAGCAGTCTGAACTTCCTAGATCTTGGCAGCAGGCTGCGGTAATTCTTTTGCCTAAGCCAGGTAGGGACTCTAAATTATCAGGGTCTTACCGTCCTATCTCCTTATTGGAAGTTGATTATAAGATTTATGCAAAGATTTTGGCAGCCAGGCTACAAAAAGTGTTGCCTGCTGTTGTGCCCCCTGATTAATCAGGATTTATAGCGGGTAGAACCACTTTTGATAACATTAGGAGAGCCTTGCATGTGATTGAACTAACTTGTACCAATAATATTCCATCATTGTTCCTTTCTCTAGATGCAGAGAGGGCCTTTGATAGGGTTCAATGGTCTTATATGATAGCGGTATTGTGCCATTTTGGAATTTCTGGGCCTTTTCTGCATTGTATTCAGTTACTCTATGCCCATCCATTGGCCTCTTTATATATTAATGGTCAATATACAGCCCCTTTTGAACTGTATAGAGGTAGCAGACAAAGTTGTCCTCTTTCTCCTATTTTATTTGTTCTCTCTATAGAGCCTTTGGCTCATCGTATACGATCTACTTCTGGAATTACGGGCATTGGAGACTCAGGAGGTGTGGAGCAGCGAGTCGTTATTTGCAGATGATATTTTGTTGACTTTAAGTGATCCACAATGCTCTCTTGCTAGCTTGTCTTCTCTTTTACTAGATTTTGGCTTGGTGTCTGGTTTTCGGACTAACTTTAGCAAGCCAGAAATTTTGAATATCAACCTCACGGATCCTGTGGTATGTACTTTGAAACGACTCTTCCCTTGTCAGTGAGCGACTAATTTTATTTGCTATTTGGGTGTTTTCCTGACTAGAACTGTTAAAGACCTTTATGCATATAATTTTCCTAGCAAATTTAAGGAGGTGATAGGGGACTTGGATTGGTGGGAGAGCTTGTGTATCTCCTGGGTGGGGCAAGTCAATGTGGTAAAAAAATGGTGATTTTAACTAAATTTTTGTATTTGTTTATGGCTTTGCCTATTGCTTCTGTAGCCCTGCTTGACCATGTTTTACATAAGCTGGACTATATACGTTTGATATCAAAATAGACTGCACTCAAAGTGGGGAATCTTGTTTCTTTTTATAAAACTTGGGAGCCCTATCTGACTTGGCGTGCGGGTTCTTGTTGACTGTGTAATAAGTTTTGTGGGGATTTGTATTCTTTTTTTTGTGTGCCTTCTACTTTTATCTTGGCGTTAGAGCCTTAGGATTTCTATAGATTTCTTTGGGTAAGAAAATGCCTCATTACTATATAATTTTTGTTTTTGTCCTTTTTGGGAGGGATGGGGAGGGGATATTTTGCCTTATGAGGAAATGTGAATTTGGCTGCTGAGTTTCTGGATTGTTAGCTATTGTTTAGCTTGTATCTGTGCACTGTTGTGTTTTTTATCTGTTGGTGCTTTTTCTTGTATTCTCTTGAAGATTTGAATAAACAATACATAAGAACATAAGTAGTGCCTCTGCTGGGTCAGACTAGAGGTCCATCATGCCCAGCAGTCCACTCACGCGGCGGCCCAACAGGTCCAGGACCTGTATAGTAATACTCTATCTATACCTTTCTATCCTGCTCCTGATTGGTGAGGCCCGACTTTAGTGCAGGAAGAGGCGGTTGGAGCATAAAAAAAGAAAGAAAGAATTCTGCATTGAGGAGTGGGCCAAACTTTCCTCAGACCGATGTCAGAGACTAGTAGATGGCTACAAGAAGCGTCTCACTGCAGTTATTTCAGCCAAAGGGGGTAACACTAGCTATTAGGGTGTAGGATGTCCTTATTTATTCCTCAGAATACACATTTTTTGTGGATATCTTTTGTTTCATGAGTAAATCAAGGAAAATTTTTCTTGTTTACCTGCAATTACATCACTTTCTTTTCAGAGATTAAAAAAAGATTTGACATCTATATGTGAACATTTCATGGGGTGTCCTAATTTTTTCACATAACTGTATATATATATATATATATTTATGTGAAAATATTGTGACAGGGAAGTGCCTGTCAGCAGTTTAAACCCGGTTTTAAACCCTGCCTTGCAAAGGGCTGTCCCTATTCCTAAGCCCAGGAAACTGTCTAGTATCCCTGTGCCTAGCACTAAGAGCCAACAGGCAGGGCAAGGCAGGGAGGCAAGGACAGAAACCATAACGTCTAGTTTAGGGCACTATAATTCCTTTTATGATTCCTTGGGCAAAGCTCTGACAAAACCTCTGAGAAAGAAAACCAGCACAGGCATGGTTAATGAGGGGGGTGTGGCTAGCAAGCAGGATGAACCCAGAGGGAGAGTGAGATTAGGTTTGCAGCATAAAATGAGCCCAGGTGGAAACAATAGGGGGAGGGCTGAGGAGATTACGAACACTGTGGAGAATACTGGGGAGAAGACTGGAAGGAGGATTGCAGGGAAGAGCCAGGCTGCACTAAGCAGGATAGAGCCTGCCAAGAGGTCTCTGTCCCAGACCTTAGCTAAGGCACAGCTGGTCTTACAACCCTCCCGAGTGACCAAACTTCTAACTCCTCAACAGCAGTGCAGGGAAGTAGCGAGACTTCCAGGACAGGGCTGTTCGTTAGCTGGCCCTGAAGGGAGTTCTTACCAGGGCTCAGAGAATGGTGATTCCCTAATGGAATTAGAAAGGGCGTTATCTGAGAGCAGTGACATGGAATGCAATCTTGCAGCATGGGATCTCCAGGAGAGTCACAGATAACGAGGTATGAATGGGGGAGGGGAATGAAAGTGAATGTTTGGGAAGTAGCGTTCTTTCTCCCTTAGTCTAACTGTGAACTAGTATGCATGAATTATTTAGAGCCCGAGAGGAAAGCCTGTGAAGATAGGGAAGGAGGTGAGAACCTGTAATTAACCTCCTCAGAAAGCTTGCACGGAACTTAGAGTCCCGATATAATTTAACCCTGAAGCAGGAACTTTGGGAGGGGACTAACAGCAGTCTGAAACGGTTGGGTGATAAAGTTCCCTAGCCCTACTCTGAGAGCTTGGGGTAGTGGGGGCATTGGGCTTCAGGTGGGACAGTGCTAAAGCGTCATAACGATTTTTCATACAGAAAAAGCAAAATCAGGAGAAAACGTTTTTGGTTTTATTTTTGGCTTTTCTGCCTGGACATCAGGCTGGACTGTATGAAAGTATGTTTTGTTTGAGTCTCCTCAACTCAGAGGGACTGCTGAAACCCTAGTGCTGTAAACTGAGGGAAATAAAAGAAAAGCTGAACTTTACCACTAACGCCGCCTCCATTAATTATTTCACTGTTTCCCAGCGGAAGTCCTCCTGGGAGCGCTTGGTCCTTACGCCTGGGGCGGGAGCTGGGTTGCCAGCGCTAGGCTTACCCCCGGCCCCTCCACAGAGCGGAATATGGTGGCAGCAGTGGGATCTAGCGACACTCACAGGAATATGTTGGAACAGTGAATTTTTTTTTTGGTTTTTCAAATTTTGTGTGAAGAATTGACTTTTGAACTGAGAAATTGCATACTGCTTGAGGGCAGGTTTGGAGTGCTGCTCAAGTACAAAGAGACTGAAACAAAGTTGGAATTGCCTGTGGATTACAGTTTTTTTTTGATTTTGGGACAGTGATTATTAACGTCTCATTTCTTTGGAGTTTTGGTGGAATCTCCCGGAGGTTGCTGGAGAGCGAGGCTACGAGGTCGGAGATCCTGGTCGGAGGACGAGGACCGGAGTGAGCCCAGCAGCGTTCGAGGGAAAGGCGACCGGAGAGCAGTGTATGCGGAAAGGAGATCAAATCCTGGGGAGGAAAAAACCCAAAGGCGCAGACTCATCAGTGCCTGAGGTAAGGGTACCTTAGGGTGCTGGTGAGGGATTCTGAGTCAAAGGTTTCCTGTTGCCGGGAAGGGAGAGGGGAAAGGTGTTTAAGAGCCACACTTGGTTTGTGTTCTCGTTTCCCTTGCCTTCCAGATGGAGTCGGCCAAGCCTACAGCAGCGTGGGAGGTCGAGCGGCGACAGCTGGCAGAGGCGATGAGGGAGTCGGTACGGACACAAATGGACTTGTGGAAAGCTGATCAGACCGCCCAACAAACTCGTCATGCCGAGCTATTACATATGCTCGGGGAGCAAGTGCAGGCTATGCATAAGCTGGCACAGCGGCAAGTGATTGAACCAACCACCAGCGCCCCGGTAGGAGCTTCCTTTGCGGAGCCTATTAGACTGAATAAGCTAGTACCGGAGGACGATATTGAGGACTTTTTGTTAGCTTTTGAAAGGGTGGCTGGGGCATCTCACTGGCCTCAGGACCAGTGGGCAATAAAACTTATTCCCTGCTTAGCAGGACGAGCACTAGAGGCTTATAGAACTTTAAATGCTGAGCAAGCCTCAGACTATAAATGTTTAAAGGAAGTACTGCTAGAATATCTGGGACATACTCCGGAGCAATACCGGATGCAGTTTCGGGCCTTAAAAATGGAACCCGGAGAGCGACCTAAGGCCCTAGCGCAGAGGCTTAAGCGTCTCTGCGAGAGATGGTTAACCCCTTTCCTGCAAAGTCTCCCAGCGGTGATAGCAGAGCTGGTGAGAGAACAATTTATGGAGGCAGTTCCAGGCTCTTTACGAGTCTGGTTAGCCAGGCAGGGAGCTCCAACCCTAGGTCAGACTGTGGCCATTGCGGAAGCCTTCTTGGAGGCTCAGATCCCCTCTAGAATCCAAGGGTCTAGACGAACACTCTGGGAGGAAACTTCACGAACACGGGGGTCTAGTCACACCACCCCGAGTAGGTATAATCAGAGCACCTCCAGGGATCGAGCCTTTCGCTGTTTCTCCTGTGGGAAAATGGGTCACCGGAGCACACAGTGTAAAGGGAAGCTGCACCTGGGCAGTAAGAAAGAATACTCAAGTCCTAGGGAAGGGGGGGAATACTTTCTGCCCGTCAGGATAGGGGGAGTCCCAGCAACTGCTTTATTGGACTCTGGGGCGAATCAGTCAAGCGTCTCCAGGGCCTTGTGGAGGGCCATACGTAATAAAAAGGGAGGTCAGGTGGATAAATCTAGAGGCATGTCTAAAATTCAATGCATGCATGGCACGACCATTCCCTATGAACTCCGGAGAGTATGGTTAGAATATGGGGGAGGGAAACAGCCCCTAGAGGTAGTAGTCATGCCAACACCTCCCTATGATCTCATATTAGGGAGGGAATGGGCAGGTTTCCAAGAATGCATGAGGGAGCGGGAAGAGATGTCCTGGTCCAGGCATAAGGAGGGGTGGTCACTACTGGGGAAAAGGGAGCCCCGGGACGCAGAACTAGGGGAAATCTTTCCTTGGGAGGATGCGCTTATAGAATCCCCCTCCCGGAAAATTAAGAAAACCCGGACAGAAAGGAGGGCTGACAAAGTCACATACTCCCAAGAATTAAGGTCAGGGGGAGATCTGGCTTGGAGGCCCTGGCAACCATGGGAGGTGATGCAGAAGTTCCCGACCCTGAGACATGAACAAAGAACTGATCGGTCCTTACGATACATATGGGCGCAAGTGAGGCAGCCAGGGGGGAGGTACAGACAGTTCCAAATAGAAGGAGGCCTGGTATATTATTTGACCTGGGATAAGGAAACGGGGAGGCAACATAAACATCTGGTAGTGCCCCATTCCTTTAGAAGGAGGATGTTTTGGGTCGCCCATCTTGACCCCAAAACGAGTCACCTTTCGGAGGCCCAAACCCTGAGCCGGGCAAAGGCTCAGTTTTATTGGCCTTCCTTACCACAAGATATTAGGATCTGGTACCAAGAATGTAAACCCTGTCATTCCAGACCCGAGCCCAAAGAACAGTCAGGAGGGGTCCGGGACCAAGACAAGAGGGAAAGAGTGGTAGATTTGGGACTTGCTGAGAAGGAGAGCTGCGGAGTAAAGTTAAAGTTTGTGCGGCTGTCGAATAGGGCGAGATCTCCCTATAAGGCAACGAACCAAGCCGCAGGGTTTGACTTAAGCAGTGCCCAAGAGAGAATAGTACCCAGGGGAGGTCGGGAGGTCATAAGTACGGACTTACAGGTATCTTTACCCTCCGGTTGCTACGGGAGAATAGCACCTTGATCCGGATTGGCCCTTAGGCATGGGCTATGTGTGGGAGCAGGGGTGGTGGATCCCGACTATAGGGGGCCCCTGAAAATACTCCTCTTCAATTTCGGGGAGGAGGATTATAAAGTAAGAGAAGGAGACAGAATAGCCCAATTAATTTGTGAAAAGGTTTCTCTTCCAGAGCTGCAGGAAGAAGAGAGTTTAGAAGAAACAGGGCGAGGAAACCAGGGTTGGGGTTCCACGGGGGTGGATGAAGCTCAAACCTGGGGAGAACAGAACATGGACATAGAGTCACATATGGAGGAAGGGATTGAACCCCTGCCCAAGGATAAAAGGACTGATAGTGTTTTGAGGGGGGGGGGGGTATGTGACAGGGAAGTGTCTGTCAGCAGTTTAAACCCGGTTTTAAACCCTGCCTTGCAAAGGGCTGTCCCTATTCCTAAGCCCAGGAAACTGTCTAGTATCCCTGTGCCTAGCACTAAGAGCCAACAGGCAGGGCAAGGCAGGGAGGCAAGGACAGAAACCATAACGTCTAGTTTAGGGCACTATAATTCCTTTTATGATTCCTTGGGCAAAGCTCTGACAAAACCTCTGAGAAAGAAAACCAGCACAGGCATGGTTAATGAGGGGTGTGTGGCTAGCAAGCAGGACGAACCCAGAGGGAGAGTGAGATTAGGCTTGCAGCATAAAATGAGCCCAGGTGGAAACAATAGGGGGAGGGCTGAGGAGATTACGAACACTGTGGAGAATACTGGGGAGAAGACTGGAAGGAGGATTGCAGGGAAGAGCCAGGCTGCACTAAGCAGGATAGAGCCTGCCAAGAGGTCTCTGTCCCAGACCTTAGCTAAGGCACAGCTGGTCTTACAACCCTCCCGAGTGACCAAACTTCTAACTCCTCAACAGCAGTGCAGGGAAGTAGCGAGACTTCCAGGACAGGGCTGTTCGTTAGCTGGCCCTGAAGGGAGTTCTTACCAGGGCTCAGAGAATGGTGATTCCCTAATGGAATTAGAAAGGGCGTTATCTGAGAGCAGTGACATGGAATGCAATCTTGCAGCATGGGATCTCCAGGAGAGTCACAGATAACGAGGTATAAATGGGGGAGGGGAATGAAAGTGAATGTTTGGGAAGTAGCGTTCTTTCTCCCTTAGTCTAACTGTGAACTAGTATGCATGAATTACTTAGAGCCCGAGAGGAAAGCCTGTGAAGATAGGAAAGGAGGTGAGAACCTGTAATTAACCTCCTCAGAAAGCTTGCACGGAACTTAGAGTCCCGATATAATTTAACCCTGAAGCAGGAACTTTGGGAGGGGACTAACAGCAGTCTGAAACGGTTGGGTGATAAAGTTCCCTAGCCCTACTCTGAGAGCTTGGGGTAGTGGGGGCATTGGGCTTCAGGTGGGACAGTGCTAAAGCTTCATAACGATTTTTCAAACAGAAAAAGCAAAATCAGGAGAAAACGTTTTTGGTTTTATTTTTGGCTTTTCTGCCTGGACATCAGGCTGGACTGTATGAAAGTATGTTTTGTTTGAGTCTCCTCAACTCAGAGGGACTGCTGAAACCCTAGTGCTGTAAACTGAGGGAAATAAAAGAAAAGCTGAACTTTACCACTAACGCCGCCTCCATTAATTATTTCACTGTTTCCCAGCGGAAGTCCTCCTGGGAGCGCTTGGTCCTTACGCCTGGGGCGGGAGCTGGGTTGCCAGCGCTAGGCTTACCCCCGGCCCCGCCACAATATATATATATATATATATATATAAAATTTGAAATATTTAAGAATAAAGTAAAAACAAGTCTTTATAGGAAAAGAAGGAACAGACCAGAAGAAGAAAATTAAGACAGCAAACATTTAAAATAAAAATAAAAAAGGAAAGAATGGAAGACAAGATAATTGAGGAGAGAGAGAACTGGCACGGAAGACCTGTATTTGTGAAGGGGAGAAACTTCACTAATTATAGGAATGTTTTGCTATGAATGCACCTATCAGTTTTTCTGTATCTGAGCATCAGATATGTTATGCACTCATCAGGCACATGCTATATGACGGCACCTAATTGCTGCTGTGCAGTCTACAATTTCCCAGATGGTTTCTATTTTCTGAGGTGTCTGTTCTCTTGGGATTCTAGTTCATATCTTGTTAATCTCTTCAGCATTTCACTTAAGCAGCCATGAAACTGTTAGTGGGTGAACCACCAGGTGGCAACGTTGTCTAATGATTGCCTCATGTGAAATGCTGGCTCATAACACAGACCATAAGACTTTGGAAATTGCTAGACACATCTTTTGCTGTTTACTTATATCATGTTGCCTCCAAGGTTCTTACTTCTTGATACTGTTTCCCATCTGGTAAGGTTTTTTTCTTTTCTTTGGCAATTTAGTCTGGGTTGATCTTAGCAGAGATAAGAATGTCTTTTTTAAAAATTTGTTTTATTTTGAACTACAGTGGATTGAGTCACTCAAGGCCCAGTGTAATTGGATCTAAGGAAATACATTTAACAATCTGAGGTGAAATCTGAAAGCACTGGCTTATTCTTGCCTTTATTAACCAAGTTAAACAAACATTTCGGATTGAATTTAAAATTTTCATTGGTTCATCAATTGTTGTATCATAATGCACCTGTTGTATTGAAACAGATGCTATCTGTATATTGTCCTAACCACAGCATAAGATCAGAATAAGGAATGACGCTTTACCACTACTTATTATTTCTATAGCGCTCCAAGGCGTACGCAGCACTGTTTATTAAACATGTAATGGACGATTCCTATTCAATAGAGCTATGATAGAGTATCATAGGGCACACTATCAGAGTAGAAAACTGGGATCTCATGCACGAATACTGGATGTCTGGGGCGGTACTTGGAGAGACCTCCCAGGAAAGGGATTTGGGAGTTCTGATCGTCAAATCGATGAAGCCGTCCACACAATGTGCGGTGGTGGCAAAAAGGGTGAACAGAATGCTAGGAATGATAAAAAAGGGAATCACGAATAGATCGCTGTACCGGGCCATGGTGCGCCCTCACCTGGAGTACTGCATACAGCACTGGTTGCCGTACATGAAGAAGGACACGGTACTACTCAAAAGGGTCCAGAGAAAAGCGACTAAGATGGTTAAGGGGTTGGAGGAGCTGCCTTACAGTGAAAGATTAGAGAAACTGGGCCTCTTCTCCCTCAAACAGAGGAGATTGAGAGGGGACATGATCGAAACATTCAAGGTACTGAAGGGGATAGACTTAGTAGATAAGGACAGGTTGTTCACCCTCTCCAAGGTAGAGAGAATGAAAGGGCACTCTCTAAAATTAATAGGGGATAGATTCCGTACAAACGTAAGGAAGTTCTTCTTTACCCAGAGAGTGGAAGAAAACTGGAACGCTCTTCCGGAGTCTGTCATAGGGGAAGACACCCTCCAGGGATTCAAGACACAGTTAGACAAGTTCCTGCTGAACAAGAACGTACGCTGATAGGGCTAATTTCAGTTAGGGCATGATGGACCACTGGTCTGACCCAGCAGCGGCAATTCTTATGTTCTTATGAGTAGCGTCATTATAGTGGAATGGGCGTCCAGTTATGTTATGGATGTGTGTTTCTAGGAGTAATTTCAAGAAACTATTGAAGACATGTTTGTTTGTGCAAGCATTTTGGCTAGGGTTACAAGATGTCCGAGAAAACCCAGACATGCCCACTTTTTAGGAGGATTGTCCAGATGTCTGGTTGGATTTCCCAAACCTGGCAGTTTGTCTGGGTTTTGGAAGGCCCTGAGCTCAGAATCGTGCCTGGAGGGCCTCTGAGCATGCGCGGATGCGATGATGTCACATGCAAGTGTGCGTGCATGTGACATCATCATGTGACATCCACACATGTTCGGAAGCCCTCCAGATGCGGCCCGGACTCAGGGAAGAAGAGATGAGGCTTTTGTGGGGGCAGGGCTGGAGGGGCAGAATGAGGTGGGGTCACATGTCCTCTTTTTCCCCCCATTTTGAATTGTGGTAACTCTAATTTTGAAGGACAGTGATTTCATTATTGTGGTTTTGCTGTTATAGGTTGTGTTTTATTGGATTATGTGTGTTGTAATGTAATCTGCAGATACAAATTGATAAGATAATTCAATCATATTTTTTTACTATCTACCCTCCCCACACACACACACATACACACTTTTACAAAGCCACAGCAGTGGCTGCCACGCGGCATACGCTCCATCGCCCATTAAATCCCATAGGCGTTGGAGGGATTACTGCAGCAGCGATGACCACAGCTTTGCAAAAAGAGCCCTACGACTGGTGATGAAATTAAAGCAAGTGTTAACAAACACCGACTTTAGAACTGTTGCACAATGTTTGCATCTCAGGAGGCTTGACTTTTCTGACTACTTGTATATAGGTATTTTACGATCCTTACAAATGGCAGCAAGAGTAATTGGAGGTTTAAATAAATACTGACATGTTAGACCAGTTCTAAAGCAATTGCACTGGTTACCAGTGAGTTATAGAATACAGTACAAAATATTCTATATAGCCTTCTGGAATTTATACTGTGATGTGACGAAATATTTCAAACAAACAGTTCAATGTTATACCTTTTGGAGAGTTTTGTGAGTCAATAACAACAAGTGGGTATCAGTCCCAGACTTGCGACAGATATCCCACGCCACAACAATTGGCAGTTCATTTTTAGTTGTTGGACCATGGTTGTGGAATGCCTTGCCCAGTGCATTGAGATTTTGCACACCAATGCAGCGGTTGAAAAGACCCCAGTGAATGATTTGCCGTGATGGATTATGTGGAGAATCCTGGCTGCCCTGAGTATGCCCACTCATTATCAGAAACTAAGTAGCGGCAGGCCTGGCTAATACCAGGATGGGCGACCTCCTGGGAATACCAGGTTTTGTAGGCAGAGGGGCCCTATCTTGGGCCTTAGCAACATAGGCAACAGCAAACTACTCCTGTACTCTACTGTGAAACATCACAGGGTGGATTCCTCACTTTGCCTGTTGCCATGAGTCAGTGGCATCATCCATACATTATGTGGATAATTTATCGTTGAGAATGTTTGTCTCGCAGCATTGTGTATGTCAGGGGTGTCAAACCTGCGGCCCAAAGGCCACATGCGGCCCCGTGAAGTATTTTGTGCGGCCCCGGTCGAGGGCGATGCAGTGTTTTCCTCTGCTGCCCCCTGGTGTTTACGGTCTTGTTGGCTCCCTCCTCTGTCTTTCTGCAGCGTTTGCATGTTTGTGCGGCCCCAGAAACATTTTTTTCGGCCAATGCGGCCCAGGGAAGCCAAAAGGTTGGACACCCCTGGTGTATGTATACAATTGTAAGCCACCTAGTTGTAGGTGGGGTATAAATTAATAAAACATTGGCTCATAGCCGCTTGCTTAACTGCTGATAAATTGTTTTCCTATATTATTCTGTTCCTTTTCTGTATGCCTGTGTATTTTGTACTATATTATAGTTCATTCTAGGGGTTGTACCTGGAAGGAGGACCGGGGGTGGGGGGTAGGGAAGGATGGTTTAAGGGGTTGGGTGGGTGGTTGGATGGATGGGAGGGTATGGTGTTTGGGTTCTTTGATATAACTTGAGCTTGTTTTTCCTACACCTGCTGCATTTTGTTGTTTTACTATTGAGCTCAATAAAATATATTTGACTATAAATTAATAAAATAAATATATGCAAAATATAAAATTTTTTAATGAAATAAATATATTTATAAACCAAACAAAATCCCGTTTTTGCTGTTGTACCTACAGAAATAGATTATAAAATTTTCATTTCCTCATTTTAACCGCATCTCTCAAATTATGCTCAATTTTCTATCTACACTTCCCCCTCCCCATTCGTGGTTTCCCTACTTGCGATTTCACATAATCGCAATTTTTTTGGGGGGAAGGAGGGAAACCCCCCCCCCCCATATTTTTGTCTTCCCCCTGGCATCCTGGCCTTACCTGGTGGTCTAGCTAGACCACCAGGTAAGGCCGGGATGCCAGGGGAAGGCGGAAGGGAGGCGGGGGTGGGTCAGAGCCGGATATTCGCGGTTTTTCGCCATTCACGGTCCGGCTTTGCCCCTATCCCCCACGAATAACAAGGGAGAAGTGTATTGCTTAACTTTTTCTCTTTGGATCATCTGCATTTCTTTGCACCGGCAAGAGATATAATGCTGAACCTTATTTTTCATGAGAATAAAATCACTTGCCTATATGTTGTTTCAGATTCTGCACAGAAGCTAAAACCGTGTGCGTCCTGACCCTTAAGGGAGGGTGGAGGGGAAGATCTTCAGGAAATACCAGGTTTCCTAAGTTAATTTCCAGGACCCCTGCCCTCCTGCTTCTTCCATTCCATTTTAAGTAAAAATTGCACATTTGCTGGCTTCCTGTGGATAAACACATCTCTGAAATGTCTGCCTTAATGAGGCCTGAGTCACCAAAGAGTATTTCCTCCTCCTCTCTCCCCCATCACTAGTATTCCATCCATATTCTCTGGGGAAGGGAGGGAGAGGATGGGGGAAGGGTAGAGGCATCACCTTCCTATGGGAAATAGTCTCGTGCTGAGAGCATTTCAGACTTCATGTCTCCACCGAGACACTTGAGCTTGGGCTACTGCCTAAGCACTATAGATCCCAAATTCTCCCTCTTGTTAGTACTTATAAGGATGATTGATTTGTGGCCAGCATGCCAAGAATGCCTGCCAGTTGTTTCAGTGGCTAGTCAAGACAGATTAATCCAACCATAAAGGACAGCACCGCCACTCAGTGGCGTACCTAGCATATGTGACGCCCAGGGCCCATCATTTTTTTACACCCCCCTCATCTATATGAAAAACAAGATTTTTAGTAATAATCCACACATCACACAAGAGTGTACCTAGGAAAAGGCAGCACCTTATATACTCACCCACTATAAAACTAAACAAGCCAGACTAGTAGAGATTGATCCTGCACAGTCAATGCTAACAGAGAACCATTTCTTTCGTACACACAGAAAACACCTTCGCCCAGTATGAAATATGTAATCACAAACTACCTCCTCTCCCACCCCCTCTTTTTTTTTTTTTTTTTTTTACAAAATCATAGCGCGGTTTATAGCACTGGCCAGAGCGTAACAGCCTTGAAGCTCATAGAATTCCTATGAGCGTCGGAGCTAATATTGCCACGGCTAGCAATAAAAAAGCCTGCTTCTGCCCCCTTTCTACTCCCCGTTTCCATAAAGTGAGGGCCGTTTTGAGTCCAAAAGGGGTGAAGGAGAGCCGGAAAATATGTTTCTACTTTGGGTCATGACACCAATAACGTTTCTCGTTACTCATTCCTACCAGAACACCTGGCCTTGATCACACCTGGAGAACACAGATCAACCCTATGCAAATACAGGAACACAAATGAAAAGTCCTAATATACACAAACAAAACCCTAATGCCAGACTCTGCATGCATTTAGTACAACACCAGAGAAATAGAAACAAATGAATTGACAGCAGATGTAAATTCTCAAAACCAACATATTTCAATCATTAAGTTGAAAATAAAATAATTTTCCTACCTTTGTTGTCCATCTCTCTCCTTCCTTTTCTCACTTTTTGTGCTCTGGTATCTCCTCTTCTCTCCTTCTCTTTCCTCCTCCACCCCATGGTCTGGCATCTCTAACCCCTTCCCTCCCCCCCCCATGCCCTGGTATCTGTCTCCTCTCCTCTCTCTCCCTCTCCATCCATGCTCTGGCACCTCCTCTTCTTCCTTACCCTCTGGTCTGGCATTTGTCTCCATAGTTTCCCTTCCCTCCCCCCATGCCCTGACATCTGTCTCCTCTCCTCTCTCTCCATCCATGCTTTGGCACCAACTCTCCTTCCTTTCCCTTTGGGCTGCCATTTGTCTCCTTAGTTTCCCTTCCCTCCCCCCATGCCCTGGCATCTCTCTCCTCTCCTTCCATCTCCCCTCCTTCCTTTTTCTCTCTCTCCCTCCTTCCTTCCTTTCCCCTGGTCTGGCATCTGTCTCCTCTCCCCCCCATGCCCTGGCATCTCTCCCTCCTCCTCCATGATCTAATATCTCCTTTCCTTCTTTACTTTCCCTCCCCCCCCATGGCCTTGGCATCTCTCTTTCCTCTCCTCTCCCTTCCCTGGTCTTCCTTCTCCTTCCTTCCCTCTCTCTCCCCAATTGGGTGCAGTAGAATTTGAAGTATACTCTTGCTTGTATTGGGAGCCAGTGTGAGTTGTGGTATGCCTCTGTGATGTGGTCATATTTTTTCAGCGAATAAATGAGTCTTAGGGATGTATTTTGTATTGTTTATTGTTGTTTTATCATGGTCACTGGGCAGGGGAGGTATAGTATATTGCAGTAGTCTATTAGTCCAAGGATTAGAGATTGTACCAAAAGTTGGAATTGTTTCCTGTTGAAGAATTTTCAAATTTATCTTAGGTTTTTCATGATTGCGAATGATGTTTTTATTATTTTGTTGATTTGTGGTTGCATGGTACAGCCTCTGTCAACAGTACTCCAAGCAGTTTTAGCGTGGGTTGAATGGGGTATGAGGTCGAGTTTATTACTAGGTTTGTTAAGGTTGGGGTTTTGCTGTTTTCCAGGGCAGGATTAACCAATAGGCCAAGTAGGCACGTGCTAGGGCCCGAAATGGTCAGGGGGGCCCCATGAAGGAAGGCATCAACATTGTTTTTTCCAAACGGCAATGGGCCCTTCCAGCATCAATCGGCAACGTGGGCCCCCCCAATCAGCAATGTGGGCCCCACCCCGATCGGCAAAGTGGCCCCCTCCCCCCATCGACGGAAAGTAAGACAAGCAAGCAACGCGGGTAAGAAAGGCAACGGGAACTGTAATTTTGCAAGCGGTGCTGCTTGCCCAAAGCTTCCCTCTGACGCAGCTTCCTGTTTCCGCATGGGCGCATGGTGGGGTGGGGCAGGGCAGGGGGCTCAGTGTACTTGTGTGCCTAGGGGCCCTCGATGAATTAATCATGCCCTGATTGTAATGCACTTAAATGAACCTTGGCTCATAATCCTTTACTGTGGAAGCATGACTTTAATTGCTAAAGATCAAAAGAATCCTCTCCTTTCAACCACTCTGTAATTAAGATATCTAGGCACTCACTTATTGGAGAGTTCCTCTGACCCAATAAACAGACTGCTCCTCATAAGGCCAGCCCGAGTTCCCAGGAATGCCATTTCCATCCCATCTTCTTTGCTGCTGTGGAATAGACAAAGTTGGTTTAGCCCTGGAAATGAGGCCCTTTTACTACCAAAGCTCTATGTGCTAACATCATCAGGCTTGGTATATTGTTTTCTTAAACGTAGTTTTACCACATCAGAAGGTTGATGTAAGCAATCTGCACTCTCCATTAGCATGGTGGTTTATTCCTGATTTTTCCATACTAATCTTACTGCTGATGCACTGAGAATTTTTAATGCTGAAAAAAAAATCAGCAGATTGTAAGGCCTTTGGGGATGGGAAAATAGCTTCTGTATCTGAATGAAACTTTTACCCTAAACTACTACTGAAAAGATGAGTTAAATTCAAAATTTCTCTCCTAAAACTATCACACTAAAGCATAGCATAGCATAGCATAAAAAATGCAAAAGACCACATTTTAAATTGTTCTGATGTAAAAAAAAAAAAAAAAAAAAAGCCATAAGTTAAATTTTATTTTTTATAATTTTTCTCAAAGTGCTAAAGATTTCAGAGCAGGAGCAAACAGGTCATCTGAGATGAAGAGTAGCATTTCATCTTCAAATGACACATTCTGACAGGCCTTCCTGGTTGGGTTGTACCTTGTTAGTAAAACAATAAAATACGTATGATCATAAATGTGGTATTAAAATCATTAAGAACAAACTACAACAATCCATTATCAAATACAATAATACCAATATACAGTAAAACCTTGGATTGCAAGTGTTTTGCAAGAGAAGCAAATCGTTTTATTAAATTTTAACAAGCAAGGTCTTGCAATACGAGTACATACAGTATTTTGTATTAAAGGTTTTGGGTTGTGGAGTTTCCATTATTTCTTATGGGGAAATTTGCTTTGATATACGAGTGTTTTGGATTACAAGCATGTTTTCGGAACAAATTATGCTCGCAAACCAAGATTTTTCAAACGTTTTCATGATTTTTGGACTTCTTGATTTATTTCACAAATTCATTTTTTATTTTTGTAGTTCAAATATTTTATTAGTTTTAAAATATAAATGAACAAAGATATACTAAGACATGATACAACATTTTTTTTATACATGCTAATCATGCATATATTAATTTAATGGATTAATGCAGGTTAAAGCAAACAAAACAAAACTGCAGACTGTGTACAAAATGCAGGCAAATTTTAAAATGACAGGAACACAATATATAAAACCCTTTTACCAATAAAGGGACCCGACACGGTCCGTGTTTCGGACAAACCTTCGTCAGGGGTTCTAGTAAATACAGATACAATATAAAAATTATTAAAAATACTATGAGGATATGTATATGTGACAAAACAGGTGTTGCCATGCCATGCTGTCTAAGATTGTGGTGAAATGATGTGAAAACAAATATAAGAGAAGGAGATGACATGCAACTTTAAAAACATGCTAAAGAAAGATAGAAAATAAAGGATAAATTATTCAGACTGAAGATGAATGAAAGTATGAATAAAGTGGTGTGAGTTACACTAATGTAACCTTAAAGATAACATATGAAACGTGACATACAGAGTAGACTAAAAGAAAAAAGATAAAAATGAAAAGAATAATAATGATAATGATAAAAAGAACAGGAAAAAGGAAGAAAAAAGGAATACATACCATGGTAAAATAGGGGGGCTAAAAAAAGCCGCATGGCATGACAACACCTGTTTTGTCACATATACATATCCTCATAGTATTTTTAATAATTTTTATATTGTATTTGTATTTACTAAGACCCCTGACGAAGGTTTGTCCGAAACACGGACCGTGTCGGGTCCCTTTATTGGTAAAAGGGTTTTATATATTGTGTTCTTGTCATATTAAAATTTGCCTGCATTTTGTACACAGTCTGCAGTTTTGTTTTGTTTGCTTCTAGCTGATTTTTTCTGCCGATTTTTTTTGGATCCTTTTTTTGTTTTTGTGTTTTAATGCAGGTTAATTCAGTTATATGTGTTACAACTGATTTTGCATGCACTGACTCCACTTTTTACAAAAACATAGTGCAGTTTTTAGCGCCGGCCATGGTGATAACAGCTCCAACGCTCATAGAATTCCTTGACGGTTCTGTTAAAAGGTGGGTGGGGGGAAGTGAATTTAAGGCTCACTAATGAACTACATGTGCACTGATGAAAGCACATCCTTACTAACACACTAACAATAAAATTCCCTAACATAAATATTTTATTCTGTTACCTACTCTTACTAGGGAAAACAGAAAAGGAAATAATTAAACAAACACTGTCTACCCAAGCAAAACACACACATTTTCCTAAAAATAACAAAACAATCCCAAACAGCGACTCTCTCAACCTGCACAATCGTTCAAGCCAACTTTTGAAAATGTTTAGGAATGCTGAACTCACAACAAATTTCCTCACCTGGCAGAAAAAAGGGGGGAAAAACAAACCCTCTGATGTTCAAAATTATTTAACCAGTCAGCGATGGCTGCTGATCGGTTAAATTACAGATAACCAGCTATCTCTGAATATTCAGTGGGAAATAACCAGTTATCTCCACTGAATATTCGGGGTTAGTACATAGCAGCTAACTGGCGATACAGGCGATACAGCTGGTTTGTGCCGATAAATGCAAGTAAATACCAGTAATTGCAAGGATTTATTTTAAGCTTTGTACTATGATTTTTAATATTCTAAATGGTCAGGTGTCATAATATTTAGAAACATAATAAATGACGGCAGAAAAGGGCCATGGCCCAACAAGTCTGCCCACTCTAATGACCCACCCCCCTAATTTCTTCCTTGAAGTGATCCCACATGCTTATCCCATTTTTTCTTAAAATCTAGCACGCTGCTGGCCTCAACTACCTGCAGTGGAAGATCATTCCAATGATCAACGACTCTTTCGGTGAAAAAATACTTCCTGGTGTCGCTATGAAATCTCCCACCCCTGATTTTCAACGGGTGCCCTCTTGTTGCCGTAGGTCCTTTAAGAAAAAAGATATTTTCTTCTACCTCAATACGGCCCGTGACATATTTGAATGTCTCAATCATGTCTCCCCTCTCTCTGCGTTCCTCGAGTGAGTATAGCTGCAATTTACCCAGCCGTTCCTCATACGGGAGATCCTTGAGTCCTGAGACCATTCTAGTGGAATTGATTGCATTACTAGCAGGAAGATTAGGGGCTCCTTTTACTAAGCTACGGTAGCGTTTTTAGCGCACGCAAAACTTTAGCGCGCGCTAAACCCACGCTATGTGGCTAGAACTAATGCCAGCTCAATGCTGGCGTTAGGGTCTAACGCTCACGGCAAATTCAGCACGCGCTAAGCATGTGCTAAAACCGCTATCGCAGCTTAGTCAAAGGAGCCCTAGGTCATATTGTATGGAAGCAATTCTATCTTCAGTTTTCCTCATCAAAGACAATTAGATAATTTGTTCAATGGAAGGCGTTCTTCTATTATCAGGCTCCTTTAATGTGGAATTATCTCCCCTTTTAAATAAGATCAGTAGGTCAATATAATGATTTTAGAAAACTTTTAAAGACAATCTTGTTTAAAAATTTTTTATCGTGAAATTGATCATCTTCTACTGTTAATGCTCTATTTGAATATTTGCACAAGCAGAATAAAGTGAGGACGAAAAGATAGTCATTCCTCTCATAAATGTACCAAATAAAATGGTATCATGTGATAGTGCCACTGGATTCTCCAATAATTTATTAACTTGATCCCAAATAGATCTCCAAAATTTCAGTATCAAGGGACAATAGTATAAGAAATGATCCAACGTCCCAGGTTCCTAAATAATCAGAAAAAGTTCAGTTTTCTCAATAATGGAGGGTTCCAATCCCCCAAACCCCTCCCCAACGGCAGCGCGAAGAGTATGAAGTAAACTTGGGGAGGGGGTGTTCCCCACTCACACCCCGCGTCGGAGCTGTTTAAAAGTAAGTTTTCCCGCAGTGCGCTGGTGTCTTGCGCCAAATTGTTGGTGCTCCAATGTCGGCAAGCTGGTGTCTCGTGTGCCAATGACTATGAACCCTCCAAAGTATATCTGGCTCTAAGTGACCAGCCTGCATTTAAATGTCAAGGGTAGGGCAGATAATGTGGCTATGGGGAAAACTCACATGGCCAGATCAAAAGCTAGGGTTCTTCCAGTCTCTCTTTCCTCCTGTCCCCTATAACTGGTCCACATCATACTCTCTTTCTCTCTCAACCAGTCCTCATAAGTCTCCCTCCCATGTTTTCTCTATTCCCTTCCTTTGACTTTTCCTAGATACTCCTTCAGATTCTGTCTCCTAGCCAGTACCCCCTTTTACAGTTAGCCTCCTCTATCTCAGCCCCTCTATTAGCTGCTATATAAACATCTCTTACACCACTCACAGGTTTTTCTGTTCCTCTCTTAGCACTTATTTTTCTTCTCCTGCCTCTCTGTCAGTTCTACATTACCTTTCCAGGCTCTTACGTCAGTCTTATCCCACTCTCTAAGGCAGATTAAAGGTAAGAAACCTGTTTGGCCTACACTGTGCAGCTCACTGCTCACTCTACAAATCATTGGTTAAATATATGCCACAGCCAGTCAATAGGCTGCAGGGGAAAATGGGAGCAGTAAATTAGGAGACATCAGCTTTCCTTCCTGCTTACCCCTGGTAGCTCTGTATCCTGAAGCTTTCAAGTCTAGTGCTAGGCATAGCTGGAAAGAATATTGGGGGTGATCTAGTGCCTATGCTCACAATCCCTATATTTCTTAAATTCAGAGGTCTAAGTTCCTATTCAAAGTGAAATATACCCAACACTCTCAAAGGGGCAACTGAGAATGCATACTACTCCAGAATCTTACTTAATGACTATCCTAAGACCCCCATCCTTGCCCAAAATTTATCTTATCTGATTCTTCCCTCTGGTTTGTTACCTTAAGCATACACTACACATATGCAAACCTTTTCCAATGATATGGATGGTTCCAGCTGAGAGCAATAGGAGACTAATCGTGACCATCTCTGGGGAAAAAAGGGATTAAAATCTTCAAACAATATGGTTTCAATAAATTCTGATAGACCAAACAATTTGTAATATAACAGTCCAAAACCCATCCTTTTATGCAAAAAAAAAAAAAAAATGAAAGGTTACAGAACTTTTTAAATCTGCTTATGGACCCATGTTATGAGAAATCGGCCACTCTCAACATTTTCGAGACTTTAGTCACCTTTTCACAGAGACTGTTACAATTTTCTACTGACATGAAATAGTTCAGATTTACAGAAGATTCATAAGCAGAGAGCTCATATGGAAAGCAGTTTAGGATCAGCACTGATTGCTTTACGACTCAGGGGTGTCCAACCTACGACCCAAGGGCCGCATGCGGCACCATGAAGTATTTTGTGCGGCCCCAGTCGAGGGCGATGCAGTGTTTTCCTCTGCTGCCCCTGGGTGTTTACTGTCTTGGCGGCTCCCTCCTCTGTCTTGCTGCAGTGTTTGCATGTTTGTGCGGCCCCAGAAATATTTTTTTTGGCCAATGCGGCCCAGGGAAGCCAAAAGGTTGGACACCCTTGCTTTACGTCATTCTATAATTTTATACAAGGGAGAACTAGATGGTATACTGCATTTTACACCCTTGTGTTTGGTAAGCAACATGCTGTCAATGTAGTTTTAGCACAGTGTTCTTACTTTGACATGTTGAGGGCTAGTGCTGTCCAGTAGGCCTCCATGGGAGCCGTGACTACAGCATCAAAGAGGACCTCTTGCACTAACTCCTTATTACCTAGAGTTGAGGAGATACCAAAAATAACAAGAGATGATCACAAATATTCTTTTTCGCAATAAGATATTCTTTTTCGTAATAGGGCAAGAAAACCTGATCTAATCTTCTCCCATCACACACCTGGCACAATAAAGCTGATAGTCCATAAAAAGCTGAGAAGGCCAATAGTCATAAGCTTATGTCACTGGAAATTCTGCTAATTAAATAAATGGTCTGTTTTGGAGTTGTTGTTTTTATTAAATCTGGGGTACTGCTATTTTTCCTGATTTATTCACAAAACAGCCCACATTATTTCAATAGGACCTGTGGTTTTGGGCAAAGCAAGGCAGACATTTTTTTTTTAAATGATAGGTGGGATATGGCATCCTTGAATAAACTTGGAAACTTTTAGTGACAAAATTTAGACTCTGACTGCAAATTCTGTATATGGCCCAAACCGGTGCACACAGCCAATATGCCTGCACAACTTAATTATTTAATAAACTTAATCAGTGCTAATTGGCAATTAACACCTCATAACTGATGCTAATTGCCGCTAATTAAAGTTACACATGCACAATTTTGTAGGCGCAGTCGTTAAAGTACTGTGCGCCAGTTCTAGTGTATGAATATGAAAAGGGGCATGGCCAGGGAAGAGAATGGGTGGATCGTGGATATTTCTAGAATGTATGTGCATTGTTATAGAATACGCCCGATGCACGCACAAATTAGGTGCAGGGACTTAGGCCTGTAGGGATATTTCCGTATTCACACCTGAGGTTAGGCCTCCATGATGTCATCAAGCCTGAACCATTGTTTCAAGAATCTCTCTCTGCAAGCAACTTTCCAGCATGAATTTTGCAAGAAGTAAGAAGAGTGATGCATTATGGGGATGTACCCGAATGTTGCTATTCAAGGGCATTCATCTGTGCTTTAATAATGGGACAGTGTGAATCTTGAAGAAATTATTCTGTTCTTATCTGTCTAACAGCCCTGGGTCTTCCAGCATATATGATACTTTATACAGAAAGGCTATTCATCAAGTTCTGTTTCTGGATTGGTCCGAGGAAGTCATCTGATGAGATTCAAGAAAAGAAAGGTGCTAATTAATTAATAATTAGTTAGTCTGTGATAAGGTCCGGGGAAGCTCAGATCTGCTCACAGATGTTCTAATTGTAAACTTTTTCTTTCAATAATTAGACCTGTAAGTTACCTTGTGTGATTCTCTGCCTAAGAGATAGAAATTCGGACATTTAAAAACTGTTCTGAACTTAGCACAGATAAACGGAACTTATTGCTGATGATTTATAGCCTCATCAAGGATTTTCAACACGTGTAACTTTTACAACGGTATTCCTGACGTCTTCCAGCTGACAAGAAAATTTTCTCTTCCACCTAATTGTGCCGGAGAGGCTAATTAAGGGTGAGCATACGGAAATTACTTTTATTAGCTTGGGAATTAGATAGGAATCAATTATAAAGGTAAAGGGTTGAAAAGTTACCTGGGTGATAATATAATCATTTGCTAATCAGGGATTATTATTATAAGGAATAGTGTGTGTTTAACCAGAAGTTTTACTTAGTTGTCTAACCATTAGATTGTGATAATCATGTACTGAGTTTCATTTGTGTAATTAGATATTTTGAACTTGAATAAAAGGTTATGGTTTTCTCTAGACCACTTAACAGAAACGTAACGTGTTTATAATACTGCTAAGTGAACCATAAATCCTTCTACAGATTTTGGGGGCTCGTTTGCCGGGATATCTAGGTTTCTAATTTGCGACTGTAGCTATGTCTGTTGACACTGAGACTCAGATTTCGTGGCATGCTCTTGAAAAGGATGTTTTTCAGAAATTAGCTGTGCAAGTTTTAAAACAGTCAGATTCTGATGTGTATTTTTCTGACCTTGTACGTTTATTACATGCAGATATAGAGGACTCTAATCAGGCGTACTGTTCAGTTTTGCAGCGTCTCCTACATGCTCGTACTAAACCTACAGGAGAAAATTATTCAGAGCTCATCTGTGCGTTGTTTGCTTTTAAAACTTCTGTTTCTGCTAGTTTATCTCAACAACGTCAGCTTCAGAGTGATTTATATGAGCAATTAGAGGATTGTAAAAATTCTTTGCAGGCAGAACGGACTCGTAATGATTCCCTTGAACTGTTAGCTTCTAATTGTGAAGATCAACATTCCGACTTTGATCAGGTGATGTCTGAGTTACGACATCAATGTTCTGAGTTGAATGCTGAACTTGAAAGTCAGAAAAAAAGTACAGTGGTTATTTCTTGTGTTAAGTGTACATCTTTAGTGACGCAACTTAATACTGTCCGGGCTCAGAAGGCAGATTTACAGCTTTCTTTATCTAATTGTCATAAAGATCATGATAAGAGTGAAAGCAAACATGCTGAGATTTTGTCCAGGTTGCAGAATGAACTAGCGGACGTAACTTCTGCTTATGTTTGTCTGGGTGAAAAGTTAGACGCTACCGAACGTCTGTCTAATGATAAGGCAGCCCGTGCTGACAGGCAATTATGTGCCTTACAAGCGGACTTTGTTGAGTCTCAGAACCGACTTTCTGAAAGTAAGTTACAGGTCACACAGTTAACTGACTCGTTATGTCAGGCAGATGCCGATAATTTGGCTCTGCGCCAGAATGTTCAAGATATATCTTTCCAAAGAACTGCGTTAGCTGCTGATGTGAAAGTTTTACAAGACAAAGTTGCTGCTATTTGTAGTGAGAGGGATATTAAAACTGTCTCTCCCCCTGTGTCACCTCTTCATTCTCCTAAACCGGCTCCTAGAACCGTCTTTCGTTCTTTTTCCAGCTCTAGGGAGGAAGGTGGGTACAGGAATTCGCAGGAGTGTTCTGATTCTACTGCAGATGACTTGTTGCCTAGTAACAAACCCTGCCCTGAGAAATTAGTGACACTAGCTGACCGCCCAGTGCAGCAACCACGCCCTGTAAGGTCTATCTCAAATTCCTGTGACGTCACTGAACCTTCTGACTCTAAACCACGCCCAGTAAGGTCAGTTTACAGTGAGCCTAAACAACCACCAGATGGCACCAAAGCACCAGACATTTCACAACATACTCCACAAAGGTCACAGTACAATAATGAAACAGGGAAAGAAACTCAAAAGAAAGGAGGTAGCTATACTATACCACCCTATCACGTACAGATAATGAAGATGTTTAAACAAATGATAGAACCTTTTAGAGAGGGAACTAAGCTAACTATTGAAGCACATTTGGCCTCAATATATGAGTTCTTTGAGACTTATGCAGTGACAGAGGACAGTGATAAGCTTCGTTTACTCCGTTGGTCCTTTGCTTCTGAGTGTTCTGAGACGTTGCGATCCATCATCACTGGTACTTCGGATGTGTTAGAGGTGGAACAACAACTCAAAAGACGTTATGGTACATACGCTGATTCCATTGAATCTCGCAAAGCTGCATTCCATTTGCGTTGTGGACTCCAAGAAAATCCCCGTGAATTTGCTTTCCGTCTGAAACGACATTTCTTTCCAGACAGGACTCCTTCTGAGGACGAACTGGAGTATGGAGAATTCCGATCTCTCTTTGCAAAAGCCTTGCCTGAATATATGAGTGTGGTTGTGGCTGGTATGAAAAAGGCCTCTTACTCATCGATCTTAGCCGTAGCCGAGGATTTCTATGATCATAAAGTCAGGGTTCCTGCAGGCCAATCTGAGAAACCGGTGCCCAAAGCACGATCTAAGGAATCTAAGCTGAGTGTATGTGCAGTTCAGAATTCACTTGCTTTGGAACCTAGTAGCTCTGTAGTTTCCACTCCAGGACCTGTTTCATCTCGTCCAGCAGACCAGACTTCCTCTTCTGATGCACCACCCAATAGGGATGGACCCAAGACACAGAAGAAGAGACGGCCCAATAAGCAACAGAAGCAGAGTGACCTCAGTGTGATAATGGAACAATTGGCTCAGGTGGTGGATCGTATTTCTGCCCTGGAATTGACTTCTAAACAATTGGCAGCATCTGTCCCCGCGAGAAAGGAACAGACCTCAAGGAGAAAGGATAACAATATCAGTTACAGGCCTTCTGGAACTCGAGTGGTCAAGTCTGTAGTAACTGACACCCAGGCTTCCATAGTAGACGACCTGGATGACACACCCGAATTGTTAGAGGATGATACCGCATGACTAGTCCGAGAACCAATTTCTCCACCCACTATTGTATCTTCTGTCCAAACAACATCTCCTGATGCTACACAAGACATAGATCTGGTACAATCCAGTGAATTATCTGAGAACACCGAGTTGCTTCCTTCGTGGGATTCCATTAAGTCACACAAGTATTTCTTGGGTAGGTTAACGCCTATGGGTCAACGGTACACTTTACCTTTGTTTCTCCAACAGGTTTTGTCTTGTCCCGGTTTACTTGATACGGCTTCCGAAGTGACTTTGATCACTCAGGGACTATTCCAACGTTTGCAGACTACCCTGGGTACCCAGAAGACACTGTTGATTGTTCCCAGTGATTTGTCTTTGGTTGCATATGGACATCAGAACATTGAGACAGTTGGTCAAACTTGGCTAACCTTGCAGTTAGGCAAAATGAATGTTAAACACCCAGTGATTATTACCACTAGTCCAGGAGAGGAGTTTTTGATTGGAAACGATCTTTTGAAGAGATTGCGGCCTATTTTGGATTACGTCCAAGAAGTGGTCTGGGCTCAGGTGACTCGTCCCCTTCCTTTTGGAAAGGTACCGACTACACGCCTTCCCCAGGTTACCAGTACTGTGGAACGAAACGATACTTCAATTCGAATAAATTTCCTGCGTTCAGCGGATCCACACATTTTGGAGCTACGGTTTGCCAATGTTCCAGAAGGGGGTCCCACAGACCGTGAGATTGTCAGCGTTCCCAAGGAACAAATATCTGACATTGTTCTCCAGGCTGACCATTTGGAGATTGTTCTGAAGTCTACGTTCCCCGTGCCAGATCCACCTCAAGAGACTGTCCAAGACCCGACCTCATCTGTTTCCAGTTCTTTGACCTCTCATCCTCGTCTACTGGCTGTACTTCACCAGGATGATACTGACTTGTTTGTTGATGTTCACCTGCACGGTTCTGTCCCAGTTCAAGCTCAACTGCTACTCCAGAGTGACATCTCCATGATTAGTGAATCTTTTTACTGTCAACTTCAGCGAACCACATCAGTTCCGTTTGTTCGGCGCCACTCTACTCACCTACCTATACCAGGTCAGGGGGTCAAGCCTCTTGTTGGGGTTTGTAGCCTTCCGCTGACCCTGGGTTCTAAGACTTTCACTCATCACTTTTCTGTGGTGAAAGGCCTACACACATCCTTGTGTTTGGGATCCGAATGTCTTGTTCGTTTAGGAGTCTACGTTGATTTGGTGAACGGTGTGCTTTGGAGCAGATTGCAAGGCACCCCGGTAGAAGATGTGGACCTGATGGATGGTTTGAAGGCTGGACAACTTCTTCCTCAAGTTTGTGAAGTGGTTTGTGCTGAAGACGTCAAGATTCCTGGCCTTGTGCATGATTTTGCTCTGCCTCTTCGTTTGGCCCATGGTCAACGCATGCTCGATGATATTGGCTTTTTCAACCCGAATACCTCTTTTCTCGAGCATGGTCTTTCTCTAGGTGCTTTACCATGTCTTGAAGTACCTACCTCTTCTTTCCATGTATTGATTGTCAATGCTCAACCTACGGAAGTCTTTCTCTCCGCTGGAGAACATTTGGGTTTTCTAGTGGGTGTATCTTTTCCTGATGTTGAGGTAACATTGCCTATCATTGGCAACTTGTCTTCCATTGTTGACCCCTGCCAAGGGGGGGATATACTGGACCATATTTTTACCTCACCTAAAGGACTCATTTCACTGGACTTCCTTTGGCCATATGATGCATCGACATCCCATGTAACAGTGGATAATGATTTTTTGATTTTATCCAGGAAGTTAGCTCTGTCTGACCAATCTAAAGCGGTGAATGCCATTGATTCTTCATTTTTGCAAGAACAGATTGAAGATCAAGTGGAAATCTCTTCCAACCAACCTTTTTCTAAGTTTGATGCTATGGTAAAGGAACAAGTGGACCTAGCTGATGCGTGCTCTTCTGATGAAGAAAAGGCTCAGTTCACACAGTTGTTGTACAAGTATCGAGACCTTTTTGCAGTGGATTCTTATGACACTGGACTGACTGATCTACATGTGACCAAGATTCCTACGGATCTCCACAGTAAGCCCGTCTTCGTACGTCAGTATAAGATTCCTTTGGCCTCGTATGAGTCCGTGCAAGAGATACTTGATACCCTGGAAACTAGGGGTATCATTAGGCTTTGCAACAGTACATACAACTCACCCTTGTGGCCAATCCTGAAGAAGAATAACAGTTGGAGAATTGCCTTGGACTACCGACAGCTAAACAAGCGGGTACCCTTGTCTAGGTGGCCTATGGCCCATCTTGACCAGAGCTTGACTACCATCAAAGGAGCTAAGTATTTTACCAGCTTGGATTTAGCTTCTGGATTTTGGACAGTTCCTGTACATCCACCGGATCAATACAAACTAGCATTTACCTTTGGGAAGAAACAGTACACGTGTAATAGAACACCTTTTGGTTTTCTGAACTCTCCAGCTGAGTTCAATATATTTCTCCATAAAGCCCTTCCAGATGCAGAAGCTCGAGGAACTCTAGTCTATGTGGATGACATCCTGATCAAGAGTCTCACCTTTCAGAAACACCTGGAAGAGGTAGAACATGTGTTCCAACAATTGCAAAATGCAGGAGCTAAATTGACCCTTGCCAAAGGTCAATGGTGCCGAACATCTCTGAATTATTTAGGGTATGACATTTCCTCTGAAGGTCTTCGACCACAGAAGAAAAGGATACAGGCCCTACAACAGTTGAGGAAACCTACCAATTTGACGGAACTTCGTTCATTTTTGGGAATATGCAATTATTCTCGACAGTTCATAAATCAGTATGCAGAGATCTCTAGACCCTTGGTTGCCTTACTAAAGAAGGATGTACCTTGGACGTGGGGTCCTGAACAGGAAGATGCTATGCAAGAGATGAAAGAGCAGCTTAGTCGCTTTCCTTGCTTGTCCTACCCTGAGAGTGGTCGTGAATTCTTCATCGACCTAGGATTCTCCAAACACTCTATGAGTGCTGTCCTGTACCAGAAATACGACTCTGACAAGCGTGTGGTGGCCTATGCAAGCAAAGGCTTCACCGATGTAGAGAAGAAGTATTCTGAATGTGAGAAAGCTCTACTGTCAACTGTTTGGGCTCTTCAACATTTTCGGAGTTATATCCAAGGAGAAAAACTCATTGTAGAGACTTGTCATCAACCCATTAGTTTCTTGGGTAGTGACAAGATCAAGACTGGTCGTGTCTCCAATAGCCGAATAGTCTCATGGACTTTGGCTCTCCAAGGATGGCCTTTACAGGTAAAGTATGCCCTGAAACATCGAAACACAGTAGCCCAAGGGATAGCAGAATTGCATGATTGTACAGAACAAGATTCTCTTACAGGTATACCGGAACCTGATGTTCCACCAGAAGAGGAGGAACCCCATCGTCATCATCTTTACGATGAACACCTATGTGCCAATATACCTCAAGTCTACGTAGATGGCTGTGCCTTCCACCAGACCTCGACCCATACTCTGGTCGCAGGAGTAGGTGTAGTGTGGAATGCCGACACACCTATGGAAACCTTGAAGTATAGATTGGGTGCTAAAACCAACCAATACGCAGAGATTGTAGCAGCCTTGGTCGCTGTACAGTCTGCAGTACAGAAGGGGATCCCAGAACTGATTATCTGTACAGATTCTGATTATGTGCGTCAAAACTTTGTGTCTCACTTATCCGTGTGGAAAAAGAAGGACATGTTAAATTCCAAAGGAAAGCCTGTCCATCATGGCGACTTGATTCTAGCCTTAGATCAATTGGTACGAGACAATGACATGACCATCTACTGGAAGAAAGTGAAAGGTCATGCTAAGGTTAATAGTTCTGACAAGATCGGAAATGACCTTGCGGATCAATTGGCCAAAGAAGGTGCTTTGTCAGGTGAACTATGGCAATGCCCTGAAGAGTTGTTTTCGATGGTACATGCTATTACTCGACGCCAAGCTAAACAGGTAGTTGAAACACCTGTGGTGCAGTGGGGTAATGATATCCCTTCCTTTGATCTTGTAACCGCTCAGAAGACCGATCTTATCCTGGGAAAGTTCTATAACTTCATACAGAATCCACAGGATCATCCATTGTCTGAAGACGATCGGAAGGATGAAGAACTGAGGATACTCTACACCTCCAGAGAGAAATTTTCGATTCATCAGGACCTGCTCACTCGGACGAGTAAGCATGGTATTGTGCAGTGGGTTGTACCCCGTGCATATCGAGGAATCATGTTGCAACATGCCCATGATGAACCTTGTGCAGGACATAGAGGTGAAGAAGTTACCTATGAGACACTGAAGCAAGTGGCCTATTGGCCTCATATGCGGCAAGATGTGCAGTTATATACGAGAGGTTGCTTGACTTGTTGTCAATTTCAACCCTCTACACCACTTCACCGAGCACCCTTGAGAAAGAAGGGTTTGGTCATGCCCTGGTCCGACATCCAGATTGACTGGATTGGCCCAGTGGTCCGTTCCTCCCGAGGTAATAAGTATATGTTGACTGTAACTTGTTTGTTTACAAAGTGGATTGAGTGCTTGCCTGCACCCAATTGTACGGCAGAGACTACCGCTACCTTGTTACTGAATCATGTGTTCAGTAGGTGGGGTTTGCCCATGAGAGTGGACTCAGACCAAGGATCACATTTCACTGCGGATGTGATGCGACACATGTGGAAGATGCTCGGAGTGAAAAGTAAATTGCACATAGCTTACCACCCTCAATCATCGGGACAAGTGGAAAGAGCGAATCGTACCATCATCACGATCCTGAAGAAGTACGTGTCTACCTCTGGTAAGAATTGGGACATGAAGTTACCTTTGGTACTGATGGCTATTCGTGCCACGCCTCACCGTTCTACGGGGGTGACGCCTTTTGAAATGATGACAGGTAGAGAAATGATATTACCAATTCATTTGTTGTATAGAACTAATGATGTAAATCTTTCTAGTGCTACTACTGCTCATGAATATGTCACCCATTTACGTAAACATTTACAGGGTGCATTTTCTTTTGCCCAGAAAAATCTGGAAATTGCTGCTAAAGGTAGAAAAGCCTATTATGATCATAGGACTACCACAAAGGAATACCAAATTGGCGACAAGGTATTCTATTACAATTTTGGCAAAACCAAGGCCAAAGAAAGTAAATTTTTGCCAAGTTGGCATGGTCCATTTCCTATAGTGGAAAAAGCTTCACCTGTGGCCTATCAAATTCGCATCAAATCAAATTCTCCAGGTGCAGATGTCCTTAAATGGGTCCACATTAATCAACTGAGACCATGTCATCCCAGTAAATTTGCCCAGGATGAGACCATTGTTGTGATGAAGACATTAACCTAGCAACAGCCTAGGCTGTTCTCTCTCTTTTCTGTTTTTCAGATGGCGAAACGAGTTCTGCCGATGCTGTTCCTGGTTGTCCTGCTGATTGGCGTTGGTACCAAAGTAATCGATCCTGGTCCGCAGTCCCATGTTGTCCATCAAGATTCTCCTGGTTTCTTGTTCTTCCCGTTCCAGATCCTGCTCCAGCACATCTTCTTTCGATGTTTCTCTTTTCCATTTGGACTCTACTCCTACTGAAACTGAATTGGAAATCCTGGATGTTTTCCGTGGACATCACATCAACTTTACCCTTGAAGTGGAACAATATTTGATGACAAAGCCTTCCCACACCATTGAACTGAAAGTTGATAATGATAAGCTTCATATTGAGGACTTTCATATTGGCTCCTCCAATGTACATGAAGTTGTTGATACCCGCAGTATTGATCTTTTTATCACTGTTGTTATTCCAATTTTTGCCATCCTGTGGGTTCTCTTATTTGGGTTCTCTGTTTTTGCACTCTATGAGACCATCCGGATTAGACGTCTTATTCAACAGAAACCATCACATACAGACTTAAGAATGCATGATTTCATTGCGGCTATGAAAGAGTAATTTTGCTAGCCGTATTTTTGATTATGATCTTTCTGTCTTAACTTTTGCTTTGGCATACCTTTTGTGCCTTGCTAAGTAGTTATGATTTTTGATTTTATCATATATTGCCATTATTCAGTGATTTTATTATCATTTATTTGGCTGGGTTCATATATTTTACCCTTGCCTTTATGATTATTATCCATTGATTATTGATATCTTTGATTTATTGCTGATTTATATGGTATTGCTTATGTTTATGCATTTTTATATCACCTTGGGTCTTGTCGATCCTTTCCTACTTAGTTAGGTTGAAGGTGAAATAGACTCCATTGAAGTTATTTCTCCTCCAAAAGGGGGGACTGTAGGGATATTTCCGTATTCACACCTGAGGTTAGGCCTCCATGATGTCATCAAGCCTGAACCATTGTTTCAAGAATCTCTCTCTGCAAGCAACTTTCCAGCATGAATTTTGCAAGAAGTAAGAAGAGTGATGCATTATGGGGATGTACCCGAATGTTGCTATTCAAGGGCATTCATCTGTGCTTTAATAATGGGACAGTGTGAATCTTGAAGAAATTATTCTGTTCTTATCTGTCTAACAGCCCTGGGTCTTCCAGCATATATGATACTTTATACAGAAAGGCTATTCATCAAGTTCTGTTTCTGGATTGGTCCGAGGAAGTCATCTGATGAGATTCAAGAAAAGAAAGGTGCTAATTAATTAATAATTAGTTAGTCTGTGATAAGGTCCGGGGAAGCTCAGATCTGCTCACAGATGTTCTAATTGTAAACTTTTTCTTTCAATAATTAGACCTGTAAGTTACCTTGTGTGATTCTCTGCCTAAGAGATAGAAATTCGGACATTTAAAAACTGTTCTGAACTTAGCACAGATAAACGGAACTTATTGCTGATGATTTATAGCCTCATCAAGGATTTTCAACACGTGTAACTTTTACAACGGTATTCCTGACGTCTTCCAGCTGACAAGAAAATTTTCTCTTCCACCTAATTGTGCCGGAGAGGCTAATTAAGGGTGAGCATACGGAAATTACTTTTATTAGCTTGGGAATTAGATAGGAATCAATTATAAAGGTAAAGGGTTGAAAAGTTACCTGGGTGATAATATAATCATTTGCTAATCAGGGATTATTATTATAAGGAATAGTGTGTGTTTAACCAGAAGTTTTACTTAGTTGTCTAACCATTAGATTGTGATAATCATGTACTGAGTTTCATTTGTGTAATTAGATATTTTGAACAATATTTAGATTCTGCAGCTGGCTTGTGAATTATATTTTTCTATTTTCATAATAAAGATATTTCTCATTAGCCTAGGTTTGTGTCGTATAATTAGACCATGATATTTGAACTTGAATAAAAGGTTATGGTTTTCTCTAGACCACTTAACAGAAACGTAACGTGTTTATAATACTGCTAAGTGAACCATAAATCCTTCTACAGGCCTGGTTTTCTTTAGCCTACATGGGTGCACCTAAAAGTCATGATGCGCATTGGCGCTTAGAGAAAATTTATACAGTGTGTGTATCTTTTATAGAATTGCGCCAAGTGTCGTTCTAATTGGCAATGATTTTTTGGGTGCCATATATAGAATATGGACCTGAACGTATAAGTTATGCAAGTAGCAGCAGGTAAACAGCAGAAACAGCTTTAAAAAAGAAATGTGTGTTAATTCCTTTATGAGCTCGTAGCACTTGCACATGTGCAGGGCAATTCTATAAACACACACTCATGGTTACGCACACTAGAGAATGACACGGTGACAAAATTCATCTCCGTTCCCATCCCCGCGGATAACCTCGGGAAACCATCTTCATGTTATTCTTTAAGGAGAGAGGGAAGAATCAGAGTATGAATGGCCGCAACCAATGACCCTCAAGCTTTGCTTTTTAGAATGCTGGAGTAGAACAGCCTGAGGTTGAAATAGACACTAAAAAATGACATGGGATTATTTCCCGCGGTTATCCGCGGGGACGGGGACGGTGATGAATTTTGTCACTGTGTCATTCTCTAACATCTCTGCGTCCATAAATGTAGGGTATAAGCACTATTCTATAAGGCTGTTCGTAAGTGATTTAGGGGGGATTCATAAAAGGGCGTTAAGCGTGTTAGCATCACGTTAGCTATCCACTAAAGACACCCATAGAATGGGTGTCTTTAGCAGTTAGCATGCGCTAATGTGCTTAATGCTCTTTCATGAATCTCCTCTTAAGGAGTAACTCTTAAGGGCAACATGCATGTGGGTAGAGCATGGGTGGAGTTCTCAGTTACACACATTATTTCCCAGTTACAAACATTATTTATTTAAAAAATTTAGATCCGCTCAGGACCTAAGCGGCTTACAGCAAATATACTTACAGTAAATCAAAAACAATACAAACATACAATTATAACAGAATACTCTAACTTAGGGTTACCAGACGTCTGGATTTCCCCGGACATTTCTTCCTTTTCAAGGACATGTCCAGGGGTCTGGATGGCTTTTCAAAACCCAGCACTTTGTCCTGATTTTGATAAGCTTCCAGCTAGTAGCGACGTCGGGACGGCATCTGAGTATGCGCGGATGCAACATGGTGACAACAGGATGTCACACAAGCAATTGTGCAGTGCCCTCCCAACAAGCGAACGGGTTGAAGGGGCAGGGCTGGGGCTGGGGGCAGAACGGGGGCATGATTCAGGTGGAACGGGGCCAGGCCTTGGGGGCCTGGGGTCAGGGCCATGGGTCTGGATTTTCATTCCGGAAAATCTGGTAACCCTACTTTAAGTTACACTCATCCTTGCTACACTCAGGCACCCATAGTTACATTAGGTCTATGGCAGTCAATCTGCTGACATGAAAATGTAAGGTGCACTGATGCCAGGTAATGCTAGTCGTTAATATTGCCATGGTCCTGATATTCAGCTCCAGCCACTAACTGCTCAAAATCCACATTTTTGGGGGACAGCTGTGGCTGCATTACCAAAACAAACCAAAAGCCAACTGAGGCAGCTGATTATATACCTGATGGAATACATATTATAAACAGAAAACTAATTTGTAGAAAAGATCTGAACTTCTCCTTCATTACATCCACTGCTGCAAATGGTGTTCCACCCCTCAGAACTTCCTGTTTTGGAGGGCTGAACTTCCTGTTTTGAATGGAGCAAGACACAAAGAGTCAAATTCTATAAACGGCACCTAAGCGTGCCTACATTGGTGGTGCTGCTCAGTGCTGTTGTCAATCAACTGCTAAGGGCTGTTTATAGAATCATGCCTAATGGTACCCACGCGTATTTAGGCATCGCTAGGCGTCCTAGACATAGGTGCTAATCCAGTAGACCAGCTTTTCACTAACCTAATTTGAAGGCAACTATGTCGGATGCCTATCAATGCCTAAATCAACCATGCCTATTGTCTACCCATAACCGTGCCTACTTTTTAACACATCTCTCTTTAACCAATCCCAAGTGTGTACTTCTTCCTTTTACTCATATATCACATCATTTCAGACCTTCATATTATACTTTTTTATTTGCTTTCTTTTGGACCTCAGAACCACCCTCCTCCATCCGTTACTTTCGTGCTTTAAAACGGGGAGCTTCAAAGGTGTAATATCCTCACTGGCCCGTACTAATTATTCAAATGCAAATTTAGCACTTTTTAACACTTTTTTTTGTTTTTTTTGTTTTTTCTACATTTCAGTTTGTACTTAGCTTTTTTGTCAGTGCAGTAGTAGGACCCGACATGTTTCGCATCCGCTTCGTCAGGGATCCTTGCAAGCCGCTAACATCCACCCCGCTCAAAGTTTAAATCGCAAAGAGCGGGTGGATGTTAGCGGCTTGCAAGGATCCCTGACGAAGTGGATGCGAAACATGTCGGGTCCTACCGCTGCACTGACAAAAAAGCTAAGTACAAACTGAAATGTAGAAAAAACAAAAAAAAGTGTTAAAACAGTGCTAAATTTGCATTTGAATAATTAGTACGGGCCAGTGAGGATATTACACCTGTGTAGCTCCCCGTTTTAAAGCACGAAAGTAACGGATGGAGGAGGGTGGTTTTGAGGTCCAAAAGAAAGCAAATAAAAAAGTATAATATGAAGGTCTGAAATGATGTGATATATGAGTAAAAGGAAGAAGTACACACTTGGGATTGGTTAAAGAGAGATTGATTGAGTTCCAAGTCTTAAGACATTAGCCTTCAGTTGCTGGGTATACTTTTTAACACAGGCATTGTTAGGTAGCGTTAGGCGTGGAAGGGTGCCTCCACTTAGGCGTCCTAAGAATTCAGTGCCAATTTCTTAAATTGCTTAATCAATTTTTTTTTATTTATTACATTTTTATTGATTTTCAAAACTTATACAAAGTGCAACAAATATACAATCAACAGTATCAAGTAATAGCACTTATATTCTTGCATACCACTGAGACACATTAACCCAGCCCATCCCCCCTTTCCCTCCCTCCCTACCTGGATGTGTGTAGAAATCTAAGAAAACCCAGAAATTAAGGATTCAATCATTCTGTTGCCTGACAAATACCTCCAATGGACTCCAAATCTCTTTAAACCTCTTGCAATGTCCAGATTGTTCTGCAATCATCCTTTCATATCTATAATATAGACAAACTGTTTCCCACCAGAAAGAAAAGTTCAACCTATCCCAGTTCTTCCAATTTCTAGTTATTAACTGCATGGCCACCTCCGTCATAATAATAAGTCTATTTTTATGTGTATCAATTGGATTCTTAAGTTTCAACAATGTCCCGAATAAAAACACGTCATAAGACAATGGAATCAAGATATAATACCATGTTAATCTTGGCCCAAATTGAATTCCAAAAATTGAGTATCAATGGACAACAGAATAAAAGATGATCCAGTGTCCCTACATCAAGATGACAGTGCCAGCATCTATTAGACTTTAAATTATCCAACTTTTGTAAACGAACAAGGGTCCAAAAAATTATATATAACAAAAAGAACCAAGTTTGTCTCATAGATGCTGACGCTGTACATCTCATTCTACAAGTTCAAATCCATGGCCATTGCGTAGCAGAAATATGCTACTTTGTTTCTATACTCCAAATGTCTCTTAAGCTTGTTTTAGGTTTTTTCGCCAAATATTCAGATATTAATTTGTACCACTTAGCGGCCTGATGCCCTTGAAAATCTGTCTGGAAACATAGACCCGGCAAGCTGTACTGATTTTTTAAGTTGCGCCAGTCAGGGAACTCTTTCTGAATGGCCTGCTTGAACTGCAACCATTTATAACCTTGAGACTTTGATATATCAAATGATTGTTGTAATTGTAATAAATTTAGCATTTTCCCATTCAGAATTACATCATTTAGAGTACGAATGCCTGCCTGCAACCAATATTTCCAGAGGATTTTAGACTCGCAGATTTGTATCTTGGAGTTCAACCATAGGGATTGACATTTGGTTTGCTGTATCGGAATAGGAGTTAAAGCATCTATAAATTTTAACGTCACCCAAGTTGAATGAAAAATAGTATTGTCCTTATATATTCTAGGAAGCTTGATACTCAAAATATGGCTAAGATGAAGTGGGGCTATAAGATGACTTTCCAGAATCAACCAATCTAGCAGACTCTCCATGAGTTCAGGAAGGATCCATTACATACCCTGACGCAAAAAAAAAGGCTTGATGATATCTGTAAAAATTTGGAAAATTTACCCCTCCCATTGGTTGAGATTTTTGCAAAGATACTAAGGCTATTCTAGAAGTTTTACCAAGCTAAAGGAATTTTGTAACAATCCCGTTTAGTTTTTATAAAAAGAACTCTGAAAATAAACTGGTAACATACTCATTTGGTAACAAACTACAGGCGAGATCATCATTTTGATGGTTTGGACTCTCCCCCACCAAGACAGATGTAATGGATTCCAGTGCTCACACATTTTTTTGACTTTCAACAATAAAGGTTTTTCATTTACTGTCATTGTATCTTCCAATATTTTATTCCCTTTGTTTTTGATTGGCTGATAACCAGTGCAGTCAATTACCACACTGATTAAGCCAATTAAAAATTAAGCTTGGCGTGAATCTTGAACTTAGGTATCACTAGAAAGCTACAATTAGGACACCATTTATAGAATATGGCCCAAAAGGCCTTGCATCATCCATGCTGACTCTTGTTTAGAGACTGAAGGCCTAATTCTAGAAACAGCATTCCAATTGTAGGTGGCGATAGGTGTCTTACCGCCATCTAAAAGACCAATCGGGATGCATGTTTTTAAAAAATATCTGTATGGTAAAAAATGTAGTTGTCTGACATGCGCTTACGGAGGTGTTTAGCATGGCTTATGCTGGAAGTGGCCTTAGGCATCTGTAGGTGTGCCTAGGTATTTCCATGGCCGAGTCAGACGCCTTAAATGTAGGCCTGTAAAATTCTGGCCTACATTTAAGGCATCTGTCCAAAAAATAGATGCAATTCTGGATGTAGTGCCTACCAGTGATTGACATGCAATAGGCACTCATTTTGCAGGCGCCTATCGTGGCAGGCGCCATTTCTAGAATCAGGCCCTAAATGCAATGCTGTCACCACTCTCCAAACTGTGCAAGTCTGCCTAGTGGTTGGGTTGGGCCTAGTTCCTTCACTTTCTTATTGTTCTCTTTTTTTCCTAGGTTTTATATCCTGCTACCGTTTTGTGCCAATAATCTCTCACTGTTTTCTGATTTACATAAATATTGTAAAAAAATTAGTCCCCTGACGCTAGCAATCACCACTCATTATTGGGCTATATAGTTTATCAGTGGCTGACTTTCAATGAACTTGTTTATTCATATTGATGTTTCTAGTCCCCTTTTATTTTGTGTAGTAAAGAGATTATACTGTCCTAGCCTTTTTTTCGTTTGTGTTCTATGTAAGGGGCAGCACTCACATTTCAGATCGGGTTCCTCCCCCTTAAGGAAGCGGATCACAGCCTGCAGCTGTGTGAGCTTCTGATGGCCTGGATCAATATCGGTACTACAATAAATCCTGTGCAAAGGCAAACAAAAACAACCCATCAGACTCACCTCAGTTTAATAGTGTGATACTCTAAGCAACATTGCCCACATCGCCACATAAACAAGACAATGTTCTACCACATGGAGAGCATCCAAAGATTACTCAAGCACACAATGATTAAAAAAAGGCCTACATATCATTCCTGCAGAGATCCAAACTATTTGCAACTGTGGGAGATAAGGGGGCATGCAAAGTAAGACTTAAAATTCCACCTTAAGAAGAGACTTAGGGCTCCTTTTACTAAGCTGCATTAGGGCTTTAACGCACAGAACAGCGCGCACGCTAGACCTTAACACCAGCATTGAGCTGGTGTTAGTGCTAGCTGCATATCGTGCGGTGTAGCGCGCGGTCATATCCTACATGCACTAAAAAAGCTAGTGCACCTTAGTGAAAGGAGCCCTTAGCACAAGAAAATATGAAGACCCCGTTGGCCCAGTTTGCTGAACTGAGGGACAGATGCTGAGACTCTAGCCACTGAAATAAGACTGGTTGTAGCCAGTCTTACTTGCAAACTCAGTCAAAAATCTGAAAAAGGGCAGATAACTCAACCAAAATGAAAATGTTGAGTGATTAAACGTGGATATGTCAAATATTATGAGTCACTCTGTAATATGAAATGAACTAAAGCAAATGTCCTTCAACTGCTATTGAAACTTATGCTCAGAGACATGAAGGCGGATTTAGCCGCCTCACCACCCAATCACCGCATTCACCATCGTTACCACTCTGACACTGTATTGAACAATGCGATGATTGGGTGGTGAATTGGCTAAATCCGCCTTCATGTCTCTGAGCATAAGTTTCAATAGCAGTTGAAGGACATTTGCTTTAGTTCATTGCAAAGGTTTACAGAGTGACTATTTCATAATAGTCTTACTTGCAAGGCAGCTCAGCCTATGATGTTCTAAAGGGTTTTCGGAAGCTTCTACTAATCACGGTAGCAGCCACCGAGAACCCTATGCAAATTCATTACAAGGAGCTCATTCATATTAAAACGAGCATTCCTTGTAATACACAAAAGGGGAACACCCACCTCTTACTGGGCAAAATTTTCTGGCAGGTGTGAAGCTGCCAGTAACTGTTTGTGTGTCTGTTGTGTGAGTATATGCCCCATGCCGGCATTTTCTCTTTCCTTAAAATTACGTTGTAGTTCTCCCTATTCCCTTTTGTATCCGTTTGTTCAGTCTTCTAATAATTTGTCTAGGTGTTCTGTTTGTTGTCCTCTTATGTTAATTGTTGTACCCTAAAATTTTTTTTAATGCCAACAAAAAGTGCAATACAATTGATATACAAATAATGATAATCAACCAAGCACTTATAATCAATCAGTATCTATACAAAAGATGAAAATTCCCTCCCCCATCTATCATTACCATCAGGAATAATACCAAAACAAAAGATATACCCCCCTTCCCGCTCCCACCCCCCTTGGATGTGTGGGTGAAAAACAACGGAAAATAAAGATAACGATAAAGGACAACTATAGCAAATCTACAAAAGACGTCAATGGACCGCATACTAATTTGAATATCTTATTATGCCCCAGCATGTCAGCATTCATTTTCTCATATTTATAAGTTAAACATAAGCTTGCCTACCAAAAAGGAAAACTAAGGTGATCCCAATTCTTCCAATTGCGAGTAATCATTTGCATGGCTATCCCGGTCATAATAAGGAAAAGCCGGCATTTATAGCGGTCCATGGGGGGCTTAATATGCAATAACGTTCCGCATATAACTACCTCATACGTCAATGGAATTGATGCCTCCATTATGGTATTAATCTGTCCCTATATTGACTTCCAAAAGTTAAGTATCAAAGGACAATAGAACAGCAGATGATCCAGTGTCCCTACATCAAGATGACAGTGCCCTGATTTTAATTGTACAGCCACCTTGAAATATATGATAAGTCTTTATTCATTTTAAAAGCCAACACAAAGTGCAACAGATTAACCAACAATTGATACAAACAAACAAAGAAAAAAAAACCAGCACTTATTATATTCAAATAATAAGATAAGTATTTATCCCCTCCCCTCCCTCCCACCTACCCTTCCCGGATGTGCATAACACTCATTCACAGAGTAATATTAATGGATCAATTAGTACAAAATTTTGTTAATGGATCCCAGATTTCTTTAAATTTATTATAGTGTCCCAATTGTAACGAGTTCATATGGTCAGACTTATAAATTTGACATAAGGGTTCCTACCCAAAATTGTTATTTATTCTATCCCATTTTTTCTTGATTAGTTGCATACCAACTCCTGTCATAATAAGAAGTAACCGTTTGTTCAGTCTTCTTATAATCTGTCTAGGTGTTCTGTTTGTTGTCCTCTTATGTTAATTGCTGTACCCTAATTTTAATTGTACAACCACGTTGAAATATATGATAAGGTGGCAGATCAAATTTTTTTAGAAACTTGAAACTTGATCATAACACAGCTCTTAAGCACAGGACACACTCGTACAACAGCTGCGTCCATATCGTGGATGAAACAAACAAAAAAAAAACCCTTCAAAAATAAATTGTTTGCAAGCCCCGGTGATTGGGGACTGTACTGGGCCTGCGCAGAAGAGCTGTGCCTACCGTTTAGCTCTTGTGCGCAGGCGCCAGGCACAGTTCCTCTCCCTTTTACTCGCCTAACAAGCACAAATAATGTGCATATGATTTGCATGCTATTTGTGCTAAGCATGCCCCAGAAAATCAAAATCGCTCCCACCCCAGTATTTTTTGCTGGGCTGCCCGAGCTTTGTGCATCCTGCCCTGAGATACCAGTATTCCGCTCAGCAGGTTTAAGACTCTTCAATTCTAGGTTAGGGCTGCTGTTTTTCCTGGTGACAGGTCAAAAGCACGCGACGACAAAGGCGCGACGACAACCCAGCGCAGACAACTGAGTGCAAGGTGGAAGTGCACCAAAGAAAAACAGTATTTTAAGGGGCTCCGACGGGGGTTGTTGGTGGGGAACCCCCCACTTTATTTAACAGAGATCGCGCCGGCGTTGTGGGGAGTTTGGGGGTTGTAACCCCCCACATTATACTGAAAACTTCACTTTTACCCTAAAAAAGAGGGAAAAAGTTAAGTTTCCAGTAAATGAGGGAGGTTACAACCCCCCAAACCCCCCCCCCCAACGCCGGCACAATCTTTATTAAATAAAGTGGGGGGGGTCCCCACCAACACCCCCCGTCGGAGTCCCTTAAAATACTGTTTTTCTTCGGTGCGCTTCCACCTTGCGCTCAGTTGTCTGCGCTGGGTTGTCAGCGCGCCTTTGTCATCACGCGCTTTGGTCTATGAACCGTTTTTCCTAGAGTGCTCTCATGTATGGTTACCGTAAGGCTTCAGAAAAAGGAGGACGCGTTGAGACATCTAGGTTTTACTTCCATTGAAAGCAATGGAAGTAAAACTCGGATGTCTCAATCCGTCCTCCTTTTTCTGGAGCCATACGGTAACCCTACTCTCAGGAATAGGTGAGAACTGTTAGGGCGCTCTAGAATGGATCAGTTGTGTGGCATCCTGACGAACAGCAGCATCAAATTATTATTACATTACATTAGGGATTTCTATTCCGCCATTACCTTGCAGTTCAAGGCGGATTACAAAAGAATTATCAAGGAAGTATTACAAAAGGATCTTACCAAAAAAAAAATTTGGTGAATTTCAAAGAGAGTAAGAAATGAGTATGGCTATTTGTTTAGCGTAGTTGGCTTTAGTGAGAAGCGGTATTTGATACTTGCGGTGTTATTTCAGGGATTTCTTGAAGAGTATGGGCTTTATTTCTTTTCTAAAAGTTTTGTAGTCGAGGGATGCCATCAGTAGATTGGTGATTTGGTTGTGTAGTTTGGCTGCTTGAGTGGCCAGGAGGCCATCATATAGTTTTTTCCGTTTGATCTCCTTAATTGGGGGGTATGAGAATGGGGTGTGAGTTTTCCTATGTCTGGTTGAGGTGTTGTGGATGAGGTGTGTTGTGTGGGCAGGCACATGCAGAAAAAAAAAGCTTTATTCTGGATACATCTCTGTATTTTCCAGGAGAACCCTTAAGGGTTCTCAAGCCAGTCTTTAGGACATACTTAGCAATCAGGTTTCCAGGATACATTTAAAAAATAAAGAAAGTAGGGAAATGTATTATAGAAAAATAACACGTAAGAATGTGGAGATCTAAAAATCCTGAATCTAAACCAAATAGTCTCCAATTAAATATTCATAGACTTGAAAATAAAGTTTAACCTCAAATTCTCATACACTCAGAATTGTACAATTCAGCCTAGGACCGAAGTCCCAAGAGCCGGATCCACCACCCAGTCACTGTGTATGGAATATTTTATAAATACTTTATATCATTTAAAAAATGAAAAGCAACAAAAAACAACAAGCAGTTTTAAGAACCTCCACGCTGAATTCTGTTGATATGCTAGAATATTACGGCGTACTTTAAAGCATCACCCTTAATGTGTGACCATCAAGCACAATTTCAACTCCCTTGTGGGTTCCTTGAAAAAGTTCCTATATCTTATTGTTTAAATCAGTGTTCTTCAACCTTTTTACACCTATGGACCGGCGGAAATAAAATAATGGACCGGCAAACTACTTAGACTGAATTTTTTAAAAAAAAAAACCATCGCCGCCCCGTCCCCACGAGCTCGGTCCCACAAACCATCTGATCCCATCCGCACAAGCCTCAAATAGTTATAATTTTATATTGAACATATTTTATTAAAGTATAAAAAGAAACAATATTCTATACAATTGTCATTTTATAAATACAAATAATACAGGGCAACAAAAGATCAACAAAACCCCTGTCTCACCTCCCCTTCACATATATCCCCTCTACTATCAAGAAAACTGAATAAGCCAAATTATTACAGAATGCTACACAAATATCATGTAACAGAATACCACAGTCACACATGAGAGGAATGGTGTTAGGGGAGTGGAACTAGGGCAACTGCCCCCTGGTCAGAGAGAGCCCTAAGCCAGCTGGAAGCTAAAGAAGCACTGCCTGGGCTTTGCACTCCCCAGTTATGTCTAGCAAGATACATATTTCAAATCTGATATATTTGAATCACAAGATAGAAATAAAATTATTTTTTTCTACCTTTTGTCGTCTCTGGTTTCTGCTTTCATTGCCTTTTCACTCTCTTCCAGCCAGTGTCTCCCCTAAGAACATAAGAATTGCCACTGCTGGGTCAGACTAGAGGTCCATCATGACTAGCAGTCCGCTCACGCGGCAGCCCTCTGTCTAAGAACAGCACCCTAACGGAGACTAGCCCTATCAGTGCACGTTCTTGTTCAGCAGGAACTTGTATAACTTTGTCTTGAATCCTTGGAGGGTGTTTTCCCCTATAACAGCCTCTGGAAGAGCGTTCCAGCTTTCTACCACAGAACTTCCTTACATTTGTAAGGAATCTATCCCCTTTCAACTTTAGAGAGTGCCCTCTCGTTCTCCCTGCCTTGCAGAGGGTGAACAACCTGTCCTTAGCTACTAAGTCTATTCCCTTCAGTACCTTCAGTGTTTCTATCATGTCCCCTCTCAATCTCCTCTGCTCAAGGGAGAAGAGGCCCAGTTTCTCTAATCTTTCGCTGTACGGCAACTCCTCCAGCCCCTTAACCATTTTAGTCGCTCTTCTCTGGACCCTTTCGAGTAGTACCGTGTCCTTCTTCATGTACGGTGACCAGTGCTGGATGCAGTACTCCAGGTGAGGGCGTACCATGGCCCGGTACAGCGGCATGATAACCTTCTCTGTCTCTTCAGTCCAGCATCTGCCCCTTCCATTCACTGTCTGTCTTTCCCTGCCCCCCCCCCCAATTTGGTCTGGCATCCATCATCTTTCTTCTGTTCCCCTCATGGTCTGGCATCTCTATCCTTCCCTCCCCCCTGTGGTTTTTAGCATATCTCTCTTCTCATTTCCTCCACTCAGATCTGATATCATTCTCTGCTCTCTCTTCCCTTTTCTTCTCTGGTCTTCCTTCTCTATTTTCTGCCTCCATCTAAATTAAATTCTTTCTTACTATTTAGTCCTGTTTCCCTCTTTTCACTGTGTCTACCCACAGCTTGTCACCCCTTTCCCTCACCCCTCCATTATCTTACTATTTTCTTCCCCCTTTATTTATCTCCTCCTTCCATCCAGTATGTGTTCTTCCCCACTTCCATTCAGCATCTGCTCTCCCCTCTCAACTGACATCCATCTGCCTTCTGCTCTCTCTCCCTTCTTCTCACTTCCATCATCTGTCCCCTTCTCTCTCTCATCTCCTCCATTCCATCATCTGCCCCTTAGCTCTCTCTCTCCCCCCCCCCACAACTTCCATCATCTGCCCCCCCTTCCCCTCAACTTTGTGGGTCACTTTCTTTCCCCTGAGGGTGGCTCATGTCAGAGGGGAAGCTTTGGCCGAGCAGAACCGCTTGCAAGGAACAGTGGAACTTACTTGATTGATGTCGATGCTGGGGCCCGTTGCTGTTTGAAGGAAAAAAAAAAAAAAAGGACCTGCAAAGGCGAGAGGAAGGGTGACCTCCAGGAAGCTGCTCTTTGCCTTCCTTCAGCGGCCTAAGAGTCCAGACCAACAGCGGCAGCTCAGTGTACTTTTAACTTCGGCACAGAGCTGCCCCTAATCAATAGTTTAGCGTGGTTTCATGAGGCAGCCTCGGGGCCTTTGCTAGACCGGCCCGCTTCGATGATGCGATGTGACGAAGTTAAAAGCACACAGAGCTGCCGCTGCTGGTCTGGAGGTGCGGAGATAAGGCAGGAGGCAAACGCGGTGGAAGGCAGGAGTCCCGGCACAGCGACTGCAACAGGAAGTTGCAAGTCAGCTGACGCCGACCTTTCGTTGTGGCGGGGACCAAATCCTTCGCGGACCGGCAAGATTTTGTTTGCGGACCGGCACCGGTCTGCGGACCGGCGGTTGAAGAACTGTGGTTTAAATAATTAAGATAAGAAGGGGAGAAAATGATTGTTTAATTGTAATAATTGTATAGTTAATAGTGTGTTTTTGTGCAGTTTTTATGATTTACCATTTGTATTGCACTATTAAAGTTTAAAAATCAATAAAGATTTACAAAAAAAAAAGACGTCACCAGGCTCTGCATTATCCGCACACATCCTAAAAAAATTTTAATACTTATAAAATGGAGCAGTGCATGGCCATACAACAGGGACACTTTAAGAATTTTATGGATGTTTGGGAGTCATTGGCTAAATATTGTAAAGAGGAATAATTTTTCATTTTGTGGACATATAAAAATACACATCTTGGGGGGTGGGGGAATGGAAATGGTATTGATATAGGAATTTATAAATAGTTTCATGAAGGTTTTGATTTATTTATTAACTGGGAGAGTGGGGGAAAATTTCTTTGTGCAGTAATATTTGTAAGGTTTGTTGCGCTTATATAATGTACAAATATGTGAATCATTTATTGTGCATTTGTAATTTGAAAATCAATAAAGATTTTTTTTTAAAAAATTATTTGCAAATGTTTATTCATTTATAAATTGAAACAATTTTTTAAATGATATAAAGTATTTATAAAATATTCCATATACAGTGACTGGGTGGTAGATCCGGCTCTTGGGACTTCGGTCCTAGGCTGAATTGTACAATTCTGAGTGTATGAGAATTTGAGGTTAAATTTTATTTACAAGTCAATGAATATTTAATTGGAGACCATTTGGCTTAGATTCAGGTTTCCAGGATATCCACAATAGTTTTCAAGTTTTATTAGGATTTTATATACCGCCTATCAAGGTTATCTAAGCGGTTTTACAATCAGGTACTCAAGCATTTACCCTGTCTATCCCGGTGGGCTCACAATCTATCTAACGTACCTGGGGCTATGGAGGATTAAGTGACTTGCCCAGGATCACAAGGAGCAGCGTGGGGTTTGAACCCACAACCCCAGGGTGCTGAGGCTGTAGCTTCAACCACTGCGCCACACACTCCTCCTCCTAGCAAATGAAAAGGGGATAAATTTGTCCCTGTCCCTACGGGATCCATCTCCATCTCCCATCTTGTCCCCGTGAGTTCTGCCCTGTACCTGCCCCATCCCTGCAAATTCTGTCCTCATCTGCACAAACCTCAAACATTTAGGCCCTGATTCTCCAAAAGTGCGTCCCGATTTTAGGCAGCTGTAGACGTCCTACAGCTGTCTAATCAGCCAATCGGGATGCACGTTTTTTTTTAAAAAAATGCTCCCCTGGCAAGCCTGAAGGCGCCTCCGGGAGCCTAGGGAGACCCGCAAGATGCCTAAGCTCGCCTACAGGCCTTAGGCGAACTTAGGCGGCCCTACGCGTCTCCCTAGTAGAGGAAGAGACGCTTAAAATGTAGGCCAGCAAAATGCTGGTCTACATTGTAAGTAGACGCGGCCGCTATACTGATCGCGGCAAGGGATCTCCCTGCTGCAATAAAGTATAGCGGCCGCGGCCGCCTGTCCCATCACCGACAGGAGGATGCCTAACTCCTCCTGTCGGAACCCTGAACCCCGGAACCCCCTCCCCCCCCAAACTCGTAATCGCCGACAGGAGGATGCCCAACTCCTCCTGTCGGAACCCCGGACCCCCCCCCCCCCCAAACTCGTAATCGCCGACAGGAGGATGCCCAACTCCTCCTGCCGGAAAGCCCAATGACCCCCCGCCCCAACTAATCTCCCTCCCCCCACTAACCTTTCAATGTTGGTCAGCTGGACGGGTCTTGCTGCCGTCCAGCCGACGGGTCTGCCTCGTGGAAATGAGACAGCACGCCCCTTCCCGGCCCATCCCCGCTAAATCTAAGGCTTGATTGGCCCAGGCTGTAGAAGCCTGGACCAATCAGGCCTTAGGCATAGCGGGTCCGCCCATCCCCACTAATCCTAAGGCCTGATTGGCCAAGGTGCCTAGCCTGGGCCAATCAGGCCTTAGATTTAGCGGGGATGGGCCGGGAAGGGGCGTGCCGTCTCATTTCCACGAGGCAGACCCGTCGGCTGGACGGCAGCAAGACCCCTCCAGCTGACCAACATTGAAAGGTTAGTTGGGGGAGGGAGATTAGTTGGGGCGGGGGGTCGTTGGGCTTTCCGGCAGGAGGAGTTGGGCATCCTCCTGTCGGCGATTACGAGTTTGGGGGGGAGGGGGTTCCGGGGTTCCGACAGGAGGAGTTGGGCATCCTCCTGTCGGCGATTACGAGTTTGGGGGGGAGGGGGTTCCGGGGTTCCGACAGGAGGAGTTGGGCATCCTCCTGTCGGCGATTACGAGTTTGGGGGGGGGAGGGGGTTCCGGGGTTCCGACAGGAGGAGTTGGGCATCCTCCTGTCGGCGATTACGAGTTTGGGGGGGGAGGGGGTTCCGGGGTTCCGACAGGAGGAGTTGGGCATCCTCCTGTCGGCGATTACGAGTTTGGGGGGGAGGGGTTTCCGGGGTTCCGACAGGAGGAGTTGGGCATCCTCCTGTCGGCGATTATGAGTTTGGGGGGGAGGGGGTTCCGGGGTTCCGACAGGAGGAGTTGGGCATCCTCCTGTCGGCGATTACGAGTTTGGGGGGGGAGGGGGCTCGGGGTTCCGACAGGAGGAGTTAGGCATTCTCTAGTCGGTGATGGGACAGGCGGCCGCAACAACCGCGGCCGCTATACATATTGCAGCAGGGAGATCCCTTGCTGCCATAAGTATAGCGGCCGCATCTAATTTAACCCGATTCTCTAAAGACGCCGGTTACAGAATCGGCGTTTAGTATAGGACGCCTCTCCCGGGCGGCCTGTTTGGGGAGCATTTTTTTTTAAAAAACGTGCATCCCGATTGGCTGATTAGACAGCTGTAGGACGTCTACAGCTGCCTAAAATCGGGACGCACTTTTGGAGAATCAGGGCCTTAGTGCCTATTTCTAAGCAGCCTAACGTGAACCCAGAAGGCAGACAAGAATGAGATTGATTGACTCTTTCCTGCCTTGTGCAGGCAAATATTTAACTCTGTTTAGGAAGATACATAGTCGCATTCAAACTGTATAACAACACACCAAATATAAAAAAATGATAAAACAAATAATGCAATCATACATTGATTATCTTCCCATCTTGTTTTCATTAGATTCTATTAGGAAAACTGCCTCTGTTATTTCCATAAAACAACCAGTTACTCAGCCCTCATGAATACCCCATGGTATTGGGATACTGTTCTATCATTGTATTACATTCTATAAGCCTCTTTAAATAACATGTTCTTTAGTATGGCTTTACATTCCTTCAGGTTCTGCAACAACCATATATCATCTGAGAAAGCAGTCCATAATTGGGGACCTTTGATATAGCATACAACACTCCACACCATAAACTGGGCTGTGGCCCCAATACTGACCCTACATAAACAAGCACAAACAGGAACTACATAAACAAGCACAAACTGACAATGTGGAGGATATGTGGTCGTCTCTGAAGTCCATACTACATGAAGCAACAGACCGATACATAAAGACAGTAAGTAAACGCAGGAGAAACAAAAGACCCCAATGGTTCAGTAAAGAAATTTCAGACCTAGTTAAACAGAAAAAAGACGCATTTATCGCCTACAAACATTTAGGCAGAGAGGGGGCAAAAGAGGACTATCTAAACAGGTCCAAAGCTGTCAAAAAAGCAGTCAGAGAGGCCAAACTCCGAATGGAGGAAGAGCTAGCACGGAAAATCAAGAAAGGGGATAAATCTTTCTTCAGCTATATCAAGGACAGGAAAAGAAACAAAGATGGGATAGACGCTTGAAGCAATCGGACGGTAACTTTGCTGAATCAGACTCTGAGAAGGCAGAATTACTAAACCAATACTTCTGTTCAGTGTTCACCCGCGAAACGCCGGGAGCTGGTCCACAGCTTCAAACGGGAGATAACCGGAAAGACCCGTTTCAAGATTTTGAATTTACACCCAGTAGTGTCTACAACGAACTATCAAAACTCAAAGTAAACAAAGCCATGGGACCGGATAACCTACACCCCAGAATGCTCAGGGAGTTAAGGGAAGTCCTGGCAGAACCATTATCTGTTCTTTTCAATCTTTCCCTAAGCACAGGAAGGGTCCCCTTGGACTGGAAAACTGCCAACGTAATCCCACTCCACAAAAAGGGCTGCAGGACAGAGACAGCAAACTACAGACCAGTGAGTCTCACGTCTATAGTGTGTAAACTCATGGAAACACTGATCAAATAGCATATTGACACAATCCTGGACGAAGAAAAACTCCGTGATCCACACCAACACAGGTTCACTCAGGGTAGATCCTGCCAATCTAATCTGATTAGCTTTTTTGACTGGGTTACTAGATAACTGGACGCCGGAGAGTCACTGGACGTGGTATATTTAGACTTCAGTAAAGCATTTGAAAGCGTCCCTCATCAAAGATTACTGAACAAGCTGAAATCGATAGGATTAGGAGACATTCTAACTACATGGGTTGGGGATTGGCTGAGCGGTAGACTTCAGAAGGTGGTGGTGGTGAACGGTACCCCATCCGAAGCGTCGGACGTGATCAGTGGAGTGCCGCAGGGATCGGTCCTGGGCCCAATTCTATTCAACATATTCATAAGAGATATGACGCAAGGACTTAGAGGAAGGGTATCACTGTTCGCTGACGATGCCAAACTTTGCAATATAGTAGGCAGATGCTTATTACCTGATAATATGACACACGACCTACTGCTGCTGGAGCAATGGTCAAATACTTGGCAGCTGGGCTTCAATGCTAAAAAATGTAAGATAATGCACTTGGGGCAAGAGAAACCCACATAGAACTTATGTTCTAAATGGTGAGACCTTGGTTAGGACCACGGAGGAACGCGATCTAGGAGTGATCATTAGCGAGGACATGAAAGTTGCCATTCAAGTGGAGAAGGCTTCCTCCAGGGCAAGACAAATGATGGGGTGTATCCGCAGAAGTTTCGTCAGCAGGAGACCTGAAGTTATGATGCCGTTGTACAGAGCCATGGTGAGGCCTCACTTAGAGTAATGTGTTCAGTTTTGGAGACCACACTACCGAAAGGACGTGCTGAGGATCGAGTCGGTTCAGAGAATGGCCACCAGGATGGTCATGGGGCTCAAGGATCTCACGTATGAAGAAAGACTAAAGAAATTGCGGCTGTACTCACTTGAGGAAAGAATAGAACAGGGAGATATGATTGAAACGTATAAGTACATCACGGGACGCATCGAGTCAGAAGATGATATCTTCGGGCTCGTGGGACCCTCGACCACCAGAGGGCATCCGCTGAAAATCAGGGGAGGGAAGTTTCATGGCGACTCCAGGAAGTACTTCTTCACCGAAAGAGTGGTGGATCATTGGAACAGACTCCCACTCCAGGTGATAAAGGCCAGCAGCGTGACAGATTTTAAGAAAAAATGGGATACTCACGTGGGATCTTTAAGGAAGTAAATTCAGGGGGGGGGATATCTGGAATGGGCAGACTTGGTGGGCTATAGCCCTTTTCTGCCACTTTTTTCTATGTTTCTACATTATAGAAATCTCAGTTTTACACAAACTTCTTTGTGTCTTCAAGGTTTGCATTTCTTCAGAAATCTGCTCTTCCTTCTTTATTTGCCAATCGAATACTAGATGCATGAGAGACACTGTTTTATTTTGCTCCAGTATATATGCTCTGGAAACAGAATTTACAGATTTGGAAAGTGTTTCTCTAACAACTTATTAGAAGAACTTTCTTCCCATAAATGGTAGCAAGGAGACGGGTAATTCATGCCATCCATCATTCATGCCTGAGCTATTCTAGCCTCACAATTTGGGAATCCCTGACTTAGCCTCATCAGATTCTGGGAAAAAAAAAACCCCACCTTTCTCCTGTGCTTCTTCTCTTCACACAATTCTTAAAGTGAGTGAGGCTACGGAGAAGGGCTTTGTGAACCTGTTCGAGTGACTCCCACAAACAGAGCAGCAAATGCTAAAACAGTGACATTGCGACCGCTGTCCTGATAACTACCTGGATACAGTTAAGAACATAAGAATTGCCTCTGCCGGGTCAGACCAGGGGTCCATCGCGCCCAGCAGTCCGCTCCCGCGGCGGCCCTCCAGGTCCTTGACCTGTAAGTTCCCTCCACCTGAATTGTTTATGCCCTAATCCTGAAGTACCATGTAAAGTACCCCTCTATCTATACCCTGTAATCCCTTTCTCCTTCAAGAAGTCATCCAAGCCCTTTTTGAAACCCATTATTGTACTTTGTCCTATCACCTCTCCTGGAAGCACATTCCAGGTGTCCACCACCCTCTGAGTGAAGAAGTAATTCCGAGCATTCGTTTTGAATCTGTCTCCTTTCAGTTTTTCTGAGTGCCCTCTTGTTTTTGATGTCCCTGCTAGCCTGAAGAATCTGTCCCGCTCTACCTTATCTATACCTTTCATGATTTTATAGGTCTCTATCATGTCCCCTCTAAGTCTCCGTTTTTCCAGGGTGAAGAGCCCCAGCCTCTCCAGCCTTTCGGTATAAGCAAGGTTTTCCATGCCCTTAATCATTTTTGTTGCTTTTCTCTGGACCCTCTGGAGCATCACCATATCCTTCTTAAGGTGCGGCGACCAGTATTGGACACAGTACTCCAGATGCGGGCGCACCATCGCTAGATACAGCGGCAGGATAACTTCCCTCGTTCTGGTGGTGATGCCTTTTTTGATAATACCCAACATTTTGTTCGCCTTTTTTGAGGCCGCTGCACATTGTGCCGCTGGCTTCATCGTTGTGTCCACCAATATCCCCAAGTCTTTTTCAAGGTTGCCTTTCCCCAATACCCTCCCTCCCATCGTATAGCTGTAGTTAGAATTGTATTTTTGCTCTCCTGTCTTTATCCGGAGAGTGGTCTGAAAAACCACTGTTATCCAGATGAGTTGCAGCTCTGTATTCATTCTCGATAGTGCCAAGACAGTCTATAAGCAGATTCAGGGGGAAGTTATCAATCTGGGCTACCATTAAGACTGGTTATTTTACCACCAATTCATGCTGGTTTTAGTACAGGTCCCATTTCATACAATGAGACCTAATTACTAATAGCCACAGTTAAGAGCAAAATAACTGATCTTAAATGTAGCCCATGTCGATAATTCCCTCCTCTGTAGCACTGTTTGTGTTGTTTAGCGTAAGTCTATGTATGATATGATAGGCGTCTATAAAATATTGAATGGTGTGGAATGGGTAGACCTGAATCACTTGTTTACTCTTTCCAAAAATGCAGGTTTCAGCAGTGGCCTTCACCATGGGCCATCAGATTCTTCAATAGAAAGTAAAATGAACACGATTGGAAACAATCTTCTGCCAATGTAGTGATGATTCTACATGAGGCTGTTATAAAATGATAAATCAGTGATAATAGTGTGAGCTCTTTTCCAACCGAGCGTGCATGCGTGATGATTTGTGCACGAATGCATTCTTTGCACATACCCATACATTTTTAAGTTGCACATCAGTGCACAATTGAATTGCCAATTATTGGCACCAGTTCATAAATTAACACCTCATAATTGATGCTAATTGCACTAATTAAAGGTTATGCAAGCAACTTGGGAAGTGCAATTCTATAAAATGTATGCACCAGCTGCAGTGAATGAATTTGAAAAGAGGGCGGGGCCAGGAGGCAGATCTCGGGCATTCCTGAAAGTAATGTGCATTGTTACAGAATATGCTCAATCCGTGTACAACTTAGCTGCAGGCATTTAGGTTTGGTTTTATCTGGCCTACACAGATGTGCCTAAGTTATACAACACACACAGGCGCTATGTTTGCCTTGTAGAATTGCATTAAGAGCAGAGCTGTACTAGTCTGTACTGATTTCTTTGGGCGCCATATATAGAATCGGGGGGGGGGGGGGAGGTGGAGGGGAGATAGTGTGCACTTGTAATGATATTTAATCCAGGACAATAAAACCCCATTTGACTGTTGACCCCAACGTATCACAGATAGTCACATGGCATTGACTGATGGCAAGACCATGCTTAATTGTGGATCTGAGTTCATAGCTTTTCACGGGGTGGAGGGGCATTTTAATATGACATCCATTTTCGAAACAGAAAAGCGTCTTTTTGTTTCAAAAACAGCCATTTCTCAGACGTGCTTCTCCTCAGTTCATTTACCTTTTTGTGAATCATTAAAAAAAGAAAAAAAAAGAAAATCGCACAAAAGAAACCATTGGGATGTAGGAGGGGCCAGCATTTTTAGTAGACTGGCTACCTAGACATCCCAGCAGAGAAATGGGGGGCCTTAGTAGCCATCCCTAGATTTAATGCATCCCTTAGTGATATTGTGCCATCGATTGGAGTGCTTGTTTTAATATTAATGACCTCATTTTAATACTAATGAGGTCATTTGCATGGGAGAGTTGGAGAATGTACGAACACATGGAAAAGCATTTGGTGAGCCATTGTGTACATTGGTCAAACTGGTTTAGCGAGGATCGTTAGGCCCAGATGCACTAAACTCACTGATCATCTATTTCCTTAGATTACTCCCAAGTGTTTCTCCTTTCACCTTCATCCTACACCCCCTCATTCCAGAGTTTCCTTTCAACCAAAAGAACTCGTCTCTTGTGCATTTATGCTATGGAGGTATTTCTAAATGTTTCTTCTTTGTGCATGTTCAAAAGGCCCTCTAGAAAATGAATTCAGAATACGTATTTGCTATTCACCTCAAGTTCAGCATCAAAATCATCTAAGCTGGGTTCACTAAGATTTTTCCTCACAGACACAGAATAGAAGTAAAGTCTTAGCAAATCAGGCTCTAAGAACCAGACTAAAGTCATCGTGCATTTAAGGATGGCACTAAACCATCATTAAATGCACATATGTTTCCTGCCAATTCTCAAAACAGCTCACCACGGTCTTTCCCTTGCTTTCTAGCAGACTCTGTTCTATGCAAATGTAGTACAACGAAGTCATTAATATTAAAAAAGTAGTACAAGATCATTAACATTAAAATGACCTCTCCATGTGATTCTCAAAAAGTAACACCCCTTCATTTATGAGGAATTGGGGCCAATATTTACCGGCAGGGTCTGAGCTACCATAGTTTTACTTTCCTGTCAGTGCCTGAGCCCTGATTAGCTCAGGCAATGATAGGAAAATAAAGAAGTTCAGACACGCCACTGAAAATGAATGGCCCCCGATTCTCTCCCCTTCTGTGGAGCCCCAAAAGAAGTCTGGTGGTCTAGTGGCTCCCGACTGATACTCCCTGAGCCCCATGTGGAAGAACAGCAATAGGGATGTCCATACCTTGTTAAGAAGGCCGGCAGGAGGAATGCTCAGTCCTTCTAGCTAGCAGGCCCGCCTCTTCAAAATGGTGGGCCTTCCCCTTCCCGTTGCATCCTGAAATGCACTGTGAGAGGCCTAAGGCCCTGATTGGTCCAGGCATCTAAGATTCCTCCCCCTAGTGGCCTTAGACACTTGGGCCAATCAGGTCCTTAGGCCCCTCCCAGTAGGATGCACTGGGAAGGAGAAGACCCGCCATTTTGAAGAGATGGGCTTGCCGGCCAGAGGGACTAAGCATCCCTCTTGCCGGCCTTCTTAACAGGGTTTAGGGGTGGGAGACTGCACTAGACCACCAGGATGGAAGAACCTTTCAGCAGGAGTGAGTGGGCATCCCTTCTGCCTATCTTTGGTACAGGGGGTGGGAGTGATGGCATGGGAGGTGGCGAGCTTACCAATAGGAGGGAGTAGGCATCCCTCCTGTCGATCTAATGTAATGATAGAGGAATAGGGGGCTCATCCTGTGGTGATGGGGGTGGGTGGAAGGGGGCTAACCTCAGGGGCGGATAGAAAAGACGAATTGGGAGCTCTCTCTGCCAGCTGAGCCGATCGCGACTGGGAGAGCAGCAGACGTGGACATAGGTTTTTGTGCTTTATAAAATTTTTCACAGGAGGGAGGAGCTGTGCTTAGCATTTGCACAGTTCATCCCTCTTTTACCAGTGATTCTCTGCACAAATGGCATGCATATAATTTGCATGCTATTGTGCTGAGAATCGCCAGTAAAACAAAAATTGCTCCTACCATGGTATTTTTTTTTTTTTTCCATGGTGTCAGAGCTTAGAGAATCTGGTTCTAAGTCTTTTAATAATTGCCTCAGCTCTTCCTTGAGGAAACTTACCATTCATTGGCCAATGTCAGCTCTGGCTGCAGCAGGTCATGCAGGCCTACAAGTAAAAGAATAAGGAATTGTCTTATCAGTCCACAAGTCCGAAGAAGAGAGGAACTACAGGGGACAAGAGATGGAAAAAGGAGTTAAAGAAAAGATGAAGGTGAGAGAGTAAAAAAATACATATTAGAGTGTGATGAGAAGAGACAGTAAAAAGAAGAGGAATGTATCTGAATGCAGGGGAATTCTATATATGGCATTGAACATTAAGCTCTAATTCTGTGCTAACCTGGTGCTACACAATATTCTATAAAGGGATTGTTATATAATACAGTTCAGGGCTGATTTTTTGGACACTAAATTTTGAGCAGCACTTACCCCCTTACAGCTGAATTCAGTAATTCTCAAAGGTTGTCTAAAGTTAGGTGCTGAAATGATGTGCGCTAAGCCTAACTTAGGAATTTATGCTAGCTCAATGGCAGGCAGTGAGATGCGTAATTGCTAGTATTCTATATCCCCACGTGTAATACCTCTAACCCACCCCTGCCCCTCCCAGATCTATGCCACCCCCTTGCAATTGCATTTTATGGATTTTGGCCCAGATTCTAAAATCAGGTGCATAGATTGGCACGTCTAGTTGATCTAGACACCTAACTTAATTATGTAAAAAGCTTAACTGGTTCTGACAGTTGGCAATTAACAACTTTTAATTGTTGTTAATTGCGTGCAATTGGATGGTAGACGCCTAACTTGGTAGGGGCCTAGTCCAAGGCGCTTACCGAAAAGAAGGCATGGATAGGGGGGAGGAGCGTGGACGTGTTTTAGATGTAGGCACCTAACTTAAGAGCCGGTATTTAGGCCAAGACATCCCTGGCATAAATATGGTGCACCTAAGGTTAGGATGCCTACTGATACCTAAGACCACTTTAGGCACCGCTAGGCACAATTCTAAGAATACCTAACTTTTATAAAATCATGCCTAAGCACCACACTATTCAGTGCCCCAAGTTTTGGGCACCATTTATAAAATTGGGCCAATTTGTGTATACAATTTATAGAATACTGACTAATGGCAGTTGCACAAGTAATTGCTAATTACTGCCAATTGGCATTAATTACAGTCAATTATTGCCCATTAACATAAATTAACAGCTAATCATTAAATTGTTATGCACATAACTCCCGTTATTCTGTAATTTGCTTGCACAATATTGTACACTAAATGTAAAGTGTGCGCACAATTTTATAGAATCAGGGGCAGTGGTGTAGTGAGGATGAGAGGCGCCCAGGGGCAGTAGCACCTCTCCCTGCCCTCTTCTCCACCCCCCACCCCTATATGCTCCTTCTCCATTCCCCACTGCCGCGCACACTGCTTCCCTTCTCCCATATCGCTGTAACGTTCCTGGTGTGAACGAGCAGCAACCCCCAACCTGCTGTCACGCCTGCATGGGCTCTTCCTCTGACATCACTTCCTAGTCATGGGTCCAGGAAGTGATGTCAGAAGAAGAGCTGATACAGATGCGACAGCAGGTTGAGAGTTGCTGCTCACTCACTCTAGGAACGTTACAGAGGTATGGGGAAAGGGAAGCGGCGTGCGCATGCAGCAGTGGGGGGGGCAGGGAAAGAGTGGGAGGGTGGAGAGGAGGACGGGTGCCATAGCCCTACCAAGATGGCGCTTAGGGCGGACTGCCCCCCTTGCCCCTCCCCCCTTACAATGCCATTGATCAGGGGGGCAAAAGGGCTATTCTAAAAGTGCATCTATACTGAGGCACATCTGATTTCCTTTATCAGAATACTAGTATAATATGTAAAATATGTGCCTATAATTTTGGCGAAAGCTCTTATGTCAGCCATAGGGCTGAAACACATGCATAAATTAATCCCACACTTTATGAGGACAGTGCGACCACCCACCCTCCTGCTCAGACTCCACCCATTTGTATACTCACCTTCCAACAATGCTCTAGAGCAGGGGTAGGGGAACTCCGGTCCTCGAGAGCTGTATTCCAGTCGGGTTTTCAGGATTTCCCCAATGAATATGCATTGAAAGCAGTGCATGCAAATAGATCTCATGCATATTCATAGGGGAAATCCTGAAAACCCGACTGGAATACGGCTCTCAAGGACCGGAGTTCCCTTCCCCTGCTCTAGAGCATTTAGGCACTTTTGGTGGAATTACGCTTAGCTGGAATTTTGGTATTTAAGCATGTGTTTGTGAACATATATGCAAATAAACAGTAAACATTTAGATTAATAGAAATCAAATGTATACGCTTCTCAAGAATTTTATTCACCACATAAAATAAGTATAAATAGAAAATAACAAATACATAAATAATTAACTCTCCCCTCCCCTTTTTCACAAAAGAGGTTTTTAGCGTTGGCCCCAGCGGTAACAATTCCGACGTTCATAGAATTTTTATGAGCGTCGGAGTTGTTACCACCGTGGCTAGCGCTATAAACTCTGCTCCGGTTTTGTAAAAGGGAGGCTAAAAGCCTGACATGGCCAGGTTTCGCCCTTACAACTGGTGGTAAGCGAAGTTTTTACCATTATTAGGTGATATTTATTGGCCAACACCTTTTGATTTGGACAACCTCTGAGGCAGCCCTTGTAAGAGTGAAACATGGCTGGGTTAGGCTTTAATTATTTATGCATTTATTATTTTATATTTATACTTATTTCACATGGTGACACATAATTATACGGTTGATTTCTATCTATCTATTTATTTGGCTTATCCTGGATTTTGTGGATCAACCAACTGCAGTGGTGTACCTAGCATATGTGACACCCGGGGCCCATCATTTTTTGACCCCTCCCCCCATCTGTACGAAAGCCACATGTCACACATGAGTACCTAGGAAAAGGCAGCATCTTACATACTGCAGTGAGCAGTACATCAATACACCCATTGTAAAACTAAATAAGCCAGACTAGTACAGATCAATCCTAACAAAAAACCATGTCTTTCGAAAACACAGAACACAGAAAACACCTTCGCCTACTATGGAATATGTAATCCAGGGCCGCCTTCAGAAATTTCTGGGCCCCTTACTGAGCAATCCTATTGGGCCCCCTTCCCCCCCCTGACGCCCCCCCCCCCCTGCTTCCATGGGCCGAATACACATACTTTTCTGCTAATGCTCCACCTAAGCTAGTCCCGTAAAATCTTCTCACGTCCATTGGGTGATTTGGCATAGAGGAGATATTCATAAAAAGAACGTCCGTCAAGATCTTTACTCATAGACTGTGCCATTTGCTTTAAATCATCTTCCATCATTAATCCAAATTGCACAATTCTTTCTCTGTCTTTGTCCTGAATGGCATCTGGCCACATTGCTGGATCCTTCCAGTCAATAAATTTATGAGCAGGCGCGGAGAACGCATTTTTAAACAAATGTAGTTTATCCTTGTACTCCTTATGTAATTTTAATCATCTATGGATATGTTTGTATGTTTATTGTTCAAATGGTTTTATTTATTTCCCCAAATTTATTTTTGTTATACGCATTGAAAATATTTGATATTGCGTTTAAATCAAAATCTCAATAAACTTGAAACTTGAAACGAGTGCCCGTGAGATTGTGGGAGTGTTAAATACTCAAAACTTAGAAGAATAACAATTTACTTAAAGTTTTTGCTACGCCAGCTTTCTGGTATCTTTACATACAGTGGCGTACGTAGCATATGTAACACTCGGGGCCCAACATTTTTTGGCACCCCCCTCCCCATCTGTAAGAAAAACATGATTTTTAGTAACAAATCACATGTCACACATGAGTACCTAGGAAAAGGCAGCATCTTACATATTGCAGTGAGCAATACATCAATACACCCATTGTAAAACTAAACAAGCCAGACCAATCAATCCTACACCGTCAATCCTAACAGAAAACCATGTCTTTCGAACACACAGAACACAGAAAACAGAAAACACCTTCGCCTAGTATGGAATATGTCATCACAAACTAACCCCTCACTCTTTTACAAAACTGTAGTGTGGATTTTAGCCACAGTGGTAACAGCCCTGACGCTCATAGAATTCTGAGCATCAGAGCTGCTACCACCACGGCTGGCGCTAAAAAACGCTCCACAGTTTTGTAAAAGGGGGGATAAAATAGAAATACACAGTTTCAATGCTCTAGCTCAGAGGTGCCCAAACTTTTTGAGCTTGTGAGCTACTTTAAAATGACCAAGTCAAAATGATCTACCAACAATAAAATTAAAAAACACAAAGCACACTATACGCTGAGAAAATGTTAATTATCATTCCTATTCTGGGTTTTTTTCAAAGAGGTCAAGGCAGATGACTCAATGCATTGTCATCTCAGTAACAACCATACAAAAATAGACAAATATACCCTCCATCCTTTTTATTAAACCACAATAGCAGTTTTTAGTGCAGGAAATGCCCTGCGCTGCTCTTGACGCTCATAGGCTCCCTGCGCTAAAAACCACTATTGCAGTTTAGTAAAAGGGGACCATATTGTAAAATATAGACAGCAGATATAAATTCAGAACTGTGCATAGTAAGTGAAGGGAAGTTTTTGTCTCTGGGAATTTACCCAGTTAACTATTAAGTTATTTGGGCAAATTCCTTTGAAAACTGTGGTAATACTGCCTCCACTTTGCTAAATTTAAAATAAAATCATTTTTCCTACCTTGTCTGGTGATTTCTGGTTGCACTTTCTTCTTCTGACTGTGCATCCAATCTTTCTTCCCTTCTATCAGCCTGTATGCTTTCTCTCCTCCACACCTCATTCCCTCCCCCAACTTTTTCTTCCTCTCTCCCTGACCTTTCTTTCTGTTTCTCTTCTTTCCTTCTGTTTCCCTGCCTGCCCCCTTTCTTTCTTTCTCCCTGCCGTTCCCCAAGCCACTGCCACTGCCGCTGCCATCGGGGAACAGGACCCACCAATAGATAACAGGCCCCGAGGCCGACGCCGACGCATGGTCTCCCTGCTTCGGGCCAATCAGTCTTCCCCTCCCCGACGTCAATTCTGCCTTCGGAGAGGAAGTTCCGCCCAGCCAGGCAGCGATTGGCTGGCCCGAACTTCCTCTCCGACTGCAGAATTGACGTCGGGGAGAGGAAGACTGATAGGTCCGATAGATTAGATCGCCAAGACAAAGTGAGTCCTGGGTGATCGACTCACTTTGCCTTGGCGAGCTACTGGCGCCCCTGCCTTAGAACACTGCCTAGGACCCTGGGGGAGCCCGGGCCCCCTGTCAGCTCCGGGCCCCTGAATGCAGGACTGGTAGTACTGCCCTGATGGCGGCCTTGATGTAATCACAAACTAACCCCTCCCTCTTTTACAAAACTGTAGTGTGGATTTTAGTCACGGTGGTAACAGCTCTGACGCTCATAGAATTCTGAGCATCAGAGCTGCTACCACCACGGCTGGCGCTAAAAAACACTCCACAGTTTTGTAAAAGGGGGGGGGGGGGAGATAAAATAGAAATACATAGACAAAGGTTAAATTGAACCAGTAAGAAGCTGGTCTCTGTATACAGTGCACCACAGAAACAGTGACACATGTCTCCTAAAGCAATAAATAAATACCTTTGTCTTCTGTGGTTTCTGCTTTCCTCATCTTCTTGTAACTCTCTTCCTTCCATCCACTGTCTGCCGTCTCTCTTCCCCTATATGGCATCTTCTCTCCTTCTATGCCCCTTCCAGAAACTGTATGCCTCCCCCTTCCATCTCTCCTTTCACCCCCATTGGTCTGGCATCTCTCTCCTCCCCTTCCCTCTCCCACACCTCTCCTGTGCAATCCCTTTCCCTTTTTTCCCTCATTTTCTTTTTCAATTTATTTTCTGCATCTGTCTAGATTACGTTCTTACTACCCTCTCATTAATGTCCTTTTTTACTGTCTACCTAAAGCTTGCCACCTCTTTCCCTCACCCCTCCAGTGTTTCCCTAACTCAATCCTTTTCTCCCCATCATGTGCCCTCCTTTTATTTATCCCCTCCTTCCATCATGTACCCTCTTTCTCCAACCCTTCCATCTAGTACCTTCTCTCTCTGTCCACTTCCATCCAGCGTCTGCTCCACTCTTTCTCTCCTCCCATTTTCTTCCTGCATTTGCTCACTTATCTCTCCCATCTGCACTTCCATCCAGCATAGGCTCCCCACTACCATCCAATGTCTGCCCTTTCTCTCGCCATCCACCCCTCTTCAATCAGCATCAGCCCCCTTTCTTTCCCTCCAATATCCTTCCCCCTTATGTCTCTCCCCTTTCTCTGTACATCAATTCTATCAGCACCACTCTTCCATACCACCCTGCCCACTTTATTTCCCTCTACCACTCTTCCATTCCAACAATCTTATTCCTTTCTCTCCCTTCATTCAGCAAGGTCCCACAATGACTGTAGCTGCCGGCTGCCAGTCCACCCCACTCCGACGTAATTGCTCTGGAGTGGACTCAGTCAGCAGCCGCATGACTTGACTGCTGGCTCTGCTCCGGAAGAAGTAAGTTACGTCGGAGGGGGTGGACCCGGCAGACGCAGGGAGTTGTGGTAAAATCCTGCAATGACTGCGTCTGCCGGGTCCACCCCTTCCGACGTAACTTACTTCTTCCGGAGCAGAGCCGGCAGATGAGTCATCACAGGACCTTCCTGCACCTCAGTGCAGCTGCCAACTCTGCTGCAGATAAAGTAAGTCAGAGGTAACATGACCATTTATTTTTTTCATCAAAAGGGGACATCTATTAATTGACTGTGTATCCTTTCTTTCTTTCTGTACTCAGGCCCAACAATTGTCCCTTCCTATTCCCTCCCTCCTTCCTTCCCATGTCCTTAGTGCCCCCAGTGCCTCCTTCCTGTGTACATAATGCCCCCAGTGCCTCCTTCCTGTATCCATGGTGCCCCCAGTGCCTCCTTCCTGTGTCCATGGTGCCCCCAGTGCCTCCTTCACGTGTCCATGGTGCCCCCAGTGCCCCTTCCTGTGTGCATAGTACCCCAATGCCTCCTTCCTGTGTCCTTAGTGCCCCCAGTGCCTCCTTCCTGTGTCCATAGTGCCCCCAGTGCCCCGTCCTGTGTCCATAGTGCCCCCAGTGCCTCCTTCCTGTGTCCATAGTGCCCCCAGTGTCTCCTTCCCGTGTCTTTAGTGCCCCCAGTGCCTCCTTCCCGTGTCCATAGTGCCCCCAGTGCCTCCTTCCTGTGTCCATGGTGCCCCCAGTGCCTCCTTCCTGTGTCCATGGTGCCCCCAGTGCCTCCTTCCCGTGTCCTTAGTGCCCCCAGTGCCTCCTTATGCCCCCCCACTGCCTACCAGATTTTCTCCACCCACAAAGCTAGCCTGCCTGTCTGCCTACTATCTCCCTCCCTTCCTGCTGCGCTAAAGCCAGCCAGCTTGCCTGCCTATATCCTGTACTACCTACCGAAAAAAAAAAAAAAAAAGTGCCTCTCCCCTTCCTTTCTCCCGGTCCGCGCCTGCAATCGTACCTCAACAAGAAGTCTTTCCGACGTCAATTCAGACATCTTGTCGGCGGGGGAGGTAGGATTGTAGTGGCATGGCCGGGGGAAAAGAAGGGCTGGAGGACCTGGCCGGCTATGCACCTCCCCAAGCCACTGACCAACTGTCCCTTTGCTTCTTGGTACATGTGTGCATACAGAGCATGTTAGTATTCAGTTCGTTTATGTGTGAATTTGGCAACTAAATGTTGGCACCCACTTTATAGTCCTAAGGGAGAGAAAGAACATGGAAGCTGTTGCCAGTAAGGCAGGTAAGTACCTCCTGCCATCATGCTTAGGCACAACGAACGTTTACTTCACCTACCTTCCTCCACTGATGTATCGCCAATAAGAATGTATTTTCCATGCCCCCTGGACAGCACAACCCCAAGGCTGTAGAGTGAAAAAATAAACAACATAATAACATAGATGACAGCAGATAAAGACCCGAATGGTCCATCCAGTCTGCCCAACCTGATTCAATTTAAATTTTTTACATTTTTTCTTCTTAGCTATTTCTGGGCAAGAATCCAAAGCTCTACCCGGTACTGTGCTTGGGTTCCAACTGCCAAAATCTCTGTCAAAACCTACTCCAGCCCATCTACACCCTCCCAGCCATTGAAGCCCTCTCCAGCCCATCCTCCCCCAAATGGCCATATACAGACACAGACTGTGCAAGTCTGCCCAGTACTGGCCCAGTACTGGCAAAAGAGAGAATGAAATTTTACAGTATGACATTTTAAACCAGCTACAGACCTTTCCTCTGGCACTGGCCTTTCTTCTGCAGTGTCAACTTGTGCAGTCCCTCTGGACTTAAGGAAATTTGATGTTTTATCTGTTGCTCCTATGAATACTGGATGAGCAGGGAGCTGGTTACACATACAGATAAAAAATCTGCATAGCATGGATGGCCACAGCCTGGGAAATTAACTAGTCCATTATTAGAAACTATGTACTACAACTTCCTGCTAACTTCTGCAAATTGCCTTGCACTAAAATGGACACTTGTTGATATCATCAAGTCACTAGGACTCGAACATGAGTCAATGGCACCTAACAAAAAGGACAAAGTTAGATAAAGAGTATGGTTATCCTAGGACAAGCAGACAAACCTCACAGAAACTCCACTCAGCTGTTCCTTTTTTTTGTTCCTTTTGTTTGACTTCGAATGGGATAATTTTCCCATCCTCCAATAATTGATCCAATGTTTTAAGATCCTTTCTTCCCCACACATGGAAGGCCACATCAACCTCACCTGGAGCAAAATTGGGCAAATATATAATAGCTGCCCCCATTAAAAAGATCTTATCTCCTAGACCAGGGGTGTCCAATGTCGGTCCTCGAGGGCCGCAATCCAGTCGGGTTTTCAGGATGTCCCCAATGAATATGCATGAGATCTATGTGCATGCACTGCTTTCAATGCATATTCATTGGGGAAATCCTGAAAACCCGACTGGATTGCGGCCCTCGAGGACCGACATTGGACACCCCTGTCCTAGACATTGCCTAGGTACCTGAACCCACAGTTCAAGAGTATGTTGTATTATAGGATTAGATGTCTTAGCTATGGCAATAAGTTGTGAGAATTGAAACCAAGGTATTGCCAAGAGCGGGGTCATATCCAATATCTCCTGCAACATACCCACCCAAGATAATCCCCTATCCCATTCCAATTAGTTAAATATCGTAATTGGGCTGCTTGATAATAGTATCGAAAATGAGGCACTGCCATTCCTCCAACATTCTGGGTTGGTACATCATCACATGAGAAACCCTTGGAGTCTTATATTGCCAAATACTGTATTGGCAAATATCTTTCGCTCCAATTGGAGAAAAATTTTGCTAGGTAAAGGTATCGGTAAGGCTGAGAAAAGATACAACAATCTTGGAAGCACCACCATCTTAACCGTTTGCACTCTATCTAGCCAAGAGATATTGAGATGTTTCCATCTCTCTATATCTTGCCAAATCTCTTTCAAAAGAGGAGGATAGTTAGCAGCATATAATGATTCCATTTGCTTGGTTACATTAATCTCCAAATATTGCAATGAATGTTGAGCCCATTTAAAAGAATAATTGCTCAAAATCCATCTACGATCTAAATCTGACAGGGTGAGATCCAAGATTTCTGACTTAGACATATTTATCTGAAATCCTGAAATCTGTCCATAAGCTGTCAAAACCTCCATTACAGCTTTCAGCGAGGTGGAAGGGTCTCGTATTTTAAAAAGAATATCATCTGCAAACAATATAATTTTTGTTTCCAATCCACCACAACTTATACCTAAGATATTTGAGGCCTGTCGTACCCATTGTGCAAGAGGTTCCATAGCTAGTTCAAAAAGTACAGGTGATAGAGCACAACCTTGATGGGTCCCCCTCCCCAACGCAAAACAATCGGTATATCCTCCATTGATGTTGATCGAGGCCAAGGGGCCCATATATAACAGCTGAAGCCAATACAGTCAAACCTCGGTTTGCGAGTAACGCGGTTTGCGAGTGTTTTGCAAGACGAGCAAAACACTCAAGCAAACTTTAACTTGCAAAATGAGCATTGACTCGATTAGCGAGTGAGTCCACCCCAAGAACCGGCTTCCCTTCCCTTGCAGCCCACCTCCAAACCCTTTCTCCAGCGGACACCGGATGAGAGGAGCTGGCGGCAGAGAGCAGTAGCACCCGGAACAGGAAGTACTCCTGCAGGGTCGGGTTGCAAATGTTTAAGAACCATAGGGTGGAGCTGGGGGGGGCTGGGGGTGTAAAGGGCACCTCCATGCTATCGGCCTCACTTGGCAGCAGGGCCACAGGGCTGCTCTCCGAGTCTTTCAGCTGCAGCTTGCCGGCTGTGATTCAGAGCTCCCCTCCCACCACACTGCGACTGTTTACAACCACATCTTCTGGCCTCTCTCCCATTGGCCCATGTCACGGACGTGGTGCGTCGGGCTGGCTTCTCCACACAACACGTTAGCCAGACGTTGGAGAGAAGCATGGGAGCTTCCCCCGCTGCCAGATTGGAGCGCTTCTCCTGATGTCACCCTGGTAATTTTGTGCGCCAGGTTTGAATGTTGGCAACACGGTGATGGTAGCCTGAAGATGAGAGTGCTTAAATGTGGAGGCAAGAAACCATCTGCCCACCGCATGAGCGCAGGCAGCTGCTGGGGGTAAGTGGCAGCTTACATTCTTTCCACAGTTGTGGGACAGCTTGGCACCAGAGCCAGGGAGATGGGTTGGCAGCGAAAGAGGCAGGCTTTCTTGAACAATAATGCACAGATGGAGGAGGGAAAGCTGTTCGGCGGCCAGTGGCTGATGCTGTGTTCTCCGGTATGGGTGGATTAGATGCAGAAATCCGAGGTAGATACTGAAAGTTTGCAGGGGAGGGTGAGCTTTTATTTGCAACATAGGCCTGTTTTGGGGATGTGGAACGAATTGTCCGAGTTTCCATTACTTGCTATGGGGAAAGTTGCTTTGATATACGAGCACTTTGGATTACGAGCATGCTCCTGGAACGGATTATGCTCATAAACCAAGGTACCACTGTATAGGAAAGTTCCAGATATTCCCATTTTTTTCTAGTATTTGAAACAGATAGGACCAATAAACCCTATCAAGTGCCTTCTCGGCATCGATGCCCAGAATAAGAGCCGATTCAAGCCCAACAGAAGCTTGATACAGTATATGACAAACTCGGTGAATATTGTCAAAAGTCTGGCATCCCCTAACAAACACGGATTGATCATCAGCCACCAAATGAGGCATATATGTCTGTAAGCGTTTGACTAGAATCTTAGTAAACAATTTATAATCCTCATCTAATGGATCTGTAAGAGGAACAAGATGCCAGATACTGAACTACTAGCCTTTAAACAGGAATTAAGAAAATTGGAAAGGATTTGGCTAAAATCAAACAAACAGGAGGATAAAACAAATTGGAGACATAAATTAAAGAATTATAAACTTTTGATTAAAGAAAAATGTTCAAAACATTATACACAGAAAATAGGTTCATCTAAGATAAATAGTAGAGAAGTGTTTAAGCTAGTTAATAAATTAACAAACAGTACTTTGGTTCTGAAAACTGATAATGAATGTCCACCGCCTCCTGAGACCCTTGCGGAGCTCTTCATAACAAAATCCTTGACTTGAGAGCAACTTTACCACTGTCTACTGCAGGGATCTCAAAGTCCCTCCTTGAGGGCCGCAATCCAGTCGGGTTTTCAGGATTTCTCCAATGAATATGCATTGAAAGCAGTGCATAATCTTAATCCCACTCCTCATGTTCTCTCATTTGGCTCTTTCTTTTCTCTTCAATTGAATAATATTAATTTTGTAACTGTCTCCCTTTCTTTTTTCCTTCCCTTATGTATCTGAGTCTGTCTGTTTTGTCAGTCTGTTTTTATCCCCTTTTAAAGCTGTATAATGAACTCTAGATCTATCTTATACTTTACTGTTACTCACTTAGTATGTAATAAGCGATTTATCAAATTTAAATAAACTTGAAACTTGAATTGGGAAAATCCTGAAAACCCGACTGGATTGTGGCCCTCAAGGAGGGACTTTGAGACCCCTGATCTACTGTTAATCATGTTGACTCTCAATTTAGTCATCTGGAAAATGGTTTAAGAGTGGACATGTTTTGGTATCATTTCCAAATTCCAGATTGGCATCAGTTTTTCAAATTGTTTAACCAATATGTTAAATCAAATTGTTTACTGGACGAATGTCCCTCGATATTATTGAAAATGCATCACTTACTTTTAAAGTGGATTTCCTTAAATGGATTACCTTCTCTCTCACTAAGGGATTGTTCTATGATGAATTGGGTCAAATTCTGATTACCCCTATTCCCAAAGACCAGAAGGTATCAATTGATACAAAATCTAATTTTATGGTTAAAAAAAGGTTTGGATAATTTTCTAAAACAGAAGTCCATAAACCATTGTTAAGATAAGATGGACTTGGGGAAATCCAATGCTTATTCTTAAACATTATAAAATCTGTTTTACTCCTTGGGATCTTGCCAGGTACTTGTGACTTGTATTGGCCACTGTTGGAAACAGGATATGGGCTTGGTGGACCTTTGGTCTGTTCCAGTATGACAACTCTTATATTCTTATGTTTTTTGTGTTTCTACTTATAGCAAAGGACAGTAACTTGTGTTGGACTTGGGGAAATGAAATGGGTTTTTTTCCCCCCAATTCTTTATTCATTTTATAACTTACATCAAGTACATCGATATTGATATTAACATTGTGACATAAATAATTCACTTGAGATTTTACAATTGAACTTTATCAAATTAAATTTATCCCCCTCCCTCCCTTCATTTTATATTTCATAAAATCATTTTCTTCAATAATAAAATCCCCCCTCCCCCTGCCCAATTTTTCATTTGTACTAAAAAGGGGGGAAAAAAAAATATATATATATATATATGTGATTCTTTACAATATTCTGATAATGGCCTCCACACATCCTAAAAATGTATTAAAATTCCCATTTTGAATGGCTAATGTTCTTTCCTTTTTGTAAATATGGCATACTGAATTCCACCCAAAACTAAAGTTCAGTCTATTTCAACTTTTCCAATTATGTGTTATTTGTTGTATGGCAACCCCTGTCAAAATGAGCAATAGTTTATTATTATTAGAGGATATTTGGCTCTTGGCCCTCATTGCCATGCCAAATAATACTGTGTCATATGTTAATGCCACATGATTTTCTAATAAACAATTTATCTGACTCCAAATTGATTTCGAAAATTCCATAATAAATGGACAATAGAATAATAAATAGTCTAAAGTCCCTGCTTCAAGATGACAAATGCCAGCATTTATCAGACTTAGAGCTATCTAATTTTTTTAAACGAACAGGGGGTTCAGAAGGCTCTATGCAACAGGAAAAACCATGTTTGTCTCATAGATGCAGACATTGTACATCTCATCCTCCAAGACCAAATGCGTGGCCACTGAGATGCAGTAATTGGATACTTAATCTCAATGCTCCAAATGTCTCTAAGACCATTCCTTGGTTTTTTATTAATTAATCCAGATATTAATTTGTACCACTGTGTGGCCTGGTGTCCCAGAAAGTCCATCTGAAAACATAAGAACTCTAAACTATATTGATTATTAAGATTTTTCCATTCAGGGAAACCCGCCTGAATGGCCTGCTTCAGTTGCAACCATTTATAACTTTGCGATTTATCAAGACCATATTTATGTTGCAACTGTGAAAAATCAAGCAGTTTACCATTAGATATAACATCTTCTAAAGTACGTATTCCTGCTATTATCCAATGCTTCCAGATGACCTTAAATCCGCCAATTTGGATCTTGGAGTTAAGCCATATAGTTTGATTTGTAGAATTTTGTATTGGAATAGGTGTTAAATTATTAATAAATCATGAAATGTGTTTTTTTTTTAGGATAAGCAGCATAAACTCTGTTTTGCTCTCTTAGGATCTTGCCAAGTACTTGGACTTAGATTGGTCACTAATGGAAACAGGATACTGGGCTTGATGGACCTACAGTTTGTCCCAATATGGCAATGTTATGGTCTTAAGAAGCCTGAAACCCACTCAGCTGGATTTTTCAGGAAACCAGAACTATAGACTGAGAAATATTTTAAAAGTATTAATCCAGTGGTGTATCTTGCATATGTAACACCTGGACTGATCCCCCTCTTCTATATGAAAAACATGATATTTAGTAATAATCCACAAGTTGCAAAACAAGAGTGTACCTAGGGAAAGGCAGCAACTTACACACTGCAATGAGCACTAGTACAATTAAACAAGTCAGATTAGTATAGATCATTCCTTCACAGTCAATGCTAACAGAAAACCATGTCTTTTTCATACACACAGAACACAGATACACCCTCACCCAGTATGGAATAAGTAATTACAAACTAAAAGTAGAAATATGTAGACAAAGGTTAAACTGAACCACCAAGAAGCCAGACTCTGCATACAATGCAACACTATAGAAACAGAAAACAATGCAACACTAGCAGAAAGCAGGCACCCATATTTTATTATACAAAAGGTTCCAAATAGGCATGTCCATGGCGCCTAAAGTTACGTGGCCATTTATAGATTTACCCTTTTTTACAGTGCATCCCTGTTGAAGTTTATGCTACTTACCTAAGACCTTCTCCCTAGTGCCAGTAGACCTGTGGCAGGATAGGTCACAGCTTGATAAGATATCGGACTGAAGGACAACTAGATTAGTAAGTGACTAAAATGACAGGCCATGACAGATTGGTGAACTGAACCGAAGTAAATCCATACCTGAAAGGTGTGCCAGTGATGGATGTGAAGAAATAATCATTGGTCAGGAACAAGACTCGTTTCTGAAATAAGAAACCAGAAATGGGCCTGATATTAAAAAAAAAGCTAAGCCCATAAATTGGTGCCATAGATTCAACCAAACATAGAAGACAATGGGGACCTTTTACTAAAGCGCACTAAGCAGTTAACACATTGGATCATTATTCAATTAAACTGTGGGCACAATTGGACACATGTCCAAATTTTCACACACAATTTTGAGTAACATTTATAGAATTTGGAGGAAAGCAACAATTACACTCGGAAAAACAAAAAAAAACCATTATATTGTTCACTGATTAAGCAAGAGAATTTAGGACCTGCCAAAAGTCCGTAAGTCAGTTTGCTTGCATTTTGGCCACACATTCTATTCTATTCCAAGATTTTATATACCGCCAGTATCAAAAGTTTAAGAGCAGTTCACATTCAAAGACAATATCAGCTTAATAATAAGTTTTACAAATAATCACAGATTACAACAATCCAAAATAAAAAAAAAAACCTGAATAAAACTTCATTTAAGAATCACTAATTAAAAAAAAAAGATGAAGAAAAGCTTCCAAAAAGTTACAGAAGCCAGAACTTATGAAAAAAGTGAAGAACTGGGCTATTATCCCCAATGCTTACCCCACCCCCCTCTTACAAAACAATGATAGTGGTTTTTAGCACAGGCCGGCAAGCTGAATGTTCTGCGCTGCTCTCAACACTCATAGGAACTCTATGAGGGTCGGGAGCAGCTCAGAGCATTCAGTATGCTGGCCTGCACTAAAAACCGCTATCACGGTTTTATAAAAGAGGGGAGGGGGGGTTAATGGTCTAAGTTTTGCCACAAATAAAAATGTAATCCTCCCTTGCCCTAAAAAAGTAACATAAGCATTTGCTCCCCTTCCAAGCTAAAATTTTAAAATATTAGCAAATAAGTCACAGCAAACAACAGGGATAAAGGAAAACAACAAAGACCAGAGATGTCCACATAAGTTTAATGAAGATTATTCAAATACAGTACAGAGATTAAATATAATTTAATTTTGAACATTTCTATTCTGCTTAGCCTTATGATTCAAGGGAGATCACAAATAATATTCCAGCTGCACACATAACAATTGCTATAAATCTCGTTATAGAATAATACTTCTGCATTAATCATAATAACTCAAGTTACATATAGAACATTAAGAGGGGCATTTTCAAAAAAACATTTAAGTCCAAAAAGAAACCATCCTGCTCATTATGTCCAAAAAGATTATCCATCACATAGCCATAATCAAACAGGAAAAATGTCTAGATATCCTGTTTGGCTATGGCTGAGAGATGTTTTTACAAGAAAATTTCCAAAATGAAGCATCCAACTTTTGAACGACAAAAACACAGAGACATGAACGTCTGTCTGGCATCATTTTCAAAAATATGGCCCCACAGACGCCCCTGCAGAGTAGAGGATTAGCCTAGTGGTTAGTGCAATAGATTGTAAACCAAGGAACACAGGTTCAAACTCCACTACAACTCTATTTTTTGTAAATGTGATCCCTCTAGGGTATGAAAAATATCTACTGTACCTGAATGTACACCACTTCCATAGGCAGCAGAACCCACTCCCATAATAATAGTACTAATTGTAATGCCATTGTTTCAATTCATTTTTCATATATACACACAATATAGGGTAGACATGATCTGGGAACAATTCAGACTTCCAGATTGGAAACTTTTCTCTAAATTATTTATTAAATACACTAAATCTAATTGTCGATTGGATAACTGTCTGCCTAATGTATTGAGGAATGCTTCTTTTACCTTTAAATCTGATCTTTTCAAATAGATTAATTATATGCTGAAAGCGGAACAGTTCCCAAAGGAGATTGGCCAAATCTTAGGCATACCTATTGTAAAAAAATTCTAAAGAATCTATTACTTGCATTACTATGTATAGACCGATTGCCAGTATTCCATTATTTTCAAAGCTATTAAAAGGGTTTGTTATTAGGGTAGGCTATTAAAAGCTATTAGAAGGGTATTAGTCAATTTTGAACTAGTAAAATATTTGGAAAAATTTGCCATTCTCCACAATGTTCAATCAGGATTTTGCTCTGGCTATAGCACAGAGACAGTACTTGCCTCATTGCTTGATCATCTTCATGGACTGTTTAGTGCACTGATCCTTTGGTTGGATCTTAGCAGCACATTTGATTTGGTTGACCATGAGATCTTGTTGAGTTGTTTGGATTCGTTAGTTATCTCAGGAAATGTTTGGAAATGGTTCCAGGGTTTTCTGAAAAATAGATCCTATCAAGTATACAGTGTTGACAAATGTTGTTTTTTATGGAGTAACCCTTGTAGTATCCCACAGGGTTCTCCATTTTCGCCTTGCCCCTTTGGGTCATAAGAACATAAGAACATAAGAACTGCCATCTCCGGATCAGACCTTCGGTCCATCAAGTCCGGCGATCCGCACACGCGGAGGCCCTGCCAGGTGTACACCTGGTGTAATTTATAGTCCACCATATCTTTATATGCCTCTCTTAAGGAGATATGCATCTATTTTGCTCTTGAAGCCTAGGACGGTCGATTCCGCAATAATCTCCTCTGGGAGGGCATTCCAGGCGTCAACCACTCTCTGAGTGAAGCAGAACTTCCTGACATTAGTCCTGAACCTGTCCCCCCTTAGCTTCATTTCATGTCCTCTAGTCCGTGTCAAATTGGACAATGTAAATAATCTTCTCTGCTCTATTTTGTCGATTCCTTTCAGTATTTTGAAGGTCTCGATCATATCCCCACGCAGTCTCCTTTTCTCAAGGGAGAACAATCCTAGTGTTATAAGTCTATCCTCATATTCCAGTTTCTCCATACCCTTCACCAGTTTTGTTGCTCGTCTCTGCACCCTCTCCAGCAGTTTTATATCCTTCTTTAGGTAGGGAGACCAATGTTGGACGCAGTATTCCAAGTGTGGTCTGACCATTGCCCTATAAAGCGGCATTATAACTTTCTCCGATCTACTCGAGATTCCTTTCTTTATCATGCCCAACATTCTATTTGCCTTCTTTGCCACTGCCGCGCATTGTGCCGACGGCTTCAGGGTCCTATCTATCAGTACACCCAGGTCCTTTTCTTGTTCACTCTTCCCCAGAGTTGCACCTGACATTGTATACTCGTATTCCTTATTCTTATTGCCTAAATGCATTACCTTGCATTTCTCCACATTGAACTTCATCTGCCATTTCTCCGCCCATGTTTCTAACCGACACAAGTCGCTCTGGAGTTCCTCTCTATCCTCCTGCGATCTGATTGCCCGGCATAGTTTTGTATCGTCTGCAAACTTGATGATCTCACTGGATGTTCCTTCCTCCAGGTCATTGATATAAATATTAAAAAGGATCGGCCCAAGTACCGAGCCCTGGGGTACACCACTAGTCACTTTCTCCCAGTCGGAGAACTTCCCATTTATGCCCACTCTCTGCTTTCGGTTTTCCAGCCATTTGCCTATCCATCTTTGTATATCTCCCTCTATGCCATGGCTTTGTAGTTTCCTGAGAAGTCTTTCGTGTGGAACTTTGTCGAACGCTTTCTGGAAGTCCAAGTATATTATGTCCACCGGCTTCCCACTATCAATTTGCTCGTTCACGGTCTCAAAAAATTGGAGTAAATTCATCAAACATGATTTCCCTTTCCTGAATCCATGTTGACTGTGTTTCATCAAGTCGTGTGCGTCCAAGTGCCGGACTATGCTATCCTTGATCAGCGCTTCAACCATCTTGCCGGGGACCGACGTAAGACTCACAGGCCTATAGTTGCCCAGTTCCCCTCTCGATCCTTTTTTGAAAATTGGCGTGACGTTCGCTATCCTCCAGTTGTCCGGTATCTGTCCAGTTCTGATTGTCAGGTTTGCAAGTTTTTGCAATAACTCTCCGATTTCAGCCTTCAATTCCTTTAAGACTCTCGGGTGAATTCCATCCGGTCCAGGGGATTTGTCACTTTTAAGTTTGTCGATCTGATAGTATATCTGGTCTAAGTCCACTTCAACTGTGGTGAGGCTGTCTTCTGTTTCTCCTGCAAACACTTTCTCCACTTCAGGTATTGTTGAGGTGTCCTCCTTCGTAAAGACGGACGCAAAGAAGGAATTTAGTTTGTCTGCGATTTGTTTATCTTCCTTGATGTACCCTTTTCTTCCCTGGTCGTCCAGGGGTCCCACTACCTCTTTTGCAGGTTTTTTCCCTTTCACGTATCTAAAGAAGGGCTTGAAGTTTTTGGCCTCCTGGGCTATTTTTTCCTCATATTCCTGTTTGGCATCCCTCACCGCCTTGTGACATTTCTTCTGATCATCTTTATGTTTGTTCCAAGCTTCGGTTGTCTTTATGCATTTCCATTTTTTGAAAGAGTCCTTCTTTTCTTTTATGGCTTCCTTCACCTGTATGGTAAGCCATGCCGGTTCTCTTTTGCTCTTTGTTCTCCGATCTTTGGAAATCCTCGGAATGTAGAGATCTTGTGCTTCTGTGATAGTATTTTTCAGTAGGGAGTAGGGACCATGCCTGATCTACCGTTTCAAGTTTGTCCACCATCTTCTCGAGTCGTTTTTCTACCATGGCTCTCATGCGATCGTATTTACCCTTTTTAAAGTTTAAGGTGGTGGTTAAGGTTTTGGCATGTTTCCCTTTCCCGATGTCAAGTTTAAAGTTGATTACATTGTGATCACTCGTTCCCAGTGGAACCATGACTTCCACTTCTGTTATCGGTCCCATGAGGCCATTTAGGACCAAGTCCAAGGTGGCGTTGCCTCTTGTCGGCTCTTTTACCATTTGTTCCAGGAAGCAATCCCCTAGCACCTCCAGGAACTTGGCCTCCTTGCCGCAGTTGGAGGTTGCTAGTTTCCAGTCTATCCCTGGGAAATTGAAGTCTCCCAATATAATTACATTGCCTGTCTTGCATTCTTGTTTGATTTCCTCCATCATTTCTGAGTCAGTTTCCTTCGCCTGTCCTGGGGGACGATAGTAAAGGCCAATTTTCGTATCTGCGCCATATTGACCAGGAATTTTGATCCAGAGTGACTCAAGCTTCTCTTTCATTTCTGTTGTAACCATTTCAACAGAATCTATTCCCTCCTTAACATATAGAGCAATACCTCCACCTTTCTGCCCTACTTGATCTCTTCTATACAGTTTGTATCCCTGTAGTACTGTGTCCCATTTGTTTTCTTCATTCCACCATGTTTCTGTTATGCCAATGATATCCAATATGTCATGTCTCGCTATTGTCTCTAGTTCCCCCATTTTGTTACCTAGACTTCTAGCATTCGTATACATACATCTAAGTTCCCTTCGTGTTACCTTTTTGGACCTTCTACTCTTGGCCGTCCCTATAGTTTCAATTACGGTATCCTTTACTGCTCCTGTGTTATCACCCTTGTTTGCTGTGTGGTCGTCCCCTCCTGTGTCTGAGTTGTCCCTTCCTGCTTTTTCTCCCTTATTGGCTGTGAGGTCGTCTTCTCTTATGTAGGAGTAGTAGTCCTTGGTTTCTTCGTCGGGGCATCCTGCTATCCGTGCCATCGACCGGTGGTCGACTGTCGGCTTTCCCCTATCTTTCAGTTTAAAGCCTTCTCAATTGCCTTCTTCATGTTGCCTGCCAAAACTCTTGCTCCTTCCTTGTTGAGGTGTAGTCCGTCCCTTCTGTAGTACTTGCTTTTTCCCCAGAACGCCGTCCAGTTGCGCACGAAGTCGAAGCCTTCTTCTTCGCACCATCGTCTCATCCAGGCGTTGATTACTTGCAATTCCCCTTGTCTCTTTCCATCCACTCTTGGTACTGGGAGGATCTCAGAGAAGGCCACCTTCACCTCCCTGATCTTCAGTTGTCTTCCGAGTGAGCGGAGCTGGCCCTTCAGCTCTTCCCTGTCATACTTCCGCCCGCTCACATCATTTGTTCCCACGTGGATAAGCACAGCGGTGTCCTCTCCCCCTGCGCCATCTATGATCCTGGAGATCCTGTTGGTCACATCCTTCACTCTTGCTCCAGGCAGACAGGTGACGATTCTGTCCTCTCTTCCTCCTGCGGTGTGGCTGTCCACATGTCGTATAATGGAGTCGCCTACGATGATCCCCATCTTCTTTATTCGGGAGTTCCTTGGGGGGCGTAGGTCCACGTCCTTGGAGTAGGGCCAGTCTTCTTCCTCCAATGATACTCTTGAAATTGTTTCCTGTTCTTTGGGTGGGGCGATGTCTTCCTGTGCTCTCACTATTCCTCCTGGTGTGCGGTTGTCTCCTACCTCGTCTTCGGTTTCTTCTGTGTTTGCATGGGTGTCTTCTCTCCTCACATGGGTTTCCTGAGTACAGTTTTCCAGCCCTGGGATCTCTACGTGGTGCTGATGAGCTTCCTCTATGAACATTTCTAGTTTCTTGACCTCGTCGTTTGGGCTGTACTCCACTAGAATCTTCTCCTGTGCTCGGATTCTGTCTTCGAGTTCCATCACTGTTCCTTCCAATAGTCTTACCTGACATTTCAAGCTATCCATCTCCATGCATCGATTGCAAATGTATGCCTGGATCCCCGAAGGGAGGTAGTCATACATATTGCAGCCGATACAGAAGACCGGAAAGCTCACCTTCTGACTTCCTTGGGCTTCCATTTCTTGCTTCCCTCGTGTGTGCTTGTGTCCCTTGCCTGCTGCTTCCTTATGTTGCTTGCCTTGCTGTCTCTTTTGTGTGTGCTGTCTCCGCTCTACCTCACTTATTACATAGTCTCAAAGTTATATTTTATATCTACGTATCTATTATAGACATTACTATACTCATCCCTTTAACATCTGTTACAGTAGATATAAAAATCAGATCTAATTCATCTTGACACAAATAGAACAATCGACTTTCCAGTTTAAACTCAAACTTAATCCTGAAAAGACAAATTTTTTTCTGGCAAGTCCTAACAATAAAATCAAAGAAAGTGTTCCTCATCTTCAGGGTCAAAACTTTTCTATAGCCACCTCAATAAAAATATTGGGCGTAACATTAGATCAATATCTAACACTGGAAGATCACACAGATCTAATGATTAAAAAATGTTTTCGGCCCTTTGGAAACTCCGTACAATCAAAAAATATTTTGATCTAACCTCCTTTAGACTACTGGTGCAGTCTTCATTATTATCAATTTTGGACTATTGTAACATCATTTATCTAGAGTCATCTTAAAAAAATTATAAATAGATTAAGATTAATACAAAACACAGCAGTCGTCTGATTTTTGGGCTGAAAAAGTTTGATCATATTAGCCCATTTTATAAACAACTCCATTGGCTACCGTTTGAAGCCAGAGTGTTGTTTAAGTTTGGTTGTATTTGTTTTAAAACACTATTTGGTTCGACTCCTATTTACCTTATCTCCCATTTTGAAATATTTAAGTCAAACAAGGATACTCAAAAAAATTACTGGTTTGTATTCCTGGCACCAAAGGCACGTCGCTATCAGAGATTTTTAGAAAAAACATTAGCCTATCAAGCAGGAAAAATAAATACATGGTGGAATACACTATTGTCACAAACCCAGTCATACTATTCTTTTAGAAGGTTATTGAAAACTTATTTATTTGATAAATTTGTTACTGGATAGATATTGTGAAATGTTAATTGACTAAAATGATTTGTAACTTGAATATCACAGCTGTACCATATGATATGTAATGATCACTGTTTTGTAACAGTCCTCTTGATGTAAACCACCTAGAACTAATATGGTGTGGTGGAATACAAAAATAAAGTTGTTGTTATTATTATTAACAATACATAATGGATAACCACAAAATTAAACTACACTGTATGCTTCTCAACATTCATTCCTACCAGAACACCTGGTCTTGGTCACACATGCAGAAAACAGATAACCCCTATGCAAACACAGGAACAAAAAGAGAGAATAAATATATATATCTAACAAAATCCTGTGACACACATAGGAATTCTTTGAGCGTGGGAGATGTTACCGCCACGGCTGGCGCTAAAAACTGTGTTACGGTTATGTAAAAGGGGAAGTAAAAGAACTAATATACACAAACTAAACCCTAAGATGCCAGACTCTACATGCATTATAACACCAGAGAAATAGAAAGCAATTAATTTCTTCTTGAACAGTGCAAGATATAGATAGCAGATATAAATTCTCAAAACTGACACATTTCAAACACTAAATTGAAAATAAAATTATATTTCCTACCTTTGTTGTCTGGTGATTTTATTTTTCTATCATCTTTTCCCAGTCTCTGGTTGCAATTCCTTCTGTCTGTGCGCTGTGTTTCCAGGGCCTTCTTATCAATTTGCTGTTTTTCTCTCCTTCTTCACTTTTGTTAGCATTACCTTTTAACATTCAACTTTCTTCCATTTTTCTGCTTTCTTCTCAAAATCTACTTTTCCATTTCTTCCCTTCCTATCTATCCATGTGTACCATCTTCTCTCTTTCTTCACCCCTATTCCCATCTATCCATAAGAAGCATTTCTTCTATCTCTCTTCCCTGCCACACTCATTGCTGTGCTCATCTCCTCCCTCTCTCTCCTCTTCCCCTCCATCCTTGTGCATTATCTCCTCCCTCTCTCATGGTCTGACATCTTTGTCTTCCCCCTTCTCCCCTCCTGTGGTCTGGCTTCTCTCTCCTGTCCCATAGTCCGGCATCTCTCTCTTCTTCCCTCCTACTTCCCATGGTCTAACATCTCTCTCCTTCTCTTCCCTCCTTCCTGCAGTCTGGCATCTCTCTCTCCTCCCCTTCCTCCATTCTAGCATCTCTCTCTCCACCCTTTCTCTTCCCTGGTCTGGCATCTGTCTCTCTCCTTCCCCTTCCAGTGGTCTGACAACTCTCTCTCTCATTCCATCACCATTCTCCAGAACCCAACATCTCCCTTCTTTGAGTCATCTCTCCTTCCTCCCAGTGTAACATTTCTCTTTTCTTCCTCTCCACCACTATCATGTCCAACAATTATCCCTATTTCTTCCTTTCCCTATGTATACCATCTCTCTTTCCCTCCCACTCCATGCACCTATGTCCAACAATTCTCTTTTTCTCTTCCCTCCCCCACTGGCAGCATCTCTTTTTCCCTTCCTACCCAGTACCCCATCCATGCAGCATCTGTCCTTTCCAAACCCCCAGCCCATGCAGCATCTGTAATTCCCAACCCCTTCCCAGTCTGTGCAGCATCTGTCCTTCCCAACCCCCTCCCAGCCCATGCAACATCTGTCATCTGTCATCCCTGTCTTCCCCCAGCCTGTAGCATGTAACGTATGTTCTTCTACCTCCCCAGCAGGACCCTGCGGTACGACATCTCTTTTCAGCTCCCAACTTCCCCACACCTCCTCCCAGTCAAGTTTCAAGTTTCAAGTTTATTCAATCTTTTGATGAATCGCCTATAACAATTTCTAAGCGATGTACATATAGTAATAAAAAGAGATAAGAAACTTAACATAATAATTATTAACATGACATAAGATAAAAACATTTAAAACATACTTGAGGGGCAAGGGAAATTTAAAAAAGTTACAATTTCAGGTTATGTAAGAAAAGAGGGAAAGTACAAAAGGTAGGGTAAAAAGATAGAACAAAATGGCTCAAGCAAACTTCGTTAACTTCTTTAACAATAATATCAGATCATAAGTAATTTAAGAGAGCTATTAAAAGTCGAAGGCATCATTAAATAAATATGTTTTTAAAAGTTTTTTAAATGTTGTGATATTTTTCTCTGTTCTAATAAATTGAGGAAGTTTATTCCACCTTTGTGGGCCGGCGACAGTAAAAGTGTCAGCTCTTCTGGTGCCTATAATTTTTAAAGATGGAACTGTTAATAAGCATTGGTCGGAAGAGCGAAGAGATCGATGAGGATTATATGGAATTAAAGTTTTGGAGATAAATTGGGGTTCGTTGGATGTTAAGGTTTTGAAAATTAGAAACATTAATTTAAAACAGATCCTGTGATTTACTGGTAACCAGTGTGCATCTTTTAGTAATGGAGTCACTGTTATTTTAAATCTTCGGGCAGTTGCAGCGTCAAAAAGTTCAGCCTTCTGCTTGTCCTGGAATTCTTCAGTCAGCAGCAGCCTGCCTAGGCGGGATCAGGAAGTTGCTGCTGAATGAAGACTTCCGGGGCAGGCCAACAGCAGAAGGCTGATCTTGTTGACACTGAAGCTACACAAAGATTTAAAATAATAGTGACAGGGGGGACACTAAAATAATAGTGGGAAAATAATAGGGGAAAATAATAGTGACAGGTATGGAGCTCTACAGGCAGCTGCGGTGTCAACAAGATCAGCCTTCTGCCATCGGCCTGCCCCAGAAGTCTTCATTCAGCAGCGACTTCCTGTCCTAGGCAGGCTGCTGCTGAATGAAGGGTTCTGGGGCAGGCCTGACGCTGTGGCGGCCTGACGATTTAAAATTACAGCAACCGGAGAGGAGGTGTGGGGGAGTCAGGAGCTGAAAAGAGATGTGCCGAAGGAACCCACTTGGGGGGTGAGTATGTAGGAAAGAATAACACGCTGCCAACTTTTGGGGAGGCCACAGTTCCTGTGGCCTTCCTCCCCCCCTCCCCCCCCCCCCCCCGTTCTGATGCCTATGACCACTTCAATAGCCTTCAGGCTTGCAGGTGCCTTATATACAATATGTAGGTACAGTAGGTAAAAAGAAGCAGGGGAGACCAAAGGCCCATTAGCTGGATACCATCAAGAATGACATGGGAATGAACATCAAGCAATTGAAAGATGCTGTGGAAAACAGGGAAGCATGGCAAGGACTGGCCTACAGAGTATCCAAGGGTCGGACACAACTGAATAGAAAGTAGTGGTAGGTATTTTTCTGTTTCTGGAGCTGAAATGGGACTTGAACCTGGGTCCCTCTGTTCTCAGTCTACTGTAGTGATCACTAGGCTACTCTTCTATCCCACTTGCTTGTTTATGCAGAATGGCCATAATACCTGCAGCTGACATACAGTCTGGTTTTCCTTTCAGGTGGTAGGGAGAGAGTCAGCAACCACTGGGAGATTCATGTAGGGTCATGCCTTAATCCCTCCAGTGGTCAGCTGCTCATTTAGAACCACATTTAGTAACTAGGGTGCGACTGATTCAGGTCTACAAGAAAACATTCTTCTTTTTAGAAATGGACATTTCTGTTACTTCAAAAATCCATATTGGCCATCCTACTTTAGGGCCCTCCCTAGTCCTTGCCCAAAACACATCCACAATATACCTTGCTATCTGGATGAACTGTAGTGTGAAATTCCAAATTTTGACTTTCCAAAATTAGGATTTGGAAGTGTTTAACAGATAGACCTTTTTTAGGCATTTTATGACGTCCATCTGCTTTGAAAATGAGCATAATAGCCACTATCTCCCTCCTATCACTATAAAAGCACTAAGCAACTACAGACCAATTGCTTTCATACCACTCTTTGTAAAGATCATGGAGGGGCTGGTACACTCCCAATTAATGGAATATTAGACCAGTTCTTACTCCTTCATGAGACTCAATCCGGCTTTAGACCGCTTTTCAGCACAGAAACGGTAATTGCGGCCATCTTAGATTACTTGCACCTATTTTTAAGCAAAGGCCTCAGTGCCCTGATCATGGGATTCGACATGAGCTCTGCCTTTGACCTTGTAGACCATGTGAATTTGCTACAGTGTCTAGACGCTATTGGCATCAGAGGCGAAGTGCTAAACTGGTTTCATGGTTTCCTTTTGTCCCGAACCTATCAGGTTCGCTTCAACAATGATCTCTCCAACACCTGGAGCAACCCATCCGGCGTTCCGCAAGGGTCCCCACTATCCCCTCTGCTTTTCAATATCTACATGACCTCACTGAGCGTTCAATTAATCCAGCTGGGGATAAAATTATTCAGTTACGCTGATGACTTCACAATTATTATCCCATTTGCCAACTTCATCTCGGAAACAATTCCAAAAGCATCAGAAGCCATAAACTTGATGGAACATTGGATGACAGACTTCAAACTCAAGCTCAATACTGAGAAGACAAAATTCTTTGTCGCTTCACCGCGCCCTCTTGACACCAAAACCCCACAAGACATCAACAAACATAACTACCCCATACAGACCACCATTAAAATACTGGGTGTAACTCTGGACCAATGCCTCACCATGAAAGATCAGGTGGACTCCCTAATCAAAAAGAGTTTTTTCACCCTCTGGAAACTTAAATCCATTAAAGCATACTTTGATAACTCTGCCTTCAGAATCTTGGTACAATCCCTCGTATTAAGTCAACTCGACTACTGTAACATCGCCTACTTAGCAATCCCCCAAAAGAATATGCAACGATTACAACTAATGCAAAACACTGCGGTCAGACTAATCTTCGGTCTAAAGAAGTTCGATCACGCCATACTTCAAACAGCTACACTGGCTGCCGATGGAAGCTCATGTAAAGTTTAAGTTCGCCTGCCTCTGTTTTAAAGTTTTCTACGGTCTAACCCCTAAATACATCACTGACCTATTCTCCTTCTCAGCCAACAAACACAAGAGAAGCTCCCACTCGCACTTCGTTTCTCCCCCGGTTAGAGGATGCAAACTAAAAAAATACCATGAGCATCTACTCTCACATCAGGCTGCTCTATGGGGTAAAGACCTAGAACAACTCCTATTGCCCACCACTTATGAGGTATTCAGGAAACGCCTCAAAACTCACCTATTCCTGAAATACCTAGACAGCTGACCCACTTCCCTCCTTCCCCTCTCTTGCCCTTTCTCCCCATTGTTCCCACATCCCTTAAGTTAACTCAACTTGTACGTCAACTCAACTTGTACTCCACTAATCTTCTGTAAACCGCATAGAACTTAACGGTATTGCGGTATATAAACTGTTATTATTATTAAGCAGGTTTCAATTGGCAGCATGAGAAAAAGCTGAGGAGGGCAAAAATTTCCAATATGTAACTCAGTGGTTTTATAGAATAGAGGGTAATGACAAAAATCCTTCTTTAAGTCTGAGAAGATCATTTTCAAACCTAAATTAATATTTAGGACTTAGCAGGAGTGAATGTGAGATTAGGTTCTCCACAAGTTCCCATTCCACCACCTGTTGTCCCATCTTAACTCTCCACGGCCAAGAGATAATACGCTCTTACCCCTTTATCCACTGGGACCTTCACATCCATAGATAGGTAGCCAGTCTTCCCATTGATCATTGCTGTTCTCAGCTGCACATGAGAAGAACATGTTAGCACTTTCAAGATACATGACTACCTGATAATTTGTATCTTGATCCACAAATGAAAGGGGCATACTCATATTTAAGAACATGGTTACAATTTTGTTGATATGTTATAATCTTATGTATTAGGTGCTTCATTATGCTTGATTTTTGGAATCCACTATGTCTTAATATTATATCTGAGCAGTGCAGAATATACATGGCTTATTAAGTTAGATAAACGAAATGAAATTATCCAATCCTACTCCTACACTTTGCTGAGCAACTAATGGCATTTACCAAGTTAACCTAGCACACCTAGTTTTAATGAACACTCACATATTCACACTTGCCAGAATCTTATAAGATCTCACAAAACATATATTGTTTTAGTGATTACTATTCAGCTGTCAGCAGTGAGGGCCTGATTCTCAAAACGCACGTCCCAACTGCAGGCAGCGGTAGGTGTCCTACTGCCGTCTGGCAGCCAATCGGAACACATATTTTTTTAAAAAATTTGTTTAAAAAAGGATGCCTATATTGTAAGCATCTAAAGCGCGTCTATGGAGACACATAGGGCCGCTTAAGCATGCCCAAGGTAAAGTGTGGGCATGGTTTTGACCAAAAGTGCCTTGGTCATGCTTAAGCATCCCTAGGTGAGACAGATGCCTTAAATGTAGGCCTGCAAAATGCTGGCCTCCATTTAAGGAGTCTGTTCAGTGATGTAGACACAATTCTCTTTAGGATACTGATGCGTGATTGACACAAGATTAGCAGCTGTCTCTTAGGCATCTGCCAAGATCGTTATCCTAAAGAGAATCAGGCCCTGAGTGTTTTGCTCACCATCAATAGTGTTATTCGCAGATATTCAAAGCCGGAACTTGTGCAGCCATGAGTTACCACATAAAAATAGGATTATACATATATGTGGACCCATTTATGCGCTAACTCTGGCCACTTAAGTGATTAATATCAGAACTTAAGCGGCCATGTGCTTACTCCACCCCTGGCTTTGCGTTTGGCGCTAACCGCAATATACATCAACATTAAGTCAGTTAATGTATAGCGGCCGCGGCTGATGACTGTCCCCCCACCCCCGTACGATCACGGCAGGAAGGAGCCCAATCCTTCCTGCCCCATGACCGCCCCCCCCCACCGTACAATCACGGCAGGAGAGAGCCCAACCCTTCCTGCCCGATGACCGCCCACCATTTCCCGAAGATCGCCAGCAGGAGCATGCCCAATCCCTCCTGCCAGACCCCCCCAATAAACCCCTCCATCCCTGAACCCCCCAATGAAATACCACAACCCCCCTCCCCGAAACTCCCCATCCCGAATGAACCCTCCCCTCGCTGGGCTCACCAAGCAAGTTGGACAGACAGACGGGAACGTATACAGAATGAAGTTCAGCAACAGTTATATCAACCCCCAATGAAGGCTGGCTTGGATGAAATGTTCTGGATGAAGTAGAGCGTTGGGTATTTGTTGAAATACTTACCAATGTTGGTTCTGGTAAAAGGCCAGTTAAGATAAGTGTTGCTGTTTCTTCTATTGATATAGTATATACAAACAATTTTGTTTATATTCTTTCATTCTTGATTTTTCTTTTTTTTTTCCTTTTTTGAAATATGGTGTTGCGTTAGGGCATGAAAACAAAAATAAACTTTGACAATTTTAATCCTAATAAAGTTTTAATACTAATAAAGTTTATATTTAAGGGTGGGATGGATGTTCGACGTAAATGATTATATGGCATTTTACCAATTCAGGATAAGGACCTGAAATAACATATTCTCTTTGCAAAGCCATTGCCATGGTTCCTATATGTGGCCTGCGGCTGACCCGGAAGCCTTCCCTCTTATGTCAGAGAGTCAGTGAAGAGAAGTGCGGCTGGGAGGAGGCAGCCGGCAAGTGGAGGTAAACACCCATGAGAGTGAGGGAGGCACAATTTTGGGACACAGAACGGAGGGAAGAACAACAAGGGGTCTGGTGGGACACTGAAGAGAGGAGGAGGGTCACATTTGGACACTAAGGGAGGAAGAGGGTCACATTTGGCACAGGAGGGGAGAGGCAGGACCCCGTTTCGTAAATACGAGTCTGATCTATGTCGGGCATTCTTAAACCAGGGACTGCCTGTAATTAGAGTGGGATATAGGCCTGAGTCCCAGTCTCTGTGGTTGATTACAATGCCCACTGGGCTACCCCAGGAACTTGCTTGCTGTCCTGATAGTACTGGTCATAACATCTGAAGCTATCAGACAAGCAGGTATGTACTGTTTCATTCACATCTTTGGAGGGTAAGATGGGGTCAGTGACCAATGGAGGAGGGGTGTGTGTGCCTTTATCCCTCCAGTGGTCATCTGGTCAGTTTTTGCACCTTTTTGAACTTATTCATTGTTAAAACATAAGAACTTAAGAAGTTGCCTCCACTGGGTCAGACCAGAGGTCCATCCCGCCCAGCGGTCCACTCCCGCGGTGGCCCATCAGGTCCGCGACCTGTGAAGTGGTTTCTGACCACTTCTATAACCTACCTCAAGTTCTATCTGTACCCCTCTTTCCCCTTATCCTCCAGGAACCTATCCAAACCTTCCTTGAACCCCTGTACAGAGTTCTGGCTTATCACCTCCTCCAGAAGCTTGTTCCAGGTGTCCACCACCCTCTGGGTAAAAAAGAACTTCCTAGCATTTGTTCTAAACCTGTCCCCTTTCAATTTCTCCGAGTGACCCCTAGTGCTTGTGGCTCCCCACAGTTTGAAGAATCTGTCCTTATTCACTTTCTCTATGCCCTTTAGGATTTTGAAGGTTTCTCAATCTCCTCTTCTCCAGGGAGAACAGCCCCAGCGTTTTTAACCTGTCAGCGTATGAGAAATTTTCCATACCTTTTATCAGTTTAGTCGCCCTCCTCTGCACTCCCTCGAGTACCGCCATGTCCTTCTTGAGGTACGGCGACCAGTATTGAACACAGTACTCTAGGTGCGGGCGCACCATTGCGCGATACAGCAGCATGATGACTTCCTTCGTCCTGGTTGTGATACCTTTTTTGATGATGCCCAGCATTCTGTTTGCTTTCTTTGAGGCTATCGCACACTGCGCCGATGGTTTCAGTGATGTGTCGACCATCACCCCCAGGTCCCTTTCAAGGTTACTCACCCCTAGCAGTGTTCCCCCCATTTTGTAGCTGAACATCGGGTTCTTTTTCCCTACATGCATGACTTTGCATTTCTCTACGTTAAAATTCATTTGCCACTTTTTTGCCCAGTCTTCCAGTCTCGTTAGGTCCCTTTGCAGGGCTTCACAGTCTTCTGTGTTTCTAACCCTGCTGCAGAGTTTGGTGTCATCAGCAAATTTGATAACCTCACATTTTGTCCCCGTTTCCAGATCGTTAATAAATATATTGAACAATAGAGGTCCCAGCACCGACCCCTGTGGAACTCCGCTCGTGACCCATTGCCAGTCTGAGTATTGGCCCTTTACTCCAACCCTCTGTTTCCTGCCTGCCAACCAGTGTTTGATCCATCGGTAGATATCCCCTTGCACCCCGTGGTTCCACAGCTTTTTTAGTAGCCGTTCGTGAGGTACCTTGTCGAAGGCTTTTTGGAAGTCAAGATAAATGATGTCTATGGATTCCCCCTTATCTATCTGGCTGTTTATTCCCTCAAAGAAGTACAGCAAGTTCGTGAGGCACGACCTTCCCTTGCAGAAGCCATGCTGGCTCGCCTTCAGTTGTCCATTGTTTTCTATGTGTTCGCAGATTGTGTCCTTTACCATTGCTTCCATCATCTTTCCCGGAACCGAGGTCAAGCTCACAGGCCTTAGTTTCCCGGGTCACCCCTTGATCCCTTCTTAAAGATGGGCGTGACATTTGCTATTTTCCAGTCCTCTGGGATCTCCCCAGTTTTTAGGGAGAGGTTACATATTTGGCGAAGTGTCTCTGCTATTTCATTTCTCAGTTCTTTTAGTACCCTTGGGTGGATGCTGTCCGGGCCCGGTGATTTGTTGCTCTTCGGTCTGTCTATCTGTCTGAGGACATCCTCTTTGCTTACCTCTAGTTGTACCAGCCTTTCGTCGTGTTCTCCGTTTATAATCACCTCGGGTTCTGGGATATTGGATGTGTCCTCTCTGGTGAAGACTGACGAGAAGAATTTGTTTAACCTGTCAGCTATCTCTTTTTCCTCCTTTATCGCTCCTTTCCTGTCTCCGTCGTCCAGTGGTCCCACTTCCTCTCTGGCTGGTTGTTTCCCTTTCACATACCTGAAGAAGGGTTTGAAGTTTCTTGCTTCTCCTGCCAGTCTTTCCTCATATTCTCTCTTTGCTTTCCTGACCTCTCGATGGCATTCTTTCTGGTGTCTTTTGTGCTCTTCCTGGTTTTCCTTTGTTGGTTCCTTTTTCCATTTCTTGAAGGATGATTTCTTGTCGCTTATCGCCTTATTAACTGCAGTTGTTATCCATGCTGGGTTTCTAGTTCGATTTTTTTTGCACCTTTTCCTGAACCCAAATTTCCATGTTATTCGCTGTGTTTGCCTTTGTACTGTGCTTCCGACTGTGCTCTCTTTTAATAAACATGATATTACAAAAAAACAAATCAAAACATAAACGCCAAATTAGAACAAATTATTCAATGGCTCAGAGACAACATGCTGGCATAAAACATGTCAAAATCAACGTCAATGTTGTTGCCGTGAAAAGAGGACCTCACATTGCCATCTCAAATTACCTTAGATAAAATCCCACTACAAACTGTTAAGTTCACAAAGATCTTAGGAATAACCTTGATCACAAGCTTTCTTATCACAATCAAATTAGCTCTGTAGTGAAATCCTGTTTTTACAAACTGTGATTAATCAGATCATTATCAAAAATATTAGATCCAGCAGCTTTAAATATTTTGATTCACTCCCTCATAATATCAAGGCCGGACTACTGTAACTCATTATATAAAGGAATTTCCCAGAAAGAACTCAAAAGGCTACAAATAATTCCAAATGCAGCTATAAAGATCATCACAAACTCAAAAAAATTTGACCACGTGACCCCCCCCTTTCTGAAAAACGCTTATTGTTTTCCAATATCTTACAGAATTACCTATAAAATAGCACTACTGATTTTCAAAATTCGACTTCCAAATTCTCCGATATTTCTTGACCGCCTTCTCCAACCTTACACATCATCGAGAAAACTAAGATCGACAGAACATTATCTGCTTACCGTTCCTTCTCTGAAAATTATTGGCACAAGGCAGTCAACAATTTTCTCTGTTACAGGACCGCAGCTTTGGAACGCCCTATTGAGCTATCTACATAATGAAACAGCATTGGATAGATTCAAAGGCTCCCTAAAAAGTTTTTTATATAGGGATGACTTTGAGACTTAACTTCGTTGAACAAGAGCATAGAGTATTTCCGCTCATATCATTTTTAGCCTCAAAGATCAAGCCCCTTTTTTAGAGGCTCTTTAACTTCTTTTTTTCCTCTTCTATTATTATTATTATTCTCCCAAACCTGCCCTGTTGTGCTTATCCTTATTTGTTCTTTCTTTACTATAACATTTGCAGTTCCTCCCCTCCTCCTTTTGTATCAGTCCTGTTATTTATGTTTGTTCAAATTTTGTCCATGTATATTATGGCAATGCGTGTATATAAAATTTTAAATAAAACTTGAAACTTGTCTAGCCCCAAACGTCCAAATTGTGCCCTGGACATTTTCTAAAATGTTCAATTATTGCAGAAAAGCATCCAAATCATAAGCCTACCCTAATCTTGCCCAAACCACACCTCTGACATTCCCCCTTCAGATTTAGATGAACTATAGACAACAACCGTGGAAATCCATCTACAAAATGGGTTTCGAAAATAGCAAATTGTAAGGATTTGGTGAGAAAAAATGTCCATCTGCTCCTTTATGCCACTTTTTGGATCTTTTTGTTGTTTGAAAATGAGCTCCTTAATTATCAACATGCCTAATATGGAATGGAAGACTATTCGAAATCTTGGCTGTTTGATAAGAATGAGATAGTTCAAACATTCTCATATAACTCCCCCTACATTTGGAAAATATAATTTAAGTTGGTTTTGAAACCTCCTCTACTGTATGTTGATAATAAACTTAAAGTTAAATGCTACTGTATGGGATTTCCTGTGTGAATTTACTCCAGGGATTCTATCAAATCTGATCATGCTATGATCACTCTTATCAAGAGGCCCCTGCATCTATGCAGATCAGCAAGATCTATGCATATACACTGGAGCCTGCCCATACAGAATCTTAAAGATCAAAGTACACAACTTAAAAAGTACAGTGAGCTTCTACTGGCAACCAGTGTAATCTACATGACAATGGATAAGGAGCAGTGTGCCTTGGTTTTGATCAGCCTATGCAAATGCTTGGAAAGAAGGCATCAACCAAACCAGATGAACCAGATGCACTTACTTTCTCATCCTGATCCTCCCACTCCACTTCAGAGAGGTCTACACTGTTGTAGTTTGGCTTGGGTCTCAGCTTCTTTCCCTCTTTATACTTAAATTTAGAAAGAGATATAAAACATGAACTTGTCTTATATTTATTCAATATGGCCTCAAATTGGTAACATTCTTAAGCCCTGCAAATGGACAATTACCTGAAGATTTTTGACCTATGGATGGGGTTTATTTTTCCTCATAGCATAGTCAACTCTGGTGTTACAAACGCAGGGGCCCAGAGAAGATGCTGGGAAGAAAGACCCAAAGCCTACCATCAGGCTATGCTGACTGAGGTAGGCTTGAATCTCTTTATGCATGGGTGCTAAGACTATTGCCTTGATTGCTACCTCCTAACGCCAGCCCAAATAACAGACTGGCTTGTGGGATATTAGGTCCTATCCTGTGGTCATTTAGACCCGTGCATGGTTTTCTTTTGTGTATCTCTGAGTTTTTTAGAACAAATGCTTATAAATATTGTATTTGAATATCTATTTTATCCCCTCATTATTCTTAGGGTTACCAGATGTCCGGGAAAATCTGGACATGTCATCTTTTTAGGAAACTGTCTGGGCGCCCGGAGGGATCTCCAAAACCTGGCAGTTTGTCCAGATTTTGGAAGGCTCCAAGCTCAGAACCGCGTCTGGAGGGCCTCCAAGCATGCGTGGACGTCAACGTGATGACATCATACACATGTGCGTATGACATCATCACTTCGATCTCCAGGCCTTCCAAACGCGACCCCGAGCTTGAGGATGAATTGTCAAGGTTCGGCTGGGGGCAGAATGGGGCGGCGCCATGTGTCCTCTTTTTTTAACTTCAAAATTTGGTAGCCCTAATTTTTCTAACCATGCATTTGGATTTGTCAACTTGGTTTTCCTTGCTGAAGGACATCAGAATATTGTTGCCACACTCTTCTGTTTCTCAGAATTCTACATTCATTTTCCCTTATAGACATTGGTTCATACAACTCTTAAAGCATTCAAGTTTTACAACAAACAGGGCTAAAGTTGTGGCATTATCAAAAGCTTCATCTGGCTGATATTCAGCCCAGGGTGGTACGTGTTATCTGAGCTGCAGGATAAACAACCCCAGATATTCAATGTTGGGGCATGTGCGACTTGATGCACTGAATATCTGGATCTCAGCAGTCACTTGGAAGTTAACTGGGAACTGGCTGGTTAACATCACAGCATAAAGTTAGGGCAGCCTTTTTGCTGTCCTAACTTTATGCAGGTACTTAGCCAGTTAGGAAGCTGAAAATCACTACTAACTGGTAAGTTCATGCCCCACCCAATCCCCACCCTGGCCTGTCTCTAACCTTGCAGATTAGCAAGGATATTCAATAGTACTAACTAGTTAAGTACTACTAAATATCCCTGATAGGTCTGGGGAAGAAATGTAAATGGCACTTCTCAGAATGCTTTCTAACCTTGACAGTCAAAATATGAGGCAACAAATGAATAGACTTAAGAAGGTTTTTTCCCCCATAAAGATTGTGGTGGATGCTTGGGACATCCTTCACTATACTCAGCTTTCCAACTAGGACCATGCCTACCCCAGAGAAAAAGGTATGGGCTATCCGATATTGACTCCACATAGGAATCATGTTTCTATGTTTCTATTTCCCACAGTCCTCAGTGATCCCAGGCTGCATCTGGCCACTGGCATTGAATACCTGGGTCAAAGTTCACTGCCGTGGTCTTAGCTAGCCAAGCTGGTGTTCAGCGGCTAACTGGCTAAGGCCTAGCGGTCAAAGATAGATCTGCCTTTTAGGCAGGTCTGTATAGCCACTAGCCTTAGCCAGCCAATCAGACACTGAATATTGGCAGTAACCAGCAATGTTGTGCCAATATGGGGACCAGGATATTCAGTGAAAGTTAGCCAGATATTTCCTGCTATTTGGCCAGGGAGGGTGGCAGCAACTTTCAAAATATGCATTTCTTGGGTAAACATCTGTTTAATTGCAGAAATCCATTTGAAAACTGTTCCCTGTATTACAAAAGGAGACTCTATTTCACTACTAAAAATGCTTCAGACACTATAATCTACAGTTCAGTTTGACTGCAAGCACTCTGATGGGTTGAAATGCTGCCAATTGGGTTGAAATGGAGGCCATGGTTCTTTTGAAATCTCATTTTACTAGCTCAGCTCTTCAGAATGTTTATGGCTCTATTCGCTTTTCAAAACTATCATGACAAGCTTTCCTTGGTTGCTTCTTGACTATTAATGTCTTTTCAAGTACAGAATATTGCTTCACTGATAGGTACACATTTGACCAAAAGAATGGTAGTGGGTAGTGTAAGCTTCAAGGGCACTCAGATTACCTACCAAAGGCCTGAGATCAGGATGGGAGAGAATATAGCCATTATTTGTGTTCAAGAAGGCATAGCCATGGACACCAAGCTGTAGGACAGAAGAGATGAGAGTATTATTCTTCCATCAGTGTTTAAACTGGGCCCCTAATGATTAGTAGATCACTCATATGTTAGTTCATAGTGCACATTAATCAGTAAACACCATTTTACCACTAAAACTCAAAAGAGATACAAGGAATTTGGGCCTTGAAGAAAAAGTAAGATGGCCTCTCACTTTCTTCTGAATTCTACCTTAAGTAAATCTAATTATTGGTGGTATAATTAATGTAACCATACGTCCCATTTTAAATGGGACCATCCCATTTATAGATCCCCTGTCCCGTTGTCCCTGCCTCCCTCCCTCCCTCCAGCGCCGAAGCCTGTCCTACTGCTGATTCAAACTCCACCCCCCCTGGTCCACTGCCGCTGCCACCCGCTGCAACTGAAAAAAAGGAAGGTCCACAAATTTTCTTCCCAATGTTAATTCTGATGTCGGAGAGGAAGTTCTGTGCCAGCCAGGCAGCGATTGGCTGGCCCGAAACTTCCTCTCCAACAACAGAATTGATGTCAGGAAGAAGGTTTGTGGGCCGGCACCTGGACCTTCCTTTTCTTCAGTTGCAGTGGCAGCAGGCAGGAAGCAGCACGGAGGCCGGTTGGGGGGGGAGGGGTTGAATCGGTGGTAAGCCAGACTTCAACGCTGGAGGGAGGGAGGCAGACAGGCAGGCTGGCTTTAGCATGGCAGGGAGGGAGGTAGACTGGCTGGCTTTGGGGGAGGTAGGTAGGACAAGGGTTGGAGGGCAGTGAGGGGGACGTAGGAAGGAGGGAGGAAATAAAGGAGAGAAAGAGGCAGAGAAAGGGGGGGGGGGTTGTAAGCAGAAGAAAGACTAGAGAGATAAACGCCTGGACCAAAGGGGAAAGACAGGAGGCAGATGCAGAACTATGCGAGGTGCAGATAGAGGGAGGAGAGACCCTGAGGAAGAGCAGAGAGATGCAAGATCATAACAGAGGAGGGAGAGAGAGGGAGACCTGGAACAAAGGTACAAAGAAGAACTGACACTGGATCTGGGGAGGGTAACAGAGGGAAAAGAGAGAGAGAGAGCTGGACCCAAAGGGGTTGGGACTAAAGAAAGAAAGAAATATTGGATGCACAGTCAGAAGGAAGTGCAACCAGAGACTCATGAAATCACCAGACAACAAAGGTAGGACAAATGATTTTATTTTCAATTTAGTGATCAAAATGTGCGAATTTTGAGAATTTATATCTGCTGTCTATATTTTGCACTATATTTGTCTATTTTTCTATAGTTACTGAGGTGACATCTTTGAAACCCCCCCCAAATATAAATGATAATTAACACTTTCTCTGCATATAGTGTGCTTTGTGGTTTTTAAAAAAGTTTTATAGTTACCATTAGGAATTAATAAGATATTATGTATACATTAAAAAATGATTGGAAGAAATTGGGGGCAGGATTAGGGCGGGGCTAGGGCGGGAATGGGGCAGGACTGAAAATTAATAGATGTCCCGTTTTGATGAAAAAAATAAATGGTCACGTTAGGTATAATGTATATGTCATGGGATCTTTACATTCAATAGTCTTAGCGTTTTAAAATGACATATCCAGATAGTAGCCCCTGCCACTTGGCTCAGCTACTAGAAAATATTCAGCAACACTATAGTTTATTAATACTTGCAGATCTCAGCAGTTTACAATTAACACAAAATTCAAGTAGAAAATAATAGGAAAGTAGATCATTCATCCACAATGATTTACAATGGAGGGTCCACTAAAAAGAACATGGAAGGATAAGGGAAGAGTAGTGAAATGCCAGTAGGTTAAGCTATAGTAAACTTATGTGGAGTCTTGAGTGAGATTGTATGCTTGATGAAAGAGCCAAGTTTTTATAGTAAACTTGAAAGTTTTTAAATGATAGTTCAGCACGAATTTGGAGAGGGAGTTCCAGAAGGTAGGGGTAGTAAAGTAAAAGGCACATGGTCTGGTAGATTCAAGTTGTGCAGATTTAGAACTGAGAAGGACCACAGTGATCATTAATAGAACAGAGACGGACAGGAGAGTGTGGAATGGTAAGAGCTGCTAAGTAGTGGGTAAGGCCTAGCTTATAAGCTTTAAAGGTTAGTGAAAGTAGTTTAAATACTATGTGCTGTTTGATAGGAAGCTAGTGTTGGTTTTGGAGCAGTGGAGATACATGATTGAGTCTCCGAGCATGACACCAAGTGTGCTACCGAATATCTTTTGCAAACTGTGGTGGCACTATCCAGATAGTGCCAGTGTAGTCTGGGGAAGAGACCAAAATTATCCAGGTAACGATAATTTTCAGTAACTTAGGATAGCAAAAAGTCTGCCCTACGTGTATCCAGATAAATAGCTGAATACTACTGTTCTCCAAATAGTGCCAACACCTCACTGCCAGTGGCATAGCTCAGGTGAGCCAGGCCCACCCATTCTTGGCTCAGGCCCACCCAACAATGGCACTACATTACCATCTTCCCAGTGCCAGCAATGATTCATTTTTTCTGCCGGTGCTTGCCAGATGAGATTCTCGGAGAGAGCGAAAACTAGAAGGCCTTGAGCATGCGCAGATACTCAAGGCCCAGCCCAAGCAAGAGGGAGAATCTTCGGGCACCGGCACCAGCATATCCTGTGCGTTGGTGCTGGTGCTGGTGCCAGATCGGGGTAAGAGATTGTGTTTGGTTGGGTGGGTGGGTTAGTGGGGGATGCTGGATCATGGCAGGGGGGCAAAGCTAGCGGGGGGATGCCGGATTGCGGGGGGATGCCGGATCATGGGGGGGGCTTGCAAATTGAGTCAACACTCGGTGTGTGAGGCACGATTTGCAGGAATGTTTTGCTCATCTTGCAAAACACTCGCAAACCGCTTTACTCGCAAACCAAAGTTTGACTGTATTAGGTTTTGGCAAAATACCCCTGTGTAAAAACCATGCATTTACCCAAAAATCCACAGGGGGAGCCCAAGAGAGTCTCAGAGCAGTGCAGGTACATTGAGAGCAGGGCGTGGCTCTCACACTGAAAAGCCAACAGCTTTAGCTCCAGAGTTAGAGAGGACAAAGAAGGGAAAGGGTCGTCTCTCCAGTGCTCAGCAGCCAGCCAGACCAGAACAATTTAATAATCTGGAGCCCATGGAAGTGGATAATTTAGCTCCAGACCAGGAAGCGGAGGCCTTACCTCAGGTGGAAGAAATGGAGGTTTTGGACCAGGTATTTCCATTACAAGAAGCTATGGAAATAGGTATTGCTTGCAAGGCTCACTAACTGGAAAGCTGTGTGTTTTTGCTGTGAGCAGTTTCTAAATCTATCCACTGAACTGTTTTGAATGTTTCTTTTGGATTATTTTTGGATGAACAATTATTGGGACTTGTGCTACAACCCGTAAATTATTTTGTAAGAGTTTTTCTTTTCTTATGCTACCAGAGGCTCACAGCATTTGCTGAGGCCCAATGCTAGGCCCCAGGTGGGGGCAGGGCTCTTTAGCTGTGATTGCATACAGGACTATGGCTGATGTTTTCTCAGTTTGTTGGAGAAAGTTTTTGTTTTCCTTTTTGAACTGCTTTATTTCAAGTTTGAGTGCAGTAAAACCTAGGAACTGAGAACTGTTTTATGTGGGAGAAGTTTGTCAAGATCTCGGGTGGGTTATATGAATGCTGTGTTTTGCTTGAAGACAAACTTGACAGTTCTCCTGCCCCAGTTCAGCAGCAGAGCTGCCTCTGAACATTTAGTTTTGCTTTGGTGTTTTGTGGAAGTAATGCACTGTGATAGTTGGACTTAACTCTCTTTTCAGAAAGGCCCAGTTCTAGGGCCAGAATAAGGCCCAGGCCCAGGTGAGGGCTAGCTGCATCTACTTAGGCATAAGGACTTTTGTATATCCTGATTTGCCTACCAGGATTTTTGCTTTGAGTTTTTCCTTTCTGTTTCTTGTTTGCCATTCTGTTTTTGAACCATGGAGGAATAAAGGACCCTGAACAATACACTGACAGGGGTTGAATGCACCACATTGTGTTTATCACTAATTGCCTGGTTTTCTTTTGGACTTTTCTGTTTGATAATTTGCCTGTGGGAACTGTCTCCTTATTGACAAGTTTGTCTGTGGGTCATCCAGGACGCTATCAGCCTTGGCGAAGGCCTGGTGGCCACACTCTACCTGAGCCCTCATTCCATTTGAACAGTGGGGAAGTCAACAGTACACTTCCAGCTGATGACGCTGGCACCAGCACCACCTGTCAATGCTCAGTTCATAGCTCAGGGGCTTAGGCAGAGGTCATCTTCCATTGCCAGTGCTTAGACATCCCCAAGATGTTATTTGGGGCTGGGGGGGTAATAGAGGAAATATGTGGGCCTATCCAAAAATGGATCAGAGAGAAAGAGATAATAGTTACTGTGGATGGGCAGATTAGATGGACCATTTGCCCTTTTTCTGCCATCATGTTTCATGTTTCTATCTTCCGCAAAACCGTGAAAACTGGCTTGTTCCAGCATTTTTTAGGTAATAATTCCAACGAGTGTTAATAGATTTTTTTTTTCTGTAATCTAATTATGTAAACCGAATCAAGCTCTTAACTTTAAGAGATGATTCGGTATATAAGTCTAAGATTTAGATTAGATTAGAATTCTGACTATGCCACTGGGTTGCTAGTATCTAGATAGATGCCTTTGGGTATCAGGCCCTTGATTATTGTGCAACTAACCCATATTCTTAGGTGAAATTTGGCCAACACACACCCAGGTATAGGGAGTTAGGATTCTACTTTAGACCAAACCAGTATCAGTGATTAAGGGAAACATTTTTGAATAGTTTGGATGCAGCATGGTGCTGAAGAGGAGCTTCAATGAGGTAGAGAAGGTAGGAAGGACAAACATTTTCTATACTTTTTAGGCATGAGCAATTAGGAAATTACACTTACTGTCCAGGAACAAAAATCATGTTACATAGTGATATCGAGCAGAGTAGGACTGTAAACCATGAAGGACTTAGAATGAATTTGTAAAAGGCATGGTCAACATATGGGCACCTAAGTTTATAACAGACTGTTGCTTGTACCAGTATATACAAGTAGTGGATAACCTGGTTATGTCTGGGGATGCAGTTATGTCTGGTTATGTCAGTGTATATAATGAATGAGGGTGATTTGGAGCTGCTGCAGAATACTTTCATCTGTTATGACGGATTCCATTGTTGACCATTTGTAATTTTATATGTAGCAGCCAGATGCCACTATTAGAAAAAAAAAACCTTCATCTTACCTTGTATCTTGGAACAAGTTTCAGCAGCTCTCTCAGTGGGACATCAGAACCCACCACACCCAATAGAATGCCCTCGGATCTCTTTAAAAAAAAAAAATCATAAAAGATATTTTTTTCAAAACCTGTGTAAAAACAATTTCATTCTAATCAAACACAGGCCCTGTGCAGATGTGTTGTAATACAAACTTAGAGTGTGCAAATCTTTCTTGTATCATAAATGTGAGCAGATGGCTGAAGTATCTTTGGAAACTAATAAAGTAAGCATTGTGCTGCTATTAAATTATTCAATTAAGGAAGGAAGGAAACCAATGCACATATGGTAACTTATTGTTGATTATTAGCAATTTGTGATTGAATTTGAAAGCTAAACCCCTGTGTTGTCCTAAAAGAGTTAATGGTAGGGCAGTGTTTGTGGCAGTTCATTTGTAGGATTCAAATGTAGGTTGAGTCACTTAACCTTCATTGCCTCATATGTCATTTTAGATTCTGAACCTTGCAGCAACAGGGAAATATTGTACCTGAATGTAAATCACTTTGAGCTCTTGCTGGAGAGGTGTGAGCTAAATATACAGATAATTATTTCTGAAATCAAGAAGACTGACCACTGAAAGGCTGCAGACCTCTACAGAAATCTGCACACAAAATAATGTGAAGATGTAGACCAGTGGTTCCCAACCCTGTCCTCGGGGACCACCAGCCAGTCTGGTTTTCAGGATATCCCTAATGAATATGTATGAGAGAGATTTACATACTTGTCACTTCCATTATATGCAAATCTCTCTCATGCATATTCATTAGGGATATCTTGAAAACCCGACTGGCTGATGGTCCCTTGGGACAGGGTTGGGAACCACTGATGTAGACTACATTAGGCAATCTATGGATGGTTTTATGTTAAGGACTGGAGCCAGAAATGGATGCCCAAAGAAACTCCCAACCTGTCTAGAAGTCTGCACTGTAGAAGGGAATATATAACTTGAAATATAGTTTGAGAAAAAAAACAAACAACCCTACAGACTCTCCTTGGCTGCTTCTCCCCAGTGGTATTAATGACCTCATTGTAATGCATTTGCATGGCAGAGTCCGAGTCTGCCAGGAAGCTCGAGAAAGACCACGGTAAACCCTGTTGAGAATTGGCCACACTAAACCAGCTGGAACACCCCCCACCCCTTTCTACACCACTGCCCGTATATTCAATGCTGGGCCGGGGAGGGGAGATGGACTGGTAACATTAACTTAACTGGATAAGTGAATATTCAACACTAGCAAGTTAAGTTAATAGCGGGAAACATAGCCAGTTAGTGCTGAATATTGCTGGTCATCGTGCGATATAGCCAGGTAACGTTTCAGCACTGACTGTGAATATTCAGCCAAGATAACCAGTTATCTCATGCTGAATATTTGCGGTTAGGCGCCAAAACGTTATTTAACTGGCCAACGGATGTTTCTGGTCAGTTAAATAGCTTTGAATATCGGGGGGATTAATGGTTTCAACTTAAATTCATGATAATTTCAACAGAGTATTTTTCTGAAAACTGACTCCATCTGTTACCAATGAGCAGTCAATGGGCATAACATATAGAATAAGCAACTCCTTTTAAAAGCATTTTATATGGCGATATTTAGATGTGTTGGAGATTGGGTGTAACTGTAAATGGTGATTTCAGAAAGATGCTTACACTTCCCCCTCCCCATTCGCGGTTTCCACACTCGCGGTTTCACATATGCACAATTTTTTTTGGGTGGGGGGGAAACAAACCCATAGTTTACCACATTCCCGCCTCTCTCCAGCCTTCCTCCCGGCATCCCGGCCTTACCTGGTGGCCTAGCAGGTTTTCAGGGCAGGAGCGATCTTCCTACGCTACTGTCCCGTGTAGATCGCCAATAGGAAATGGCTGCTGTGAGCTCTCGTCATAGTCTCGAGAGACTACGGGAACTCACGACAGTCATTTCCTATTGGTGATCTTCATGGGGCAGGAGCGTAGGAAGATCGCTCCTGCCCCGAGAGCCTGTTAGACCACCAGGTAAGGCCGGGATGCCAGGGGGAAGGCGGGAGGGAGGTGAGGATGGGTCAGAGCCGGACAAAAAGATATTCACGGTTTTTCTCAATTCGCAGTCCGTCTCTGCCCCTATCCCCCGCAAATACCGAGGGAGAAGTATATTTACATATTGAGACGGTTAGGATACAGAGTTTAACCTGTAACCCATTCTGAGCTCTTTGGGGCAACGGGATAGGAAATAAATTAAATAAATAAATCTCAAGGGGATTTGTTTTGGGCATGTTCAAAATGTGCCAAAACTATATGGACTCAATTCTGTAGTGGCATCAAAATCTGAGTGCCAAAAAAATGCATGATAAGTGCTATTCTATAAATGGGCTTCAAGTTGGACACCATTTATAGAATAGCACTTAGACCCAAGTTCTATAAACAGTGCCTGAAGTTCGGTGCCTAGATTGGGGTGCCTAGCCAAACTAGGTGCCTAACTTACCCCCCATTTACAAAACTGCGCAAGAGGTTTTTAGCGCCGGCCGGCACGCTGAATGCTCTGTGCTGCTCCGAACGTCATAGAGTTCTTATGAGCATTGGAGTAGTGCAGAGCATTCGGCGTGCCGGCCAGCGTTAAAAATCTTTTGCACAGTTTTGTAAAGGGGGGTTAATTATTTAATAGGCTTAACCAGCACCAATAATGAACAATTATGAGCTCATAATTGGCAAAAATTAAAATTAATTGGGTGGCAGGCGCCTAGTCCAAAGCAACTACCAGAAAATGGGAATGGTTAGGGGCAGATTGTAGGTGAATCTTGCATGCGTTTTGCATGTAGGCATCTAAATTGGATTTAGGTGCCAGAAGGGCCTAACTTAAGGGCCGGCATTAAGGCCAAGAAAACCCTGGCATGCATAGGAGGTGCCTAATTTTGATTTGTTGAGCAGGCAGCCTGCTCAACCAGTCAAACTGCATCAAGCAAAAAGTAAACAAAAAGAAAACAGGGCTCTAGGGCTGGGGATTCACCCAACCCCCTGAACTACCTGACAGTACCGATCTGAATTTGATTGGTTGAGCATCTTCTGCCTACCGCCTGCTTAGCCAATCAAATTCATAGCAGTGCCCTCAGGGCCTTCAGGGGGTTGGATGAATCCCCTGAAGGCCCTGACTGCACGCCATTGCTATCATCTAATATTTTGGGATAACATCCGTACCAAATGCATTACTTACAAGCAATTGGCAAGCACCAACAAAGAGATCTCAGACGGTTTGTGTTTTTATCTCAACTCTGTGCTTCAAGAAACATAATACAGCTTGCATCTCTGTTTTCAACATTTCGGTTTTTCTAAAAACCTTATCTCTAGCACTGGCCAACGATATGTTGTCCAAAAACCAAAAACAACACAAAACAGGATTTACCGTTTCATTCTTCTTGCTGAAGACAGGCATAGCCACAGTGGTCATGAGCAGTAGACTTTGGGCTTTGGAGGTGAAAAGCTGTTATGGCAAGGTAAGGAAATTTTAAAAAAGGTGTTAGAAATGTTAGCTGAAGGGACTGTGGTGCTCTGAGCCAACTGTTGTTCTGGCACTACCCTCCTACCCCTGTATGCATCAGTGTTTCCCCATTCTCTTCCTCCAGCATCTGCTCTTCCTTTTTCAGCAGTGAGAGCATTTTGCTTTGCTCTTACCACTGTTTTTTTTTCCTGTAATCTCAGCAGCAAATGCCTGTTTACATGTTAAAGTCTATGGTGGTGCTGGAGATCATGCAGAGGAGAGAGAGCACAATGGTGACATCAGTGAAGGCTGAGCTAGAGAGGCAAGCTTTTGGTACCCTTGAGCACTGGCACCCTGAGACAGAGCCTCACCTGGCTCATGTATTGAGCCAGCCCTAAATGTTAGTTCTACATATCTGCAGGAAGACAGTCATGTGCTCCAGACTATGAAAGTTTCACAGGGAAGTCAGTGATCAGTAACAAGCACAGAAGCACAAGATGTTTTCAACCACCCCAAGAGAAGAAATGGGAAGTAGAGAAGGTCTCTGGTGCTTGCCATATGACAATGTTTCAATGGTCTAAAACAGAAGATTATGGAATGGGTTAAATTTTAAACTCCACAGAGGATGTTTAAACATATTACCCGATATTCAGCACCAGCCACCATATCCAAATATCAGTGCTGAAGTATGCTGGAAACTGTTGGAGTTATAGAATTACTCTCCATGTGGCAACATACACTCTCAAGGGGTCACCAGAACCTACAATCACTACAGCTGATGATTTCATTATCACGGGCCAAATCCAAGACATTTTATCTTTGATGTATTTCCAGCAACATAAATTTTGATACTAAATTATCCAAATGCAGATAGCTGCAAGAGGATACAGGACAGAAAAACCTTTATATATTAAATCTCACTGATATCTTCTTGATATTCTTAAATGATTATTTAGCATGCTCAAGATCTTCACCTTCAAGATACTTCTAGAACAATATGCTCATATGTTCTGGGGTAATTGGTCTATATAGCTAGTTCTGCACATACCATGCATTCTGCCCCTATTTTATGTGGGCATTCTCTCAGTTCTTGTATAATCAAATGTGTATGTGTTTATTCTAAAATGTGTATGTAAAGTGTGATCTATGGACTCAAATGCCCAGTAAGCTTTGCTTCTCCCAGAGAGCCAGTCTGCAACCAAAAAGCTTAAGCCCCTCCTTCTTTAGCTTCTGGGAGAGAACAGTATCTATTTTGTAAGACTGCATTGCTGCATGAAAACTTGGCTCTAGCATCTCCTTTCACCAGGTTTTTATTACTTTATTTCCATTAATCTAATACAGTTTAGGTTCAATAGCCAAGCCTGGAGCACAGTGTTATTTCCCACAAGGTGTGTGGACACATTCCCAGCTTCCTTTTAAATAGGATGTGACGGTAGAGTAAGAAGATTCTGTAACAGTTGGCCTTCCTTGAAATCTTCAAATTGTAAGTGTTCATTATTTCAAGTTATTAAAGAAAGTTGTTCAAGAACTACAGAGTCTGGCTGATAACACTAAGGTTACAGAAGTAAGGGTTAACTGAAGGGAATTCTCAGAGAAATGCCAACCTAATTCAGTGAGTTCAGTTGTGCATAGCAATGAGGAGGCCTTGCTTTTCAGTACAAAACCTGAGGAAGTTTCAGTGAAATTCTATGGTAAAGACTGCTCAGTAAAGCTGTTCCCAGCACACCATGTATGCTGGGTAATACCTCACTCTCTCAAAATTGACTGCTCTTGCTCACCTTAGTACTTGCCTTGTGACATTGAATATCTTTCTAGAGTTCATAAAATTTAATGTTTAATGCAAGATACCCTTGGAAAATCTTTTTAACTGGGCCATTGGTGTCCAATACAGTTTGAACTATTTCTGTATCTTTTTACTTTATTTTTTTTTTTTTTATTTCTGATTGCATTGTTTGATACTCGGGAATCTTCTCTTTATCCATATGTTGTACAGAATGGCTGCTTGGTATCAATATTTCTATTAGCAATGTGAGAATGCCCCATGCTACAACTTTTCTTCATATCCTGGAAGATTAAAAAAATATATGACAGAGACTATTTCACATCTGTGTCTTACAGTTCTCTTCTGTGCACCATGGCCAAATATCTAAATTTTCCCTGCAACTAGACTACCATGTTTAATGTGCCCACCATTTCTTGATTTTAATTCCTTTCTGCTGAACATCATCATCATAGTCATTGTTTTCTAGCTAAAAGACATTTAGGGCAAACACAGAACATGACAGCTTTTCCTTATCTCACCCTAGTGCAGGGGTGTCAAAGTCCCTACTCGAGGGCTGCAATCCAGTCGGGTTTTCAGGATTTCCCCAATGAATATGCAAGAGATTTATTTGCATGCACTGCTTTCATTGTATGCTAATAGATCTCATGCATATTCATTGGGGAAATCCTGAAAATCCAACTGGATTGTGGCCCTTGAGGAGGGATTTTGACACCCCTGCCCTAGTGCAACAAATGGCCTGCATTCCCATCAGTCCACACAGGAAGAGAGATTATCTCAGTCCAGGGCTCTTATATAGTATAAGATAGCAATAAATGTGTTTGCCTAAAGGTTCATAATCCCTTTCTCCTTCAGACATTTTATTATGAAAGTTACAAAATTTACCAAAGGAGGTCTTTGGCATATGTTTTTAGGCCCACTTATATAACACAGGTCTCAGAGTTCAAGATATATGACCATTATATAAGTGAATCCACATTATATGGGGTCTATACTGTAATATATGATAGCAAAAATAAAAAAGGTCTAATATTGATTAATAAGAAGTTTTCTGGCACATTTGATAACTTTCGGGCTTCAAGAAACATATGGGTAGATGGCTTCATGTTAATATGACTTCAGGAAAAGATACCCTGACACTTTTTAATAGTTACGCTCCTAATTCAAATCAGGCTGAGTTCTTTAAAAAAACTCCAACAAATAATTCTGTCACTGGCTACAACTAATTTAGTTATGACCGGAGATTTCAATGCTGTCATGGATCCATTAATTGATAAACAACTCAGTAAACAATTAAAAGCATTAGGCCTAGATAACCTTATAGTCATGTGGATTGAAGGATATATGGCGGATTTTCCATTTTAATGCTTGGGAATTTTCGTTCTATTCCCCAGTTCATAAATCATTTTCAAGAACTGATTATGTTTTCATTTCAGATCATTTAACCCAACAGGTTACAAAGGCTAGCATAGACCCGGATTATGCTGGAAATTGGATAGAATATCAGTTTACTGATGAAGATTCTAATAGACCTGTGTGGAAGTTTAATAATACATTGCTTGCAGATTCAAACTTTCTAGAGGAAATTCATTTTCAGTTCAATTTTCAGTTCAATACCTCAGAGGAAGTCTCTTCGGGAACTATTTGGGATGCTTTCAAAGCTACTGTGAGAGGGCAAATAATTTTGTATTCGGCACATATTAGGAAATTGCTTAAATGAAAATTCTCCAATTTGGAGCACACTATTCGGACTTTAGAGTCACAATTGGCCTCAAAATGGGAACAAAATACCTTGAATGCCTTGCCTATACAAATATAATGAGATTTCTTCACAATTGGCTAGGAAAGAGTTTTTTTATCAACAGGCTCTATATTATGGAAACTCAAATAAAGTGGGAACATAAGAACATAAGAAATGCCTTCACTGGATCAGACCATTGGGTCCGTCTAGTCCGGTGACCCGCACACGCGGCGGCTAAGCTATGTGTTGCCTGTTGAAGACCCGTATCTCGCAATGTGATTTGCAAGAAGGTGTGCATCCAACTTGCCCTTGAATCCAAGAATGGTGGTTTCCGCTACAACCTCCTCCGGGAGAGCATTCCAAGTGTCCACCACTCGCTGTGTGAAAAAGAACTTCCTGATATTTGTCCTGAACCTGTTGCCCCTCAGTATCAGTCCATGACCTCGTGTCCGAGTCACATTTGACAATGTGAATACTGATGTATCTTGCTCAATTTTGTCAAAACCTTTCAGTATTTTAAAAGTCTCTATCATATCCTCTCGAAGTCTTCTCTTCTCGAGGGTGAACAATCCCAATTTTCCGAGGCGTACTTTGTAGCTCAGATTCTCCATACCCTTTACTAGCTTCGTGGCTCACCTCTGCACCCTCTCCAGCAGGGTTATATCTTTCCTTAGGTAGGGAGACCAGTGTTAGATACAGTATTCCAAGTGTGGTCTGATCATTGCTCTGTAAAGCGGAATGATGACGTCCGCCGATCTACTCATGATTCCCTTCTTTATCATGCCCAGCATCCTGTTCGCTTTCTTTGCCGCTGCTGCGCATTGAGCCGATGGCTTCAGGGCCCTATCTATCAGTACCCCAAGGTCCCTCTCTTGTTCGCTCTTGCCCAATGTTACACCTAACATTTTATATGCATATTCTCTGTTTTTCCTGCCCAGGTGCATCACTTTGCATTTATCTATATTAAATTTCATCTGCCACTTTTCCGCCCATTTCTCTAGCAGGTTCAGGTGTCTCTGGAGTTCCTCATTGTCTTTTTGAGACCCAACTGCCCAGCATAGTTTTGTATCATCCGCAAACTTGATTATATTACTTGTAGTTTCCTCTTCCAGGTCATTTATGAAGATATTGAATAAGATGGGCCCAAGAACCGAGCCCTACTACTTCCAGGAACTTTGTTTCCCTATTGCAGTTTGAGGTTCTAAGATTCCAGTTTATCCCTGAAAAGTTGAAGTCTCCCATAATCGTTATGTTACCTATTCTACATCCATGGTTGATTTCCTCTATCATTTCTGCGTCTGTTTCCTCCGTCTGTCCTGGGGGTCGATAATAGAGGCCAATTTTTGTGTCTGCTTCATTTTGTCTAGGAATCTTTATCCAGAGGGACTCCAGTTTTTCTATTTCTTCTTCCCTTCTCTGATAGACTCTACTCCTTCTTGGACGTACAGGGCAATACCTCCCCCTTTTTACCCTATTCTTTCTCTTCTGTATAATTTGTATCCCTGTAATACTGTGTCCCATTCATTTTCGTCGTTCCACCATGTTTCTGTTATTCCAATGATATCTAGTTCTTATCGTCTCGCTAGTGCTTCCAGTTCCCCCATTTTGTTTCTCAAGCTTCTGGCATTCATGTACATTGTCACAACCCTAGCCCTAAAGCTCGGCTTGTGCCAGGAAAGGCTATGCCTAAACCTAGCCTGGCTGTAAAAAGGGCCAACCAGTGTGACAGAGCAAACCACAATAGGAAGGTAGGCTCTGAGTTGCCTCTTAAAACTCAGCTTACAAATCCCTGGGGAGGTGAGGACTATGAGTGGAACAGCATAAATCAGCCCCAGAACCATTCCTCTGATTCAGCTAACTCCCAGCTGCAGGACTTGATTAGAAGTCCTGTGAGAACTAAGCAGAAGCTGCAGGCTGCCCTGCCCCCTCTTAGAACAGGGCGTGGTCGCCTCAATGCTCTTGAGGCTGCTCTGAGGAGGAAGCAGGCAGTCTGCCCTGGGTCAGCCCAGGAAGGAGGTTTACAGGACTGCTCTCCTGAACCTCACTACTTGCAGGATGTGGAGATGGTGGATACAGCCCCTGTCTCTGAAGCCAACCAGCTAGCTGAACCATAGCCCATGGACTGTATGGAAACTGTCATGAATACAGAAGCTTACTCCATGGAAGAAAGCTAAGTACTATTACTGGTTTCTTTTTGTTGTGCTTATGCTGGCAATCTTTTGGGCTTCTTTCAGTAGAACCTGTTTGCACCTGTGGGAGGCAAGTGAGCAGTGCAGAGCTCACTGCAAGGTGCCTGAGACTGGAAACCTTTTTTCCAGGTTTATTTTTGCTGGACTGTTTGGTTTATGTTTTTTTTTTTGAAAGTAAGAAAAGCTTCAATTTTGACTGTGTGCCTGGGATGTAGTTTATGGGGAAGAATCCACATAATATCCTTGGTTGGGATTGTGGGGCCATTTGTGGCAATCTGTTTTACACAGAGTTTAATTAGTGGATTCGGCTACTCCCCTCTCCCACCAACTACTGTTAAGTTGGTTGGGACCAAGCCTGCTTCTATCTAGGCTTGGGCACAGCACTGTCTTTATTTAAAAGAAGTGTTATAGCTTGTTACTGCCTGTTTGCCAAAGGCAGAACTATTAGGATTGAACTCTGTTACTGCCTGTTTGCCAAAGGCAGAACTATTAGGATTGAACTCTTATACTTACCTGTGATACCTGCAAGAAAGGTGTGAGTTGTTGTTTTTTTTTTCAACTCAGTTTTATTTTTCCATGTTTTCTTGGTTTATGAAAAGAATGGACTGAACCCTGTTCAGGATTGATAACCACAATAAAGTGGGGCTTTATTTTCACCTAAAACTGACTGTTTTGACCTGTTTTGTGCTTCTTTATTGCACTGAGGAACCAGCAGGACTTCCAGCCTTCTCTGGAAGCACGTAAGACGCGGGCTGTTCTGAGCGCTGACCGGAGCCAAGCATATACACGGGCACCAGCAACGCCACAACATACATTTTAACTCCCTTTGTGCTACCTTCTTAGACCTTCTTGTCTTCACCTCCCTTTTTGTATCTATTTGTGCTCTATCTCTGTCACATTTGATTACAGCATGCAATTCTTCTTTATCCGAGCAGGTGCTTGCCGTTTCTTCGTTGGGGTTTTCCGATGCCCTGGCCATCGACTGTTTGTCGACTGTTGGCTCTCCCCTGATCCTTAGTTTAAAGCCTTCTCGATGGTCTTCTTCATGTTCTCAGCCAAGACTCTCGCTCCTTGCTTGGTGAGGTGTAGGCCGTCCTTTCTATAGTATCTGCTTCTTTCCCAGAATGCTGTCCAGTTGTGCACAAAGTCGAATCCCTCCTCCTTGCACCATTGTCTCATCCAGGCATTGATTGCTCGCAATTCATCTTGTCTCTTTCCATCCGCCCTCGGTACTGGGAGGATCTCGGAGAAGGCCACTTTCACTTCCCTGACCTTCAGTTTTCTTCCGAGTGAGCAGAGTTGTCCCTTCACCGCTTCCCTGTCGTACTTCCTTCCGCTCACATCGTTGGTTCCCACGTGGATAAGCACAGCAGTGTCCTCTCCTCCTGCGATGTCTATGATCCTGGTGATCCTTCTGGTCACATCCTTCACTCTTGCACCAGGAAGGCAAGTGACCAGTCTATCCTCTCTTCCCCTTGCGATGTGGCTGTCCACATTGCGTATGATGGAATCTCCAACAATGATCCCTATCTTCTTTATTCGGGGGTTCTTAGGGGGTTGCAAATCTGTATCCATGGTGTAGGACCTGACTTCCATCTTCTGCGGTGCATTCCCAGATGGGCTCTCGTTTCTTCTGAGTGTGTTGTCGTCATCGATCTCTATTGTAGTGGTGCCTCCTTCCATGTCTCCTGTGCTCTCTTCCTTGATTGTTGTTCATGTACTGATCTCCAGCCCTGAGACCTCCACATGTTGCTGGTGGGCTTCCTCAATGAATCTTTCTAATTCCTTGATCATTTCACCGGTACTGGATTCCCCTAGCAACTTCTGCTTGCGGTTTTCTTCTTTCATGGCGAGGAGTTCTTCCAGTTCCATCACAGTTCCCTCCAGCAGCCGGACTTGCTGTTTCAGGCTATCCAGCTCCTCGCATCGACTGCAAATGTATGCCCTAGTCCCCGAAGGGAGGTAGTCATACAAGTTGCAGCCGGTGCAGAAGACTGGAAAGCACATCTTCTGTCTTCCTTGGACGATCATATCCTGTTCCCCTTCTGAGTTGTCTGTGCTTTATGTGTACCTTCTGTCCCAGCCGTCTGCATGTGTCCTGTCCTCCTGTCGGCTGTCCTCCTGTTAGTTGTAAGTTGTGTTGGTGCTGCTGAGTTCTTTGAGTGTGTTGTGTGGCTAGATAGTACTTACGTTTTGGGGCTCTCTGTTAGTCGGCCGAGCTTCCTGGCTCCTTCTTAAGGCTCCTTCGCAAAGGCACTCTTGCTAAGGCAAGCGCCATTGCCGCTCACCTTTGCAGCGCGCCAAATGGCTGCGCGCCGTTGGCTCCCCTCCTTTTAGGGGGGAGTCCGGTCGCGCTGGTGGTGATGCATTGGGGTGGGAGGAGCTCCCTCTCGCCGCTACCCCATGCTGCCTGGCTTCACTTCCCTTGCTCTCTCCGCTTCCTGTATTTAGCTGCTTCTGGGTCTACTCGCTCTCCTCTCCTTTCTTTGGTGCCTGCTGCCTCCCGCACCTGCTGTAGCAGGGAAGATTATTGGCTAACTATCTTAAAGTAAAAAAAAAAAGAAAAGTAAAGATTGCTGCCATAAAAGATGAGAAAGGTACTCAAATTGAAAATATTTTAAAACAATTTTTGGATTATTACAAAGCTTTATATTCTTCTGAGCTTTATTCAAATAAAGAAATTGAAGGTAGAGAATTTTTAAACTTAATTCATGGGCCAAAAATTCCAGAGCAAATAAAAAGAAATCATGAAGCCTATATCATCTAAGGAACTCCAGGCAGCGCTGAAGTCTCTCAGAGCTGGATCCGCTCCGGGTAGTGATGGGTTCACAATGGAGTTTTTCAAATCTTTTCAAAATTTACTACTACCCACGGTCTGGGGAAAACGACCTCCACCAAAACATAAGATCACCCCGCAAAAACAACAAGCACAAGCACCAGCAAATAACATCCTCTACCTCAATCGCAACCTTAACTCCAACACAAAATACACCTCGCTAACCTGTGCCTACATGAATATAAGGTCAATAAACCCAAAAGCAAATCTAATCAAAGACTGGATAATCAAAGAACAACTAAACTGTCTCTTCCTAGCCGAAACCTGGCTAATATCCAACACGGACCCATGCATAACCGAATTCTGCCCCACAGGTTACAAAGTAGAAATGGTATGTCGAGAAAACAAACGAGGGGGCGGCCTAGCGATTCTAGTAAAAAACAATCTCAACCTAAAAGTGCTACACAAACAATCAACCCCTCACTTAGACCTTCTTGCATGCCAACTATCCGACAACACACTCACAGGCACCTTGAACTGTCTACTATGCTACATCACTCCAGGAAAATGGAACACCTCAAAACATGATCTTGAAGAATTCTTATTCCAGAACTCTCTATCCTCCTCATACAACTTGCTCCTAGGAGACATTAATCTCCACCTCGAAGACCACACATCCAAACAAGCAAACGAAATACTCTCATACCTCGACGCCCTATCCTTCCAGGTCCTCAATCCGGAACCCACGCACAATAAAGGCCACCAACTTGACATAGCAGCATTCACACCTCATAACCTACACTCCCCAAATATTCACATCACCAATGGTACATGGCATCCCTCTCTTTGGTCAGACCACCATAAATACACCTTCACTATCAACTGGCCTCAAAATAACACAAAATCTATGCCCCCAAAAATAACCTTCAAATCTAGACAGAAAATTGAACCAGCCACATTCTGGGACAAAGTGGACCCAGCACTTGACCCCATAGACCCTTCAGACTTCGCAAAACACTGGCGCTCCCTAAGCGAAACAACCTTGAATGAGCTAGCCCCAGAAAAAACCAAACACAGAACCTGCAGACCATCAGACAAGTGGTTCGACTCAGAACTCCACCTACAAAAAAGGCATTGCAGACAACTTGAAAGATCTTGGAGAAAAAAGAGAAATGACCAAACCAAATCCGCTTGGAGAACCCAAATCAAACTATATAACAACAAACTTAAGGAAAAGCGCAAAACATACTACACTAAACTAATTGGCACAAACAACCCCGACACAAAAACACTCTTCAACTTAGTAAAAAAATTTACAGACACAAACCCATACCTTGCCACTCAAGGCAACAAAACTCCAACAGCTTCCCAACTAGCTGACCATTTCAAACTCAAGATCATCAAAATCAGAACTACCTTCAACAACTCAACTACCATACTCAATGAGTTAATAACTACCCCCACAACAGAAGAAGCCATAACAGCAGACAGAACATGGACCACCTTCCCAACTCTACAATGGCCTGAACTGAACCGACTATATAAAAAATACAGCCACACCTCATGCGACTTGAACAACTGCCCATCGTAACTACTCACAAATGCCTCCCCTAAATTCAAAACCAGCCTCATGCAGTGGATACAAAGCACTCTCATAGAAGGCCAATTCCCACAAGATCTAGGAGAGATCATAATCACACCCATACTGAAAGACCAAAAAGGTCCTGTAGACACACCTACCAACTACAGACCGATCGCTTCGATCCCACTCTATGTCAAGCTGATTGAAGGACTTGTGGCTCAATACCTCTCTAACTACCTAGCTGACCACAATATACTTCACTCATCCCAATCAGGATTTAGATCTTACCACAGCACGGAAACTCTACTAGCAACACTACTGGACATAGCCCGACAACACCTCAGTAAAGGTCACAGGATCCTAATTATCCAACTAGATCTTTCCGCAGCCTTTGATCTAGTTGATCATACCATACTACTCCAGATACTTGATGCAATAGGGATCTCAGGGGTGGTGTACAACTGGTTCCAAGGATACCTTAAAACAAGAACTTACAGAGTTAAGATAAACGATACGAAATCCAACACATGGTCTAATCCATGTGGAGTCCCTCAGGGTTCTCCACTTTCACCCATTCTATTCAACCTCTACATCTCTTCCCTTGGCACCACTCTAGACAACCTAAATGTAACATCCTTCAGTTACGCAGACGACATAACTATCCTCCTCCCCTTCGAAACCCAAGACAACTCCGCGACTGGACACTTGGAAACAATACTGGGACAAAGTGGACCCAGCACTTGACCCCATAGACCCTTCAGACTTCGCAAAACACTGGCGCTCCCTAAGCGAAACAACCTTGAATGAGCTAGCCCCAGAAAATACTGGACGAAGTAGAAAAATGGATGACAAACCACAAATTAAAACTAAACTCGGACAAAACCAAATTCTTAATGCTTGAAACGGACAAAATCCCATCCATGACAGACCTGGAAATTAAAACTACCAAATACCCAATCCAGACCTCCCTCAAAATCCTGGGAGTGCTGATAGATAGATGCTGCACTATGCAGACTCAAATCAACAAAACTACCCAAAAAGCATTCTTCACAATGCGCAACTTACGAAAAATAAGGAAATTCTTCGACAAAGAACACTACAGGATCATTGTTCAATCCCTGGTACTAGGACTTGTGGACTACTGCAATATCCTATATCTACCATGTCCTACAAAAATGATCAAAAAACTACAGACCATTCAGAACACAGCTCTCAGACTAATCTATTCCCTCGGAAAATATGACCACATAACTAACGCCTACCTAGACTCACATTGGCTACCAATTAGAGCCAGAATCCAATTCAAACTATACTGTCTAATCTTCAAAGTACTCAACGGTACAGCACCAGCCTATCTAATCGATCGCTTACACTGTAACCTTCCACCCAGAATAAGAAGAACACTGACACCATTCTCATACCCACCACTCAACGGCACTCATCGTAAAAAGCTTTACGACAACCTCATAGCAACGCATGCAGCAAAACTCGAACCCTCCATAACCAGATTGTTAACCTCAACATCTGACTTCAAAGCATTCCGCAAAGAAATCAAAACGCTACTTTTCAAAAAGCATATTCAAAACACCTAATCTCCTCTTCCACATACACCGACCAGGTTTACCCACTCCCTGACACCATATCCTCAACCGACCAAAAAAAAACAAAAAACAATACCTAATTCATCCTACCGATTCATATTACCTACCAACGCCTGGAAAAAGATTTGATATGTAATGTAATATAACTGCTTTCATCCAATGTTACCAAGTCTATACTCATTCTGTTACTATGTCTTACCTAAATGTCACGTACCCTCCTGGAAATGTCCAGCTTCTTCTTATGTAATCCACTTTGAACCGCAAGGTACAAGCGGAATAGAAATCACAAATGTAATGTAATGTAATGTAATCTTTTAAAGTTATATGAATCACAACTGACTAAGGGTTGTATATCAGGTACTATGGCGGAATCTTTAATCATTGTTTTGCCAAAGCCAAATAAAGATCCCATGTTGGTTTCAAACTACAGGCCTATTTCTTTAATCAATGTGGATGGAAAAATCCTGACTAAATTATTGGCTTTAAGATTAGCCAAGGCTCTCCCTTATATGACTAGTATGCACCAAACGTGTTTCGTTGCTCAAAGACATTCCTCAAATAATACCAGATTGGCATTTCATAATCTAAATTTAGCAAAAACAATGGATGATCCAGCCTTCTGTTTCTTTGGATGCAGAAAAGGCCTTTGATCGTGTAGAATGCACTTTCATATATCAAGCAATGGATTGGTTTGGTATAGGATCCGGATTTATTCAAATGATTCAAACCTTGTATAGTTCCCCTTCTGCCAGATTATATATTAACACATTCTCTGAACGTTTTAATTTGAAGAAGGGCGTTAGACAAGGATACCCTCTATCTCCTTTCCTTTTTTATATTGTTTTGGAACCCTTGTTGTTGGCCATTCAGCAGGCAAGGGAGATATAGGGAATTCCATATGCAGGTTGAGATTATTAAGAATTGCTCCATGTGCTAGACGCTAATGCCAGCATTGAGCTAGCGTTAATTCTAGCCACGTAGCGCAGGTTTAGCGTGCACAGCAATTCTGCGTGCGCTAAAAACACTATCGCTGCTTAGTAAAAGGAGCCCTTAGTATCTTTGCAAAAACTAATTTTGGCGGGTGGGGTAAATTTTCCAAATTTTTATAGGTATCATCAAGCCTTCATTCTGCGTCAGAGTATGTATTGGATCCTTCCTGAACTCATGGAGCATCTTCCGGACTGGCTAATATTAAAAAGTCAACTCATGTCTCCATTACGATTGAGCCATATTTTGAGTATCAAGTTGCCTAGGATTTATAAGGACAATAGTATTTTATTTTCCACCTGGAATACATTAAAATTTATTAATAATTTAACACCTATTCAGATTCATCAATCCACGTGTCAATCTTTAAGGTTAAACTCCAGGATTCAAATCGGCGAGTCTAAAATCCTCTGGAAACATTGGCTGCATGCAGGCAAACATACTTTAGATCAGTAGTTCCCAACACTGTCCTTGCACAGCTTCTATCCTTCCCTCCCTCCCATTCCTTGTACAACAGAACCTTAAGCACCCCCTGCCCCACCACACAGCCGAACCCTCGCTGACACTCCATCCTTCCCACCCTGCCAACTGCGAGCGAGCCTTACCTTCATCCAAAGCAGTGTCAAGCCGGCAGCACTCTACACAGGCTGCTTTGGCCTTGTCCATCGGAGCATTCACTCTGCCACATTACTGATGACATCATCCTCACTCCCTTCTATCCTGGATCATTCTCCCTCTTTTCCCCTTCCCTCTCCTGCATAGCATTTCTTCCTCTCTCCTACACCCCATGTGCAATATATCTTCCTCTCTCTCACACTGTCCACCATTTGTCTTTCTCTCATTCCCTCCCTTGCTGAAAAAGGGAGTGGGGAAAGAGAGAGAGAGGGATCCAGGGTGCATCTCTCCCACCCCCTCTACTTCCACAGCCAACATTTCTCCCTCTCTCATCACCTGGACCACATGCAGCATCTTTTGTCCCTGTCCACCAGCCCCCATGCCCAGCATTTTTCCTTCTCTCACCCTTCTCCAGCAGCATGCCATATCTCTCCCTCCATTCCCTCTACCACCATGCCAAACATTTCTCCCTCTCATCTATCTCTTTCCCATGCATCTCTACCTCACTCCTCTCCCTCCCTATGCCCAACAATTCTTTTTCTTCTTTTCTTCATGTGCACCATCTCTCTTTCCCTCTCACACATACCCATGTCCAACAATTCTCCCTTTCTATTCCCTCCCCATCTCAGCATCTCTTTCTCTCCCTCCATACTATGTCCTAAGTTTGTGTCCCCTTCCTCACTCCCTTCTGAGTCCAAATGTGCTACCTCCCTCTCTTGTGTCTCAAGTTTGTGCCTCCTCCCTCTCTTCTTCTTTCCAGCCTTTGTCCAAAGTTCATGCCCCTCCCATGTCCCAACATGCTCCTTCCTTTTTCCCAAGTTCATGCTCCCTCTCCTTTCCTTGTCCCAACGCGTTCACTCCCTCCCTCCCTCCATTCTGTGACCGAACTACATGTGCCCCCCTTCTACGAGTGTGTACCAGACAGAGCCTACAGATGGGCTATATCCTTCCTGCCTTACTCGCTTCTTCGCAGGGCCTTGGGTGGCGGTTCCTGCAGGCTGCACGTGGCTGACCTGGAAGCCTTCTGTCTGATGTCATCTCTGACCTTAGAGGGAAGATTTCCTTTTCGGCTGCAGGCAGCATGCAGGGAGCGCTGTGTGTGGCTTTGTGGAGGAGCAAGTATAGCTGGAGGGCAAGAAAAGGAGATGCTAGCGAGGTTAACACTCGAGGGAGCCCCTTGAGGTGCCTCTGTCCCCATAGGAACCCTACTACCCCACAGACCCATGGGGAAACCCTGTAGAATCCCCACAGACCCATGGGGAAACCCTGCATGATCCCCATGACTCTGGAGGAACCCCACGGGATTCCTGTCATCCCCGTGTAGCTCTCTATTCCACATTATATCAAGCTACACTATATGAGGGACTGCAGTATATAAGCAAAAAAAAAAAATGAAAGAAATAGCTCAAATAGGAAATATTGACTATTTTCCGATTTAGATCATGTTATTTAACTCAAATACCCATTACAGAGAAGAAACACTGAATTCCAAGAGAACTAGCAATTATTCCCAGACAAGATCTATGTTCAGGTGAATAAAAGCTCATTTACATTGGGGGGTTTTGTTCCATGGAATTGATGGGTTGTTTCCAGAGACCTTTTCCTTTACTTCTAGCTCCTTTCCACCCAAACTCCTAAAGTAAAATAATAAAAGACTTCACTCCAGGTACTTACAGCACTGTCCATGTAAGCCTCAGTCCATATGATGTCATGATTGTGGCTGATAACCATTGGACGACTGAGAACATGGAGGTATTCCATCACATTCTCCTGAACATCCGCAAGGGTGGAAATCTGAGTGTAATATCCTCAATGGAGAAACAGAAACAATTGTCAGCTTTTCTCTTCTCATTAGATTTGTGTTTTCAATTGCCCTTAAACATATAATTTCTTCTTGAAGGACTATGTACAAAAATGTAATTACAATAGAATCTCAGCTATCCAGCACCCGGTTCATAGAAAAAACTGTGGAAGACAAAAGCGCGCGCCGACAACTGAGCACAAGACAGAGGCGCGCGCCGAAGAAAATGTCAGTTTTTAGGGACTCCGAAGGGAGGTTTTGTTGGGGAGCCCTCCCACTTTACTTAATAAAGATCGCGGCGGCATTGTGGGTGGTTTGGGGGGTTGTAACCCCCCTCATTATACTGTAAACTTAACTTTTTCCCTGTTTTTAGGTAAAAAGTGAAGTTTTCAGTAAAATGTGGGGGGATACAACCCCCCAAACCCCCCATAACGCCCCCACAACGTGGCGCGATCTGTATAAAGTAAAGTGGGGGGGGGTTCCCCCCACACCCCCTTCTGTCGGAGCCCCTAAAAACAGTTATTTTCTTCGGCTTGCACCTCTGCGCTGCGCTCAGTTGTCCGCGCGCACCTTTGTCTTCCGCGGTTTTGACCTGACACCCCAGCACCCATAGGAATTGGTGGATGCCGAATAACTGTTTTTCTGGTTGATTGAGAGTGCTGTATTAGAATATAGATCTCAATTCCCCCCCTCCCTCCCCAAAGCACCAGCGCAGCAGCTCTCCTCCCTCCCTCAAGACCCAAAATGGTAGAAGCAGGCAGCATTCCTGAGCCGTGAACCCCCTTGGAGCTCTACCTGCTTCTTGGGTCCTATGCATGGAACTGGGAGCATTTCTGAAAATGCTAGCCTGGAGGATCTGGATTTCAGCTGTCTACCTATGAGCCTAAATTTGGCTTCTAGAACCTCCCTTCCACATTTTCTTAAGTCATTGATATCTACATGTACCAAGACAGCTGGCTCCTCCCCAGCACTATCTAAAATCCTATCTAAGTGATGCGTGAGGTCTGCCACCTTCGCACCAGACAGGCAATTGACCAGGTGATATCTAAGTGACGCGTGAGGTCTGCCACCTTCGCACCAGATAGGCAAGTGACCAGGTGATCTTTACGCCCACCAACCACCCAGCTATCTACATGCGTAATGATCGAATCACCAACTACAACAGCTGTCCTAACTCTTCCCTCCTGGGCAGAAGCCCCTTTGGTGCGAGAGGATATTGCATCCCCTGGTGGATAGATCCTAGCTACAGGATTATTTCCTACTTCACCAAGATGATGCTCTCCTTCTAGGAGACCTGTCTCTTCCAAGGCAGCACAGGGGCTACCAGCTTGGAGGTGAGACTTCTCTACAACATCCCTGTAGGTCTCCTCTATGTACTGATCTGTCTCCTTCAGCTCCTCTATGTCTGATACTCTAGCTCCCTCAGTTCACTTTTCCCTGCAGCCATATTTAAACTCCTCCTCATTAGGATGACATCATATCCCTGCAAAATATATAAAGTTAATCATCCTATCACACTTAAATCAAAAGGAGAAAAGTTAAACTTACTGGAGGCATAAGTCAACCCATTCTCAGCAAACTTTTACATATCCTCAATATCCTTTTATTTACAAACCCAAACATATCAAAACCAACAGCTTTGCAAGAACACTTCCAATCCAACGTGCAACAACATTCTTACATTAAAGGCACAAGCATAGGATAATCTACACAGGAGGCAACTGCTCTCTTTCTCCCATTAAGTTTAAATCACAAAGCATAATCCTTCCATTCTTCAGCACAATGGCAATCCGAACTTTGCAAACTTTCACATATTTATAAGATCTTCTTATTTACAGACCCAGGCTCATCCAAAAGGGCAACTTTCTTCTCTAGAACGCTTCCAATTCAACATGCAGCAGCATGCTTGTCTTAAAGACACAGGCACCTATCTTTTTAGACACTATTTACAGAATTCCCCCTTAGCGCAGTCCCATTTTTCACTCAAAGTTCACATTGACAGAAGTAGTTTAAGTATATTGGATTTCTAGCTCTACTTTGTCCTGAAATTCCCAACAGTGTAAGACTACTGACAAAACATATTAAAGAAATGAAAACAATGGGCATGAACAACAGATCTGTCTATAACAACACAGCATCAGTCACTATTATTTCATATACCTTTGTTATTGCAGGCTATCCATTTCACATTTTCTGCAAATGTGACCTCTCGTCCAATAAGATAGGTGAACAAGCGGACCTGAGCAGTGAGAATATTAAAACAAACATCACATCTAGTCTCTGCTTCTTTAACTCCCTTAAAAACCAAAGTCAAATGATAGTAGAAGTCTGGTATATTATCAAGAAGAAGAAGAAAGGACTGCCATTTCTGACCCAGGTGCCTGCATACTATGGAAGTGAGAATGCTGAGGAAGGGTCCCCAAACCAAGCCTTGCTACATGCTCAGAGCAGAGCACTGTGACTGGATCATGCTGTGAAGCAAAATTTCTCCTACTGTCCTCACCTTAATCTCTCCTGGAATGTGCTAGAACATAAAGGGAGGAATTCTATAAATGGGCACATCCACTTAAGCTGGCCAATGTTGAGCACAGAACACCAATTCTGTAACAACATCTGTGCACCAAGATGCCATTATAGAATACTAATGCAAGTCAGAATGAGTGTACCTATAGGTATGTTTAGGTGAGACCACTTAAATCAATGACAAGTATAAGTGACACAGTGACTGACAGTATTCTATAAATTACACACACCACTTGAAGACATATTATTTTACAAAATAGCGCCTAGTGCACATTTACTCATAACTACCAACTATTCATGTCTATAAAACACATAACTAGCACATATGCTAGGTGCTAATGTATAGAATTATTTTTAAAAAAGCACCCTCATTTAGAATATTGTGTACAATCTGGAGGCCACACCTTCAAAAAGATATAAACAGGATCGAATTGGTTCAGAGGAAAGCTACTAAAATGGTGTGTGGTCTTCGTCATAAGGCGTACGGGGACAGACATAAAGATCTCAATATGTATACTTTGGAGGAAAGGCAGGAGAGGGGAGATATGATGGAGACTTTTAAGTAACATAAATGTGAATGAATCTCTTTCATTTGAAAGGAAGCTCCGGAATGAGAAAGAATAGGATGAAGTTAAGAGGTGATAGGCTCAGGAGTAATCTAAGAAAATACTTTTTTACAGAATGGGTGGTAGGTGCATGGAATAGACCCCCAGTAGAGATGGTGGAGACAATGACTGTCTGAATTCAAGAAAGCATGGGCCAGGCATATGGGATCACTTAGGAGGAGGTAGTGGATGCTGTGGATGGGCAGACTGGTTGGGTCATTTGGCCTTTATCTGCCATCATATTTCTATGTTTCGGTGTTTAAGCAGTTTGGTTTTCAGGAATGTGCATGAATGTGCATGAGAGAGTTTCATATTCTGGAGACTTGGGTATACAAATCTATCTCAAGCATACTCATCATGATTGCCCTGAAAACCAGACTCTGGGACTAGAATGGGAAGTACTGTGATGGGTGTGAAAGTTGTAGGTAAGGTTATAAAACAAAAATGACTAAGATTATAATTTTAGGGCTAGATTTACTGAAAGATGCCATTGTGCTACCTGCCCTAGGGGATGAGCAGCCAGAAAATGTCCATTTTGAGTCATTTCCCATGGCAATTAGGGGAATATTTGTTTTATTCAGGGATCTATCCTTGTGTAATTATGTGTAATGCCACAAAACAACATTTTCTGGCTCTCCCAACCATGATCCAAGTGCTCCCATCCCATGATCAAAGTTCCCATTGCACCGCCTACTATCATCTAAGAACTCCCTGGGCCTTCCTCCCTGGTGGTCTAGCGGAGTCTGTTGAGACAGGAGTGATGCTGATCCACTCCTTCCCACGGCTACAACCGCATCCAATATGGTGACTACAATTTTTCTCCATAGTCTTGTGGTACTATAAAGAAAGGTTACGGTTGTTATATGGGATGCAGCCGCATCCATGGACAGCAATGGATTGGCATCACTCCTGCCCCAGCATCCAATAGATCAGTGGTCTCCAACATGCATCCCCTCAAGTTCTCGCGAGAACTGCCTGCAGCCATTCAGGCAGGCGCACGAGATCACACATGCACGCATGCCGCTCTGCCTCTCCCTGCCACAGCTGTCCGGCGAAGGAAATGCTGGGTTTAAAAACAGGTACAGGAAGGGGAAGCTCACTGTCGGGGGGGGGGGGGCACTCACTGCCACAGCCATCCAGCGAGGGAAGCGCTGGGATTAAAAGCAGGCACAGGGGGGGGGGCAGGAGAGGCTCACTGACACAGCCGTCCAGTGAAAGAAGCGCCGACATTAAAAGCAGGCACGGGGAGGGTAGCTCACTGCCGCAGCCATCTAACGAGGGAAGCGCCGCGATTAAAAACAGGTGGGAGGTGTGGTATTCACTCCATAAGACGCACCCTTATTTCCACCCACTTTTTGGGGGGAAAAAGTGTGTCTTATGGAGCGAAAAATACGGTAATAGGGGATAGATTCAAGGGTAATATTAAAAGATATTTATTAATGGAAAGGTAAATGCATAGAACAACTTCCTAAGGGAGGTGGTGAAGACAAAATCAGTAAGTGGTATTCATGTCTAGGCCTGAAGGGCTCAGGTTTTATGGATATTTCTTCATGCATATTCATTAGTGATGTCTGTCAGCAGCTCTCAAGGTCTAGGAGTGAATACCAAGGCAGTAAGGGAATTCATGAAAGCACAGGGGATTCTTAGCAGTGATCACATGAGGCCTAAGGCAATACAACTGGAATCATGCTGGCCAGACTACTTATACATCAGGGTCCTTAGCAGCTGCTGTAATCTACATTTAAATCTACAGTGCGGGACTGTTTTCAATGCAGTTTTGACTTTTCAGCGCATTGGACTGAGATTCTTTATGTTATGATGGCTTTGTATTTTATTTGAAAGAGAATGTGGAGCCATTTTGATGTATCTCATCTTCCCCATCCACAGATGCTTATTATGATGACGTGCATTTAATCAGCAACTAGAAAACAAACCTTACGCTCAGGCCAGTTATATTTTTCAAACACAGCTTCATAATCCTCCACGGCTCCATCTGTAATAAGCATGACAGCTTGGTTGCAAAGACCTCCTTGTCCGGCCTCCCTGAACTGCAAACAAAAATAAAAATTAACATGATTAGTATCAACTTCATTATTTCAATCTTGGTGGGGGGGGAGGGAGGGTTCTTTTTCCTTCCCAGGTGTCATAGGTGAGGGCAGAAGACAGGCGTGTGTCGCTGTAAAAGAAATGCTTCATGACCTTACCATTCTGGACTGCAGGCAATGCTTATCACATGCTCCAGGTAACATTGAATCAAAAATGAAAGAGTGGTATTTAGGAAGTAAGCCACATTTCCAATTATCAAAGCTAGTATTCTAGCAATATGTAAGTTGCGCTCGATTCGCCACTTTTCTCGATGAGAAACTTCAACACACTTTATACCATGCATTAACAGCAACCCAGTTAGATTGCAAACCAGTCTACGCAGATATCCCTAAATACGTATGAATTAAGATTGCAAACAGTACAAAATACAGCTGCGCGAGTTCTCTGTCACGCGAACAGGAGAGAAGTTTCCCCACCCCATCCCCCTATTCTTTAAGCTACATTGCTTACCAGTTAACTTCAGAAGTTTCTTTTCCTGAGTTTTAAAGCCCTTCATGCTAGTCTTCCAGATTGTTTATTAAAATTTGGGGCTCCTTTTACGAAGGTGTGCTAGCGTTTTTAGTGTGCGCTAGCCGAAAAACTATCGCCTGCGTAAAAGGAGGCGGTAGAAGCTAGCGCATGCGGCATTTTAGCACGTGCTATTCCGCGTGGTAACACCCTAACGTACCTTTGTAAAAAGGAGCCCTTGGTATCCCGCCAAAGTTTACAAAAGTTCTCAGCGGAATTACAATATAATAAGGGTTAAGCTTTTCCTATCGTGTGTCCCGGCTGACGGGAAATTCCAAAAATGTCGTTGCCATCGTATGTCCCAGGGCATGGGACATACAGTACACGACAGGAACACAAAATATTTGAATTTACAGACTTATGACTTATTTACAGTATATTTACAATAGCCGTAAATGATAACGGTGAATAATACAAAACTTTGCTAAAATAATTATGATTGGAACCAGCGTAACGTAAAATTTATTACGATAGAAAAAGGTTAAGCAAGAAAAGAACTCCATAATTGATAGGAAAGACCTAATACAATCATACTTACATGTAGAAAACCATACAAAATTCATACAAAACTTAAAAGAAAATATAAAATAAATAAAAACCTGTTTTGATTTAAAAAAAAAAAAGCAAATCTAATTACCTTTCACTATTCCCTGTATTCCGACCTTAAGAACATAAGAACATAAGAATAGCCTTACTGGGTCAGACCAGTGGTCCATCAATGTAATCAACTTTAAACTTGACATCGGGAAAGGGAAACATGCCAAAACCTTAACCACCACCTTAAACTTTAAAAAGGGTAAATACGATCGCATGAGAGCCATGGTAGAAAAACGACTCGAGAAGATGGTGGACAAACTTGAAACGGTAGATCAGGCATGGTCCCTACTGAAAAATACTATCACAGAAGCACAAGATCTCTACATTCCGAGGATTTCCAAAGATCGGAGAACAAAGAGCAAAAGAGAACCGGCATGGCTTACCATACAGGTGAAGGAAGCCATAAAAGAAAAGAAGGACTCTTTCAAAAAATGGAAATGCATAAAGACAACCGAAGCCTGGAACAAACATAAAGATGATCAGAAGAAATGTCACAAGGCGGTGAGGGATGCAAAACAGGAATATGAGGAAAAAATAGCCCAGGAGGCCAAAAACTTCAAGCCCTTCTTTAGATACGTGAAAGGGAAAAAACCTGCAAAAGAGGGAGTGGGACCCCTGGACGACCAGGGAAGAAAAGGGTACATCAAGGAAGATAAACAAATCGCAGACAAACTAAATTCCTTCTTTGCGTCCGTCTTTACGAAGGAGGACACCTCAACAATACCTGAAGCGGAGAAAGTGTTTGCAGGAGAAATAGAAGACAGCCTCACCACAGTTGAAGTGGACTTAGACCAGATATACTATCAGATCGACAAACTTAAAAGTGACAAATCTCCTGGACCGGATGGAATTCACCCGAGAGTCTTAAAGGAATTGAAGGTTGAAATCGGAGAGTTATTGCAAAAACTTGCAAACCTGACAATCAGAACTGGACAGATACCGGACGACTGGAGGATAGCGAACGTCACCCCAATTTTCAAAAAAGGACCGAGAGGGGAACCGGGCAACTATAGACCTGTGAGTCTTACGTCTGTCCCCGGCAAGATGGTTGAAGCACTGATCAAGGATAGCATAGTCCGGCACTTGGACGCACACGACTTGATGAAACCCAGTCAACATGGATTCAGGAAAGGGAAATCATGTTTGACGAATTTACTCCAATTTTTTGAGACCGTGAACGAGCAAATTGATAGTGGGAAGCCAGTGGACATAATATACTTGGACTTCCAGAAAGCGTTCGACAAAGTTCCACACGAAAGACTTCTCAGGAAACTACAAAGCCATGGCATAGAGGGGGATATACAAAGATGGATAGGCAAATGGCTGGAAAACCGAAAACAGAGAGTGGGCATAAATGGGAAGTTCTCCGACTGGGAGAAAGTGACTAGTGGTGTACCCCAGGGCTCGGTACTTGGGCCGATCCTTTTTAATATTTATATCAATGACCTGGAGGAAGGAACATCCAGTGAGATCATCAAGTTTGCAGACGATACAAAACTATGCCGGGCGATCAGATCGCAGGAGGATAGAGAGAAACTCCAGAGCGACTTGTGTCGGTTAGAAACATGGGCGGAGAAATGGCAGATGAAGTTCAATGTGGAGAAATGCAAGGTAATGCATTTAGGCAATAAAAATAAGGAATACGAGTATACAATGTCAGGTGCAACTCTGGGGAAGAGTGAACAAGAAAAGGACCTGGGTGTACTGATAGATAGGACCCTGAAGCCGTCGGCACAATGCGCGGCAGCGGCAAAGAAGGCAAATAGAATGTTGGGCATGATAAAGAAAGGAATCTCGAGTAGATCGGAGAAAGTTATAATGCTGCTTTATAGGGCAATGGTCAGACCACACTTGGAATACTGCGTCCAACATTGGTCTCCCTACCTAAAGAAGGATATAAAACTGCTGGAGAGGGTGCAGAGACGAGCAACAAAACTGGTGAAGGGTATGGAGAAACTGGAATACGAGGACAGACTTATAACACTAGGATTGTTCTCCCTTGAGAAAAGGAGACTGCGTGGGGATATGATCGAGACCTTCAAAATATTGAAAGGAATCGACAAAATAGAGCAGAGAAGATTATTTACATTGTCTAATTTGACACGGACTAGAGGACATGTAATGAAGCTAAGGGGGGACAGGTTCAGGACTAATGTCAGGAAGTTCTGCTTCACTCAGAGAGTGGTTGACACCTGGAATGCCCTCCCAGAGGAGATTATTGCGGAATCGACCGTCCTAGGCTTCAAGAGCAAACTAGATGCATATCTCCTTAAGAGAGGCATATAAGGATATGGTGGACTATAAATTACTCCAGGTGTACACATGGCAGGGCCTCCGCGTGTGCGGATCGCCGGACTTGATGGACCGAAGGTCTGATCCGGAGATGGCAGTTCTTATGTTCTTATGTTCTTAAGCCCATTCTCATGGTGGCCAATCCAGGTCACTAGTACCTGGCCAAACCCAAGGAGTAGCAATATTTCATGCTACCAATACAGAGCAAGCAATGGCTTCCCCCATGTCTTTCTCAATAACAGACTTTTCCTCCAGGAACTTGTCCAACCCTTTCTTAAAACCAGCTACGCTATCCGCTCTTACCACATCCTCTGGCAACACGTTCCACAGCTTAACTATTTTCTGAGTGAAAAAAAAATTTCCTCCTATTGGTTTTAAAAGTATTTCCCTGTAACTTCATCAAGTGTCCCCTAGTCTTTGTCATTTTTGACGGAGTGAAAAATCAATCCACTTGTACCTGTTCTACTCCACTCAGGATTTTGTAGACTTCAATCATATCTCCCCTCAGTCTTCCAAACCCATCTCAAGCATACTATGAAACCCATCTCAAGCATACTATGAAAGGAAAAGTGCCTTTTATTTCTTAGCACAATTTCTTTGGAATAACGTCCCCTTTTTTCTTACATGAGGTCTTCTTTAACTTTGTGGGAGTGTGCGGTGCAGTGGTTAGAGCTATAGCCTTGTTACCCTGCAGTTGTGGGTTTGAATCCCACACTGCTCCTTGTGACCCTGGGCAAGTCACTTAATCCCCATTGCCCCAGGTACATGGGAGCCCGCTAAGACAGTTAGGGAATAATGCTTGAGTACCTGAATAATTTGAAATCCGCATAGAATTTATTTAAAAAATGTATATACCATCTAAAACTAAATGGTTAAAAATAAAACCAAATACATAGTAAAATAGCCATCTAATAAAAGTAAAATTGCATACGATCCTCAAGAAAATACCGCAGAAGGAATAGCAGGGCTCTTGGAAAGTTCATCAATTTTAGTGGAAATAATTTAAAAAAGGCATCTACAATATGCGGAATATAAATTATATTTAAAAAAACCCAAAAACTAAATTTAAATCTAAAACTAAATTTAAAAATTAAATTTAAAAACTACCCTTTTCTCAGTAGAATTTGAGAACTATTATCTTGCTCTTTTAAGAGATACACTGTGGGCTCCTTTTATTAAGCCACGCTAGCGGGGTTAACAAGCGCGACTTTTCATCACGCGCTAACCTCAAGAGGAGGCGGTAGCGGCTAGCGTGGCCGGCGGTTTAGCATGCGGTATTACGTACGTTAAACCGTTAGCGCGCCTTTGTAAAAGGAGCCCTGTGTATGTTTAGAATGTTATGATTGTTATTTTGAATAACTGTTTACTCTGCATGAATGATCTATTCTTGCAATGGTGTTCCTTTCTAGCATTAAAATCACAGGGCCTATGGTGTAGGCACACCACTGAAGGCTCTGCTGGTCCACCTCCTCAGAATCAGTAAGTTAGAATCAGAACTGAAGAACCCCATTCCCCCCACACACAGTATCAGAGGCTGCTCATTTAATGCTGATTTGTTTTCTAAGTGACACAGTACAACTGGTAGATAGGTCAGAAACCTGCACCTCAGACTGGACCAAATGCCATTAAGAACATAAGAGTTGCCGCTGCTGGGTCAGACCAGTGGTCCATCTTGCCCAGCAGTCCGTTCACGCGGCGGCCCTCCAGTCAAAGACCAGCGCCCTACTGAGACTAGTCCTACCAGCGTACGCCTTTATTTAGCAGGAACTTGTCTAACTTTGCCTTGAATCCCTGGAGGGTGTCTTCCCCTATAACAGACTCCGGAAGAGCGTTCCAGTCTTCTACCACTCTCTGGGTGAAGAAGAACCTTCTTACATTTGTACGGAATCTATCCCCTTTCAACTTTAGAGAGTGCCCTCTCGTTCTCTCTTCCTTGGAGAGGGTGAACAACCTGTCCTTATCTACTAAGTCTATCCCCTTTAGTACCTTGAATGTTTCGATCATGTCCCCTCTCAATCTCTTGGTGGAATGGGAGAGGGAGGGATGAGCACTTTCTAGACTGGGGGCCTAAATTCACAAAATCCTGCCAGAGCCCCTTGAACAGTTAAAGCAGCCCTTATCACTGATGATGCTACTCAATAGGTTGTCTTAATCACACACCTAGAAAATATCTTCCCTACAACATTCAGATAGCCAGCCCTCTCCCGCAGTCTGTAGCAATCCTGGATATCCAATGCCAGGGCCATATCCAGCCACTGGTACTGAATATCTAAGTCAAAGTTGGCTGCTGAAGATTTAGCTGGCCAAGCCAATATTCAGTGGTTGGTCAGCTAAGGCAAAATGGCGAAAGACAGACCTGGTTTTTAGATGGGTCAACCGTATCTAGCTGCTAGTCTTAGCTGGCCAGCCACTAAATATTGGTGATGACTGGCTTTGTCGCAATCACTGGCCAGTCCAGAAAGTGGGATATTCAGTGGTATATAGACAGCAGATAGCTGGCTAAGTGGTATTTAGTCAGCCGGAAACTGTTGCTGGTCGGCTGAATATCGCAGAATATTGGGCCCCTTGTGCCTTTGTTATGAAATATAAAGGTTTTTTTCTCTCAGAATATTTACTGACCTTCCAGTCCTTTTTATGTATAAAAACTCAATTATTACAACTGGTAATAAACAAATAAAATGAAAACAAAATGGCATCACCAAAGGCCTTGTCTATCAAAAATACAAAATGCTGTACAACTAATGCAGTAAATAACTATCAACTATGCAAGTGGAAAGGGTAGATGTGAAACGCTTGTTCACTCTTTCCAAAAATACTAGGACTAGGGGGCATGTAAGTAGTAGATTTCAAACAAACCAGAGAAAATATTTCTTCACACGTGTAATTAAACTCTGGATTTTTTTTTTTTTTAGGGGGCGTGGCTTGGAACACGCACAAGATGGAGGTGTGATCACATTGCTCTGCTCCCCCAGGCACTAATTCTGAAGAATTTGCTACAAAATAAAGTTTCTTGTATCAAAAGAACTTACTATAAAGTCAGAGGATGGCAACTTTAAGACAGACAAAACTTGAGACGGCTTTTGTGGGCACTGGTAAGCGTGTCAAACATGATCATGTGACACCAGTAAAGACTGCACTCCTGGATGAGGAAGAAATTGATAAAAAAGAAGTGATGACAGCGCTGGAAAAAATACAGCAGATGCTACAAAAGAACACAGATTACATACAGGAAGTAAAGGAAGAGGTTGTCAACATAAATAAGCAATTGGAATTGGCAAACCAGAGAGTGACAACACTGGAAAAAAAAATGGAACAGTTGGAACTAACAGAAGTTCAGTTTAAAGCTGAAAGAAAAATCATTTCAGAAATGCAACAACAACTTGAAAATTATGAGAATCGTGGACGTCGGAAGAACATAAAAATAATTGGGCTGGCGGAAAAATTGGAGGGAGATAATCCCATAAAGTTTCTGGAGACTTTAATACCAAAGCTTTTTCAGCTGAACTCAAAACAACCTCTGGAAATTGAAAGAGCCCACAGAATTCCGTTCCAACGGTCAGAAAGTCAGTCAAAGCCCAGACCACTTATCTTTAAACTGTTAAGGTTTCAGCAAGCCTTTGAAATACTGAAGTTGGCAAAAGCAGAAAAAAATTTGACATATAAAGGATCAAAATTATTATTTTTGCCTGACTTTGCAAAAAATACAGCAGCATTGAGGCAGCAGTTTCTGCAGTTAAGACCACAACTTAAAGAAAAAGGATATAGATACGGTTTATATTTCCCTGCAAAGATGAGGATTTCCTATGGGAGTAAATCACTATATTTTGAGGATCCAGGGAAGTTGAAAGACTTTCTGAATAACTCTGAACCAATGACTATGTAAAGAAGAAAAGGTTTAGAAGACAGAAATATATTAATAGGAGTGGAATATAAAAGTAAGACTGGAATAGAATGGATGGAATGCTAAGGATTTATGAAAATGTTACATTTCTTCTTCTATGTATGTGTGTAGTGAATATGAAATTGAATGAAATGGTATAGAATTCTAATATAAATATATTTAAAGAAACATATTCATAAATAAATTAAAAGAAATATAGATATTATGCTGTGAAAGTGGGAGGAGGGAGGAATATAAGATGAACTTAAGGAGGATTTATAAAATAAGTAAAGTTTTGAAATGTTCATTTATTAATATTGAATATGGGGGAACTTAAAAGATTTAAAAAAAAAGAATTGATAAAAAGGTAAAGGTGGTATTTGACCATTTTGGAAATTGGGTTATATAAAAGTATGGAAAAATAATGAAATAAATGGTTATGTTAATATTTATAATATGTCATGGTAGTAAGATATAAGATGGGAAAAAGTACATTTATATGTGGGAGACAATGTATAAATGCCTGGGGGGTGGAAGTGGTTGCATATCCTATGCGTGGTTCAAGTTTATCCATAATGAAGGGAGGGGTGGGAGGGATATGGGGAGGGGGGATATTTAAGAGTAAAGGGAAAGAATATCTGTGTAGTAGGGGATATTATATCATATTCTTATATTTTATGGATGTTATGGGAAGGATGGTGTCTAATCAATTTCATTTATATAAACTGGAGTGTCAATGCTGGAATTATATTGAGTTGAAAGATGGAGACTAAATTCTACTCTTTAAATGTCAATGGCCTGAATCACCAAATTAAAAGAAAAAAAATGTTAAATTTCCTTAAAAAGCAACAGGCGGATGTATATTTCATCCAAGAGACCCATCTGTCCACAATAGAATCTAGAAAGCTGGAAGGGGGATGGATTTCAAAAGTATTTTTTGCTCCAGCAAATGGGAAAAAGGCTGGAGTGGCCATTTTAATTAATAAAAAATGTACAGCTGATTTTAAGATGGTAGAAATGGATCCATTAGGAAGGTGGGTGCATATTGAAATGAGCATGGAAAATAATACCCTGGACTTATTTAACATCTACGCTCCTAATACGAATCAGATGGAGTTTTTTAAGAACCTACTACAAATTTTAATGCCACTGGCTGCTTCTAATTTAGTGGTGGCTGGAGATTTCAATGCTGTAATGGATTCAATTATGGATAAAAATCCAAGTAGAGTTATGAAATCATTAGGGCTAGATAATTTGGTAAAATCTTGTGATTTAATAGATATATGGCGTATTCTTCATTTTAATGATCGGGAATTCTCTTTTTGTTCACAGGTCCATAATTCTTTTTCAAGAATTGATTATATTTTTGTTTCAAATAATTTAGCGAAAAATGTAATAAAAGCTATTATAGATCCTATTCTCTTATCTGATCATGGTGCTGTATGGATTGAGTTAAAGGATGGTGAAAAGGATTATTCTAAGCCGATTTGGAGATTTGATAATTCTTTGGTAGTAGATTCAAATTTTACTGAAGATTTTAAAATAAAAATGATTGAATTCTTCCAAATTAATGATACTAATGATATAAATATGGAAGTATTATGGGATGCGTTTAAAGCAACCATGAGAGGTAATATTATCTCATATTCAGCATACGTTAGGAAAAAGTTTACGAAACAATTTGTTGATTTGGAAAAGGAAATTAAAATATTGGAAAGTAATTTAATTAATAGATGGGAGTGGAATACTTTACAATTATTATTAAAAGCAAAAGTTAAATATAATGAGTTATCCTCTAAATTTGTAAGGAATGATTTATTTTCTCAACAAACTCAATACTATGGAAATTCAAATAAGGCAGGTAGGATGCTAGCAAATTATCTTAAAGCAAGGAAAAGAAGAACAAAAATTGTTGTAATAAAAGATAAAAATGGAAAATCACATAATAAAATTGATCAGATTCTAAAACAATTTTTTAGTTTTTATAAAGACTTGTATTCTTCTGAATCTTACAGAGATATAGAAAAGGATGGATTGGAATTTTTAAGTTCACTTAAGGGGCCTCAAATTCCTGAACATATAAAAGGAAGTTTAGAAGAACCTATATCTTTAAAAGAGTTAGAAACAACATTGAAGTCTCTTAGAGTTGGATCCGCTCCAGGTGGTGATGGATATACGGTAGAGTTCTATAAATTATTTCAAAATACTTTGTTACCCTATTTGTTAAAATTATATCAATACCAACTGAATAAAAATTGTATATCAGGTACTATGGCAGATTCATTAATTATTGTCTTACCAAAACCAAACAAAGATCATACTTTGGTATCAAACTACAGGCCTATTTCATTAATTAATGTAGATGGTAAACTTTTAGCCAAAGTTTTGGCATTAAGATTGGCCAAAGCTCTCCCTTTTATTATTGATACTCACCAAACAGGATTCGTTGCAAGAAGACATTCTTCCAATAATACCAGACTGGCTTTTCATACTTTAAATTTAACAAAAGATATTCAGGATCCGGCATTCTTAATTTCTTTGGATGCAGAAAAAGCCTTTGACAGAGTTGAATGGTCTTTTATGTATCAAGCATTAGAATGGTTTGGTATAGGAACTGGTTTTATTCAAATGATTCAGACATTGTATAGCTCCCCTGGTGCTAGGCTATATATTAATAATAATTTATCAGATAGATTTAGTTTACAAAGGGGGGTTAGACAAGGTTGTCCTTTGTCTCCTTTGCTTTTTGATGTTGTTCTGGAACCCTTGTTGATAGCTATTAATCAGGCAAAGGAGATACAAGGAATTCCGTTTTCAAGTTGGGAATATAAGCTCTCCGCTTATGCGGATGATATTCTGCTTTATTTGAGGAAACCAGAGACTACTATTCCATGTTTGCTTGAATTGATTGAAAAATTTGGAAAGTTTTCTGGGTACAAGATTAATTGGAGCAAATCGGAAGTGCTACCACTTAATGTACATTGTACCAAAGGATTATTTGATTCATTTACATTTGTTTGGAAAGAAGATGGATTAAAATATTTAGGAATCAATATCAAAAGTAATATTGAAGATACAGTAAAGGAAAATGAAAAACTTTTATTAAAGAAAGTAACGGAAATGTGTGAGCAATGGAATCCTTTATATATATCTTGGTGGGGGAGAGTTCAAACAATTAAAATGATGATATTGCCTGTGGTTTGTTATCAAATGAGTATGATACCAGTTTTTTTTCAGGGGTCATTTTATAAAAAGTTGAATGGTATTCTTACAAAATTTGTTTGGTTGGGGAAAAGACCTAGAATTGCTTTAGTAAAGTTACAAAAAACAATTGTGGAAGGGGGGGTAAATTTTCCAAATTTTTATAGGTACCATCAAGCCTATATTTTAAGACAGGGTATGTATTGGGTCCTTCCAGAGCTCATGGAGAATGTCCCAGACTGGTTGTATTTGGAATGGCGACTCATGTTTCCTATACATTTGGTTCATCTTTTGAGTATACCAATGCCTAATAGATACAAAGGGAATAGAATTTTGATTGATACTTGGAAGACTTTGAGATATGTTACTAAATTATCACCTATTCCAATTTTTAAATCATTAAATCAATCCATTTGGCTAAACTCCAAGATCAAAATAGGCGGTCATAAAATTCTCTGGAAACAATGGATCATTGCAGGAATAAGAACTTTAAATGATGTTATTTCAAATGGTAAGCTGCTTAGTTTTTCACAGCTGCAACATAAATATGGTTTTACTAAGTCACAAAGTTTTAAATGGTTGCAGCTGAAGCAGGCTATTCAGGAGGGGTTCCCTGAATGGAAAGATCTTGATACTCAATATAGTTTGGAAATCCTGTGTTTCCAGGCGGATTTCTTGGGTCACCAAGCCGCTAAGTGGTATAAATTGATATATGGTTTTACAAATAAAAAACAAAAAACGGGTCTAAAAGACATTTGGAGCATTGAGATTAAGCATCAAATTTCTGCTTCTCAATGGCCACGAATTTGGTCTTGGAGAATTAGATGTACAGTGTCGGCATCTATGAGACAGACTTGGTTCTTTTTGTTGCATAGAGCTCTTTTGACCCCAGTACGTTTACAAAAGTTTGATAGCTCTAGATCTAATAAATGTTGGCACTGTAATCTAGAAGCAGGGACTTTGGATCATCTAATTTTTTATTGTCCTTGTATTAACGCCTTCTGGAAGTCAATTTGGTCTCAAATTAATTATTTTCTAGAAAATCCAGTTGCTATGTCATATGATACAATTTTGTTTGGAACAATGATGAGAGCAAAGAGTCAAATTTCAGCAAATAATAATAAATTACTAATGATTATGACAGGGGTTGCCATTCAAAATATAACTAGAAATTGGAAAGATTATACAAGACTTAACTATACTTTTTGGTGGAATTCTATATGTTATATTTATAAAATGGAACGAATTCTTGCTATGCAAAAAGGAAATTATAACAAATTTAAAAAAATTTGGGGGCCATTGATTGAATATTCGAATGATTAGACACTTTTTTTTTATATAGAAGAATAATATGATATGGGATTGGGTGTGAGATTCAAATAAAATGTTGATATGTGTGGAAGGGAAGGGGGGAGGGGGGATAATATAAGATTTAATATTATATGAAGTAAACAAGTGAATTGTATGAATATTGAATAATTATTGTATACTTGTTATGAGATATGAAAATGAATAAAGAATGGAAAAAAAAAAAATAAACTCTGGATTTTGTTGCCAGAGAATGTGTGAAATCAGTTATCTTGGCAGGGTTTTAAAAAAGGCTTGGATAATTCTAAAAGAGAAGTCCATAGACCATTATTGAGATGTCTTGAGGAAATCCACTGCTTATTCCTAAGATATGCAGCATAAAATCTGTTTTACTATTTGGGTTCTAGCTAGGTACTTGTGACCTGGGTTGGCCACTGTTGGAAACAGGATATTGGGTTTGATGGACCTTTGGTCTGTCCTAGTATGGCAATTCTTATGTTCTTATGTGAGCCAAGTATAGGACAGTCAAGCCATTGTGACATCACTGATGAAGTTGGCTCTTAGGCACTGGTGGAATGAGACATTATGACATCACAATCTCAGCTCTGGAATGCTGCTACTCTTTGGGTTTCTGCCAGGTACCTGTGACATGGGTTGGCCACTGTTGGAAACAGGATACTGGGCTTGATGGACCTTTGGTCTGTCCCATTATGGCAATTCTTATGTTCTTAAGAATATATTGTGAGATGATTGTGGCTGAGCTTTAACAAAGATTCTATGCGTGTTGGCAGTTGTGTAGTAAGGGCGGGGGCTGTCCGCCTCGGGTGCCATTGTGGTGAGGATGCAGGCACCCATCCTCCTCTCCACCCCCTGCTCCTTCCCCATTCCCCCACTGCCGCATGTGTGCGTTGCTTCCCTTCCCCCATACCTCTGTAACATTCCTGGCACAAGCAGCAACCCCCAAGCTGCTGTTGAGCCAGCATCGGCTCTTTGTGACATCACTTCCTGGACCCGTGCCTAGGAAGTACCGTAATGTCAGCTGACGCTGGTAACCAATGTAGCTTAAAGAATGGGGGGAGGGACATAATCTCTCCTGTTCACTTGACAGAGAATTCACACAGCTGTGTTTTGTACTGTTTGCAATCTTAATTCATACGTATTTAGGGATACCTGCGTAGACTGATTTGCAATCTAACTGGGTTGCCGTTAATGAATGATATAAAGTATGTCAAAGTTTCTCATCGAGAAAACTGCACACAGAGGGGGAAGGGAAGAGGTGAATGAGTGGCAGGAGGGGCGGGGAATGAGCGTGTGGAGGTGGGGGGAAGGGAGGGGCACCACCGGCCCGGGTGTCTCTCATTCTCGCTACACCACTGCGTGTTGGATGACTGTAAGGAGACCAGGAGCCCACTTACCTCCTGAAGGATTTTGAAAGCTTCAATAAGAGCTTTGTTCACCGTACCCACTCCTTTAGCATGGAGGTCTTCTACCATCTGCTTAAGGTGCTATGAAAAAATAGAAACAGACATATTGTACTATACAATGACAGTATGAGACCCAGACAACACAGAAAAGAAACTTGTTAGTCAAGATAGGATTGTTTGTACCTAATTTACTTTTTTTAAGAATTTAAATATTTTTCAAAATAATATTTATATAGAAACAGACAAAATAATGGCAGATAAAGACATAATCTAATCAAATCTAATCTAATCCTAAGGTTTGTACACCGCATCATCTCCACGTTCGTAGAGCTCGGCGCGGTTTACAGTAGAAGAAATAGGAAGGAACTAAAAACAGAGGTTAGAGGTAGAAGTGTGAAGAAAATTTAAAGGACTTGGGATGCCAAGATGAAAGAGTTTCCTTGATTCCTAATTTGGAGAGAGAATTACATTTTTTGAGAAAAGCCAGGTTTTCAGATGCTTGTGGAAAACTTGGAGAGAACTCAAGCTCCGAAGAGGGGAGGTAAGGTTGTTCCAGAGCTCAGTGATTTTGAAGTGGAGGGAGGTCTAGGGAAATGCCTTTTAGCAAGGGGAAGGATAGTTTTAATTTGTGGGAGGATCTTGTGGTATTAGGGTTTGAGGAATTCCATGAAAGAGGGATAAAGGGAGGGAGGAAACCGTGTAGGATTTTGAAAGCTAAACAGGCGCATTTATAGTGGACCCTGGCGATTATCGGAAGCCAGTGAAGTTTGGCCAGGAGCGGGGCGACATGGTCAAATTTACTTTTAGTGAAGATGAGCTTGGCCGCGGCATTCTGGATCCATTGGAGTCTGAGGAGGTTTTTCTTAATTAGGCTTAAGTAGATAGAGTTGCAGTAGTCCAATCTGGAAAGGATGATGGATTGGACAAGGAGGGTAAAATGTTTTTGATGGAAGCAGGATCTAACTTTCCTCAACATGTGAAGGCCGAAAAAGCATTTTGTTTTACCAAGGATTGGAGGTGGTCATTAAAGGACAATGTGGACTCAATGATGACGCCCGAGACCTTGCTCGAGAACTCAAGCTGCAGAGAGGAGCTAGAGGGTAGTGGGATGGAGGTGAGTAGGTGGTCTAGTTTTGGGCCGAGCCAAAGAAGTCTTGTTTTGGACTCATTCAATTTCATTTGCACAGTGTGGGCCCAGGATTGTAGGTTAACTATACAAGAGGATATGTTCTTAGACAGGTCGGTGAGGTTCGAATCGGTATCGAGGAGAACGAGGATGTCGTCTGCATAAGTGTAAATTGTTTCAAGGGGGGATAGGTGGAGGAGTTTTAGAGAGGACATATAGATATTGAAAAGGATAGGAGATAGTGGGGAGCCTTGTGGGACTCCACAATTCAGTTTCCAAGGGGAGGATGAGGAGCCATTCATGTTAACAATGTAAGAGCGAGAGCGGAGGAATTTAGAGAACCAATCTAGGACTGGAGTTGATGCCTATCTCAGAGAGTTGATAAACAAGAATATCATGGTGGACAACATCGAAAGCAGCGGAAAGGTCAAATTGTAGGAGGACGGCGAACTTGTTTCGAGAGTGAAGTTGTTGAACCCTTGAAATCAGGGAGGACAGTAGGGATTCGGTGCTGAAGTTAGGATGAAAGCCATATTGATAGGGTAGAAGAATAGAGAATCTCTCTAAGTATGATGAGAGTTGGGTAGAAATGATGGACTTTAGCATCTTGGTTAGGAGAGGGATATTTGCAATTGGGTGATAGCTGGATGGTATGGAAGGATCAAGGTCAGTTTTTTTCAGTAGTGGGGTCAAGGCGATATGACCCATTTCTGGGGAGAAATGGCCCAACTGAAGGGCGGAGTTTATGAGATTGGTGATAGAAGAGATAGCCTGAGCGGGAATGTTCTCGTATAGGTAGGAGGGGAATGGGTCCAAGGAGCAATTACAGGATTTCAGTTTGAGGCAAAGATTGAGGACCAGGGATTCAGAAACGCGCTCAAAGGTGGTCCAGGATCTGTCAGCTGGGATAGGGTTGGGGACATGATCTATCTGGTCTCCCTATTTGTATTAATATTGAATTCCTCAATCCCTTCTTCTTCCTTAGAGATTCTCTGTGCTTGTCCCATGCTTTCAAGAATTTAGATACAGTCCCCACTGGAAGGACATTCTACTTGCAATCTTTCCCCTAATGCCTTCATCATAGGACTTCTCATTCCAGAGCTTCCTTTAAACTGAAAGAGGCCTGCTTCCTGTGCCATGGAAATATTGAAATGTTGTCGAATGGAGCGGCATTCCTGTTCCAAGAAATAACGAGATGCCTACATTATGAGATTCGCAAGTACTCTTTAATGGAAAGGGAACTCAGTAGCAGAAGAATGTAACTGAACATCTGGATTAAATGACACAAGACACCTTTGTATCTGGCAAGAAAAGCTGGTGAATTGTTCTATAAAATAGTTTATTTCTCTTTGATAGCTGGCCACTGTCATAAAAGAAAGAAGTAATTGTAGCAGATTTACAATCTGCCAAAAGCTGATGCCAGGCTTGGAAAGGGTAGAGACCTAAAAGGAAAATACAGATGAAAAGCACAAAATTTGGAAAAAGCAGTAAAGCTATATTTATAAACCACTTATATACTAAGTGGTATTACATTCAGGTACTTTATCATAGCTCCCTATCTGTCCTGGCGGGTTCAAACACTATCTAGTGTACCTGGGGGAAAGGGGGGGGGGGGAATTAAGTGACTTGCCCAGTGTCATAAGAAGCAGCGAGGGATTTGAACCCACAACCTCAGGGTGCTGAGGCTGTAGCTTTTAGTTCAATCATCTTTATTATTATTTTAAAATATACATCCATAGGCACGAATGACATTAGCTTTAACACCGTCCTACTGGTCCTAATAGATAGGGCAAATGAAGAGCTTAGTTCTAAAACCTATTAAGTACAGAAAGTTGTTCTCTGGATAATCGCAAGTTTTTGTTTTGGGGAATTCTAGTCAACATAACAAAGGTTCTGTACTTAATCAGTTTTTAGAACTGCATAAGCATACTTAACAAGTTATAATCATTATTTTTATTTTACCCTATCTCTAAAAGCAATTTACTTCTGGTATGAACTTGTATTTGGAAACCAAAAGTGCTTAACAGGTTTTGGAAGTAATCTGTTACCCACAGAAATGACTTTTCAATATTGAAAAAAGCAGTTTACTAATGGAAACTGGGGTTTATTGCCTATCTGCCAATAGAAATGAAAATACTTGGGCACTTCTACAACATGTAAAGTTCTCTTCACATAGTGAAAGAGCATTACTATGGGAGGAGGATTTAAGAAAACATGGAGTGTTACTCAGATAGTACCTACAGAAACTGATGCCTGCTTTCTCTGCTGGTAATTTATAAAAGGGCAATAATCTACTCAAAAGTATGCACAAAGTTTTATGTATTTATTTCTAAGATTTCTAGACCGTCTAAAACTAAGTGGTTAACAATTGAAAGACATTCATACAGTTTTACTTTGATTTCTGGCAAAATCCCTTAGGTAAGACACGCTCACCAAGTCTGCTACAACAAAGGTGGTTTATGAGTATTTTACATAGATTTCTGGAGCCGCCATAGCTCTGCTGAACAAAGAATGGTGATAACTGTATCAGATACAATACTCAGTCTGAATCAGATGGCAAAACTGTTCAACATAAGAACATAAGAATCACCATACTGGATCAGATCAAAGACCCATCTAGCCCATCTGGCAGAATCCCCTCAAATAGCAAGATTCTAAACTAGTGACCTCCAGGTCTACTGTCATAGCGGTTTATAGACTTTTCCTCCAGGAATTTGTCCATCCCTTTTTTTAAAGCCAGTTATGCTGTGTTTATCACGTCCTCTGATACATTCAAGAGCTTAATTTCCAAAAGATTTCCTCCTATTTGCTTTAAATGTGTTACCATTCATCTTCATGGGGTGTCCCCCAGTCTTTGTACTTTTAGAAAGAGTAAATAATCGATTCATATTTACCCATTCCACTTCACACAGGATTTTGAAGACTCCTCTATTCCCCCTCAGCTGTCTCTTCTCCAAGCTGCCCTAACCTCTTAAACCTTTCCTCATAGAATCCTTCCATACTGTTTATCATTTTGGTTGCCCTTCATGGCCCCTTTTCTAATTCTGCTATATCTTTTTTGAGATGTTGCAACCAGAATTGCAGACAATACTCAAGGTGCAGTCACATTATAGAGTAACCCAGAGTTGTTATGATATCAAGAACAGTGCTCCAGGCAGTGGCTTAGCGAGGTGCCCAGGGCAGTGACATTTCCACCCCTGCCATACGCACGCCTTCCTTTCCCCTCCCCCTTACCTTGTTAACTCTTTGCTGGTATGAACTAGAGATCTGCATGGGAACGGGTCCCGCGGGGGTCCCGCGGGAATCCCCCCAACCCACGGGACTCCCATGGGGACCCCTCTCTAGCCAACGGGACTCCCATGGGGATGGAAGACTTTGGAAGCAGGGTTCGTCCATATAATATAATGGACACGTCAGCCTTAGTAAAAGGAGGGGGTTTATAAGTTAATTACCTGAACAGAAAACAAAAAAAAGGGTTCCACCAAAAAGATTCCACAAGGAAAATAGCAGCACAAACACAAAAGAAACTGTGGAATTGATGATCCTGTCAGATGTAATTGCTGCTTTTTATGGGGACGGGCGGGGATGGAGGTAATTCCTTGCGGGGATGGGTGGGGACGGAGAGGATCCTTGCGGGGATGGGTGGGATTTCTGTCCCCGTGCAACTCTCTAGTATGAATACCATTGATAATTTGCTGTCCGTGCTGGCCTGGTCCAGTGAAGAGTTAACGAGGTATGGGGGGCGGAGAAGAGGAGAGGTACCAGCACCCCCACGAAGAAGGTGCCCGAGGCAGTCCACCGCCCATCCCTGTTACTTCACCACTGGCTCTAGATAAGGATAAAACTCAGCCTCAGATAACTGATCAGATACTGCTTTATAAGTACCAAGCACTAACCAATTGTCTTCCTGGAGCACTGTTCAGTTTCCAAGAACTATTTATACAAGAACATGGACAAATAGATGCCCCAGCCAGAATGACTAACAAGAACACATTTGCTAGGAACATTATTATGATGTCAATTTTATTTTTGTTTGCCCTCTCTGTAAGCAGTCTTCTTTACATTCCCACTCAGAATCCGGAGATCCAGCTTGATTTCTAGCAAAAGAATCAACAGTGAATGGAAATCAGGAGGTAAAGGAAAACGATACAACAAAAATGTTATAGGGTTACTCAGTGGCGTAATGAGAGGCGCCTGTGGCGGCGGTGCCCCTCCTCCATCTGCTCTTTCCTCGCCCCCTCCTGCTGCACACACCCCTTCACTTCCCCATACCTCTTTTAACGTTCTCAGCGCGAGCATCAACCCCAACCCTCTGCTCGTGCCAGCATCGGCTCTTCCTCTGATGCCACTGCCTAGGCGTTGCTCCAGGAAGTGACATTAGAGAAAGAGCTGACGCTGACGCACGCAGAAGGCTGGGGCTGCAACATGTGCCGTAAACGTGAGAGGTACGAGGGAAGGGAAGTGGGGGGGGAGCGGAGAGGAGGATGAGAGCTGGCGCCCCCACCAAGACAGCGCCCGGGGTGGACCGCCCCTCCCTTTACTACGCCACTGAGGTTAATCGTAGTTTGGGAGATGAAAAATTATCCGCCAGTCTTATTTGCTTATCGGATGCTTGATCAAAGGGGATTATGAAGTTGAATACTATCAGCAATACACTCATATCATCCCCATCATGGCTGCCTATATGGTTGGCATGGTGGTTACTTCACAACCAGCATTTAAACATGGGTGACCTGGGAATACACAAAGTAGTTTTTTATTGTGCTGCCGTGTGTTACGACCACATCACTTCTCATATGCATAAGCTGAGCGTACTTTTAACATCTACATATAACTGGTAGTGCCCATCTCAAACCCCACTTCCTAGTCTGCCCATATGTTTTATGCATGGAGTCTGTGATGGCATGGTTTACAATTAGAATTATGTATATAACCAGGGAAATCTTTTTTTTTAATGCCTTCTGCAGTTGGCATTGGTACCAACTGTATAATTCTTTTTAACTACTGTAAATATTGGATCAAGAGCTTTTTTTTTTCCATTTTAGGAATAACTGAAAGTAGATATTTCAGGTACAACATTATTCTGTTTCAGTTGTAACAAATATGTATGTTTTATAGTTGCCTGCTCTGATCTAATTAAAATACTGTGTGGCATCTAATGGCTCAGTTGTTCCCTTATCCACATCAGCTGTTGTGTTTGGATTTAATTGGTCATCTTTTCAAACTAATGCAAAAGGCAAGTTAATAATTAGGTACAACACTTAAGCTCAAGATGCTTACAATCTATCAGGTCCTTTTATTAAGCTGTGGCAAGATGTGGCCTTAGCAAGTCCTTACACGAGTCTTTTCCACATGCTAAGGCTACTTTTTAACAGGGCCCAAAAATGGTCGATTTTTCATTTTCTGATTTAATGGCCTGTGCTACCGTTGCTATTAGTGTGCAGCCATTAACAAAAATTAGCAGATAAGCACCTATTTTGTATGCAGTAAGGGCTCACACATGGTAATATAGCTGAATTGATTAGTGCAGACATGCCCACTCTGCCCCAGACACCTCTCCCACGGTGAAAAATTAAATTTTACCTCCCTTTTACTAAACTGCGATAGTGGTTATTAGTGCGGGGAGCAGCGCAGAGCATTCAGCGCGGCTCCCTACGCTAATAATCACTATCGCGGTTTAGTAAAGGGGGTGGGGTTAGTTTTTAGCGTGCCAGAAGCTTGCACACATGTCAAAAGTGCCACAGGACTCTCACTGCAGTCTGCAGTATGCCTGGGGTAAATGGCATTAGTGTTTACTGCAGCTTGGTGAAAGGGCTCCTAGGTTTGTACCTGAGGCAATGACAAGTAAAGTGATCTGTCCAAGGTCACAAGAACTGTCAGTGGGGTGGAGGGATTTAAATCCTGGCTTCCAATGCTATCAACCCACTGCTCTAATGATAGCCCACTCCTCTGCTTCTCTGTACTTAAGGTTGTCTTCCATTTTCCATATATAAGAACTGACACGGGAAGGGTAATCCTGAGAAGCATTTAGGTGATTGTCATAAGATGACCCTCCTGTGTGGATTAAACATCAAGGACCAAACAAGAAAAAGATTAACGAGATCTGTACAGTAAACTCTTATACGAAAAGCAAATCCAATAAACTTCAATGGCTTAATGCCAGTCTTGGAAAAAAGAACCAATTAAGAGATGGACATATGGCGGATGCATTGGACTCTAACCTCCAAGGCAAGCATGATGAGAGCTGATAAAATATATATAAAAAAAGGTCACGAGTTGATTTTCAGTTCATGTGGAACTGATCATATATTTTTTAAAAATCTTCTCTGCTTGTAGCATCAACTCCTTTATTTCAGGGCTCAGAAGTGACTGTAGGATCTAAACTCCACTGTGTTTGGAGAACAAACATCAACTGGATGAACCTTCAAACCCCATAACAAAGTAAGAAGTTAAATGGTGTGCTTTACGATACAGAAGTACTAATGATAATGAAAAAATTGGTATTCTAAAATGAAAAAAGACAAGAATTATAACTCAGACACCTGTCATCCAACTGCATAAACAATCAGGAGGAGGAAGTGACCGATCGTGCAGCAGGTCATTTTCTCCTTGCCACGGGAGCTCAGTGGGGGAGAGGAAGAGAGAATGAGTAGAGCTACTGCCGTGGCTGAAAATGAGAAGGGGCCAGAAAAGATGAGCATGCAATAGAGGTCTGCATGGAAACAGGGATTGCGGGAATCCTACGAGGATCCCCCTAAGGTCAATGGGACTCCCATGGGGACCCCTCCCAGGCCCACGGGACTCCCACGGGGACCCCTCCAAGGCCCACAGGACTCCCATGGGGATGGAACCAGGGCTCCCATTCTGAGGCATACCTAATTTTCAAGATACCGGTCCGGCGCCGTGGCAGGAATAGCCATTCTGAGCAGTGAGCTCAGCACGTAGGGGCTCAGTGTGCCTACGTGCTGAGCTCACTGCATTGCTGCTGATTGGTTGGGCAGTGGCATGTGCAAGGCTAGAGCAGGAAGTCAGCCTGTATGGAGTCCACTCTCCCCACCCATGCATTTACATAGCGTCTGCCCTCAACCCAGCTGTGGCCAATTGGAAACAAAGACACGTGACAGGGATCCACCTCCCCTACCTCCGCCTCCTCCCCTTTTGGAGGAAGGCTGAGAAAGTTGAATCAGGGTTCTCCAGTGCGCAGGGAGTGCGTGAGGTGGGCCCGGAGAGGAAATTCTGTTATTCTTAGAATGCCTTCATTTTCAGCGTTTACGGATTTCCCTTTCGTGCAATCAGGTATCGAGTTAACCTGCGAGGCTAGTGCAGTCAGATTGCAGAGATCTTTATTCGCCTCGATTATGTGTATAATTGGGGGGAAGAGGGGGGCAAATACTATGTCTGACACACTTCGAGCTTCTTGCATTTCTCAGAGTTATCCTTTGTGCTGTTGTGAGGCACTCACACGCATATTGCGCAAACAAAACTATTCTTCACAGTGTAGAAATTATTTCAGAGGGCTAAGGCATGGGGAAGAGGAGAACTGGATGGAAGAAGGGTCGATAGACAGCTGAGAATGGCATGCATGGTGATGGTGTAAAGAGAGACAGAATGCAGGAAAGGAATTCCCTGTTAGAGTCTCTCATTTAACTTTTCTTTTTTTTATGACAGCAAAGAGCGATAGCGAAGAAAAGCTGGCAGAAGCCCTTGATAAGACATTAGCAGCACACTGCATACTGATGGAGAGAGATAGATGAATGAATGATGGAGTGGAGGGAGTTGATGGTTTGATAGACAGATTCAGGCTTCTTAGTCAACTTCTTTAAGAGCTTAAAACAATATGGCCAAATAGTATCAGACAGGTTAAAGAGTATCCTAATAGTGCAGAGGCCTTAGATCCAAGGGAACTACTGATTCACACTGCATCTCCTTGTGATTCTGGGAAAGTCACTTAACTCTCCACTGTCTCAAATACAAATAAGTACTAAGGGGACAGGTAACTTTTATGGGGGACGGCGGGGACGGGCGGGGACGGGGGAAAGTCCTCATGGGACAGGCGGGGACGGAGGGGACTCTTCGTGGGGACAGGAGAGGACGGAGGAGATTGTGACGGGGACGGGTGGAGACGGGTGGGATTTCTGTCCCCGCGCAACTCTCTAGTGTGCAATGGGAGATTAAGGGCAGAGTAAATCGGTGAATCATGTGCCAGAGGGTGGGGTTTATGGTCAGACAAAAGATGCGTAGCAAGGGTAGGAGGAGCCGGGGGTGGTGGCACCCTCCTCTCCACCACCCACTCCTTCTGCACCAACCCCCCTGTGCCCTCTCTCCATCCCCCCCACTTCTTCCACGCTAACCCCCTGCTACTTCTGCACCCCAACGCCACCCTTGTGCCCTCCCTTTCCATCCCCATACCTCTTTAAATCTTCACCAGCGGAGCAGCTTCTCTGGCCTGCAGCTTCTGTTGGTGTTGGCTTTCCCTCTGACGTAACTTCCTGATCATGCGACCTGGAAGTGATTTCAGAGGGAGCCAGGAAGTGCAAACAGCAGGTTGGAGTAATTGCTTGCACTGTCAAAGATTTTAAATAGGTACGGGGTGGGAGGGAGGGAGGCAGGGAAGGGAGTGCACAAGCGTGATGTGAGTGGGTGGAGAGGCGGCAGCATTCCCACCAAGACAGCGCCCAGGGTAGTCCGACACTCCCCCTAACTATGCCACTGTGTGCCAAGAGGGTGTTTGGGAGCAGAGTACAGGATTGAATGTGCCAATGCCATGGGGAGGGATTTGAGAACAGCGTAAAAAAGTGAATATGCTATTGGGGTGGGAGCAGAAAGCTGAGAGCTTTCTATGGGGGATAGGGAGGAGAGGGAAGATACAGTGATAGATGTGGAGATGAGGAGAAAGAATGGGAGTTTGGGATATTGCATGCGGGAGAAGACTTTAGAGGCAGGCAGAATTATGAGTCATGTTGGGATTTAGAGGGAGACAAACTGCAGTTGGAGTGAGAAAAGGAACTGAGAAGGATAGAGCCTGAGAAAGGAAACGGCAGGAAGGAATTTCAGGCCTTATGATGGGGGAATTCTAAGCAAAACACTATAAACAGACTACAGAATTTTGCACAATTTTCAAATATTGTGCACAGAATTTTCAAATGTTTTGCACAGAATTCCCCCAGGAGTAAAGCATAAGGGAAAAGATTTCAGTTATTGCAACCTACTTTGTCTCAATGCAATCAGAGAAATCCAAGAGGTTTTTTTCAGTCCAGTACTTACCTCTCGATTATCTCTGTCTGCTTGAACCAGGATCCCCTTAAAACAAGGTTCAATGTAATGAACAAAATCATTGTACTGTGGAGAGAAATATATCCGTCAATGATGAATCCATATCCTCCACCTGTGTTCAGAGCATGGCTATAACATCTCAGCCTGACTACTGTTTTACTTAATTTAATTAATCACCCTTCCTGGAAGCATCATGACAAGGTACAATATACAGTAAAATAAACACATCACAGATTTATCAATAAACCTTTCCTCAAACCATGAACCAAACCCTTTAAGGCTCATAATCAAAAATCAGAGACGTCCAAAAAACATCCTAAATTGGCACTTGGACGTCTTAATCGACAGGATTTTCAAGTGCCAATAATCTAAACCATCTTTCTGTACATCTAGCGAGGTATCCCAGCCTCTTTGCATCCAGAGCACGAAATGGGCTTTATGGAGGCATGTTATGGGCTGGCTTTGGGAGGTATAAAGGGTAGATTAGACATGGATGCCTTGCAGTGATAATCAAACATTTTGCAAGACATCCTGGATGGAACTTATATGTTTGGAACTAGACCTGTTTTAGAAGGGTCTAAGTGTCACAAAGATAACCACTGCATGCGTCAAGGTAAGACACCCACATACTCCCCAAGTGCTCACTGACCTCCATCCACCACACAAAAATAAGAACAAAAAATGTACATTCACATCTCTAAAACATCAGCATCTGGTATGGGAAAGCCTAGTAGAGCTGCACACAGGTGTCTTAAGTAGCCTGGTGGGTGGACTAGTGAACCATAGAGAAGATGACCCAGGCCCATAAGCCACTCTAACCACTACATTTATGGTAGAATGTGTGAGCCCACCCAAACCCTACTATACTGCCATATAGGTGCCACCTGCAGCCATAAGTGCTCTTGGGGTAGGAGACAGGAGGGTATAGTAGGTTTGGGGGGGACTTATAAGGGGGTTATGGTGAGATTCAGCTGGCACCCTTTATGTGACGTTCACAGCTGTGCCCTCTAAGGTGTCCCATTGCTCTGTCGGGAAGTCTATGTGACCAGTCCATTATTATGCTGGCCCCACCCATGTCCAATGGTCATAATTAAGACGTTTTCAACCTGGATGTTTTTCTGATTGAAAATGGGGTATACAGTTAAATGTCCTGGTGGGGTATACAGTTAAATGTCTAAGTAGATGATTTTCAAAAAAGAAAAAAAAATAATAATAAATATATATATATATGTTAAAAAGTAGGCATGGTTATAAATTTTCTTTAAAGACGTGTATTAAAGAAAGGTCTCTCTCTGTTTTGTTTTGTTTTGATTTCTTTCTGAGGTTTTACTGATGGTATACATTTTTTGGTACTTTATATATTCTTATTACTTTAGTTAGGATTTTCTTCTATTTATACGCATGTGATGCGTCTAAGTAAAAGTGTACCGTATTTTTTAGGTATTTATAAACTGCCTATCAATGTTATCTAAGTGGTTTACAGTCAGGTACTCAAGAATTTTCCCTATCTGTCCAGGTGGGCTCACAATCTATCTAACATACCTGAGGCAATGGAGGATTGAGTGGCTTGCCCAGGGTCACAAGAAGCAGCATGGGGTGGGGGAGAGTATTCAGGGTGCTGAGGCTGTAGCTCTGACCACTAGGCCACTCCTTCCTCTCAAAATTCACACAAAGTTAAAGGGGGTAATAGGGCAATCCATATTCTTTGAGGGGCACAAAATCAACATCAAAGGAGACCAGATGGTGCTCAATCCTTTTATTATAAAACAGACTCGACACGATCGTGTTTCGGCCCAAGGAGTCTTGATATTAAATGATAAAACCATGGATGTGTAAATCCATATGTCCAAGTATTGCAATAAAACTTCTTTAAAAACACAGCCAAAATAATGGCTGGCAGCAAATACAGTGAAAACCTCATAGAAATGAAAATATTCAGCACTAGGCTATCAGCAGCTATCCAGGTACTGCCAGGATTGCAGATATTGAGTGCTGGTACCCAAACAGCTATCCATATGTTAGGACAGCTATTTGGGGGGGGGGGGGTCAATATTCAAAAGGTTTTAACCAAGCTGGAAATGCTCAGTGCCCACCACTGAGCACCTAAATTGAGGCAAGAAGTTATAGAATAGACCTCTAGGTGCTCCTCATTGTTTTTTCTTTCCTTCTTGAGGGATACCCAACTCACCGCAATGATGTTGACAAAGTCATTTTCACCCAGCGTGTCCAGGATTGTAGTGATTGTGTGTTTGGCAATCGTCATTCTTAGACCCTTCATGCTACCACTGATATCCACCAGGATTACAATGTCCTTTGGAGAGGTAGCCGCTTGGATGTACCTTTATAACAAAGGGAAATAGGCTAATGAAATAAGAATGTTGATAGCGAAAAATTATGGTAGCTGTTGTAAATAAGAGCCTCACTGATGTGTCCGTCAAAGGTTCTGTACAACTCTGGGTGACAAACACTCCAGTGTTGTTCTTAATGGAGATGAACTTGGATGGCTGCACCCAACTGCAAAATTCCCACCCTATGGCCACAGAGCTCAGCCATGCATCCCATAAGGCTTCCTCCTCCCACTGACAAGGGACCCAAGGGAGTCATCCCCGTTTTGCTGGCTGCAACTAAAGTCTAAACCAGGGGTGAGTAACCACAGTCCTTGAGGGCCACAACCCAGTTAGGTTTTCAGGATTTCCATAATGAATATGCATGAGATCTATTTACTAGTTAATTTGTGTTATTAATAACATTTTATACCGTTATTATGGAAACAATTGCATTCAAAATTATTTATAAGAACATAAGAACATAAGAAATGCCTCTGCTGGGTCAGACCCGAGGTCCATCGTGCCCAGCAGTCCGCTCACGCGGCGGCCCAACAGGTCCAGGACCTGTGCAGTAATCTTCTATACCCCTCTATCCCCATTTCCAGTAGGAATTTGTCCAATCCTTTCTTGAACCCCAGTACTGTACTCTGCCCTATTGCGTCCTCTGGAAGCGCATTCCAGGTGTCCACCACACGTTGGGTAAAGAAGAACTTCCTAGCATTTGTTTTGAATCTGTCTCCTATCAACTTTTCCGAATGCCCTCTTGTTCTTTTATTATTAGAAAGTTTGAAGAATCTGTCCCTCTTTACTCTCTCTATGCCCTTCATGATCTTGTAAGTCTCTATCATATCTCCTCTAAGTCTCCTTTGTCTTCTGTGGTTTCTGCTTTCCTCATCTTCTTGTAACTCTCTTCCTTCCATCTACTGTCTGCCGTCTCTCTTCCCCTATATGGCATCTTCTCTCCTTCCATGCCCCTTCCAGAAACTGTATGCCTCCCCCTTCCATCTGTCCTTTCACCCCCATTGGTCTGGCATCTCTCTCCTCTCCTCTCCTTCCCTCTCCCTCACCTCTCCTCTGCAATCCCTTTCCCTTTTTCCCTCATTTTCCTTTTCAGTTTATTTTCTGCATCTGTCTAGATTACGTTCTTACTACCCTCTCATCAATGTCCTTTTTTTTAACTACCTAAAGCTTGCCACCTCTTTCCCTCACCCCTTCCAGTATCTAACTCTATCCTCGTCTCTCAATCCAGCATGTGCCTTCTCCTCCCCACTTCCTTCCAGCGTCTGCTCCCCCTCTCCCTCACACTTCCATTCAGTGGCTGTCCTTCCTCACCCCCACACTTCCATTCAGTGTCTGTCCCTCTCTCTACCCCTTCCATTTACTGTTCACCTTCTGTCTCTGTTCACCTTCTGTCTGTTCACCTTCCAGTCACTGCCCTCTCTGCCCTTTCCATCCAATGTCTGCCTTCTCTCTCTTCCATACAACATCTTCCTTCTTTCTATGCTCCTTTCATAACTATCTATCCTGTGCCCCTTCTCTCCTTTGTACATGATTAATTTCAGTTCTGCCACCTCTCCATTTTTTTCTCTCTGTCACCAACCCATGCCCTATGCTCTGGCATTTCTCTTTTCTCCTTTCTTTCCTTTGCATCCCACCGTCTGGTATCTGCCCTTCCCTGATTCTCTGGCATTTTTCTCCTTTCCTTCCATCTTTCCCTCCCCCTCCATGCTCTGAGATCTCCCCCTTCCTTTTCCCTTAGTGTGGCATACCTTCCTCCTTCCCTCCAAGCCCTGGTATCTCCTTTCATTCCCTCCCTGATCTTCCTTCTCCCTCCAGCTGGGTACAGCAACACTCTCCCCTGCAGCTCTGGACTTCCCCACACCTGCCCCCCCCAAACCGCCAATGCCCCAGTCACTCCCCTCTCCCCCTCCCCCCCCAACATTTTAAAAAGCAAAAGGGAACAAAAATAAATGTCTAATCTATAAATATGAGAAAATGAACGCTGTTCTTTTAAGGAATAATAAAAATCTTAATTTAATTTGGGGCCCATTGACGTCCTTTGTAGAATCAAGTTTTCAAGTTTCCAAGTTTATTATAAGATTTGATTATAGTTATATTTTTTGTTGTTAGTTAAAATGCACATCCAGGGAAGGGGGGGGGGGAATACAAGGTTCTTAATTAAATATTTTTACGGATGGTAATAGGGGGGGAAGGGTGGTATTTTTGTGGTTTGATAAATAAGTTTGAATGGTTATATATGTGTATTTTCTGTTTTAAAATATGTATAATATATTTTTGAAACTATGTAAATTTTATAGTAATTTTAATGATAAAATTTACATTGGGTGGGGGAGAGTATCAATATGTATGAATATTGTAAAATTTAAGTGATGTCTACAGTGTAAAATGTTTAATTCATTCTGTTTTCACTTATTGAATGTGTTTTAAAATGAATAAAGAATTTTTTAAAAAAGAATAAAACAGAAAAGATATAAAATACAGATTTCCTAAATTTGAGTACCGACATAGTTCAATGCTGATCCTTATAGGTCAGAAAAAAACTCAACAAGGTCTTGAATCTCTCCTAAAGTATAACAACAAAGATTGATCTTTCAAATCTTGATGAAGACAATTCCAGCACTCTGGACAAATCACATTAAGGGACCGTTTTCACCAATGGATATCACGAGCAGGGACTTCAAATTAGCGACTGGTCACAAAACGTAAAGTTCCTCTTGAGTAATATGGCACCAACAGATCCTTAAGGCATAATGGTTTAGACAGGTCAATAAGCATATATATATATATACTCATCAACAATTTAAACTGTCAATGCAACCACACTGGAAATCATTGTAATTGCATCATATAACTCCAAATATTGTCCCACCACCTTGTCAGTCCAAATATCAAACAGCCAAATTCTGCAATAGTTGCAATTTATCCAGCTATTGCATATGATGGAAGCAGTATATGCAAACCAATGTCATGCACATTCACTGCGGAAATCTTGAAAACCTAGCTGGGTTGTGACCCAAAGAATAGACAGGCGTCAGAAATGTAGGCCTGAGAAACCCTGGCCTATAGTTCTGGCACCTATATGTCCTGGAAGCATGACACATGATTGGCAGTGCTTTTTACACAGCCACCGATGTCGACACCATATACAGAATCCAGGCCTTTGAGGCTACAGAGTAAGCAAGAAGCTCTATAGTACAGTCAACTGAGGAGGGGACTTTTTGAGGGGGGATGAGAGAGATAAACAAGAACCTGATGCTGACTGTTCCAGATTGCCCAGACCTTGTCACAGCAAGCCATCTTTATACACAACCTTATGTCACAGTCAGTCTTACAGAAGTATTCAAAGTAGCAATATGACATGGCAAAAGAGGACCAAACCATCCTTCAGTCAACATGACTGGTCCTGTAAAGCCTATCACATGGAAAGGCAAGTTGTATATGAGGCAGCACCCTAGGCAAATGTGAAATCAGACTAAGTGAAGAATCTTGAGCTAAGGACCACAAAGGCTCAATCCATAAAGATGAAACATCTCAGGCAATGGTATGGAAGAGAGGCATAAGCATCTAGAAAGATTCAAATGCCTTTTCCTAACCATTACCAAATAAAGGAAGATAGCACAATAGGGTTGAACAAAACAGAATATACAGTATACAAGATGCTCACCAGCCTCGATTCCTGCAATCAAAAGAGATAACTCCATTTTCATCCGGCATCCATTTGATACCTGAAAAGAGAGAGAGAAAATCAGTGAAGATGAATTCAAGAATCTCTCTTCCTTTAGGTATGACTCTCCTTTTGCCGCCTTCTCTCTCATTCTCCAACTGTAAACAAACTCCCCAAAAGCACATTATTTTATTAATAATAATAATAATAATAACAGCTTATATACTGCAATACCGTGAAGTTCTATGCGGTTTACAAAGATTAAGCAAAGGTACAAATTGAGGGGAGGAAAAAGAGGGTTAATAGGACAGGAAATCCATTTTTGAGGAGAGAGTAATCAATAGAACAAGTTAACTGCTATAGAGGGGAGAGAGACGAGAGGATCAGTTGTCTAGATACTTTAGGAACAGGTGTGTTTTCAGAATATACTTGTCCTTTTGTGCTTCATGCTTCAGCTAGGAAGACAAAGAAACAAGTTTGTTAAAAATGCTAGTCAAAAATGCTCCAAAAATTCTGAAGTATGCTCTTACACTGGATCACAATCTCTACCACACATGTTGTTGTAACAGACCTCTTGTTGGCTGGGATTGATGATCATCTCCCAGGGTAGGTACATAAGAGTAGCCTTACTGGGTCAGATCAATGGTCCATCAGGCCCAATAGCCTGTTCTCACGGTGGCCAATCCAGGTCCCTAGTACCTGGCCAAAACCCAAGGAGTAGTTTCAAGTTTTATTGTGGATTGATATACCGCTTTAATTTCCAAAGCGGTTTACAATTTTTATTAGACAAGAAAAAAAACCCCCATCATTAAAAACAAGGGTAATGACTTACATACTAAAAGTTTCTGTTAACTAGACGTGGTACATGCGGGAAAAAGGGGAGGGTTACAGCACTTAAAATAAAATGAGATGGTAGATAGAGAATGACACGGTGACGGTTTACCCGCGGCCACCGCATTTAAGCCGCGGGTCACCGCCGAAAACGGGGAAGAAAACTAGCAGTCGCTGCGGTGACGGGGACAAGGCCATTCACCGACCGCGGAAACGGTGAACAGGTTTGTCCCCGCGGGCCAATGTACCCCCTTCTAGGAACCGCTATTTACCTGTGTTTCACCGTGCTCCTCATTTGTCAGATCAACCCTTCCTGCCAATCGCAGCAGAAGGGTACCCAACCCCTCCTGCCGGTCCTCCCAATGGCCTCCCCTAAGATCGCCGGCAGGAGGGTACCCAACCCCTCCTGCTGGACCCCCCCAACGAACCCTCCCACCCCGGAACCCCCTTAGTCTTACTTTCCAAGTTGGACCGGACAGCTCCTCGCTCGTCTGGCCAGCAGGCCTGCCTCCGTCCAAATGAGGCGGGCCCGCCCCTCCCCTCCCCTGCCTAACCCACAGGATCCTAGGGCCTGATTGGCCCAAGCACCTAAGGCCCCTCCTATAGCGGGAGTGGCTTTAGGTGCCTAGACCAATCAGGCCCTAGGATCCTGTGGGTTGGGCAGGGTAGGGGCGGGCCCGCCTCATTTGGACGGAGGCAAGCCTGCTGGCCATACGTGTGAGGAGCCGTCCGGTCCAACTTGGAAAGTAAGACTAAGGGGGTTCCGGGGTGGGAGGGTTCGTTGGGGGGGGGGGTCCAGCAGGAGGGGTTGGGTACCCTCCTGCCGGCGATCTTAGGGGAGGCCATTGGGAGGACCGGCAGGAGGGGTTGGGTACCCTTCTGCTGCGATTGTCGGGAGGGCCGTTGGGGGGGTCTACAGGAGGGGTTGGGTGCCCTCCTGCCGTGATCGCTGGGGGGAGGGGAGACTTGCAGCACTGCTTATACAGCGACTCTGGCTGTGAGGAACTACAGTAAGGCCAGTGTTGAACAGACTTCTATGGTCTTTGTTCCATGTGTGGTAAGACAGATTAGGATGTGTTAGATAGGGCTTCAACAGCAATTTCAGTAGTTGGAACATTAGAACAAAGTCAGGCAGATTTCTACAGTGTGTGTCTCATGTATGGCAAGACAGATTAGAATATGCTTCAATGGCAACTCCAGTAGTTGAGACTTAAAGAGAACACCAAGCAGACTTCTACGCTCTGTGTCCCTTCATGGGTTCTAATTTTGGCCATTGGGGTTCCTTGGAATAATTGTACCTAAAGGGAGGCCCTACATTCTTTGGGCTAAAGTACTTTCGGAAACCCTTTTGGCCCAAATGAGGTGTATGGGATGGGAGCTTGGGGGTTTGAAGGAGCTCAGTAAGATCTCTAGTAAAGAGGTGGGACTTTGTAAGCATTTAAAGTACATGTCGTGTTTGTTTTTGCATTGCTAGCCCCAGGGGTGGTGGAAGATTAGTGATTGAAAAACTGTATGAAAAATAACTATTTTAAATTTAGTGATCAAAATGTGTCAGTTTTGAGAATTTATATTAATTAATTTTTTCTCTGCGTGTTTTGTTTTTGTATAGTTATTAACTAATATTTAACTAAGTTTTAAAGTTTTAAAGAATGTTTCCTTTATACGTAAATAAAGAAAAGTGAATGGGGTGGCAGTGGCGGTGACGGGGCGGTGAAGAGGATGGTGAGACGGGGACGGGGCGGTGACGGGGAGGGTGAGACGGGGACGGGGCGGTGACGGGGATGGTGAGACGGGGACGGGGCGGTGACGGGGACCAATTTTTTCACCGTGTCATTCTCTAATGGTAGAGGAAAAAACGTTAGGGAGAAAGGGGTTGACTGGGATAAACCCTTTGTCTAAATGTCATATGCGTCTTTAAAGAGAAAGGTTTTCAGGTTGGACTTGAAATTGTTAATATTAGTTTCCTGTCTGAGGGTCATGGGGATGGAGTTCCATAATGTGGGTGCAACTACTGAATAGAAGGTTTTAAGTGTTGTGTCATAGAAAAACTATCGGACAGAAGGGATTGAAAGGAGATGTTGTTGTAATGAACGAAGTGATTGTGTGGTTTCGTATGGGATTAAAAGTCTATCAATAAACAATGGGGAGTGATTGGTTTGAACTTTGAAGGCGAGAAAAATAATTTTGAATGTGATTTTATGGGAAATGGGCAACCAAAGGGCCTTTTTTTAGAAGAGGGATTACATGGTCAAATTTCTTTGCATCAAAGATTATTTTTATGCCTGTGTTTTGGATAATTTGGAGTCTCCTGATCTATTTTTGTGTGATTCCCTGATAAAGAGAATTGTAATAATCTAGAGTGGAAATAACCAATGAATGAATAAGAATATTAAGAAATTTTGAGTCTAGAAGTGACAAAAGAGACTGAATCATCTTTAATTTAAAGAAACATTTTTGTACTACTGAGTTAATTTGTTATTTAAAAGAGTGTCCAGAATCACGCCTAAGAGTTTAATGATTGGTACCAGCTCAATTGGAGTGGAAGAAATGCATAATGGAGATATGAGAGTTTAATTTTCTTTGGTCGGAAAGAGCATGACCTGCAATTTGCTAACATTCCATGCTACCGATCAAGGGCAAGCAGTGGCTTCCCCCATGTAAAGTCTATGGCTAGATTTATTCCTTTCTCCTCTAAAGTTTAACAAGCAGTGAGCTCATTATAATGGATAGCCTAAGAGTTAGGCACAGAAGAACAATAACTGGCAAAAAGGATCACTGGAGACTATGATGGCTTTCAGAGAAAAAGTCTCTCTTATGGGCAATCTAGTATTTAACAAAAAGTTACAATATAAAGATACTGAATGCAACAGTGACCATAACACTTCATTAAAGAATCATGGAAAGGTCTCCTTGATGTTGCTTCCATCTCCAACATCTTTCATATGTTTATCAACAGGATAGCTATAAAATACAGTGGTACCTTGATTTACGAGCATAATTCGTTCCAGAAGCAAAGCAAAGTTCCCCATAGGATATAATGGAGACTCGGACGATTCGTTCAACAACCAAAAAAACTGGCTGATGTGAGGGATGAACATAAGTCTAGAGTGAATACAGAGACTGATACAGCTCTGATTGTCAATCATTGGAAGAGTATGAACCATACTTGGTTGGATTCAAATAAACTTGCGTTAAATATTAATAAAACAAAATCCATTTTGTTTACTTGGAAAAAAGAAATAACACTTAGTAATCCTTTTTATCTTAAAAATATTCAAATTGAATTGGTTCCCTCAGTTAAAATCCTTGGAATAGTAATTGATGCGAATCTTTCATACCACGATCATATTTCTCTGATAGTTAAAACCTGTTTCTTCAAACTTCGTCAAATTAGATCAATCTCTAAATTCCTTACTACTTCATCCCTGAAAATATTAATCCATTCTTTTATAATATCAAAAATCGACTACTGTAACGCTTTATTTTTAAATATCACAAATAAGGAGAAAAGGAGATTACAGATTATTCAGAACATTGCCGTAAAATTAGTTTATAATGCAAAAAAGTATGACCATGTCTCACCTCTTTTGAAGGATGCACACTGGTTACCCATTGGGCATAGGATCATGTTTAAAATAATGTTTCTTATTTTTAAAACATTAGCTTTTAATGAACCGCAGTTCATATCTAAGTTATTAATTCCATACAAGCCAAAACGCTCGTTAAGATCATCGGAACAGAGTCTCCTTTCAGTACCATCTTTAAAGGTTATTGGAACCAGAAGACTAGATATTTTTACAGTTATGGGCCCTCAATGGTGGAATATGTTACCACAGTATATTAGATCTGAACCTGATTCTGTTAAATTCAAATCACTTTTAAAGACTTATTTATTTAAAGATGCCTATGATTTTTAACACAGCTTTTTTAATTCTTTTTTACATTGTGCTCTGGTTTTATAAATACCCTCCCTATTGTTCTTTCCTTTTTTTTAACAATACCCTATTATTGTAACTTTTTTCCCCTCTCTCCCTAAACTCATGTATGTATCATTTGTATCTTGTATTTTTGAATTATCTTGTAAGTTTCTTATATTAAAATTGTAACATGTACATCGCCTAGAATTAATAATAGGCGATTCATCAAAAACTGAATAAACTTGAAACTTGATATTAGATGGCGAGTCATTGACACTATACAAGTTGGGTGGGAGGGTGGTGAAAAAGCACTTAATGTTAAAGAACAAAAATGGATCTATTATCTTAAAACATTAGCTCCTGATGGATTGAATGAGGAAATAGACTGGATATCGTTAATACAGATTTCCTCTAGGAGATCGGCCTTCTGGGCCTGATTTCATTAAACAATATTAGTGTTTACTGTTTCTATGGATACCAACAGCAATTGGGTCTCGCGGGAAATGCTCCTATCAAATGATCAGTTTCGGTTTGTAAATGTTAACTTTAACCAGAACTGATGACAGATGCTACTAAAAAAAAGGATACTCTATGGAGAGAAGCGGTTACTCGTGCACATGATAGTAAGTTATAGAATATAGTTTAAAACTATTGATAATGCGCCCTGGATAGTTTTCTAAAATAAAATAATATATACTAATGATTAATTTAAATGATATTCTCATTGGCTGCTATAGTTTCTAAGTGATTTTTTTTTTTGTTTTTAAGATTTTGATACCGGGAGCCTCAGCCCTGATGAAAGGTTGTTGAAACATGGACGTGTTGGTAGAGGCGTTCCCTTAAATATTTGAATATAATCATTAAGGTAAGTACTATTTACATTAAATTATTATGAATGATATTTATTGAAGAAATTATACAAAGAAAATATAAAAAACAATATACAGTGGTACCTGGGTTTGCGAGTAACCCAGTTTGCGAGTGTTTTGCAAGACGAGCAAAACACTCAGCAAACTTTTGACTCGCAAACCAAGTACTGCCCCGATCAACGAGCACTTACAGTCCAGGAAGCGCCGCTTCGGGGGATTCCTCTTCCGTCTTCCAGCCAGCCTTCTATATCGGGTGCCTTCTGCAGGTTGGAGGACCTCTGTCTGGGCCTGCGCGGCCAGGTGCTGTCCCGCCTGCGCGTTGCTTGTGACACGCACAGCGTCAATCATCGGCGTTGTGTGTGGCGTGCGTGGCATGCGGGTGGGGCAGCGCTCGGCTGCGTGGGCTCGGGTGGGGGCTCTCCAGCATGCGGGGGGCATCCGACGTGGAGGGCTGGCCGGAAGATGGAGGAAGCATCTCTCTGAAGCAACACTGCGGGGTTCTCCGGGGGCTGGCATCCCCCCCCGAAGCGGCACTGTGGAGTTCTCCGGCGGCTGGCATCCCCCCCCCGAAGCGGCACTGTGGGGTTCTTCTTCAGATGACCGACGGAGGAGGCAGACGGAGGAGACGACGCTGCAGCACCCGGCACCCGACAGGTATAGACCCCGGGTTCCAGAACGAATCGTTGCTGTTGCCACTATTTTCTATGGGGAACTTTGTTTTGATAAATGAGCATTTTGGATTACGAGCATGCTCCTGGAACGGATTATGCTCGTAATCCAAGGTACCACTGTAATTGAAAAAAATAACAAAAGATTAAATTAATTGATCCTATGACGATCAGGTTTCGTGATCTGTTTCACAATAACCCATGGGGCAATCTTTAGCCCTCTGAGAATCATAACCAACGGATGATGAGATAAATATTTTATGTGATTATGCTTGCTGGAATTTAAAGTTTAAAGTTATACATAGTGTATTCTGGCTAATGAATAGCCATAATATATTACTGCTGGTTGTGGATAACAGCATTGGCAATAAGTGTTCTCTTACCTGGGTAGAGCCTAAAAAAGCCAGTAGAACTGCCAAAATACTGCCAGGTCAATGTTGGATCCCTTTTGAAGTTGTCCACAAAAATAGGATTTAAGGCTTCAGACATGTAAACTCCATTCAAAATATGAGGGTCTGTCAAAGAGGAAGAGGACATATTAGGAAGCAAGGATGAGGGAGGGAGTTGAGGAGGCCAGTTTTTCACATACTAGGAATACTATACTCATGCAGTAAGGGATGCATTTTCAAGGAGATCTGACTGCTTAACTACAAAGGGGTGCTGAAATGTTCTCAGCCAAGGGCCGCCATCAGAAATTTCTGGGCCCCTTACTGAGCAATCCTATTGGGCCCCCCACGCACCCCTTCCCCCCGACCACCCCTTCTTCCATGGGCCAAATACACACATACTTTTCTCTGTCACCGCACTCTTTGACCAAAAGATTTGTAAGCCTGCAACCACGTCAAGGTAGACTCTTTCAGCAGGGCCCTAACTTAACCTAAACTAAACTAATCTATACCTATCTATTCTAAACTAACATATGTCTAGCGCACACAAACCCCTGCTCTACGTGGGAAAAATAACACCAGCTCAATGCTGGCGTTAGCATCTAGTGCGCGTGGCGTACGCTAAAGCCACTATCGTAACTTAGTAAAAGGAGCTCTATTTTTATTAGTTAATTATTATTATTATTTTCCAATGCTCAATATGACTTCCTTTTTTAAGGTTTGACACTTGTGCCAGAATATTTTTACTAAATTAAAGAAGTATTTGCCCTCTTTCAAATGGTATAGAAGTTAAAAAAAAGGGACAGGCGTTAATGAAGTCATTAGGTTCAATCTAGCCATTTATTTCTGCATGAATTTAAACAACTAAAAAAAAAAAGATAAATATAGCTCATCCAGTCATACAAGAAATGGCTCTACAGCAGGGGTGCCCACTAATTTTGGGCTTGCGAGCTACTTTTAAAATGACCAAGTCAAAATGATCTACTAACAATAAATTTAAAAAAAACCCCACAAAGCACACTGTATGCAGAGAAAATGTTAATTATCATTTATATTCTGCGGGTTTTCAAAGAGGTCAAGTCATACGATTCTATGCAATGTCACCTCAGGAACAACTATACAAAAATAGACAAATATACCCCCTCCCTTTTTACTAAATCGCAATAGCAGTTTTTAGAGCAGGGAGATGCACTGAATGCCCTGTGCTGCTCTCGATGCACATAGGCTCCCTGCGCTAAAAACCGCTATTGCAGATATAAATTCTCTAAACAGACACATTTTGATCACTAAACGGAAAATAAAATCATTTTTCCTACCTTTTTGTCTGGTGATTTCATGAGTCTCTGTTTGCACTTCCTTCTTCTGACTATAAAATCCAATATTTTTTCTTTCTGCCCCTCCCCTTTTCTTTCTGTCTCTCTTTCTTTCTCTCTCCCCCTGCCCCCCCCAAGCCATCGCGCCAATTTCTCCACTTCCCCGATTCTTTCCCTACCCCCTAAGCCACCATGCCGATTTCTCCCTGCTTCCACGAGCCAGGCCAGGAATGTACAAGCGCCGGACTCACAAGACTTCACCTCTGATGTCAATTCTAACGACGGAGAGGAAGTTCCAGGCCAGCCAGGCAGCGATTGGCTGGCCCAGAACTTCCTCTCTAGAGAATTGAAGTGAAGTCTTGTGAGTCCGGCACTTCTACGCGCCTGGCCTGGCTCAGGGAGGCAGGAAGAAAAAGATTGCCAAGACAACGCGATCGACTCACATTGCCTTTGCGATCTACTGGTCGATCGCGCTCAACCATTTGGGCACCCCTGATGTTATGGTATCCTGTCCTGACCTGAGGAAAGGGGTTTAGTCCCCAAAAAACTGCTTTATTTCCATTTCCTATTTATAAACTTTAATCAATATATACAATACTATTTGATTCTACGTAAAGCAACAAAACAATTTTTTCTACCTTTTGTCGTTTTTACTTTAACCATCTTGTCTTCACTCTTCTTTCTAGCCAGCATCTGTCCGCTCTGTCTTCCATACAGCATCAGCCCCTTCCATCCACTGTCCGCCTTCTCCCCGTTCCATATGGCATCTTCCCTCTTTTTATGCTCCTTCAATAAACTGTCTATCCTGTGCCCCTTCTCTTCTCCTTTGTACATGATTGATTTCAGCTCTGCCACCTCTCCATTTTTCTCTCTCTGTCACCACCCCGTCCCCTATGCTCTGGCATCTCTCTCTTCTCCTTTCTTTCCTTCGCACCCCACAGTCTGATATCTTCCCTTCCCTGATTCTCTAGCATCTCACTCCTTTGCTTTTCTTCCATCTCTCCCTCCCCCTCCATGCACTGACATCTCCCCCTTCCTTTTCCCTTGGTCTGGCATACTTTCCTCCTTCCCTCCATGCCCTGGCATCTCTTCCTCCCTCCCTTCCCTCCAATCCCTGGCATCTCGTTTCATTCCCTCCCTCATCTTCTTTCTCCCTCCAGTTGGGTGCAGCAAGTCTCTCCCCCTCTGCTCCCTTTCCTCCTTCTGTCACCCATGACCTGGCGTCATGAACTTCTTCAGGCAGCAGCATTCATAATTCGCTGCTGTTGCCAGCTTCGGGCCTTCTTCTCTGTCAGGTCCTGCCTTCATGGAAACAGAAGTAGGCAGGACCCGGCAGAGAGGAAGGCCTGAAGCTGGCAACAGCAGTAAATTGTAAATGCTGATGCTAGCCGAAGAAGTTCATGACGCCAGGTCGAACACCCGGGGCAGACTGCTACTCTCCCCCCCCCACGACCCTCCTATCTCTCCCTCCCTCCCATCACGAGACTCTAAACAGCACTGCTCTACTCTAAGCAAGCTGCTTCAGAGCTTTCTCCTGCCGTGATTCCCTCTGGCACGTCACTGATGAGGGAAGGAGGGAGAGATAGGAGGGTCGGATCGGGTTGGGGGTCGCCCGGGATGATGATGAGGCTACTGCTGCTGCCGGCGAATCCAGCAAGGGTGAGGCCCCAAAGCACAGCACTGGCAGGCCCCCTCTGACTATTTCGGGCCCTAGACCTGTGCCTACTGGGCCTATCCTTTAATCTGGCCCTGCTTCCCCCCCATATGCCCTGACATCTCTCTCTTCCACTCCATGGTATGGTATCTCCTTTTCCTCCCTCCCATGGTCTTTGCATCTCTTTCCTCCTTTTCCTGATCTTCCTTCTCCCTCCTTCCCTCTCTCTCCCCAATTGGGTACAGCAGTATTTCTCTTCCCCTCCCCCCACTGGGTACAGCAGTATCATCAACATTTCTCTTCCCCCCCCAACTGGATACAGCAGAAGCAGCATTTCTCTTCCCCCTCCCCCCTAATTGGGTGCAGCAGCATTACTCCTCCCATTCCCCCCCCCATCTCACACACCCGGCAGATTCGCTACAGACAAAGGCAAGTTGCAAGTTTCCCTTGGTCACTGACCTATCTCCCAAAGGGCAGCGACAGAGGGAAGTTTACAACTTGCTGCTCTTGCTTACTTCGGGCCTTTCTCGTTGCCGGGTTCTGCCTTCACGGAAACAGAAAGTAGGCAGGACCCGGCAGCGAGAAAGGCCCGAAGTAAGCAAGAGCAAGTAAGCTTCGTTCCGTGGCTGGCCTATCTCCCACATGCTCCGGGGCTCTAATGGTCCGTGCCGGCTTCTCTTCTCTACCACCCCCCCCCCCCTCCCGACGTAACTTCCGGTTTCGGAGGGAAGCCGGGTTCGAGTGCTTGCTGGGGGTTTTTTTTGTTTAAAGTCCGGCGGGTTTTTTGGCGGCTCTTCAGACTGCGCATTAAGCAGTGGCGGCGGCAGGATTCGGCAGATGACAGCTGGGCGGGCATCTAAATTTGCTGGGCGTTGCGCCCGGCTGAAAAGCGCTGGGGAGAACACTGGGGAGCCCGGGCCCCCTGTCAGCTCTGGGCCCCTGAATGCAGGACTGGTAGTGCTGCCCTGATGGCGGCCCTGTCTCAGCCCGACCAACCAACTTCCTAAATTCTAAGTGTTATTTTGCCACTTATTTCATTAAGTGACAATTTGCAGAAACAAAATTCTATGTTTTGACATTGTTTCAGATCATTGATTCAACCGTATCCACATCATTCTCTTCTTGGCCCTCGTAATGTGAAGAGTTTCAGTCTCTGGTAACCAGAACTGAGATTGTGATGTCATAATGCCTCATTCCACCAATAAGAGCCAACCTCATCAGTCTGATGTCACAATGGCTTGATTGTCCTATACTTGACTCACTTTTATTACATACGAGGGGGTGCTGAAAAGATCTCAGCCCGACCAACCAACTTCTTAAATTCTGAGCATTATTTTGCCACTGCAGCTGAAAAGGGTTATTTTATTTCGTTAAGTCCCAATTTGCAGACATAAAGTTATATGTTTTGACATTGTTTCAGATCATTGATTGAACCATATCCACGTCATTCTCTTCTTGTTTGGGCTGAGAACTTTTCAGCACTCCTTCGTAGAGTAGGCTGATGGATAGAACTCTTTGGAACTGTATCAGGTCCAAATCTGGGTGGCCTTACCTCTTCAACTCTAACCGAATTGTTTCCCAAGATCTCTCATGCCTTACCTCTGTATCCTACTCACCTGTATTTTGATGACTTTACATTGTACCTATATTCGCTGATTGTCCAGCCCTTCTTTGTTGTAAACCACCTCAAACTACCACGGCTTTGGCGGTATATAAGAATAAAATTATTATTATTATTATAGAAGAAAGTTACCCAGCTAGCACTAACATTCAGCATAGACAACTGAACTATTAGTTATATCTAGGTGAAGAGATACAGTAGCTGGTTTAAGCTTCTGCACCAGGACCTGTTGATCCGCTCTCCCTCAGCTCTGAAGCCCCATGCCCAATACAATTCCCTCACCTACTCACACATGAATTAGCATTGACCTTTCTTTCCCACTCACTGCCTTCCTGAACTAGCACTGATCTTCTCCTCTGCAGTAGCTCCTGTGTTCAATACAAGCATAATGATGACAGACTCATATCATTTTATGACCTTAAGTACAAGAATAATGATACTAAACATGATCTCTACTTCAACTGGCAACCTATAGAGGTGGCATAGTCATGAGTTGGCCCAGGCCAACCCAGCAGCAGAACAGCAACATTGAGGCTAGCAGGGAATCCCAAGCTCCACCAACTGAAAATTGTTGGCATCTTTCCCTCCACTCTACTCCCCTGGCCACCCCCCTCCAAAAAAAAGTGTGTTCTCTTTCAAGAGTACGCACTATTAGCAAAGCATGTACAGTACTGACAGTGCATGGAAAAGCACAAAATGTTGTGTTATTCTGTTCAGTTTTGCTTGCTAATTACATGAAACATAGAATATGTCAGTTGACATATCCTATGTGACACTTCAAATGAGTGCACATCCCTAGTTTCAATAGCATAGCTGTAAGTGCAGAATGCTGTTAATTACACCTCTGGAAGCAGCTAACTTTTCCTTGTTAGAATTAATGCACGTTAAACCATCAGCATTAAATGCAAGAAATACTCCTGCCCCAAATATGAATTTCCACTGCTTAATGCAGTTAATATGTGCTGCTAATGCAGAATGGTTACTGCCTATAAAGCTCTACATCAGGGGTGTCCAACCTGTGGCCCCATGAAGTATTTTGTGCGGCCCCGGTCGAGGGCGATGCAGTGTTTTGTTCTGCTGCACCCAGATGTTTATCATCTTGCCGGCTCCCTCCTCTGTCTTGCTGCAGCATTTGCGCGGCCCCAAAAACATTTTTTTCGGCCAATGCAGCCCAGGGAAGCCAAAAGGATGGACACCCCTGCTCTATATTAATGGTTAATGCTCATTAAGACCCATGCTGAACATACCATACCATATTGATTCTTGTATCCCACAAGTATCAGATCGGAATCATTGCAGCTTACAGAATATTAGAAATGATATAGGGGCGTCAATGTCTTATAGATGAATGCATTACGATAGTTCAGTGCAGTAATTAGAATAGATGTGTTTTCAGCACCTTCCAGTAACTTCCTGGAAGTAAGTAGGAAATTGGCGTAAGCTGCTCGGGAGACTGTTCCTGATCTTGGGGCCCTGGAACTCAGAGGTGGTCTCAAAAAGAGCTTTCCTCCGGACTAAGCGAGGGGAGGGAAGTGGTAGTTTCCAGTGTTTGGTTGTCCTTGTGTCACTGAAGGACTGTGTGACCTGGATGGTTGAAGTTAGTCCTGCTGAGTTTTCTCTGTATATGGCCTTATGGACCATGCTTGCAGTTTTGAACTGAGCCAGTGCAATTCTTTGAGGAGTGGACTTGCCCGCTCATATTTGTTCTTGCACAGTGAGAGAGAATACAGCATGGAGGCTCTGGATACATCCCGAGATAAGTCCTGGCATTGGCCAGGTGAGGGGGATGGAAGGAAGACAAAGATCACTTTTCTCTTTACAGAAAAATCTGCTCTCACCCCCTGCAACTGACATCTACCTTATCTATCTCTGCAGATGATAGAAACAGTAGATTAACTATGGAAAGATATTTCACCATTAACTGAAGAGCATGCAAAGATGGAGAAATACACTGTTTTATGAGTTCAATTAGCTACTGTAGGAATACAACTAGAGAAAAAGCAACAGGTCCTGAGGTTGTGGGCTAGCTGTGGTTTTACACCAAGGCCCACCCAGCCAGATACCATAAAGAGATAAACAGACCGTGGTCAGAAGACAGAATTCTCAGAAGAAAGAATTCATAAGAAAAATCACCTAATAGAAAGTATCGGAGATGTTTAAAGTTGGGAGGGGGGCTTGTGCTCGGAAATACTAATATGGTGGGGAAACAGGCATTTCGGGGAAAAGGTAGGTTTTACGGAAAACAGAGTAAAACATATAACATGACGTACATAAGAATAGCCAATAAATGAATGTAGTTAGGCAGTAATGCATAAGTAAATAACCAATAAGGATGTATCATGTGATGTAAACCAACGTGGTGTTGGCCACTAAGAAATGTATAAAAACCAGGCCTTTAGGAGGGAGAGGTCAGAACAGACATCAGAGGACCTCTAGGCCTAGAGGTCACCTTCTGTATCACCTTCTGTTACACTATATACTAAATGGTTTATTCCTGTAAGCTGTTATTGATTGGATAAATAAATATATACTTATTGAAACCAGTATATAGTGTTCGAGGTCTCATTACCGAGGTAGGCCTGGACAGCGGCTTACATCAACAGGATCAGCCTTGCTGCTGTATTTTGGAGTAATTGCTGTTTCTTAATGTCTTTTCAGCAATATGGCAGTAAAGGGAGTTACAGTAGTCTAAATAGGAGATGAGGACTGCCTGGACCACTGTTCTGAAGTTGGCTGGGCTTAAGGCTGATCTGATTGTTCTCAGTTACCTTAGTCGAAAGAAGATCTTCTTGACCAGTGAGTTGACTTGGTCTCTCATGGTCAATTCTGAGTCGAGTATTATCCTAAGTACCTTTGATGACCTACTTATGGTTATCTTCTCACCAGTGGTCAAGGTGATCTCCCAGTGTTGTAGTGGGTTCTGGGTGAAAACCAGAGTGCTTGAAAATGTCCTAAAGTCAGGAACATAATTCATTTGAGTAGGTTTAGATGCCCAAGTTAAGTCCTGGTGTTACAAATCTCTGCCTAATTCATCTCCATTCTAATTCTGCCCCTGTACTTTTCCAGTTTTTGGGTACCTGTATATAAGGTACATAATAGAAATAGAAATGCAGTCCTAGTGAATTTTCAAAGAAGCCAATTTGGAAATTAGTCTTCCAAAAGTTAGGAGCCTTAAAGCTTTGAAATTAGATCCTAGAGAAGTAAATAAAAAGTGCTTAGAATAATATATAAAATTGATTCTGCGTGGAAATCAATGGACCCTTTAACTAAACAGCGCCAAGCTTAACGCTGGTAAGTATGCTTTAAAAAGCTTACTGCAGGACTTGTTATAGTATCTTGGAACGTATTATGGCTATACAACGGGGGCATTATAAGAAGTTTCGGTTCATAGACAACGGCGCGAAAGACAAAGGCGCGCCCAGACAATTGAGCGCAGCGCGGAGGCGCGCAAAATTACTGTTATTAGGGGCTCCGACGGGGTTTTTTGCTGGGGAACCCCCCCACTTTACTTAATAGACATCGCGCCAGCGTTATGGGGGGTTTGGGGGGTTGTAACCCTCCACATTTTACTGTAAACTTAACTTTTTCCCTAAAAACAGGGAAAAAGTGAAGTTTTCAGTAAAATGTGGGGGGTTACAACCCCCCACACCCCCTACAACACCCCCACAACGCGGCGCGATGTCTATTAAGTAAAGTGGGGGGTTCCCCCCCCCCACACCCTCCATCGGAGCCCTGAAAACATTAATTTTGAGCGGCGCGCACCTCCGCACTGCGCTCAATTGTCTGGGCGCGCCTTTGTCCCGGCGCGCTTTTGATCTGACACCGAAGTTTCTGGATATTTGGGAGCCATTGACAAAATTTTGCAAAGAGTGATTGTTGAATTTGGCCCTTGATCATGCACGTCCAGGGTGGGTGAGTGGGTGGGAGGGGGGGGCTGGAAAATATTTTTTATTTTTAATTTGAGTGCAATTTTTGAATATGAAGATGGTGGGGGGGGGGCTAGTGATTTGTCATGGATTACAATTTTGATTGAATTTAGATGCTATTACAGTATACTATGATTGTATAATATTGTTGCACTTATTTTGGGCTTCAAAATGAATAAAGATATTTTTTTAAAATAAAATAAAATAGCTCTGAGGTTGCCCTCCTTACAATTGACAGTTAAAGCTGGCTCTCTTTAGTTTCTACTGATAACACAGCTCAATACAGCATCATTAACCCTATGAGCTTCTCTTTAACTATTCTTCTCTGATGGTGAGGAATAATCTATGTTTTCTTATTGTTATAATTAATACTCCTTCTTAAAACTCAGAAGACGGTTTTCACTGTTGTGTTCTGATTTAAAACCGCTTTCTAGCCCTGCTGCCTAAACTTTTCAGGTCAGGTCACAGTCACAATAAAACAAACTTCTGCTTCTATTTCACTGTTAAACCTCAGTTCACACTCAGAAAAATGCCTCAGCTATCATAAATCAATAATTTCTGTAACATTTCCAACAACTGGGCTCCTATGTTTAAATAAACCTCAAAGTTTTGCTTTTACAGAAAACTAAACCCCTCCCCCCCACACACACTCTTTTTTTCAAGTTGTACTAAAGGATTTTAGCGCAGGCGGGCGAGGTAAGCGCTCCGATTCTCATAGGAATCGGAGCATTTACCATACTGGCTCGCACTAAAAACCTCTAACGCAGCTTGATAAAAGAGGCCATAATTTAAACTTCTGTCAGCTAAAATCTGAAAAAAAAAAATAACCCTAGTTAAAATTACTGGCTTCCATCAGCTTTAAACTCTTATAAACACATTCACTGAAACTCACTCACTACTTATTAATAAACTGACCAATATTCAAAACGATTTAACTGGCCAGGGATAATAGCATTTTAGGCCCAGATTCTCTAATTGGCACTGTTGTTGGTGGCTGCCGATCATGTTAGAGCAGGGGTGTCAAAGTCCCTCCTTGAGGGCCGGAATCCAGTCTGGTTTTCAGGATTTCCCCAATGAATATGCATTGAAAGCAGTGCATGCAAATAGATCTCATGCAGATTCATTGGGGAAATCCTGAAAACCCGACTGGATTCTGGCCCTCGAGGACCGACTTTGACACCTGTGTGTTAGAGAATCGTGCCTCCGGCAACGCTAGGCACTGGAAAAAATACGACCACATTACCTCAGCTTTCCAAGACTCACACTGGCTCCCAGTACAAGCATGCATACAACACAAATTCTACTGCACCCTATTCAAAGCCCTAAATGGAAATGGACCAAGCTATCTGAACAACCGCCTAATCAGGAAAAACTCATCCAGACCAAGGAGAACTCATGCACACTTTACCCACCCCACAATCAAAGGCATGCAAAGCAAAAAAAAAAAAATATGACGGTCTACTAGCCACCAGAGCAGCGAAAATAGACCATCACCTCTCAAATCTGCTGACCACGATGCCCAACTACAAAACATGCAGGAAAGAACTGAAAACCATACTATTCAAGAAATTTGTCAAATGATCTAACCAAACCGTATCGACCCTTCCCAGATCCCGACGCATTCTATAGCTATCAACCTTGCAATCTCCCTGGGAATGCCCAGGCTAATTTCTTGTTGTAAACCGCCTAGAACTGAAAAGTATTGGCGGGATAGAAAACATCAATGTAATGTAAATTAGAGAATGACACGGTGAAAAAATTGGTCCCCGTCACCGCCCCGTCCCCGTCTCACCATCCCCGTCACCGCCCCGTCCCCGTCTCACCATCCCCGTCACCGCCCCGTCCCCGTCTCACCATCCTCTTCACCGCCCCGTCACCGCCACTGCCACCCCATTCACCGCCCCGTCACCGCCACTGCAATCCCATTCACTTTTCTTTATTTACGTATAAAGGAAACATTCTTTAAAACTTTAAAACTTAGTTAAATATTAGTTAATAACTATACAAAAACAAAACACGCAGAGAAAAAATTAATTAATATAAATTCCCTGACTTCCCTGCACTGTCCCCCCTTGAAGGTCTGTCCCCATCCTGAAAGCCTGATGCCCCCCCCCCCCGACGTCCGATACATCCCTCCCCCCGAAGGACCGCCGACTCCCCAACAATATCGGGCCAGGAGGGAGCCCAAATCCTCCTGGCCACGGCAACCCCCTAACCCCACCACGCACTACATTACGGGCAGGAGGGATCCCAGGCCCTCCTGCCCTCGACGCAAACCCCCCTCCCCCCAACGACCGCCCCCCCCAAGAACCTCCGACCGCCCCCCCAGCCGACCCGCGATCCCCCTGGCGACCCCCACGACCCCCCCACCCCCCTTCCCCGTACCTTTGGTAGTTGGCCGGACAGACGGGAGCCAAACCCGCCTGTCCGGCAGGCAGCCAACGAAGGAATGAGGCCGGATTGGCCCATCCATCCTAAAGCTCTGCCTACTGGTGGGGCCTAAGGCGCGTGGGCCAATCAGAATAGGCCCTGGAGCCTTAGGTCCCACCTGGGGGCGCGGCCTGAGGCACATGGTCGGGTTGGGCCCATGTGCCTCAGGCCGCGCCCCCAGGTGGGACCTAAGGCTCCAGGGCCTATTCTGATTGGCCCACGCGCCTTAGGCCCCACCAGTAGGCGGAGCTTTAGGATGGATGGGCCAATCCGGCCTCATTCCTTCGTTGGCTGCCTGCCGGACAGGCGGGTTTGGCTCCCGTCTGTCCGGCCAACTACCAAAGGTACGGGGAAGGGGGGTGGGGGGGTCGTGGGGGTCGCCAGGGGGATCGCGGGTCGGCTGGGGGGGGCGGTCGGAGGTTCTTGGGGGGGGGCGGTCGTTGGGGGGGGGGGGGGGTTGCGTCGAGGGCAGGAGGGCCTGGGATCCCTCCTGCCCGTAATGTAGTGCGGGGTGGGGTTAGGGGGTCGCCGTGGCCAGGAGGGTTTGGGCTCCCTTCTGGCCCGATATTGTCGGGAAGTCGGCGGTCCTTCGGGGTGGGGGTGCGAGTGGTCCTGCCGGGGGGGGGATGTATCGGACGTCGGGGAGTCGGCCGGGCAAGAGGGCTTGGGCTCCCTCTTGCTCCGATCGCGGGTGCGGGTGGGAGCGCGTGCGAGCGGTCGTTCGGGGTGGGGGTGCGAGCGGTCCTGCTGGGGGGGTGAATCGGGCGTCGGGCGGGGTGGGAACTATGTTTTAAAACTTTTGTATACCATGCGTGAAAATACGGTAAATAGCGGTTCCTAGAAGGGGGTACATTGGCCCGCGGGGACAAACCTGTTCACCGTTTCCGCGGTCGGTGAATGGCCTTGTCCCCGTCACCGCAGCGACTGCTAGTTTTCTTCCCCGTTTTCGGCGGTGACCCGCGGCTTAAATGCGGTGGCCGCGGGTAAACCGTCACCGTGTCATTCTCTAATGTAAATGTAGGCCGGGGTTTTCCAGGCCTACATTTCTGGCACCTACCTTTGATGTGAATCGTGCCTCCATAAGCACTTTATGCCACCTAATGACCATGTCTCCCCACTCCTGTCCAATCTTCACTGGCTCCCAGTGATTTCCAGAATCCATTTCAAATGCTCCTGCCTGGCTTTTAAGATCATTCACGGCATCCTTCCTTCCCTAATCCCACTATCCTTTAACTCCTCGAGTCCTGACTCCACCAGACCTGCCCAAAGATATAAACTATCCTTCCCCTCTCTACGCGGTATTCTCTATGCAGGCAAACTGGGAAAATCTCTTCTCTTCAAAATCACAGGTCTCTGGAACGACCTTACTATCCCGTTGCGGAACCTGGGCTCTCTCCAACTATTCCGCAAGCAACTGAAAACTTGGCTCTTCTCTAACATGTAATTCTATTTTCCCCCTTACTCTTCCATTCTATATATAAGCTCATGTTAACCTTTTCCTTTCTCTTTTTATATTTTAAGTTCTTGTAAACCGTGCCGAGCTCCACTTCCGTGGAGAGGATGCGGTATATAAACTTAAGGTTTAGTTTAGTTTAGTTTAGCCAGGCCCAAATGGCATTAGGCACCCACAGTGGCATTAGGCACCATAAATCACCTACAGAGGCACGATTCTAGCACCTAGAAAATCAGTAAAAACTGGTGTTTACATCTGTAAAATCTGGAGTTTAGGTGCCCTACAGGTGCCTAAAAATACGGTGCCATTTAGAGAAACCAGGCCCAATGTCTAACTGCAGATATTCAGCAGGAGATAGTCAGTTATCTCCCACTGAATATCCAAGATTAATGGCTAGCCAGTAATCTACTATATTGTGTGACATATCTGATTAACCAAACCAGCTACATTAAAATAGGTTGCATAAATAGCAGGACTAATCTTTAACCGTTATCGGTTAGCGCTAAGTATAGGCTTAACCAGTTACTCAAAAATGAAATTGCATATTAAATGCCAAATCGCTGGTTATGGCCCAGCATTGACTGTCGGCACTCACCACACTGCCCAATGCTGACTGAATATCAGGGGTGACATCTCTGATGTTCCCCCCAAATTTTTCTCTCTGATCAGGACAAACCTCAAACACTGCGCTAGATGAAATTTACTTAGATTTCAGCAAAGCCTTTGGCATGGTTCCTCATAGGAGGCTCTTGAATAAACTTGAAGGGCTAAAGTTAGGGCCCAAAGTGGTGGACTGGATTAGAAACTGGTTATCGGACAGACATAAGAGGGTGGCGATTAATGGAATTCACTCGGAGGAGGGAAAGGTGAGTAGATATTGACGGGAATTGACTTAGTAGAGACAGATAGATTGTTCACCCTCTCCAAGGTGAAGAGAACGAGAGGGCACTTGCTAAAGTTAGAAGGGAAAAGATTCCGTACAAACGTAAGGAAGTTCTTCTTCACCCAGAGAGTGGTGGAGGTCTGGAACGCTCTCCCGGAGGCTGTTATAGGGGAAAGCACCCTTCAGGGATTCAAGACAAGGTTGGATAAGTTCCTGCTGGAACAGAACATACACAAGTAAGGCTAGACTCAAATAGGGCACTGGTCTTTGACCTAAGGGCCGCCGATGAGCGGACTGCTGGGCACAATGGACCACTGGTCTGACCCAGCAGCGACAATTCTTATGTTCTTAGTGGAGTGCCTCAAGGATCAGTGCTAGGGTCAATTCTGTTCAATATACTTATGAGCGACATTGCCAAAAGGTTAAAAGGTCTTCTCAGCACTACAGACTTCAGTTGCCCAAATGAATTTTTATGGCAATGTCAGTACTGAGAACACCGAAGGGTTCTTTTATCAAGCTGCGGTAGGGGTTTAATGTGCATAATACCGCATGTTAAACCACCTGAGGCGCTCGCCGCTAACGCCTGCATTGAGCAGGCGTTAGTTTTTTAGCCGGCCACGGGGGTTAGCGTGTGATGAAATGTCCGAGGCGCTAACCCTGCTAGCATGGCTTGATAAAAGGACCCCCGAGTCCCAGAGCTGCATGTGCTGGTATGAGCCTGAGCCTTCTAGAGAGTCTGTACTTCGTGCAGTTCCTCAAAACAGTCTTTTTATTCAGAACAAAATCCTATTTGTAATCTTCCGTTCTGCTACCAATGCAGTCACACTAGTACAATCCATCACAGCACTACCCTGACATTCACTCCATCTCTTAAGGGGGGGGGGGGGAGGAATGTATCGATGGACACTAGCGTATTAGTGTGCGCTAACGGTTCGTAAGAATATAATATAAGAATATAATGTGTGTCTTTAGCCTTTAGTATGTAATAACGTGGTTAGCGTCCATCGAAGCGTTCCTCCCCTTAACGCTGCAAATGCCACTTCAAATACTCCTTTTACTATGCTGCGGTAGCGTTTTTAGCGTGCGCTGTGGATTAGCGCGCACTGCTCCCCCCATGCAAGGCACCAAGAACTAACGCCAGCTCAATGGTGGCGTTAGCGTCTAGCGTGCGCGGCAATTCCATGCACGCTACCGCTAGCCAGTTTAGTAAAAGGAGCCCTTAATTTACCAGGATACTTTTAAAAACTTTTGTTAATATTTGTTACATCAATAACAGAAATCAGGAAAAGCAAAAAGAAACAGCTCAAAAAAAAAAAAAAAAACAACTTAAAATTCAAATTAAGACTTGTGCCAAGTCCACATTAAGAATGGCCACTCAGTACCAGAAAAAATATACAGTAAAGCAAAAATTATAAAGGAAACAGTTTACAATCCTCCTTGACATGCAAAATGACCAAGGGGTCCTTTTATCAAGGTGCAGTAGGAATACCGCGCGTTCAACCGCCTGCCACGCTAGTCGCTAACGCCTCCATTGACGAGGCTTTTAGTTTTTTGGCTTGCCGCGGGGGTTAGCACATGATGAAATGTCCGACACGCTAACCCCCGTAGCTCACCTTGATAAAAGGAGCCCCAAATCTATTATGTCCTTATCTTTCTTCAACAATTCCATTAGTATCTGAAACTTTCAGTGTAACCTTATCAATCAAGAAATTCTCCAATTGCGACGGATCTACAAAAACATTACTTGGCACCTTTGGAACTCCTGAAGATGTATATGAGAGATGTTTTACAATATACTCAAGTGGAATCATTTACTCCCGATAACTTATTATTACATCCCCAGGACTACCCGAAAACTGGTGAAGAAGGAGAATTGGATAAGATTGTGTCCTCAGATATTTTAAATATTTCTCAATTTCTAGAATCTTCTAAGGACCTGATTACCAAACAAGCAACTTTGTTGGTGACATTTAAAACAGAAATTGAAAACCAACTTATACTTAAACTGTACTTTGTAAATACACAAGCATTGTTTTGTGGACAATTAATGATTTTTCCTCATAGGAGGAAACAGTTTCTACAGCTTAAACCTAAAGTTATAGCTGTGGGAGCTACTGGTTTTTTTTTAATTCCCTTGCAAATGTCTCATAAACTATAAAGCTGATAAATTTGTTTTTGTAGATCCGTCACAACTTTTTTAAACTTTTTATTTTCAAGTATGAAATTTATACAATCACATAGCAATGTAATTCTTAGAAATACAGAACCACGGTAGCAATAATTTAGCAAAGGAAAAATATTCTCCGCATATCAAAGGAAATTGGGACCAAGAGAAGGAAAAGGACACTCTTTTTTACATACACTCTGCTTCGCACTTTTTCAATCCCCAGCCACAGCTCCTTTTATTGCAGAATGCTTGCTCCGTTTAGTCCCCACCACCTCCGGCATTCATAAAAAAACATTAGAATCCTTGCTTGATTCATTTGAAATTGTAAAAAACTGCAATTTAAAATTGATGTTTTAAAATTAAGCAGTCAGCCTCACTACCGACTGCATAATGTTTTTGAATGTCAACCTCTATTTACAACTTGTACTGGTTTGATATAATTGCAACATGCATACTTCAAGTCTAACCCACCTCCTACTAGAGATAATTGAAGCTTCTCATTGTACACAGCAGGTTAAGCCTACATTTACACGGCGAAGATACAAACAATTTCAGGTTCTGTGCAGAAAGCCAAGATGATTTATTTCAGTATCTTCTTTGGTGATTACCATTAAAGACCTTAAGCTCTGCTAAGGAAATTAGAGCACTGGTTTAGAGAGGGATGATTCATAGACAGTGGCGTAACAAGGGGGGGGCGGAGGGGGAGGTCCACCCCAGGTGCATGGCTTGGGGGGATGCACAGCCGGCCAGATCCGGGTCCTCCTGCCATTCCTTTCCCCCAGCCCGCGCTAGGGGCTTGCGCTTGCCTGGTCCTGTGCCGCCGCCCAAATGGTGCTGTTGGTTCTCGCAAGACTCACAGGAGTTGACGGCACCATTCGAGCGGGCGTGCTTGGGACTCGCGTCTGGCTTTCACTTCCGGCGCAGATGGGGGAGCCTGCCGATGCAGCGCTGGACCGAGCTGACACCATTTGGGCAGCACGAGACCAGGCAGGCACGCTCGGGGCTCACACCTGCCTATTACTGCCGCGGCAGATGGGGACTTGGGCGGCTGTCCAGGAGGGGAGGCTGCAGATGCAGTGCTGGACCGCGAGGATTGCATCAAGGTACTGGGGGGGGGGGTGAGGGGATGTTTAAAATACCAGGTTAGCCGTCTAGGGAGGGAAGGAGGGATTTTAAAAAGTACAAGGGGTATGATTAAAAAAGGTACTGGGGTAGGGGGATGATTTAAGGTACTGGGGGGTATGGGGGGATGATTTATGGTACGTGAGGTGTATGGGGTCAGCCTGCTTGTCACAAAGCCACTAGGCCTGCTTGTCTGCCACTAGGTGTGTCTGCCCTGTGCCCTGCCCCTGCCTACCACTAGACCGCCAGAGGGAGGACAGGGCACAGAGCCTGGCAGAGAGGGGGGACAGGGTGCTAACAAGGAGTATGGAGTTGGGTACAGAGCCTGGCAGGGAGAATTTGGTTCAGAATGTTTTTTTTTCTTGTTTTCCTCCTCTAAATCTAGGGTGTGTCTTATGGTCAGGTGCGTCTTATGCCCCCCCCCCAGTGCCTCCTTCCTGTGTCCATGGTGCCCCCAGTGCCTCCTTCCCGTGTCCTTAGTGCCCCCAGTGTCTCCTTCTTATGTCCCCCCACTGCCTTCCAGATTTTGTCCACCCCCAAAGCCAGCCTGCCTGCCTGCCTACCTATCTCCCTCCCTCCCTGCCGCGCTAAAGCCAGCCAGCTTGCCTGCCTACATCCTTCTCTCCCTGCTGCGGAAAAAAAACCCAAACACCTCTCTCCTTCCTTTCCCCCGATCTGCGCCGTTGCAATCTTACCTCCCCGTTGCTGCTGCTAATCGCCGCCAACAATACGTCTTCTTTCCGACGTCAATTCTGACGTCAGAGAGGACGTTCCAGGCCAGCCTTTTTACAAAACTGTAGAGCGTTTTTTAGCGCCAGCCGTGGTGGTAGCAGCTCTGATGCTCAGAATTCTATGAGCGTCAGAGCTGTTACCACCGTGGTTAAAATCCACACTACAGTTTTGTAAAAGAGGGAGGGGTTAGTTTGTGATTACATATTCCATACTAGACGAAGGTGTTTTCTGTGTGTTCGAAAGACATGGTTTTCTGTTAGGATTGACAGTGTAGGATTGATCTGAACTAGTCTGGCTTGTTTAGTTTTACAATGGGTGTATTGATGTTGTACTGCTCACTGCAGTATGTAAGATGCTGCCTTTTCCTAGGTACTCATGTGTGACATGTGGCTTGTTACTAAAAATCATGTTTTTTGTACAGATGGGGGGGGGGGTGTCAAAAAATGATGGGCCCCGGGTGTCACATATGCTAGGTACGCCACTGTTCATAGAGGATGGAAGGACGAGTAACTCTGGAAAGGACACAGTTGCAACAATAACAGTGCAGTAATAACAATTACTCAAGTAAGAGTAGAGAGGTAAAAGGAACTGACTCGTATAATCTTTTCCCCCCAAGTCAAACAAGAGCTGTTACCTTTATTGTAGACATTTGTTGGGAGCTGCACATTGCTGAGGGTCGTATTCACCAGTAGGTTATTGAAATGCTCGTTGGGCTCCAGGATAAATTCATTCCCAAGCTCTACATATTTGTTGTTTTCATCCTTGTCATTAATTCGAACTGAGTTATAATATTCAAACTGTTGTACGAAAAGGAAATAAGAGATACAGTAACAGATGAATACAGGAATTCAGCCATGTCAGGACAAAAAATAATATATATATATATATATATATTGATGCAGCAGTTTCATTCTGCTCCTTTTGGGCTGTAGTTTATTTTGAAGTAGAGAATGACACGGTGACAAAATTCATCACCGTTCCCGTCCCCGCGGATAACCGTGGGAAACCATCTTCGTGTCATTCTTTAAGGAGAGAGGGAAGAATCAGAGTATGAATGGCCACAACCACTGACCCGCAAGCTTTGATTTGAAGAATGCTGGTGTAGAAGGACTGAGGTTGAAACAGACACTACATAATGACAGTCTTTGGTATCCAGAGCAGATATTGTGATGTCATAATGCCTCATTCCACCAGTGCCTAAGAGCCAATCACATCAGTGATGTCACAATGGCTTCATTATCCTTGGCTCACATAAGAATCAGAGTATGAATGGCCACAACCACTGACCCGCAAGCTTTGCTTTGAAGAATGCTGGTGTAGAAGGACTGAGGTTGAAATAGACACTAGAAAATGACATGGGATTATTTCCCGCGGTTATCCGCGGGGACGGGAACGGGAATGCTGATGAATTTTGTCACCTTGTCATTCTCTGTTTTGAAGCAAGGCTGGGATTGAAGGCCATGAGCCTTTACTTGCAATGACATGTTGAGGTTTTTCTCTGGATTTTCTTAACCACTTCCAACTTACTTTTAGGGCTCCTTTTACTAAGCCACGTTAGGGCTCTAATGCGCAGAATAGCATGTGCTAGACCTTAACGCCAGCACTGAGCTGGCGTTAGTTCTAGCCGCGTAGCGCGGGTTTAGCGCACGCTAAAATGCTGCGTGCGCTAAAAACGCTAACGCAGCTTAGTAAAAGGAGCCCTTAGTCTTGTCACTGCAGGAATGGTCCTCACCTAGAGGCTATACACCAGGCTTCCTTCCAGAAAACTCATATCCAGCCACTAGGTGTCACTACTGCATAGTTACTATGGAACCCTAATCGCCAGGGGCTGTAAATGTTGCCTCTGCAGCAGCCTGAGCCCCAGTCAGTCCAAGGAGTGCCGGGAATTTGTAACTCAATTGAAAAAAAAAAACTGCATGTGTTCAACTTTCCACGTCAGATGCTTCATTTTGAGTAACCTATTTTATTGAAAATATTATTGTGAGAGGATCCACCTATGAATTCTCAATATATCTTTCTTCCCATATCAATCTCTATGGGAAAACATCATTTTTTTAATAATAGAAGCAATAATAAATAAGGATGAAATATATTCTGCAACTATCATCTAAGACCCTACTCAATATGGGATTTAACTGATAGGCCAGCAGTTTCCTAATGTGTCCAGGAGTACTGGACACATTAGGACATTCAAGTTTTCAGGATATCCATAATGAATATGCTTAAGAGAAGTTTGCATGAAATGAAGGCACAATCTCTGTTTACATTATTCATTGTGGATATCCTGAAAAACTCACAGGCTAAGGGGATCCCCGGACACATTTGGGAGCCATTATATTATGCAGAGTTTTCTTGATTGCAATCAAGGATCACAAATGAAAGAACTGTTGCCATTGGTTTGATTCTACTATGTTATTTATTGCATTTTATATGTATACTAGTCTTTAAGCCCGTTACATTAACGGGTGCTAGAATAGATGTGTCTTTCTTTCTCTCTCCTTGGCTGCTTTCTGTCTGTCTTTCTTTCTTTCTGTCTCTTTTTCCTCCGATGTCCACCTCCACCCCTTGCCAGCTCCCCCTGTCCAGCAGTAGCCCTTCTCCCTTCCTTTTATGTCCCCCGTGTCCAGCAGCACCTCTTCTGTGCTCCCCCTGTCCCTCTCTCCCCAGTCTATCATCACTTCTTCCATGCTCCCCCTGTCCCTCTTCCCTGCTCCCCAGTCCATCAGCACCTCTTCCATGCTCCCCCTGTCCCTCTTCCCTGCTCCCCAGTCCATCAGCACCTCTTTTGTGCTCCCCCTGTCCCTCTTCCCTTCCCGCCGGTCCATCAGCACCTCTTCTGTGCTCCTCCTGTCCTTCTTCCCTGCTCCCTGGTCCATCAGCGCCCCTTACCTGCTCCCCCTGTCCAGCATATTCATTTGCAGCCTCTTTCCTGTTCCCCCGTCCATCAGCACCTCTTCCGTGCTCCCCCTGTCCTTCTTCCCTGCTCCCCGGCCCATCAGTGCCCCTTACCTACTCCCCCTGTCCAGCATGTTCGTTTGCAGCCTGGTGAGGATAGCGGCCAGCTGTAGCGAACCTCGCAGGCCGCTATGCACCTCAGTAGCAAGTTCCTTCTGATGCGATCGCGTACGTCAGAGGAAATGTGCTACTGAGGTGCTGAGCGGCCTCCGAAGTTTGTTACAGGAGGCCGCTATTCTCACCAGGCTCCTTTGAAGCGCGGCATCGGCAGCAGTTTTGGGTGGCGATGATGCGGCTCTGACGCCGCTGGGAGAGAGCTTGCCTGCAACTTCTTCCAGCAGCAGCAGTTGGTGAGTGAGGGCGGGAGGAGGGGAGTGGCCAGAGTGTTCCCTGTCGCCGGGTTCTAAAATGGAACACGGCCACGGATCACACACCACGGCGGCAGGGAACACGAAACCCTTAGGGTTTTATTATATAGGATATATATATAACAATTCTATAGGCTAAAGATATAACTGATGCTACCTCAAAGAAGTACAGCAAGTTTGTGAGGCATGACCTTCCCTTGCAGAAGCCATGCTGGCTCGCCTTCAGTTGTCCATTGTTTTCTATGTATTCGCAGATTGTGTCCTTTACCATTGCTTCCATCATCTTTCCTGGAACTGAGGTCAAGCTCACAGGCCTGTAGTTTCCCGGGTCACCCCTTAATCCCTTCTTAAAGATGGGCGTGACATTTGCTATTTTCCAGTCCTCTGGGATCTCCCCAGTTTTTAGGGAGAGGTTACATATTTGGCGAAGTGTCTCTGCTATTTCGTTTCTCAGTTCTTTTAGTACCCTTGGGTGGATGCCGTCCGGGCCTGGTGATTTGTCGCTCTTTAGTCTGTCTATCTGTCTGAGGACATCCTCTTTGCTTACCTCTAGTTGTACCAGCCTTTCGTCGTGTTCCCCGAGGTGATTATAAACGGAGAACACGACAAAAGGCTGGTACAACCAGAGGTAAGCAAAGAGGATGTCCTTAGACAGATAGACAGACTAAAGAGCGACAAATCACCAGGCCCGGACGGCATCCACCCAAGGGTACTAAAAGAACTGAGAAACGAAATAGCAGAGACACTTCGCCAAATATGTAACCTCTCCCTAAAAACTGGGGAGATCCCAGAGGACTGGAAAATAGCAAATGTCACGCCCATCTTTAAGAAGGGATCAAGGGGTGACCCGGGAAACTACAGGCCTGTGAGCTTGGCCTCGGTTCCAGGAAAGATGATGGAAGCAATGGTAAAGGACACAATCTGCGAACACATAGAAAACAATGGACAACTGAAGGCGAGCCAGCATGGCTTCTGCAAGGGAAGGTCATGCCTCACCAACTTGCTGTACTTCTTTGAGGGAATAAACAGTCAGATGGATAAGGGGGAATCCATAGACATCATTTACCTTGACTTCCAAAAAGCCTTCGACAAGGTACCTCATGAACGGCTACTTAAAAAGCTGTGGAACCACGGGGTGCAAGGGGATATCTACCGATGGATCAAACACTGGCTAGCAGGCAGGAAACAGAGGGTTGGAGTAAAGGGCCAATACTCAGATTGGCAATGGGTCACGAGCGGAGTTCCGCAGGGGTCGGTGCTGGGACCTCTACTGTTCAATATATTTATTAATGATCTGGAGACAGGGACAAAATGTGAGGTTATCAAATTTGCTGATGACACCAAACTCTGCAGCAGGGTTAGAAACATGGAAGACTGTGAAGACCTGCAAAGGGACCTAACGAGACTGGAAGACTGGGCAAAAAAGTGGCAAATGAGTTTTAACGTAGAGAAATGCAAGGTCATGCATGTAAGGAAAAAGAACACAATGTTCAGCTACAAAATGGGGGGAACACTGCTAGGGGTGAGTAACCTGGAAAGGGACCTGGGGGTGATGGTCGACACATCACTGAAACCATCGGCGCAATGTGTGACAGCCTCAAAGAAAGCAAACAGATTGCTGGGCATCATCAAAAAGGGTATCACAACCCGGACGAAGGAAGTCATCATGCCGCTGTATCGCGCAATGATGCGCCTGCACCTGGAGTACTGTGTTCAATACTGGTCGCCGTACCTCAAGAAGGACATGGCGGTACTCGAGGGAGTGCAGAGGAGGGCGACTAAGCTGATAAAAGGTATGGAAAATTTTTCATACGCTGACAGGTTAAAAATGCTGGGGCTGTTCTCCCTGGAGAAGAGGAGACTTAGAGGGGACATGATAGAAACCTTCAAAATCCTTAAGGGCATAGAGAAAGTGAATAAGGACAGATTCTTCAAACTGTGGGGAGCCACAAGCACTAGGGGTCACTCGGAGAAATTGAAAGGGGACAGGTTTAGAACAAATGCTAGAAAATTCTTTTTTACCCAGAGGGTGGTGGACACAAGGAATGCGCTTCCGGAGGATGTGATAGGCCAGAACTCTGTACAGGGGTTCAAGGAACGTTTGGATAGGTTCCTGGAGGATAAAGGGATAGAGGGGTACAGACAGAACTTGAGGTAGGTTATAGAAGTGGTCAGAAACCACTTCACAGGTCGCGGACCTGATGGGCTGCCGCGGAAGCAGACTGCTGGGCGAGATGGACCTCGGTCTGACCCAGTGGAGGCAACTTCTTATGTTCTTATGTTAAGAGCATTCATGGTACAGAAAAAATGCTGTAAAGGTTTATGAACGTGCAGTCTCTGTAAGCATATTTGTGTGTGTGTGTGTGGGGGGTTATATTTACATAAAGAGATTCACCCAAAGTAATGTGCAATATATTGAATAGTAATCAAGCACTCTTTAAGCATTTTCACATGACGTCTCACTCTCCTGTTAATCTCTTCTAAAATGGCAACACATCTCTCTGCAAAGCCACAAATCAATGACAATTTTAAGAGTTTCTACAATATAGTGATATTTTTTCCTACCTAATAGAGACAGCCTAGGTTACACAGTAAGTTAAACAATTTTAGGAAGGCACTGTTTGCATGCTGATAAACAGACATTAGCCGTGGCATAGAAGGATGTGGCAATTCCCTCTCTGCCTAAATAGAAAGCCAAATCTGAGATATCTCTATAATAGTGTCTCGCAAACTTTACGAGCCGTGGCACACTAAACTAGTGGCTCGAGGGCACTCGGAAGGGTGAGGACGTTGTGACATGCACGGAGGCCCTCCAGACATGGACCTGAGCCGCCAGCTGGGGATGCTGAAAAAGAAGAGGCGGAGAGGTGCTGGCAGCCGCTGACTTCCTACAGGATGTGCCTCTCGCCGCAAGAGGCACCTCCTGGAGGCAGTCAGCCCAGTGCTGGCACCTCTCCTCCTCCCTGGCATCTCGCGGCACGCCTGAAATCTCATGGGGCACACTAGTGTGCCACGGCGCACAGATTGCGCTACACTGATCTATAAGAAGGAGAAACTCACAGCTCTTTGAAGAAAATTTATAGTAAAGGGGGAGAAAATATGGGGGTGTCTCTGTAAAACACATCCGCCCCATATTATAAAAGTGACCTCAGCATGTGGGAAACCCATCTGCTAAAAATAGTGCAGATTTTAGATCGAAGGTTTATCCCATCTTTAGTACACCATTAACCAAATTCATCAAAATCAATTAGTCAAAGTTAGCTTTACTTTATCCTAGACAATGAGAATCCTGTGGAAATATTTGGGTCTAAAAACTACAAAGCAGTCAGCGTACGGACTTCTATAGATCACTTCAGGTGAGAGATCACGGAGTCAGTCAGCATCAAGGCATAGGAAACAAGTCAGAGAAATGGAAACCCAGGGGCAACAGTTTGCAGTAGGACGGACAAAATTACTAACCCGTCTTTTACTTCATTCTCACCTATCAATAGAAATCTCAGCTAATTTTTTTTTTTTAACTTACCACCAAGGAAGAGTTGAACTCGTGATTCAGATCTGCTTCCTCTGCCGCTTCTACTAGTCTCTAGTCATAAAAAGAAAGGAACAAGAGAACAGTGGTTTTAAATTGAAATGTCATGTTATCGACCAGGCGCACCTCTATTAATGAATGATTCAGAACCATTAAATCTCATTTTAAAAACCACAGTTCAGTGTAGTCTGGATGCCCCTATAAGTAGCCAATAATAGAACACTGGGAATCACTGTGTTCTGGTCCTGACGGATCCACAATGGCCATTCATGAGTCAGTTTTGCATGCATTTCCTGCACTGTATGCAAATTTCTCTCATGCATATTCATTGTAGATATTCTGATAATCCAGCTGCCTGGGGTCCTCCAGGACAATAATAATACTTATTTCTATAAACCTACTAGGCATAGACAGCACTAACATAAGAATATAAGAATTGCCGCTGCTGGGTCAGACCAGTAGTCCATCGTGCCCAGCAGTCCGCTCATGCGGTGGCCCTTAGGTCAAAGCCCAGTGCCCTAACTGAGTCTAGCCTTACCTGCATATGTTCCGGTTTAGCAGGAACTTGTCTAACTTTGTCTTGAATCCCTGGAGGGTGTTTTCCCCTATAACAGCGTTCCAGTTTTCTACCACTCTCTGGGTGAAGAAGAATTTCCTTACATTTGTACAGAATCTATCCCCTTTTAACTTTAGAGAGTGCCCTCTCGTTCTCTCTACCTTGGAGAGAGTGAACAACCTGTCTTTTTCTAGTAAGTCTATTCCCTTCATTATCTTGAACGTTTCAATCATGTCCCCTCTCAGTCTCCTCTTTTCAAGGGAGAAGAGGCCCAGTTTCTCTAATCTCTCGCTATACGACAACTCCTCCAGCCCCTTAACCATTTTAGTCGCTCTTCTCTGGACCTTTTCAAGTAGTACCGTGTCCTTCTTCAAGTACAGCGACCAGTGCTGGACGCAGTATTCCAGGTGGGGGCGTACCATAGCCCGGTACAGCGGCTTGATAACCTTCTCCGATCTGTTTGTAATCCCCTTCTTAATCATTCCTAGCATTCTGCTCACTCTTTTCACTGCTGCCGCACATTGCGCAGATGGCTTCATCGACTTATCGACCAGTACTCCCAAGTCTCTTTACTGGGGGGATCTCTCCAAGTACCGCACTAGACATCCTGTATTCGTGTATAAGATTTGTTACCGACATGCATCACCTTACATTTATCCACGTTAAACCTCGTTTGCCATGTCGCAGCTCATTTCTCGAGCATGTTTATGTCACGTTGCAGGTCTTCGCAATCCCTCTGCGTATTCACTACTCTGAATAATTTTGTATCGTCCGCAAATTTAATCACCTCGCTCGTCGTACCAATTTCCAGGTCGTTTATAAATATATTGAAGAGCATGGCTCCAAGCACCGAATCCTGCGGCACTCCACTCGTGATGCTTTTCCAATCTGAGAATTGTCCATTTACCCCCACTCTCTATTTCCTATCCGCCAAACAGTTTTTAACCCATATGAGTATTTCACCCTCTATTCCATGGCTTGCAATTTTTTGAAGTAGTCATTCGTGTGGGACCTTGTCGAATGCCTTCTGAAAATCCAGATATACAATGTTGACCGGGTCACCCTTGCCTAGCTGCCTGTTTACTCCCTTGAAGAAGTGCAGCAAGTTTGTCAAGCAAGATCTTCCTTTGCTGAAGCTGTGCTGGCTGGTCCTCGTCAGATTGTGTCCATCAAGGTAATCAATGATGAAGTCCTTTATCAGTGCCTCCACCATCTTTCCCGGTATGGAGGTCAGACTCACCGGTCTGTAGTTTCCTGGATCTCCCCTCGAACCTTTATTGAAGATCGGCGTAACATTCGCCACTTTACATGTATTTTGAAAAAATTCACCCTAGGCCAGGGATAGGCAATTCCGGTCCTCAAGAGCCGGAGCCAGGTCATGTTTTCAGGATATCCACAATAAATACGGATGAGATAGATTTGCATCTCAAGGAGGCAGTGCATGCAAATCCATCTCATACATATTCATGGTGGATATCCTGAAAACCTGACCTGGCTCTGGCTCTCGAGAACCAGAATTGCCTACCCCTGCCCTAGGCAGTGTTCAGCAAGAATAAAAGCATAGGCAACAGATAATTGCAGCAGTAAAACTATTCAAACATCAGTATATGTTATGTCATAGTATGCTACTTAAATTGTGAATACAACGCAACGCACAATAAAACATCTTAACAGCATGGGGTGGAAGCAAAAGTGGGACATGTAGATAGATAAGAAAGTAACAGGAGTTAGAAAATAATTGGACTAATTTTTAAAAAGTTGTATGTGAAATCTGAAAAGCGCATGAATATAATCTCAGCTATGGTAGGTGTGATTAAGCAATGCCAGCTAGTCTAGTCTTTGTGGGTACAACCAGAAGGTTAATTTTTTCATTCATTAAAGGCTAGGGGGAAGAACTTCCTGAAGGACAGTCTTGCGTTAAGCCAAGCCTTTCGAGGAGTGTGAGGGCCACTCCGAAGGCTCACTGACTGGTATCACATCATGTGATGTCCTTTGGAGAAGATGCGGTTGGGGATATTTTGGGGAAGACTTTAAAGACGTTGGCGGTGTGTAGAGGAAGATCCCGTTCTTACAAGCTCACTTGGGGTCGGGAATAACTCATGGACCTGAACAAAAATTGCTTTGAATTCATTATTCACTTCACTTTCAAATAGCTGACCAATCCCCATTCAGAAAGAAGAGAAAAATCATTGTTCAGAAGTAGGAGATCGGCCTTCCTTAAATAACAGGGAGAGAAACGATGTCTGGTCCCTTTTATTCAATTTGTTTCATTGACATTGTACAATATGTTCTAAACTTTCAATCTTAAAGAACAGTTACAAATATCTAGAAATAATCAAGACTAGTTACCCATGGGGTATATATGAGAAAATACAGCAGTTGCTTTGCTGCCACTTAAGTACAAACATAACCATGAAAGTAACAGCATTCTGTACATTTGCAAGCAAGCATAAATGGCACATTAATGTGGGCACTCTTTTTATATCACACTCAAACCACATTATGGCAGTTTTCCCTTTAATATGCTAGGGGTCCTACCTGTATGGCTCCTACTTTACTATGCAACATGGTCGCCATCTCCTCTGAGAACTTTGTCACCAACTCCAAGCCATCAACTTCCTTGATTTTTAATGATGACTCAACGTCTTTGTACTTCTGCCAAGAAAAACCATATGGATAACAAACTCAGGATCCAATAATATTGAGAATATCAACAGGATATCACACATGTACCATTACAATTTCTATTCCGCTACAGGCCAAAGACTGGTTCAGTACGGATCACAATAAAAGACTACTAGCCATATCTAGATACTATATAAACACAGTTAAAATCATATGTTCATAATTAAACTTTACTTTAAAAATAGATTGACAAAATTTTGTGGAGATTTGGTTAGGATTTTTCCTGATGTTTAATTAAGAAGGAAATAATTTTTGAAATTAAGAACTAGAGTTTTAGCTCTTGAGGCATCATTCTATCTAAAATTTCCATGTAAATGTCTTGTCAAATTACAAGAAATTGAATATGTGTTTTGGGACCCCATTCAACTACAACAATTTTTAATGGCTAGAGAACAGAAATGAAGTTTGTTGGTTTACTGTTTCACTACTGAGAAAGTTGGAGGATGTTAAAGTCCCATAAATAGTGAATGGTTAAGATTCGTATGAATCCAAACCGATTCTTAGTTTTCTTTGTATTTCAGTTAGGTAATATAGTCGTATGGCTCCCCAGTTTAGTGGGCTTGAAAAGTAATTTTGTGTTATATGTATAATGTAGGTTAAACTTTGTGTAATATTTCTTTTTCTTTGATATCAATTGATATTAAAATTGTTAAAATTTGCATTTAAAAAAAAAAATCAAAGCAAAAGGTACTGTAGACTAATTACTCAACAATTTCCAAAATAAAAATGGTTTTACAAATTTCCTAACCCCTAAATCACTGTTCTTCAACCACCGGTTCGTGGACCGGTGCCGGTCCACAGAAATTTCCTGCCGGTCCACAGGGCCAGCACATGCATTAGGCCCAAAACAGTGTTCTTCAACTGTCGGTCCACGGTGCAATCGATGTGGCGTTATCTTTGAGCCAGCTCTCTCTTCCTCATAGGCAGTGGCTCCTACGCGCATCTTGCGCCTGAACCGGAAGCCTTCTCTCTGACGTTGCAACGTCAGAGGGAAGGCTTCCAGATTAGGCACAGGACGTGCAATGAGCCGCTGCCCGCAGCTTTGTGCACTGCATCAGTGAGGAAGAGGGAGCCGGCCTGAAGATAATACCGGGGACGTCATAAAAAGGCAAGGCGGGAGCAGGCCAGAAGGTAAGGCATAGCATGGAGGGAGGGAGACAACAAAGGTAGGGGGGAATGATTTTATTTTTGAATTTAGTGATTGAATTATGTCAATTTTGAGAATTTACATCTGCTGTCAGTGTGCTTTGTGTAGTTTAATTTTGTGGTTAACCATTATGTGTTGTTAAAAAGATTATATTGTGTATCTGTGAAAAATGAATGGAAAAAAGTGTTAAAATTAGTTCTATTATGGGGGCGGGGTCTGGGGTGGAGACTGGGTAGAAATGGGCGGGGTCTGGCTCACGACTTAGCCCAGTGTTCTTCAACCGCTGGTCCACGGACTGATGCCGGTCCACAAAATAATTCTTTTATTTCTGCCGGTCCATAGGTGTAAAAAGGTTGAAGAACACTGCCCTAAATAACAGGATTCTAATCTAGCACTTAAACGAAGGGAATTCCGTATTTTGCAGCTTGGATACCAATCTTCTCAGTCACTGCCCCCCCCCCCCAATTATGGAACAATGCCTACTCAGCTCTTGATCGATTCACATCTAACCTAAAGACATTTTTGTTCAAAGGCACGTTTGATCTATAACATCCTAATACTGACCTCTTCACAGATTTAACCAATCCCTCTCCTTATGTACATGCCCTCCATGTTCTCCTATCCTATTGATTATTGTATTTCTCCCCCTAACCTCCTGTTCTGAACTGTTCGTCTATTAATGTCAATGTATATTTAGTATTGATGATAACAAATTTTGATGAAACTTGATTACAAAACCAATTACATGAATTGACTTAAATTTTACATGTTTGAGCATCAGATATTGAAGAATATAGCTATCTTTACAGAGTAAGGAGTAACCAGAGGAAAGCACTTTGATCAAAGTAACCATACATTCAGGGGTGTATCCACAGGAGATCCTATGAATTAGAGTAGAGATTGTAAATTGACATCAAGCCTCAACAGGGAGCCAGTGTAGGTTTTGCAATATTGGTGTCACTCTATTGTACCTCCCTTTCCCACAAATCAACTTTGCAGCCGTATTTTGCAGCACTTGTAAGTGCCATATAACAGTAACTGTATATCCCAAATATAGTGAGTTATAATATCTAATTATAATAATAAATTGCCTGAACCATCAATGATTCTGGGGAAAATATATTTTTATACCCTGAAGCTGCCGCAAGAAAACCAAAGTGATTGGTAAGATTGACCGATTCAGCCTTCTACGGCAAATATAGCTTGTTTGAAAATGAATGAAAACATAATTGCAAATTTGAGATACACAAGAATGCAAAAATAAATATTATATAAATATACATAGCAACAACAAAGGTCGCCTCAATGTTCCACGATAGCAGGGTAAACCAAAACAAAAGAAAAAGTGGAACTCACGCTCTGGATCACAAGTTTATTACAAATAACAGAAAATGGTCTTAAAAATGACAAATAGTGAAGCTGAACGTTTGACAAATATAGGACACTTCATCGGCAACATGGTCTGTGTTTTGGCTGATGTAGGCCCTCATTTACTAAGCCGCGGTAGAGGTTTCAACTGTGGCCTTGGCACTAAATTCAATGCTCAAGGAAGGGGGGGGGGGGCTAGCGTTCCTCAGGAGTCTGGTATTTGAGTGACTACAGCTGGGATTTGAATCAGGATGAGCACAATAAGGCACAACCAGTAATTACAAGCAAAAGTGAGTCGACATAAAAACAGTGAAATGAAAGAGTGAATGTTTTCCAGTCGTAACACAACTCAGTGTTTCTGGCAAAAATTCACTATATTGTTTCATTGGTTTTGCCTCGACTCAAGTTCTAGTTGTAGTCACTGCTATGCTGGTTTTTGCCTTATTGTGCTCACCCTGATTCAAATCCCAACTGTAGTCACTCAAATACTCCTGAGGAAGGCTGCATTATCCGAAACACAAACAGTGTTGGATCCTGCTTTGTTAAACGTTCAGCTTCAGGTTGTCTTTTGTATGACCATGTTCTGTTATTTGTAATAAACTTTTGATCAGAATGTCAGTTCCACTTTATATTAATATACACTACATATTCCATGCACAGGAATGAACACATATTACATGGCCAATAGCCACGTGAAAAAATGAGGTTTGAAAGTCACCCCTCTTAATACAGGTAAAAAGTGATCAGTTAGATTGTGGGACAGAAAGTACATAGAAAAATCATTTTGAAATCGCCATTTGTACTTGCACCTGCTTTAAAAGTGCATGCACTCCCCTATCAACCAACATTTTCACAGGGAAATTCCTCAGGGAATTTTACCTGCACACAGTGTGGCCAATTTTCACAGAGTGGCTTCATGTAGGTAAACTTTCTACCCATGGAAATCACTTTGAAAGCTGCTTTCATTGGGAATAGTTTTATAAAGCCATTTTCCATGCACATGTGGCCACATACGTACATAAATTTCATTTGATAAAATACTGACCAGCGTGTATTTTGTTGGCAGGCATACAAATGGACAAAATTTGGGTAGAATTTGTAAGCATGCAAGTAGCTTATGAAGTACATTAATTGACATATGTATTTGAATAATCTAGCTGAGGACATTTTCACTTACTCTAATGCAAGTGTAAATGTCCACTCCTGCATGGTAAGTTCAATTTCTTGTGTAGTACTTAACATTCTACCAGAGAGGTCCCTTCTGGAATTCAAAGGAGGCAAGTGTGCCTCCAGAGATTTCAGGTGTGCCGCAGTACACTGGGGAAGAGGAGAGGAGCCAGCACCGGCTGACAGTATTCAGGATGCGCCTCTTGCAAAGAGAGGCACGTCCTGTAAGCAATCTCCCAACACCGGCACCTCTTCTCTCTGCCGGCCCATCTCTCCAGCGCAGGTCCTTCTCCCGGCACAAGGCCCGTTTGAAGAGCTTGACGTCATCACGTCGATGCCAGCGCACCTCCGGATGTCTCGAGCCGGGGATAGTTTTTGAGACACTGTGCTAGATGAATAACCATTTCTATTTCTTTCTTGTAAAATTTGCATACGTCCATTTTACCATTTCATCCACAATCCAGTAACCTGGGCTGCAACTCTCAAGCTCTCATCCTTAGGTTTCAGTTCCCTCTCCTTATCCATCAATGTTCCCAGTTGTGGTCAACAAATTATTCTTGGAATAATACTTTGTATTTCCCACTGTATTTGTGCATTTTTCCACTTATGTTTACCTGTTTGCTGATCTGATTATTGAACGAGTTCTTTTCTGAAGCATTAATGAATTGCACTATATCCTGTTAAAGAATCTGAGAGATCTACAGAATAATAAAAATACATAGAAATAATGGAAACAAAATCAAATAATAAAGTACAACATGAAAGTATTTACAGTTCCACATCCGACATGAGTTTAGCATACAAAATACTCTACTTCACAAGTGGTTGAATGGATTAAAGTACTACTTCACACAAAAAACCACTCAAAAAATAGAGAGAACAAAGACTTCAGATCGCTACGGGAGAAAATAACCTCAGTGTTGCACAGAACAAGAGAAGGGCAAGTATAGCCTACCACCACTGGCTACTGACTTCTGATATTAAAATCAGAAGAAGCAAACACATCACCGGTTAAAAACTCCCATATGTAGTTATAGGTAATATAAAAACAAAGGCAAAAACTGCAGTGGTGAACGATCCTAAAAAATAATCTTTAATAAACAATCATAAAACATAAATAATAAATATAATCATATAACAGTTTGCATCCAAAAGGATTGATGAACCCGGACCCGACATGGTCCGTGTTTCGAAGAAACAGTTCTTCCTCAGGGGTCCTGATTGGTATCATATGCAGGAAACCTGCCGGATAACAACTGGAATCAGCAGTGAGCAGCCAAACAATCTGTGAGAGCTCCTACGCAGTGCAGGACAAAAGCGGAAGCGAAAAACTCGATACTTCACTGCAGTTCTGTTGGATTTTTTGTTTGTTGTCGCCGTTATAGGTAATATAATCAAAAACCTCAACACATAATTTTTCAATCAATTTATAAGTATCTAATACGGTTCTCAAAAAAGAAAATGTAACAAAGTACTTACCTTTGCCCAAAGCAGATGAAGTCCTCAATCACTCTAGTTGAAAGATGGCAGAACTCCAGTATCCAAGAAACACAATATGTAATCCAAACTGCTAGTCTTTGAAATAAGCAATTATCCACGTATTGCAAAATAAGGAAAAAAACATCCAAAAGGGCGTAGGTCAACTCTGGGTTCCTTCACGTGTTAGTTGGCAGTGTTCTACGTTCCCCTGGGGTAGCGGTAGCGAGGGAATCCAGAGTTGATCTACACTTTTGGGGGTATTTTTTCCTTATTTTGCAATATGTGGATAATTGCTTATTTCAAGGACTCGCGGTTTGGATTACATAGTGCGGTGCAGGGAGACACGTTCGACTGTGCTCCCCCTGGAGAGAGGATTGATTACACCCTGAGGCAGCACGGATTTGTGAAACTCTGGCCATCATTGATGCACCGAACCTCAGCACATGATAAGTGGTATTTTCATTTTTATCTTGTTTACTCCTATATTGCATTGCACAGAGCTATTTTAAAACACCTAAAGGAGATTTTTTTATGCCAATGATGTACTGGTCGGTCTTGCCTTGAGCTGCTGGTAAGCACTGTTTTCTGAGGCTTTTTCCTCCTTTTAAAGTTTGAATTAACTCGTGCATGCTGGAACCTCTCATGACGACCGCCTCAATATTAATAGAAGCTCCAGAACCTGCATCAGACCCGTCTCTGACCACCTTCACCTGTCTGGCAGCGGCTGAGAGGAAAATGTCTTACATTGTGACTCTGAGACTCAAAGCAAGAGAACATTCAGCGCAAATCTTATAATTAAATCTCATGTCCACTGTTACAAACACTAACAAAGAGCTTTCGTATACACTTCTTGTTAGAAATTCTAAAGTTTATTTTCTTCATTTCAAATTTCTTTTAGAATTCTATTGTCTAACGGACTTTTATATTTTTATTTTAATTTAATTTTAGTTTTTCCATTGTATTGTTAGGGATGTACATTTTGCTATAAAAGTGTAGCTGAAGAGAGATCTATGTATTCTTGTTAGAATGTTTCTAATCTTATTTTACCACTATCTTTCTTTTTAATTCTCTACTATTTACTAATTGTTCTTCTCAAGTACTTTAGTTAGATTGTGAGCCTTCGGGACAGTAAGGGAATTTCTAAGTACCTATCTTACTTATTTTATTGTATTCCTTAATGTATATTTTCTGTAAACCGCTTCGAAACCTCACGGTTATTAGCGGTATATAAGAATTAAATTAAATTAAATTTTTGGGTATTGGTTGTAGTGGAGTTCACATCTAGCACACTGTTTTTGGTGAAAGGGTTATTTGATATTTATTGCTTGATTTTCACTTAACTGTGTTTTTGGCTATATATTAAGAATGATCAATTGTTCATTTTCATACCTGTGGCGTGGTCACAAGTGGATCTAGGTCAGTGGTTCCCAACCCTATCCTGGGGGACCCCAGCCAGTCAGGTTTTCAAGATATCCCTAATGAATATGCATGAGAGAGATTTGCATATAATGGAAGTGACAAGTATGCAAATCTCTCTCATGCATATTCATTAGGGAAATCTTGAAAACCGGACTGGCTGGGGGTGCTCCAGGGCAGGGTTGGGAACCACAGTACACCAACGTTTGAGTGTAGGACAAAAGCACTCTGACAAAGCTGCGCCAACAATTGCGCACAGGGATGAATGCGCGCTGCTGCCTGAAGCCGCTCTGACTGTTTCTGTTAATGTTGTGAGGGGGGTTTGGGGGGAACCCCCCAGTTCACTGAGAAATACTTGCACTCACATTGAGGGGAGGGTTTTGCCCCCACACCGCCCCTAAGAGCAGAAAAGCCAGTGTTTGGTAGGAGAGTGGGACTTTTTGGTGTATTGGGGGGTTCCCCCCACACACACCCTCAACATGAGCACGAGTATTTGTCAGTGTAGTGGGGGGTTCCCCACACACCCCCTCACAGCGTTAAAGGGAACGGCCAGAATGGCTTCAGGCAGTGGTGCGCATTCATCCCTGCGCGCCATTGTCGGCGTGGCTTTGTCGGCACCCCATTGTCCAGCGCGCTTTTGACGGGTCACCGGGAACCACTGGTCTAGGTGGACACTTTGGCCTGGATTCTGTATAGGATGCCCAGGACACCCGCCCAAACTAAACCCTATTCTGTAACTGATGTCCATGTTACAGGTGCCGATTACAGAACCGGGTTACTTTAGATGCGGCTGCTATACTTAATCGCGGCAAGGGATTTCCCTGCCGCGATTACTTTAGTGGCCGCGGCTACGTCTGCCGGTCTCCACCCCCCACCTAAACAAATGAGGCAGGAGGGTGCCCAACCCCTCCTGCCGAAAGATCCCCCTCATGATTGCTGGCAGGAAGGTGCTCAACCCTTCCTGCCAGTAGACCCCCCCACCCCACCCCCCGACGATCTCGGCAGGAGGGTGCCCAACCCCTCCTGCCGAAAGATCCTCCACGATCGCCAGCAGGAAGGTGCTCAACTCTTCCTGCCGGTTGGCCCCGCCCTCAAAGATCAGCTGCAGGAGGGTGCCCAACCCCTCCTGCCAGACCCCCCCAATGACCCAACCAACAAAATGCCCCAAGCCCCCCTTTCCATACCCCCTCCAACGAAACCCACCACCACAGAAACAACCCCCTCCCCCCCGGGCTTACTAGTAAGTTGGCCGGACGGATCCTCGCACAGGCCAGCCGGGAGGCCCAACCCACAGGATCCTGGGGCCTGATTGGCCCATGCTCATAAGGCCCCTCCTATGGCTAACGCAATTCATTCTTAGCCTAATTCTTAATATAGGCCTTTTTCGCACATTATACCTTGCTGGATATAGTATGGGTATGTTCAGGCATACATTCAGGGCAGGTTGCATTATGTCTATGGAAATGATACAGTCTGGGCATGCTTGTACATAGGCTTGATGGATGCTGCCTGGAAAGGTTATATAACAGCAGTTTGCATACAGGAATTTGGTTCCAGGACAGAAAAATGTGGTGCATGAACCACTTGTTGACCCAACAAAGATATTTTTGCCTCCTCTTCACATGAAACTTGGATTGATGAAAAATTTTGTAAAAGCAATGAACAAGGAAGACAAATGTTTTCTTTATCTAAGACAGATGTTTCCAAGAATAACTAACACCAAGATTAAGGAAGGCATTTTATTGGTCCACAGATCAGACACATCATCAATGACGAGAGATTTGAAGATCTGTTAGTTGGGCCAGAGAAAATCACCTGGAAAGCATTCAAGGATGTCGTTGATGGCAGTTACAGAGCACCAAACTATATTCAATTGGTTGATAAACTTCTTAGAGCATACAAAACCATGAAGTGAAACATGTCACTCAAGATGCACTTTCTACATTCACACTTGGACTTCTTCCCCACAAATCTCAGTGCAGTCAGTGACAAACATGGCAAAAAGTTTCACCAGGATATTGCCACTATGGAAAAAAGATATCAGGGCAATTAGAATCCATCAATGTTGGCTGACTATTGTTGAACATTGCTACGAGATGCACCAGACACTGAGTACAAATGAAAATCAGCATGAAAACACTTTTAGCTACGGCAAACTATCACAGCATATCAGAAACTTTGTGCATTAAAACATGTTATAGTCCTTGTCCTTTGATACTCACTTTTTGGAGATCTATATGGGGACAAATCAACTTGATTTTGGAATCCTCAATTCCATTGACCTATGAGATGGTAATACTGTATGTGGAACATCATTACAGACTAAACCTTCATTAGATAGGCATAAGAGTAGGCTCTTTATGATTATGAATGGGATATTTGATCACTAAAAACTGGAAAAATTGGGACAGACTCCATTTTACCTTTTGGTGGAAATTTTTATGTTTATTCTATAAATATGAGAAAATTAATTCGGAAACATCATGTCATAATAAACAGTTTAAATTAACATGGGGTCCGTTGACAAAATTTGTTCATAATGATTAGTTGAATTATTCCTTTATCTTCCCTTTGAGATTGCATATCTAGGATGGGTGGGAGGGAGGGGGGTTATATACTTAACAAGTGTTGTCTGGGGTTTTAATTTCATGTATAATTTAAAGCATTTATTTTTGTTCTTATACTAGGGTGGGAGGGAGGGGATAATTATTTTGTATTAATTTCTGATTGATTGTAAGTGCTATCTCTGATGATAATTGTATGTATAATTTGAAAGCACTGTTCTAGATTTGAAAATCAATAAAATTTAATTTAAAAAAACGTTATAGTCAATTAAAGATACCATTGTGTTTCTCAAAACTCCTACGTGATACAGACAGTGGAAAATTATATTTGTGTTTATTTTGAAGGTGTCTATCATAATCACCAGTTTGTTTTAAGGAAGCAAAACTTTTGGAAAAATTGTTGTCCAGTGAAATTTATTATCCAGGAGTAGGGGATGCTTCTCTGCTGTGTAGAAAGTTCACTTTCTCTTTTTTTTTTTTTTTTTTTAATCTTTATTGATTTTCCATACTTCAAAAGTGCAATAGAAGAATATATAACACATAATACATCAATTTAAGCACATTTAACTTACAATTATATACAGAACCCCTCATTTTCTCCCACGCCCCCACTCAATGATTATTCAATAAAACATAGCGACATCTATTTCCCCAGTAATCTTACCCTCGTCGGATTAATATCCTCCCACCCCACTTTCTCTTTTTAAGATATTCTCACCTTTTCCAAATCTGAGCCCAAGGCAAATATGTACCTGTACTATTGCAGAATATTTTCCAGCTTACTCCTGATAAGCAGTACATGTGTTTGTGTTTTGTATTACAAGAATGACCATTCTGAATTTTCAATATGATTCAAAGAGCTCACATAAAGAGGAAGAGTCCCATATTAAGAGGCTGGCTCTCTGTAAGAGATATTTGATGCTTGGTGGTTATCACTGAAAATTAAAGAAAATTAATTACTAACTTAATTTCCCAAATTAACGGCCTCTTTTACAAAGCCATGCGGCAACAGCCCTGAAGCCCTTTAAATCTTTATGGGCTTCGGGGCCGCTAGCGCGGCTTTGTAAAAGAGGCCGTAAATCTTTGCTTGATGACTGTAGCTATGGTATATGGGTTACTCTGCTAAATATTTCATGTTTGTTAAATGCTTCCAAAGTTTTATATGCAGTCAAGCAGCACGCCAAACTCCCTCCCCCTCTCAATCCACATACACTTGTAATGACTTGTGATGCCTCTTTTCTGACACAGATGAGATCTTGGGAACCATCGAATCATCATCATCATCATCATCTCACTTCTTGTGTATTTTAGTAACAGTGATTCTAACTAATTGATTCCACATTTGTGGCAAAAGTCACACCTGTTTCCACGGAAACTATGTGGTGGCTTACAATACTGTGACTTGACACTGACCCTTGTAAACTGTGACTAAACAATAGGCCTGAAAATATGAATCTGCATTGACCCTTTGTACTGTCACTCAGAATGAATTATGCAGCATGACTCAACAACTGTTGATAACTGGGTCTTTTCAAATAAAATAATTTGTTTTGAACAGGGAGTAGGGACTGTGTGTAGCTCCAAAAAAAACAAACAACCCAGAAGGATATGCCTGAGGAGAATCTCGGGTTGTAAAACTCGGAATCTTGGAATGTAAAACTGCCTGAGGAGAATCTCGGGTTGACTTCCTGGATCAGGCCGTCTGCCTCTTTAATTTACTAGGCTGGAGATTCTGAAGAAGCACTGATCCAAGCCCCTAGGGAAGGGGTGTCCAACCTTTTGGCTTCCCTGGGCCGCATTGGCCGAAAAAAAATTTTCTGGGGCCGCACAAACGCTGCAGCAAGACAGAGGATGGAGCCGGCAAGACGGTAAACACCCGGGGGCAGCAGAGGAAAACACTGCATCACCCTCGACCGGGACTGCACAAAATACTTCACGGGGCCGCATGCAGCCCTAAGGCTGCATGTTGGACACCCACCCCTGCCCTAGGTGAAGCATGTCATGGATAAATTGTGGATAAATTTAGAGCCCTTAACACAGAATTCTGGAGGAGTCCTGTTGCCAATCTCTCAGCTTAAGGACCTTTGCTGGAATGACCAGACAAGGAGCAGTGAAAGGGAGGGTCAATTAAAACATAGAAGAAAAAATCCTCATGTAGCTACAAAAGCTTATGGCACCAGAACCCATAGGTACCAGCTCTGTGGGTGCCCCAATATTTTGGGGACCTCATGTGACCACAGACACACTAGTTACCCTCATCCTCTCAGCTTTTAAGGGGCCTCCCAAAGACCTATATGCTTCCTCCTTGACTCCACCCTCGTCCAGTGTTCCCCTGGCCTTCCCGCTCCAACTTTAAAAAGTAATTATGGCCTGCAGAGGATCATCGGTGCTGCAGTGACTCTAACAGGCTGCCTGCGGCCTCTACTGCACGTTCCCTCTACTGCAGTCCCACCCCTCTTCTGATGTAACTTCCTGTTTTGGTCTAGGATGGACTGTGGCAGAGAGAATGTGCAGTGGAGGCCTTGGGCAGCCTGTTAGAATCACTGCAGCACTGATGATCCTCTGCAGTCCATAATTACTTTTAAAGTTAGAATGGAAAGGCTAGGGGGACACCAGATGAGGATGGAGACAAGGGGAAAGCATACTGGCATGCTGGTCTTCGGGGGGGGGGGGAAGGCCTAAACTGCGGGACCAATGACAACTGCCATGTTTTCCCTAAAGCCTAAAGGTTCTTCTTGAAGTGCACAGTGGTGTTTTTTGCCCTTAATACAGATTAAGAACTGCTGAAAAACTAATTGGGTTGCTGTCTGCATATGAAATTGAGTTGCAGCTTTTTCTCCACTTTACTTAAATGGTTTTTCAATGGGTAGTTCCACCACTTGGCTAATAACATTTTTTGGAGTAATTAATTTAAACATCTCTATCATATCTCTCCTCTCCTTACTTTCCTCCAAATTATATATATATTGATATCCTGAAATCTGCTCCCTTATGATAAAGACCACTGACCATTTAAGTAGCCATCTGAACTTACTCCATCCTGTTTATATCTTTTCTGAAGGTGCAGTCTCCAAAATTGTACACAATATTCTAAATGAGGTTCAACAGAGTCTTAGAGAAGGGCATCATTACCTCTTTTGTTTCCTATTGGCCATTCTTCTTCTTATGCACCTAAGTATCCTTCTAACATTCATCGTCACCTTTTCTACCCATTTGACCACCATAAGATCATCACATATGATCACGCCCAAGTCCTGCTCCTCTTCTGTGCACAAAAGTTCTTCACCCCCTAAACAGTACCGTTCCCTGGGGCTTTGCAGCCCAAATTCATGACTCTGCTTTTCTTAGCATTAAATTTTAGTTCCCAAATTCTGGACCATTCTTCCAGCTTCGCAAGGTCCACACCATTAGGGGAGTCTGCCTTATTGCAGATTTTTTCTTCTATTATTCTTTTATTTTAGAATTTCAACATAATATTGAAGCATGCACTTGAAAAAGAAATCAGAAAGAAAACAGAAATTACAAGGAAACCCCTTAGTACAGTAAATAAATATCATTAGTCCAAAATATTGCTGGAGTCAATCAGAAAAAATATATACATAGAAAAGAAAAAAATAGCCTATTGCAGATTGTGGTATCATCTGCAAAGAGGCATACCTTACTAGAAAGCCCTTCAGCAATATCACTTACAAAAATGTTAAAAAGAACAGGTCCAAGAACCAAACTTTGAGGCACACCACTGGTAACATCCCTTTCCTTGGAGTGACCTCCATTTGCCTTCCACTCAACCAGTTTCTAAACCAGTCAGTCACTTTGGGACCCATACCGAGGGCAGTCAGTTTATTTAATAAGGAACTGATACTATAAACGGGTGTCCCGACTGTAGGCGGCGATAGGAATCCTACCATCATTAGGCAGTCAATTGGGACACACGTTTAAAAAAAAACCAAGGTAGGACAATGTAGGCGTTTATCACGGGTCTAGGGAGACGTGGAGGGCCTACATTTCAAATGCTAAAAGTAGACACGGACGATGCTTCCAGACAGGTTTGCTAGGGCATCAGGCAGCCAAGTGTATAAATTAATATCTGAATTTTTTAATAAGAAACCAAAAACTAGTCTTAAAGACATTTGGAGCATTGAGATAAAGCAGCAGATTTGGACTTGGAGGATGAGATGTAGAGCGTCAGCATCTATGAGACAAACATGGTTTTTTTTTTGTTGCATAGAAGTTTTTGGACCCTTGTTAGATTACAAAAGCTAGATAGTTTAAAATCTAATAGATGCTGGTACTGTCATCTTGACTTAGGGACATCTGTTGCTCTATTGTCCTTTGATCCTCAATTTTTGGAGGTCTTTATGGGGACATATTAATTTGATTCTGGAAAGTGCGGTTCTGCTGTCGTACAAAGCGGTAATCTGTGGGACGTTGGTATCTCCTACTCCTCCAACAGATAGACATAAGAGCAGATTACTCAGTATAATGACCGGGGTAGCCATGCAAATGGTGACTAAAATTGGAAGAATTTTGATAGACTAAATTTCACCTTTTGGTGGAATTCATTATGCTTGTGTTATAAGTACGAGAAAATGAATTCTGAACAAACGGGTAATAATAAGTTGTTTAAATTGACTTGGGGTCCTTTGACCAATTTTATCAATTCTAGTTAAATGGTTTAGTTCACTATTTCTGGTTTGATTTGCACATCCAGGAGAGGGAGAGGGATATTAAATTAGGATTTGCTTATTAATTCATGGACCCCAATATTAAGCTATCTTTTAACATTGACAGTAATAGTGTTCCTTTTTTGGGCATACGAGTAATGAAACAGCCTAGTGGGTCCTCTATGAAATTTATAGCAGTTTCCACCCAAAACCTTTATGAGATAGTATTCCAATAGGCCAGTTTCTTAGGCTGAAGAAGGTCTGCTCTGATGATGATGACTTCAACGAGCAGGCCATGCAGATGTATAATAATTTTATGGAACGTGGGTATCCACCTTGAATAGTTAAACGAGCTTGGAAGAGAACCCGTTGTTGTCAACGGGAGTGGCTGTTTCAGCCACAATGAAGTAGAGATGAAAATCATGCAGTATGTATGTTACCTTTCTCCAACCAGAGTCACCACATCAAACATTGGCCAATGCTTCAAGTTCATGGTGGCTTGCAGAAGTTGCCACGGTTCGCGTTCATGCGCAGCCGTAATCTGGCTGAGTTTTTAAGACACAGAGATGATCCGAGAGATCTTAGTTCATCTCCTCATATTAAATGCGATCACTGCGCTTATTGGCATCATGTGCTTAGCACTGACCATTTGGTTATCCCCAAATCCGGGGGAAGGGAAAAGTTTTATTTACGGATTGGGAGTGATTGCTCGTCGCAGGCGGTTATATACTGTATTGTATGCTCTTGTGGGAGATTTTACATTGGCCATACGAAACGGGTTATTAAGGTACGAATGGCTGAGCAACATCAATTGTCAGCGCCTTACGGCTGGCCACTAGTTGGAGTCAGGTCACACTGTTGAGGACTTTAAATATACTGTGCTGTTGCAAGCACCTAAAGTTACAGGTAATGTCTCTCAGAATTTCCTTCAGCAAGAGCACCGGTTTATATTCAACTGGCATACTTTGTGCCCCATTGGGTTGAATAATGAAATCAATTGGTTTCATATTTAGGATATCGGTAGTTCCCGCGGTTTATACTAAGTCCCGCCTCCTAGTGTCGTGCGTCATGATGTTGGAGTATGCAGAAAAAGATATTTAACTGTGTCCTTCTGAAGTGTGGTCATCTGTGTTATGTTTTCCTTATAGTGTCCCCCTCCTGAAGAAGCCAACTCGGGTTGGGGGGGTTGGAGAAATCATGGCAGCAACTGTTTTGTTGTAATTTAAGTATAGTACCAGCCTCGCCACTCTGCATGTCAGATAAGTATGCCTTGTAATAACTTAAGGTATAATAGTATCACTGTACTTTTTTTTTTTTTTTTTTTTTTATTATTTTATTTATAAAATTTTACAATATTTCCAAGCATATACATCTTGTACAGTAAAGTGAGATCAAACAACATATTAAACTAAAATTCCAAAATTAATATTTACTACAAGGAAATACTAATCTAGCTGATCTCACACTAGTCCTCAATATTATTGGATCCACTATTAAGAGCAGAACATATATAATTCAAATTAATTAAGTAAGAAAAATCCTTGTCTGACTAAAGTGCAAGGAGCTAATTTTCCATGGACGTTGTTATTCCTTTTTCAAGACGTTTCATTGAGAGAAAACTAATCAATTGAGATGGCTCTGTAAATATATACTTCAATGATAAATATCTAACTACACATTTACATGGATATCTCAAGAAAAAACTACCCCCTATTTGAGTCACTCCAGGTTTTAGAATTAAAAATTCTTTCCTTCTTTTTTGAGTCTCTCTAGAGACATCAGGAAAAATCTGAATGTGCTGCCCCAGGAAGTCTTTGGACCTATTTTTAAAGAAAAGTTTTAATATCCAATCCTTGTCTGGAGCCAAAGCGACAGACAACAAGAGAGTAGCTGGAACAGCCAGCTCTCTATCTGATTGTTCCAGTATTGCCGAAATGTCCAATGACCTCTCCCGGGGTTCCTCAATGTTTTCTTCTTTGAATTGGGGCTTAGCAGGTAGGTAATACACTCTTGTAAGAGGAGGTAATGAGTTTTCAGGAATTTCCAAAATTTCCATAAAATATCTTTTCACCATTTCTCTAGGAGAAGTTGACAGGATCTTTGGAAAATTTATAAATCTCAAATTATTTATTCGACCATTATTCTCCTGTACTTCCAACTTCTTCCTGAGTAATATATTATCTTTAACCAACATATCTTGATTTTGTTTCAATAACATTAGCTCCTTATTTGTATTTTGTGTCTCTGTTTTAAATTGTAACATATCCTGCTTTAAAACTTTTATTTCTTCCTTTTGTTCTTTTAATTCTTTATCCAAACTTTTTATTTGAGGATTTAAGGAATTCCCCAAATTCACCACCAAGTCCCATAATGCTTCGAGTGTGACTGTAGGAGGTTTTGTAGGTGAAAAAAGTTGTAATGGTGTAGTATCTAAATGTTCTGAAATTAGCTTTACCTCAGTGACGTCTTGTATTCCCCCAACCTCTGTTGTCCCGGTCGCAAGTCCTTGCAGAGAGATCATTCCACTCTGTGTTGTCATATTCGGCAAGCCCTCCATACTAGCCTCTGTGGACAAAGAAAAACCCACCTCCTCAGGTGGATTCTGGTCCCGTGGGGAGCTGGCAGCTTGCGGCATCGGTTGAAGGGGTGGCGTCCTAACGTCGGGGCTAAGAGTGATATCATGCTCAGGGGAACCCACCGCACTACTCTCCGGCGGTGTCCCCAATGAGCTAGGACCCGACCCTTCTTGCTCCCGTTGTAGGCGTCGGAGAAAATCATCAATGGTAACCACTGGGGTTAAGGGTCGCCGGGAGGCTCCTCCGGTATTCCTTCCTCGTCTTTTCGGCATTATTAAGAAAAGAAAAACTTGGGGTCACGTGATGAGGCTTAGCTGAGCGGAGGCTTCCAGCCCGAGCTCCGTTTCTTTCCAGCCCTTCCAGCTTGTTATAGCAGTGCTTACCTCGTGGCCGGGTTTGTTTCTTGGTCTCCATGATACGCTGAGACCTCGCAGCACAAGGTGGTGGCGCAAATTTGCCTCGGGGATAGTGTCGGGTCCTGGGTCATGCCCTCGAAGACTCCGCGGCCCGTTAAACTGCGACAGACCACGCTCCCCTCAAATATGGCGGCCGCCAGCGCTTCTCCTAAAACCACCGTCGCGCTGCAGGAGGAGACAATCAGGGAGCTGACTCGGCATCTGTCGGCCCTGATTGATGATAAATTTGCACGATTCCAGGCGGCGGTGGACGAGATGAAGGATTGTGTTGAGCGCCAAGGGTCTCAGATTACCCAGCTAGAACAGCGGGTTTCGGCCCGGGAAGATGCAGCGGGGCTGACTGAGACGCGGGTTCGGGACTTGGAAGCCACCTGCAAGTTGCTCCACTCCCGTCTGGAAGACCAGGAGAACAGGGGGCGGCGAAATAATTTGAGACTCATTGGCCTCCCTGAGCGGGTCAAAGATACGGAGCTGAGAGACCTCATGGAAAAATGGCTGCCAGAACAGGTGGGCTTGCACCTTGAAGCAGGAGGCTGTGTGATTGAGCGGGTGCATCGCATTGGGACTTTGAGAGGGGATGAGGCGCGCCCCAGACCGGTGATTGCCCGATATCTGAATGCAGCTGTTAAGGATCGTATTTTGGCGATGTTCCGCAGATCTGGGACTTTGGCCTATGAAGGGGCGAAGCTCCTGCTCTTCAATGACTACTCGGCTGATGTTGCGGGGAGACGGAGGGCCTTGGCTCCCTATTGCACGGAGCTCCGGAACCGCGGTATGAAATTTGCTGTCCTCTATCCAGCCAGGGTCCGGATTCATACATCTGAAGGGGCTCGTCTGTGCGAGAACAAGGAGGAGCTGCAGGCCTTCTTGGCGGAGCGCCGTGGGGAGGCTGCGTCCTAGGCTGTCCGGTCCTGCCATACCAGGTCATTGCTTCACTGATTCCTCCAGGCTCGTATGGGATCCTTCTGTGGACTGGGGGAGCGGAGTGGTGCCGTTAGTGACTCTTGGTGCCGGGGGGTGGCCCCTAGGGGGGCTCCCTTTGCTTCTGACTGCCCTGTCCCAGTTCACTTTGGGCCTGTCATTTTCTGGCGCCTGGACTGTGTTCCCCCCCCGAGATGGATAGCGGACTTTGTATTGTCCGCGATGCTGGCTTATACTGCTTTCCAGGGGGGGGGGGGGGGGAGCTCTGTTTGTGTATTTGTTTGTCTGTTTATTTGCCTGTATAGGTTGGGGACACTATTGATTCTATATGTCTGCTCGACTCCGGAGTGGAGGCAGCTCATTTGGGGGTTGCTCACCTTTATGGGATCGATGGAGACATGATCTGATCTGGGCTGTTATTATTGTTGTTCTCTGAAGGTTCTGGGATTTGCATTGTATTTCCTAAGTTTTTGCACTGTTTATTGTTTCTCTGTTCTTTTGTGGATGGGCTGGAGGGGGGCGGGGGAGGGTTATATGGGGATGTTTTTTACCTTTTGGTTTTGGGGGATGTGGGTGATGGGGGGGTGGGCAAGCCTGCCTGGTGGTAGGGGATGGGATGTGTACATTGTTGTAGTGAAGGGGGAGGGGAATAGGGTGCGGGCTGTGTGGCTGGGGGGGTTTGTGTGGGGGCTGTTTGTGTGTTGGATTTGGGGGATGTTTGTGGGGTGTGGATGGCAGGGTGGGGGGAGGGGGAGGCGAGGTTGTGGGTACTCTTTTCTCCATGGGATCCTCCAGAATTGGCAGGGGAGGGTTGCTGTGGTACGATGGGGGATCTGGGGGGCTTCCCTGCTGCACTCCCCGGGTTTTTGTATGGTGGGGAGGTGGGGGGTGGGTAGGAGTGGATGGGTGGGGGTTGCATTATGGGGGGGTTGGTTTGGCCTTGGAGGGGGGAGGGCTGGGTTAGGGGGTGGGTATCCCTTGGCGACGGGGAATCTTTCTCTTTTTTCCTTTTTCCCGGAGGGCTCTGCTGGGAGGCTCTTTGGGAATATGAGACCCTATGTTTTTCTTTCTTGTTTCTTTGCAGCTCACATGGATATGGCTGATCTGACTTATATAACTCTTAATGTGGATGGTCTCCACTCTCCCATCAAACGTAAGAAGGTGATGTCTTTCCTGAAGAGGGAAAGGGTGTCGGTGGCTTTCCTCCAGGAGACCCACCTTACATCTAGTGAACATTCCAAGTTGGTCAGGGATTGGGTGGGGGAGGCGGTGTACTCTTCTTATAACTCCAGACAGCGTGGGGTCGTGATTCTTATCAATAAAGCGGTGGTGGCAGTTACGCATAAGACCATTGTGGATCCCCAGGGCCGTTTTGTCCTTTGGGCTGGCACCCTTCAGGATCGTTCGGTGCTCTTGTGCAATATTTATGGCCCTAATGTTTATGATCACTCTTTCTTTTCCGCTGTGCTTGCTCATATTGTGGCCTTGCCTAATTACGAGCTCATTCTGGCGGGGGATTTCAACATCACTAGCGATCCCACACTAGACTGCAGACCTCCGAGGGCGGTGCGGGGAGATAATGAGCGCATTGGTGTAAATTTTTTGATGAGCGAACTGGGACTGGTAGATGTGTGGAGAACTCACCATCCTGGGGAAGTGGATTTTACGTTTTACTCCGCAGTGCATCATACCCACTCCCGGTTGGATTACATCTTGATGCCGTCACAGGCCATTGGTAGGGTGGTGCGTACTCATATCCTCGATGTTCCCTTCAGCGACCACGCGGCAGTCTCCCTTACCTTGCACTGGCAGGGTCCTGTCCATGATCGTATATGGCGCTTGAACCCTTCACTTTATTTAGATAAAACATTTCATGCATATCTTGAAACGGAATGGGATTTTTACTGTCAAACTAATGGTGGGGGAGAGGTATCTGATACCATTTTCTGGGAAGCTGCTAAGGCTTTTCTTCGGGGACGAATTATCGCCTATACGGTGGCACAACGTCGGAAACGCGACGCAGTTTTGGTATCTCTCACTCGTCAATTACGTCTGTGTAGGAGTGCCTTGCATGCCGCACCTTCGGAGGCCTGTAGGGCGGAATATCTGAGCCTGCGTAAACAAATTGATGTTATTTTTACTGAGAGAGCCATGTCTCATATTGACGTCTACAAGTTTCGGTTGTATCAATGGGGCAATAAGGCGGGCAAATTATTGGCCAATCTGGTGCGCCCATTTCGTAAGGCTACTCGTATCTCTCGCATACGGGCGAGCGTTAACACAGTTTACACAGGGGAGGCTGAGATTCAAGATCAATTTGTTCGTTTTTACCAGGATCTATACGGACCGGGCCCTTATGATCTGGAGGCGCGTGACACTTTTTTTCGGGACCTTGTGTTACCCCGAGTATCGGACCAGCAGTTAAGCCTGCTGAATGCCCCTATTTCGTGTGATGAGATTACCACTGCGGTGGGGGCGTTGAAACTCGCGAAGGCTCCTGGACCGGATGGTATGGGGCCAGAATTCTATAAGATTCTGAAATATAAAGTGGGACCGGCATTGGCGGCCATGTACGCTGATATGCAGAGTACGGGACGGGTTCTCCCTGCTCAGAGTCATGCCCATGTGGTGGTCCTACCGAAGCCTGGAAAGGATCCGGAGCTGGTGGGTTCATACCGGCCGATATCCCTTTTGAACCAGGACATGAAACTCCTTACAGCAATTCTGGCGCGCCGATTGGCTCAAGTGATTCCTCACTTAGTTCATGCTGATCAGGTTGGCTTTGTCCCGGGCCGATTTGCCTCTGCCAATATCTTGCGGGCGATGGTGGCCCTTGGGGAGGGTAGGACTCGCACAGGAGATGATCTCTTGGCTAGCTTGGACGCGGAGAAGGCCTTTGATAAAGTGACTTGGCCTTATCTTTTCTGGGTTGTGCAGCAATTCGGTATCTCTGGGCCCTTCCATCAATGGATTACTTATCTCTATACGTCTCCTACGGCCCAGTTGCTTATCAATAAGTGTCGTACGCAGTCCTTCTCGTTGTATAGGGGTACGCGGCAGGGCTGCCCACTGTCTCCGCTTTTGTTTATCCTATCTCTGGAGCCTCTGGCCCAAAAGATCAGGACTTGTTCAGATATTTCGGGTATCTGGGTGGGCGCTGAGGAGTGTAAGATCTCTCTTTTTGCGGATGATATGCTGCTCTTTGTGAGTAGGGCGCGGGAATCGATTCCCTGTCTGACCGCCCTTATTGGGCAGTTTGGGGCATTTTCGGGACTTTGCATCAATTTTAGTAAGTCAGAGGCCCTACCAGTTTCCTCCCCGTGTGCCTCGCGATCTGATCCTGGGTTTCCATTCCGTTGGGCTGCGGGGGAACTCAAATATCTGGGTATTCTCCTTGGAGCAGACTGGTCCACTGTGTATCGCCGGAACATCTCTGATTGACTGAAAACATTGCAAGACTCTTGTGTGCGATGGGGCGAGCTGCCTCTTTCTTTGTGCGGCAGAATTGCTTTGGTGAAGATGGTGCTGCTCCCCAAACTTCTCTATCCTTTGCAGATGATCCCTATCTGGATTAAGGCGGTGGATGAACGTTTCTATCGATCTACTATTGGTTCCTTTATTTGGCACAATCGGAGGGCAAGAATTAGTTGGCCGAAGCTTACTATGAGTAGGGAGGGGGGGGGGGGCTGGCTTTACCAGATCTACGCTTGTACAATGTCGCTGCCCTGATGAGATGGGTCCATGAGCTTTTTACGGATGTTCCTCGTTTTGCCCCAGGGGGGCTGTTCGATTCTTGGACGACACCCCATAGAGCTTTTGCTTGTTTGACTTGCCCCCGGTGGAGGCTCCCTCGATTGGGTCTTGCTTCGGTCTGGTTCCTTCCCCTTTGTAGGGCTCTGCGGTGGTGGAGACATCGGATTGGTCGGGGACAGGGCAACTGGGCTCTTCAACTGATCAGTCACAATCCTGACTTTCCCCCGGGGGTGGGACCCCCAGCGGGAGTGGAGACGCGATTCGGCTCCTGTTTCTGCCTGGGTCATGTGTCTGCGCTGAGCTCTGATCCTTTTGTTTTTCCCTCCTTTGACACCCTACGTATTCAGTGGGACCTGCCGCGTATGCCCTTTTTCGCTTACCTCCAGTTGAGGCATTTTTACATGGCTAGCCTTCGTCGTACTCCTGGGGGGGGCTCTTTTCTACGGGTGGACCTGATTTTCTTGTCCCTTCCTCCGGCTCTCAATTCCTTATCCTTTTGGTATCGGACGGCAAGGGCGGAGAGGGCAAATACTTTGTTGCCTGACCTGGCTGCTCGATGGTCTGGAGACTTGGGAGAGGAGGTCACGTCGGGGGAGCTTCAAGCATGTTTCTCCAATGTTACCTCGGGGGCCCGCAGTGTACAGCTCCAGGAACTTCAGTTCAAATTGCTTCATCGTACCTTTTTTACTCGGCTTCGAGGTCTGCAGGCGGGTCTGTGGGATTCGGCGGATTGCACGAAATGTGCGCGTGCGTCGGGGACACTATTGCACATGATCATTGAATGTCCGTCCCTGAGTGTTTTCTGGAATGGGGTCTTGGACTTTCTTGTTCGGATCTTGGGGGTGCCAGTCCAATGGTCTTATCGGATTTTGGTTTTGGGCCATGAGGTGGAGTTCTTGGATCAGGGTTTCACTGCTGCTCAGTGGCGATTTGTCTATGTTGCTCTCTTGGTCGCCAAGCGGGGGGTCCTTAGCAAATGGATTGATGTGGAACCACCGGTATTAGTGGGGTGGCATCGGGCCTTGAGAGAGGTGGCCCATTGGGAGTTGAGGGGTGTACGGGGACAGCCGGGGGGGCAGACTCTGTTGTATCAGTCTATCTGGGAGCGGGCTCTTGCTGAGCTTACTGCGCTTGCTGCTCCCATTTGAGGCTGTTCCCTTTTCTTTTCTTTTCCTTTCTCTTCTCGTTACTTTCTTCTCCCATTTCTGTCGTTTCCTTATTGTCTTTTCATTCTTCATTCTTCTTTCTGTCCTTTCTTTCTACCTTTATTTCTTTCTTTCTCCATTCTCCTGTTGCTGGGGGGGGGGGCAGTAGGGTGGTTTTGGGCTGGTTTGGAGGGGGTGGGGGGGGCTTCTTCTCTGAAAAAAGAAGGAGGTATGCGGCCAGACTGGTTCTTCTTCATGGTTGCTTTGTGGGTTCTGGGTGTTGCGGGTACTGGCTGATATTGGGAAGTTTCGAGGGGGGGGCTTGTTGTTCATTTTGTGTGCCTGGATGGTCCAGCTCCTCTCTCCTCTATCCTTCCTTCCTTCCTGGCCTTTAGGCCTTTGCATTGTGTACCGTTTTTCTCACATTGTACTTTGTACCTTGTACCTTGTACCTGATTATTGTTCGGTTGTATTTCCATTGTTTGATTGTTTGTCGGTATGCTCCTTCATAATAAAAACATTTTAAACCAAAAAAAAAAAAAAAAGAAAAACTTCAACGACGTCCTCACTGCAGCAGACATGGGATAAACATCTTAGATCCAATAATAATAGGGAGCAGGATCCGAGCCGGGTCTATGTGCCCCAAATAAAAGTTGCCCACTATCGGCTCCTGAACTCCACGTGGCTCCTAAGGGGCTCCCAAGGGGCCTTGCGTGCCCCTTAGGGCACGTCCCTTCGGCCACGACCTGCGGCCGCGCGGCTGCGGCCGCAACCACAGCAGCGGCTGCTTTTAACGATGTTGGAGATGGACCCAGTGACGTCAGGGGTCCGTCTCTGTGGATGCCTGACTGCACCACCAAACAGGAAGAGAAGCCACCGCTGTTGGAATCCGGGACCAGCAACGGGTCACCCCACAACTCTCCTCCAGTCCGGTAACTGCTCCCAGTACTACTACAGCAGCGGCTGCTTTTAACGATGTTGGAGACGGACCCAGTGACGTCAGGGGTCCGTCTCTGTGGATGCCTGACTGTGCCGCCAAACAGGAAGAGAAGCCGCCGCTGTTGGAATCCGGGACCAGCAACGGGTCACCCCACAACTCTCCTCCAGTCCGGTAACTGCTCCCTATCACTGTACTTTAAGTGTTCATTGAAGACAGCAGGTGGCGGAGATGGTGAACAAGCAATGATGGTCTCTATAATAACTGACTCCGTGATTTTTCACTAGAGTTTGGTTATGGGTCTGAGCGTTCACATAGAAGCCTGTTTTCATACAATGATTTAATATTTTCAGTGATGGTTTAAGTATTAAGGTGATTAGAGTTGGAGATACAATTATTTTCAGTCAGATCTTTCTACTTTCTGAAGGATTCTCTTTTAGCTCTAATAGCTTCCTTCATCTTACTCGTTAACCACACCGGCAGTCTGGTCTTTTTTCATCCTTTTTTAAAACATATCTAGTCTCGGCTTCCAGGATGGTATTTTTGAACAACATCCATGCCTGATGTATATTTTTGACCTTTTTTCAGCTGCACCTCTATGTTTCTTTTTTCCCATTATCATATTATTATAGTCACCTTTTTTTAAAGTTAAGTGCTATTGTACTAGGTTTCCTGTGCAAATTTATTCCAGGGATTATATCAAGCAGCCCCAGCACCATTACTTCCTGCACCAATTCAGATGCTCCACTAAGAACTAGATCTAGAAATTGCTTCACCTCTTGTCGGTTTCCGAACCAGCTGCTCCATAAAGCAGACCTTGATTTCATCAAGGAATTTTATCTCCCTATCATGCCTTGATGGTAATTCACCCTGTCAATATCACCCATTATTCTTGTGTCACCCGGCTTGTTAGCTTCCCTAATTTCTGAGAACATTCTGAGAACATTTTGGTCAGGTTTGTTTTCCAATGCACAATTAGACCTCTGCATGCGGACAGATGCACAGACAGACTGACCCTCTCCATCTAGTGTTATTGTTTCTGTGAAACATGCCAGTTTTAAAGCCGTGGTAACAGCTGAGGGAGTTAGGCTTGTACAAAAGGGAAGATGAGACAGATACCCACTGAGGCTCAGGTATGTCTACTAGAGAGTTGCGTGAGGACAGAAATCCCACCCATCCCCGCCCGTCCCCGCCAGGATCCTCTCCATCCCCACCCGTCCCCGCCAGGATCCTTTCCGTCCCCACCCATCCCCGCAAGGAATTACCTCCATCCCCGCCCGTCCCCATAAAAAGCAGCAATTACTTCTGACAGGATCATCAATTCCACAGTTTCTTTTTTGTTTGCATTGCTGTTTTCCTTGTGGAATCTCTTTGGTGGAACCCTTTTTTTGTTTTCTGTTCAGGTAATTAACTTATAAACCTCCTCTTTTACTAAGGCTGATGTGTCCATTATATTATACGGATGAACCCTTCTTCCAAAGCCTTCCATCCCCGTGGGAGTCCCGTTGGCTAGAGGGGGGGGGGGGTCCCCGTGGGAGTCCCGTGGGCCAGAGGGGCGTCTCCGTGGGAGTCCCATGGGTTATGGGGGGATTCCCGTGGGATTCCCGCGATTCCCGTTCCCGTGCAGACCTCTAATGTCTACCATCAATCACTGCCACAAGAGAAAATGCGTTCCCAAAACCAAAACCAAGGGTTCACATTTAACACTGGAATGACCACACTCCAGCTAAAAGCATCATCCATGTGGCTTTGCAACAGTCCTGAAGGGTATACATATCTGGGTTCAGGAGTAGTTCTATATGAGGAATGTTTCTAACAAGCAGAAAAGTCTTGTCCATTGACATACTCATTTATCATATCATGTGACAAATGGTTCCCTGGATGTACACGGTGAACCTCTAATTGCATATCTACCCATTGCAGTACTCGATCGTGCTAATCAATAGAAGTTATAGAGAGTTTGCTTACAGTTCTTTTTTTTTTTTTTCATGCTCTGTGACTCCGAGTAAGCAAAAATTCTCTAGAGGTTCGGAGTAAAAATGAATGAGATGTTTATGCAAAGGGAGTACATTAAACATCCACACTGAGTTCTAATTACAGAGATGGGTCAGACAGCTTTCCCAGTGAGGGCAACACAAGTTATTGATCGACTGTCTGCAAGTTGAAATTCATAGAACAGTTCACCTCATTCAAGAGGCACTAGCAATTATAAATCTGGGCTTCCAATAAAAAAAAAAATTCACAGAATTCATAATGCCTACTATTAAAAAATGCCATGGAAACACCAAGGACCATACTACATCGGCAACTTGCAGCCCTGGTGAAGGATGCCTGCATCAGAGGATATGCTCAGAGAAAGCCATCAGCATTAGTTTTTATTTATTTTTAAATTTTACATGCTATAGACATATTTCAATATGATTTGCTAGCATAAATTAATTTACATTGGGCCCAATATTTGGCAGGCTGCTCTCTGCTTAAGGAAAACTGGGTACATTAAGGGCTCCTTATATCAAGGTGCACTATGGGGGTTAGCACGTCGGACATTTCATCACGCGCTAACCCCCGCGGCACGCCAAAAAACTAACGCCTCGTCAATGGAGGCATTAGCGACTAGCGCGGAAGGCGGTTGAACGCGCGGTATTCCGTGCGTTAACCGCCTACCGCAGCTTGATAAAAGGAGCCCTAAGTTCACTGGTTGCTCTCAAGGGCAATGTCTCCAAACGAGTTAGTTCTGTGTATGTGAAGTGCAAGTCTATATAATAGGCATTAACAGAAATGTGAATTACAGCGTAAATGTTTAGAATAATAGTACGTATGTACTGTACATATGTGCTTATATACTGCAGTAAATTAGAAAAAAGGCACTCAACTTATTTGAATAATTAGAGAAAGAGGCAATAGTGTATCACAAACCCCAGTATAAACCATATATAAACCATATATAAACCATATATCTTCACACCTCATTCACTCCAGTATTTTTAGAAGCAATTCGATCCTCAGCAAGGCCACCTTCCCACTCAGTGTTCACTCATAGTGGGCAGTTTTATGCCTCAATTCGTCATTGGATCATTTATACTTTATAATTTTATTTTTTGTTAAATTTCCGTTTTCATTTTATTCTTAATTAATTTTAACTTATAAATAGTAACCAAAAGTGGTTCACTTAGCTTTATTTAGTTTAACTTCGGGTCTCAGTTCACAGAAAGGGGGAGATAACCGACATGTTTCACCCATGTGTTACCAGCGGTTTTCTCAAGGCTATCACTCCCTCATAACTCACACCCCATTCTGAACGCCAGTAAAAAATATAAACATATAATTAAACATAATATTTACATATCAAAATAATGGGTTAGACCAACAGACTTACAGACTAATGGATACACAAGGTAAATAAAAGGGAAGAACTACAATTCAATAATGTTAGAATAGAGAAGAGAACCATAGAAGGAAAGAAACGTTGGGAAGGGGTAGTAAAAAGTAAGAAAAAGCTAAGATTAACTTTGAATTTAGTTTTAAGGTCATAAGCAGCCAGAGCCAGACCTGACACTCCATGCAGGTTATATCCTTCACGATTAAACAGAGCACTCAGCAATGTGCCACCATGCCAACCACATAGAGGCAGATATATATGATGCAGCTTTGGAACACAATTTCATAATAAAGTGCTAAGAGTCCTAGCAATATTTGCATCGCCAATTTCAGCTTTAAGATGTCTTCCCCTGCCTCTTTGAGATGCATAGCATCTGTACTCTTAGCACATGACATTAACATGGCATAAAATATGCTGACTTAATCTTGATCTGTCTTTTGCCATTTTTAGTACACAGGCCATAGAAGTCTGCCCAGTGCTGGTCTTACTTCCTTTAAATAATGGAGTTGCCATCAAAGCCTATTCAAGCCCATCCTGATCTGCCTGCCATTCTCAGAACACAGACCGCAGAGGTCTGCCACTGACCTTACTTTCCAAATACCGGAATGCCAAATAAATACAACTTCTACCCATCATTAACATATCAACACCATGTTTTGAATCCATCCTCTTTCTATTTACGGATCCTCTGTGTTTCCCCCCCCCCCCCAACATATTTTAAAATTCCTTCATTGTTTTTGCCTCCACTACCTCCACTGTGAGGAGATTCCAGATATCCATCCCTCTTTAATCTACCATCCTGCAACCTTAACTCATGTTCTTCAGAGGTGAGATACAACATAACTGGAAAAGACAGTGCATCAATTTTCATGTAAGATTATTAAGCTAGACTTCAACTGTGGTTGTTACAGTGTTCTCGAAACGGAGCGGGGTTGGCCCTTGACCCATAGTAGCAGGGCCGCCATCAGGGCAGTACTACCAGTCCTGCATTTAGGGGCCCGGAGGTGACAGGGGGCCCGGGCTCCCCCAGGGTCCTAGGCAGTGTTCCCTCTAAGGCAGCGGTCTCAAACACGTGGCCCGCATGTAGCTCTCCAGGTTTTATTTGTGGCCCGCGATCTGAAGGTCATCATTCTCTTCCTTTTGGAGCAGCAGCCGGCTCGTTCGTTCAAAGCCGCGGGTTGGCGACTCCTTGCGCTATCCACTCCTGCATCGGAAGCCTCTCTGATGTCACAACATCAGAGAGGCTTCAGACACAGGCGCGGATCTCGCAAGGAGCCGCCACCCGCGGCTTTGAAAGAATGAGCCGGCCAGACACGCTGCTGCTCCAGTGGCGTACCAAGGGGGGGGGGGGCGGTCAACTGTTCTCCTTAGCGTGCGGCTCGTCTAGAGCAGTGGTGTCCAACCTCCTTCCCTTCCCTTCTCACTGCTGCCATCGGGGATCAGGCCGGCACCGTGTCTTTGATCTCCCTGCTTCTCTTCCCTGCTAGGCCGACCAACTCTCGCGGCGGCCCGACGTCAATTCTGACATCGAGAGGACGTTCTGGCTAGCCAATCGCTGCCTGGCTGCCAGGAACGTCCTTTCCGACGTTAGAATTGACATCGGGCGGCGAGAGTTGATCGGCCCCGTGCAGAAGAGAAGCAGGGAGATTTCGGCCTGTTCCCGATTGCGGCAGCGGCAGCGGCAGCAGCCTATTCCGCGGCGGTGGTGGCATGGGGGAGGCAGGAAGGAAGGAAGAAAGAAGGTGGAGGGGGGGACAGGGAGCCAGAAAAAAAAACAAAAAATGGGGCACGGAGGAAGGAAGGAAGAAAGAAAGAAGGGGGGGGACAGGGAGCCAGAAACAAAGCAAAAAAATGGGGCACAGAATCAGAGAAAGACAGACATAGAGAAAGAAAGAAAAAGTTGGGGGAGGGAATGAGGTCTGGAGGAGAGGAAGCATACAGGAGGCTGAAAGAAGGGAAGAAATATTGGATGCACAGTCAGAAGAATAAAGTGCAACCAGATGAAATTACCAAACAAAGGTAGGAAAATGATTTTATTTTCAATTTAGTGATCAAAATGTGTCTGAATTTATATATGCTGTCTATATTTTGCACTATGGCCCCCTTTTACTTAATCGCAATAGTGTTTTTTAGTGCAGGGAGCCTATGAGCGTCGAGAGCAGCGCTGGGCATTTAGCGCAGTTCCCAATCAAAATAGACCCGGGAGCCTTAGGTCCCACCAGTAGGCGGAGCTTTGAGACGGATGGGCCAATCCGGCCTCATTCCGTCGTTGGCTGCCTGCCGGACAGGCGGGTTTGGCTCCGGTCTGTCCTGCCAACTACAGAAAGGTACGGGGAAGGGGGGGTGGGGGTGTCGTGGGGGTCAGCCAGGGGGGTCGGAGGTTCTTGGGGGGGCGGTCGATGGGGGGAGGGGGGTTTGCATCAAGGGCAGGAGGGCCTGGGATCCCTCCTGCCCGTAATGTAGTGCGGGGTGGGGGTAGGGGGTCGCCGTGGTCAGGAGGGTTTGGGCTCCCTTCTGGCCCGAACAACTAGCGGGGGGGGGGGGGGGTCGCCAGGGCCAGGAGGACTTGGGCTCCCTCCTGGCCCGATATTGTCGGGGAGTTGGGGAATCGGCGGGGCAAGAGGGCTTGGGCTCCTTTTTGCCCCAATCGTGTCGGGGAGTCGGGGGGGCAAGAGGGCTTGAGCTCCCTCTTGCCCCGATCATGTTGGGAGTCGGGGAGTCGGCGGTCCTTCGGGGTGGGGGTGCAGGTGCGTGCGAGCGGTCCTGCTTGGGGTGAATCGGACGTCGGGGGGGGGGGGGGGAACTATGTAAAAAAAATACACAGCAGAAGCTGCCAGTTCCTGGCATAAAGTGTAGGCATAAAAATCGCAACAGAATCTGCTATCTGTACCCAGCCAGGCATTTATTGACTGACTTTTTCATTCTAACGCAGATTTCCAATAAACTACATCTTTTACTGCCAATATTGATCCCAAAATGTCCAGGAAAAGAAAAGTTGACGGTGAAGGCAGACAATTTAATGACAAATGGGAAAATGAATACATGTTTGTACTTAGTGAGGGCAAACCAGTGTGTATATTGTGTTATGAGACAGTGTCGGTGATGAAAGAGTACAATATACGTCGTCATTTTGACACCAAACATAATGTTAAGTATGGCAAATATACTTTGGAAGAAAAGCAATAAAATTGTTAAAGAACTAAAAGGCAAACTACAATCACAGCAGCAAATGTTTACAAAGGCTACAGCGAAAAATGATGCTGCAGTGAAAGCAAGCTTTATAGTGGCTGAAGAAATTGCCCGTACTTCAAGGTGTTTTTCAGAGGGTGCCTTTTTGAAGCAATGCATGCTAAAAGTGTGTGAGAAAGTATGCCCAGACCAGATACAGAGTTTTCAAACTGTCAGTTTGTCAAGAAACACCATTGCAGACAGAGTTCAAGAACTCTCAGGAAATCTATCATCACAGCTGGCCGAACAGGCATGCAGTTATCTCGCTTTTTCACTTGCTTTCGATGAAAGCACAGACAACACTGATACAGCGCAGCTGTCCATCTTTATACGTGCTACGAAGACCGACCTCTCTGTCACTGAGGAACTTTTGGATGTAGCTGCCATGCATGGGATGACAACTGGTAGAGATATATTTGAGGCTGTGGAGAAATCTATAAATAATTTTAAATTACCCTGGGAAAAGTTGGTGGGGCTAACTACCGATGGCGCACCTTCAATGTGCGGAGAAAAGAAAGGCTTGGTTGGACTAATGAAGGAAAGAATGCAAAAAAGTCACTGCCACACACCCTTGATTACTTATCATTGCATTATCCACCAAGAGGCTATGTGTGGAAAAGTTCTGGTCATGAATGACATAATGACCACAGTCATTAAAACTATTAACTTTATAAGGGCACGTGGCCTGAATCATCGCCAGTTCCAGCAGTTTTTACAGGAGGTGGGTGCAGAGCATGGAGACGTGCCATACCACACAGAAGTAAGATGGCTGAGCAAGAGCGCAGTCCTCAAAAGATTTTTTGAGCTCAGAGAACAAATTGCTCTTTTCATGGAAAGTAAAGGAAAGCCCTTGCCTGAACTGTCGGATCCCGCCTGGCTATGTGATTTTGCTATGATGTGTGACATATGCGAGCATCTCGCCCAACTGAATCTGAAGCTGCAGAGACGCAAACAAGTCATCACGAAGATGTCTGACATGATCACAGCATTCCAGCGTAAACTTCAACTATGGAAGTCCCAACTGGAACAGGACAATCTTGCCCACTTTCCCGTTTGTTTGAGTATCTCAACCACTATTTCTGGTACTTTTCCTTGCAGTCGGCTGGCTACCAAAGTTAGCCGTTTACTAAGTGAATTTGAGCGGCGCTTCTCTGACTTTAGAACACAGCACTCAGGCTTTGACATCTTTGCCAATCCTTTTACAGTTGATGTCAACAATGTGCCCCATCACCTTCAGATGGAGATAATCGAGCTTCAGTCTGACAGTGGCCTGAAATCAAGGTTTCAGGATGTTGAAATTGAGGACTTCTACCCTCTACTGCCCCCTGACTCAATGCCAGAGCTCCGACTTCATGCTGCCCGTATTCTATCCATGTTCGGGAGCACCTATCTTTGTGAACAGATGTTTTCAATAATGAATCTGAACAAAAACAAGCACAGATCACGCATTACCGATGACAACCTCCATGCTGTTTTGCGGGTTGCTACAGCCCAAGAAATAAAACCGAACATTGACTCATTGATATGGGGAAAACGGTGTCAGACATCTAGCCAGAAAACAAAACAATGAGCATTTTAGGTACATTCCAATATTACTGTTTTGCTTGATACCAATATTACTGTTTTGCTTGATAGCATGTGAGTTGGTTAACAGCACTGTTAAGGAAAAGATTGTTCCACTCATTTTAAATTCACATTTCTGGTTAACATTGTCAGTTTATGACTGTTCAGTAAACCATTCGGCCCGCGATTTAGGCTGGATTTTAGATTTTGGCCCCTTCTCTGATTGAGTTTGACACCCCTGCCTTAGAGGAAACATTGGTCCTAGACCACTGTTATGCCTATGGCCAGGGGGTAACTGAAACTCAACATACTACGTGATATGTCTCCTCAAGTCTGCTTATCTGACCTCCGTGACCTCTTATCTGACCTCCGTGACCTGGGTGTTGCCAAAACAACATCAAAAGAACAGTAAAACCAGATGGGAAGCTGGTTTCTGCAACAACTATCTGCTATCTTGACCTCTTTGACCTGGGGGTTGCCCAAACAACATCAAAAGGACAGTAAAACCAGATGGGAAGCTGGTTTCTGCAACAAGTATCTGCTATCTTGACCTCCTTGACCTGGGTGTTGCCAAAACAACAAAGAACAAAAGACCAGGACCAGCTGTTCATGCTTTTGAACTCAGCAGCTTTCACCCTTTATAAGGACGGGATTCTGCCCCTAACATTAGAATCCAAGACGTCTAAAGGGATAGTCTCCCGTGTCCACCCACCTATCAATTGCAGGGATTCCCAATTGTGAAGGAGGTCATTGCCTGGGATTGCGGTGAAGCTTTTTTATTCTTATATTCATATATATATATAATAAAGGGTTATTGTTTATGCTTTTATATTGTCTGTGTGCTTTTCTGAGTGTCACTGATCATCCCATCTGACAGAAATAAGTGGCGGAACAGCCACCATAGCACAAATTCCTGTATTATGCTTCTGCTGTGCACAACAATAAACAATAAACACTGCTGTCATACTTTTTTTTGTCCCCTGCCGATTTCCTGATACCACCCCCCTTGGACAAAAGGGGGGGGAAGGGGTGCATGGGGGGGGCCCAATAGGATTGCTCAGTAAGGGGCCCAGAAATTTCTGATGGCGGCCCTGCATAGTAGTGCTGCCCGATTGAGGGAAAAAATTTGATTTGATTCAATTTGGCCTCTTGAATTGATTTTTCAATTCAATTCGGCATTTTTTTTTTGGGGGGGAGGGGTTCAAACATCCTGGTGGGTTTATTTTGTAGCCTTTCCACCCACCCCCTTTTCCTTCTTCAGCTCCATGCTCATGCTGTGGTATAAGTAAAATAAAGAAAAAAAAGTTTTTATCTCTCTTTGTTAGGTCCTAGCTCATGCTCACTAACATTAGCTCTGGCAGGATACACATTTCAAATCTGACATATTGTAATCACAAAATATAAAATAAAATTATTTTTTTCTACCTTCCACTGCCATATCCAACATTTGTTTCTTTACCTGCTCTATTTTGTCGAATCCTTTCAGTATTTTGAAAGTCTCGATCAGGTCTCCTCGCAGTCTCCTCTTCTCATGGGAGAACAACCCCAGTTTCCTAAGTCGTTCCTCGTAATCCAGGTTCTCCATACCTTTCACTAGCTTCGTTGCTCGTCTCTGCTTTGGATGTTTTTGTGCGTTTCCACGTCTTAAAGGAGTCCTTATTTTCATTTATGGCTTTCTTCACCTCTTTGGTAAGCCACACCAGCTCTCTTTTATGTGACACGGACAAGAGGACATAAACTGAAGCTGAGGGGGGACAGGTCCAGGACGAATATCAGGAAGTTGTGTTTCACGCAGCGAGTGGTGGACACCTGGAATGCTCTCCCAGAGAAAGTAATTGCAGAATCCACCATTCTAGGATTTAAGGGTAAACTAGATGCACATCTTCTTAAGAGTGGCATAGAGTGATACGGGTAAGGGTAAATTAGATGCACATCTCCTTTGAGAAGCCTACGGTGATATGGGGACTAAAACTAGGCCAGGGTACACCTGGTGCGGCCTCCGCGTGTGCGGATCACCGGACTTGATGGACCCAGGGTCTGATCCGGAGATGGCAATTCTTATGTTCTTATGATCAATTTCTATTTCTTTTAAAGAGCCTTTACTCAGTAAGACATCTCAATCATTAATTAAAAGGTCTTTTAAATACTTATTTGATAACATTTTTGGGACAACCTTAGGCCAGCAACATATTTTACAACATATTAAACTTTAAAATCATCTTCAGAAGAAAAAATTCTAGAAATTATGATATTGGTAGATTATTCCATAAACTTCATGAATTGGCATTATTGCAATATGATGTAATTCTATCCATAGGCTTAGAATATACAGTACAGTAATGACAATTTGGTCTTCTAATCAAGGTACTGCAGCATCCAGGAATATAAGAACATAAGAATTGCTGCTACTGGGTCAGACCAGTGGTCCATTGAGCCCAGCAGTCCGCTCCCACGGCGGCCCTTAGGTCAAAGACCAGTGCCCTGAGTCTAGCCTTACCTGCGTACGTTCTGGTTCAGCAGGAACTTGTCTAACTTTGTCTTGAATCCCTGGAGGGTGTTTTCCTCTATAACAGTGTTCCAGTTTTCTACCACTCTCTGGGTGAAGAACTTCCTTACCTGAAATTGGAAGAATTACGATCGTCTAAATTTCCCTTTCTGGTGGGCAAATCTGTGCTCCAGCTATAAGTATGAAAAAATGAATGCCGACAGTTTGGGGCACAGTAATTTATTTAAACTGGTTTGGGGCCCGTTGATATCTTATATTACTTCACTATAATAGGTCTTTGATTATGAGTCAGTTTTTGTTTATTTGCGTACACATCCAGAGTAGGGGGGGGCTATTTCTGTCCTAATTGGCTGGCCCGAAACTTCCTCTCTGACATCAGAATTGAGAGAAGACTTGTAAGCTTGGCGATTGTGCAGTGCAGTCACTGCACACGCCTTGATGTTGCTGGGTCACGGAAGCAGGTTGCATGGGGGCAGGGGAAACAGGGTGGCTTGGCTTGTCGGGGGTAGGGGAAGCAGGGTGGATTGGCTTGTCAGGTGCAGGGGAAGCAGGGTGCGTCGGGAAAGCAGGCTGGCTTGGTGGGGGGGAAGGGAGAGAGAAAGAAAGAGAAAGAAATGAAAGAGAGGATGCACAATCAGAAAGAAGTGCAACCAGAGACTCATGAAATCACCAGATAACAAAGCTAGGAAAAATGATTTTATTTTAAATTTAGTGATCAAAATGTGTCACTTTTGAGAATTTATATCTGCTATGTTTTGCACTATATTTAATGGGATCTGGAAGATCCGGGATCGGGGGGGGGGGGAATTGATCTGGGGGTCCTGTCCCGCTTTGAGGAAAAAAATAAATTATCACGTTATACATTCAGCAAGCAAACCACTTGAAAAGAATTTATATGATGAATAGATATCTTCATTTGCAAAAGGTTGAAAACAGAAAAAGAGATACAGACCTTAGCATGGTTTCTAGTTGCAAATGGAGGTGTGCAGCTACACAATGGTGACCTCATTGTGAGGTCATCAAAGTGCACCTGCAAGGATAAAAGCAGTATAAAATTTGTTTTACTCTTTGGGATCTTACCCGGTATTTGGACCTGGATTGGTCATTGTTGGAAACAGGATACTAGGCTTTGTGGACCTTTGGTCTGTCCTAATATGGTAATGCTTATGTTCATATGTTTTAAAAGTTTAAAAAATTAATCTCAGAATGTGGGAATATCTTCCCCTTCATGCTTGTCATGTGCCTGTCTCCCCTCCATCTGCTATGTGTTGTTCTTCTGCCATCTCTCTGCATGTGTTTGTGGTTCTTACTGCCTCCATCTCCATGTGTCTGTCTGCCTTTATATCTTTCCATTTGCATACTGTTTATTTATTTAATTCATTTTCTATCCCGTTCTCCCCAAAGAGCTCACAGTGGGTTACGGGTTAAACATTCATAATATACAATTTACTGGTTACAATTTACCATAGTTACATTACAAGGTTTATCAATATAAGTTCCCTGCTGTGTATTTCTCTTCTATTTTCTATCTGTATAGTCTCCAACTCAAACAAGCTGCTGAATTTTGGACTAATTGTATTCTCTTCAGCATTTTCTTTGAGTGTCCGAGATGCATGCAGTGTAGTTCTGGAGCCTCGATTGAATCAAGTCTTCCAAAGTAGAGGTGGAGAAAGAACAGTGTTGTTGTTATTATCCAGTGAATCATTTATTCATTTATTCAATTTTCTATACCGTTCTCCCAGGGAGCTCAGAACGGTTTACATGCATTTATTCAGGTATTCAAGCATTTTTCCCTGTCTGTCCCGATGGGCTCACAATCTATCTAATGTACCTGGGGCAATGGGGGGATTAAGTGACTTGCCCAGGGTCACAAGGAGCAGCGTGGGATTGAACCCACAACCTCAGGGTGCTGAGGCTGTAGCTTTAACCAATGCGCCACACTCTCCATGGAAGACTAACTGATCTGCTAAATTTCTCACAGGCACAAAGGGATTTGAACTTGTATTACCAGACTACTACTAACTTGCATAGAACACAGGTGCCGATTCACAAAGCTTACCGCGCTAGCAACACCTGATTTAGACTGGCTTTAGCCAGTGTAGCACACGTTATTCAGTGTATAATGCACAAAGGGGTTCTGTGATAGCAGCTACTGATAATCCCATGCAAATGCATTACAACCTTAGGTATTGGAACACTTTTTTGTTTGGGGGGGGGGGCTCAAAAGCTCTGCCCTAGACCCTGTCCCAGGCCCACCCAACCTCTAAACCCAGACCCCGCCCAAGTTCAGCCCCAGACATCATTCTTGTGTCTAACTTAAAGTAATCTATTTAATCTTTAATGTTCTTAAACTTGTTCTGGGGGGCCCGGGTTTTCAAGATATCCCTAATGAATATGCAGGAGGCAAATTTGCATATATATATATATATTGTCTTATTTCCAGAGATGAATATCCTCTCTCTCTATTGTAGTGAACATGTGTTAACTCAGTGTTTCGTAAACTTGTCCTGGGGGACCCCCAGGTAGTTGGGTTTTCAAGATAACCCTATTGAATATTCATGAAACAGATTTGTATATATATATATATTGGGGGACCCCCAGGTAGTTGGGTTTTCAAGATAACCCTATTGAATATTCATGAGACAGATTTGCATATATGCAGATTTGCATATATGCAGGACAAGTTTACAAAACACTGAGTTAACACATGTTCACTACAATAGAGAGAGAGAGGATATTCATCTCTGGAAATAAGACAATACCTAGGGGGAGAGTGTGGTGCCCTGTGTACATCAGATAAATTGTGAGCTCACCAGGACAGACAGGGAGAGATGCTTGAGTACCTAAATAAATTTATGTAAACTGTTCTGAGTTCCCTTGTGAGAACAATATAGAAAACTAAGGCCTCCTTTGATCAAGCTGCGGTAGGCGGTTAACGCGCGGAATACCGTGCGTTCAACCGCCTGCCGCGCTAGTCGCTAACGCCTCCATTGACGAGGCGTTAGTTTTTTGGCGTGCCGCAGGGGTTAGTGCGTGATGAAACGTCCGACACGCTAACCCCCATAGTGCGCCTTGATAAAAGGAGCCCTAAATAATCAACTTATTTAAGACATTCACCCCTCCAATATGCACAATGAACCAGATTATGTAAATAGTAAAAGTCGGCACTCAGTTGAGCACCCTTTATAAAATAGTGCATATCACCGATTTTCACACCCCAAATTTGGCCTGCTGAAACTAGGTATAACTCCTGGCACCCAAAGCGGGTATTCTATAAAAGTCTGTACAAATTATTGGCATGTTCTTGACCAGCCCAGGCCCTTCCCATGGCCACACCCACTTCTGGGTGACACTCTATGGGGATCTGGGCCCATGGTTTTATAGAACAACAAATAGTAAAAAGCGCACAAATCTTGATTAGTGCCAATCAACCTCAATTGACTGATAGTACACTTGGCAGATTACCCAATTTAGTTGCATCTCAAGATCGTGCCCAAATTTGGACAAACTTGCCTGCCTTTTATAGAATCCAGAAAAATTTATGTGTTTCTGCAAATACATTCTAATATTACTTATGATTAAAAAAAGAAAGTAACAAGTGGGAAACTAGAAGATAGTTTTCCTAAAACCTGAGCTGGAATTCACAGTCACAGCTGGATAAAAACCAACTCCGAATCAAAAAAATATGGGGCTCATAATCGAAACAAAAATACGTCTAAAAATCCGCCTAAATCAGCACTTGAATGATCAAAAAAACAGGTCGTCCAAGTATTGAAAATCAAAATGGGTTTTAGACATATCTAAAAACAGCTTAGGCCTTTTCAGTGCTGCTATATGCCCAGAGCTGAAAGGGGCGTGAGGGTGGGATTTGGGCGGGACATGGGCTGACCTAGACTTAGTCGTACTATAAGTATAACCAAAAGTTTAACAAGACTGCCAACGAGACGGAACTTATACGTTGTGACTTAGGTGATCTAAAACCAGGTCTTGTGCCCAGAAGTTATCCAAAGTGACTAGATAACCACTGCTGCAGACACAAAATACAGGCCCCCACACATTTCCCCTAGTGATCACTGACCACTGACCCCCCAATAGTGCCATAAAAATCGGAATAGAAACGTACATATCTGCATCCAGAGCATCAGCACCTGGCATAGGAAAGCCTAGTAGAGCTGCACAGAGGTAGCTTAAGAAGTCTGGGGGATGGGCTAGTGAGAAAAAACAACAAAAAAAAATGCTGTGGAGAAGGTGATGTTCAAGATGCAGGCTTTATTGAAAATACAATTTAATAATCCACATAAAATATATCTAGGACCCAAAATATTGGGAGCTATGGACCCGACATGGTCCGTGTTTTGACAATGCTGTCATCCTCATGGGTCTCTAAAGGTCCAGATATAAAAGCTCATGGATTAATAACTAAAAACAAACTAAGTAGTAACTCTGCGTGGATGAGAATTCCTCAAGAGCAGGTGGGCTAGTGAACCATAGAAAGGAGGACTCAGGCCCATAAGCTTACTCTAACCACTGCATTCAGGGTGAAACATGTGCACCCCCCAAAACCCGATTGTACTGCCATATAGGTGGCAACTGCAGCCATAAGGGCTATTGGGGTGGTAGACAGGTGGGTCTAGTAGGTTTTGGAGGTGTTTTGGGAGGCTCACCATGACCTGTAAGGGAGTTGTGGTGAGATGTTTATGTGGTACCCTTTTTGTGAAGTTTGCAGCAGTGTCATGTAAGGTGCCCCACTACTCTGTTGCCATGTCTGGGTGGCCAATCCATCATTTTGATGTCCCCCTCCCATGCCCAAAAGGTCTTGTTCTAGGTGTTTTTGACTTGGATGAATTTTTGGACGAGAATGGGGTATAAAGATAGACGACAACGGTCTGGATGATCCAACGGCTGGACATACAAGTATAATAATAATTAATAATAATTTTATTTTCTTGCATACCGCCCCACCAGCAGTTCTAAGCGGTTCACAACAGAAGAACTGAAACATTTCAGTTAAAAAATACAATTTCAAAAGACACAACTCTTATAACTACTACATCCATTAAATACAGCATCAGATAAAAAGTACATTTAAAATACAGAGCCTAATAAAAAATACCTTCTTAAATATCAACCTTCTTGTTTATCAAATAGGTGAGTTTTCAATAATTTACTAAATGTAAGATAAGACTAGGCTTGAACAATCGGCAAATTCATCCAGGAGTTCAACTTCCCCGCCTGATAGTCCAATGTCCTGTCCAAAAAAAGTCTTATAGCGACAGGCCCTTGGGGTAGGGAAGAGGAACAGACCTGAATTTCTGGTACATTTGAATGAATTAAACAATTTCAGGTAAGATATCAAATAGGAAGGTAATAAACCAAAAAGAGCCTTAGAACAGATACACCCAAACTTAAAAAAAAAAACTCTGGCCTCAAAAGGCAGCCAATGCAGTCTAGCATAAAAAGGACTGACATGATCATACTTCTTAAGACCAAAGATTAAACGAACTAATCGAAGCCTCAACAGAATCTTTTATGGTAGATATCTCAGCTTACTAAGCTCACAGTAATGAACTGTCCACTCATCATCTTTTTGTAATCCAAAACCTAAATTGTAATTTTCCTGGGAATGTCCAGCTAGTTTCTTTTGTAATCCGCCCAGAACGGGCGGAATAGAAGTCATTAATGTAATGTAATATAATATTTTAAACAATCTGCCCTCATGAATAAGCACTACTTAAGCACTATTTTTCAAAAGAGTGCGTAGGGCATTAGCAAGCATAACTGTCCATATAAACAGCCCCTTGCACACCACTTCTAGAATTGATTTTCACTTTAATAAGGGATCCTGTGAATTCTAGATGTTCTCTCCAGCACAGTTCATGCTCACTAACACTACCATTAACTTTTCTTCTATAGATCTATGGCATGGGCAGTGTTCTCCCCAGAAATTTTTTCCAGCCGGGTGGCATGAAAAATTAGCGGGTAGGGCGGGACGGGGAAATTTGGTGGTTCAAATTTGATGTTATGCAAATTACCCCTCTCTGCTTACGGTGAAGGAGTAGGAGTGGGGAATAGTGTTGGTGCATGGCCTGGAACACTATGAAAATTACCTCTCCCTGCTCATGGTGAAGGAATAGGGCAGCAGTGTCCAACCTTTTGGCTTCCCTGGGCCACATGGGACGAAAAAAATCTGGGGCCGCACAAACACTAACACTAGCTGATGAGCAAAAAAAAAAAAAAAGGCTGAGCAGGTCCCAAATTTGCAATCATTAATATAGAAGATGTACATATCTAATAATAAACCTTCATTAAAGGGACACTGTGGAGAGGAACCCAAAAAAGCAATAACGCTTACCCTGACTGAGTGATCCTCCACGTGGACCGCTGACAGTGGGAGCAGCCATAGGCTTCCGCATCCCGACTCTAATGAACAGGGATGCCTGCTCGTGGTTTTCCCATTCACTTCTATTACAGCTACGGTGAACCTCTTCAGAGCGGGGATGCTACATCAGTTGTCAGCGGTGCAGATGGAGGATCGTTCAGTCAGGGTAAATATTACTGCTTTTTTGGGCCTCCCACTTTGAGCTTAGGCTCCCTCAAAATGAACATCTCCCTGCTGTAGCTAGTAGAGATCCTCAAGCCTCACCACCTGATGGCCACCTCCTCCCCTCCAACTTCCCAAGTTCTGCAGCTGGCAGCAATATTGCAGAGCTGCTGCCTTCCCTCCTCCCTGCCCTCCCCCCAATCACCTTGGCTTTCCTGCATGCATAAAAGCAGTGGCAGCTTGAGGATATTGCCATTGGCTGCAAAGCTTGGAGATTTTGGGTTGCCAGACTGGAGGAAGATGTCTTCAGGTGACAGGGCTTGGGAATCCCCAATAGCTCAAGTATTTGTAAATTGCACTCAGGTGGGAAGAAACTTTGGTACCCATCCACTAATTTTGGGCTCCAATCCCTCCCCCAAATCAGCTGTATATGACTACGTCACTGACTACAAAAATAATTGTGATGCACATATCCCAAAGATAACATATTCTAGTTAATAAATTCAAAATAAAACAATTTTTTCTATCTTGTCTGGATATTTTGTTTTTCCATCATCTTGGTCCCAGTTTCTCTTTTTGCTTTTTGTCTATCTTCAACTAATTCTCTTTCCAGTGGCTGCTGTTCAATTTTTTCTCCTCTTGTTCCATTTCCTCCTTAAGCTTGTCTCCAACATATTGATTTTCCCTTTCAGCTTTAACTTTTTCTTTTCTTTTATGCCTCTGTCCATTCAAATTTTGCTTTCTTTCTCACCCTTCTTCTTTTTAAATGTTCAGTTACCTCTCAATTCTCAATCTTCTCTGTCCCTAGCTCTCCCATTTCCCATCTCACTCCTTTCCCAGCCTCTTATTTCCTGCTATCTACTCCCCATTACCACATTTCTACTACGTACTCACTTCTCTCTCACTCATCTTGTCATCATCTCTCTTTTGACCTCATTCACGTGGTTCACCATTTTCAGAATCCCCTTCCCTCTCTCTACTGGTCAAGCTATAACACCCTGTCCCTTTCTTTCCATCCCCTTTCTTATCCTAGCTCTCTTCCCTCCTGCCCTCCCATGGGTCCATCTCTCTTCCTTATCCCCATGGTCCAACATTTTGCTCCCTCTCTTTTCTGTTTTTCTTCTTCCCTCCCCCCTTGATGCTGAACAATGAAATGAAGGGAAAAAAAGAGAGATGCTGCATCTCTCTGCCTTCCATACACAGGCCTAAAATTTATCACTACCTCCCTTCCATCCTCAGATCCATCTTCTCTCTCTGTCTCTTCCCAACTGCCTCCCACCCCATCTCTCCCCCTGCCTCCTTCCCCCAGGTCTACCATTTCTCCCTTTCTCTTCCAAACAGTTCTCCCTTCAAGTATCTCTTTCCCTCTTCCTCCACACACCCCTGGAACAACTCTCCCTTCAGACCACTGTCCACCATCTCTCTGTCTGTCCTCTGTTTCTGGCCCCATAAGCTCACTCCCCTGCCCAACCTAGCACTTCTTTTAGTACCCTCCCCCCTCTGTACTTAAAAAAAAAAAAAAGAGAGACCTTCAACAAAACCCCTCCTCAATATCTGAAGACCCTGAGAACCAAATGAAAACAAAAATACTGAGCTCCCCACCCCCACCCCACCCACTCCCAATCAACAATTTACTGGAAATATCCCACCACATGGTGGCCAATTCCCACTCCCCACCAACCTTAAATGCAATCTACCGGTATGAAAGTAAAAATTAACATCCAGCCATCCACTCCACTACACTCAATAACCACAAAACACCACACGATCTCAACTCAAACACACATCAGGAAAAATAGAAGCAAATCCCTGAAATTAGTTCCAGAATAGGAGTAACAGCCAAAAGGTCCTGTAAAGCTGTCCATCAAGCTGGAAATCTCAAAGGCCACCACCCGCCGACGATTCCTGGACCCCAAAGTTCACGTCCAGAAAAATGTGGATCGCATCCTCCATGAAATGCACTGTTTTCAAAGTTCCTTTCAGATGAAATAATAGTGCAAATGGGTGGTGCCAGCGATAGCGAATCGCCTTTTTTGCAAGTACTTCAAGACCGGTTTTAAGTCGACTCTCCGCCTTAAAGTGACCAACGCCAACCCGGTCATAATTTTTCCACTCGAGCTTTAGCCATGACAGCCTCCTTGACTTTAAAGTTTTGAAAACAGGCTATTATATCGTGTGACCTGTTAGCGTGTGGCGCTTGCAGGGCTCTATGAGCACGTTCCAGATGGATATCTTCAGGCAGCATGGTTGAGGCCTCATCAGATATTAAGTAGCGAACTCGTGCTCCGAGGCTGCAAAGTGTGCGTGCCGGCTTCCCTTCTCTTCTCTTCCCCCCCCCCCCCCCCCCGGGACATAATTTCCGGTTTCGGAGGGAAGCCGGCACACACGCATTAAAGCCCCGGAGCATAAGTTCGCTACGGGCTAAAGTGAAATCATCAAGCCGGCTTTTTTTTTTTTAATGTTGAGCTGCAACGGAGGCAGCAGAATTTAGCTGGGCGGTCATCTAAATTACCCGGGTGGACCGCCCAGCTGAAAGGCCCTAGGGAGAACACTGCATGGGTATCCCAAAAATGTCTTCCTGACCTATCTTTCCAGTTGCAGGTGGTAGAGCCTTCTTGTCCTGCTCCCGAAAGATTCTCGGAGAAGCAACAGGTTCTTTTTTTCCCCCCCCAATTCTTTATTCATTTTAACAGCCAACACAAAGTACAACAGATTAACCAACAATAGGTACAAAAAGAAAACAGCACTCATTACAATCAAATAACAAGATAAGTACATATCCTCCCCCCCCACCCCACCCTCCCACCTACTCATCCTGGATGTGTATAACCTTGATTCGGAAATCAAAGGGTAATACAAATAATCAATTCTTACAAAATTTTGTTAATGGATCCCAAACCTCCTTAAATTTATTATAGGGCTCTTTTTACAAAGCCGCACTAGCAGGGTTAACGCACACGACTTTTCATCACACGCTAACCCCTGCGCTGGCCAAAAACTACCACCTGCTCAAGCAGAGGCAGTAGCGGCTAGCACATCCGGCGGTTTACCGCGCGTTAAACCGCTAGCATGCCTTTGTAAAAGGAGCCCATAGTGCCCCAATTGTGACAAATTCATACGTTCATACTTATAAACTTGGCATAAGGCTTCCCACCAATAGTTATAATTTAGCCTATCCCAATTTTTCCAGTTTTTCGTGATTAATTGCATAGCAACTCCTGTCAGGATTAGAAGTAATCTATTCTTATTTGTATCAATTGGACTCTTGCGTATTAAAAGAGTTCCAAACAACACAATGTCATGACAATGGCAGTGAGACTTCCGATCCCATATTGATTTGACCCCCATAAGTATCAAGGGACAATAGAATAGCATATGATTCAGTGTCCCTATATCGAGACGACAGTGCCAGCATCTATTTGACTTAGAACTATATAATTTTTGCAACCGAACAGGGGTCCAGAAAATTCTATATAACAGAAAAAACCAAGTCTGTCTCATAGATGCTGACACTGTACATCTCATTCTCCAAGTCCAAATCCATGGCCACTGAGTAGCAGAAATTTGCTGCTTTGTCTCAGTGCTCCAAATGTCTTTTAGACTGGTTTTAGGTTTTTTATTCAGATGCTCAGATATTAATTTATACCACTTGGCTGCCTGATGCCCTAGCAAATCTGTCTGGAAGCATAGGCCCGGCAAGCTATACTGATTTTTAAATTATCCTATGATACTGTGATATTTGGAATGGAAATGAGAGCAAAGAGTCAGATTTCTGCAAATAACAATAAATTACTACTTATAATGACTGGTGTTGCCATTCAGCAAATTACATATAATTGGAAGGATTGGAGGAGATTAAATTACAACTTCTGGTGGAATTCTTTATGTCATATCTACAAAATTGAAAGGTTTATTGCATTACAATGGGGATATTTTAAAAAATTTCAGGATGTGTGGAAATCATTAACAAAATATTGTAAAGATTAATTAAAATTGTTTCCCTTATATTTATCAATTTAAGGTGTAGGGAGGGGGGAATTCTCTTAATATATGTTTTATATGATAATGGAATATATGGGTGGGAGGGATGGGAAAGGGGAAGGGATTAGAATTTATATGATGTACCAATGATTATTTGTAAGTGATGTACTTATTGTTAATGTGAATGAATATATTTAACACTTAATGTAATTTTGAAAATGAATAAAGAATTTAAAAAAAATAATAATAATTTTGCCAATCAGGGAACCCCCTTCTGAATGGCCTGCTTCAACTGCAACCACTTATATGCTTGAGACTTTGAAATACCGAATGATTGTTACTTCGTGAAAAATCAAGCATTTTCCCATTTGATAATATATCATCTAAAGTACATATATGCCTGCCTGCACACAATTGCAATGGGGACAGGAGTTGCCATTCTAATATTAGCCAGTACAGAAGATTCTCCCAGACTTCAGAAAGGATCCAATACATACTCTGCCGCATGATTAAAGCTTGGTGGTATCTATAGAAATTTGGAAAATTTACCCCACCCACCACAATTGGTTTTTGTAAAGATACTAAAGCAATTCTAGCCGTTTTACCCAGCTAAATAAATTTTGTGAGAATACCATTTAATTTTTTATAAAAGTACCCTTGAAAATAAACTGGCAACATACTCATTTGGTAACAAACTACAGGCAAAATCATCATTTTTACAGTTTGGACTCTCCCACACCAAGAAAGATGTAGTGGGTTCCAATGCTCACACATTTCTTTGACTTTCAGCAATAAGAATTTTTCATTTAATTTTTAATTTTAATTTAATTTAATTCTTTTAATTTAATTTAATTTTAATTTAATTTAATTCTTATATACCGCTAATAACCGTGAGGTTTCTAAGCGGTTTACAAAAATGAATGCATTAAAAGATACAATAAATTCAAAAAGATACACTACTCACCACAGAAACTCCTGGCTGCACCACCAAACCAGTACCCTAGTCTGATCCCCATTTGATCACATTGACCACACCTACACAACTAATCAACCGTCAACCAGGAAGTAACCCCAACATAAAAAGATATACAACAACGATGTTATCAACTTAGATCTCTCCAAAGGCTTTTCCAACCTAGTGGGAACGCCAATGTCTTCCAATGTTTTCTGAATCATAATACCTAAATATTTTATACCCTCTTCCTTCCAAAGAAAAGGAAATGAATCAAATAATTCTTTTGCACAATGCACATTTAGCGGAAGAACCTCTGATTTGCTCCAATTTATTTTATGTCCAGAAAATTTGCCAAATCGATCTATCAATTCCAGTAAACACGGAATGGTAGATTCAGGATTTCTCAAATGAAGCAAGATATCATCTGCATAAGCAGAAATCTTATATTCCTGACCTGCATAAGGAATCCCCTGTATCTCCTTTACCAGCTGTATAGCCACCAACAAGGGTTCCAAAACAATATCAAAAAGCAAAGGAGATAAGGGACATCCTTGTTTAGCTCCCCTCTTCAGACCAAAACGCTCCCAAAAAGTATCATCCTATATAATAAAAAGCTAGCCGCGCATGCGCACTCAGACCTGCGTGATCTGTCTTCCCTGATCCGTAGGTCCGTGGCCAGAGTGCATATGCGGCGGACAGATCGGGAAAGCACAGCACAGCTGGCGACTCCCCCCCCTCCCGCCCTCACTCACTGCCAAAACCACCACCTCCTCCTTCTCGCCGGCTCACCCGCTTCTAAAAATAAAGAGAAAAGCGCTGCACTGCGCTAACTCTAGCTTTGCTGTCTTCTGTCCACTGCGGCCCGCCCTCTCTGACTACTTCCTGTTTCCGCTAGGGTTGGCCGCAGTGGATAGAAGACGCCGAAGCCAGCGGCTGTAGCCGCTGATCTCCGTTCCTCCGGGGGGGGGGGGTCTGGGAGGAGAGGGATCGCGGCCACTCAGCGCCCCCACCGAGGAGCCCTGCAACTTTCCGCTGCCCGGGACCCGACTCATTTGCCGCCCCCCCCCTCTTCCCTTACCGCGGGCCCGACTGGCAATTTAAGCAGCGTGTCAGCAGTCTTCACACGCTGCTTCGGACCCTTCTACTGCCCTGATTTGCTCCGGACGTGCCAGAGTAAATCAGGGCAGTAGAAGGACCCGAAGCAGCGTGTGAAGAATGCTGACACACTGCTTAAATCGCCAGTCGGGCCCGCGGTAATGGAAGGGAAGGGAAGGGGGGCGCGTTTGTAGTCGCGACTGTGGGAAGGGAAAGGGGGTAGAGGAAACGCTACAAGAAGAAACACACAGGGGAAGGTGCACAGGGAACTGGTGTGGGGGGAGGGAAATGGAGGGGGAAGGAATGCTGCTTTGGACAGACAGACAAAGGGAGGAAGGGAGACAGAAAGACAAGAAGAAAGACACAGGGGCAGGTGCACAGGGAACTGGTGTGGGGGGAGGGAAATGGAGGGGGAGGGAATGCTGCTTCAGACAGACAGACAGAGGGAGGAAGAACACAGAAAGAAAAGACACAGGGGCAGGGAGATATACAGAAAGACAAACAGACAAAGGGAGCCAGGAACAGAGACAGACAGAAAGAAAGATAGCGGGAGTCGCGTCAGGAGGGATGCGGGATGCCGCAGAGGGAACTTTTCCAATGGGTGCAACTGGGCGGCTGTCGGGAGCCTCTGATCAGAGGCAGAGCAAGGTAAGTGTATCATAGGGATAAGAAGGAGGAGGGGGAGAGAAAAAGAAAGGGACGCCTACTGCTGGACAGGGGGAAAAGGAAAGAGGTGCTGATGGACAGTGGGGGGTGAAGAAAAAGGAACGGAAGCCTAATGTTGGACAGGGGGAGAAGGAAGGTGCTGCTGGACAGGGGGGAGGTAAAACAAAGGGAGAAGGGCTGCTGCTGCATAAGGAGAGCTGTGAAGGGGTGGTGGTGGACACAGGGGAGGTAAAAGGAAGGGAGAATGGACAGGGTGAGCAGGCAAGGGGTGGTGATGGACAGCCAAGGAAAAAGAAAGACAGAAAGAAAGAAAGCGGCTAAGGAGAGAGAGAGAAAGAAATAGAGAGACACACACACACATATATTCTAGCACCCGTTAATGTAACGGGCTATAAGACTAGTTAATATATAATCTAGCTGAGCGGGAGCTTTACAAGGTTTGAATCATTTGAATAAATCCAGATCCTATACCAAACCAATCCATCGCGTGATACATGAAAGTCCATTCCACGTGATCAAAGGCCTTCTCTGCATCCAAAGAGACAGAGAAAGCCGGATCATTCATTGTTTTTTAAATAAATTTAACATATAAAATGCCAATCTTGTATTATTTGAAGAATGCCTTTGAGCAACGAAACCCGTTTGGTGCATACCGATCATCTAAGTTCTATAATACATACAATATAACAGGGCTGCCCAAGTCCTATCCTCGAGATCTACTGGCAGGCCAGGTTTTCAGGATATCCATAATGAATATGCATGACAGAGATTTGCCTGCACTTCCTTCTTGGTATGCAAATCTCTCTCATGCATGTTCATTGTGGATATCCTGAAAACCTGGCCTGCCAGTAGATCTCAAGGACTGGACTTGGGCAGCCCTGCAATATAATATATACAGTTCTAGAATGTTGCCTGAGTAAGACCTGGGCTTCAGTGTCTCAATCTTATATTTTTAAGTTTTTGGTTCTATTTAGTTTTATTTTGTTGGTTTCTACTTTATTTTGTTCCTTTCATCTACCTTATTCATAGTTTTACAGGGTTCTGTACTTTTTTCTTTTAATTTTCACTCGGGCAAGTCAGAAAACATCTTGGATAGGAGGAGTTTGACAGTTATAGAATCACAACATAACTGTCTACTAACCTAAAGGCCTGGAAAGGTTCATTTTCAGCAGAGGACCTCCCTACCTGCATGTGGTGACTGAAGATCGCTGCGGGGGTCGGGACCAATGGAGGCATGGTTGATCGTTGCTGGTTGTTGCCTAGGATGGGGCAGCGTCTGCTCTCTCATTAGGGAGGAGCTGGTGGTGTCTCTGGATCCGTGGAGTGGGACCGTGCCATGGTCTCTTCCTCCCAGTTGTCCGATGGAGGCAGAGTGCTGTATTCTTCGGGAGCTGCCCATGAGCATCCACTGCCCACCGAAAGCAGTGCGTCGCAGCACTGGATTGTTCTATCTCTGTGCATCTTCTGCCTGGAAGCGATGGGTCCCATCTGGACTTTTGCCGTTGGGATTATTTAAAATATGCTAAGGCTACCAAGCTGCTTCAGGAAACTGGACTTCCGCCAGACTTATTTGAGTTTGTTTTTCAATTTTTTCTTCCAGTTTATGAATTATTTTAAATTTTATTCCTTTGTTTTTACCCCTATTCTTATTTTATTAACTGAATTCTGTTGTTTAATGGTTCCTCCCTTCTATTCCTTTTTACATATTCCTTTAATTCATTTACATATCATTTACATAGATGGTGCTCCTATCTGTAAAGTTAGGAATTTCTATGAAATATTCAACATGCTTCTCTCCTCTCCACTCCTTCCTGCCCTCCATAGTCCTCCCTACCCTCTTCTAACCCCTTCCTCTGTAATGTCGCCTAGAGCTTGCGACGCACAAATGGAAGAAATAAGGGCGAGCCTTGGCTAATCTTAGAGCCAATATCTTAGCCAGGAGTTTTCCATCCACATTAATTAAAGAAATAGGCCTGTAGTTTGAAATCAACATGGGATCTTTATTTGGCTTTGGCAAAACAATAGTTAAGAATTCTGCCCTAGTACCTGAAATACAACCTTTAGTTAGTTGTGATCAGGGCCGGATTTTCCTATAGGCTAACTAGGCTTCAGCCTAGGGCCTCAAGATCAAGAGGGGCCTACATTCAAATTGTTAGCAAAATTAAAATTACACTATTCTAAAAACAGTGAACACTAAAACACTGAACCGAAAATAAGGAGAAATTCTTCGCTTCGGGATTGGAACCAGCTCCGGCTGCAACGGGGCACCGACTTGGCTTCTCCCTTTCTTTTTCTTGCCCTGGGAGGAGGATCGGGGAGGGAAAGACGTCAGTCCAGAAACAGCTGGGCAAAGCCCAGCCCCGCGGGGAGAGAGGCAAAACGTGGATCCGTCAGGACAGGGCGGCCCAGACTGGCATCGGGGGGGGGGGGGTGTTTCAGTGGAAGGGGGATGGGAGGCAGGCAGGCTGTCATCGGAGGGAGGGTGGGGGGGGTTTAATGGAAGGCAGGCAGGCAGGATGGCATGGGGGGTGTTCAATGGAAGGGGGATGGGAGGCAAGCGGGCATCGGGGGGGGAGGTGAGGTGAGGAAGGACGCACTGGGGGCACTATGGACATAGGAAGGGGCAATGTTGTGTGTTACACAACATTGTTACACACAACATTTAGTTATTGTTACAAGTACTATATATGGTGCTGAGAATAAATGTCCAAATAAGTGTTCTCGACTTTTTTTTATTTATTATCCATGTCACATTTTTTATAAAGGTTAGTACCAATAACAACATGTTTCATTTAACATATTGATATATATCCCAGTAATGATGTATTTTATTATCTCTCATGTAATTTACAAACTTAAAAATGGGAGGTGAAAGGGCCTCATAAGTGGAATAGCCTAGGGCCTCTTTTCATCTAAATCCGGCCCTGGTTGTGATTGATACAAATTTAGAAGATGAGATAAAAGTGTAATTGGAAATGATTTGAAAAACTCCACAGTGAATCCATCACTACCCGGAGCGGATCCTACTCTGAGGGACTTCAACGCTATCTGGAGTTCCTTAAGCGATATAGACGCTTCAAGATTTTCTTTTATTTGCTCGGGAATTTTTGGCCCTTGAATTAACTTTAAAAATTCGAATCCCTCAATTTATCTAGTTGAATAAAGCTCAGAAGAATATAAAGCTTTGTAATAATCCAAAAATGATTTTAAAATATTTCTAATTTGAGAATGAATTTTACGTTTCTCGTCTTTAATAGCCATAATCTTCACTTATAATTAGCCAATAATCTTCCCGCTTTATTCGAGTTTCCATAATGCAGAGCTTGCTGAGAAAACAAATCTTTCCTAGCCAATTGTGAGGAAATCGCGTTATATCTATATTTAGCTTCCAACAGGGCCTGCAAAGAACATCAGGTTCTAATCTCCTTATGCTCCAGTCAGATCGGTAACCCTTTTGTAACATAACAAAGGTACAGGAAACAATCAACCTGAATGGTGACACCTACCTTTTGTAACAAGAGAGATCCAGCATACTTTGTTACAATGGCATACATCTCACCTCCAAAGGCATCTGCCCAAAGTTTCACCCTAGAACGGGATGCAAACATAGTATATGTTACAGCTAAAATAGGAGAATAGGCTAAAAGCAGAATAAATTTTTGATTTCATTCCATTGAAAAGCATTATAGAAAGAACTTCAAAAACATAAAACATGACACTCATTTTCACACAGAGGCCAAAGCATGGTTCTCTTCTCAGGCTTTTAAAGAAGGCTAACATGTTTATGCACTGAGGACAATTGTTATGCAATTGTACAGGATGCTTTAAGATAAATCTATGGAGAATGTGTATGAATTTAATTTAAAAATTTAAATTCTGCCAATTCCAATTATTCTAAGCAAAAACTATGAGCCCAATAGTCAAAGGATGCTGCTACCATGGCCTCTTTGAAAATTTTCTAGGGCTGACAACAGGGGCAAATTTAGGGTGGGGGAAAGGTTAGGAGCTTAGCACTGGCCCCAGATTCTATTAAATTGGGGGCCCAAATTTTCGACTAGCACACAAGTTTACTAGTGTAATTCGAAGAACAGTGTCAGTTGCATACCTAACTTGTTCAATTACCGTATTTTCACGCAGATAACGCGCACCCGTGTAAAACGCGCACACGGGTATAGCGCGCAGAAACCACGATTTTATGTACAAAAACTTTTATATACCGCGCATGCAGCCCGACTGTCCTTTCGCCCGCCCCGACTCTCCTCTGGCCACCCCGACTCTCCTTGAAAGTCCTGTCCCCCCTTGAAGGTCTGCCTGTCCGCCTTGAAGGTCTGTCCCCATCCTGAAAGCCTGATGCCCCCCCCCCGACGTCCGATACATCCCCCCCCGGCAGGACCACTCGCACCCCCACCCCGAAGGACCGCCGATATTGTCAGGGAGTTGGGGAGTCGGCCGGGCAAGAGGGCTTGGGCTCCCTCTTGCTCCGATCGTGGATGCGGGTGCGGGTGGGAGCGCGTGCGAGCGGTCGTTCGGGGTGGGGGTGCGAGCGGTCCTGCTGGGGGGGGTGAATCGGGCGTCGGGCGGGGTGGGAACTATGTAAAAAAAATTTTGTATACCGCGCTCACGCGTATAACGCGCGAGGGGTATGCGCGGTAGGTAAAAACGCGTATAACGCGCGAGGGGTATGCGCGGTAGGTAAAAACGCGTATAACACGCGCGTTATATGCGTGAAAATACGGTAGATATCAATTGGCATTAAGTAACAATAATAGCCCTTACTGTTTGCACTTTTTATCTGCTTAGAAAATCAATAAAGATTTACCAAAAAAAGAGTAACATACATCAGGCATGGAAATATTAATATCATAGCATATTATCTCAACCTCACCAACAGCACATATTATTCTAATAAAGGGATTTTAACAGCAGCTCAATTCGTTGTATCTCTCTGTAAACAAAGTGAGGAAACCTTCTCATTCAAAAAAATATATATAATAATCAGAGAGATGTAATGTTTATTTAAAAAAAGGCCTGAACAAACATGTGGGTTCCTGAATTGCAGTAGATTTCTACAGAACCGTACCATTCCGGACAATGCATTCCACATCAGTGGTCCAGCTATAGAGAGATATGAATTCCTTGTTCGTACATAGCGAATATCATTCGCTCTCCTTGTGTCTAGCAACCAATGGCTCTCAGATCTCAGCTTTCTCGGTGGGGTATATAATGTCAGTGGAGTACAACAGGTAAACATGGAGTAGAACAGGTAAACGTGAACTGATTGTTTATTCTTTCATAACGTACAAAGATGAGAAGACACTGCATGAAGTTACATGGTAATACTTTTAAAGCAATAGGAGAAAACTTTTTTTTTTCCACTCGATGAATAGTTAAGCTCTGGAACTCGGTGCTCGAGGATGTGGTAACAGTGGTTAGTGTATTTGGATTTAAAAAACAAATTTGGACAAATTCCTGGAGGAAACATCTATAATATACTATTACGGAGCTACCGGAGGGTGCCTGGGGAGAGAGGAGACTTTTGCCTGCACTGCAACAGCTACAACAACTTTCTGTCTGTTTGCCTGAACTTTCTCCTGCCTGTGGGACTGCTCCCAATTCAGCCAGGCATCGGAGGAGGTGGCCGGTGACATCATCGGGGTCCGTCTCCTCATGTGAAAAACTGCTGCAGCTGTTAGGCACAGCCGCAGGGCGAAGCCAAAGGGGCATGCTCTGCCCCTTGGGAGCCACAAGGCGTCAGGAGGTGTTGAGGAGTAAGCCATCTTTGAGTAAGATTTAATTTTTGTGTATATTAATGGGTAAAAGGAAAGTTAAACCCAAAAGCTCCACCCCTGCTGAAGCCGGCCCTATGGACCGCCATTTAATACCAGTGACTCCCTCACAAGTTAACCAAGAGTATGCTTCCATTTCAGGTGCATCCTTAAGTCCCCATTGAGAGGACTCTACTCCCTCCACCATTATCCGATAATAGGGAGCCTAAATTGGTCCCTATTGAAACTTCTGAGGAACCCCGAAAATCATTTACTGTATCCAAATTACAGCATATAAGCATTAACCTTATTGGATTCTAGTGATGATAATCGGTGTACCTCAGAGGACCCACAGGATATTACCTTGAAAGATTTGTGGTCGCTAAATAAGAATGTGGAAGGGGTATTAAGATCAGTTAAACAATCTTCAGATTTTTCAATTGAAGTTGTAAAGAAGTTGGAGAGTGTGGATTCCAATCTAGACTTGGTAGATAAAAGATTCATGTTGGTTGAAACACAGACATCCACGCTGCAGCAAGTTTCAACTTCTGCGGTTAAGGATGCCTGTGTAATTCATTCAAAATTGGAAACTATGGAGAATCTGTCACGGTCCAAAAATCTTCGATTTGTTAATTTTCCTATGACTCATTTGATATCTCATGAGATTTTATTATGAGCTTTGAACTGACCTTTGAAAGGAATCCAAGAATAAGAAGAGAAGCACTAGAATGACGTAACGGGGGAAGATTTTTATTTTATTAAGTTGGATAATTTCTATTTTCATTTATAGCTGAATCATCTCTCAAGTTTAATATTTCATTCCCTTTAGTTGTATTTGAACTTATGGTGGCTCCCCTAAATTAATGTGGGCTGGAAAATTTTGATTTGATATTTTTTATATCTTTTTGTTGTTTTTCTGATGTATATCTTTATCCTTTACTGTTCTTTAAGAATTGTATGAAAAAATTTGATAAATTTAAAAAAAAAAAAAAAAATCTACCATTAAGATAGACATGGGGAAAGGGATTGGGGCTTGTGCACTGCCTTTTTGTAATTTTATAACCACACTCAAAGTGGTTTATATATAGGTACTTCAAGCATTTTCCCTCTCTGTCCTGATGGACTCAAAATCTATCAAATATACCTGGGACAGTGGAAGATTAAGGGCTAGTTTCATTAACCTGACACTCCATGCCCGATCCGTGCAGGCCCGACCAATTCACGAAACAAAAAAAAATTAAAATGAAGGCGATCGGAGGAATGCCCCCCTCCGACCGCACAGATCGTTAGTGTGCGATCCTGACGCATGTGCAGACAAGTTTTTAAGTTTCAAGTTTTATTTTAATTTGATGAGTCACTTAATTTAATTTTTACTAAGCGATTTACAACATAGAAAAAAAATAACATTTATTTTAACATAATGTTTAAAAATTTTAAAACAATAGTTAAGACCAACAGACATACAGGCCAAACCGAGACACTAGGTAAAAACAGGGCAGAACTACAATTCAATATTTTTAGGGTACAGAAGAGAACCATAAATGGGAAAAAACATAAGGAGGGGGGAAGGTGAAAACCTGGAGGGTAATGTAAAATTTTTGAATATAATTTATAGATTAAAAGCATCTTTAAAAAGAAAGCTTTTTAAGTTACTTTCCCTGTAGATGGTCTGCGCATGCGTTTGGTGTCCGTTTTTGCTGGGGGGGGGGGGGTTTACTGGCTTCGACTCTCCTGATCTCCCAGGGAAGGGCAATCCCCATCAGCAGGAGCCTCTTCCCCTTCGCCGACACAAGTTCACTGCCCCGGCGAGTCCCTGCCATGAAGAGCCACAGCTAACACGTTTTCATTATAGCAGGGGACTTTTAAAAGCAGGCAATTATTGACTCTCCTGCTCTCTGCCGCTCTTCCCCGCAGTGCAGCCCCACTTTAAAACCACGGGCTCGCACTGCGAGGAAGAGAAGCAGAGAGCAGGGGAGTCGTGGCAGCAAGAGCAGGGCTCGGCTGGAAGGGGCAGAGAGCAGAGCTGCAGAGATGGGCTGCAGAGCTGGGATTTCAGGCCGAGGACAGTCGGAAAAGACGTTTGTGACTGGGCCCCAGCAGTCGCCTTTTGCGTTGATCGGCCAGACCAGTCGGTTTCCAAGATTTCTTTAGTGAATCGCGTCCCTGTCTACTTTGCATGCCGTTCCCCTCATTTGCATGCACGGATCGGAATCGGATCGGCACAGAGGTAAGTGAATCGGGCCGGAGTAAAATCGGGTCGCAAAGGGGTCAGAAACCGATTGGTACACGATCGGTTTGCTTAGTGAATCTAGCCCCAAGTTACTTGCCCAGGGTCACAGGAGTAGCACGGGGTTTGAACCCACAATGTCAGGGTGCTGAAGCTGTAGCTCTAACCGCCACATCATACTCTCCTGCTACTACTTGCCCTGGAATCAGTAGCATGGAATCTTGCTACTATCAAGGATTCTGACAGGTCTTGTGCCCTAGATTGGCTACTGTTGAAAGCAGGATACTAGGCTAGACAGATCCAAGTTTCCGAGTTTCTTGAGTTTGGACTTGAATTTGTCCAAAGAGGGCTCGATGCAGAGATCGAGTGGGAGGGCATTCCACAAAAAGTGGGCAGTAACCGAAAAGATAGCTTTACGGGTCATGTCATAAAATATTTCTCTTGTGGAAGGGATTGTAAGCAGTGTCCGGTACGGCTATTCTTATATTATTGTTTGTGCATGCATGGTGGTTCCCACCATCAGGAAAGACTGTATCTCTGTTATTGCCATACAGCCAAATACAAAATGGCACATTTTCATTTGGTAAGCACATGAAGCAAAACAGGATATGTGGTCGACATTTCCTATGACAGTCCATCCCTAGTGTTTCCATCTAGGGCAGGGGTGTCAAAGTCCCTCCTCAAGGGCCGCAATCCAGTCGGATTTTCAGGATTTCCCCAATGAATATGCATGAGATCTATTTGCATGCACTGCTTTTCATTTTGTATGCTAATAGATCTCATGCATATTCATTGGGGAAATCCTGAAAAACCGACTGGATTGCGGCCCTCGAAGAGGGACTTTGACACCCCTGATCTAGGGCAAGAACATGTACATGAAAAGGATCCTTAAGGAACAACTTTGATACCAAAAAGAGACCCAAGAAAACTATAATCACTTGTGTCCCCCAAAACATCACAAAAAACATGCATTTTGTGTATGACATGCATAGTGACAACACACAAACCTAGAGGAATGGGTAAAACGAGGATCTTGCAGGCCCCATGAACCTCGCGGATCTCTACCTCACATCCTTAAAAATTTGCTTACCTCAAGGGTGAGCGGGAACCGTGAGGTCTGTGGGATCCGGGAAATCCTTGTTTTACCCAATCCCCAAACCTAGGAAACTCTATGCATTGAGAGCAACTTTTTTAAGCTATTTACCCAGATGCTGTTTGCCACAAAAAAAAAAAAGGTTTAAATCTATGGGAATACTTATTTTCTTGGATGACTTTTTCAAGAGAAAGTGCTCTTACTTGCATGGATGGCTGTGGTGTACCAGTTATCAAAGAGAAAGCATCCACAAACTTTTCATCTGCCTGAAGTTTTGAAAATAGCCCAGAGAAAACTCGGTTTCTGTCACGGAACTTCCCGCAGGACTTGGAAACAGCAGCCGTGCACACAGCCCCGTTTGCGCGATCATTAACTCATACCAACATCTGTGCACAACGCACAGAATGAAAATCCCTGCATTTGAAATCATACCATCGTAGGAGCTTCAAGCAACAGCTCTCGTGTGATGGTTTGTCAAGATTTTTTCCCTGTATTGTAAGGGATAGGACTAACCCCCCCACCCTAAAAAAAACAAAAAAACACCTCTCTTCTGAGCTGCACACGTTAAGCGCCGCAGTTCAAATAGCAAACAGCACTGGAACCCGGTGAGAATGAGAAAACTCTCTTTGCTACCCATAGATACATACAAGTGATTAATAATGACTGCCCTTGCTGATTGGTGGGCATTTGATCGATATAAAGCAGAATGTAATTAAGGGCTCCTTTTATGAAGCCGCGTTAGCGGTTTAACGCATGCTAATTTGCCGGCCGTGGTAGCCACTACCGCTTCCTCTTAAGCAGGCGGTAGTTTTTCGGCTAGCGTGGGGGTTAGTGCACGCTAAAAATGTGCATGCGATAAAGCCGCTAACTCGGCTTCATAAAAGGAGCCCTAAGTCTAACGGAAAATAAGTCAAGAACTAAAAGAAAAGAAAACATTTGAAGCTTCTGAGTTTAAAAAAAAGTGTTTTTCTTTATTTTGTAGGCATCAAGGCTTACAATAAAACAGGAGAATGATCACGGTAGAGGAAAGGCTTACGTTTCAACTGGGATTTTCCTCTGGGACTCCACCGAGGCCAAGAGACAGCTGGGGAAGATAATCCACAGCATGGCCCACAGGCTCAGGGCTCGCCACACATAGCAGCTTAGGGACCCCCTCCTCGATCCCCTATCCACTAGGTACGAGGACACCAAAAAGCCCAGGTCCCGAGCAAGTCCCGAGCAAGCCATGTCACGGGCCTCTGGCCAGTCCCGTCCCCTGGCCTGGGAAGCGGTGTAGATGTAAGTCTTCTCCTCCCTCACTTGCCGTCCTGCCTCTTTCGGGGATCGATGGACATTTGCTGTGACTTAGGAAAGATCAGAGCAGGAAACTCAAGTGGCAGAGGCACAACTCAGATTCTGCTCCCTCTCTCTCTCTCAAAAAAAAGAAAAATGACGTTGCAAACCGAGTAACAATCCGAGAGATCAAAAACTAAACTTTCCCGAGGCAGAAACCCCCCCACGTGGTCTTGATCACCCTGCTTGCCGGAACCGAAGGAAGCTTGACACTTTTTTATTTCTCCCAGAGGAGTCCCAGACTCCCGGTAGCCACACGATCTGACAGTCTTTAATCTCCTGGCGAGCAGAGGCATTACCAGCAGCTTTGTGGAGGTGGGAGGTGGGTTTACACTCAACGCAGCAGGATTATTCTGCTTTCTGGAGACAGAGAAACATACCCAATCAGAGGACAGATTCCTCTTCGAGCCTGGTTAAAGAAAACAGCAAAATAGCTCAGTAACCCTCCCGAGCAAAACTGGAGGCAACCTGAGGAGTTCCCTTCAGATCGGCTTCTGTTGTGCCGTCCCGTGCTTATAAATCGGCAGTGACTGTATTTATTTCATAGACTTTGGGCTAGATTCACAAAGCAAACCGATCATGTACCGATCAGTTTGCGACCCCTTTACTATCAAATTTCCATCCGGCCTGATTCACTTACCTCTCCTGCAATCCGCTTCGAATCCGTGCATGCAAATGAGGTGAAATGCATGCAAATTGGACAGCGACTCAATTCACTACAAAACATTTCGGATCCGACTGGGCTGGCCACTCAACCCAAGAAGCAACTGCTGGAGACCAGTCGAAAATGTCTTTTCGACTTTCCAGCTCCATAGAAGCCCTGCTCTGCCCCGTGTCTCCTGCCTGCTCGCCCCGATCTTCCAGCCCTGCTTTCTGCCCTGAGCTCCTACTCTCTGCCGCCTTCCCTGCAGTGCGAGCCCGTGGGTTTAAAGCATCAGATGATGCGCTGGGGCGGTGGGCCGGAGCAGGAGGATTTTTCTTCTGCTCCCGAAGAGAAGACCGTCAGCATAAGAACAGAAGGATACAGGCACCCCTCCTGCTCCTGAAGATGGGAGCCTCGAAGGAGCAGGAGGGACCAGGCACCCCTCCTACTCCCAACAATTGTAAAGGTACTGGGTGGGCCCAGCCTGACCGCCTGGGCCAACCAGGGGTGGGAGGCCTAGGAGCAGGAGGGACCGAGCACCCCTCCTGCTACCAACTTTGGGGTCTGGTCGGGTGTTCTGTGTCGGGGGGAGGGGCTGTGCCGGTCGGAGGGGGGAGTGCCGCGCTGCTTTTTTTTTCTGTTTTAACATTGATGGCAAGAGGGAGTTGGCATCCCTCCTGCTTTTTTCTCTGGGTGGCGGGGGAGGGGGGGCGCGGCAGACAGAGCAGAGCAGGGCAGGCGCAGCACAGCAGGGCAGGCTGGAGAGATTGCGGCCTGGGGGAGGGGGTGGCAGGCAGATCTCTCTTGCTTGCTCCCGGACTCTCCTGCTCTCTGCCGCCATTCCCCGCAGTCCAGGCCTGCTTTAAAACTATGAGCTTGCACTGTAGGGAATGGCGGCAGAGCGCAGGAGAATCTGAGAACAGGCAAGAGAAATCTGGGCTGGGCTGAGCCCTGACAGCAGTGACAGGAAGCTGCTTCTCCTGTCACTACTGTCAGGGTGTGCGCATGAGTGGGGATTGCTCTGGCCGTGGGTAGGGGGCGTGCTAACGATCGTCTCCATTTGCATGCAGGCCTTTACTGAATCAGTTGGCCGGCATGCAATAGGAAACGGATCGTGCACGGTTTGGAGGTTTAGTGAATCCTGCCCCGGATAGGAATCCTGCCCCGGATAGGAAAGGACATGAAATAAAGATGGGCCTATACTATCGTCCACCCGGGCAAACCGGAGATATCGACAGAGAAATGGAAACCGAGATGAAGCGAGAATGCAAAAGTGGTTACACAGTTATTATGGGAGACTTCAACTACCCCGGGATAGACTGGAAACTTGGAAGCTCCAGATGTGCTAGAGAGACAGAATTTCTGGAGGCTACACAAGATTGTTTCATGGAGCAGCTTGTTAGAGAACCGACGAGAGGAAATGCCACTCTGGATCTAATCCTAAATGGGTTAATGGGCCCTGCAAAGGAAGTGGAAGTAATGGGACCGTTGGGAAACAGCGATCATAATATGATCAAGTTCAAAGTTGAAGTAGGAATACCGAAAGGAAAGAGAACCATAGCAACAACTTTCAACTTCAGGAAAGGAAACTATGAAGCAATGAGGGAAATGGTAAGGAAGAAACTTAGGAACACTTCCAAGAAATGGCAAACGGTAGAACATGCCTGGCTTTTTTTCAGGGACACGGTGAGCGAGGCGCAAAATTTGTACATACCCAGATTCAGAAAGGGGAGCAAAAAGAGTCGAACAAAAGACCCGGTATGGCTGACTAAAATAGTGAAGGAAGCGATAGGCAATAAGAAAAATTCATTCAGGAAATGGAAAAAGGACAAAACTGAGGGGAACTGGATGGAGCATAGGAAGTATCAAAAAGAATGTCACCGAGTGGTTCGAAAAGCCAAAAGAGAGTATGAAGAGAAGCTAGCCAGGGAGGCACGAAATTTCAAACCATTCTTCAGATATGTTAAAGGGAAACAGCCAGCTAGGGAGGAGGTGGGACCGCTGGATGATGGAGACAGGAAGGGGGTAGTGAAGGAGGAGAAAGAAGTCGCAGAAAGACTTAACATGTTCTTTTCGTCTGTATTTACGAACGAAGACACAACCAACTTACCGGAACCTGAGCAATTCTTCAATGGAAATGAAGCAGAAAAATTAACATCCATGGAAGTGAGCCTTGAAGATGTGCGCAGGCAGATAGAAAAACTAAAAACTGACAAATCCCCGGGTCCAGACGGAATCCATCCAAGGGTTCTGAAGGAATTAAAGGAGGAGATAGCAGAACTATTGCAGCAAGTTTGCAACCTATCCCTGAAAACAGGTGTGATACCAGAGGATTGGAAGATAGCCAACGTCACGCCCATCTTCAAAAAGGGATCAAGAGGTGACCCGGGAAACTACAGACCTGTGAGTCTGACCTCGGTTCCGGGGAAAATGGCAGAAGCGCTGATAAAAGAAAACATCGATGAACATTTGGAAAGAAATGAACTTCTGATACCAAGCCAACATGGTTTCTGCAGGGGGAGATCGTGCTTAACTAACTTATTGCACTTCTTCGAAGGAATCAACAAACGGACGGATAAAGGAGACCCCATAGACATCGTATACCTAGATTTCCAAAAAGCCTTTGACAAGGTGCCTCACGAGCGTCTACTCCGGAAACTGAAGAACCATGGGGTGGACGGAGATGTGCATAGATGGATCAGAAACTGGTTGGCGGGTAGGAAACAGAGGGTAGGGGTGAAGGGCCACTACTCGGACTGGAAGAGGGTCACAAGTGGTGTTCCGCAGGGCTCGGTGCTCGGGCCACTACTATTTAATATATTCATAAATGATCTAGAAATAGGGACGACGTGTGAGATAATAAAATTTGCAGACGACACCAAACTATTCAGTGGAGCTCGGACTAAAGAGGACTGCGAAGAATTACAAAGGGACCTGAATAAACTAGGGGAATGGGCGACGAGATGGCAGATGAAGTTCAACGTTGAGAAATGTAAAGTACTGCATGTGGGAAGCAGAAACCTGAGGTACAACTATACGATGGGAGGGATGTTATTGAATGAGAGTACCCAAGAAAGGGACTTAGGGGTAATGGTGGACATGACAATGAAGCCGACGGCACAGTGCGCAGCGGCCGCTAAGAGAGCGAATAGAATGCTGGGTATAATCAAGAAGGGTATTACAACCAGGACGAGAGAAGTTATTCTGCCGTTGTATCGGGCGATGGTGCGCCCACATCTGGAATACTGCGTCCAATATTGGTCGCCGTACCTTAAAAAGGATATGGCGATACTCGAGAGGGTTCAGAGGAGAGCGACACGTCTGATAAAAGGGATGGAAAACCTTCCATATGCTGAGAGATTGGAGAAACTGGGTCTCTTTTCCCTGGAGAAGAGGAGACTTAGAGGGGATATGATAGAGACTTATAAGATCATGAAGGGCATAGAGAGAGTAGAGAGGGACAGATTCTTCACACTTTCAAAAAATAAAAGAACAAGAGGGCATCTGGAAAAGTTGAAAGGGGACAGATTCAAAACAAATGCTAGGAAGTTCTTCTTTACCCAACGTGTGGTGGACACCTGGAATGCGCTTCCAGAGAATGTAATAGGGCAGAGTACGGTACTGGGATTTAAGAAAGGATTGGACGGTTTCCTGCTGGAAAAGAGGATAGAGGGGTATAAATAGAGGATTTCTGCACAGGTCCTGGACCTGTTGGGCCGCCGCGTGAGCGGACTGCTGGGCATGATGGACCTCAGGTCTGACCCAGCAGAGGCATTGCTTATGTTCTTATGTTCTTATGTTCTTTGTTGTTTTTTTTTTACTATGATTCAAATCACCTCTAGTTCAAGGAGTGGAGGAGTAGCCTAATGGTTATAGGAGTGGGCTTTGGGGAAGCCCGGTTCACAAATCTTACTGCCTATCCTTGTGACTGGTCTTGGGCAAGTCATTCCCCCCACCCCAACCCCCCTCCCCAAGTCAGGGAAATATCCACTAGCCCTGAACCACCATGGGAAGGGGAAAGACACAAAAACTTTAAGAACAATATATTATATGGAAAAAATTGGTGGGATAAACACAGAGTATCCATTTATAGAAAGAGGCTTGAAACAAAAGTTAAGTGACTTCATGGCAGCTGATGTGTCATGATGGACAGCAACTCTAAAAGACAGGGAGTAAAGCTAATGCTAAGCAGACCTTTAGGGCCTGTGTCCCCAAATTGGTAAAGGCAAAATCAGGATGGGCTGGGGTGGGTTCTGATGGTTTGCCAATTGCCTTATTTGTGACGACAGCATTCAATTATGAAAAAGCTAATATCCTAGAGTAGCAGATGCAGCTCCAACAGACCGATGGACCATGGATGTCTTATCTGCTGACATTTACTATGTTACTATGCTTATTTCATTATTTACTACCACTACCCATACTGGAGCTAATGTATAGTGGGGATTGTACTCACACAAGAACATAAGAGATGCCGCTGCTGGGTCAGACCAGTGGTCCATCGCACCCAGCAGTCTGCTCACGCGGCAGCCCTTTTGGTCAAAGACCAGTGCCCTAACTGAGACTAGCCTTACCAGCATACGTCCTTGTTCAGTAGGAACTTGTCCAACTTTATCTTGAATCCCTGGAGGGTGTTTTCCCCTATGATAGCTTCCGGGAGAGCGTTCCAGTTTTCCACCACTCTCTAGGTGAAGAAGAACTTCTTTACGTTTCTCATCTGAGTTTAAAGGCCTGGCCTAATATCCAGCACCTTGTAGCAGATGCATAGATTCAGATCCCAGAAACAAACAGATTTCAGGCTGGAAATATAAGCCACATTGTGCCACTTTAGAGAATGAGCTAGTATACAAAGTGCCAAAGCATTTACAGATATCTCTTTCTCTCTCTCAAGCCATATATAGTTTATTTTATTGCTCCATTTGTAGGCTTCTAATACCAACAACTTATTTAAACAACTGTTAAATAAGCTTTTAGGGTGTAACTCTTACTGTATACATTTAGAAGTTAACTTTATCACTGCACTGGAATTCCAATAAAACTAACAACACAGACTGGTGATTTTCTCTCTTTGTGTCACCAAACTGCAACCATTCCAAACATACTTCCTTGCCACTGTTGAAGCTATCTACACTTCTCCCTCCTGATTCGCGGGGGATAGGGGCAGAGTCGGACCACCAATGGTGAAATACCGCGAATATCTTCTGGTCCGGCTCTGACCCACCCCTGCCTCCCTCCCGCCTTCCCCCCGGCATCCCGGCCTTACCTGGTGGTCTAGCAGGCTTTTGGTGCAGGAGCGATCTTCCTACGCTCCTGCCCCATGCAGATCGCCAATAGGAAATGGCTGCCGTGAGTTCCCGTGGTCTCTCGAGACTACGGCGGGAGCTCACAGCAGTAACTCTACACAACCAAGGGATTCAACAAGAAAAGAATTATATATGAATTGTATTATTAAATAGGAACAAGAACATAAGAATTGCCATACTGGGACAGACCGAAGGTCAATCCAAGCCCAGTATCCTGTTTCCAACAGTGGCCAACCTAGGTCCCAAGTACCTAGCTAGATGAATAGATGAAGAGCACTGGGTAAGCTCTTCAAGTAGGTACCAATTGGTATTTAGCAGGTGATAAATTTACAAAGGTAACAGGATGTTAAAGTTACTACTTAAAGTTGGTAGAAATTCAAGTTAACTGCTATAAAATCAAAACCATTTCATATGTCTACACAAATTCAATTATTTCTTCATTCCCCGCAGTAATTCAATTACTAGAGCTCAATTCTGGACTAATAACCTTTAAAGAACATAACAACAGATAAGTACAGAACTATTTCTCCTCACTTATATGATTTCAGTTCTGTTCACTAAGATTTTGGTTCTTTGTTCTCAAATTCTTCTATGCTTATCCTTCCAGGTATCAACAGGTTCACATTTAACCAGGATTCCTTCAGGTAAATATACTACAGTACACTTTTACCAAAAACTTAGATATAGATACTCAGATCTGAGGTGTGTTTCATTGGAATAAATATGGCCTATTACAACATATTTGTGTGCACACAGTGTTACCAGTCTAGGAAAGGCTCTGGAAATGTTGCAGCTGTCTCATGTTGGGTACTATGATCCTTCAGGGTCCACATCTCTGCAGGCGCTTGGGGTCCACTCGCTGACTCAGGAACTCCTAACTTAACAAATCAATAAAGCAAAATCCTAAATCCCGGTCCTCAATCAGTGGAAGGGGCTTCTGGCAAAGGAACTTTTTTTTTAATTACCCTGCTAAGCCATGACATGCACTAGTCATCTTTGGAGATAATATGAAAGGAAGAAGTCAGGGTTGGTAGAGTGGGAATTTGGAAATTGTTAAAATGTCTTTGCAATTTGTATTTTGGATTTATTTATTTATACCCTGCCTTTCCCAAGGTGGGTCACAATGAAATACATGCATAAGCAAATTCACATACATTACAACAGATAAAACATCAAGAAAACAATAATGTAAAGTATCGTAAAATTACAAAGAGGCTACCAGCACCTCACATCAAAAAATTTTAAATCAAATCCCATATTTTATCTTACAGAAAAGATGTTTTGTCAACATTTTCTTGAAACACCTCAAATTTATTGGCTGCCGTAAATATCCTGGGAGCTTATTCCATTCCTGAGGACCTACACTCAAAATCAGACTAGCTCTAGACATAGCTAGCCGCAGTTGTTTCGCTGTCAGAATATGTAGGTCAGCTTGAGTCATCGAACGCAACCCATGCTGCGGTTCATATGGCAGAATGTTGTCCATCAAATGCTCCGGCGTCTTAGGGTGAATACAAAGATACACTATGACTAATAATTTATAAAGAATTTGATGTTCTAATTTCAACCAATACCATGATATATAGCAGTGTTTTTCAACCTTTTGACACCTGTGGACCGGCAGAAATAAAAGAATTATTTTGTGGACCGGCAAACTACTAGGACTAAAATTTAAAAAACCCGTTTCCGCCCCATCTCCGCAAGCTCGGTCACCTCAGTAACTATAGAAAAATAGACAAATATAGTGCAAAATATAGACAGCAGATATAAATTCTCAAAACTGACACGTTTTGATCACTAAATTGAAAATAAAATCATTTTTCCTACCTTTGCTGTCTGGTGATTTCATGAGTCTCTGGTTGCGTTTCCTTCTGTCTGTGTATCCTTTCTTTCATTTCTTTCTTTCTGCACTCAGGCCCATGAATTGTCCCTTTCTATTCCCTCCCTCTTTCCTTCCTATGTCCTTAGTGCCCCCAGTGCCTCCTTCCCATGTCTTTAGTGCCCCTTCCTGTCTTTAGTGCCCCCAATGCTTCCTTCCCATGTCTTTAGTGTCCCCAGTGCCTCCTTCCCAAGTCCTTAGTGCCCCTTCCTATGTCTTTAGTGCCCCCAGTGCCTCCTTCCCATGTCTTTAGTGCCCCCAGTGCCTCCTTCCTATGTCTTTAGTGCCCCCAGTGCCTCCTTCCTATGTCCCTCTCATTGCCTTCCACACTTTTTCCCACCCCCACCCCCCAAGCCAGCCTGCCTTCCTGTCTACCTCTCTCCCTCTCTCCCTGGCCAAAGCCAGCCTGCTTGCCTGCCTACCTTCTTCCCTCCCTGCCACGATTAGCTGGCCCAGAACGTCCTCTCCGACGTCAGAATTGACATCGGAAAGAAGACTTCCTGTCGGCTTTAGCAGCAGTAGCAGGGCGGTATGATAGCAGCCGAACCGGGAAAAGGAAGAAGGGAGGCTTTTTTTTTTTTGCGCGCAACAGGTAGGGACAGGAAATGATCGCCTGTCCCATTGTCCCCGAAAACAGTTTCAGGACACTGTCCCGAAGCTGTGTGTGGGGATAATGGGACAGGAGGTTTTAATCTTGCCGGCCCTGCGCGGACCGGCAGAAATTTCCTGCGGACCGGCACCGGTCCACGGACCGGCAGTTGAAGAACAGTGATATATAGCATTCTGTTACATGAGCACTCTTTCTTAGTCGAAACAAAGTTCGAACAATCGAGTTCTGGGTTACCTGCAGCACACCCAATGCTGATGCAGGTATACCCAGAAAAACCATATTGCAGTAGTCTAGACATGATAATACCACACTCTGCAAGTCAGTTCTAAACATATGGCTGACAAATATGGGCAATCAAAACAGGATAGTGAAAAATATATATCAACAAAAATATAACAAGTACTGCACCAAGTTGATATAAGGAGTTTTACCTATCAGGAGGAAAAGATCTCAGATATTTACCACATAGGGAACATATATGTTTTCTCCCTATATTGCTGTGGCAAGTGGGTGTCTTTCATTGATCAAAAACCTCCTTTAAGTTTTTTTAATTTTTATCATAAATATTTTTAATATAATCTTGATTTTTTATCTTTTTCAAATATTAAAGTGAAACTAACTTCATAACTAAAATAGACTATAAAGTGCAAAAAATATTACTTATCTGCTTCTTTTATGAATGTAGAAATTTCTAGGGAAAGTGCTGAGTGCATAGATGAAAGTGCTTCAATAAAGGTGCTTCGAATAAAGTGCTTTATGCCTGAATGAAAGAAATATTGCACATTAGATAAAGTGCAAATGCTTTAAGCTGCCACAATATATCACAATAAGCTGGCTAAAAAACAGCACTTATCTCAAGAAGCTATCACGCTATGGAAATGCAGCGTGTTCAGGAAGTCACTCAGACGCCAAGAAAACTGAAGCGCCGGACATACTGGAAAAAGCACTCGTAAAGCAACTTTCCACTATATGTTCATTTAGTTCATACTACGGGCCCCGTTTCGCCCCAAAAGGGCTTCATCAGGAAGCATACTTAAAACATAAATGAAATAAGAATTGTTAGAGAAAGATTCAAAAGTTAAAAGTCATTATAAACAATGAATATCATATAGAGTCAAGCGTACTTACTTAGTGTCTGCAAAGAATCAATTCAGTACACATCAAACCCTAAATAAAATGGCGCTTTTATCTAGAGGAACGCCTACACATGCGCATTAGAATCACTCAAAGCATGACAAAATTTAAAGTGATATTCAATGTAGTTGAAAGTTAATGACTGGTATGTAGAAAAAAGAAGAAAAAGAAAAAGAAAATCACAGTTAGATATTAGATCAGGCCATCCATGATGTGATGTTAAATAAAACTTGACCATTCGACTTTAGAGTTCAAACCATATGGGTGCACACTATTCAATCTGAAAATCCATCTCGATTCACGTTGTTTGAGACGTCCAATGCGATCTCCTCCCCTAGAAAACTTGGGTTCTACATCAATTGCAAAGCAACGTAAATCATGTCTTTAGTGCCCCCAGTGCCTCCTTCCTATGTCTTTAGTGCCCCCAGTGCCTCCTTCCTATGTCCCTCTCACTGCCTTCCACACTTTTTCCCACCCCCACCCCCCAAGCCAGCCTGCCTTCCTGTCTACCTCTCTCCCTCTCTCCCTGGCCAAAGCCAGCCTGCTTGCCTGCCTACCTTCTTCCCTCCCTGCCACGATTAGCTGGCCCAGAACGTCCTCTCCGACGTCAGAATTGACATCGGAAAGAAGACTTCCTGTCGGCTTTAGCAGCAGTAGCAGGGCGGTATGATAGCAGCCGAACCTGGAAAAGGAAGAAGGGAGGCTTTTTTTTTTTTGCGCGCAACAGGTAGGGACAGGAAATGATCGCCTGTCCCATTGTCCCCGAAAACAGTTTCAGGACACTGTCCCGAAGCTGTGTGTGGGGATAATGGGACAGGAGGTTTTAATCTTGCCGGCCCTGTGCGGACCGGCAGAAATTTCGTGCGGACCGGCACCGGTCCACGGACCGGCAGTTGAAGAACAGTGATATATAGCATTCTGTTACATGAGCACTCTTTCTTAGTCGAAACAAAGTTCGAACAATCGAGTTCTGGGTTACCTGCAGCACACCCAATGCTGATGCAGGTATACCCAGAAAAACCATATTGCAGTAGTCTAGACATGATAATACCACACTCTGCAAGTCAGTTCTAAACATATGGCTGACAAATATGGGCAGCAAACTTAATTTGAAAAATACCTTTTTTTACTACTGCACATACATGCCTCCTGAATGTCAGACAAGAATCTACTAAAACCCCTAAATATTTAACCTCCATGGATATTGTGACAGTAGTGTCTAATAGGTCAATTTTATCAGTGTCCAGTGTTTCAGTGATGGATATTACAGCCAGAAAAGTTTGTGCCTGTTTGTTTCCAAGGGGTGCTGAAAAGTTCTCATCCCAACCAAGAAGAGAATGACGTAGATATGATTCAATCAGTGATCTGAAACAAAGTCAAAATCTAGAATTTCATTTCTACAAATTGGCACTTAACAAAATAAGATAACACTCTTTTCAGCTACAGTGGCAAAATAGCACTCCAGAGTTTAGAATCCACCGAATCCACCGTTCTAGGATTCAAAGGCAAATTAGATGCAAATCTCCTTACGAGAGGCATAGAGGGATACGGGTGACTAAAACTACATTAGGTGTGCACCTGACTGGGCCTCCGCATGTGCAGATCACAGGACTCGATGGACCATGGGTTTGATCCAGTGGTGGCAGTTCTTATGTTCTAGAATGCTAGTGGGTTGGGCTGAGAACTTTTCAGCACCCCCCTCGTATGACTGTGCATGTACCATAATATTATGACTCCTAATGTAGGCTTCCAAATGCCGAAACACAGCCCCGTGCTGAGTTGTAGCTTGGTAGTGGACACTGAGAGTTCTTTTAACCTGTTACTTAATAAAAATGTCATTTGGACCTCATCAGGGCAGTGGCATAATAGGGGGGTGGGGCACCAGAACCTCTCCATCCCACATGCTATGCTTACACCCTCTCTTACCCCTGCCATACCTCTTTAAATCTTCATCAGTGTGACCAATTTCTCTGTCCTGCTACTCATGCTGGCCTGGCTCCCTTCTGAAATCACTTCTGGGTCGCAAGGTCAGGAAGTGACATCAGAGGGAAAGCCAACGCTGGCAAAAGCAGCAGACCGGAGAAGCTGCTTGCGCTGTTGAAGATTTAAAGAGGTACAGGGGGCAGAGAGGGTGTAAGTGTGGCAGGTGGGGATAGGGAAGGAGTAGAGGTAGGCAGGGGGTAGTGAGGAGGGCACGAGAGAGTGCCACCACCCTGGGAGCCTCCTACTCTCACAACGCCAGTGCTTCAGGCCTCTTCCTTAGTGTTCTTGGCTGGCATTTGTGCACCAACAATTAGGCATGCCCACTTATACCATGTCATGCATAAGCCCACCTTGTCTCTATTCTCTTAGGCACCATTTTACAAAGCTGCACAGCCGAATGACCTACAGCAAATGTTCCAACACCCATTCAGTTCCTATGGGCATCGGAGCATTTACTGCACCGGCTCGCACTGCCAGCTTTTGTAAAAGGGGGGTTAGCGGGTTATGATAAGAATACCGCTGAGCACACAGCTAATACATATAAGGAGCATAATTTTAAAAAAACAACATCTAAGTCCCCTTTTGGCCTAAGCCCCTATACGCTGAAAGTAGCAGCAGGGAAATGAAGTGGCATACCTAGCTTATGTGACACCCGGGGACCATCATTTCTTGACACCCCCCCATCTGTATGAAAAACATGATTTTTAGTAACAAGCCACATGTCACACATGAGTACCTAGGAAAAGGCAGCATCTTACATACTGCAGTGAGCCGTACAACATCAATACACCCATTGTAAAACTAAATAAGCCAGACTAGTACAGATCAATCCTAACAAAAAACCATGTCTTTCGAACACACAGAACACAGAAAACACCTTCGCCTAGTATGGAATATGTAATCACAAACTAACCCCTCCCTCTTTTACAAAACTGTAGTGTGGATTTAGTCATGGTGGTAACAGCTCTGATGCTCATAGAATTCTGAGCATCAGAGCTGCTACAACCATGGCTGGCGCTAAAAAACGCTCCACAGTTTTGTAAAAGGGGGGGGGGGGAGGATAAAATAGAAATACATAGCAAAGGTTAAATTGAACCAGTAAGAAGCTGGACTCTGCATACAGTGCACCACAGAAACAATGACACATGTCTCCTAAAGCAATAAATAGAAATTTTTTTTCTACCTTTGTCTTTTGTGGTTTCTGCTTTCCTCATCTTCTTGTAACTCTCTTCCTTCCATCCACTGTCTGCCGTCTCTCTTCCCCTATATGGCATCTTCTCTCCTTCTATGCCCCTTCCAGAAACTGTATGCCTCCCCCTTCCATCTCTCCTTTCACTCCCATTGGTCTGGCATCTCTCTCCTCTCCTTCCCTCTCCCACACCTCTCCTCTGCAATCCCTTTCCCTTTTTCCCTCATTTTCCTTTTCAATTTATTTCTGCATCTGTCTGGATTACATTCTTACTACCCTCTCATCAATGTCCTTTTTTACTGTCTACCTAAAGCTTGCCACCTCTTTCCCTCACCCCTCCAGCGTTTCCCTAACTCAATCCTTTTCTTCCCATCATGTTCCCTCCTTTTATTTATCCCCTCCTTCCATCGTGTACCCTCTTTCTCCAACCCTTCCATCTAGTACCTTCTCTCTCTGTCCACTTCCATCCAGCATCTGCTCCCCTCTTTCTCTCCTCCCATTTCCTTCCTGCATTTGCTCCCTTATCTCTCCCATCTGCACTTCCATCCAGCATAGGCCCCCCACTACCATCCAATGTCTGCCCTTTCTCTCGCCATCCACCCCTCTTCAATCAGCATCTGCCCCCTTTCTTTCCCTCCAATATCCTTCCCCCTTATGTCTCTCCCCTTTCTCTGTACATCAATTCTATCAGCACCACCCGTCCATACCACCCTGCCCCCTTTCTTTCCCTCCACCATTCTTCCATTCCAGCAATCTTGCTCCTTTCTCTCCCTTCATTCAGCAAGGTCCCACGATGACTGTAGCTGCCGGCTGCCAGTCCACCCCACTCCGATGTACTTGCTCTGGAGTGGACTCAGCAGCCGCATGCTGGAAGGTCCCGCGATGACCTGTCTGCTGGCTCTGCTCTGGAAGAAGTAAATTACGTTGGAGAGGGTGGACCCGGCAGACGCAGGGAGTTGTGGCAAAGTCCTGCAATGACTGCGTCTGCCGGGTCCACCCCTTCTGACATAACTTACTTCTTACAGAGCAGAGTCGGCAGATGAGTCATCATGGGACCTTCCTGCACCTCAGTGCAGCTGCCGACTCTGCTGCAGAAAAAGTAAGTCAGACGTAACGTGACCATTTATTTTTTTCATCAAAAGGGGACATCTATTAATTGACTGAGTATCCTTTCTTTCATTTCTTTCTTTCTGCACTCAGGCCCAACAATTGTCCCTTTCTATTCCCTCCCTCCTTCCTTCCCATGTCCTTAGTGCCCCCAGTGCCTCCTTCCTGTGTCCATAGTGCCTCCAGTGCCCCGTCTTGTGTCCTTAGTGTCCCCAGTGCCTCCTTCCCATGTCCATAGTACCCCCAGTGCCTCCTTCCCATGTCCATAGTGCCCCCAGTGCCTCCTTCCTGTGTCTATAGTGCCCCCAGTGCCTCCTTCCCGTGTCCTTAGTGCCCCCAGTGCCTCCTTATGTCCCCCCCACACTGCCTTCCAGATTTTCTCCACCCCCAAAGCCAGCCTGCCTGTCTGCCTACCTATCTCCCTCCCTTCCTGCTGCGCTAAAGCCAGCCAGCTTGCCTGCCTACATCCTGCATTACCTACCACAGAAAGAAAAAAAAAGCGCCTCTCCCCTTTCTTTCTCCCGGTCCGCGCCTGCAATCTTACCTCCACCCGCCAACAAGAAGTCTTTCCGACGTCGGAGAGGACATTCCGGGCCAGCCAATCACTGCCTGGCTGGCCCGGAACGTCCTCTCCGATGTCTGAATTGACGTCGGAAAGACTTCTTGTCGGCGGGGGAGGTAGGATTGTAACGGCGCGGCTGGGGGAAAGGAAGGGCTGGAAGACCTGGCCGGCTGTGCACCCCCCCCCCCCCCCAAGCCGTGCACACGGGGTGGATCGACCCCCCCCCCCTTGGTACGCCATTGGGGAAATGTCCATTCTAAAAAAAAAAGTCCAAAATGTGGGGTTTTTTTTGAGACTGGCCTACCTCTACATTCAGCAGTTTAATCGTCCAGACCACCACTACGTTTTTTGTTTGGTTTTTTACCCCATTCACGTCAATGAAGCCTTCAAAAATTACAATTGCTTTTGGTACTAACTGAAGAGGGCTGCAAAAAAAAAAAATATTCACCACTACGTCTAACCTTAAAACACATTCTCAACCAAAAAATTGCCCAAGTCCCAAACGTCCCAAACAAGACTTTTTTAGGTGGAGGGGCCAGTCCTTCGCCTAAAAGCTGGATTCAGTAACCGGCGTCTGTCAAAAACAACATCGGTTACAGAATCCTTCCCCCCTCCCCCACAACTATCACGGCAAGAGAGATGCCTGTCTTTGGCAGGAGGGCCTGGGATCCCTCCTGCCGGTGTTGTCGGGGGGGGGGGAGGTGAGGGGTTCGCGGTGGGCTGTCTTTGGCAGGAGGGCCTGGGATCCCTCCTGCCTGTATTGTCGGGATTTGGGGGTGTCAGCAGGAGGGCTTGGGATCCCTATAAGTGCAAAGCTTGCTAGAATATACTTTTCATGATCTAAAATGTCACAAAATATTTCCTAGGTTGTTTTAAGAAAACAGTCATATCCATTGCTAAAGCCTTAGGTCAACAAGATATTCCTGCCTTACTTTCTGGGTAGCTCTGATACATCAGGAAAAATGTATACCCAAGGACCAGATAAAAAGCTGAGCACAGGAATTTAAAAAAAAAAACCCATAACTTAAAATTTCTATTTCTGTCTATAACTGATGAGACAATAATTAAAGTAGCCCTTGGTGAAGATTTTTCCAAAGATGTTTGCAAGCAAGTAGTTCAGGGGTGTCCAATGTCGGTCCTCGATGGCCACAGTCCAGTCGGATTTTCAGGATTTCCCTAATGAATATACATGAGGTCTATTTGCATGCACTGCTTTCATTGTATGCTAATAGATCTCATGCATATTCATTGGGGAAATCCTGAAAACCCAACTGGATTGCGGCTCTCGAAGACCGACATTGGACACCCCTGAAGTAGTTAAATCCAGTTTTCTGGGTTTGGCCTCCCTCTAAAGCAGGGGTAGGGAACTCCGGTCCTCGAGAGCCATATTCCAGTCGGGTTTTCAGGATTTCCCCAATGAATATGCATGAGATCTATTTGCATGCATTGCTTTCAATGCATATTCATTGGGGAAATCCTGAAAACCCGACTGGAATACGGCTCTCGAGGACCGGAGTTCCCTACCCCTGCTCTAAAGGTTTAAGAGGACTCATTACATAAAAGGTTTTACCCCTTAATTTCCCCCTGCCCCTTTTACAAAGCTGTAGCATGGTTTTTAGCACAGGATGTGGCGGTAACAGCTCCGACGCTCATAGAATTCCTATGAGCGTTGGAGCTGTCACCGCTGTAGCCGGAGTTAAAAACCCCACTAGGGTTTTGTAAAAGGGGAGTTTATAAATGGTCCCCAAAGTTAGGAGTACAATTGGGTGTGCCAATTTATGCAACTGAACTAATTGATTAATTTGGCCTTATACGAATAAAGAAAAATATTATTCAACTAAATAACAAATAATGGACATTGTTATGTTAAAGCTCAATGGCAAAAGAAGCAATGTGAAATCAGAGATCAAGTGTTTATTTCAGAAGGATTTAGCACAGTTGAGCCCTGGATTATTCATATTCAAATTTAAGTCACTATTCAACCAAATATTAATAATGTATTCAGGGCACGACCAAATCAAATCAAATACGAATATTATGTTTTGTGCAATCTTATATCCCAATGAATCCTCATTAATTAGAGTTCTAGGTGGGTTACAAGCATCATGTTGCTACATAGAATTCTGTATAGAGTTAAACGTTACAAAGAATTAAACATGCTATAAGAACATAAGAATTGCCGCTGCTGGGTCAGACCAGTGGTCCATCGTGCCCAGCAGTCCGCTCAGGTGGAAGCCCTCTGGTCAAAGACCAGCGCTCTAACTGAGACTACCCTAACCTGCATACGTTCTGGTTCAGCAGGAACTTGTCTAACTTTGTCTTGAATCCCTGGAGGGTGTTTTCCCCTATGACAGACTCCGGAAGAGCATTCCAGTTTTCTACCACTCTCTGGGTGAAGAACTTCCTTACGTTCGTACGGATCTATCCCCTTTCAATTTTAGAGCGTGTCCTCTTGTTCTCCCTATCTTGGAGAGGATGAACAACCTGTCCTTATCTACTAAGTCCGGGGTTTGAGCCGCCTGGGTCAATCAGGCCCTAAGGCCAGCCATTGAAGTGATGGCTGGCCTGACGGACGGACGGGCTTGGCACCCGTCTGTCCGGCCAATGATTTTCAGGTATGGGGAGGGTCGAGGGTGGGGTGGGGTCGCAGGGTCGGTGGCAGGGTCTTGCAGGTCAGTGGGTGGGGGGAGGTTTTCGGAAGGCTGATCGGGGGTTCGGGGGGGAGGTTGTGTCGGGGCAGGAGGGCCTGGGATCCCTCCTGCCCAGATCTTAGTGGGGGTGGGAGAAAGGGTTGTCGTCTGGGCAGGAGGGGTTGGACTCCCTCCTGCCTGATCTTGTAGGGGGGGGGGGGTTGCGTGGCCAAGAGGACTTGGGCTCCCTCCTGGCCTGATGTCGGCGGGGAGTCGCATGGCCAGGAGGGCTTGGGCTCCCTCCTGGCTCGATTGTAATCAGCAGGGGGGGGCGTGGCTCGCTGGGGCAAGAGGTCTTGGGCTCCCTCTTACCCCGATCGTTGTCGGGGGGGGGTCAGGGTTCGATGGGGCAGGAGGGCTTGGGCTCCCTCCTGCCCGGATCATTGTAGGGGGGGGGGGTGGATTCTGTAACCGGTGTTCTTTTTGACAGACACCAGTTACAGAATCCAGCTTTTAGGTGAAGGACTGGCTCGTCCTTTGCCTAAAAGCCCTTGTTTTGGGCGTTTGGGACTTAGGCTTTTTTTTAGGTTGATTATATGGTGTAAGTTTAGACATAGTGGTGGTCTGCGCGTTTAAACAGCTGAACGTAGAGGTAGGCCATTATTTTTTAAAAAAACCTCCTTTTGGACGTTTTTTTTTTTTTGATAATGGACATTTTCCCTGCTTCCACTTTCAACGTTTAGGGCCTTCAACCAAAAGGGAACCTAGACTTTTTTTCATTATGCCCCTCTAAATTTTTATGTTCTACAATATTTGAGACTCTATCGGAGGTACTTTGGTTAGATGCTCAAATAATAGTACCTTTAAAATATTTTAGGCATTCAATGTTGGAATTTTCTCGTTCCATGGATTATGATAAAGTGGCCTCTGATTGGAGTATTGAGTTACAAATAAATTTACAAGGTTCTCATATTAAACGTTTTTTGCAATTATTATATGGTTTATTACCTGACATTTCGTTTTTTGAAATGGGTTACAAATTTGTCAATTGTATATAGCACCTTGGAGAGCCTATAGAGCAACTATTACTGTATATCTGTGGGCTCTTGTTTGAAATGTAATCACCCGAAAGCGACATTATCCTATATGTTTTGGAAGTGTCCTTTGGTTCGAAGTTTTTGGGCAGAGGATTTTTCTAAAGTCTACAATATGTGGCAAGTACCATGGTATTGTAACAATTATAATCTATTTTGGATTTTTGCTATTCAACATCCAATACCTAAGGGTTATAAAGGTTTTTGGGAAAGAGTTATTCTTATGGGTTTAAAAACTATTCTTTATTTATGGATAAAATCTATAGGTCCGATTTATGGTCAATGGAGAGCTCGTATGTTGCATCTTGTATTTATGGAAGCTATGTCTATTTCTGATTGGGAGATGAAGCAGAGAAAACTATTTCTTTTGATTTAGCAACCTTTTTTAAATACATTGACACCTACTGCACAAAGTCGTGTTTTAATGAGTAGATCATAAATTTATTTATTTATTTTATATGCCAAGTTCCTGGAGGAAAAGTCCATAGTCTTCTGTTGAGACAAACATCGGTAGCATGGAATTCTACTACTATATGGGTTTTTGCCAGGTACTTGTAACTTGGATTGGCCTCCGCAAAGACGGGATACTGAACTAAGTGGACCATTGGTCTGACCCAGTAAAGCTATTCTTATGTTCTTAATAACTAGAGAGCTTGGCAGTGGGTCTGGGAATTGGCTTGTTTGGCCTCTAACAAAAAAGGTTTTCCACTGCCCCTCAAATAGTCTTTTAGTCATTTAGTTCTCTCTTTTATACAGCACTTCTACTCTGAGAGCAAATAGAGAAAACAAGCCAGGGAAGCACCCACTCATCATTTACTATTGTACTACTTTGATGTAAATCTCTCACTGTGCCTCCGTAAGCATATATTTTTTTATGATAAAACCAGGTTTGTTCCATTACCTTCTTTCAGGAATGCCATCTCTTCCATGTTTGTTAGGAGGGTGTTCTCTCATCAACAGGATTCAACTCCATGTCCTCTTCCTGCTCCTCAGGGGACTATTTTGCAGTGTGAGTCAAGCCCTCAATCAGCCTCCTCTTCTCCCATTTTAGCTCTGGTGAGTACGATATATGTTTCCATGGGAATTGCACTGGTTTCCTCTATCCTCCACCTTTTTTGGGTAATCTGCTGACTCATTCCCTAGCCTTTACTGAATGGTTTCCTACTCCATAACACCAGTTCCTTTTCAAGCTGATCCCAGAATTAATGGCTCTTCTCTAAAATTCATCTCTGCTTGTAAAATGGCTCTTATTCAAACTGAAGAGAAGCTGTTACCCAGGACTTTCTACCAGCATTCTTAGCATTCTTGTCACATTACCAGTTTGTTTTCCTTTCCCTTGAGAATTCCTTTGTATTTTCAAAAAGTACAAAGATGAGGGGACACTCCATGAAGTTACATAGTAGCACATTTAAAATAATTGGATAAAATATTTTTTCACTCAATGTGTAGTTAAGCTTTGGAACATTGCTGGAGCAAGTGGTAAAAGCAATCAATGTATTTGGGTTTAAAAAAATTTTGGTCAAATTCCTGGAGGAAAAGTCCATAAACTTTTGTGGACCTGAGAAACACCAATGCTTATCCTTGAGGTTGAGTAACATGGAATATTGAAATTCTTCCAGATACTTGGGCCCTGAATTGGCCACTGTTGGAAACAGGATACTGGGTTTGATGGACCCTGGTATGACCCAGTAGGACAACTCTTATGCTCACCATTTGTCTGAACACCTCCACCCCCCTAAAGCAGGGGTAGGGAACTCCGGTCCTCGAGAGCCGTATTCCAGTCGGGTTTTCAGGATTTCCCCAATGAATATGCATGAGATCTATTTGCATGCCCTGCTGTCAATGCATATTCATTGGGGAAATCCTGAAAACCCGACTGGAATACGGCTCTCGAGGACAGGAGTTCCCTACCCCTGCTCTAAAAGATGTATAATCTCTCCATTTCTCAGTAGTTCTACAGATGCTCCATTCTATGGTATATCCAGCAAAATTATCTCTACCAACATTTCCTACTTCAGATGTTTGTAGCAAAGTATCTAGCCAGCTCATCCATCTGGAACAAAGATTTGTAGACTATTCCAATAAAAGGTTAAAAAAAGGAAAAGTCCATAGTCTGCTGTTGAGACAGACATGGGGGAAGCTGCTTCTTGCCCCAGATTAGTGACATGGAATCCTGCTACTATTTAGGGTTTTTGCCAGGTACTTGTGACTTGGATTGACCTATGTGAAGACAGGATATTGGACTAGAAGGACCATTGGTCTGACCCAGTAAGGCTATTCTTATGTACAAGTTGGCATATATTGCTTCGTTTTCCCCAAATTCCCTTGTACTTCAGTAACTTTGACTTTGATATTACTACTTGGATCTGAAGAATTAAACCTCCCTTTTTTCTACTGTTGTTATCTTTTCTAACAGATGATATCCCAGTATGGTAATATTTAATTCATAGGTTTCATTGTACCACACCTCTGTGATAATAATATCCAAACTTTAATTGGCAATGATTCGGATTTATGCTTGCATTTTGCTAAGCACTATTCTATAAAGTTTCTTGCAAATCTTTTAGGATTCAACTAAAAAGTGGGTGTGGAAATAAGAGGATCCTAGGCGGGTCAGAGGCATTCACTTAAGATGTACGCACTATTATAGAATTTGTAGACCACACCTAATTTAGGTGCAGAGATTTATACCAGGGTTCAATTGGTGTGAATCCTTGTACCTAAAAGTTGGACACAGAGCCTGGCATTACACACTATTTCATAGGCAATGGAACGTTGTTGTTTTTTTTGTTTGGGGGGCCCACAAGCTCCGCCCCACACCCTGCCCCCATAATAGTACTAATTCTAATACCATTTTTTTCCATTCATTTTTCATATACAGTATATGCACAATATAATTTTATTAACAATACATAATGGTTAACCACAAAATTAAACTACACAAAGCACAGTATGTTTCTCAACATTAATTCCTACCAGAGCACAGACAACCCCTATGCAAATACAGGACCAGAAACTAAAAGTACTAATATATCTGCAATAGAGTAGAAATGCTGGATGGTATGAATAACATGAAGGAAGACCTGGTGAAGCTTAAAGAATGGTCTGATATTTGACAGCTAAAATTTAATGCTAAGAAATGCAAGGTTATGCATTTGGGCTGCATAAACCTGAGGGAACGGTACAGTTTAGGGGGTGAAGAACTTATGTGCATGACGGAAGAGCGGGACTTGGGTGGGATTGGATGTGATGATCTTAAGGTGGCCAAACAGGTTGAAAAAGTGACGGCGAAAGCTAGAAGGATGCTAGGTTGCATAGGGAGAGGTATGGCCAGTAGGAAAAAGGAGGTATTGATGCCTCTGTATAAGACTCTGGTGAGACCTCATTTAGAATATTAGGTACAATTTTGGAGGCTGCACCTTCAAAAAGATATAAAAAGGATGGAGTCGGTCCAGTGGAAGGCTACTAAAATGGTGTGTGGTCTTCGTCATAAGGTGTATGGAGACAGATATAAAGATCTCAATCTATATACTTTGGAGGAAAGGCGGGAGAGGGGAGATATGATAGAGACGTTTAAATACCTACATAATATTTATTTATTTATTTAAACTAAACTAAACCTTAGGTTTGTATACCACATCATCTCTACATTCGCAAAGCTCGACACGGTTAACAGGAGTTAGGGTAGAAAGGAACTCCAGAGGAGGGAAGGATGAAGAGGAAATTTAGAGGACTAGAATAATCAGAGGGAGGAAGAGTTACATTTTTGAGAATAACCAGGTTTATTCATTTATGTCATCAGTCCTCCCAAAGGAGTCCAAAACGGGTTACAAGAGTACATTCATAGTACGGTTAGGACATACTTAGGTGAGAAATACAGATTCTACAGTATTTACAGTATAGACAAAGGGGTTAGATTACAGTATAAACATAACATGCAGACATAAAATATTGACTTAGTGGGCATAGAGTGGATTTAAATTCACATTCAGTGTAGATATCACTTGGAGGTAAGATAGCTTTCTTAGTAAGTGGGTGCATGTTTGTTGTCGGAGAATGTCATAGTAATTCAGGTTATATTTGCGGTACATGTGAGTATTTGTGCAATTCCGTTTGGAGTTTTAGGTCATGTCTTTGAGATCCATCCGTCAGGGTGTAGACATGGGTCTTCAAGGTGCTGGGTTTGTAAAGAGGAAGGTTTTCACGGCTTTTCTGAAGTTCCAAAGACTGTCTAGTGATCTAATAGATGGGGGGATGATGTGCCACATTCTGGATATGTAGTGAAAATATGAGCATCTTCGGGATGTCTCAGACGTGAGTGAGTGGCCAGGTGGCAGGACCAGCCGTTTTTCTGTTTGGAATCTCAGTGATCGGTTGGGGACAAAAATTTGTAGTTTAGATGCTATGTAGTTTGGCGCCATTTTGTGGAAAGTCTTAAAGGCTAATACCAAGGCTTTAAAGGCGCATCGTTTTTTGATAGGAAGCCAGTGCAGGGGTGACATGGTTGCGGAAGCCCAAGTTTTTTAGGAGTTGGATAAATGTGCATGAGTCGAGTCTCTTTCATTTGAAAGGAAACTCTGTCGCACGACCTCTTTTTTCAGCTTTCAACTCTTGACTCCCCAACTCCCAAACTCTCCCACACACCTACCTTCTCCCAGGTGTTTCAGCAGCAGTCCACCTTGCAGAAACAGGAAATTGCAGTGACTGAAGAAAGCAGGATTCGCACCAGCCACCGACAACTGGGTTAGCAGTGGGGCAGGAGCGTGGAAAGCTCGCTCCTGCCCGCTGCACCTTTGGACCACCAGGGATCAGCAGAGGAGGTATGACAGGACAGGAGAGGAGAGGACAGGGCAGGGAGCAGAGCCAGTGCCAATTTTTGGGGAGGCCACGGCCCCTGTGTCCCTCCCCCTCTCCCCCCATTCCGACACCTAACATTTACTGAATTTAGTCCTTTGTATTTATCTAATTATCGCCTCGGAGAGGCATAATCCAAAAAAAAGTCTAAGGAACTCTATGAGCATTGGGAGCAGCGCGGGCCATTCAATGTGGCCTCCCATGCTAGAAACTACTAGCGTAGTTTAATAGAAAAGGCCCTAATTGTACAGGCCATGATGTAAACTACATTGAGAAATAAATCTGTTTAAAAAATATATATATTTAACTTTCTTTTTTTTAACCAAACTTTCAAACCACTTAGCACTTCCTTGTGCTAAGGCCATTTTTACTTCAGCATTTTTTAAAAAATTGATGGCTATGTGTTAATGTTGCTAGGCCATGATTATGAGCAATTCAGAAGTAACTTCAGAAAATACTTTTTCCCAGAAAGGTTGGTGAATGCATGGAACAGCCTCCCGGTGGAGGTGGTGGAGATGAAAAATGTATCTGAATCAAGAAAGTTTGGGGCAAGTATATTGGATCTCTAATAGAGAGAAAGGGATAGTAGATGGCATGGATAGGCAGACTAGATGGGCCATCATAGTTTTTATCTGCCTTCATTTTTCTGTTTCTATGTCTATAAACTGAAAACTGAGGAAGCAGAAGGAAAGTGCTGGATTTTCTCTCCCCTTCCTTTCCCAAAATAAAGATTCACTTTCTGCTTTGTCAATAAACAGTTTGCTGGGAAGCAAAGCACTTTCCAGAAACTTTTCCCAAAGCATGTAAATGTTATATAGAGAAATGTAGCAGGTGGGTTGCTTCTTGAGTGCAATCCAAGATGGCCGCAGCCTAGAAGATCGGGAACAAGCCCCCGACTGAAGCGCTTCTCTTTGAATGATTTTCGACTGGAAACTGTTGTTTCCAGCCTGGACATACCTGTGATGCTGAAGAGGAAAGGCAGGAGCGCTGCTAGCACCTCGCGACGCTCCGAGATGCCGTCCCTCGGCAATATTCAAGAACTTCTTCGGAGGATGCAGGGAGCTGCTCCAGTGGATCCGGCTGCTATAAGCCCGCTGAGGATCCCCGGTGTTGGTGAGACTGACAGGATTCCTCCTGGGCTAGACACCACTCTTAGCCCGGATGTTAGAGCACCGCCTTCTCCACCACAGTTGGCCAGCTCACCCAGGGGTCAGGAAACCCCGAAGGAAGGGGTATTACTTTCCCCAAAGGCAGACAATCTAACTTTGGGAAGCTTGGAAATGGAGATCCCTGTTCGGGTAATCTCCAAAGAAGACACTGTGGGGTCTATAACACCTGGAGCAGGATTGAACCAGAGGGAACAGAAACCAGAACATCCAAAGGAAGGTGAGAGACTCTGTACTACAAGTCAAGCTACTTTTTGGGATAGACCTGCTGAGGTGACCTTAGATGCCCTATGGGACCTGGTAGCAAATTTAGCCAAGGTAATTAGTCCCAATTTCCAACAGATTGAAAATAAACTTATCCACCATTCAGAAGAACTGGGAAAATTAAAATTGGATATGACTTCTAATAATTTACTTCAAAAGACTCAGCAGGATATGGTTTCAATGAAACAACTCCAGGAAACTATAATTAAAGACAATTTGAACCTTAGAAGAAAAGTGAAGTCCTTAGAGAATCAGGCACGTAGTAACAATCGGAGATTGATAAATTTTCCAAGGATAGCCATGGTAACTCCTAGAGACATGCTTAAGAGATATTTATCAGAAATTTTGGAAATACCGGAAGGTAATCTTCCACCATTTGCTCAAGTTTACTATCTCCCCAGTAAAACTCCGCATCAACATCAACCTGAGCCTACTGAAGGTCAAATATTGAATATTACTGAGATTTTGGAGAAGTCAGATAAGGAAGTGGTAACATTTGCAACATTAGTAGCTACTTTGGCTCTTTCTATTGATAAATCTTGGTTATTGAGACTATTTCTAAAGAATAAACAAAAGGAATTTCTTGGTTGTAAAATTCAAATGTTCCCTGATGTTACAAGGGAAACGCAAAAACATAGACGTGATTTCCATCTCATTAGGGGCTACATTTTATTTGAGACATCCTTGTAAGTGCATTGTCCATTACCATTCAATTAAATAAGTATTCTTTGAACCTCAGCATTTGACTAATTTTCTGGCGATGTCCCGTCTGGATAAAGAAAAAACTTAAGGTTAAGCTCTAAAGAAAATAGTAACATCCTTCCCGATTTATAGGAATAGCATTACTTCTTTGATTGTATTCTTAATGTTTTCTCACAATTAATTCTTGGAACCAATGAGGACTTGAGCTAATTTTACCATAATAGTTTCTTTTGTAATCTGCTTAACACTGTTAAGTATGGATTTATATGACTGTAATATTTTGTGGTTAAAAATTGTTCTCTGTACAAGTTTACTTGATATAATATTGAAATCAATAAAAATACTTAAATATTAAAAAAAGAGAAATATAGTAGGTGGAAGTTGTTTTGGCCATCTGTATGACTGAAAAGCATTTTATGGAGTCTACATGAAGTGGTGCAGTTAAAAGGAAAAAAATAAAAAACCAACAACATACAGTTACAATCCTACAATTTCCAATCCTATCTGATACCAGATGGAACCTGGAATGCAGCTCTTCCAGTAATCAGGCAGACTAAGCATAGCAACGCTTATAAGAGACATGAGAAGTCAGTGGCAGGGAGCAGTACAAAATGAGAAAAACCTGACAATTCTTTCTGTTCAATTGAGTGATAACCATCCTTACATGTAGCAGTTGACTGGGATAGCATTATAGCTTAAAGCAGATCCCTGAATAAATATGTACTTAATTTTACACAGTTCATTATTTGGAATTAGCTCACCTGCTTTTCACTTATAACTCAAGTCATAAGAACATAAGAATAGCCTTACTGGGTCAGATCAATGGTCCATCAAGTCCAGTAGCCCTTTCTCACGGTGGCCAATCCAGGTCCCTAATACCTGGCCAAAACCCAAAGAGGAGCAACATTCCATGCTAACGATCCAGGGCAAGCAGTGGCTTTCCCTATGTCTCTCTCAATAACAGACTATGGACTTTTCCTCCAGGAAATCAGCCAAACCTTTCTTAAAACCAGCTATGCTATCCGCTCTTACAAAAGCCTCAAGTTATATTCAAGTATAGTTGTTATTTACCTGTCGCTAGAGGGATTATGATCTAAGGGGCTGATTTTATAAAGGGCACCTAACTTAGGCCCTTCTTTTACTAAGCCATGAGAGATGTTTTTACCACAACCTGGGGCGCTAAATGCTTCAACGCTCATAGGACTTCTGTGAGTATTAGAGCATGTAGCGCTCCAGGCCGTGTTAGAAACCGCTATTGTAGCTTAGTAAAAGGGAGAGGGGGGTTAATTGACAAAATAACTTTAATAGCTCCAATAATTGGGGAAAAAAATGTAATTGGGCAATAGGTGCCTATCTGATTCTATAAAAGATAGGTACCTATCGCATGGCCTAATGCCTAAGTGGGCGTTTCTATGGGCAGAACATGATTTAGGCACTGCTAAGCACGATTCTCCAAAAACCTAGGTGCCCTTAAGACCCTGGCTTACATTTCAGGTGCCTAAGTTTTTACATAGGCAGCGCTAGCTGCGATTCTGTAAATGGCACTTAAGTGTGATTGGCATGTGGCCTGCACCATATTTCTAAGTGCCGTATATAGAATCAGCCCCTAAATGTGTACCTGAGGTAAGGGAGGGATAAGGGGTCCTTTTACTAAGGTGCAGTACAAACAGGCTTAGTGTGCTCTTATGTGGAGTTTTGCTCCACTATTAGACTATACCAAGGGTAGGCAATTCTGGTCCTCAAGAGCCGGAGCCAGGTCATGTTTTGAGGATATCCACAATGAATATGTATGAGACGGATTTGCATGCACGGCCTCCTTGAGATGCAAATCTATCTCATGCCTGGCTCCGGCTCTCGAGGATCGGAATTGCCTACCCCTGGACAGGCTGAGTCGCTCAGATATCTTTTAGGATAATTAACTTTGTCCATGTGCACTGCTTTTAGTACTGTCACATTGTATTATTTTATTAATGACATCCATGTTGATCGGCTCTTGTTTATGCTTTAAAGAAATGGTTTACTGTCTCTTAATTTGCATTTATATTACATTATGTATTACACATGACCATATGAACATACCGGTGTTTTCTTTTCTGTTTGTTTTATAGGTTTGTAACTCCCCTAGTCCTTTTTTAAGTTGTCACTTCTGTTTTTCTTAGTTTTTCTTTTGTTTTACTTTACATTTGTTGCTTTCTAGAATAATTCACCCCCACAGTGATTGTATTACTATGTTGTTATCAAGATGTTTGCTACATTTGGCATTCATTGCTATGCATCTTATGTTTATGATTTTTGTTATCAAAAAATTCAATACAAATTTATTGAACTTAAAAAAAAAAAAAAGAGCTCATGTGCTAATCAAGTAGCCGATGGCAATGTGCTCCTAGACATGCCCCCTCAGTGCAAAAATTTAAAATATTTTTAATGCATCAGTAATGAGTGCTGATTGAGAACTTAGGCCCCAATTCTATAAACAGCGCCTAAAACATGGAGGGGCATTTTCTATAGGATACTAAAGGGAATAGATTTGGTAGATAAAGACAGGTTGTCCACCCTCTCCAAGGTAGAGAGAACAAGAGGGCACTCTCTAAAGCTGAAAGGGGATCGATTCCGTACAAACGTAAGGAAGTTCTTCTTCACCCACAGAGTGGTAGACAACTGGAACGCTCTTCCAGAGTCCCCTCCAGGGATTCAAGACAAAGATGGACAGGTTCCTGCTACACTGGAATGTACGCAGGTGAGGCTGGACTCATTTAGAGCACTGGTCTTTGACCTAAGGGCCGCCGCGTTAGCGGATCACTGGTCTGACCCAGCAGCCGCAATTCTTATGTTCCTTTCACTAAGCTGCGATAGCATTTTTAGTGTGCACTAAACCCGCGCTACACAGCTAGAACCAACACCAGCTCAATGCTGGCGTTAAGGTCTAGTGCGCGCGGCAATTCAGCACACGCTAAAACCACTATTGCAGCTTAGTGAAAGAAGCCCTAAGTCTGAGTTTGGATGTTTTGGGAAAGACGTTCAGAAATCCAATAGCGAAAATGTCCATTTTCAAAACAGCAAGACGTCTTTTTTTTTTTTTTTTTTTGTAAATGTCCTATCTAGACATTTTGGTCCCTAATACATCTGTCTTTATTGGCCATTTTCAAATACAAAGATGTCCAAATGAAAGATGCACAAAAGCAAGCTACTGGGACATCCAAGCAGCCAGCATTCTTAGCAAACTGATAACACAGACAGCTGAGCAGAGCAGAGGGGCATTTTAGGGGGTACTGCAGTGAATGTCACAATTTAAAAGTCCAAGGAACACATCACTATAACTTGCTTATATTGTATAGTGAGTCCTCCAAAACCCACTCAAAACTTACACTACAATACCATTTGCTTATACATCAATAAATATGATATGCTTGCAGGTGTCATCTTTATATAGGTACAGTAGGTTTTGGAGGGCTCACAGTACAATATAAGCAGGTTAGTGTCAGTGGGATAGTGAGGGTGGGAGGTGTCTTTCCCCGCCGCACGCATGTAGCCCTTCCCTTCTCCTGTTCCTCTAATCTCCTGTGACCAGGAAGTGATGTCAGAGAAAGAGCTAAGGCTGGCACAGGCAGCAGGTTGGTTCTTCTGCTCATGTTGGCATATAGATAGAGGTATAGGGCAGGGAAGTGAAGGTACGCTGCAGAGGCAGAGAGGAGGAGAGGTGCTGGTGCCCCCACCAAGACAGCGCCCAGGGCAGTTCCCCCCCCCCCGACCCCCTTTCTATGCATTGGTTATAGTGATATGTGTACCTAAGACATTCACTGCAGTACTCCTCTGCTCTGCTGTCTGTGTGACCTTATGAAGCAGTAAAACAGGCAGGAATGTACTGTTTTATTTCACATCTTTGGGTGATGGGAGGGGGGGGGTCAGTGACCACTTGAGAAGTAAGAGGTGAGTCATGCTTTAATCTCTCCAGTGCTTATCTGGTCAGTTTAGGCACTTTTTTTGACCCTTATTCGTTTTTAAAACAGGTCTAGCTCTAAGGGTCAAATTCTGTATAGGACATCTAACTTTAGGGGTCAACATAAAGTGGATAATAAGTCCAATTAATGACTTTAATCAGCATTAATTGGAACTTAGACATCCAAACGCTGGACGCGATTCTCAAAATAGACATCCACAATTTTGTGGATGCCTATCGGAAAAAGTTACGCCTAAAAAATAGGTGTGGGCATGTGAGTGGCTTCAATTTGGACGTCCATTTACAGAATTGCATGCCGCTCAGCGCACGAACACGTCTACCTAACTCCTAAAATGTAGGTGTTGCAAAACCAGGTCTACTTTTGAGCATGAGCTGAGTGCTAGGTAGATGTGACTTAGGTGTGCCTTAGGCATTGGTTTATATGTGAATGGGACTTTTATTTTTGGGGTATACAGGACTCCAGGTTGATATTAAGCTCAAATGTGTTTAATAATACATTACTTAAGCAAAACACATGAAAAAAATATATATTGCATACTAAACCTCATTTTCAAAAGGTTAAGAAAAGAGAGTTACACTACTCAAAATGGCTGTGCTTCAGAGCAAGTGTATGTGTCTGATGCACAATGTTAACATCATTGTGACATCATCAATATGCACCTAGACTCAAAAATAATAGGAACCCCTACCTAAACAAAAGCTCCTATGGCTCAATGATTAAAGGCACTGATTCCATCTTCCACAGGTCATGGGTTAAAATCCCCCCCCCCCAGTACCTTAACAGCTTCTTTTTGGTCTCATAAGAGAGTATGAATTGTGGACTTTGTCCTTTACATTTGCACTCTGCCCTTTCCAGGGTCCAGAGGGTAACTTATTTTTACCCAGAGATGGTTTATGATGTCCTAAGGTATCATCTCATATGGCAGGAACCCATGCCTAAAAGAAAGATCCTGTGGCTCAGTGGTTAAAGGCACTGCTTCTATCTTACAAAGGTCATGGGTTCAAATCCCAAGTATGGTCAGATACCCCAGCACATATTCCTATTTCCAGGTTTCTCCAGCTGTCTCATCCGTCCACCTCTGGGGTGTTAGCAACGCCCTCGCTGTCCCCACGAATCCCACCAACATTCCCAAGTCTCTCCTTCATTCCCATCGCCTCCTGATCAGCATCCCAACGCTTGGTTTAAACTTCATGTCACTTTCAAAATCAGAGGAGAAAATCCAAATGGGCTGGCCCAACCCCGAAAGAATTTCTCCTTCCCTCACTTCTGTTTTTTTTCTCTTTGGAGTCTGTTAGCTTTTTGAGGTTTTGAAAACTCATATTGCAAGACTGGACAGGGTTCTGTGCTCAGGGCTGAAATTCTTTCAGGGGAAGAGACGGGGGGGGGGGAGGAGAGAAAAAGGAAGGGAGGCCTACTGCTGGACAGGGGGACAAGAAAGAGGTGCTGATGGACAGGGGAACAGATGGGGAGGGGGGAAGGAAGGGAGGCCTACTGCTGGACAGGGGGACAGGAAAGAGGTGCTGATGGACAGGGGAAAAGATGGGGGGAAAAAAAAAGGAAGGGAGGCCTACTGCTGGACAGGGGGACAGAAAAGAGGTGCTGATGGACAGGGGAAGAGATGGGGGAAGAAAAAGGAAGGGAGGTCTACTGCTGGACAGGGGGACAGGAAAGAAGTGCTGCTGGACAGGCGGGAGATAAAAAAAAGGGAGAAGGACTGCTGCTGGATAAGAGGAGCAGTGAAGGAGTGGTGGTGGACACAGGGAAGGTAAAAGGAAGGGAGAATGGGTGGACAGCTGAGGAAAAATAAAGACACAAAGAAAGACAGAAATACATAAAGTGGCTAAGGAGAGAGAGAGAGAGAAAGAAAGAAAGAAACACAGACACACACACATATATTCTAGCACCCGTTAATGTAACGGGCTATAGCACTACTATATATATATTTCATGTATTAAGCCAAAAGAGTAATTAGACAAGTGTTGAAGGTACATATTTGATATTTATCCTAGAGAAATGACTGCTTGTAAATCAAGAGGCTATAAGCTTGGCTTTGGAATTGACATGCAGTTCACTATCTGAGTATATGTGGTGAAATGGTTAGAGCTACAGTCTTAGTACCCTGACGTTGTTGGTTCAAATCCCACGCTGCTCCCTGACAGAAGCAAAATAAAAAAGCTTTAAAAGATAAATAAAATATAATACTGGTTGCCAACATTTCACTGCATACAATTTTAATGAAAAACAGCATAAAATCGCCATTCTAATGACATCATAATAATGAGACGCGACAATGTTATAGACGTTGTGAAGGCATCTATGTGATGCCTAAAAGGCGATTCTGTAAAGGACGTCTAACTATTTAGACGTGTCTAGACTCGCTGAGCGCGATTTTCATAGTACGTCTATGCATTATAGAATCGCGCTCAACATTTTCCTGTTGGACGTCTAAATGACGCTTAACTTTCAGACGTCCTTTACAGAATTTGATCCTAAATGTCTAAACGATGCTCTGGATGTTTTGTTAAAAGTTTGATTATCCCTGCAGAAAGTCCAATCTTAAATCCACCCCAAACACACCTCTAACACGCCCTGGAGACAAAACAACCAGAAAGACATCTAGAAAGTCAATTTCAAAAATGCCCATTGGGATGTTTTCATGAGTAGGATGTCCAAGTGTCAGTTTGTGCTGTCTTTTGGATGTCTATCTTTTTTAAAAATGAGCCCCATAGGCACCAAGCAATGCAGTGAATAGCAGCTGTCTATCTCGAGTTAGGCGATGTTTATAGAATTGCAACTAGTAATACCTAAATTGGACTTAAGCACCAGTAAGCATCAAAACCTTAAGCACCCCCTATCTATGCCAGGGTTTTCTTGCCCTAAATACCAGTGCCTAAGTCCAATTTAGGTGCCTAGACGCAAAATATACTCAAGATCCACCAACAACAATGCCTACTTTCTGGTATGCACCTCGGTCTAGGGGCTACGTGAAAGTTGTAGGTTCCTACAGTCTAATTGTTTTTTAATCACTGTTTAATTGCAATTTTCAATTAATGGAGCTGATTAAGCCTAATGTCAATCTAAGTGCCTAACTTTAGGCATCTTTTATAGAATCAGGGCCTTACCACTTACATTTGTTGTAATGAAGCCCAGATATACCATCTTTCTTCTTGTTTATAACTTTCTGATAACAGGTTTTACATATAGCAAAATCTATGCTTTTTGTGGTCCACCAGTTCCAAAGAAAATATTTTCCTTATGTTTGTATAACCTATTACAAAAATTTGAGGTAGTTTTAATCATAAAGACCTAACGGTGACTATTAAAAGATTTTTCCACATGATTTCAAATTGAAGTTAAATCCAAATAAGACTAACAGCCTGTTTTATAAAGCCACGTGGCAACAGCCTCAAAGCCCTTTAAATCTCTATGGGCTTTGGGGCCGTTACAGCACAGCAGCCACTAGCAGGCCTTTGTAAAACAGGCCCTAAAGTTTTCCTGGCCTCTCCATATAATTGTGAAGAAAATTGTGTGATTTTAAATGGGATCACTTAACCCATTCTATCCACCATCAACATATTAGGTGTCTATTTGGACAGGAATTTATCTATGATTATTCAAGTTGATTTGTTGGTTAAAAAAATACTTTTTTATACTTTGGAAACTTAGACTGATTAGATCATATTTTGATGACAAATCATCAATAGTTTAGACTATTGGCTCAGTCTTTTGTCCTGAGTACTCTGGACTATTGCAATATTGTGCATCTGGCAGTCAACCAGAAAAACCTAGCTTGACTTCTATTAATACAGAATCTAATCTAATCTAATCTAATCCTTAGGTTTGTATACCGCATCATCTCCACGTTCGTAGAGCTCGACGCGGTTTACAGTAGGAGAAATAGGAAGGAACTACAACAGAGGGTTAGAGGTAGAAGTGTGAAGAAAATTTAGAGGACTTGGGATGTCAAGATATAAGAGTTTCCTTGATTCCTAAGTTGGAGGGAATACAGGAATTTGTTTGATTTTTAAATTTTAAAAAATCGGACCACATAACACCTTATTATAGGGAGCTGCATTGGCTCCCCATAGAACAGTGGTCTCAAACTCAAACCCTTTGCAGGGCCACATTTTGGATTTGTAGGTATTTGGAGGGCCTCAGAAAAAAATAGTTAATGTCTTAATAAAGAAATGACAATTTTGCATGACGTAAAACTCTTTATAGTTTATCAATCTTTCCTTTTAGCTAAGTCCTAGTAATAATATTGTAATTTATAGCTAAAGAGCCATATGATCAAGAAACTGTTTTATTTTACTTTTGTGACTATGATAAACATACCGGGGGCCTCGAGTTTGAGACCACTGCCATAGAAGCTAGAGTGCAATTTAAGTTTGGTTGCCTGTGTTACAAAGTAATATCTGGTATGGTTCCAGCCTATTTAGTTGATCAATTTATTTTTTCTCATCATAAACATTCTACTTAGATAGCTTTCCTTTTTGATTTTCCATCGCCCAAAGGTTGCCACTATAAAAGATATCATAATCGACTATTGTAATTTCATCAATTTTTCTTTACATCTACATCAGGGGTGCCCAATAGGTCGATCGCGATCAACCGGTAGATCACCAAGGCAAAGTGAGTCGATTGCGGAGCCCATCCCGGGCTCCGTGATAGACTCACTTTGCCTTGGTGATCTACCGGGCTGATCAGCCTTCCTCTCCCCGACGGCAGCAGGCAGGGAGACAAAAAGAAAGAAGGGAAACAAAAAAAAGAAAGGGAGGCAGGGAGAAAGAAAGGTCAGGGAGAGACAAAGAAAAAGTTGGGGGAGGGAATGAGGTCTGGAGGAGAGGAAGCATAAAGGCTGAAAGAAGGGAAGAAAGATTGGATGCACAGTCAGAAGAAGAAAGTGCAACCAGAGACTCGTGAAATCACCAGACGACAAAGGTAGGAAAAATTATTTTATTTTCAATTTAGTGATCAAAATGTGTCTGAATTTATATCTGCTGCCTATATTTTACACTATGGTCCCCTTTTACTAAACTGCAATAGCGTTTTTTAGCGTAGGGAGCCTATGAGCGTCGAGAGCAGCACTGGGCATTCAGCGCAGCTCCCTGCACTAAAAACTGCTATCGTGGTTTAGTAAAAAGGGAGGGGGTATTTGTCTATTTTTGTATGGTTGTTACTGAGGCGACAGTGCATAGTCATCTGTCTTGACCTCTTTGAAAAAACCCCGGAATAGGAATGATAATTAACATTTTCTATGCGTACAGTGTGTTTTGTGTTATTTTTTAAATTTTATTGTTGGTAGATCATTTTGACTTGGTCATTTTAAAAGTAGCTTGCAAGCCCAAAAAGTGTGGGCACCCCGGCTCTACATCATATCAAAATTTTAGAAAACTATTAAAAACTTATTTATTTTGGAAATTTCTGAAAGATTGAAAATGTATTTCATTCTGTGTTATAGCAGTATTTTACTTTTGTTAAACCGCATATATCTGAAGGGTAATGCGGTATACAAATGTTATGTTATGATGATATAGCTATACTTCATTTTAAGTCTATGAAAGGCTATTCAAATATGATGCAAGTGGTCATAACTTCTTTTTCTGGCTATTTACTATAGGCTCAGGAAAGCACAGAATAATGAGAATAGGCATAATGAGAATAATAGGAGAATAGGCATAATAGGAGAATAATGAGAATTAGGTCAATATTATTTTGACATACTTTGCCGCTTTAATACAATGCAATCCCAGATCACGTGTCATATTTTAAGTGGAGTTAAACCTCTCTAGGCAGATTGAAACGCAGATACTTTTCCTGTTTTTCTGAAATATACTTTATTGTGGAGTTGTGGAGTTTCTCAGAGGATAGATGGAAAGAACCCTCTGGGTATAGCTTCTGTGTTCAGTATGATGTAAGGTGATAAGGTTAGACGAGTAGAGCGAAGGGGAGAGACAAATACTGAAAGTCTGAGAGCCAGAGAGGGTAACAGGATGATTCTTATGAAAGGTCTGTTTGAAAGAGCGAGAGAGAGCCAGAGAGCTGAAAACGGTGTTCCTCTAAACAAAGAGAAGCATCAGGATGGCCCAAACAGCCATGTGCCAATAAATCATGTGTCCAGACGTGTGGTTAGAGGTGAGCTCCAGCAGAGGGAAAACAGCAAGACAGCTAAGGCACACAGGAACTGCAGGAAGCCCAGCAGAAAAAAGGAGGAGAGCACTAGAGAGAGACCAATCAGAGCTAAAGATAGCCAGGAAATAAAAAACAGACAGAGAGTCCAAGTTTAGCTGAAAGGGAATACAGATCAATGGAAATACAGTTTATACACTTTCTCAGAGTGCATTTTCCACAATCCTTGTCTCACATGTCCTGGCAAGAAATAACTAACCGTAAGATCCTAAAACAACACTTAATTACATACAGCATATTCTCCAGCTCAGTTAGGACCAGGTTTAGGCTGCATAAGGCATAACACATACCAAGCACATTTTACTGCATGAATATACATGTATTACAATGACATGTAACCAATATGCACTTGAATGTGTGATGTCATACAGCGTGAACTACCCAGTCTTTTCTGTATCATTTTTCAAGGACACCAATTTCTGTGTTAGCTATCTGAGCATCTATTTCCATTCTCCTTTTGATGATTCCGTTTCCCTCCCATCTTTCCCTAAAAGTCATTCCTTTTTAACAGTTTCCATGGGAATTGTGGGAACCTCTATATTAGATGCATTCACATGCTGAGTGAATTGGGCATGCACGAACCACTTTCTCTGTCAATGTAAGGAGAAAGGCAGTAGCGATGGGGCAATGATGCAATTCATCCTGGGTGCAGGTAGTAAGCAGTCACAAAGCCACAGTCTATATGAACACAACTTTTGGCTCTGCCATCCCTCTGCTATCCGTGATGTCAACTTCCTGTTCCAGGACAAAGGACAGCAGAGCCAACAGCTGCGTGCATAAGACTATGACCCGCACAAGAGCTCAATACACCCCTTATTGCTTGGAGGGGGCAAGAGGGTGATGCATCTAGAGGAGGAGGCACTCTGCCCCAGGTAGGAACCAAGCTAGGTATGACACTAGACTAGAGAAAAGGAAGATTAGATATCAGTTTGTAGTTTGCAAGTACAGTTGTCTCTAAGGAGGATTTCTTCAAAACTGGATGAATCACTGCTGCTTTCTAGTCTTTTGGAACTAAACCTGTGGTGAGATCATAATTCTAAAAGAAAGAACATAAGGCCATATTTATTGATGTATAAGCAAATGGAACGAAATAAGGTCTGAAAGACTTGTAGTCCGTCTTGAAGAGGACACAAGTTTAGAGAAGTCAGTCAAAGAGGGAAGAATAAAGGCAGTCCTAAAGGAAGAAACAACTGTATTAGTGATCCAAGACTGGATATCATCTGAAACAAAAGTCAGAAAATTATTCCTTTCAAACTACCTTTTTCCCTTCTTTTAATCACAGATACATGCTTGTCGAGATACACATATAAACACAGGTGCATGCATATGCACCCTGATTCTTTCACAAAAAATTATATACATATACAAGAAAGACATTCACATACACAGATAAACACACAGAAATACATAGATGTATGATTTGATTTATAGAAACATTATGGCATATAAAGGCCAAATGGCCCATCCAGTCTGCCCATCTGCAACATCCATTATCTCCTCCTCTCCATAAGAGATCCCACATGCCTATCCCATACTTTCTTGAATTTAGTCTTTTGTCTCCACCATCTCTACCAGGAGACTATTCCATACGTCTAACACCCTTTCTGTAAAAAAAAGTATTTCCTTAGATTATTGCTGAGCCTATCACCTCGTAACTTTATCCTATGCCTTCTCATTCCGAAGCTTCCTTTCAAATGAGACTTGCCTCATGCGCATTTATGCCACATAGGTATTTAAATATCTCTGTCTTATCTCCCCTCTCCCGCATTATGTATGTATATAGACACACACAACACACACACAAAGAAAAAAAGCAGCCGTGCTTACATCATTAGATACTGATACAGACATCACAGACTGATCTAGACTCCTGATGAAGGCACCAGTGCAGAAACAAGGCCTCACATACACACACATATATACAGAGAAACTAGAAATAATTCCATGAGGTATATTATATAGCACATATTTTCCCCACCACCCACAGATACTCTTGCTGAGTATTTTTCTGGTGAAATCAGATGTGTATATTTGTGTCACTTAATAGTCTTTTAATTTTTCTATAATTGAATATTTTAGCAATGCTCTTTGGTTAAAACCTAAAATCAATGGGGGAGAAACAAGATGGCGACGGGAGCGGACGCCTGAGAGGGAGGCTCCCTCTCTTGTTCTCGGCCGGTGTTGCTTTTCTTTGAACTAGCAGTTCTCTTACCTTAGTATGGGTAAGAGAAAAGGAGCCCTTCGTGGCAACCCTCCGGCAGTGGCAACGGCACCGCGTCTGGTGCAGTCCACAATCGAGGAAGCCTTGGCCCGCTCGGGCGAATCTGCGGTGGCAACTTCAGGGGCGAGCCCGAATTCGTCGGGCGAACTCAGCCGGCAGTTTCGGGCGATGTTGAGCCAGGAACAGAGGCAGCCACCACCACAACCCGGAAGCAATGCAGTCTTGGGAGTTCCTGAGGCAACATGGACCCGGGAGGAGTCTTTGATCCTCAGTGAAGGAGGGCTGGTAGCTCCAATTTCATCTGGAGCCGAAGAAGAAGCTGCAGTACACCGATTGCTTACCCACACTGCAGAAGAGGAGAGAGGAGCTTCGGGAGGAAGTAAGATAATTTTTGGGGTGCTGGAGAAGCCTAAGATAATAGATATGGAGGCTTTATGGCAGGCCATTTCAGTTATGGACGCTAATCTCAAAATGTCTTTTTCCACTTTAAACATTGACTAAGGGACTATCCACTCTAAAGTGGAGCAACAGGGTTTGGCCCTTAAAGATTTAAGTGAGAAAATAGAAAAACAGGAGTCAAGAATTTGTGAAATGAAAACATTGGACTTGGAATTAGTAAAAGAAAGAACATTTATTGCTAGAAAAATGGAAAGTTTCGAGAACCAATTAAGGAAAAATAATTTGAGACTCCTAAATTTTCCAAAATGTCCCTTAATTTCACCAATGGAGATGGCAAGAAAGTATTTTAAGGAAATTTTGCTTATTCCTATTGAAAGTTTGCCACCTATTGTTAGAGCTAATTACTTTCAAATTAAGAGACCTGTGGAAGTTTCCACTCCTAATGAGATTCAAGGGACAAACAATGAAAATATGAACTTAACAACTTTTCTGGAAAACTCCTTGGAGGTTATAACGGAAAGGAAAACCCTGTTAATAACTCTCGCTTTGGAAAGTGATAGAGAATATGTATTGCGTTTGTATTTTCGTCATATTAATGATCAGTTTTTAGGTTCTAATGTTCGAATATTTCCTGATATGTCTTTAAGATCCCAGAGGCGTAGGAAATAATTCTTGGCATTAAGGCCAAGAGTCCTTGCCTTGGGGGCAAATTTTTTGTTGAAATTTCCTGTAAAATGTTTTGTGTCTTATCAGAACAAGAATTACTTGCTTTTTGAACCTAAACAACTGGTAGGATTTATAGAATCCAAAGAGCAAGTAGTGCTTATGGCTGAGAATGTATAACCTGCCATGAATGGCTGTAGCACCGCAGATAATTGCCGCTTTCTAGGTTGGATAAGACTGTTTCTATTGTTAAATTTATTTTCTAAAAATCTCCCTTCAAAGTTTGTGGACTAAATATATTGGAAGTATAAGTGAATAATCAAAACACTGATTTAAGTGGAGTTGGTTTATAAGTTTTTTCTTTTTAATAACTTCTATTAATCTGAAATACAAGTAATGCATTGCTTGTTTGTATTGATAAAATTGAATAAATAAATAAAATTTTAAAAAAACAAAAACCTAAAATCATGGAAATAGATCAAGGAAGCATTATTTATATAGAGCTACTTTTAAAAAGCCTTAGGAATATAATCTTGTACAGGCAATATGACTAAGAGAAATTATTTTTCAGGCAGTTCATATGAAAAGGATCCAAAACTTATGAAATATTCAAAATGCAGTAGCACTGGTGGCCCAGTGGCTAGTGTTATTTGATGAAGAGTGCATGAAAAAAAATAGACTTCATAAAAAATCCCTCCAGGTCCCATTTAGTTACTAATTTTTTTTCACTCTTTAACCAGAGCAATGAATTTTATGCACAGTTATGAGATATTTATACAGAATACAAATACATTTTGCATATTCTAATGCACACAGGCCTGTGTCTGAAGTCTCCTGGGTCACCACTCAGTGCATTAATTCACATCACAAGTCTCCTGGTTTTCACTGAAGCTATTTTTAAACTGGCATTCATTTTCATGAAGGAAACAAATAGATGCAGTTGTCTCACACTTATCAAACTATTGAGTGCTGAAATCAGACTTTTCATATGATTCACTGTTATGAATATTGCTAGGAAAATCATGAAGTCAAGGTCAGAGGGTTAGAGAAAGCCCAGAAGACAGCCAATGTCTCAGCATGTTCCCCAGACACCGAGCTTGTTAGAATCCTTTTCTTTAGAGCCCTTTTACAAAGCTGTGGCAAAATGTGTCCTTAGCATATCCTTTCCCATGTGTTAAGACCATTTTGATGGCAGCTGGAATATGACCAAGTTTCTATTTTCCGATTTAATGGCCATGCCAAAATATTACTGTCGTAATAGAAACACTACCAGAGTGAGATAATTCCAATCCACACTGCAAAAACTCCACAGGAGGAGGAGTAAAAAGCCTAGATTTTACTGAGAGAAATAAACCCAATTTGCTTCCAAACTGCCTTAAACATAATCATTGGTATAAAGGTGGTAAATCTTTCACAGTTTAATTTGGAACAATTTATAATCAACTTGAATATTTGTGTCCCGAATGTAGAACTCTATATTATACCCTTGCTTGGGTTTTTAAGAAAGTGGGCAAAAAGATGGCAGATGAGCTTCAATGTAGAGAAATGTAAAGTCTTGCACATAGGGAAAGGGCACCCAATGTACAGCTATACGATGGGAGGGAGGGTACTGGGTTCCGCAACCTAGAAAAGGACTTGGGGGTATTGGTGTATACTACGATGAAGCCAGCAGCACAATGTGCAGCGGCCTCAAAAAAGGTGAACAGAATGTTGGGCATTATCAAAAAAGGTATCACTACCAGAACGAAAGAAGTTATCCTGCTGCTGTATTGAGCGATGGTGCGCCCGCATCTGGAGTACTGCGTCCAATACTGGTCGCCGCACTTTAAGAAGGATGTGGCGATGCTCGAGAGGGTCCAGAGAAGAGCAACAAAGATGATTAAGGGCATGGAAAACCTTGCATATACCGAAAGGCTAGAGAAGCTGGGGCTCTTTACCCTGGAAAAGCGGAGACTTAGAGGGGACATGATAGAGACTTATAAAATCATGAAAGGCATGGAGAAGGTGGAGAGGGACAGATTCTTCAGGCTAGCGGGGACATCAAAAACAAGAGGGCATTCAGAAAAACTGAAAGGAGACAGATTCAAGACGAATGCTAGGAAGTACTTCTTCACTCAGAGGGTGGTGGACACCTGGAATGCGCTTCCAGGAGAGGTGATAGGACAGAGTACAATAATGGGTTTCAAAAAGGGCCTGGATGACTTCCTGAAGGAGAAAGGGATTACAGGGTATAGATAGAGGGTTACTATACAGGGTACTTCAGGATTAGAGCACAAACAATGTAGGTGGTGGGAACTTAAAGGTCAAGGACCTGGGGGGCCACCGTGGAAGCAGACTGCTGGGCACGATGGACCCCTGGACTGACCCGGCAGAGGCAATGCTTATGTTCTTATGTTCTCAGCCTCGCCACTCCACCGCTATAATTAATTTTGACAGCGGGAAGAATTACGTGGTCCTCATCACCAGCTTCCAATCTCATCTGTTTGTTTTGTATTTAAATATTCTTTAATATTATTCTTAAGTTCTAATGAAACTCCATTCTAACCATTATGTATTGTTTAAGCCACTTATGCTAACATGACTCGGGAGAGACGACTCGACATGTTTCGCACTCCCGTGCTTTATCAAGGGTTTCCCTATAAAATAGAAGGAAAACGTTTCAGTTATCTTGTAAAACATTAACCTTCCACATTAAATAAACCTTCCATATTATTTAACAACCTTAACCTTAAATTAATTCTTACCGAGAGTGTCACTGTCATCCGACACTGCATAGTATTTAGAAGAGAAAGATGGGTCATGGCGTTTCACCTTGGGAATTAAATGCTCAATACCATTAAAAATTACCACCCCCCTACTTCCAGGGCCGCCATCTGGGCAGTACTACCAGTCCTGCATTCAGGGGCCCGGAGCTGACAGGGGGCTCGGGCTAGTAGCGTACCTAGGGGGGGGCGAGGTGGTGCGCCCCGGGTGCACGCCCCAAGGGGGTGCATAGGAGAGAGAGCTGAACGGGGACGATGGGGGACCCGCGGGGTTAAATATAACTCGAGCCGCGAGGCTTGTCTTCTACTCCGACTGCCCTGCCGCTCACACAGCCGATCGGAAGTCTTCCCCGACGTCAGCGCTGACGACAGAGGGAGGGCTTAAGCAAAGCCCGCCCTCCGACGTCAGCGCTGAAGTCGGGGAAGACTTCTGGTCGGCTATGTGTGCGCGGCGGGACAGGCAGGAAATAGAAGACAAGCCTACGCGGCTCGAGCTACATTTTGCTGAGAAAGTTGCTAAGATGGGCTGGAAGGCAAACGGGGAACACAAAAGGGGGAGGGAGTGCGTTTTGGACACAAGGCATGAACTTGGGAGAGAGGAAGGGAGGGAAAGAGATGCTGAGGTGGGGGAGGGAATGGGTTTTTGGACACAGAAGGCATGGACTTGGGAGAGAGGAAGGGAGGGAAAGAGATGCTGAGGTGGGGGAGGGAATGGGTTTTTGGACACAGAAGGCATGGACTTGGGAGAGAGGAAGGGAGGGAAAGAGATGCTGAGGTGGGGGAGGGAATGGGTTTTTGGACACAGAAGGCATGGACTTGGGAGAGAGGAAGGGAGGGAAAGAGATGCTGAGGTGGGGAGGGAATGGGTTTTTGGACACAGAAGGCAAGGACTTGGGAGAGAGGAAGGGAGGGAAAGAGATGGTTGTGTACATGGGGAATAGAAGAAAGGAGAATTTTTGGTCATAGGGAGGGAGTGAGGTACAGACAGTGGCATACCAAGGTGGGGGTGGTCTGTCCCGGGTTTACGCCCCAAGGGGGTGCACAGCTGGCCACCCTCCAGTGTTCTCCTTAGGCTGGCAAACTGCGTCTCTTTAGCCACTTGAGTGCCACCGCCGCCATTGGGAACAGGCCGGTGCCAAGTTCTCCCTGCTTTTCCCTGTGGGGCCGACCAACTCTCGCCACCCGCGTCAATTCTGACGTCGGAGAGGACGTTCTGGGCCAGCCAATTGCTGCCTGGCTGGCCCAGAACGTCCTCTCCGACGTTAGAATTGACGTCGAGTGGCGAGAGTTGGTCAGCCCCGCAGGGAAGAGAAGTAGGGCGAACTCGGCGCCGGCCTGTTCCCGATAGCGGCAGTGGCAGCCTATTCCCCAGTGGCGGTGGCAGCATTTTCCCAATGGTGGTGGCATAGGGGAGGGCAAGGAGAAAGAAAGAAAGGGGGGGATAGGGAAACAGAAAAAAAAAAGGGGGGCTGGGTGAAACAAAGAAAAATGGGGCACGGAGAGAGAGAGAAAGACAGACCTACAGAATGAAAGGGGGTATGGAGAGAGAGAAAAAGAAAGAAGGGGGCAGGGTGAAACAAAGAAAAAGTTTGGGGAGGGAATGAGGTCTGGAGGAGAGGAAGCATACAGGAGGCTGAAAGAAGGGTAGAAATATTGGATGCACAGTCAGAAGAATAAAGTGCAACCAGAGACTGATGAAATTACCAAAGGTAGGAAAATGATTTTATTTTAAATTTAGTGATCAAAATGTGTCCGTTTTGAGAATTTATATATGCTGTCTATATTTTGCACTATGGCCCCCTTTTACTAAACCGCAATAGCGGTTTTTAGCGCAGGGAGCCTATGAGCTTCAAGAGCAGCGTGGGGCATTCAGTGCAGGTCCCTGTGCTAAAAACCGCTATCGCGGTTTAGTAAAAAGGGAGGGGGGATATTTTTCTATTTTTGTATAGTTGTTACTGAGGTGACATTGCATAAAGTCATCTGTCTTGACCTCTTTGAAAACCTGCGGAATATAAATGATAATTAACATTTTCTCTGTGTACAGCGTGCTTTGTGTTTTTAAAATTTTATTGTTGGTAGATCATTTTGACTTGGCCACAAAGGTAAGGGGGAGGGAGGGAGGGGAGCTGCTTAAAGAGTCTACCTTGACGTGGCTGCAGGCTTACAAATCTTTTGGTCAAAGAGTGCGGCGACAGAGAAAAGTATGTGTGTATTCGGCCCATGGAAGAAGGGGGGGAAGGGGTGCGTGGGGGGCCCAATAGAATTGCTCAGTAAAGGGCTCAGAAATTTCTGATGGCGGCCCTGCCTACTTCCTATTGGATAAGTGGCTTAAACAATACATAATGGCTAGAATGGAGTTTTATTAGAACTTAAGAATAATAATAAAGAATATTTAAATACAAAACAAACAGATGAGATTGGAAGCCAATGATGAGAACCACGTAATTCTTCCCGGTGTCAAAATTAATTATAGTGGTGGAGTGGCGGGGCTGAAGCCTCCAAAATATTTTCACTTGCAGTGGAGAAGAGGTTAATCACAATCTGTAGCATAGGTGTATTAAAACTTTTCTGATATATCGCAGCTTACCAGGACTCCGTTACAGCCTCAAATCGCTGAAGAACACCGTCGGGTCACCACAGGCTGCTGAGTTCCCTCTAACAAACCCAATAAGAATTCTTGTTTCGTTGGTCTATCCGGCTGCTTCAGGAGAATAGTTAGCATGTGAACTCTTACCACCACGTTTTGTAGGCCAGTGTATCGCAAACCGTGTGCCGCAGCACACTAGAGTGCCTCGTGAGATTCCAGATGCGTCGCCAGATGCCAGGGAGGAGGAGAGGCGCCAGCGCTGGCTGACTGCCTCAAGGATGTACTTCTTACAGCGAGAGGCACATCCTGTAGGAAGTCAGCCTGCGTCGGCGCCTCTCCTCCTCTCTGTGCCTTTTCTTTTTCAGCACACCCCCCCCTCACTGGCATTTCAGGGCCCCATCCGGAAGGCCTCCGTGCGTGCGCAGACATCGATGTGATGACATCGTGCATGTGAATGACATCATCACATTGACATCCATGCACTTTTGGATGCCTTTGAACCGCAGCCCCCAATTTAGAGTGCCGCTGGCTCACAAAGTTTGAGACTCTCAGACTACACTCTCGACCTGGTTCACAGCACAGTGACCATATAAACATAGACAACCAAGGGAACCGCAGAGAAGATACTAGATGTTGCTGAGAACACTGGAAGTTGAAATCAAAAACGGAAAACCCTGAGCCTGCACCCCAAAACACTTCTTCCCTGAAAATTATCATGAGGTAAGAAAAAGCCTCATATCCCCCCCTCTACCAAACCAATAGTTCAGGTGTCTGAGGAGCCACCATATTGAATCTTGGAGCCACATTGAAAGATTGATCACTTCCACATCCTGAGGCAGCTTACAATTAGCGAAATGCTGCCCATCGTCGATGTGTGGTGTGCTTTTGTTTTCCATCTTGGTAGGGATTTGCTCCTAATGTTGCTGCGAGCACTGGTAGTTTACCTAACCTTATGGGGCTTTGAATGTTAAACGGACACTTACTCACTTGCATTGCACAAAGCTTTTTCATATAATGAAATATTATTTGAGGAGGTTTTTGATGCCAATGACTTGAATGTAGCCTCCATTTATTTATTCACAACCTGAACTATTGGTTTGGTGGAGGGGGGATCTGAGGCTTTTTCCTACCTCATGATAATTTTCAGGGAAGAAGTGTTTTGGGGTGCAGGCTGAGGGTTGTCCGTTTTTGATTTCAACTTCCAGTGTTCTCAGCAACATCTAGTGTCTTCTCTGCGGTTCCCTTGGTTGTTTATGTTTATATGGTCACTGTGCTGTGAACCAGGTGGAGAGTGTAGTCTGAGAGTATATTTGGTTATTCGAGTGGGCTTGTGTTGTATTAGCTCACAAAGTTTGAGAGACATTGTTGTAGATGCTAAGGGCTCATGCATTAAACCTGAGCTAATCAGTGCACAACAATGCTGATATAGTAACATAGTAAAGACAGCAGATAAAAACCTGAATGGTCCATCTAGTCTGACCATTAGTTACTTTATAAATTCAAGATTAAATTGTCTTTTTGATTTGATATTTCTGGGTTCCAACTACTGGAGTTGCTGTTGAAGCTCACTCCAACCTATCCAACCATCTCATTGTTTGTGGGATAAATACCATAAAGTCTGCCCACCAACGTTCTCATGTTGCAAGTTACTAGAGTTTCCATTGATGCCGTCCCTAGCCCACCCTACACCAAATCACCATATACGGGACACAAACCATGTAAGTCTGCCCAGTACCGGCTTCAGTTCTGTAGTTTATACCATTCATTTTCTAATTGGCGATCCTCTGTGTTTATCCCATGCGTTTTGAATTCCATCACTTTTCCTTTCCACCACTTCCTTCAGGACTCCATTCCATGCATCGAATACCCTCTCTGTGAGAAAGAATTTTCTAACATTACTCCTAAGTCTATTTCATCACAAGCCAGGAGAGGAGACAGAGGAAAGAAACAGCAGGGGAGAGAAACAGCAGGGGAGAGAAGGCAGGAGAGAAACAACCGGTGAGAGAAGGCAGGAGAGAGTGAGGGGCAGCAGCGAGAATTATCTCCTCCCACCCCCGTCATCCACCAGAGCTCACTCTTATAAGGGGAGGGGCCAACAGCGCTCAGGTAGAGGCTTGTGAACGAAGCTAGGAGAGGAGACAGAGAAGAGAGAAGGCAAGAGAGAAACAACAGGGGAGAGAAGGCAGGAGAGAGCGAGAGGCAGTGTCTCTGCCCATCCACCCCTGACATCATCCACCGGAGCTCTCCCTTAAAAGGGGAGGGGCCAGCAGTGCTCAGGTAGAGGCTTGTGAACAAGCCAGGAGAGGAGACAAAGGAGAGAAACAACAGGGGAGAGAAGGCAGGAGAGAGTGAGGGGCAGCGGAGAGAGTTAGCTCCGCCCACCCCCATCATCCACTGGAGCTCTCCCTTAAAATAGGAGGGGCCAACGGCGCTCAGCTGTTCGGCGCACGTCAACGGCGAGCATTTGCGAAAGGCCTTAAGAAGGGCTGAGTCACTGCAAAGGAGAGCAGAGTGCAAACACAGCAGACACAGAGGAAAACCGCAGCAGTCGCAGAGGACAGCCACAGCAGACGGGCAAGCGGGCAGCAATGGAAGCAGCAGACAGAAGCCAGGAAGTTCAGCTACCCAAATTTCTGCACCGTCTGTCATATGTATGACTACCTCCCCTCTGGGAGGCGGTCTTATGTATGCACTCGATGCGGGAAACTGGAGAACCTGAAGAAACAAGTCAGACTCCTGGAGGGCAAAATACTGGAACTGGAAGCACTTCGAGCAGTGGAGGAAAAGACAGGGATGCAGAGAACGTCAAGACAGAGGAAACCATTGAGGAAGAAGTCCGGGAGTTAGAGAAGTTCATCAAGGAGACATACAGAAAGGCCATGGAAAATCACCAGCAACAGTGGAACTGCGAGATACACCTACAGAGAGTGAGGACCATCTGGAGGACAACCACAAGGAAGAAATGAGTGACACAGCAGCGAGATCTGGAAACAGCAGAGGGAACCCACAAGAAGATGAGTCTGGTGCAAGCCAATGCCAGGATGAGGGAAGGTGGAAGTGCACACAGGACACGGACCTACGGCTGGTGAGATGGACATACACCAGGGACATGGACCTGCGGCTAGAGAAGCAAGAGAAGATAGAGAGGACAGTAATCGTCGTGGGGGACTCCATCATCAGACAAGTCGACAGCCGCATAGCGGGAGGAAGACAGGATCGGCTGGTGACATCTTGTAACCCTATGTTAACCCTGGTGTTAATTGCATGGTAATGCTGGTGGTAGTTCTGTGCATCAACCCCTCAGTCTTACAGCACCCTGTGGTGGGAGGAATACAGCATCTCTGGCCCATGCAGAAGAGCAGCACTGATGCAAGTGTATTAGATACCCCTGGCAATCTTTCAACATTATACCCCTCTTCAGTTAGTTTTTAGACCCATAATGTGTGCCACCCTTCCCCTTCCCCACCAGATTTTGATATTTAAACTTAACAGTCATGACAACTGCTACACATCCCTCCCAGAACAATCTTCTAGAGATACATAACTGAACATACATAGCCCCTCATCTGAGCCACCCAGAGGATGGGAAGAGAGCAGCAGACAGCACTAAACTGGCCCCGGAAGACACAGCAGCTGATGCTATAAGCAACCTCAGGCTTAGCTGCAGGGTTCCCATGGGCTGAATGTGGGTTGTATGCACCAAGCAATGCCCAAAGGAATTGTGAGCAGGTGTTAGCTTGAGTGGGAAGACACAGCGCAAGTTGCATGCACAATGTAGAAACCACATGCTCAAACATCTGAATGTGGTGCTACTGTGAACCTTTTTGTTTCTGCCTCAGAGCCCTGGGACAGCAGGAAGACAGTGCTCACTTGAGAATGAGAGGACAGTCTGCCATGACTCTGTGGACAAACATAAATTCCATAGAGGCTGAGAAGCAAACCAGGGGCCCCCAAAGTCAAGCATCATTACTCTAACAATGCTTTGTAAATTGGCAATATTTAGAGAGGGATTATAGATAAATATTATATAGCATTCATAAAACACTCTTGTTGCGCTGAATAAAATGAAATATGATTTGCTTACATAAACAGGAGAAATAATAATAGTAATACCTCTTACTGCTGGGAAGGCTGAATAGCAAAGATACTTCCCTTAACAGCTATTCTCTGATGAGAGCAAAGGGAGATTTCCTAACAGCAGAGAACCATGATAAGAACCCAAGTGATAGGAAGTGGTTCGATAGGTAGTTTTGTATGGAATAGGCCTTTCATGAAACAGACTTCTAAGGGATGTACAGAAGTCTTTTCCCGAGGCAGGAGCCCATACCCCAAGAGTACACTCCATCCTGATGACGTATGGAGCAAAACTCGAGTGGAGGGATCGGGTCAAGGCACCAGCAGGAACATATGTTTTATTTATTTTCATGATGTTAATAGTTATTTTGGGTGGTCTTCAGCACATCAGAGCGCAGCAGAAAGTGAACAGCCATGTCTTCAGATAAGTACAATTCTATACCTAAAATATATATATGCAGTTTGTATGAAGTAAAGACATTGGCTTTTGGGACAGTACTGTGACAATGATGGTCTCAACCAGCTGCCTCTGCTTTGAGATAAGTACAAGGGGTGAGCGGATCTGAGCACAGCACCAAGAAAAATACGGATATTTATTAATGTTATTTTTATATATAAAAGTGTTTTAAGTTAGTTAGTGGTTTATTTAAAAAAAAAAAAGCCTGTGAAAAAAAAGGAGAAAATTGACACAAGAGAGCAAGATTGTTGACCGTCTGCTCAGGTAGAAAAGTCTGACCTTGAATGGTGTTCAAAAGTGCTCCTAGGAACTCAAAGGTTTGAGATGGCTGTAAAAGTGACTTTTGGTAGTTGTCAGTAAACCCTAGAAGTTTGAGGTGATGAACTGTTGATGTATTGGCATGCTGAGCTACTTGCGATGATGAAGCCTTGATCAACCAATTGTCTAAGTAGGGAAATATACGAAACCTGCATGAGCGAAAGGTTGCCACAACTACTAAACTAAATTTTAAGTTTGTATACTGCATCATCTCCATAAAGACAGAGCTCGACACGGTTTACAGGTAATTCAATAAATGAGGTAAGTGTACTACTATGTATTTTGTGAAGACATTGTACTGGAAGTGTCAGGGACATATACAGAAACTGAAATACTTCCAGTAAGCAGCTAAGCTGCATATGTGAGCGTAGGCTTCTTTAAGATCTAGAAAGCAAAGTCAATCTCCTTTTTCTAGCAGAGGTAGAAGGGTTTCCAGAGAGACCATATGAGCTAAACAAAGTAGTCGTTCATGCGGGACCTCGTCAAATGCCTTCTGAAAATCCAGATGTATGACAGAAGAGCGGGACTTGGGTGTGATTGTATGTGATGATCTTAAGGTGGCCTAACAGGTTGAAAAGGTGATGGCGAAAGGTAGAATGATGCTAGAGTGCATAGGGAGAGGTATGGCCAGTAGGAAAAAGGAGGTATTGATGTCCCTATATAAGACTCTATTGAGACCTCATTTAGAATATTGTGTACAATTCTGGAGGCTACACCTTCAAAAAAGATATAAAAAGGATGGAGTCGGTCCATAGGAAGGCTACTAAAATGGTACGTGGTCCATCATAAGGCATATGGGGGACAGACTTAAAGATCTCAATCTGTATACTTTGGAGGAAAGGTAGGAGAGGGGAGATATGATAGAGATGTTTAAATATCTACGTGATGTAAATGAGCATGAGTCGAGTCTCTTTCATTTGAAAGGAAGCTCTGGAATGAGAGGGCACAGGATGAAGTTAAGAGGTGATAGGCTCAGGAGTAATCTAAGGAAATACTTTTTTTTTACAGAAAGGGTGGTAGATGTGTGAAACAGTCTCCCAGTAGAGGTGGTGGAGATAGAGACTGTGTCTGATTTCAAGAAAGCCTGTGATCTCTTAGAGAGAGGAAGAGATAATGTTTACTGCGGATGGGCAGACTGGATGGGCCATTTGCTCTTTATCTGCCATCATGTTTCTATGGTAGTGTCCATACAGGATTGACGTCACCCACATGTGAGACTACTATATCTACTTGTTATGCTGAATCTTTGGAGAATAATTGTTACTATTTTCTGGGAAAAGGTGACTAAAGTCACCAGAAAAAAAGAATGAGGTTTTATTGAATTCAGTTAGTTAAAATATGTAATACAACAATCCAAACCCCATCCTTTTATGTAAAGAAATAAAGAGTTTTAGAAGTTTAAGATGTAATTTTTGCAGACTCCTTATGGACTCATGACATGAAAAATCAACTGTTCTCAACATTTTGAATCAACTACTTTAGTCATCTTTTCCCAGAGTGTGTCTCTGTTTAGCTTTAGGGAAAACTAGGCCTTATTGTGAATGTTTTAAAAATAAATAAATAAAAGCCACTTTCTTTCTTGATATGTTATGGTTGCTGGCTCCAATAAAAGTACAATTGCTAATGGCAGAAACTGTGCATTTTGTGCCAAAGCTCAGGATAATAATGGGTCAAGGGCAATTATCTCCTGCTGGAGCTCCCAAGCCTGTAGAAAACAGTAATAAAAGATGAAGTCATCCTTTTTTAAGCTTGGACAGCCTCTGGACAGAACCCTGAGCAATAGAAATGGCAGGGGCTGGCATGCCAGATCCCTGTCCCTTGGTGCTGTGTTGGCTGGGGGAAAATATGAACTTTTAAGACTCTGTTGTTTGAAAGATCTGTGTCTCACCTTTGTACCAAATTGGAACCAAAAAGTTTCGAGAATAAGTGGATACTAATCCCCAAATTCTATACTGTTTAGCACTCAAAATTGAACATGCAAATTTGGGCATGCACCCAAATTGTGAATGCAACATAAATGCATAACAAGTTAATTAGTGCTGATAATTGAGTGCTAATTGGCAATCATTGAAATTTATGTGTGCATCTTTGTAGTCACTATTCTATAAAGATGTGCATGTAATTTTTTCCATATGGATCTAAAAAAGGGGCATGACCATGGGAGGGGCATGGACAGGTCAGGGGTGGCTCTAGGATTTGCACACAAGGTTATAGAATTTAGGAACCCTTGTTCTTCTCCAGAGTTCAATGGGTATAAATCGCCACACCAAAACTTAGGCACGGGTCCTGGCACCAAACACTGTTCTAAAAACTGCGCCCAATTTGGAGCACAATTTATAGAATTACACTTGGCACACATTTTTTTAGGGGGGGGCATCCAGATTTTGGGTGTCATTTATAGAATTGAGTCCAAAATGACTGAGATTAAGAACAATAAGCAGACAATATAGTCAAGCTCAAAAAGACGATTGTATGAATGTCTGTTCAAAATAAAAGGGTTTTCTCCGGAACATTTTCTTCAAATCAGGTGCAAAAGCAAATACATCTACACAGAAATCCAGCAGCACACAAGTTAGACATGCTGCCTGATATTCAGCGCTGCTTAGCCTGGCTGGCTAAATATCGCTAAGCAAGATAACCACTAATAAGAACATAAGACCATAAGCAGTGCCTCTGCTGGGTCAGACCAGAGGTCCATCGTCCATCATGCCCAGCAGTCCGCTCCCACGGCGGCCCATCAGGTCCATGACCTGTGAGTGATCCTTTATATCCTTCCATCCCTTTTATTCTTCCTTATCCCTATCCTTCTACTGTACCCTTCTTTATCCTATATCTTCCCTACCTATATCCCTCAATAACTTTTTCTTTCAAGAATGTATCCAATTTCTCTTTGAATCCCTGTAAAGTACTCTGTCCTATCACTCCCTCCGGAAGCGCATTCCAGGTATCCAGCACCCTCTGAGTGAAGAATAATCAGTAGGAGATAGCCAACTATCTCCTGCTATGTCACATGACAGCTGGTCAGTGCCGATATTCACTGGCTGACCAGCTAAGATTAGTAGCCAGATAGACCCACCTAAATAGCAGGTCTGTCTTTGGTTGCTATGACTTAACTGTCAGCTGCTGAATATTGGCTTGGCTGGCTATGTCAACCGCAGCTAAAAATAGACCAGAAATTCAATGCGAGTCACTAGATATGGCCCTGGCATTGAATTTCTGGGTTCCCCACCGACCATGTGAATTAGCTAAGCTGCCGACTGAGGTCTGAAAATCAGCCTCGTATAGCCCAATATTGAAAGATACTCATCTGGGTAGCAGCACTGTATGCTGCTGACCAGGGTGCCATCTCTTGCTTTTTATATATTTTTTAAATGTCTAACCCGCCTAGACCTAAGTGGCTTACAAAAATACAAATATATCTTTATATAACCAACATACATATAAACAGATACATCTAAAACATTTTCAGTCAGGATCCTAGCAATAAAATATTTGAACAGAAAAGAGAATGCCTCCACAAACAAAGTTGTTTTCAGTAATTTCTTAAATTATTGAATATCAGTAAGCAACCTCAGCTGTCCCGTCAGATTATTCCCTTAGTCTTTATAATTTTTGACAGAGTGAAAAATTGATCCACTTGTACCCCGTTCTACTCCACTCAGGATTTTGAAGTCTTCAATCATATCACCCCTCAGCCATCTCTTTTCCAAGCTAAAGAGCCCTAACCTTTCTAGTCTTTTCTCATACAAGAGGAGTTCCATCCCATTTATCATCTTGATCGCTCTTCTATGAACTTTTTCTAGCGCCACCATATCTTTCTTGAGATAAGAAGATCAGAACTGAACATAATACTCCAGATGAGGTTGCACCATGGAGCGATACCGGAGCATTATAATATTCTTAGTCTTGTTAACCACCCCTTTTTAAATAATTCCTAGCATCCTGTTTGCTTTTTTGGCTGCCGCCACACATTGGGTGGAAATTTTCATCTTATTGTCTATGATAACACTTAGATCCTTTTCTTGGGCGCTAACCCCCAGCATCCCTAGCATCCCCAGCACCCTAGCATCTGGTAACTGTGATTCGGGTTATTCTTCCCAATGCATTACTTTGCATTTGTCCACATAAAATTTCATCTGCCACTTGGATGCCCAGTCTTCCAATTTCCTAAGGTCTGCCTGCAATTTTTCACAATCCGCATGCATTTTAACAATTTTGAACTGTTCAGTGTCATCTGCAAATTTAATCATCTCACTCATCATTCCAATTTCCAGATCATTTATAAATAAGCTAAATTGCACCGCCCCAGTACAGACCCCTATGGCACTCCACTGTTTACTCTCCTCCATTGAGAAAAATGACCATTTAAACCTACCCTCTATTTTCTATCCGATAACCAATTCCTAATCCACAACTGAACTTTGCCATCTATCCCATGACACTTCAATTTTCTCAGGAGCCTCTCGTGAGGAACTTTATCAAAAGCTTTCTGGAAAATCTAGATACATTATATCAACCGGCTAACCTTTATCCACATGTTTATTCACGCCTTCAAAGAAGTCAAGCAAATTTGTGAGGCAAGATCTCCCTCGGCTGAACCCATGCTGACTCTGTCTCATTAAATCATGTTTGTCTACGTGTTCCACAATTTTATTTTTTATAATTGTTTCCACCATTTTGCCTGGCACTGAAGTCAGGCTAACCGGTCTGTAATTTCCAATTTCTCCCTGTAAACATTTTTTAAAATCGGCGTAACATTGGCTACCCTCCAATCTTCAGGTACTACAGACGATTTTAGCAACAGGTTACAGATCACTAACAGCAGGTCAGCAATTTCATGTTTGAGTTCTTTTAGTACCCTAGGATATATACCATCTGGTCCAAGCGATTTATCATTTTTTAACTTGTCGATTTGGCTTAGTACATCTTCCAGATTCACCGATATTTCTTTCAGTTCCTCCTCATCACCCTTGCAAACCATTTCCAGTTCAAGTAGATCTCTTACATCTTCTTCTGTAAAGACTGAAGCAAATAATTCATTCAGTATCTCCACTATGGCCTTATCCTCCTTGAGCACCTCTTTTGCTCCTTGATCATACAATGGTTCCACAGATTCCCTCACAGGTTTTCTGCTTCTGATATACCTAAAAAAAATTGTTGAGTTTTTGCCTCTTTTGCAAGTTTCTCTTCATATTCTTTCTTAGCTGTCTTTATCAATGTTTTGCATCTTTATCAATGTTTTGCATCTAATTTTCCAGGGCTTGTGTTTCTTCTTATTTTCTTCATTCAGATCCTTTTTCCATTCTTTAAAGCAGGGGTGTCCAATGTCAGTCCTCGAGGGCCGCAATCCAGTCGGGTTTTCAGGATTTCCCCAATGAATATGCATGAGATCTATTTGCATGCACTGCTTTCAATGCATATTCATTGGGGAAATCCTGAAAACCCGACTGGATTGCGGCCCTCGAGGACCGACATTGGCCACCCCTGCTTTAAAGGATGCGGTTTTTTTAGCTCTAATAGCCTCTTTCGCTTCACTTTTTAACCACGCCGGCTCTCATTTCTTTTTTACACCTTTGCTGATATGTGGAATACATCTGGTCCGGGCTTCCATGATAGTATTTTAAAATAACATCCATGCCTGGTTTACAGTCCTAACCTTTGCAATTGTTCCTTTTTAACCATTTTCCTTGTTTTATCATAGTCGCCCTTTGAAAATTAAACACCTCTAAGTAGATTTCTTTTGCAACATCACTCCCGGTATCAGCTCAAATTTGATCACGTTGTGATCACTGTTTCCCAGCAGACCCAACACAGTTAACTCCTGTACTATGCCTTGCATTCCACTAAGGACCAAATCTAAAATAGTTCCCCCTCTTGTTGGTTCCCGGTCCAGTTGCTCCAAGAAGCAGTCATTTATGACATCTAGGAAGTTTACCTCCCTAGCACTCCCCGATGTAACATTTAACCAGTCAATGTTGGGGTAATTGAAATCACTAGATAAATAAGCTCATACTCTAAATACACACCTAAGGGAACCATTCATCCATCCAATCACACAAACCAAGCACACCTAACAGAGAAACAGAGCACAGAAATCAAAAAGAAAGAAAATGAAAAACAAGTGGAGGAAAAAACCTCAATTGGGCTTAATTGGTCAAAAAACTCCACTTATGATCATGCAGTACTTTAATGCTCTAACACTGCTCCTCCATTGTGCACAAAACTAGTGCTGTAAATCCAGAGGGAGGTTTCACATTCCTCAAGAAAAGGGGCACTGTGACAGTTCCACCAGTAGCCAATAAAGCAGATAAAGAAAAAAAACAGTACTTAGCTGCCGAAATCACTGATCCGGTGCCTCCGCCCCGCACTACATAGGGCACACTCCCACAACAGCAGCAGAAATATCCACAGGACCCAACAGGAACTGTCCTTGTTTCACCGAAGTTGTGTCAGGGGTCAATCTTCACCAAACCGGCCTGTCACTCACACTGTGACACCAGGCGACAACCGGACACAACAAAGCTTTTTGCGGTGACAGTGGGGGATGATTGGATGAAGCATGTTGTGTGGTGGCGGCAGACCAGGGGGAGGGGTTGGATGTAGCATATTGGGTGGAAGGGAGGAATCAGCGGCAGCTTCAGTGGGGGGCAGACAGGGAGAGATCCCGGGTGGCAGCCAGCCCATGTATCCCCAATAGGTGGCCCGCATACCCCAGGTTGAGAAACACTGTTGTAATCTACCGGATTCCAGAAACATCACCATTCTCTGTTTTAAAAGTGTTTCCATTAATTTGCTCACCACAGAAGTCAGACTTACTAGTCTGTAATTCTCTACTTCTTCCTTACTTCCACTTTTGTGTAGAGGGTCCACTTCCACCTTTCTCCAGTTCTCCGGTACCACTTCCAACTCTAGAGACTCATTGAAAAGGTCAGTCAGCGGAGCCACCAGAACTTCCCTAAGTTCCGTCAGCACCCTCGGATGTACACCATCCAGCCCCATCACTTTGTCTACCTTTAATTTAGCTAGCTCCTCAGTAACAAAACCCTTTGAAAATAGATCAAGGTTTACCTACCACTCCTCCATCAGAGAGACACAAAGTACACACAAAATCAAACAATTTAGCGGTGGGAAAAAAAACCCTTGCTACATAACATTTGTCATCACAGCAAAGTGTATGAAAGTTCAGTGACTCAAAAACCTCCAATTTATTAACCTTCATTATAATTTTACAATTGTAAAGCAGTCTCTCCAGAATCAACATAACCACTGCATTACAACTAAATCAGAACAGAATAAGATGCATGAAAAATATTACTTATTTGAAGAGGCAGCTACATTGCATGACACATTGTGGGCGACAGTATATAGAGTGGTTATAGCGGTAATTTTGGCCCAGTCCATGGCTTTCCCTATGATCCAGATTTAGACTGGAAGCTCCTTAAAACAGGGACCATTTAACTATACTTCTCTAGAATAAAGTACACAAATAAAGCTCAAAAATAATTTAGCCTCATTTTCTGCAGCTTGAGAGAATTGAAGGTACTGCCAAATCTGAGCATGTTCATAAAAGCAAAACAGATATATAAATATATATATATATATATTTTTTTTAAAATACTGTGCAGAGCATTCTGGATTGTTTCCCCAGGAAAGAACAGAGACAGAGCTTAAACTAATCAGTGATGTAGCATCAAATTACAGTTTTGGTGCCAAAATATTATTTGCATATGAAAAATGATTAATGCTATTGTTTCTGAACAGCAGTGGCCATTTTTTCTCAAACATTTTCCAGACGGATATATAGGGTTCATCTGATCTAATAAAAAGCCCAAATTACTAAGCTTTTCTCCTGTTGACAGAGACCAGGAGCAAAAAGTTTCTCTCAATCAGACCCAACTTAAAGAATATGTTACTGAAAAATTAGGGATTAGAGATCATGGTTCTTCCCTGGTTACTAACCATATCTAGAATCTGATTTAAAGTCTTGATGTTACCCTATAATGGTCTCTTTGCAACTGATGGCCAAATTGAAGGCTTCTGTTTCAGGTGGAGGAAATTTTGCACTGCTATTGATAAAGCAGAAGAAATCAATTAAATTGAGGAATATAGCTGAGCTATACTATCAGAGCTATACTATGTCAGTGGAATATATTATGTAGGGGTGGGGATAGTTAAATTTGCCTCATACTAAATAATCAAGAGTCAATATTCAAAGTGAGTTAATCGGTTAAGAGAAGCTCTTGTAAGTTTACCTCACTCCAACAGGACCATTTCGCTTATTGCCTAACTGCGATGGAATGCGGTGAGCCCTCTCAATTTCAAAAGGAAAACAGAAAGTTAATGAAAGTAACTTAGGAATGTTATCCTCTAAGAATTTTATAGGATCCGACCCTTCCATACCTTCAGGCATACCTGAAAGCCTAATATTAGACCTCCTGCTACGGTTACATGAGTCCTCCAATTCCTTTTCAAGTCAAAACACCAGCCTGTGATCTATTTTACATTGCTCCAACTGTCTCTCAGAATCCGTTACCCTTTTTTCTAGGTGTTTGGTCTGGGCAATGCAAACTGTTAGTTGTAGTGACATTTTAGCCATTTCCTCCTTAACGATTTGTATTTCAGCCCGGTTCTCCTTCAACATTATTATTATTTTTTTTAATTTTATTTATTTATAAGTTTCAACTTTGAAAATCTTTACAAGTCAAAAAAAAGAAAAAATACAATGTAAAATGAAAATATAATACCAAATTATTTAAGAGGTATCAATTTATTAGAGTATAGTTAGTCCACAATATATCTCTCGGGGAGGCAGCTATAAGTAAACTGAATTAAACCAAGGTAATTTAATCAAAGGAACTAAAAATGCACTAGAACTAATCTTGCTAAACTTGGAAACAGCAAAACTCATGTAGAAGGTACTGACTGCTCTCTATCAGAAATAAACTTAGACAGCTGCTGTGGTTCAAAAAATACATATCTATTATCTTTATATGTCAAAACGCATTTACAGGGATATCTAAGTGCAAAAGTTGCCCCTAACTGAACTGCCTGGGGTCTCAAAATGAGAGATTGTTTCCTTCTCTTCTAGGTAGAACGAGAAACATCTAGATACATTCTTATAATATTATTCAAAAAGGGAATATCTTTATATTTAAAAAACATCTTAAGCATTCATTCCCTATCAGAATCAATAGCAAACTGAACAATTAATGTTGATGAGACACCAACCTCAGTATCCGACCTCTCCAAGAAATTAGACAGGTCTAAACTATTAGCAGAAAGATTCTGCTGGTTGGACTTTTGCAATTTAATTGGCATTGGAAAGTAATATATTTTAGATAGAGGTGGGTATGAGGTTTCCGGAACTTTCAGGATTTCAGACATATATCTTTTAAACATTGCCAGGGCAGATATAGGTTGAACTTTAGGAAAATTAAGTACTCTGAGATTACATCTCCTAATAGAGTTTTCCATCATTTCTTGTTTAAAGTGCAAGCTAGCACTGTCCTTGGCCCAAGTTAGAGCTTGAACTTCCAAAGTTTTTATTCTAGTATCAAAGTCACTTGATTTACTCTCCAAACTCGTTATCTTGGTTTTAAGTTCCAGGTTCTCTGAAAGCACAGTGGTACACCGAGTAGACAGTTGCTGAATTTGGTTACCGAGAGAAGTTTGCATATCCGAAATAGCATCCCAAATGGATTCCATTGTAAAGACCCTGGGCCTCTGTAAGGGAACAATCCCTGAACCAGAGTTCCCTACAGCTCCCAACACTTCTGAGCCAACTTCAGCTGTATGGAGATCTAAATGAGTTAGCTGTGTTCCTCTTGTCGCCGGCTGCTTAGATGTTAACTGCTCCTCCTGTCCTTTCATATTTTGCTGTAAAGTACTGTTTAAAATGCATTAAAGTAAGAGCTTGTTTCACTGATCTATATAACATACTCTACAATATAAAAGAAAAATTCTAGAAATATTCAAAAATAAGAAACAAAAGCAATCTTGATTACTCAAGTCTTCGCTTCCTTTGCCAAAGCAAACTCAAATTAGATGTTACTGAAGGCCCAAAACAAATCAAAACTCAGTATGGCCATTCACAGCACATTGATTTAAATATTCTTGGATGAACAATCAAATTGCCTTTGTTGTATGAAATGAATTTGAAGCAAATGTCTAAACAGATCTGCCAAATAAAGCTGAAGTAGTGCTTTTTAAAACTAATATATTTGAAATTCCCACTGTCAGTTTCAGTGATAATGCCATAGTTTGGCACCATGAAGACACTACCTCAGTCATACCATCCCTCTGAAATCAATAGTTCTGGGTTAAAAAATTATTTTTCTGAAGTTTATTGAGAAGCTAACGATCAAGTTATAAAACTACAGAGGCCCCTGTCTGAGACTGAGGAAACTAGTAAATTGCAAATAGCTTTTTAATGTGTTGAAAAATTGTTGTAAATTTTCTTCAGTATCTATCCAGACAAAAATAATATGTCATCCAAAATCTCTTCCAAAATATAATAATGTTCAGAAGGATATATCAAGGTTTCTTCAAATTCTTCCACAAACAGGGTAGTTACTGCAGGGGCCATAAATGCCCCCTCGTTTCTGTTCAAAAAATTGACCTTGAAGAAAAAATAGTTCTTACAGATGACCAAAGATGTTAATTCCATCAAAAACTGGGTAGAAATACATTAAGGATCTGGTTTAGCTGATAAAGTAGGTTCAACCCTAAACCCACCCAAGCTCTGCTCCAGATCCTGTCCCCTTTATTAATTGTAATGCAATTTTTTCCTTTCATTTTTCATGTATCTTTATAGTAACCCACCTGTATCCCATACACTGACAAAATGCACCTTGATAGTAAACCACTTGTATTGTAACCCACTTGCATCCCATGTACTGACAAAATGAATCTTTAATGTAAACCACTTGCATCCCATGTACTGACTAAATGTATCTTTATTGTAAACCGTTTGTATCCCATGTACTGTCAAATGTATCTTTATTGTAAACCGCTTCAAACTTCACGGTATAGCGGTATATAAGAAATAAATAAATAATATACACACCGCAGATATAAATTCTCAAAACTGACATATTTCATTCACTAAATTGAAAATAAAATCATTTTTCCTACCTTTGTTGTCTGGTGATTTCATTAGTTTCTGGTTGGACTTCCTTCTGACTGTGCATCCAGTATTTCTTTCACAATTCAGCCCCATCCCCTTTGGGTCCAGGTCTCTATCTCTTTTCCCTCTGCTTACCCTCCCCAGATCCAGTGTCAGTTCCGTTTTGTACCTACCACCACCTTTGTTCCAGGTCTCCCTCCTCTGTTATGATCTTGCATCTCTTTGTTCTTCCTCAGGGTCTCTCCCCTCTCGGTCTGCACCTCCCATAGTCCAGCATCTGCCTCCTGTCTTTCCCCTTTGGTCCCTCCAGGCCTCTCTCTCTCTTTGTCTTTCTTCTGCTTACAATCCCCCCCCCCCCCCCCCATGTCCAGCATTTGTTCTCCTTTCTTCCAGGTCTTTCTCTGCCTCTCTCTCTCTCCTTCCTGGTCCAGAATCTTTCCACCTCTCTACAGTCTCTTTATCTCTCTTCCCTCTATACACCCCCAAGTCCAACATCTGCCCCTCTCTCTTCTAACTCCCCTTTGTTTCAGGTTTCTCTCTCTCTCTCTATCTTCCTTCTGTTAACATGTTGAGTCCTACTACCTTTGTTTCAGGTATTTCTGTCTCTCTCACTCTCTTTGTCTTCCCCCTCCCCAGGACTTGACATCTCTCTCCCCTCGGTTCAGGGTGTTTCCCCTATCTACCCCCTTTAGTCCAGCATTTGCCGTATCTTCCCCCTCCCTTTCGATTCAAGTCTGCTTTCCTGCCCCTCCTCAAGGTCCTTTTCTGTTTCTCCCCCCACCCTCCCCCCCCGGTGTCCAGATCCAATACAAGGAGCTTGCACAATATTGGGGATCATCAGCACCAACTGGCACTTAGCTGGCTCCTATGAAAATGGCAACTCATGTGAGAGTTTTGCTCTCAGAACCTTCAAAACGCGTAGACCTAACTGGTCCCTGACTAAGAGTGCTCCGAGGACTGGGCTGAGAACCACTATGCCACCTTATAACGTTTTCCAGGCACAGCCCAGGAGAATACCTATTACACTAAAAAGGCATGAGTCAAAAATAAAATACACAAAACCTGGAGTCACTGCATATTTTGTCTCTTGCCTTCTCCCTAGTGGTCACTCATCTCACTTTGCTCTGAACCTCGCTGCCGTCCAGCACCACCCACCTCTAGTGAGGAATTTGAAACCATGCGCGCTGCAAAGCTCCGCTCCTTCCCCTATCCTTCTCAAGTCGTTCTCAAAGTCTCGCTATCTCGCCACTCCTGCAGGATCTTCCGCACCACAAACACTTTCTGTAGCTGCTGCATGGTTGCACTCATACTGCCAACTACCGCATGAAAAGAAACCAAGACGGCCTTGCCAGCTCTCAACACCGGTGGGCCCATGAGAGACCTACAGTGTGCCCAGGACCTGCCTTCCAAATGTAATACGATCCTGTCACTTTAAACTCGTTCTGCAGTTGCAGCACAAAAAACGGGTCCTTAACTAGAATACTATTCCAGGGGTGGGACCGCGGCAGAGGAAACAGTTGGGCACTCACCTAAATTAGCCGGGCGCTCAGGAAAACACTGAAAGGTGAGACCAGGCCTTCGGTGAATCGGGCAGCGCTGGCGTCATACATGTAGGCAAGTCAGCCATACAGAACCTTATCGGGTACGGGCCGCAGTGAGAGCCATTTTGGGCCATATGCGGCCTGCGGGCCATATGTTGTGCAGGCTGCTGTAGAGGTTCTGGGTCTGCTGTCAGGCAGCGTCTTAGGGCGATGGTCCACTGCAGGATGCATGAGATCATCTAAGCCCTTGCCAAATAACAATAAGCCCTTTAAAAGGGAAGCCTAGTAAGAGTAGCCTTAGAGGTGGAATCACTGACCCACTGTCTAATCCAGATCATTCTGCAAGCAGATATCGAATACGCCAACATCTTACCCAGGACCCACATAAGGCCAGCAATATAATCTACCCCAGTTAAAAAAAGCTGAGGAGGGGGCTCTACAGTCTCAGTCTCCAGCCTGGACAAACAAGTGTGTGTGACAAAGGATGCCAATAAGGCAGCTTCAGCTCTCAAAGCCGCTGCCTCAGTCTTCTGAGAACCACATCCACGCAGCAGTCCTGCATGTCCTTGAGCATCACACCACCCTCAATGGGAAGGGAGGTGCGCTTAGTCACCTGTGCAACCAGAGTTCACTTTAGGCTGACCAGGAAGCTGCTTGCACTCTTGCTGCATAGGGTACAAACTTGACAAAGCCCTGGTTATGCGGATGCATATCTCCCCCAGGCGTGCACAACAGATCACTCTTCAGCTGGATGCTCACCACCCTAAATGTCAGGCTCTGGGAGCCAATCTGGGACATATGTTTTTTGCCTGTCCCCGAATCCGTGTCTTCTAGGGGAGGATCTTGGATCACATCTCATTGTTATGGTGCGCGCGCTGCATAGTCTCCCCACATCTTTTGTTTTTCCACTGTAAAGTGGTAGCTCCAGTGCCGAAGGGCCTGCGTGGGTTTTTTACGAAAGCCATTCTGCTGGAAAAAAAGGTTATACTGGTGCACTGGTTGGAGGGTCGCTCCTGACTTTGCAACACTGGAGGGCTGCCATGATTCAGTTCTTGCAGGTGGAGCTCCAGATGGTGTCCAACATGGAGTCTCGTGCAGAGCGGCTCTTCCAAGATATTTGGTCACCTTTTTGGAATTCCCTAAAGCCAGCTGCCCGCAGATATTTACTTAATTCTTAACTATGTTTTTCAACCTCCTCTCTTCTTGAGCTTTTTACCACTTGCTATTGTACACTGAGTAAAGGCTGTGAGATTACTTTGTACTGGTACCACTCTAGCTCTTTGGGGGATGGGGGGGAATAGCTATAAAATTTTGAAAAAAGTTTTTTAATTATTGTATGATTCTGTTTCTTGTTGGACCCACCAGATCCTGTTGTATCTTTTTCATGCACAATAAAGATGATGCTAAAAAAAAAAGTATTGATGCACTACCCCCTCTGGCAACAATACAGTTGGAGGACTCCTGCTCAGCATAGAGGGAACAGTGACTGCCACCCATTTTGTAGGTGGTAAAGTCTCATATGCTAACCATGCACTAACTAGGATTACTAGATATCTAGATTTACCCGGACATGTCCTCTTTTTAGAGGACTGTTCAGGTGTCTAGATGGATTTTAAAAACCCAGCAGTTGGGTTTTTGAAGGCCCTGGCTCTGACAAAAGCTTGGGGCTGCATCTGGAGGGCCCCCGAACATGCGCAGATGTGATGTCATCATGTTGCATCTGCGCTTGCTAGGAAACCCTCTAGAAGCAGCCCTGAGCTCAGGGAAAAAGACAAAGTTGTGTGGGGGCAGGGCTGGGAATGGAACGGGGCTGGGCCACGTCCTCTTTTTTTGCTTTGACAAATTTGGTAACCCAAGCGCTAACCAATTAGCATGTGGTAATGTAACTGCACTGATTAGCGCAAGAATGCCCCCTCTCCACCCACTGACATCCTCTTAAAAAAAACACTAAAATATTTTTCAGCATGTAGTTATATTTGGCAGGTACTGCAGAATGTCTGAGTATGTCTGCTGGTATACCATTTTAAGTTGCATTAAGCATATACTAGCACCTAATGTAGCTTAGTAAAAGGGTCTCTTTTGTCTTATTTTCATCTAAGAAGCCCAAGTTTTTTGTTGAAAATTCATTGTAATTTAGGAGTCTAAAGGTTGTGCTTACAAATTTATGCCTGTCGCCATTCATTTGGCTAGATTTATGAGCCTAGTGCTAAAGATTAATGCTAAGCTTCTAAATTTTCTTCCCTACCCTAAATCCACTTCTGTTGCCACAGACCTTTTAGGTTCCTAAAGGCAAAAATTTTGGCACTTGGCTCTAGTAAATTTTCAGAGAGGCCAATTTAAGAGCATAGCTTCTGAGGGGCCTTTTTACTAACCTGCATTAGGTGTTAACATGTGCCTAAAGTAGCTAAAAATGGAGCACGTGAGATGTGCTTGGGCATCCTGCAGTAATTTTAATAATGGGCGGAGTGTGTGTTAGTGCAGTATTCTTCAACCTTTTTACACCTTTGGACCGGCAGAAATAAAAGAATTATTTTGTGGACCGGCATCGGTCCGCGGACTGGCGGTTGAAGAACACCGGGTTAAGTCATGGGCAAGACCCCACCCATCTCTACCCGATCTCCACCCCAGACCCTGCCCCCATAGTCCTAATTGTAACATTATTTTTTCCATTCATTTTTCATATATACACACAATATAATCTTATTAACAATGCATCGATCGCACTGCGGACCGGCAGTTGAAGAACACAGTTTTGGGCCTGATGCACATGCCGGCCCTGTGGACCGGCAGGAAATTTCTGTGTCCATGGACCGGTGGTTGAAGAACACTGAGTTAGTGCATCTACATTACCATGCTCTAACCTACAAAATGGGTGGCAGTAAGTGCTCATGTAGTAATTTCTACAAATGGCTGTGTGTTAATGGAAAAATTCAGTGCTTGGACATTAATGGGCAAAAAAGAAAATTGGCAATTTTACAACTGCGGTAAAAATGGCAGCGGACAGGGAAAGACCCATATAAGGGCATTCTAAGGCTATTTTTTGATGCAGCTTAGTTAAAGGACTCCAAAGTTAGGAGCATAAATGCTTAGAATATTGGGTCTTTTTCTCTAGTATATCCTGAAGGAAATTTAGGGCTCCTTTTATCAAGCCGCGCGAGTGGGGTTAACGCGCACGACTTTTCATCACGCGTTAACCTCCGCACTGGCCAAAAACTACTGCCTGCTCTAGAGGAGGTGGCAGCAGCTAGCGTGGCTGGCGGTTTAACGCACGCTATTACGCGCGTTAAACCACTAGCGCGGCTTCATAAAAGGAGCCCTTAGAATCCTTGCACACCTGGATCAGAATTTAATGATGAATTTAAGATAATAGGTTACCTATCACTCATTTTTCTCAGTCATAGGACATTTCTAACTGCACCGATCATCAGCCTTATTAAAGCTCTTTCCATGAAAGTTACCATGAAACATGAAATATTTAAAAGCAATCAGAACATTTCTATAAACAAGTTTTTAAGATAATTTTATTTAAGTTATTCCAATTGGTCCTTATTTGCCTTCAGAATTTTTACAAACTTGAATTTTTTGTACAATTTTACACAGTTCTCAAAATGTCCACTATAAATATTACTCCCAATAATAGGTTCTTAATGCAATTGGTTTTACATGTGTCTCGAGGGAAAGACCTCAGAAACCTGCATCCAACACAGAACAGTCAATTCTTGTGGTGGTATAACTTCGCAGGACAGATTTTCTATCATTGGTCGCAAAACCCTCCACACACCAATCCCAAGTGCTTTCTGCTCTATCTGTCAATATTTATTTTAATAGCACTAGGTGTGTGAAAATATGATGCACTTATCTGATTGCAGGATAAGGCCCGACGGGACCCGTTTCGCCAAGCTTATGGCTTCGTCAGGGATCCTCTTTTTGTAGCAGCTGCAAAACAACAGTAAGACAAGTGCTGAGCCAACGCTGAGGTGGCAAAACATCCAATTGTCTCTGCAAATTTATACGAAATCGTACTCACTGTGTTCAGTCCTAACAACACTTCAAAAAATGGCGCCGGAGGTGAACAGACGCCACGCATGCGTATTTCAGACCATGCATTCATGACGTCATCGAAAGTGTAATAAAAGACATCAGAGAAAAGAGACATTAGAAAAAAGAGTGCCAGCCGATGTTTCCATTCAGACCGGTGGGTTTTAAAGCACTGAGTTGGAAAGTCCATCTGGCTTCTCTTTGAAGTAATCTCGTGTGTCGGTCACCCCCCCGCTCGTTCTTAGGTTCGTGGTCAATGCACATACAGGATAAGTGATAAAAATCGTGCTTAAATTCCAAACAGTGTTCCACGATGGGGGCACTCATTCTCTTGAGTTTGAGATTAGAACGATGCTCATACATCCTGGTTTTGAACGGACGTATTGTTTTCCCTATGTACACTTTCTTGCAAGGGCAAAAAATAGCGTACACTACAAAATCAGAATTACAAGTCATATGATGTTTCAAATAGTGTATTCTTTTGTCAACAGGGTTTATAAAGCTGGAACCCTGTACCGTCATCTGGCATATACTACAAGCACCACACTTCACAAAACCCCAAGGCTGGGCTGTAAACTCCCTCGTTGTTGTGCGATACGTGGAAGGACTTAGTAGATCTTTAAGGTTCTTGTCCCTTGTATACGCAATCCGTAAAGGGACATCATGAAACAAGGGAAGGGTTTGAATTATCCTCCAATTCTTTTTCATGATGGTAGCAGGAACATTTCCTTGTGCTGTGAATCTCATCACACACGTTTGAACGTGATCTCTATTCATCTCTGGCGAAGCCCCCTCACTACTATCCTTTGGTGACAACAGCCAATCTCTGTTATAATGCTTGGCACGCTTCTGTGCCCGTTTAACTACCTGGTATGGGTAACCGCGAGAACGCAGCTTCTCCCCAAACCCCAAAGCTTGGGTCTTATATCGGTTTCCTGTGGAACAGTTCCTCTTGATCCGGAGGAATTGAGAAAACGGCAAATTGTTTCTTAAAGCTGTGGGGTGGCAGCTTGTGTACTCCAAAATGGTATTCCGGTCGGTCGGCTTGATGTGTAAATCAGTGGCAAACGAACCATCAGACTGAATGACTATGACATCTAAAAAAACCACAGAAGATGTTGAAAACTTCATAGTAAATTGAATGCATTCATCGCATGAATTTAACCATGTATGAAACTGTTGTAATTCTTTTTCCGTGCCACTCCATAGCATGAACACATCATCTATGTAACGGAACCATTGGAAAATTTTTGAATGAAAAGGGGAACAATCCACCCACGTTTTTCCAACGCCGCCATATACAGGTTGGCGACAGAAGGGGCAAACGTTGCCCCCATCGCCACTCCGGTTCTTTGTTTGTAAAAAATGCCATCAAACATGAAGAAGTTCTCCTTCATCGTGATTCTAGCGAGACTTGAGAGAAAATCAGTGGGTATTAGATGTGGTCTCGGTCTGTGCTCAAACACCTCTCTCAGGACCTGTAGGGCATTGTCCTGAGGAATGGAAGTGTAGAGGGAGACAACGTCCATAGTGACCAACATGAAAGGGAAGCTATCCGCCTCTATTGCTGACAATTTATTCAAAAAATCAGCGGTATCTTTAAGGTATGAGGGAACTTTCGGAACTTCGTGCTTCAAAAATTGATCTACGAACGTAGATACAGGTTCAAGCAAGGAATTGCGAGATGACATAATCGGTCGTCCAGGCGGGAACTGAAGATTCTTGTGAATTTTCGGTAACGTGTAAAACACCGGAACCGTGGGCCATTGCTTATTCAAAAAGCGATGATCCCTCTGAGTGATAAAACCCGCTGTCAAACCAGCATTTGTCAATTTCAAAATTTCTCGCTGCAGCCTCATGGTCGGGTTCCATTCCAGTTTTTCATACACATCCAGTTGGCTCAGTTGTTGACGGATCTCATTGACGTAATACTCTCTGTCAAGGACTACCACCGCACCCCCCTTGTCCGCTTTCTTAATAATGATGTTCTCATCTTTCCGGAGAGCGGACAAGGCTTTTCGGTGTGCCGCATTCAGATTGCCTTTGGTCTTGTGACAGGTGTCAAACCATTCGTGCATATCCCTCAAAACACATTTCTTGAAGGCACTAATGACAGGGTCCACAGGGCCAGGAGGCACCCAAGTGGAATGAGGACTCACAATCGTGCGATCATGATGCTCCGTTTTATCACCAAAAAAGACTCGCAATTGTATGAGCCGCAAAAATTTCTCCAAATCCACTGAGAACTGAAATAAATCAAAACTCGAAGATGGAACAAAAGAAAGTCCCTTCGTTAAAAGATCCACTTCAGCAACCGAGAGTAACTGGCTAGATATATTAATTACCACTGGTTTGTTTTCGTTTGAGACCTCGTGTTCGGGCGTGTACGTGATCCTCCTCTTCTGCCTCTTGTCCTTCCACGTCTTTGAGGTTGTCCTGACCGTAAAAAAGTCTGGTTGGAATCAGTAGTGGAGGACGAAGAAGACAACGTGCCCTCCGAACCACTCTTACTGCCACCAGTGAGCCCCTTCTGTGAAGCGTCCGGATACATCCAGGGATAAACATGTTGACTACTGTAGTCATTCTCATCCCTTTTGAACTTCTTAGTTTTATTTCTTTTCAAATTTTCTTTAAATTTATCCATGTTATCATTTAATTGCTTCAACTGAGACTCAAACTCCTCAGAGAATGGTTTGACACCTGTCACAAGACCAAAGGCAATCTGAATGCGGCACACCGAAAAGCCTTGTCCGCTCTCCGGAAAGATGAGAACATCATTATTAAGAAAGCGGACAAGGGGGGTGCGGTGGTAGTCCTTGACAGAGAGTATTACGTCAATGAGATCCGTCAACAACTGAGCCAACTGGATGTGTATGAAAAACTGGAATGGAACCCGACCATGAGGCTGCAGCGAGAAATTTTGAAATTGACAAATGCTGGTTTGACAGCGGGTTTTATCACTCAGAGGGATCATCGCTTTTTGAATAAGCAATGGCCCACGGTTCCGGTGTTTTACACGTTACCGAAAATTCACAAGAATCTTCAGTTCCCGCCTGGACGACCGATTATGTCATCTCGCAATTCCTTGCTTGAACCTGTATCTACGTTCGTAGATCAATTTTTGAAGCACGAAGTTCCGAAAGTTCCCTCATACCTTAAAGATACCGCTGATTTTTTGAATAAATTGTCAGCAATAGAGGCGGATAGCTTCCCTTTCATGTTGGTCACTATGGACGTTGTCTCCCTCTACACTTCCATTCCTCAGGACAATGCCCTACAGGTCCTGAGAGAGGTGTTTGAGCACAGACCGAGACCACATCTAATACCCACTGATTTTCTCTCAAGTCTCGCTAGAATCACGATGAAGGAGAACTTCTTCATGTTTGATGGCATTTTTTACAAACAAAGAACCGGAGTGGCGATGGGGGCAACGTTTGCCCCTTCTGTCGCCAACCTGTATATGGCGGCGTTTGAAAAAACGTGGGTGGATTGTTCCCCTTTTCATTCAAAAATTTTCCAATGGTTCCGTTACATAGATGATGTGTTCATGCTATGGAGTGGCACGGAAAAAGAATTACAACAGTTTCATACATGGTTAAATTCATGCGATGAATGCATTCAATTTACTATGAAGTTTTCAACATCTTCTGTGGTTTTTTTAGATGTCATAGTCATTCAGTCTGATGGTTCGTTTGCCACTGATTTACACATCAAGCCGACCGACCGGAATACCATTTTGGAGTACACAAGCTGCCACCCCACAGCTTTAAGAAACAATTTGCCGTTTTCTCAATTCCTCCGGATCAAGAGGAACTGTTCCACAGGAAACCGATATAAGACCCAAGCTTTGGGGTTTGGGGAGAAGCTGCGTTCTCGCGGTTACCCATACCAGGTAGTTAAACGGGCACAGAAGCGTGCCAAGCATTATAACAGAGATTGGCTGTTGTCACCAAAGGATAGTAGTGAGGGGGCTTCGCCAGAGATGAATAGAGATCACGTTCAAACGTGTGTGATGAGATTCACAGCACAAGGAAATGTTCCTGCTACCATCATGAAAAAGAATTGGAGGATAATTCAAACCCTTCCCTTGTTTCATGATGTCCCTTTACGGATTGCGTATACAAGGGACAAGAACCTTAAAGATCTACTAAGTCCTTCCACGTATCGCACAACAACGAGGGAGTTTACAGCCCAGCCTTGGGGTTTTGTGAAGTGTGGTGCTTGTAGTATATGCCAGATGACGGTACAGGGTTCCAGCTTTATAAACCCTGTTGACAAAAGAATACACTATTTGAAACATCATATGACTTGTAATTCTGATTTTGTAGTGTACGCTATTTTTTGCCCTTGCAAGAAAGTGTACATAGGGAAAACAATACGTCCGTTCAAAACCAGGATGTATGAGCATCGTTCTAATCTCAAACTCAAGAGAATGAGTGCCCCCATCGTGGAACACTGTTTGGAATTTAAGCACGATTTTTATCACTTATCCTGTATGTGCATTGACCACGAACCTAAGAACGAGCGGGGGGGTGACCGACACACGAGATTACTTCAAAGAGAAGCCAGATGGACTTTCCAACTCAGTGCTTTAAAACCCACCGGTCTGAATGGAAACATCGGCTGGCACTCTTTTTTCTAATGTCTCTTTTCTCTGATGTCTTTTATTACACTTTCGATGACGTCATGAATGCATGGTCTGAAATACGCATGCGTGGCGTCTGTTCACCTCCGGCGCCATTTTTTGAAGTGTTGTTAGGACTGAACACAGTGAGTACGATTTCGTATAAATTTGCAGAGACAATTGGATGTTTTGCCACCTCAGCGTTGGCTCAGCACTTGTCTTACTGTTGTTTTGCAGCTGCTACAAAAAGAGGATCCCTGACGAAGCCATAAGCTTGGCGAAACGGGTCCCGTCGGGCCTTATCCTGCAATCAGATAAGTGCATCATATTTTCACACACCTAGTGCTATTAAAATAAATATTGACAGATAGAGCAGAAAGCACTTGGGATTGGTGTGTGGAGGGTTTTGCGACCAATGATAGAAAATCTGTCCTGCGAAGTTATACCACCACAAGAATTGACTGTTCTGTGTTGGATGCAGGTTTCTGAGGTCTTTCCCTCGAGACACATGTAAAACCAATTGCATTAAGAACCTATTATTGGGAGTTGTGTTTCACAGACAAGAGGTTCTTTACCATTGTTTTGTTTAAGTAGTGAGTCACTATAAATATTAAAAATCCTCTCAAAGAACTATTAAAGGATCTCTCCATGTTCCTAGCTCTTCTCAGGTTCTCTTAAATATCAAGTACTATCATGAAAACAGTTTTGCAGTAATAACAAAGTGATATACCTCTCACAGTATTACAAAGATCTAACGTTATTTTCCATTGAAAACAGGAAAATGTATTTCACTCTCTCAAAAAAGTTTTTGTGCAGAATATAGCAGATTCAGAAGAGTGACAAGCTGAACAACAGTCTTTTTCCCACTGAAAAATTAGGGAATTCATCAATTTTTATCATCTCCAACTTTTAAGTAGTCAATTGTTGCCACCTAGTGGCCAGGAACATAACTCATAACCGCAGATCGAAGTGAGAAACCTTATAAAAATACAGGTGGAAACAATTACTATGTCACAAAATGTTTGCCAAGTGCATGTACAAAGGGCTTGCCATGTAATAGTCACAGCTATAAATAAACCACTGTTTGAGAAGTAGAACATTTACAAATTAAGCTATAAATTGTCTTGCAAAGAAGAAGTCCTTTGAAGCTAGAGTTCTGAACAGATGAAATCATTTTGAGCAATTCATTCTGGGTACAGCATTGCTGGTAGCAACATATAAACTGTGTGTTGAGGGGGTAGGTAAGAGTAGCTTCTAATACACATTTGGAAGCTTAAAGAAAAATTTCAGTTGAGTCCAATCAGAAAGCAGCTCAAGGACCAAACTCGCGGACTGACCCTATATGATACCATAGAATTGCAAACCATCAATGACCTGGCTTGTAGTAGATAAAATATTTATAAAATATTTTTCTGTCTATACATCCATTTTTTGCTAAATGATGTATAAAGTTACCTAGCAGAGCAGTATAACATAGCTAACATTTTTCCAGCTGTCAAATTGCTGCTTTAAACATTTTTATATACTGTATATATTTTTCCTAAAAAGGTACCACCAATTTTCCTTTCAGTACAATTCCTGTTTTCCAGTTTTCCCAGTATTTTTAAACCATTAAACAGAATGGCCAGTTTAGCTTTTGTTCTTAAGAAAAAGGAAGACATTTTCCTATACCATATGATATTCCCAATAGCTGAAGTTCAGGAATTCCATTCAAACAAGTATTTTTGAAATGTAATTTAATTAGAAATAATAAAGATAATAATTGAGTTTTACATTTTCTTTTTCCTTGCTCCTTTTGTAACACTGGAGAGATAAGCATCATAGATGATATTTAGGAAATTGTCGTCATTCTGAAAAATAAAAGGACATGCTGTATGACAGATATACCATACTGAAGTAGAATCTTTCTATATGCTTGATTAAGGCATATAACAAGCTTGTAGGATAAGACAAATTATAGCATGTGCAGTAGTAATTCTCTGTTTTTAGTTTTGTTGCCACAGTAGATCAAATGCACACAGTATAAATAACAAATTGATTTTCCAGGTCCACATAGCAAATGTGGTAAAAATTTTGGGGTCAATATTCAATGTTTTGTTGACCACTAGTGTTATTCCCAGATATTCAATGCTGGGCATCTGTCTGGGATTCGACACTAAATATCCAGCTTTGTGAAGCAGGTCAATGCGTAGCTAGTTCAGCACTTAACTGGCTATAGGTTACTGCATAAAGATAGGACTAACTTTTATGTGGTTAGCCTAGCCAGTAAATGCTGAATATCGGCACTTAACTGGCCAACTAGCAACTCCACTTCTGGAATGCCCCCAAGATAACAGGTTAACACTGAACTGCAAACTAGCTAAGTGCCACTGAAAATGACCGGTTAGCCTTAAACAGGCAATCTAACCGGCCAGAAGTCATTTCTGGTCAGTTAAATGGCATTGAATATTTGACCCCCTTGCTTTTTTTGTCTTAAAACTATGACCCACCAAAATATTAGCTATATGAACAGATCATATTATTGTACATGTCCTTGTAGTCAGAAATTACACCATTATAACTCTAAGAGTACAACTGATTTATAATCTCACAGAGAACTTAATAAGATATGATCACATGCCTGCAACAAGACAGAAGTTTCCATGTGCGATGAGAATGAGGACAACTCTCTACACAAGACCACCATGAACTAAACTGTTACACTTCACATAACAAGTATGTTAGTGTATTATTGCCAAGAATGGCAACAGAAGATCATTTGAATAATACTCATTTAATATTAGTGTTATTGTGTACATGCCTAACAAAGACTAATTGTTAGTCATTTTGATTTTACCTTAAGTAACTATAGAAACGAATTGTATAATATGATAAACAAATGAAACTAGAGATACTCTGGGTGATCCCCAGGCCTATCATGCATCCTGACAGGCATGTTTGCAATATATAGTCCTAGGCCTGATTATCCTACTTATGATATGCTGCATAGAGCACAACAGTGACCCCAGTTTCCAAGAGGTAGAATGATGCAGAGTGAAAAATAATGACTTCCTTGTTATTGAAAACTGAGTTCACTGCGCCAAAACCAAGGCCTTAATTTCATCTTTTACCAATGGCCTTTGTTTTTTTATCTGACCAGCTGTGATAGTCAAGAATTTAGAGAACTCAGAGTTTCACCAATAATAATAATTTTATTTTATCCTTTTCTTTGTTGAGTATACAATAATACTTCAAAAATCAGGGTAAATACAAACGAATATAGACATACATAAATGCTTCTAAAACAATCTGAATACAAAGAAACTCTGGGGGAGCAAAGCAGTTCAAAAGACTTGAAATAGACTTGCGACAGTCTCTGGTTTGCTCAGTTGAGTAGTAAAGGGGGGTTATCCACTTCAGGCGCTGTCTTGGTGGGGGCACCGGCACTCGTCCTCCTCTCCGTCCCCCACTCCTTCCCCCCCTACTACCATGTGCACTCCTTCCCTCATACCTCTTAACGTTTCCAATGCGAGCAGCAACCCTAACCTGCTGCTCGCGCCAGTGTCAGCTCTTCCTCTGACATCACTTCCTGGGCCCGCACCAAGGAAGTGACATCAGAGGAAGAGCCAACAATGGGGTGAGCAGCAGGCTGGGCTTGCTGCTTGCGCAAGGAATATTAAAGAGATATGAGGGAAGGGGGGCACTTGTGTGGTAGGAGTGGGCGGGGAAGGAGTGGGTGAGGGGGGGGGAGAAGAGTGTGCTATAGTTTTTGGAGAATTGATTTGCAATTCACTGTGACTGTTCAGTCCCCTTTATTTGTTAAACCACAAAGAACTGCAAAGTTTTATAGTATACAAATATGATTTTATTTTTATGCTATATTTATCTCTTATAGTTTGAAATTTGGGGGTCCTCATGAAATTCTCTCATATAAACCAATGAATACTTTGCTATAATGGGATCCTATAGGCCAGTGGTCTCAAACTCGCGGCCCGCCGGGTACTATTTTGAGGCCCTTAGTATGTTTATCATAATCACAAAAGTAAAATAAAACAGTTTCTTGATCATACGTCTCTTTAGCTATAAATGACAATATTATTATTAAGACTTAGCCAAAAGGAAAGATTTATAAACTATGAAGAGTTTTACCTCAGAATGCAAAATTGTCATTTCTTTAATAAGACATTAACTATTTTTTTTCTGAGGCCCTCCAAGTACCTACAAATCCAAAATATGGTTCTGCAAATGGTTTGAGTTTGAGGCCACTGCTATAGGCCAAAACCAAATCTCTGGCTCTCTTGAACCCAAGTCCATAGCACCATTTTATCACTCGTTTCTTTCTTGGCCAGCCCCATACCTGGGAGCTGGACATTCAATAAATCATAGTACAGATTTCAGTTTTCAAATTCAGTATCAAAGGTCTCGGGCACTATGGAGTAATAGGTTCTTCTGCACCTTTGGCTGTCCTGATTAGTTTCTCTCTATTACAGCAGCATAGATGCCTGTTGTCATCAGTGTCAGTCCAGGTGCTATCACATGGCTGTGGTAGGTATGCTTGTAGGACAGGTTTCATTGCTTACAGGTGATGTGACATCCTGCAGGTAAGAACAAGGACAGCAGGATCTAGACCAAGTTTGTCCACCATGCCCCTTTCCTTGTTTAAAAGCAGACTGAAAACCTATCTTTTTGATATAGCCTTCAATCTACAACCCTACTCCCCACCAACCCAGCCCCATTGATTAACTGTTCCCCTTAACTGTTTCCATGACATCCTGTTTGTCTGTCTGCTTAGATTGTAAGCTCTTTCAAGCAGGGACTTTCTTCTTCTTTGTGACTCTGTACAGCACTGCGTACGTCTGGTAGCACTATAGAAATAATAGTACACTTCTCCCTCCATATTCGCTGTTATAGGGAATTAACAGACCCGTGAATACAGAAAAACCACAAATAACTTTTTCATATGTTATTCGTGGTTTTCTATTAAAAACCATCGTGAATATGGTGAAACCGCGAACAACATGATGGGAGACCTGGCCTGTTCCTGAAGGAGAGGCAAAACACGGTGAAGAAAGTGCTCGGAATCGGCGATTTTCTCTGTAAATGCTTGGAATCAGCGATTTCTCTATGTAAGCTGACATAATTTGGGGGGAGGAGCCAGCAAGCTAAAAACCGTGAATAATCGAAACCGCGAATACGGAGGGAGAAGTGTAGTAGTAGCCCATGAAGCTGCAACTCTCCTGGTTGGGTGAGCCTGAGAGAAATCAAAAGTTGCTTTCCACAGTCAACGTATGTCAACGAGATGGCCATGCAAATCCATCTGGCAATAGGGACCTTGGATGTCAGCTTACCATGCTTGGACTGACTAGTGAGCACAAACAGATGAACAGAAAGATGAAAATCATTGGTCCTTTCTAAATAGTGAAGTCTCTTTACACATCCAGTTTCTGTAATATCCCATACTGTTTATCTGACCCAGTGGGTTGCAAAGCAGGCACACGAACCTCTTGGTTGATGTGAAAATCGGAAACAACTTTTGAAAGAAAGAACAGTGATTCTGTGAAAGGGCTTTCTACAATAGAGCTTCCGTGATTCTGCGAAAAGGCTTTCTACAATAGAGCTTGTTATTCTGAAATACAGCTCAAGGAGACGACTGCCACAAGGAACACTGTTTTGATCGTTAGGTCCAATAGGGATGAATCTTTCAATGGCTCATATAGAGATTTAGATTGCAGAAACTGTTTATTTTTTGTTTATCTTTATTCTTTACTGTTCTGTATGAACTGTACTATGAAAAATTATAAAAATAGAGATTTAGTAAGGCCCTTCAAAACTGTGTTGAGGATCCCCATCGATAAAGAATGATGAGCCTCTTAGAAATCTGGTTACATCCAGATGATCTGTAAGTGAAACCGAATCATTGTGCACCTAGAAACCTGAGAGACCTGTCACTTGAACTTTGAGGGAAACCACTGCAAACTTTTTTTCCCGACTGGCTTGTAGAAAAGCAAGGACCACCAGAATGGGCGATCAGAGCAATTCCACCTAGTCTCTTTCACAAGACTGAGGAAAAGCCTCCCAAAACCTGGCATAGGCCACCACAGTAGAGGGCTATTTAGGCTGCAAGAGTGTGGCAGTGATTATGTCTGAATAGCCTCTTGGAACTAGTGCTTTGCACTCAAGAGCCATGTCATAAGACCAAAGCATTGGGGATTCTCCATGGGAACTGGTCTCTGACTTAGAAGATTGTGATAAAGAGGGAGCTCGAGGCCCCTGACTCTCTGAAGACAGACGAGGTCTGCATACCAGAGACAGTGAAGCCAGTCCAGGGCCACTAAAATCACGAGACTTAGATGAGTCGCAATCCTGCAGATGACTTGGCCCACCATGGGTTAAGGTGAGAAAATATAAAGGAGATAAAGTTTTATTTTATTTTTCTTTCCAGCTTATGATTTATCTTTAATCTTATCTATTGTTTTGCCTTTTGTCTTTGTTTTGTTCTATTTCTATCATTTAAATTTCTCCAGAATTCTACTGTTCAACGGCTCCCCCTTCTGCTTCTATTCCTTTCTCTCCTCTCTTCTACCTTCCAAAGTATTTAGATCAATGCTGTCTTGTTAAAATGTTTATTTTATTTTTATTTTTCCTCTAACTCTACTTTTCACTTCTCTATTACCCTCCAGGTACTTTAGTTAGATTTTGAGCCTTCGGGACAGTAAGGGAATTTTTCAAGTACCTTTCTTATTTCTAATCTTAATGTATATTTTCTGTAAACCGCTTAGAACCTAACGGATGTAGCGGTATATAAGAAATAAATTACATTACATTACATTACATCCTGACTTGGCCAGGGCTGAACTAATGAATCCAGCCCTAAGCTACCTGGCTCTGCTCTTTGACAAGCAGCACACGACTTTTGAGTTCTTGGCAAAAGCTATCAAGTCCATTACTGTTATACCCCAACAATTCACAATGAACTGGAACGCCTTTTGAGAGAGGGCCCACTCTCTAGGACTTGTCAACTGAAAAAGTCAGCTTGAACATGTTCTACTCCATTCACAAGGGCAGCAAAGAGGGCATGAAGGCATACTTCTATCCACCGGAAGACCATCTGTGCTTCCAGATGCAAGGGAGCACTTCCTGTTCACATATGCTACTGCTGCTGCGTAGTCAGAAAACACTTACTACTTTTTCCCCTATGGTTTCTTCCAGAGTTCTTAACGCGAGCCAAATGACTCAAAGTAGAGAATGATAAAGTGAAAAAATTTGTCCCCGTCTCCACAAATTGGTCCCTGTTCCTGCGAGCTTCGCCCCATCCCCACGAGTTCGGCCCCCGTCCCCACAAACCATCTGATCCCATCCGCACAAGCCTCAAATAGTTTTATACTGAATTTTATTAAAGCATAAAAAAGAAAAAATATTCTGTACAATTGTCACTTTATAAAACAGAGTTCTGGCTGCCAAACTAGAGGAAGAGATCTTCAGCTGGCAGGGCTTTGTTTATAAATGTTTATCAACACAACTACAATACGACTTTATCCTAAAGCAAAAAAAAAAAAAAGAAAAGTAATAGAAATTCTTTTTCTACCTTTGTTTTCTGATTTCTGCTTTCCTCATCTTCTTGTCATTCTCTTCTTTCCATACAATGTTTGCCTTCTCTCTGCCTCTTCCATATGGCATCTGCTCTATTTCTATGGCTCTACCAGAAACTGTCTGCCTCTCCCTTCCATCTCTCCCTCGCCCCCTCCCATTGGTCTGGCACCCATCTTCTTCCCTTCGCTCCCCCCATGGTCTGGCATCTGTCTTCTTCTATCTCTCACTCCCTCCCCCAGGTGGTTTTTAGCAACTCTCCCTCCTTTCCTCTCTTCAGATCTGGTATCTGTCTCCTCCCCCTCCCCAATGCTCTGGTATCTCTCTCTCTTCTCCCTTTCACTTCCTTTTCTTTTCTGCTCTACTTTCCCAATTTGTTTTCTACCTCTCCACTTCCATCCAGCTTCTGTCCTCCACACTTCCATGCAGTGTCTGTTTTCCTTCTCTCTCTCCTCTCTACTTTCATGCGGTGTCTGCTCCCCCTCTTTCTCCTCCCCACTTCTATGCAGTGTAGGCTCTCCCCTCTCTCCTCTTTATTTCCCTTCAGCATCTGTTCTTCTCTCCCCTCCCTCTCCACTTCCCTTCAGTGCCACTCAACCTCTTCCTCACATTGGACCATCTCCATTCCTTCACAGGCGATTTTCAGAATCAAAGTTTTCTCTCTCTGAGCGTCCTGGACACCACAGCCTTCTCACATGTCAGACACAACTGCCCCAACATTTCCTCTGATGCAACTTCCTGTTTCCGTCTGGGCGGCTTGCATCAGAGGAGAAGTTTTGGGGCAATTGCGCACAACTTGTGAGAAGGCTGTGGTGTCCGGGCCGCTTGGAGAGAGAAAAATCTGAAAAGTACAAGTGAAGGTGAGGCGAAGGGAGGGAGATGGCCCAACGAGGGGAAGAAATGCCTGGACCATGGCGATTGGAAGGGGGCTGCTGACTGGGAGAGGTGGGAAGGGAGGCAACATGTGGAAAATACTTAACTGCGGGGACAAGGCCATTCACCGCTCCACGAGGAGTTGAATGTTCTTGTTCCCATACCTGTAGCTACCAGTCTTTTATTCGCCCCATTCCTGTGGGCTACAGTGTCATTCTCTAGCTCGAAGCTTTAGACAGTGTATGAACCATCCCTTTTAATGGCGAATATACTGGCCCTGGATAGAGCAGCCTCCGCAATGGGCTCCCCAATCCGCAATGGGCTCCTAAACCGAAAAGGCTGGCATTGGTTGGGAGAGTCACCCACTCTGAAATACGGAGAGGCATGCCCCTGGACAAGGTGTTCTCTTAAAGCTACCAACATAAGCTGCTCCTCGCTGCCCCTGTCAATAGGAGCTGCATATGAAGAGAATGACGTTGTGGAGACCACTGAAACAGGAGTCTCCTTTAGGGGCTGCATATGCGGCCTGGCCCAGGGAGCAATCTTCAGAGAAGTTGTCATGAAGCCCAACACCTGAAGCTAGTGACATACAGTGGAGGTCAGAAGTGCTAAGAGATCCAAGATTTGTTTCTGGAGCTTCTGTTTACAAGGTTTGGGAAGAGAAATGCAACCCAGTGCCATGTCAAACTGAATTCCTACATATTCCAAAGTCTGAGTTGGTTCCAGATGGCTCTTCTTGAAGTTGACTATTCAGCCCAACTTTTGCAGGAGAGCCACCACCTTCCTCGCACTCCTGCTTGGATGGAGCTCTGATGAGCCAATTGCCCAGATAAGGGTGTACCTGAACCCCCATTTTGCAGAGGAGCTGATACCACCACAGTATTTGATGAAAATGCAGTGGGCTATCACCAAACCAAAGGGAAGGGCTGCAAACTGGAAATGCTCCTGGAGAAATCTCAGATATTTCCTGTTTCTCAGAAAGATGGACTAAACTAAAACTAAACTAAACCTTAAGTTTATATACCGCGTCATCTCCACGGAAGTGGAGCTCGACACGGTTTACAGGAATTAAAAACAAAGAAAGGAACTCCAATGGAAGGAAGGAGGGCTTGGTAAACAGGAAGGAGAGAGGGGGAGGGAGGGGGTAGTTACATTTTTGAGAAAAGCCAGGTTTTCAGATGTTTTCTGAAGTGTTGGATGGACATATGTAGATAGGCCTCTGTCAAATGCAGCAATGCTAGAAATTCACCTGGAGCCACCACTGTAATGACTGAATGGGCTGTTTCTATGTGGAAATGTGGGATCTTCAGAAATGCATTGACTGTCTTGAGATCCAAGATGGGCCTCCAGTCTTCTGCGCCTTTCAGGGGCACAATGAAGTGTAAGGAGTATCTGCCCAGGCCTTTTTCATCATCAGGCATGAATGTCTAAGAGTCACTGAAGCATGGCTCGAACCTTAACCTCCTTTTCCGGCATCCTGGATGGAGAATCTAGAAACAAATCCGGTGCGGAGCGAAAGAACGCTCTATCTTGTGACCCTCTCGTATGATGTCCAGTCCCTATATGTCAGAGGAAATCTTTTCCCACTCCCACTGAAAATACTGACAACCGCCCCCCAATGTGTGGAGGTGAGGCTCCAAGTTCAGCGTCATTGGGACTTTTTAGAGGAAGGGTTGATGCGAGACCCAGAAGTCTGCTGGTGACTGGGATTGCGATAGCGCTTTTGTTCTCTTGGAAAAATCTCTGGGCCGAGGAACTCGAGTTACTTTGGTGAGACCAGTGAGACAGATGAAAATTACTTCAACTCCCCACAGAGGTGCGGTAAGGTCTGCTGTTTGGCAGCGACCTAGGGCGGCGATCTACTACACTGGCCATGAGTTCATCTAGGCCAGGGCTGTTCAAGTCCGGTCCTCAAGATCTACTGGCAGGCCAGGTTTTCAGGATATCCGCAATGAATATGCACTGCCTTCTTGGTATGCAAATCTCTCTCTCATGCATATTCATTGTGGATATCTTGAAAACCTGGCCTGCCAGTAGATCTCGAGGACTGGACTTGGGCAGCCCTGATCTAGGCCCTTACCAAAAAGCATCTGTCCTTTGAAGGGCAGCTTGTCTTAGATTGCTTTAGAAGCTGAGTCACTGGCCCACTGTCTGATCCTGATCCCTGCAAGTGAAGACGCTCCTTGAAAACACTGAGGCGCGCTCTGTGCAACATGGCCAGGGTCCATTAAAAACACTCTCCATATGAGATGGACAAATTCTGGGGAGAACTCTTGCATGGGGCAAAAAAATGATCCCTGATGGATCTCTGGCGTGGCATTCATGGGTTCCACAGACGTCATGTGCCCACGCTTCATGCTATCACCAGTTTCAGGTGCCAGGTGGAATTTTCTCATCTCCCGGACCAAGGACTGTTTCCCAGCACTGGAAGATATGAACAGGGCTGGGCCCAAAGCACTCGCAACCCTCCTCATATGCGCAGTAACAGGTGTTATCCAGGGACAGCAGGCACGAATGGGTGACATCACCAACTTACCATAAAGCAATGTTACTTACCGTAACAGTTGTTATTCAGGGACAGCAGGCAGCTATTCTCACTAGTGGGTGATGTCATCCGACAGAGCCCCGATACGGACATCTTGCAAGCATGTCTTGCTTGAAGAAACTCAGAAGTTTCGAGATGCCCGCACCGCGCATGCGCCAGTGCCTTCCCGCCCGATGCTCCGGACGTGTCTCCTCAGTTCAGGTAGCTAGCAGAGAAGCCAACCCAGGGGAGGTGGGTGGGACGTGAGAATAGCTGCCTGCTGTCCCTGGATAACAACTGTTACGGTAAGTAACATTGCTTTATCCCAGGACAAGCAGGCAGGTATTCTCACTAGTGGGTGACCTCCAAGCTAACCTCAATGGGATGGAGGGAGAGTTGGCAACTTAGGAGAACAAATTTTGTAACACAGTTTGGCCAAACTGCCCATCCCGTCTGGAGAAAATATCCAGACAATAATGAGAGGTGAACGTATGAACCGAGGACCAAGTGGCAGCCCTACAAATCTCCTCAATCGGTGTCGATCTGAGGAAGGCTACAGAGGCTGCCATCGCTCTGACCCTATGTGCTGTGACCTTACAGGGAAGGGGTAATCCAGCCTGGGCATAGCAGAAAGAGATACAAGCCGCCATCCAGTTGGAGATGGTGCGCTTCGATACAGGTCGTCCCAACTTGTTTGGATCAAAGGAGACGAAAAGTTGAGGAGCAGTTCTGTGTGGTTTGGTGCGATCCAAGTAGAAAGCCAAAGCACGTTTACAGTCCAGAGTGTGAAGAGCTGATTCTCCAGGATGAGAATGAGGCTTTGGAAAGAACACTGGAAGCACAATGGATTGGTTGAGGTGAAATTCAGAGACCACTTTAGGCAGGAATTTCGGGTGAGTGCGGAGGACCACCTTGTCATGATGGAATACTGTGAAAGGTGGGTCCGCCACCAAGGCCTGAAGCTCACTGACCCTGCGAGCAGATGTGAGGCCACCAGAAAAACCACTTTCCAAGTGAGAAACTTTAGTGGAGCTTTGCTCAGAGGCTCAAAAGGAGGTTTCATAAGCTGAGAAAGGACAACATTTAGATCCCAAACCACTGGAGGCGGTTTGAGAGGAGGATTGACATGAAAAAGTCCTTTCATAAATCTGGAAACCACAGGATGAGAAGAGAGAGGTTTCCCTTGTAGAGGCTGATGGAAAGCCGCAATAGCACTCAGGTGGACTCGTATAGATGTCGACTTGAGACCAGACTGAGACAGATGTAAAAGATAGTCCAAAACAGAGGATAGGGAGGCTCGCTGAGGCTCCTTAGAATTGGAAATACACCATGAAGAAAATCTAGTCCATTTTTGGGAGTAGCATTGACGAGTAGCAGGCTTCCTGGAAGCCTCCAAGACATCCCTCACCACCTGGGAAAACTGGTGCGGAGTTACGTTGAGAGGAACCAAGCTGTCAGGTGGAGAGACTGCAGGTTGGGATGAAGCAGAGACCCCTGATGCTGAGTAAGCAGTGAAGGAAACACTAGAAGTAGGTACGGTTCCCTGCTGCTGAGTTGAAGTAGAAGGGAGAACCAAGGTTGCCTGGGCCACCGAGGAGCTATCAGAATCATGGTAGCATGGTCGGACTTCAGCTTGACCAGAGTCTTTTGAATGAGAGGGAATGGCGGAAACGCATACAGAAAGCGATTCCCCCAATCCAGCAGAAAAGCATCTGCCTCGAGGCGATGAGGAGCGTAGATCCTGGAGCAAAACTGAGGCAGCTTGAAATTGTGGGGAGCCGCAAAGAGGTCTATCTAAGGCGTTCCCCACTGAGCAAAGATCTGATGAAGGGGCTTGGAGTGGAGTGTCCATTCGTGAGGCTGGAGAAGACGACTCAGTTTGTCCGCCAAGACATTGTCCTTCCCCTGAATGTAGACAGCTTTGAGGAAGGTGTTGTGGCGAACCGCCCAATCCCAGACTCTGAGAGCTTCCTGGCAGAGGGAGGCCGAGCCCGTGCCCCCTTGCTTGTTGACATAATACATGGCGACCTGATTGTCGGTGCGAATGAGGACCACCATGTCGTGAAGCAGATGTTGAAAAGCTTGAAGAGCATTGAAGATGGTTCTGAGCTCCAGAAGATTGATTTGATGGAGTCGGTCCGCACAGGTCCAGAATCCATAAGTGCGAAGCCCATCCAGATGAGCCCCCTTGGCATAGGTCGAGGAATCGGTAGTGAGAACCTTCTGATGAGGAGGAGTGTGAAACAGCAAACCTCTGGATAGATTCGAAGAGGTCATCCACCAAAGTAGAGACTGCCGAAGAGCAGGAGTGACTATGATGTGTCGAGTCAACGGGTCTGACACTTGAGTCCATTGAGAAGCTAGGGTCCACTGAGAAATTCTGAGATGGAGCCTGGCAAAGGGCGTCACATGAACCGTAGAGGCCATGTGGCCCAGGAGGCCATGTGGCCTCGCTGAGATGGACTGACGAGAAGATACAGACTGGCAGAGACGAAGAAGAGCATCCATGCGCTGAGGAGGAAGGAATGCTCGAAGCTGGATGGTGTCCAGTACCGCCCCGATGAAGGGAAGGGACTGGGTAGGCTGCAGATGAGATTTGGGAAAATTGATCTCGAAGCCTAGGCTCTGCAGGAAGCAGATCGTGGTCAAGGTCGCCGAAATGACCTTTGGAGCTGACGGAGCCTTGATGAGCCAGTCGTCGAGGTATGGAAATACCTGAAGACCCCTGTTCCGGAGTGCAGCGGCCACCACCACCAGACACTTCGTGAAGACTCTGGGAGACGAGGACAGGCCGAATGGAAGCACTCGATACTGCAGATGTAGATGTCCCACCCGAAATCTGAGGAACTTGCGGGAGGCCGGATGAATGGGAATGTGAGTGTAGGCCTCCTTGAGATCCAGAGAGCATAACCAGTCGTTCTGCTCGAGGAGAGGGTAGAGAGAAGCAAGTGTCAGCATGCGAAACCTCTCCTTGACTAGGAATTTGTTGAGGGCCCTGAGGTCCAAAATGGGTCGCAGGTCGCCCGTCTTCTTCGGAACAAGGAAGTACCGGGAGTAAAACCCCTGGTTCAGTTGGTCCGTTGGGACCGGCTCCACGGCACGAAGCCGGAGCAAAGCCTGAGCTTCCTGGAGAAGAAGGGCGGTCTGAGTCAAGTTGGAAGGATACTCTCTTGGAGGGTGGTCCGGAGGGACCCGATGGAAATGAAGAGAGTATCCTTCCTTGATGATAGTAAGGACCCAGAGGTCGGTTGTTACGGCCTCCCAGCGATGATAAAAATGATGGAGGCACCCTCCGATGGGAAAAACAGGGGGAGGCAGAACGAGGTTGGTTATGCCCTCGACGAGACAGTCAAAAAGGCTGAGTGGTCTTAGGGACAGCAGGCAATTGAGACTTAGGCTGACCTTTTTGGGGAGGCTGACGCTTCGCCGGTTGCCTCGCAGGAGGAGTTTGCCTCGGCTGATAACGCCTCTGATAAATCAACGGCGGACGAGAAGGTCGAGACTGCTGAGGCTTAGGCTTCGGCCGAAGGATAGATTGGAAGGACTTTTCGTGGTCAGACAACTTCTTCGTGACAGTCTCGATGGATTCGTCAAAAAAATCCGCCCCAGCACACGGGACGTTTGCCAGGCGGTCCTGAAGATTCAGGTTCATATCAATGGTCCGCAACCAGGCCAACCGGCGCATCGCCACCAAGCAGGCCGCCGCTCGGGCGGAGAGCTCGAACGCATCATAGGCAGATTGCATTAACTGAAGCCGAAGTTGGGACAGCGAAGCAACCACTTCCTCAAACTCAAACCTAGCCTGGGATTCGATGTATGGTGTGAACTTCCGAAGCACAGGTAGAAAAAATTCCAAGTAGGCTGCAAAGTGGAAATTGTAATTCAGGACTCGAGACGCCATCATCGAATTCTGATAGATGCGTCGACCAAACTTATCCATGGTTCTGCCCTCGCGGCCCGGAGGCACTGAAGCATAGACTTGGCCAGGATGAGACCACTTGAGCGAGGATTCGACCAGGAGGGACTGGTGAGAAAGCTAAGGACCCTCGAAGCCTTTATGATGCACCGTGCGGTACCGCGCATCCAATTTGCCAGGGACCGCAGGGATAGAGTAAGGAGACTCGAAGCATCGCATGAAGGTCTGGTCGAGGAGCTTGTGCAGGGGAAGCCGCAAGGACTCTGCCGGAGGACGAGGTAAGTGCATGGTATCGAGGTACTCTTTGGAATATCGAGACCTAGCATCGAGAGTAATGTCCATGTCATCCGCCATCTGCCTGAGGAACGATGAAAAGGACAGTTGGTCTGCCGTCGCCAGTCTGCGAGACGGACTAGAAGAAGAAGAGGCTTCAGGCTCCAGAGAGGCCTGCGAGCAACAGGACGAGTAGAAAACCTCGGGGTCCTCGAACTCCGGGCCCGGAGGAGGAGACCCAGTCGAAGCAGCATACCCCAACCGAGGCAATTTCTTCTGAGGCGAGACGGTCGAGTGTCGAGAGGAATGCTTCGAAGAATGTCTGGATCGATGCCCCTCCCGATGCCTGGAAGGGGATCGAGCCCGTCTGTGAGAAACTGGCTCAGACGCCTCCAAGGAGCAGATTGGACTCGATGCCGTCGATCGCAGAGGCGGCAGAGTCGGAGGCTCCCCTGACGCCGCCCAGGTGTGATAGGGGGTTCGGAAGAACTCGTCCTGCTTCCTGCTATGCCCAGGACTGGGTGGCCCCGAAGGTGGACGCCACACTGAGTCATGGGGCGGAGTAATCGGTTCCAAGGGAGGCAGGTCACTAAACGAGGCTTTCCTCGAGGGGATGGGCTCCAAGGGAGGCATATCACTAAGGGAGGCCCTCCTCGAGGAAATCGGTTCCAAAGGAGGTACAGCGCTAACGGAGGACCTCCTCGAGGACCCGGAACCGCTCGCCGCTCCTCCTCGCTGAGTAACGAGGTAGTGCGGCGAGGAGGAGGAGGAGGGTGCGGTTCGCCCCTCGAAGCCGAAGCTGGAAGGTCACCCTGGATGGTGGCAATCAGCCGAGGCCCCATGGTCTGCATGAGCTCCACGAACTGAGCCTCCAGGATGGACCGCAACGAAGCCGATATGGAGGGATCCGCACCAAAAGGGGGCCCTTCTGCACGGTCTCCGCGCTCCTTGGGTGCTACGTGCTTCTGCTTGCCAGTCTTCGGCACCTTGAGCACCACCGGAGGAACTGTCGGGGTCGATACCTGCTCCGAGGAGACGGATGAAGGCACCGGCGCCGAAGCCGGGGCCGAAACCGGTGTGAACGACGCCGGTTTCAGGAGCCCCGAAGCAGCCGGGGAGGCAGAGGGCTTCGCAGAAGGAGTCGAAGCACCTGTCGACGTCGAAGCTGCAGGATCCGATAAAGCTTCCATCTTGAACATGGACTCCCACAGCAGACAGCGACGCTTAAACGCTCTCGCTGTCAGAGTGGAGCAAGGCCGGCACGATTTCGGGAAGTGATCCGGTCCCAGACACTGTAAGCAGCGTCGATGAGGGTCCGTGAGCGAAATCGCGCGCTGGCACTTGCTACACTTTTTAAAACCGGTGATCGGCCGGGACATAGGCCGGAAAAGCTCCGCCGTAAGGTCGAAGGCGCGGGGCCCCAGCCACGCGTTTTTTTTTTTTGAAAAAGAAATCAAAGAAAGAAATAAATGCACAGGAGAGCCAAAAGAACTCAACCCGCGGCAAAAAAGAAGGCAAAAAAGAGATTCAATGGGCGCAAATTGAAGATAGACTTCTCAGCTCCGCGGAAGAAAAAGAACTGAGGAGACACGCCCTGAGCATCGGGCGGGAAGGCACTGGCGCATGCGCGGTGCGGGCATCTCTAAACTTCTGAGTTTCTTCAAGCAAGACATGCTTGCAAGATGTCCGTATCGGGGCTCTGTCGGATGACATCACCCACTAGTGAGAATACCTGCCTGCTTGTCCTGGGATAACAGGTGTTATCCAGGGACAGCAGGCACAAATGGGTGACATCACCGATGGAGCCCCGGTACGGACCACTTTAAAAGTGCATCGCCACTTTAAGTCTTTGGAAAGTTCGCGAGAGCCCGAACCGCACAAGCATGAGTGCCTTCCCACCCGACGTAGGGTGCGCGGTCCCTCAGTTAAGATAAGCCAGGCAGCGATTGGCTGGCCCAGAACTTCCTCTCCGACGTCAGAATTGATGTTGGAGGTGAAGTTTTGTAAGTCCGGCGCTTTTATGCGCCAGGCCTGGCTTGGGGAAGCAGCAGGGAGAAAAAGATTGCAAAGGCAACGCAATTGACTCGTGGGCCTTTGCAATCTACTGGTCGATCGTGATCGACCATTTGGGCACCCCTGCTTTAGGGTATAAATGTACATTCCTGCTAAGCAGGTACATTTTGTCTAAGCAAACTGCTGTCCCCCTCCCACCCCCCAAAATGTTTTAATCTGCATAAAAAGATGCAGCACAAGAGGCATTCCCAGGGCACAGCTAAACTTCATTCGGTCGGTACGGATAAAGTCAGGTAGATAAATCGAGCCAGGGAAAAGGCTACCCTAAAGTCATCAGGGTAAACTAGGTAGATATATTCAATGGCATACTCACCTGGTTAAGTATCTGGATAACTTAGCTGCTTTTCAACTCTTTGAATATAGGGCCCAACATTCATTAAATACATTATTGGAAAGATGAGCTGTGCACCATGACTGTCCAGCAATATGTATCATGGATTTGTAAGACAACACCCACACTGATAACACTACTGATCAAGAGTTTCCCCAACAGAATGGTATTTTCAATAAAATTGAAAAAGAAAATTAGGAAGCTACAGAATCTGAAATAGCCAAAACTCATTACCCGAATAAGGTGTAGTAGTGTTTCTTGCAGTTGCACCTTTGTTAGTATGCTGCAGTTGCTGCTGGTATTGCTATTCAAAACAGATGATTCTGACACCCTTGGAGGCAAAAGCAGGCAGGCTGGTCCTGGAGTGGATTCTTTGCTTGCCAACGGTAATCTCCCACTTTCTGTACCCTTTGGCTGAACCAGCGTGGACTGAGTGAACACCATGGGGGTCATCAACAGTGATGGAGCCACAGTAGCTGGGATGCGCTGAGGTGAGATGACCTGCTTATAGACCAATGTGACAGAAACCAAGTTACTAACAGGTACCATATTTTTACACATACAAGGCATATTACATGCATGGGTGAACTATACCAGTGGATTTTTTTACTAAGACATGCTAATTGCAAAATCGCTGCGTTTGTTTTTGGGATTTTAGGTATTTTGAAGGATTCATGCACTAATAATGCCAGCAAAAACCTAAAAAGAAACACCCTTAAAAACAAAAGTTAACTTTGCAATCAGACACAGCTTTTTTCTTTGTTGCTCCAAAGTTGTAGAATGCCCTGCCCCAATCCATCAGGAGTCTCCCAACTTTTCCTGGCTTCAAGAAAGCTTTAAAAACTTACCTGTCTAAGCAAGTCTTTAACTAATCTGTCCTATGAGTGGCTCTTTGGGCCTCTGAGTGGGGAGCACAGTACTTTTTCTGAATGCAAGTGTGCTGATTTGTGCTGCCCTATTCGAATATGGAGTTCCTTTCCGCCTGAATGAAATTTACATTGCATACTGCTTTCACCTTCAGAATTGTAAGTACTAAATAAATAAATAACTCACTCATTACCTGAAAAAGGGGATTCTGCTTTTCCGACCTCGATTGCTTTTCTATCCAGGAGTCTAAGGGTTTTGGAGCGCCAGTGGTCTGAACAACTACAGGAAACTTTGCTGCTAGGGCAGGTCTGCTGGAGCCATGGAAGTGCTGTTCCTGTTGCACTATCTGCAGTTTGTTCAACAGTTCTTGTGGTGAAATAAGCCCAGAACTAGTCAATTGGTTGGTAGAGAAAGGAAGTGGAGGTCTAGGAATCTTGGGGTGCTCTGTACCAAGGGGCTGAGGTCTGAGAGTTTGAAGGGTGTCATTGAAATATACAAGCTGTGGCTGGGCTATTGTCTTTATTTCTGTTGCTGGTGCTGCAACAGTTACAGGAGTTCTATTAAAGACTGAAGCTGTGCAGTTGACAGGCACTGCTGTGCTCTGATTTAGTTTGGACATAGGCTCCTGTGGTGCTTGCAGCTTTTGCAACAGACTCTGAGTCCCTGTTTTGTCTTGCAGCTGAAGAGAAGCCACAATACTTTGTATTGGTGCAGGCTGAAAAAGTTCATCAAAGTCCCTTGTACCATTCATACTATCATTTTCAGGCAGCCTATTCTCTAGGAGTTCAGAAACTGGCTGAAGATCTGTTCCACGTACCACAAGTTTCTGAATGGCTGGGCAAAGCTGTTTTTCTGGAGTAAGCATGTTTTCCAGGGCTCCTAGTCTATCAGGCTCCTCGTACGACAGTGAGCGAACTACACCCTGTCGTATATGAGGCCTTTCGGAGTGCTGTTTCAATGGTTGATCTGTGGCATTTTTGAAGGTTTTGTCTTGATTTCCAAAAAGTGCCATTAAAGATAAATGTTGTGGTTCCAAGTCTGTGAACTGAAGGATATAGCATAACAGTAATTGAAAATTCAGATCCTTTAACTCTAACCTATCTCAAGCACTCAATGTAGATGATTATACGTTGTAGTAGGCTGGTTGATGCACTACACACAAAAGTTGATATCACTGGTAATTTTACTTAGGACATATGTATTACAACCAGAATGTAAATAATTTACTATTAAAATTTATGGTCAGCTAGAATAGATTTTATTAAAATCTACATTACACAAATTGAGGCAGTTTCACACTGTTCCAGCTACACTATAATCAGGCGTGCTTAACTGCAATTCTGGAGGGACACAAATCAGTCAAGTTTTCAAGATATCACTAATGAATATGTATGAGATATGTGCATACAATGGAGGCAGTTTACACAAATCTTTTACATGAATATTCATTAGGGATACCCCCCAAATCTGAATTGTTTGAGCCTTCCGAGACTGCAGTTCTGTTTTCTAAAAATTTTAGGAATATAATTTTAAGCTGATTTTTTTTTTTTAATTGAGTTTCTGCTTCAATTCAACTGTTTTAAAGAGGTCACCACATTTGTCAACTTGTGACTTGGTTTTATAATTCTTTTTTTTTTAATACAAAGTCTGACCACCACCAACTCAAGGACCATACCTTTCCCTCCCTTCTTAAACCCCAAAGTCAGAAACAAAAGTGCAACAAACTACCTTGTATACTATGTGCATGAAGTGCAGACTGAGCATACAAGAAGCAATCTACCTTGCTTTGATGAGCTACTGGATTGTGCTGGCTTTCACTGGGTTTCACTGGGATTGGTTTGATTAGATTGGGATTGTTGTAGATGGCAGTGGAACTTGTCATCTGCTTTGGTTCTGAACAGGTTTTGCACTTTAAAACAGAGTAAGGTAATACATTAGTGTTCAAAAATAAGATATTGGGAAATTCATAATATAGAAAAATAAATTAAAGTGAGATCTAGACTAACAAAACAATTAGGATATACATCAAGGTTTAAAGAGACAAAGAAACATCTATATGTGTAGACACACACACAAGGAAATGAATTCTATAAATGGTGTCTAAAAAGCCCAACATTTAACGCTATTCTAGAAATGGCACTCAAAGTTAGGCACTGATTACAGAATAGTGCTTAGCACCAACTGAAATGTGGTGTAATTCCTCACACTTAGAGGTGGACGTAAATTCAATGAACACCCTCGATCTGCCCATGACCCTCCCATTTTCATAGCTTTTTGGAATTGCAGGTAAACATTTAATTAAAACCATTTAGCAACAATATTTGCTAGTCTGCTTGTTACTAAATTAAATTGTGCATGCACCCAAATTTGCATGTAATATTTTTAGGGCTTTTTATAGAATTTGGGGTTAAGGTGCAAGTCATTTGTATATTTATACACACACGTAAGTTACTTACCTGTAGCAGGTGTTCTCCGAGGACAGCAGGTATAGATTCTCACAGATGGGTGATGTCATCCTTGGATATGTGTACTGTCACTTCAAATTTTAAATCAAGTACTATTTCATCTTGTTAGTATCACACAAAGGGCTACCCATAGATATTGTTCTCTATTGTATGGACCTTCAGATCGCCACCAGGCAGAATGCTCCCAGTTGCTGTATACTCTTCGTCGGTCCAGCCTTTATTAATTCTTCATATAGGACTCATTTTGTATTTTTTTCTTATATTATTTTTTCTTAAAGTTTTCTATATATTAAAATTGAAGGAACATCACTTAAGAGGAAGAGATCACTATAAGCTAAGTGATGTTCCTTTAATTTTAATATATAGAAAACTTTAACAAAAAAATAATATGAGGTTTTGTGCAATCCAAGTAGCATTTTAGAGCATGTTTACAGTCTAAAGTGTGGAGAGCTGTCTCACCTGGATGAGAATGCAGTTTTGAGAAGGAAGAACTATGAACTGATCGAGATGAAAGTCCAAGACAACCTTAGGAAGGAACTTGGGATGCGTCCCACAGGACTACTCTGTCGTGATAGAATCTTGTATAGGGTGGATTCGATGCAAGTGCTTGTAGTTCACCAACTCGGTGTGCAGACACAAGGGCTAGGAGAAAAACTACCTTTCAGGTAAGATGTTTTAGTAAGCAAGTAAAAAAATCTGGTTCAAAGGAAGACTTCATAAATGTAGATAGTACAACGCTGAGATCCCATGCAACAGACGGAGCCTTGATAGGTGGTTTAGAGTAAGGTAAAGTCCTTTCATGAATCTGGAGACTAAGGGATGAACAGACAGTGGCTTTTTATCTAATGAATGGAGAGCAAAATGCATTAATGGCACTGAAATGAACCCAAACTGAGTTGGGCTTCAGGCCAGAATTGGAGAGATGAAGAAGGTAGTCCAGAATGGAAGAAAGTAGACAAGTAGTAGCATTCAGGGAATGGAAGCCACACCAGACAGTGAAGTAGACAGGGGTAGGTTTTATATGCTCAGAGAGAGATACCATGCCATGAGCGCTAATGAGGGTAGGTTGGGATGGAAGAGAGAACCTTCACTCTGTGTTAGAAGAGTTGTAAACAATTGCAACTTGTAGGGTTCCTGAGTTGAGAGCTACAGAAGAAGAGGGAACCATGGCGATAAGGATTATGGCACTTTTGTCCCATTCTTGGCAAAGTCTGAGTAGGGTTTTCCCAATAAGTATCGGAGGGAATGTATATAAAAATTTGTTTTCCCAGTGTAGTAGGAAACTATCTGATTCCAGCCGAATGCATTATATAGTCTGAAGCAGAAGAGTGGAAGCATGTTATGGGGGAAAGCAAAGAGATCTATTTTCAGGGTACCTCATTTGGAGATCTGATGTAAGATATACATGTTCAGAGACCACACTTGGAAATGAAGAAATCTGCTGAATTTGTCTACCAACATGTTTTGCTTCCCTGCTACATAAACTGCTCTGAGAAGTATGCTATGAGCAATTGTCCAAGTCCATTCCTCAGATAAGCCGCTCTTAACTTTACCCTTCTCCTCCACTGCCAATTCCAGACTTCGTTCCTTTCATCTAGCTGCCCCCTATGCCTGGAATAAATTACCCGAGTTTGTCCATCAAACCCCTTCCCTTGTTTAAAAGCAGACTGAAAACTCACATTTTTTATATAGCCTTCAATCCTTAACCCTACGCCTCTGCTCTTCAACCCAGCCAGCTGATTATTTGTTCTCCTTAACATCTTATTTGTCCTTCTTGAACTTTAAAAATTACAAAAAATTTATTTCAAGTGGGGGAACATAGAGGAACACTAGGAAACCTTCAAAACCCCTCAAAATTAACTTTTAAGAGATCTATTTTAAGCCTGTCAGCTCCACTTTGTACTCATGGTTACAAGACACAGCCTGTAACTGCTCCCAGCCTTTTCAATGGCTGGATAAGAATTCATTGCCATACTGCTGGAAATTCATCCTTCAAGCTGATCTTTGGGCTGATAGTCAAACTCCTCTGTCTGACTATGCCTCCACCCCAGCTGACCACCGGATGCGCATCTGGACAGGGCCGGATAAATGGTTAGGCCCAGTAGGCACGTGCCTAGGGCCTGAACTTGTCAGGGGGGCCCGGTGAAGAAACAAGTAGCAGACTACTCCATATTTTTTTGTTTTCAAACGGTGACGAGCCCCCAAGAAAATCAGCAATGCACCCCCCCCCCCCCCAGCGGCAGTGTTCAGCCAAAAGCTTCCCCTTTGACGCAGCTTCCTGTTTCCACCTGGGTGGTTCATGTCAGAGGGCAGCTTTGACTGAGCAGCAGCACCACTTGAAACAGAACAGTTGCCGAATCAGCAATCCCAGCAATCCCATGCACTCTCCCAGCTGCATGCACACAGAACACTGGCTCAGACCATCCATCTGGAGGCAGCGCTCATGGCAGTAGCAGCTGTTGCTGCTGCCCTCTGACCTAGCAGTAGCGCGGGTGCAGTTCCCGGTCACCTGCGCTCCTCACTTCTTTTACGCTTAGCCTCTTCCATCCTGGAGAGCCCTTAAACCAATGACACTTCCAGCAGGGTTGTCGTGGCAACAGAGGGGTTGAGAGACCAGATCACCCAGGTGGGAGAGGAAGAGTAGATTGCCTGTGGGGTGGGGTTCTTATGCCCACCCACTTGGATTTCTGGCTACCCAAAATTGGGTGTCGGGGAGAGGATGGAAAAGAGATGGGGAAGATGCTAGGTGGGGTAAAGAGAGAGAGAGAGAAATGGGGAGAAGGGGGAAATATGGCATATGGAGAGGGTAAATGCACATGGAAGGAAGGAAGTCTGCATATAGAGGGGGAGGAGAGAAAGGGAGCAAGGAAGAGGGGAGATGTGCTGCACATGAAGGAAAGGGAAGAAGAAAAGGTAAACAGATTTGAGAAGGAAGCAGAAAAATTGAAGAAAGCTGAATGTTGTCTGTCTTTTTGGCACTGAAGAAGAAAGGAGGTGAGAAAAGAAATAGCAGATGGAAAGGAGGCCTGGGGGAAGAGAGATGCCAAGACCAAGGGAGGGAGGGAAAGGAAGGAAAGGAGATACCAGACCATGGAGCGAGAGACAGAGATAGAAGAGAAGGAGAGGAGAGAGATGCTAGGGCATGAGGGGGGAGGGAAGGAAAGGAAAGGAAAGGAGATAGAGATGTCAGACCAGAAAAATGGAAAGGGGGTGAAGCCGAGATGAATCATGTACAAACAAGAGAAGGGGCACAGGCTAGACAGTTTGTTGAAGGGAAATAGAAAGAGGGAAGATGGCACATGGAAGAAGGAGAGGGCAGACACTGGATGGAGAGGGCAGACAATGGATGGAAGTAAGAGAATGATGAGAAGATGAGGAAAGCAGAAACCAGACAACAAAGGTAGAAAAAAAATTCTATTTCTAATCTAATCTTCCATTTGTGAGTCGCACATACCTATACAGGCTCAAGGCGACAGATCAAAGAGGAAGGGGAAAAGAAGGAAGGGAAGAGAATGTGGAGAGATAAGAGGAGGGACTTAGACGTAAAAGATCCTATACAGAAACTGAAAATTGTTAGTTGTAAAATAGGTGAGTCTTCAGGTTTTTTCTGAATCTAGTGTAGTTTGTCTCTTTCCTGATAGCTTCTGGTAGGTCATTCCAGATTTTTACACCCAGATAAGTTAGCATAGAGTGGAAAATTTGTTTGTAGTGGAGGAATTTTGTGCATGGTATTTGTTTTATTTATTTATTTTTGCTTTAGGATAAAGTATTATTGTAGCTGTGTTGATAATCGTTTATTAATAGAGAGCTTAGAGATGTAAATGGGATGAAAATGAGTTTGGAGGGTAGAATGTTGACTATACATGCTAGGATCAGAGCATCAATGATATCTGTGGCTTCAGTAGAACTATGAAATGCCTTGCTTAGAATCCTGCGGTTTTGTGTGGGGAGGATGAATTTTAAGAAAATGCGGAAAACTCAATTATTTGCCAATACCTTCTTATGCTAAGATATATTTCAGTTGATAATCGCCTTTTAGGAATTTTTTTTACACCAATGTATGATTTAAAATTTGATTTCTGAATTGATTGAATTTGTGCTCTATCCCTGTTTATAACAGGGATGATTAATGATGTTGTTTAGACATGTCTATGTTATAATCGTAGGGAAACAATATTTTATGCATGTGATATGGAAACTGCATAGTTGTATTCGGTATATACATTTTTTTTAATAAATAGAAAATGGAAATAAGGAGAACCTCTTTATTGGACTAATTTTTATACATTTTTTTACTAATTCATAGACCATAACTCCTTTCCTCAGGTCAGGTCAGGGATACTGTAACGGCAGTATAGTTTACTGGCCTGAAGAAAGAGGTTTTAACCTCAGAAAGCTAATTAAGAAATGCATTAGTCCAATAAAATGGCGGGCACTGAATTTTCTTTCCGCCATGCCACATGCCTCCTACTCAAATGCAAAATATAAATTGGTGGGCTTCCCAAAGCCCTGCCAGCTGAAGATCTCTTCCTCAAGGAAGGGGGGATTTGGTCAGAGATGTTTGGAGGTTGTATAGAAGAAAAACTGTACACTGGCACTGGTATGGTAATCTTTGTTGTTTTGAATTTTAAAATAAAAGAAATAAAGTAAATAAGAAAATGGGTAAATAAATGGGGGTGTTGCAGGGGTGTGGAAGGGGGTGGGGAAGGGGACCTAGTGGACTTGTGTGCCTAGGGGCCCTCGACGAATTAATCCTGTCCTGCAGGCGGAGGCACGAAAACGTAGCCAGCACACTGCAGAACACCGCTGAGCCCCCTAAGCACACTACACAGTCTGCACTCGACCCCCTACTTAACAGAGAGTGAGACTAGGTCAGGGACGGCCCTGGGTTCCAAGGAAGACTAAGCAGACTGATTAACAGGTACCCCGAAGGGATGGGTCTGTCAGCTACAGACCAAAGTCTGTGAATTCTCGAGCAGGCAGAGCTTCAAATCCATTTTAAATGCGGAAATACCCACGAAAGGGACGAAACTACGTCGAATTAAAATAATAAAATGGGGAGAGCAGCATCTACAAGCTGAAGAAAAGACTGCTAGAGGGCACTAAACTAGCCTGTGATGTAGACTAGAGGCAGAGTGGAAAACCTGCAATGGATTGTTCCTGCAGATCATGCGAGTAGTAGGAAATAACCTATGGTCTAGAACAGGGGTGTCAAAGTCAATCACATAAGGGGCCAAAATCTAAAAACACAGGCTAAGTCACGGGATGAATTTTTAAATACAGATTACTTAGTATTAATAAAAGATACTTAGTATTAGCAGAAGTGTAGATCCTTCCTCACCCTCAGACACCTCAGGCACTTGTGTAGAGTGCCCTGCTCCAACCTAGCTGTTACACTGGGACTGGGGCCTGCAAATGGATATTGAGGCAGCAAAGTGAGGAGCTTGGAGCACCACTGGGACTGGGGCTGCACAGGAGGGCCACATAAAATGGCCAGGTGGACCGGATTCAGCCCCCGGGCCTTGTGTTTGACATGTGTGGTCTAGAACAGTGTTCTTCAACCTTTTTACACCTATGGACCGGCAGAAATAAAATAATTATTTTGTGGACCAGCAAACTAATAAGACTGAAATTTTTAAAAACCCCACTGCCGCCCTGTCCTCGCAAGCTCGGTCCCATTAACCATTTGATCCCATCCGCACAAGCCTCAAATAGTTATGATTTTATATTGAACATATTTTATTAAAGTATATAAAGAAACAATATTCTGTACAATTGTCATTTTATAAATATAAATAATACAGGGCAAGGATCAACGAAACCCCCGTCTCCCCTCCCCTTCACATATATCCCCTCTACTATCAAGAAAACTGAATAAGCCAAATTATTACAGAATGCTACACAAATATCATGCTAACAGAATACCGCAGTCACACATGGCAGGAATGGTGTTAGGGGGAGTGCAACTAGGGCAACTGCCTCCTGGTCAGAGAGAGCCCTAAGCCAGCTGGAAGCTAAAGATGCACTGCCTGGGCTTTGCACTCCCCAGTTATGTCTAACATCAGTTCTAGCAGGATACATATTTTAAATCTGATACATTCTAATCACAAGATAGAAATAAAATTATTTTTTTCTACCCTTTGTTGTCTCTGGTTTCTGCTTTCATCGTTTATTCACTCTCTTCAATCCAGCATCTGCCTCTTCCATCCACTGTTTGCCCTCTACCCCTCCCCCTCCCATATGGTATCTGCGTTCTTTCTATGCCCCTCTCTCCTACACCAGATCTAGCATCTATGTCCCTCTTTCCTTATTTTTTATCTGACCCCCCTTCCCAGCATCAATCTCTCTCTACCTTGTCATTCCTCTATCTCTCCCCTTTCCCTCATCTGTTCTCTCCATTCCATCCTGACTCCTTCCCCTCCTCTAATCTCCCTGCCAGCTGTTTCCTTCCAATGTTCCTCCTCCCCTGTCCAGCAATACCTTCTCCCTTTCTTCCTCCCCTTATCCAACAGTAACTCTCTTCCCTTCCCCTTCTCCCCTGTCAGCAGTAGCCCCTTCCCCTCCTTTGTCCAGGAGTACCCCTTCTCCCTTTCCTCCTCCCCTTATCCAACAGTAATTTTCAACCCTTCCCTTTCCCTTCTCCCCTGTCAGAAGTAGCCCCTTCCCCTCCCTTGTCCAGGAGTACCCCTTCTCCCTTTCCTCCTCCCCTTATCCAACAGTAATTTTCATCCCTTCCCTTCCCCTTCTCCCCTGTCAGAAGTAGCCCCTTCTCCTCCCTTGTCCAGGAGTACCCCTTCTCCATTTCCTTCTCCCCTTATCCAACAGTAATTCTCATCCCTTCCCTTCCCCTTCTCCCCTGCCAGCAGTAGCTCCTTATCCTCCCTTGTCCAGGAGCACCTCTACTCCCTTCCCTCCTTCCCTCTCCAGCAAATGTTTCCTCTATGTAGGCTAGCGGCAGCTCTGTGTGTTTTAACTTCGGCACACAGCTGCCCCTAAGCAGTATTTTAGCGCGGTTTCATGAGGCAGCCTCGGGGCCTTTGGTAGGCCGGCCCGCTTCGATGATGCGGAGACATACGCGGCAGGAGTCGGTGGTGGCAGGCAGGAGTGCTTTTGCTGCGGCGGGGTCCTGAATCCTTTGCGGACCGGCAAGATTTTTTTGCAGACCGCCACCGGTCCGCAGACCGGCGGTTGAAGAACTGTGGTCTAGAATGTCTCACCTATTGCACTGGAATAACATTTATCACTGGTGCAGGAAAATTCAATCATGTGAGCCATCTCCTTAAGGATGCCCATTGGTTGCCAATATCTCATCGCATCATTTATAAAATTCTGCTTCTGGTATTTAAAAGACAAATGTAGATGGTCCACACTTTCTCTCGCTTACTGACGCCTTATTCAAAAGAAACTGTGAAAAATGCTTTTAAACACTTTTACCAAGCCACCCCCGAAGTTCACATATGAAATAATGGAGGATTTACTCACAGTTCCAGCAGTGCCTGCCTTTTAGCACTTACACAGCAGCTGAATAAAGGGAAAGGATTAGGAACCAAATGACTAGATCTTCGTACTGCCAGTTGGATCCTCGACACACTGTCAGGGGCAGAAAGGCAGCCTGTGCCTTGAAACCTGTGTGGGTATCACTCCAGAAGCATACAACCTATGCTTAAAACCCGTGACAAGGTCAGCAGGCAAGTAAACTCCCAGGGGAATGGACCCTGGAGTTTAGGAAGGGTGGCACACAGCAGGCTAGCTCCACAGATCCACCAGACTTTCTCTGTGAAGCTTTTCTCTCACAGGGGACCACCAGAAAGGGGTTTCAAGGCACTGAAGCCACTGAAAAAGTGAACTTTAAGCAAAAAATAAGAAAAGAAGCACAGCAACTGCAAAAGACTTCTGCATGGATTGCTTGCAGAAATTCAGAAATTGAAACTGGATATACTGGGCAGGAAGGTCGCTCCTGCCATGGTTCATTGCTGGGCCACCAGAGACTTGAACAGGTATGTAGAGTGGGTGGGAGGGAGATAACAGTTGTTTAAAGTTGGCCGGGACAGCCCACCAGGGATTTAAAAGGTACACAGGGGAGGGAGGAGTGGCGGGAGGGAGATAAAAATTGTTAAAGTTGGCTGGGGCAGGAGATGGGAGAGATCCTTCCTGTCCTGGCCCACCACTGGAACACCAGGATTTAAGGTAGGCTCGGTGGAGACCTGTAAGGCATCAGGAGGGAGGGGGTACAGATCCTGGCAGGCCAGAAAGGAGGGAGGCTGGTTATAGATACCATCAGGGGAGGGAGGGGAATGGATACAGAGTCTGGCAGGGCAGGGAGGAAGGGGTCTGTGTGCAGAGAGAGGCAGGTGAGGGAGCAAGGGAGGGGGCTGGATACAGAGCCTGGCAGAACAGGTAGGGAGGGCAAACAGGGTGCAGAGCCTAGTACAAGGGAGGGGGGGCTGGGTGCAGAGCCTGGCAGGACAGGGGAGGGATGGGGTGGAGGACTGGAAGCAGAGCCTGGCAGGGCACTGCACTTGAATATTAACCCCCATCCTCCTCCCCCTCTCCCTGGTTTATATGCTAGTCAACCTTTTTTCCTCCTTTTGTTGGAGGGGGGGAAGGTTACCTCGGTTTATATTTGAGTAAATACAGCAGCTCAAGCTTTCAGTTTAAGGAGGGGAGGAGCATGTGCTCAGAAAAGTGTTGGATTTCTACAACTCCCAAATTGAACACCTAGCGTATGGAATCCGGAAAGGACATAAAAGAATGCATTTAGTGAAAAAGGACCCTTAATTTCAACCAGCACAAAAACTGGCAAACCACTGCTCTGCAAACTAGAGCAGGGCAGCATAAAGGGAGATGCAACATCTATAAAGATAAACAGGAAGAACTTAATGCAGCAATATTATAGACAGATTAAAACTTACCTTGGTGTATTCATCTTTGGCCTTGGTTAGCATCTGCAGGATATCTACCTCTTTGGAATCACCAGGATTCAGGCTCAATGGAGAAGCCCCTGTTCCAGTCCCATGTTGTGCTCTGAGCTGCTCTTGATGAGTTAAACTAAGGTAGAGAAACAAAATACACAAGGGCATAAAATTTAAGCTTTTTTTTTTTTTTTTTTAAGAAAACAGCTGATGCATAGGAGAAGGCATAGAAGACTGAGGAAGGAGAGAGAGATATTTTGGATCAGGAATTGACATTGGACCTTGATCTCAGATTACCATTTTCTATACCTAAAACATGTTCTAGCCTCTTTGGAACATTGGCGATCCAGAAGAACATTTCAAAAGTGAATCAAAGAAAATATCATATTTTCTGAAGGATGGTAATAATGACTTTTTATCAAGTAGCGGCTCACAGGCTGGTGAGGTAAATGCTACGATACTCAAAGGAATTGAATGAGCGTTGTAGCAATTTCCTTGCCAGCCCACTGTAAAAGGCTCTACCACTGCTTGATAAAAGGAGCCCTAAAATAGCCAAATAAGAGTCCAAAGACACTTCCATTTCATTTTGCATAATGCTATTCTGGGGACATCTTTGATGTGTGACAACTGAAAAAGCAAAAAATACCTCAACATCCATAGCATGATCTTTTAGTCTCCCCCCAATTCCCCCTCCCCAAGAACAAAAAACCCCAAGCAACTGCAGAGAAGTGTTCCAAAATCTGTTAAAAATACATTTTCTTTCAAAAATGAGTTTATATAAAAAACAGACTGCCTTTGTAGATAACCATAGGATGTGTGAAATTTACACTAAAAGGCATTTATTCATAAGGTAAGTTGATAGAATTCTTGAAAATAAAAACTTGCATTTATTCAGAAATAGGTTTTGGAACCTCCTCTTCAACTGTTCTTACTAATTAAAGGCAATCTTAAAATACAGGGTGCCCACAAAAACACTCATAAAGTTTCATATGGTATCATATACTTGATTTGTGTCCCACCTGTTACTCGGCAAACATCAATGCAATAATCGAGCTCAGACCAGACTGTCCAAAGCATATCCGGCATGATCGCATTTATAGCTTCAGTGATGCGTTCCTGCAGCTCATCCATAGTTGCGGATAGTGGAGGTACGTACCCCCAAAGGAAAAAGTCAAAAACAGTAATGTCAGTGATCTCAGGGGCCACTTGAGGAACACCTGGTCATTTTGACGTGTTGCATTGTCTGAAGGTTGTGACTTCTGCACTAATTGCAGCTTATACATAGTAATAGCAACTTAGTAGATGATGGCAGATAAAGATCCGAATGGTCCATCCAGTCTGCCCAACCTGATTCAATTTCAATTTTTTCTTCTTAGCTATTTCTGGGCAAGAATCCAAAGCTCTACCCGGTACTGTGCTTGTGTTCCAACTGTCGAAGTCTCCATCAAATCTCACTCAAGCCCATCTACACCCTCCCAGCAATTGAAGCCCTCCCCAGCCCATCCTCAACCATAAGGCCATATACAGACACATACCAAGCAAGTCTGCCCAATACTGGCCTTAGTTCAATATTTACTATTATTTTCTGATTCTAGATATTCTGTGTTCATCCCACGCTTCTTTGAACTCCGTCACCGTTTTCCTCTCCACCACCTCTCTCGGGAGCGCATTCCAGGCATCCACCACCCTCTCCGTAAAGTAGAATTTCCTAACACTGCTCTTGAATCTACCACCCCTCAACCTCAATTTATGTCCTCTGGTTTTACCATTTTCCTTTCTTTGGAAAAGATTTTGTTCTACGTTAATACCCTTCAAGTATTTTAACATCTGAATCATATCTCCCCTGTCCCTCCTTTCCTCTAGGGTATACATATTCAGGGCTTCCAGTCTCTCCTCATACGTCTTCATGAGGGCTTCTCCCTCCTATTGTTTTCTTCACCCTCCTCTGGACCGCTTCAACTCTTCTTACATCCTTCGCCAGATACGGTCTCCAAAATTGAACACAATACTCCAAGTAGGGCCTCACCAACGACCTGTTCAGGGGTATCAACACCTTCCTACTGGCTACGCCTCTTTTTATACAGCTCAGCATCTTTCCGGAAGCAGCCACCGCCTTGTCACACAGTTTTTCACCTTTAGATCTTCGGACACTATCACCCCAAGGCCCCTCTCCCCGTACATGCATATCAGCCTCTCACTTCTCAGCATATACGGTTCCTTCTGATTATTAATCCCCAAATGCATTACTCTGCATTTCTTCGCATTGAATTTTAGTTGCCAGACATTAGACCATTCCTCTAACTTTTACAGATCCTTTTTCATATTTTCCACTCCCTCTTCGGTGTCTACTCTGTTACAAATCTTGGTATCATCTGCAAAAAGGCAAACTTTTCCTTCTAACCCTTCAGCAATGTCACAAACATATTGAACAGGATTGGCCCCAGCACCAAACCCTGAGGGACTCCACTACTCACCTTTCCTTCCTCCGAGCGACTGCCATTAACCACCATCCTCTGACGTCTGTCCGACAGCCAGTTTCTAACCCACTTTGGGTCGTAACTTCAGCCCTTCAAGTTTGTTCAAGAGCCTCCTATGAGGAACCGTATCAAAGGCTTTGCTGAAATCTAAGTAAATTACATCTAGCATAGTGCAAGCGACTGTGTAAGATCTTGCTAACTGACAGACATACAGAAAGAAAAAAATTAAAGAAATAAAGAAATGCAGGGAAGGGGTGCTACTGGACAGGGGGGAGGTAAAAGTAAGGGAGAAGGGCTGCTAGCACCCGTTAATGTAACGGGCTTAAAAACTAGTAATAAAATATACTCCAAACAGATTAGAAAAACACCTTCTCAACTCACTTGCAGAAGGAAAAACTGAAGAGAGACAGTACAGACCATTGAGGAAGGAGGCTGAGCTGAAGAATTTGTAGATGACACCTCTGCACAGCTCGTGGCTAGGGGAAGTTAAGCCACTTGTCAAGACTCATATGCCCTGTGCACCATAAACAGTGGTCTATGTCTTATGACATAGACCACTGACCATTTTAGTAGCCTTCCTCTGGACCAACTCCATCCTGTTTATAACTTTTTAAGGTGTGATCTCTATGAGGATGGGGGTGGGAGGTTGCCCTCTCCAGGGAAGGACTAGCTTTGGAAGTCAGCAGGTGATAACTCCACTACAATTGCTCATGTATCTCTCCAGCAAAAGTCCAACTTCTAGTGCTGTTAATCTAGCATTTGGCCCAAGAATTACATGTACTAGCTAAATATACAAGGGAATTTCAAAAATTAACAGCAAATTGACAGAATTTCATGAAACGAACACCCCTGGCATTTCAAACTCCCACACAGGGAAGATACATTCTTATAGAAAGTATCGACACTGCTCAATAGATTGCATGGCATGCTTAATGGGTAGGGCACCATATGCAAAATGGCAGTGTCCTTAGCTGTTTGCACGGTAGAGGAGCAGCAAGCAGTCATCAGATTTTTGTGGGCAGAGGGTGTGAAACCTCATGAAATTCATAGAAGAATGCTGCAACAGTATGGAGATGCCTGCATTAGCAAGAGAAGAGTGTACGAGTGGGTAGATGCATTTAAAAATGGGCGAACATCAATCCCTGATGAGAAATGCTTCGGTCATCCCTGCAAGGCTGTCAATGACGAGAAGGTGGGTCATGCTGACACCATTTTTTGTGAAAACAGGTGCATTTCTTTAGAAGTTCTGGCCAGGGAATTGAACGTATCGGATATGCACATACCATTGTCACAGAGGTTCTCAAGTATCGCAAGCTGTGTTCACTGTGGGTGCCTAGGATGCTGACTGATGAGCACAAGATAATTTGTATGCAGACTTCCACATTCTTTTTGGCACAGTATAATGATGGAGAAGGGTTCCTGGCACGTATCATTACAGGGAATGAAACCTGAGTGCATCACTACGAGCCTGAAAGTAAGAGGCAGTCTTCACAATGGCGTCACATATCATCTCCAGTCAAGAAGTAGTTCAAGTTTCAACACCCCCTACACCCCACCCCCAGAAAGGTCCTGTTGACTCTTTTCTGGAATTTGAATGGACCAATTCTGGAAAAGGGTAAAACAGTGAATAGTGCCCGATACAGTGCAAAGCTGAAGCCAAAAATATGGAGCCATCACAGAGGACTTTTGTCCAAAGGCGCTCTTCTCTTTCATGATAACATATGCCCTCCCATGGCCACTGCAACTCTTGACACCATTTGGAGATTGAGATTTCAGATCTTACAGCATCTTCCATATGGCCCTAATCTTACTCCCTCTGATTATCATATGTTTGGACCCATGAAGGATGTTTTGGGAGGACAAAGATTTGGAAGCGATGCATTCCTGGCTGAAGGTGCAACCAAAAACATTTTTTTCCAATGGAATAAAGCTATTGGTGCAATGGTGTGAGAAGTGTGTTGAAAAGGAGGGTGATTATGTAGAAAAATGACATATAATTTGTATCTAATTGAATTACAGATATATATATCTCAAAATATATCTCAAAATATTCAATTTGCTGTTAGTTTTTCAAACACCCTCATGTACAGTATATAATTTTTTTAAAAAACAAATTTAGGGCTGACTCAATCTAAAGCTAGGAGAACATGTTGTATTTATGGATAGATAAAGTATATTTTAGACAGAGTAGGACATGTCTATAGAAATACGCAGTGAATTTAAAGCATTGTGCTGTATATATAAATACATAAAGAATATGAATTTTGTTATTATCACTTACTTTTTCATGAGTTCTGCAATTCTTTGGCATTCTTCCTTAACATAGAACCAAATTCCATATATGGAAACTGAAAAATTCAACCAAATAAAATCTGTAAATATCATTTTGAAAACAAGATCCTGTGTGATAGTTTTTCTCTTTCTGGAGCTTGCAAGCAACTGAAAAGCACATAGGTACCAGCACCCATAATATTCTATGCTATACTTTATTAAATTTGGAGCAGAAACCTCAATGCTCTACAGCAATAGGAGAAAATAGGAAGGAAGTGCTTCTGTATCCCAATTACTGCTCCCACCTCCTCCTGCAACCTACTGGCTGTGTCTGATCAATGAGCTCCAGGAAGAAGAGGGAGTTCCTGCAACCTATTGGTTAGCTGTGTGTAAATAATGGGCTAAAGGGGGAGGAGGGAACTTCTGTAGCCTAGGCTAGAGGCACTACCTGTCTATAGCTGCCAACAGGGAGGGGAAGAGCAGCTGACAGACTGAGTCACAATTTTATTGAAATGTTCGCCAGCAGAACCAGCATCTTCCATCTCCTACTCACACCAGTCTCAGCTCCCTTCTGACATCACATCCTGGTCCCACAACTAGGAAGTAATGTCAGAAGGGAACCGAGGCCAGTGTGAGCAGGAGGTGGAAGATTCTGCTTGCATCAGTGAACATTTCAAGAGGTACATGGAAGGGGTAGAGAGGAGGAGAGATGTCGGTTACCCCACCAAGACAGTGCCCAGGGCAGCTGCCCTCTACCTCCCTTACTACGTCACTGGTCTGAGTCAAAAGTGAAAGGAGAGTTCACGATGGAAAAACACTGAGGTGAGAAAAGGCTGACAAGTTGACTAGAAGTGAGATGCGAGACAATAAAGAGAGGCTATGGAGACACAAACGCATGGAGAAAAGAGAACCAAAAGAAATGAGATGAAGACTCTCTGGTAGTATAACATTTATCCAGGTGACCATAAGGCTTGAGGAAGGGCAAAATATCAGCTATACTAAACTTAAAACAATTTTTCAACTTTTGTGTCTACAGTTATCTATCCTCTATCTCTGCTTATTCTTGATCTTCTCTTTATGTTTCTTCTCTTGTGAATTCTTTTTCAGTCTTCAACTCAATTCTTTCATTTCTTTTTTATCCTTGTGTCTTCCAAGCTCTAGATTCCTTTCTTGCTCCTAATACTGCTTTGCTGATCAACTCCTTGCTCATCTCAGAGCTAGATATTGGATTGTGCGATATTTGTGATTGTGCAGGGTACCCTGAATAAAGCTCTTACCCCATATTCTTCTAAATCATGAGGGTTAGTCTGTGTAACAGGGTGCCTAACGTAAGAGGGTAAGTACCTATTTCATATTTCTTTACAGAATATAGTGTAAGTGGCAAAAAAATATGCCTACATTTAAGGTGTTATCACTAACCCTATGGCTGGTTAGCCTGAACACATGTAAATTATAGAATACTTTAATTAATGTGGTATTTGCATGTTTCACCCAATCTCCACTTATGTCCTTGCCTACTGGGTTGGCTCCTATGGAGCTAAATATTCTCCAGACCAGGTCAAAGTGTTGCAGGACTCTAATCTTAGTGGAATGCAGGGCATAGTACGGGAGGTAACTGTGCTGGGTCCGCTGGGAAACAGTGATCATAAAACAGTGATCAAATCTGAGTCGATATCTGGAGTGATGTCGCTAAAGAAATCTACTGTAGCGGCATTTAATTTTCAAAAGGACTACAGTAAATAAGGAAAATGGTTAAAAAGAAGCTAAAAGGATTGGTGGCAAAGGATAGGACTGTAAATCAGATGTGGATGTTATTTAAAAATACCATAATGGAAGCCCAGAACAAATGTATTCCAAGTATTAACAAAGGTGGAAAGAAAAGAAAATGAGAGCCGGCATGGTTAAAAGGTGAAGTGAAAGAGGTACTGGAGCAAAAACAAACAAACCCTCTTTTAAAGCCATGTATCGCAAACTGTGTGCCGCAGTGAGATTCCGGGTGTGCCGCATGATGCCGGAAAGGAGGAGAGGCGTCGGCTGACTGCCTATAGGACATGCCTCTCATGCTAGAAGTTAGGGTTCACCCTGGGGTCAGTATCCAAGAATGAGACCTGGGTGTTGTTGTGGACAATACGCTGAAACCTTCCACCCACTGTGTGGCGGCAGCCATAAAAGCAAACAAAATGCTAGGAATTATTAGAAAACGGATGGTAAATAAGACTAAGAATGTTATAATGCCTCTTTCACTCCATGGTGTGATCTCACGTTGAATATTGCATAAAATTCTAGTTTGCCATACCTCAAAAAAATGTAGAAGAACTAGAAAAGGTTCAATGAAGAACAACCAAGATGATAGAAGGGAAAGAATTCCTCTCGTATGAGGGAAGACTAAAAAGGTTAGGACTCTTCAGCTTGGAAAAGAGACGGCTGAGGGGAGATACGATTGAAGTCTACAAAATCCTTTGTGGTGTAGAGCGGGTACAAGTGGATCGATTTTTCACTCCATCAAAAATTACAAAGACTAGGCTACACTCAATGTTAAGTTAGAGGGAGATACTTTTAAAACCAATGGAAGGAAATATTTTTTTCACTCAGAGAATAGTTAAGCTCTGGAACACATTACCAGAGAATGTGGTAAGAGTGGTTAACATAGCTGGTTTAAAAAAAAGGTTTGTATAAGTTCCTAGAAAAAAATCCTTAGTCTGCTATTGAGACAGACAGGGGGGGTAGTCACTGCTTGCCATGGAATCGGTAGCATGAAATTTTGCTACTATTTGGAATTTTACCAGGTACTTATGACCTGGTTTGGCTACTGTGAAGAAGGGATACTGAGCTAGATGGACCACTGATTTGACCCAGTAAGGCTATTCTTATATCTGTCAATATCTGCAGTAGAGATTCAATCTTGCAAATAGAAAACTTCTTGCAGTTCTAGAGTCCTGATAAGTCCTCAGGTTTTCAAAATAGAATCTTAAAAGTCAGTAATATGAGAATTAAGTGGATACTGCACCAGGGTTCATACATAACCTATATTTTGGTATTACAAAACCTAGATACCTTCATGCCAGTGTGGTAAGCCAATACTAGTCCATTAGGACAGCTCCAAATGTTTATATTTTTTCAGCATTTTATTCCCCAGTATTGTTGAACATTGAAAGACTGTATGTGGATTGCAGAAGGGGGGACTGGCCTATACAAGAAAATTTTTAGCCCCGTACTGTCCTATCTTCCTTCCTTTGGTGGTGCTGAAGAGGATCATCTTTACAAATCATAGCCTATTCAAAGCAGTCTTACACTATTGTAGGACTCAGAGAAGACTGATTTACAGTTTTGACACATGAAAATCCTTATTGAGTAATGACAGAAAAGAAAATGTATTTATTTATTTACATTTCTTATATACCACTTCTATCTGAAGCGGTTTTACATTCAGGCAACAAAGCATGCTAGGTACAATGCAATGTAAGTAAACTAAAACAGTTCAAGTAGTTACTAAACAAAATTTGTTAAAAAAAAAAAAAGATCTGAAAACTTAGCAAGGGTAAAGATACTAATGCCCTACACTAGAGATTCTCAAATTCTTCAAGTCAAGTACCCCTTACGTCTAACAAATATCAACTGAGGACCCCTGCCCAAGACCCCACACCATAATAATAGTACTAATTGTAATGCAATTTCTTCCATTCACTACTTCCTTCTTACTGTGCATCCTATATTTCTTTCTTTCTGCCTCCTACACGCTTCCTCTCCTCCAGACCTCATTCCCTTCCCAACCAACATCTCTCTCTGTCCCTCCATGAGTTCTTTTTAAAGACGCTTTTAATCTTTAGCTATGCTCAAAGTTTATTTTAATCCTTCCTTATTTTTTACTTTTCCCCCTATTGTTCTTTCCATTCATGTCTTCTCCTATATTCTAATAAAAACAATTGTAGTTCTGTCCTTCTTACCTTATGTATCTGTTAATCTGTAAGTCTGTTAGTTAAACCCATTATATTTAATGACCAAATTGGTATATGCTTATACCTTTTTTAAATTTGTAAATCGCTTAGTAAAGTAAATAAGCGATTCATCAAGTCAAAATAAAACTTGAAACTTCCTTTCTCCTCCACCCCTATTGGCAACATGTCTCTCTCTCTCTCTTTTACTGTCTATCTGTTTTTCTCTCATTCACTCCCTTGCTGCAAAGGGTGAGGGTGTTAGGGGAGGAGGGAGAGAGAGATCCAGGGTGCATTTCTCCCACCCCCTCTACTGCCACATCCAACATTTCTCCCTTTCTCATCCCCCGGAACATGTGCACATTTTTCACCACTGCCCACCAGCCCCATTTCTCCTTCTATCACCACTCTCCAGCATCATGCCACATCTCTCCCTCAATCACTAAGTCCAACATTCCTCCCCTTTGCATCCCCTTCAATCTGTTGTTCTCCACCACCATATCCAACATTTTTTCCTCTCATCCTTCTATTCCCCATGCATCTCCACCTCACTCCTCTCTCTCTATGACCAATTTTCCTTTCTTCCTTTCCCCACTTGCACCATCTCTTTCCCTCTCATTCACGCCCAACAATTCTCCTTTTCTATTCCCTCCCTCCCTCATATATCACAAGTTAGTGCCTCCTTTCTCCTTCCCTTGTGTCCTAAGTTCATGCTCCCTCCCTTCCTTCTGTGTCCCAAGTTCGTGCCAGCCTCCCTGCCGTCCAGCCTTTGTCCCAAAATCGTGCCCCTCCCATGTCCCAACGCACTCCTCCCCCCATTTGTTTCTCCCTTTGTCCCAGATCATGTCCCCTCTCTCCCTTACTTGCTCGCTCCAAGGCCACACTCACTTCCTTCAGGGCTGTCCAGCTGGAATGATCCTTCCTGCCCTCAGCGGCACTTGTTGCAGCGGTGCAGGCAGCGACTCCTACATGCTGCATGTGGCTGACCCACAAGCCTTCCCTCCGATGTCAGCTCTGATGTCAGAGAGAAGGCTGCCGGGTCAGCCTCATGTAATGTGCAAGAGCTGCGCGTCCCTGCAACAAGTGCCGCTGAAGGCAGGAAGGAGCAGCCCACCTGGAAGGAGGTAACTGAGATCCCCCACTGACCTAGAAGGCTTCCCTCTGATGTCAGCTCTGACAACGGAGGGAAGCCTTCTGGGTTGGCTTCAGGGAGGGGGGCAGGCAAGAGGAGGGCATGGGATCCCCGGCGGTGGCTTCCGCGGAGGCAGGAAGGAGGGCATGGGATCCCTGGCAGCGGGCTTTAGCAGGAAGGGGGAGGGAGATACACGCAGTGTCGCATATGCCCAACAAGCGGATTGCGTACCCCTAAGAGTATGCGTACTGCATGTTGAGAAACTATGCCCTACACACAAAAGTTAGGCGCTGGATGATCTGCACTAAATTAGTATTTTCTAAAAGGCACTCTATGTGTCGTCCTATATAGAATACTAGTCTTGTATACATTTTGGTCCTGATTCTATAAAAAGTGCTTGTCATTAGACTGATGTAAATGCTGTTGCCCAAATCATATTAAAAAAATTGCTATAAGGGAAAACAGGATAGGGGCAAAAATTCCCATGCGCTTCACACTTAAATGCACTAAATATAAAGAAAATAACAATAGTTAACTAATAAATAGTGAGAATCATAGCAATTAGGTCTTAATGCCTTGATCATGCAATTTGATATGAGTTCTGCATTTGATTTAGTGGACCATGGGAAATTGCTGCAATGTTTGGATGCTATTGGTATTAGAGGAGAGGTGTTAGAATGGTTTCGGGGCTTTCTCATGTCTCGCGCCTATCAAGTTCGTTTCAATAATGATCTTTCAGGTATTTGGAATAATTAATCTGGCATTCCGCAAGGTTCACTATTGTCCCCATTGCTCTTTAACGTTTATAGGTCATCATTAGGTGCGCAATTGTCCCAGCTGGGGATAAAGCTATTTAGTTATGCAGATGATTTTATGATCCATTTGCTATTTCTCTTCCTAAAGCAACAGAAGTATTAGGTCTAATGGAGCAATGGATGACTTACTTTAGACTGAAGCTTAACTCAGAAAAAACAAATTTTTTTGTAGCTTCACTGCGCCCGTTTGATACTAAAACATCATTGCATATAAATAAATTCAGCTATCCTATTCAATCTACCATTAAGGTTTTGGGAATAATACTAGACCAGGGCTTGACTATGAAGAACCAGGTGGACTCTTTGGTCAGAAAGGGTTTCTTTACTCTTTGGAAGCTTCAGTCCATTAGGGTATATTTTGATGTTTCATCATTTAGGGCTCTTTTTACTAAGCTGTGCTAGCGGTTTTAGCGCGCACTGCATTGCTGCTTGCGCTAACCCCACGCTACATGCCAAGAACTAACGCCAGCTCAATGCTGGCGGTAGCGTCCAGCGCGTGTGGCAATGCAGCGTGTGCTAGACGCTAATGCCAACATTGAGATGGCATTAGTTCTTGGCGTGTAGTGCAGGGTTAGCGCACAGCAATGCAGCGCGCGCTAAAAATGCTAGCACAGCTTAGTAAAAGGAGCCTTTAGAGTTTTGGTACAGCCTCTTATACAAAGCCAGCTTGATTACTGCAATATTGCCTATTTGGCAATTTCCCAGAACAATATGCAACGATTGCGAATAGTACAAAATGTGGCGGTCAGGCTGATTTTTAGGTTGAAGAAATAGGATCACGTAACACTCTCCTATCGAGTACTGCATTGGCTGCCAATGGAGGCACAGGTGAAGTTTAAGTTTGGTTGCTTCTGTTTTAAGGATTTGTTTGGTTTAGCTCCCAAATATATAATTGAGCTTTTCTCTTTTGCAACCAACAGACATAAGAGAAACTCACATCTGAATTTTGTTTTTCCACCTGTTACAGGATGTAAACTTAAAAAACATCATCAAAATCTTTTTTCATATCAAGCAGCATTATGGGGTAAGGATTCAGAACAATTGCTTTTGCTTACTGACACTTATGGGGAATTTAGGAGACATCTAAAAACATATCTGTTTTTGAAGTATTTAGGCAGCTAATTCATAAAAATTTTATTATGCACTATTTTGATCATTTTAGTGTCTCTAATTATTGTCTTTTAACTTTTTTAGTTCTATTCAACTTCTTTTATTGGGGTGGGGGGTTAACTATTGTAAACTGCATAGAACTTTATGGCCTTGCGGTATATAAACTGATTATTATTATTCTATAATATCATATTTAAATCCTGGAATACCCCAACATGTTCCTGACCCTCCCATGGCCATGCTCTTTTAGAGTTGCATGGTGTGAAATTTAGGCAAATATGTTATAGGATAGGGCAAATCCTTATTTATTTAAAATATTTCTCTTCTGCCTAACTAGGCGGATTACAAAGACATACATAAAATGAACATACCCAAAATACAGAATTTAACATATAAGAAATAAATCGTAAAATGATACATCAAAGCTTCATTTTAAATTGGTGTTTGTGAGAAAACTACAAACATCTCCTTAATTATAGAAAGATACAAATAGGTGAGTTTTCAACAGTTTTTTCAATGATCCAAAATCAGAGCATAATCTTAATGATCCAGTCATTGCTTTCCATAATTTTTGGCCGGCTTCCAAGATTAATGACATTCAGGTCTTTTTATAATGCACATCTTGAACACATTCTCACTGCTACTTGTGAACGCAATTTATTTGACACATATTTTTTCAAGGCCTGAATCAATTACAGTGGTGCCTCCCCATAGAGTACGTGATGTATAACTGTGATGCCTTTATACTCAACTAGTCGTTAAGCCCGTTACATTAATGGGTGGTAGAATATATGTCTGTCTGTCTTTTTCTTTCTGTCTCTTTCCTCCCTCCATTTCTCTGTGTAGCACTGTCTCTGCTTTCTTCCTCACTCTGCACTCTCCAGCTGTAACATTACTGCCTCGCTTTTTCTCCCTGCAAGCATCTCTGCTCTCTTTCTCATCCCCAGTCTCTTTGCTCTTTTTTTGTTCTTGCAGGGGTCTCTGCTCTCCTTTCTCTATATGTTCCTGATTCCTGCAAACTTCTGTTTTCTCTGTATGCTCCTGATCCTGTGTTTCCCTGTAGGTGTCTCTTCCTTTTTTTTTTTTATTCCTTCTTCAGTCTCAGTTCTTTATCTGAACATTCCCTTCCTCCAGTCTCTCCAACTGCAGCTCTCTTGCCCTCTAAGCCCCTGCTGTGCATGTCGCTCCTGATCCCCTCTCACTGACCCTTGCGCCTGTATCATTTTTGTTATGCCGGCTGGGTTTCCATGGCAACCCTGCTCGCGGGTCTGTAAGTGTAGGGCCGTTTTGCTTATTTCCTCTTGGGAAGCTGTTTTGCAGGCTAGTGGGTGTGAGGAGCGGCCGGGATCACGAGTAATGCCCAATGTCCTGTTTTCGACCGTTACAATTGGGGCCTTTGTAGCCATGACTCCCTTAGTTCTATCCGAAGTTATTTTTAAGTTCTAAGCTGCGGCAGCGGCTTCTCTCACAATCCCTGCCTGCGTCGGAAGCCTTCTCCGATGCAGGTGCGGCTCGTGAGAGGAGCCGCTGCCGCGGCTTAGAACTTTAAAATAACTTCAGCCACAACATTACCTTGGGGTCCGCTGAACTTAAAAATAACTTCTTTGTGAACATTACCTTGGGTTCCGAAAGTGTGTAGAACCCTGGTGTCTGATCGGGTCCTGTTTGGTCTGCCACTGCCTGGAGGAATTGAAGAGCAGGGAGGCCCGCGTCCAGATTCTCTGCCGGCTGCCAGGGGGGAGGGAAGAGGGGAGGAGTGAGCCCGGCTGAGACTGGCAGGAAGAGGAAGGCAGGGCAGGTGAGCCACCACCGCAAAAAACTTTAGTGAGCCAGCCAGACCGTGAGTGCGGGCCGTTGTAAGCTTGCATGTGCACTCTTGCTGGCCACGGACATACGGATCATGGAACACGCTGGCAAGAGTGCGCATGCGCAGCTAGCGTTTTATTATATAGGATATGGTATTCAATGGGCAACCAATGTAGCTGTTTCAGTACTGGAGATATGTGCTCATAATGAGACACCGCTGTGATCATCCTTGCTGCTGTATTTTTCACAACCTGTAAAGATTGCATTCTTGATTTTGTAATACCCAAAAACAAAGCATTACAAAAATCTAGTTTGGTAACAATGAGACTTTGGATTAAAATTTAACACTGATAACATCGGCTTTACTCTAGAGTGTATTCTCATTTGTAGGAACAACATTCAGAGTATGATATTCCATTGATAAGTTACTAAGTACACAGCTAGTAGTTTCATGCATAAGGAGGTTGATAATTTTATGTCCTGCAATTTGATCTCTTTCAGTTACAATAATTGCTTATCATTGTTTTTGTAAATTTTGTAACTAAGAACTGCCTATTAAGTGCTTATTAACGCCTATAATTGTTAAAGCCTCATTGACTAATTTAGGGAAAGGGGAAGGAAATGGGCATTTATATGCCGTCTTTTTGTGGCTTTGGCACTTCAAAGCTGAGTGGTGGGCACTGGAGGATTAAGTGACTTGCCTAGGGTCACAAGCAGCAGCACTGGGATTTGATCTCACAATCCCTGGGTACAGAGGCAGCCGCTCTACCAGTGAGTCCCACCTATATACAGATCTAGGATCTGCACCCATATTTGGCCAACCTATACAAAATCTGGGAGAATTACTTTGGTAAATTATGTACATAGGAGTAGCAGAAGTCAATACAAGTGCATGTTGCCTGGTGAAAATAAAATGACTCAACAGAACACTATCTTTGTTCAATGCTGTCTTTATCTATCATATTTTCAACTTCACTTGCTTGTCAATAAAGCATAGAAACCTATAAGAACCTGCATCACCAATAGCGTATGTTAAAGTTTATTTATACCTCTAAATATCCAAATTGACGCCTGCTCTCTTTTAAACACATTTAAAAATTGTTAGTGGATTCCATAGCGACAGAAATCCAGATAGAAATACAAGTGAACATTCCACCAAAGGCTTTTGGGCTGCATGAGGCCCCAAGTCTATGCACTGCTGAGCACATATCTTGCTTTCTCTCTTCAGTATAAGAGGCTGTATCTTAGCTGCCAGGTGGTGATATACAAAAACCAGAGATCATTATGACTTTGAAAAGTGTGGGGATGACAGGCAGACAGTATCCATCTCCGCTCACTTCACAATGTGAGTTTTCCCTGTAAAACTATTAGAGGGTTTGGCTTTGGGCAGCTACAAGATCTGTGGCGTAAAAAGAAGAAGCAGAGGACAAGAACACACTAATAAAAAAGAGGCACTGAAAAAATAGGTAGGATATTCAATTTTAAACAAGTGAAGAATACTCTTTATAAGACGGACCTGAGGCCTTACAGGAAATCTGACTGTTACATTTGCCAACCAGATTAGCTTATATTAAATATGATGCCTTGAGAAATTTATTAGCTACGGAATTCTTTTATACTAGAAAACATTTTGAGGCTCAATATTTTGCCTTTATTCAATTATATCATTTTTGCTTTTTTTTTTTTTTTTTTTATTAGGTAGGTTATAGCTACAGTTGTAGTATACAATGTTTCGTGCTTTTGTTCGACATGCTACTGCAGTATATCGCCCAATATCAAAGACCACACCAACTGATCCCAGTCTCAAATATAAAGGCAATCTGGTGCAAGAAACTCAGCTCAACTGTATTTATGTCCCACCTGGAGGTAAGACTTAACCTAGTGGCACTAGAGAATTACAAAACTTATCTTACAATTGCCTGTTGTATTTTATTAGCTTTTAAATGATGTAACATTCTTAGACTGCTATGAAAACTAGACAACTGTATATAGAACAAGAAAAGGAATTCACTAAAATCTCTAATTTGTAATTGTCCCCAATTAATTTTTATTCATTACAGTGGGTTATAACTGATTAACTGTTTTCAGAATGCTTCCAAAATAAGACAATTACAGTACACAGGACAATTTAAGAAAAAATTAAATTACTCAGTGATCATTCCTATACCATGGTTTGTAGAAGACAAAAAGAGTAGCAATTTGAACACATGCATTTCTTTGTATTTTGTTCAGTGATGAGAAAACATTCTATAAACAGTTGATTAGTTAAGTCTGGTTTCTCAGGTTTCCCATTCTATTTTGTACCTGCATGTTAATTTTTAATTTGCAATCTGTTTTCTATATGTAACCAAAGTTAGAGATTATGTTACCATGTAGATTTTGCGGAGGAATCTGTAGTCCAATTTGTGCTCTTTTCCCAACTGGAGGTCTACTGGTGTTCTAGAATAATGTTTCTCAAGTCGGTCCTGAAGTACCCCCTTGCCAGTCAAGTTTTTAGGATATCCACAATGAATATGCATAAACTTGATTTGCATACACTGCCTTTATTATATGCAAATTTCTTTCTTGCATATTCATTGTGGATATCCTAAAAACTTGACTGGCAAGGGGATACTTCAGGACCTACTTGAGAAACACTGTTCTAGGATATTTTAGGTGCTGACTTTTTATAGGTAGGGTTAACATAGCTTTAGTTCTTGGACTTGGTGCTGGTTTGGTATGGTAAGGTAATCTTACTTCACACTGTCTGTGACTGGGAGATTGAGTTTGTGTTGCTTTAACTAATTGACTCCAGAGCTTGAACATAATCTTTCTTTCTTTGTTGAGTTGTAAAGTGGATGTTCTATTTCTAATCTGCTCCCTTTAATGGAGGAGTTTATTGGTTGGTCTGGGAATGGCCCAAGTGAATGAATGAATAAATATACTCTATGGCCCAAATTCTCTAACTGGCACCCACGCTCAGTTTAAAAAACGCTGTTCAAATGACTTTTTTTAACAGAGTTTCAAGGTACCTAAAAACTCGGCACCAGAATCACATCTACATAGGTGCTTTAGGCCACCTAAAGCAACTGTGATTGTGGCTCATGCTGGAAGTGGTATTAGGCGGCCTAAAGCGCCTTCACAGGCGCAATTCATGACAAAGACAGGCACTGGAAATGTAGGCCTGGAAAACCTTTGTCTGCATTTCCAGTGTCTATCTTTCCCGGTGTTACGATTCTCTATACAGCACCGTCGCATGATTAACACACGATTGGTGGCTGCTTTTTCGGCAGCCGCCAATATCAGCGCCATATAGAAAATCCGGGCCTATATGATTTACATTACAATAGAATGACATCACATTAAATTAAAATTATAATGGCAGTTTTAGCATGTAGCTGAAATATGCAGGAGATAGAATATAATTAGAAATGGGAAATGAAAAGAAAGCTCAGTGGGCAGCTGGAATTGGGCTTGCATTTAGATTTTAACTTCAGAAATTGACTAGGGAGTGAAGGAGTAGCCTATTGGTTAGTGCAGCAGAGTTTGATCCTAGGGAATTGGGTTCAATTCCCACTGTAGCTTCTTGTGACCCTGAGCAAGTCACCTATTACTCTATTGCCCCAGGTACACAAACAGATTGTGATCCCATTAGGGACAGAAAAAGTAACTGCATATGTGTACAGCACTACAAATATCTACAGTAGTAGCGCTATAGAAATGATTAGTAGCAGTAGGGAGGCGGAAAATCACAGTAGGACCAGAAGTGCTAATTTAAGGAGTGGAAGGAGTTCTGGGATTTAAATGTGTGAAATACTTTAAGTTCAAAACCTGGATAAGCAATTGCATTTGTCCTACAACATCTTTTTGGTGTGGGTCCATTCTCATGGTATGAGCCCTGACAATTATGCAATTCATACCACAAGACCGGTCCCAAGATCAGCAAAGGCTGGCTCAGGGTGCTACAACCCTTGAGCCAGCCTTGTGTTTTTCCTGAAATACAGTACTCACTTAACATCAGTTGACTCCTCTATTCATGATACTATATATACTAGTGGCAAAGGAATTATTTTTCTTTTTATCCATTTTTTCTGTTTACTCTTACTCTGGGCATTGCAAATCCTCAAGTCAACTAAGGTTAGCAACTGAGATTAAGGGGTGTCAATTTTCAAACTCAAGGTTGACTGTAGAGGGGAGTCCCCTCCTTGTAAGATAATACTCGTATCCTTTACTCAGCCCGCACACCAATAGGAAATGATAATGTGGACAGATCTACTACAGCCCCTGCCCTCACCAGGCAGCCTTGTTCACATTTCATAATGGGTCATGGGTCAAGAAAGTACTTTTAAACCTTGGATTTTGCACCAATTTCCAAAGTAAAAGTTCATCGGTACTTTCATTTAAATTTTTTCAGTAAGCAAAATTTCACATTTTTCTGCACTTTCCATTGAAAATATCATGTATAGTTTTAAGAGCACATTCAATGTACATTATTTTTCTCTCCAAACAAATAACCCTCTTGACCTAGGAATGCATATTCAGTGTGGCTAAAAATCTGAACATAATGCTATAATGTGCAGACCTTTAGCTGCAAGGGAGGAAAGGAGCAAGTTTCATAAGCTATTTTCTCCAGGTCAAATGGCTTAAGTGAAAACTGCCCTTTTCAAATGCAGCTACACTCCTCCCTCCCTATTCATGATTTTGGCACCCGCTGGGCCCCCCCCCCCCCTAGTGAATCGACCTTACCTGGTGGTCTAGCAGTGACGCGGAGCAGAAGCGATCTTTCTGCACTCCTGCCCCGTGCAGAGCCGTCATCGAAAATGGCTGCTGTGAGTTCCCATGGTCTCATGAGACTACAATGAGAACTCACAGCAGCCATTTTTGATGATTGCTCTGCATGGGGCAGGAGTGTAGGAAGATCGCTCCTGCCCGGCGTCACTGATAGACTGCCAAGTAATGTCCGGGACGCAGGAGGGAGGCATGGGTGGGTCAGAGTCAGGCCAAAAGTTATTCGCGAATTTTCGATATTTGCAGGCCGGCTCTGCTCCTAACTCCCACAAATACAGAGGGAAGAGTGTATATGTGGGATTCATAATGAGCATAATTTTAATTGTTAGACTAAAAGCATACAATACATATTTGGCAGACTTGTCCAAAAGTGAGGGCTTATTGGAATTTAGGTTTGGACAGATATGAAGGTTTCTTGGGACCTTTCATTATTTTGCTTAATTGACCAATTCTGATGTGACTATTGCTCAGAGTAGCCTTCTTAGACATTATCTGAATGGACCCGATCAACCTTAGCGAGGGCCTGGCGGGATACTGGGGTCCTTTCTCTTCATATATTGATTGCTTTGCTTTTGCACTTAGATAATATGAAGAAACTGGCTGCACTGAGACATAAAACATTAAGGAAAGGGGAGAAGAGAAAAATCTAAAGTGATTAGGGCTCTAACCTGAAGAAGAGACAGCTCAGGGGAGATATGATACAGGTCTATAAAATAGTGAATAGAATGGGTAGACATGACTTACTTGTTTACTCTTTTCACAAATACTAGAACTAATATGTATGCGAGACTGGAAGATAGACTGGGACAGCCTTTTAGAAGATATCCCTCAACGCCATTGCTTCTCTATTCTCAAAGGGAAGTAAAAAAATAAATAAATAAATAAAAAAAAGTGCGCTAGAAATACAGTAGTCGCTGAGTCAAGGATAAAAATCTGCGCGAAGACAGGAAGTCTTTCTCCTTAATAAATGATCGCACCGGAAATGAAGAAGATTGGTTGCTTCTACGTTTTACGTCTACGGAGAGTGAGAAGGGAGCTCGAGAAGGAAATTGAAAATAAAGCGTTCATGTTATTAGAAGAAAACGGATGTAAAGACTCTTATATATAAGAACATATATAGAATAAAATAAACGGTTGTATAGGGAAAACTAATATTTTATTTTTAAAGAAATATATTAATTGAGTGATTTAGGAAGTATATTTGACCCATTTTATTGCAGATATTAGTTTTTAATAGGATAAAAGAGAAAGGTCAATTGATATATCTCTCGAAGATTCTGTATGATTGATTTGGAAATACAAATAAGTATGATAGTGGGAATGAGTTATAAAAATTTTTATTTATGTTTTATTTTTAAATATTTTCTTATTTTCTAATTTTAGAATTTTTGGAGAAATGATTTTTATGAATGGAATTAAAAATACATATGAAGATTGATTTAAGTTAATTAAAAGATTCTTATATCTATGGAATATATATAGAGTGATTGATTTAAAAATATGAGTATATATGATTGTGAAAATGAATAGAAAAGAAAACAAAGATATAGAAATTTTAAATTCTATTAGCAATATGTTATGTTATGTTATTAATATGGAGTAATAATTACAAAATTATAATTTTTTAGCTTGTGATGGAGTAATGTCAGACCTGATCTATTTTGCGTTTCCAAGTGTTCGTATATGTATGGGGTGGGGAGGGAGGGAATGGGTGGGTATTAAACTTTAAAGGTTTGGGTAAAGTAGGCAATTCTTTGAATTATCTTATATATGGGAAAATGGAGTTCATAAAGAATATTGAAGATGAGATTGTTATATTACAAATTATAATAGTACATGATGGATCTTAAGATAATATCTTTAAACGTTAATGGTCTCAATCACCCGATTAAAAGAAAAAAGGCATTATTATTTTTAAAAAGACAAAACGCTGATATATGCTGCATACAAGAGACCCATCTGTCAAATAATGAATCTATAAAGCTAAAAGGTGATTGGGTCAAACAATGTTATTTTTCTTCGGCAATAGGAAAAAAAGCTGGTGTTGCTATATTAATAAATAAAAAATGTTCTGCTTCATTTAAATTTAAGGCAGCTGATCCTCTTGGAAGATGGGTATATGTGGAAATGGACATGGGAAATACCACCATGATGCTCTTCAATATATATGCCCCTAATTCGAATCAGAATGAATTTTTTAAAACTCTACAACAATTAATTCTTCCACTGGCTACTTCAAATCTAGTAGTAGCAGGGGATTTCAATGCTGTTATGGATCCACTTATGGATAAAAGTCCGAGAAGATTTATAAAATTGTTAGGCCTTGATAATTTGGTACAATCTTGTGATTTAAAAGATATTTGGCGTATACTTCATTTTGATGGTCGGGAATTTTCATTTTGCTCCCAGGTTCATAATTCTTTTTCTAGAATAGATTACATTTTTGTTTCTAATCAATTAGTACATCAAGTCACACAGGCTGTAATTGATCCAATTATACTATCTGATTATGCTGGAGTGTGGATTGAAATTAAAATAATAGATCAGAATGGAAATAGACCTATATGGAGATTAAATAATACATTGCTTGCAAATAATGACTTTTATGAAAATCTTCTGGAAAAAATGAAAGATTATTTTCAAATTAATGATACAGGAGGAATTTCAGTAGAGACTTTGTGGGATGCTTTTAAAGCATACATTAGAGGACAAATTATTTCTTATTCAGCTTTGCAAATAAAAAAGGAAAAACAGCAATTTACAGATTTGGAAAAAGTAGTAAACTCTAGAATCAAAATTAATAGAAAAATGGGATTATTTGACACAACAAGAACTTTTAAAAGCTAAAGGTAAATATAATGAAATTTCTTCAAAAATAATTAGAAAAGATTTATTTGTAAAGCAAGCTTTGTATTATGGAAATTCGAATAAGGCGGGAAGAATGCTGGCAAATTATCTTAAAGCAAAAAAAAGAAAAACAAAGATAGTTGCCATTAAAAATGAGAGTGATGAAATGTTGTCCCAAATTGATCCCATTATAAAACAATTTTTAAAATTTTATAAAGATTTGTATTCTTCTAAGCCTTATTCAGAAAAGGAAAAGGATGAGGGACCAAAGATTCCTGAACATATAAAACGAAGTTTAGAGGAGCCAATATCCTTAAAAGAGTTAGATACAGCTTTGAAATCCCTTAGGGTTGGATCCGCTCCAGGAGGAGATGGTTATACAGTGGAGTTTTATAAATCATTTCAAAATATCATAATGCCCTATTTATTAAAATTATATCAGACACAACTAAATAAAGGTTGTATTACAGGTACTATGGCTGAATCAATAACAATAGTTTTACCTAAGCCAAATAAAGATCCCACTTTGGTTTCAAATTATAGACCTATTTCTTTAATAAATGTAGATGGAAAAATTTTAACTAAGGCATTAGCACTAAGATTGGCTAAAGCTCTCCCTTTCATTATAGATATGCATCAAACAGGTTTCGTAGCTCAAAGACGCTCATCTCACAATACTAGATTGGCACATCACATGTTGTATTTAACAAAATCTATTAATGATCCAGCATTTTCTATTTCATTAGATGCTGAAAAGCTTTTGATAGAGTGGAATGGACCTTCATGTATCAGGCAATGGAATGGTTTGGTATAGGATCAGGATTTATACAAATAATAAAAGCATTGTATAGCTCCCCTGCTGCTAGATTATATATTAATAATAATTTTTCAGAACGGTTCATTCTACAGAGGGGGGTTAGACAAGGATGTCCACTATCTCCTTTGCTTTTTGATATCGTGTTGGAACCCTTGTTATTAGCTATAGAACAGGTAAAGGAGATACAGAGTATTCCGCACTCGGATAGAGAATATAAATTATCAGCATATGCGGATGATATTTTACTTTATTTGAGAAATCCGGAAACAACCATTCCACACTTGCTTGAATTAATTGAAAAATTTGGAAAATTTTCAGGATATAACATAAACTGGAATAAATCAGAAGTGCTTCCACTCAATGTACATTGTACAAAAAGTCTATTTGACTCATTTTCTTTTATCTGGAAAGAGGAGGGTTTAAAATATTTAGGAATTTGGATTACTAAAACTGTGGATGAGACTATGAAAATTAATGAAAAAAATTTATTACAAAAAGTGTCAGAAATGTGTGAGCAATGGAACCCTTTGTGCATATCTTGGTGGGGGAGAGTGCAAACTGTAAAAATGATGATCTTACCAATAGTTTGTTACCAAATGGGTATGATACCAATTTTTTTTTCAGGGGTCTTTTTATAAAAAATTGGATAAGATTTTAACAAAATTTATTTGGCTTGGAAAACCCCCCAGAATTGCTCTAGTATCTTTACAAAGACCAATTGCGGAGGGAGGGGTAAATTTTCCAAATTTTTATAGGTACCATCAAGCCTATATTATGCGTCAAGGTATGTATTGGATCCTCCCAGAGCCCATTGAAAATATACCAGATTGGTTCTGGTTAGAATGGAGACTAATGTTTCCTTTACGTCTGAGTCATGTTATCAGTATTCAAATGCCAAGGTTATATAAGGACCAATTTAAGTCATCTCGTTCACATTAGTCTAGTATCATAGAGATATATCTATCTGACCAATGTATCTACTCATTTCATTTCTTTAGGGCTTCAGACATGCCAAACGTTGTTCGTTGATACTTTTCACGAAACAACCAAGACCTTTTTATATGGTTGGCTATGGCTGTGGCTTCTTCATTTGCCCATATAATTTCTCATACATTTATGAATATCATTTAAATAATTTTTAATAGTTTTTTTACTTTTATAGAAAGTGCTTTGAGTGCTTCGCAATAAATATTTATAAAAGTAACTTAGCTTAGCTTAGTGCATTCTCCTTAGTTGGATCGGGTCGGGGCTTGTCACATCGACATGTTTCGCCTTAACGGCTTTTTCAAGATATCAACCCCTGCATAGATGAAAGAAGACATTACCCAAAAATCCTACATTAATTATCCCTTAAGGGGACCATATAGTAAGTAGCTGTTTCAAAAGCTATATAATAGGGTGAGCATATAGCTTTTGAAACAGCTACTTACTATATGGTCCCCTTAAGGGATAATTAATGTAGGATTTTTGGGTAATGTCTTCTTTCATCTATGCAGGGGTTGATATCTTGAAAAAGCCGTTAAGGCGAAACATGTCGATGTGACAAGCCCCGACCCGATCCAACTAAGGAGAATGCACTAAGCTAAGCTAAGTTACTTTTATAAATATTTATTGCGAAGCACTCAAAGCACTTTCTATAAAAGTAAAAAAACTATTAAAAATTATTTAAATGATATTCATAAATGTATGAGAAATTATATGGGCAAATGAAGAAGCCACAGCCATAGCCAACCATATAAAAAGGTCTTGGTTGTTTCGTGAAAAGTATCAACGAACAACGTTTGGCATGTCTGAAGACCTAAAGAAATGAAATGAGTAGATACATTGGTCAGATAGATATATCTCTAAGGTTATATAAGGAACACAAAATATTTGTTGATACTTGGAAAACTATAAGGTATATAAGTAACCTAACTCCTATTCCAATAACTAAATCAATGACTCAAACAATATGGCTAAATCCAAAGATCAAAGTTGGCGGTTTTAAAATTATCTGGAAACATTGGATGATAGCTGGAATTCGGATTTTAGAAGATGTAATGAATAAAGGTAAACTGCTTGAGTTTTCACAATTGTAAAATAAATTTGGTTTAAATAAATCACAATATTTTAGATGAATGCAATTGAAGCAGGCCATCCAGGTAGGGTTCCCTGAATGGAAAAACCTTAATAACTATCATAGTATGGAATTCTTATGTTTCCAGATAGATTCCATTGGTCACCAGGCCGCAATGTGGTATAAATTGATATCTGGATTCGTACATAAAAAGAAAAAAAATGGTCTTAGAGATATTTGGAGCATTGAGATTAAGCATCAAATTAATGCATCTCAATGGCCACGACTTTGGTCTTGGAGGTTAAGATGTACATTGTCAGCTTCTATGAGACAAACTTGGTTTTTCATTTTACATAGAGCTTTATGGACCCCTACACGTTTACATAGAATTGATAGCTCTAAGTCTAATAGATGCTGGCATTGTCATCTAGAAGCAGGGACATTAGATCATCTTTTATTTTATTGTCCATTCATATTAATATTTTGGAAATCAATTTGGCCTCAAATTAATAGGATGTTAGAAAATCCGGTAGCCTTGACATATGATACGATTTTGTTTGGTACTGCAATGAGAGCTCGGAGTCAAATTTCGTCAAATAACAATAAACTTTTATTTATATTGACTGGAGTAGCAGTTCAACAAATTACACATAACTGGAAAAATTGTGACAGATTAAACTATAATTTTTGGTGGAACTCAGTTTGCCATATATATAAGATGGAGCGTACATTTGCAACACAAAAAGGATATATAGATAAGTTCAAGAGGATTTGGGGACCATTAACAGAATATTGTAACAACTGATTTTCATTTTTCCCATATTAAGATAATGGTTAAAGAAGGGAGGGTGGGAGGGGGTAAGGTTTTTATTCTCTCTGTTGTAAATTATAAATGATCTATCATAATAGATATTATTATTATGTGACAATAACAAAATGAAGAGAGGAAAAAGGATTAATAATTGATAAAATCATTATAATTTATTGATATATAAAATTGTAATAAAGATAATATAAGATATGTTTTATATAAAATACATTATAGATATATCAAGTGTATTGTTAAAATAATTGTATGACAATTTATGACACTTGTTGTTATATGTAAAAATCAATAAAAAACTTAAAACGAAAAAAAATACTAGAACTAGGACGAACACTAGGGGACATGCAATGAAACTACTAAATAGTAAATTTTTTCACTCAACGTGTAATTAAACTTTGGAATTTGTTGCCAGAGAATGTGGTGAAAGCAGTTAAATCAGTAGGGTTTCAAAAAGGGTTGTATAATTTCCTAAAACAAAAGTCCTTAAGCCATTATTAAGATGGACTTGGGTAAATTCACTGCTTGTTTTTAGAATATGCAACATAAAATCTGTTTTACTCTTCTGGGATCTTGCTAGGTACTTGTGACCTGGGTTAGCCACTGCTGGAAACAGGATACAACGTTTGATGGACCTTTGGTCTGTCCCAGTAATGCAACACTTACATTTTTAAGATCTGGTAGCCCTTTGACAAGAGTGGAAGGGAGAGGGGCACACCTCTTAACGAGGTTTGATGGATAGCTGCGCCCTGCTTTACTGCTGGAAGATATTACTAAACTTAGTCTCTTACATTCTATATGCGAGGTTGTAGAGGTTATGCATCCAGGTTGCTTGAGCCATGGGTTGGGGGGGGAGGATGGAGCAGGGCAAGGAGGGCCTGTTGTGTTATGAATGGATTAATATAAAAAGGAGGTATTAGTGATGATATTTTGAATATTATTTGTTGTGAATTAAGATGTGTGAGCTCGTTTAGTGCCTTTTAAGCTTTACAATGTGCTCCTACTTAAAAGCTTATTTGTGGTTTATATCCTACTTCTATTCAAGCTGCTATAATTTGAAAATAAAGACCTTTGAAGAGTTAAGTGCCCATGTAGTTTGCAACTATGCAGATTATTTTAAAAACTGCCCCTAAATCTCAACACCAATGTAGATTTGGTGCATCATAATGTTGCATCAACTAAACTGAAATATATCACCTTCATTACCTTATCAAGTTCTACCAGACAGAGAACTCAAATATGTCTCAAGTAACACAATGCTGCCATTTAACTATAGAGCAAGCATTTATGCATTCCTTTGTATTTTCTGAAGATGTATTTTGTACTCTAAGGCTTTACTTACCGTCCATTTGTACTCTTCCCTTTCCAAGCAGTTTTAGTTCAAATCAGTTTTATAAATATTAAAAAAGTTCCACACAAATAGCAGTTCCACATGCCTAAGCAGTTTTATTCACCTAGAAGTGCAGCATAAACTAGAAGCAGCCTAAGTCCTTTTTTTAGCACCAAGAAGTTTGTTTTAGAAGTTCTTTAGAGTGCTGATCCTTCACAGTTTAAATTCCAATGCTACCAGTAGTACTAACATAACAAAAGGAAGTCGAAAACAGCTGACTTTTACATCTCAACTTCAAGCAGATATACTTTCTTAGCTTGTCATCTTATTTCATAGTAATTACTAAATTTTTAAAATATCTATAATGGCTATTATTTCTCAACCTTCCCATCCTTCCCATCCTGTCCTCCCATCCCCCAACCGCCCCCACCCCTGTGGAAAGATGTGTGCAGGAGATGCATATAGTGTGAGCACAAATTTATATATCAGAGATCAGTTGGAACTATCTTTTTGGGAATTACCCAAATTTCACATGCACTCCAAATGGAATTACAATTCTGTAACTGATTTCTCCGAAGAGCTGTTAATTTGGATATCTGCTGTATATATTGTATTTTAGCCAGTAATAGCTAATAGTTTTGGTGATAGGGATGGACACATGCACAAAATGCAAAAAAACCAACAACAAATTGAGCCCCGAAATCAAGCAACAACCCACCCCCCGGCAGCAGGAGAGATGCCCACTCTCTCCCGCTGCAAAGAACATAAGAACATAAGAAACGCCTTCACCGGATCAGACCAAGGTCCATCTAGTCCGGCGATCCGCACATGCGGAGGCCCATTTAGGTGCTCCTTTTTGGAGACCCGGTTTTCCCGTATCCCTCAATATGATCTGCAAGAAGGTGTGCATCCAACATGCGTTTGAAACCCAGCACAGCATTTTCTGCCACCACCTCCTCCGGGAGAGCATTCCAAGCGCTCACCACTCTTTGTGTGAAACAGAACTTCCTGACATTTGTCTTGAACCTGCTGCCATTCAGTTTTAGGCTATGACCTCTTGTCCGCGTCACATCTGAAAATGTCAGTAATGCTGCTTCCTGGTCAATTTGATCAAATCCCTTTAATATTTTAAAAGTCTCTATTAGATCCCCACGCAGTCTTCTCTTTTCGAGGGTGAACAGTCCCAGTTTTCTGAGGCGTTCCATGTAGCTTAAATTCTCCATGCCTTTGACTAGTTTCGTGGCTCGCCTCTGTACCCTCTCCAACAGAATTTTATCCTTCTTAAGATATGGAGACCAGTGTTGGACACAGTATTCTAAGTGTGGTCTGACCATTGTTCTGTAAAGTGGCATTATAACATCTTCCAACCTACTCGTGATCCCCTTCTTAATCATGCCTAACATCCTATTTGCTTTCTTTGCCGCCGCCGCCGCACATTGAGCCGATGGTTTTAGGGTTCTGTCTATCAGCACCCCCAAATCCCTTTCTTGTTCGCATTTGGCTAATGTTACCCCCAACATCTTGTATTCATGTTCTTTGTTTTTCTTTCCCAGATGCATCACCTTGCATTTGTCTATGTTAAAACTCATCTGCCACTTTATCGCCCACGTTTCCAGCTGATTTAGATCTTTCTGAAGATCCTCACAGTCCCTTTGAGCCAACCGCCCGACATAGTTTTGTATCATCCGCAAACTTGATTATATTACAAGTTGTTTCCTCTTCCAGGTCATTTATAAAAATATTAAACAAAATGGGACCAAGAACCGAGCCCTGGGGCACGCCGCTGGTCACCTTTTCCCATTCCGAGAATTTCCCATTTATGGTTACCCTCTGCGTTCTGTTCTCTAACCAATTTCCGATCCATCCGTGCACTTCCCCTCCTATTCCATGACTTAATAGTTTACTCATAAGCCTTGTGTGCGGAACCTTGTCAAACGCTTTTTGGAAGTCCAAGTAAATTATGTCCACTGGATCTCCACTATCTATTTGCTTGTTAACCTTCTCAAAAAATTGAAGTAAATTTGTCAAACATGACCTCCCTTTCCTGAAGCCGTGTTGACTATCTCTCATTAGGTTGTGCTTATCCAAGTGTTGTACAATGCGATCCTTAATTAGTGTTTCGATTATCTTCCCAGGAACCGATGTGAGACTCACCGGTCTGTAGTTTCCTGGTTCACCTCTTGATCCTTTTTTGAAAATTGGGATGACATTTGCTATCCTCCAGTCGTCTGGTACTTGCCCAGTTCTAATTGACATGTTAGCTAAAGATTGTAGTAGTTCCCCAATTTCTATCTTAAGTTCCTTTAAAAGCATCCCCAACAACCCATCGGCAGTGGGAGAGATGCCCACTCTCTCCCGCCACCACGCAATCTACCCCCCCACCCCGCCGTGCCTCCAACAACCTCTGCCCTCTACTCCTTACTTAGATAGATGGCTGGAGGGATGTCTATTCCCTCCAGCCAGCAGGCCCACCTCTTCAAAATGGCGGGACTTCCCCTCCCCGGGGATGCGCCGATGAGGGACCTGAGGCTCTGACCGGCTCATGCTGTTTAAGGCCCCTACCGACACCCCCAGACCAGTCGCTGATTTTTTGTCACCAAAATCCGACGCCACAATTGAAGAGTGACTCGGTGATGTTTAAGAATCCACCTAAGTGCTCATTTCAATATATTCAAGAGCCCATTTGCACGGCAGGGTTGGAGACTGCTAGAAAGCTCGCTAAAGATTGCGATAAGCCGTTTTGATAATACACTGCTAAAATTAATGCAGGCTAAACCGGCTGGAACCAGTTTAGGGGCTGCGTTAAAGGTGACATTAAGTTTTGAGAACCACCCTCCCCCCCCCTCGAAACCCTCTGGGCGCACGCGGAACCCCCAGCTGTCTGAAAATAGGCTCTGCACAAAGCAAAAATTAAATCAGGGGAAAGACCCCAAGGGGGTCCCATGGGACTCCCTGCCACAGCAGGGGACCCAGCAGAAACCTTCCCCTGTGTTTCCAATAAAGGAGGAAGGTCACCTGAGGTGCAGACAAAATGGAGAGGCCTGCCTGTAAAAATGGAAATATTCTCACAAAAACAACCCCTCCAGGGTCTGTAGCGGCTGGGAAGCCTGAACTGTCCCAGCCGCTAAAGCAGGCAAGCCAGCATCAGCTGTTAAAGAAACAGCTGAGAGGGAATCCCTCCGCGGGTAGCGTGGGAAGGCCAGGCTTCTCCACTGCTCCCTGCTGACTCGCAAGGCACTAGCGGTGGGGAGCCTTGGACGCCTTCAGCCACTGCCAACAAGGCTCCACCACCACACCGGCCCGAACAGTTGTTTTCAGGCTGGCCACAAGTGCCTCATGTCTGGACCAAATTGAGCACCTCTTCCCCTGTGCTCAATTGCTCCATATGCGACCTAGCTAGAAGAAAAAGAGCCGGTTAGTTGAAAAATACAGCAAATTTAAAGGGAAAACAACTCTTCAGACCAGCACTACCTCAGGATTTTATTTTTTTACAGAACAGACTCCACTGGCTCTCAAAGCAGTATGCCTTGATTGAATTAGGGGGCAAGATTTACTGCTGAGGCTAATTTTAAAAATGCTGGGGAGATGGAGGAAAGGGGGGTGGGACCCAGCACGAGACCTGCTGGGTTTGACACCCCCGAGGTTAGACAGACCCCAAAAGAGGGCCCACCCAAGCTCAATCCGGCACAAAAATGGGGACCAGGATCCCTAATCAAATTCCAACAGCCCTACCATCGGAGATGGGTACAGCTCCTCACACCTGCCGAGACTGAAAGAAGGCCAATAGAACTAGGAAAAGGCACCTATTATGTACTATTCCACAGTTTTGTTTCAGTGTCCACCTGCTGGTCATGATGAGATATAGACCCGCTTGTAAGATACCTATACTGGTCTGGAGAGTTGCTAAAGAAAGGGAAGCCTATTCCACAACAATGGGCTCCACCTGCTGCTGGCATCAACATTTAAAAAGGAGACAGAGCAGCTTTTAAACTAGAAAATGGGGGAAGGCCAACAGTTGCTCAAAAGAGTATGGTTTGGGACAATGTATCATAATAAAAGGGAAGACAAAGCATCTCAATAGTGAGATTGCAATACAGGCCACAGTAGATCAGGTTTCCTTAAATACAGGGCAGGCTGATTTTAAAGATTGCAAATTATCCATGCCAACTGTTGAGCAAATTGTAAATAGATATGACAAACACTATTTGAAATGTCTGTATGCAAATGCCAGAAGCCTAAGAAACAAGATGGGAGAGTTAGAATATATTGCACTAAATGAAAAGAATGAATGAATTTCTGACTCATACAAGCAGTAGTTTGTCTCTTCAGGCTGCCTTATATTCAGGTCCCAAACCTGAAAACCTTAACCCCTCACACAATTCTTGAGGTGGGGGGGGGGGGGGCATATCCAACCTCCACCAAGCCTCCTGGTCAGTCGTGAGATCTAAATCAGCCTGTGCTTAAGTGCCTGACTCCTCAAAGGCAACCTATTCTCAAGCTCCAAGTGATAGAGCAGGCCGAACAGGCAGGTACTCTTTTAGAATTGTGGTGGTCCTGGCTTCAGACCCCTTTGTCTGACCCTTCTCCCAGGCACAGCTGTCCCAGGACTACTGGGAACCTCTTAGCATAGGTAAGCCTCAATAAAGATTGGAACTTCTACAAGCAAGTTGAGAAGGTAAGACTTGAGAGGATACTGCCCAAGACAACAAGGAGGCAGAGCTGAGAAAAATGATGGATATCTTCTACAATCCAACTCGCGAGATGGGGTACACAACACATCAGAATCATATGTGCTGTTTGCACAGGAATAGTGCTTTTCAGCTAGAGATAAAAATGCATGAACAGCAATTCAATCTGCCTGTCTGAATGCATAAAATCTGTAAAAAATTAACTGATCTGGTACAAGGGAGATGGAAAACGGGTTTGGCACCTAATTTCTTGAAAATGACCTTGATTCTGGTATTGGTAAAGTAAAAGGATCACTCCAGTACTGACCAAGCTCCTTCATTTGTGTCCAGGAAGGGGTAATTTGTGTTATGTTGGTACACCCAAACATTTTGAAATGTTAGGATCAACAGGCAAAAGTCAGTTGCAACATACTAAACAGGGGCAGGCAATTCCAGTTCTCAAGTGCCAAAAACTAAGTTGAGATTTCACGATATCAATATTGAATATGCATTTGCACGCAGCGCCTCAAACCCCATCCAGCCTACATTATTCAAGGGCTGGAGTTATCTATCCTTGTGCTAAAAAATCCACACATATGCATGGATCCCACTTCTTGCCTTCTTTTCCCTACAGTAGGAAATGCCATAAAAAGCCCTTCTGCTTTTAACTGATTTGTTTTACTGCTTACTAAGGCTCTCATCTTGAAAAATCATCCGGAATTCCCAGTGTTGGCAGGACTCTCAAAGCAGTAAACTTACTGCCCAGCTTACATCCTGATATCCATAAATGGAAAAGAAAGACTATGTTACAGCAGACAGACTATTTATTTTCACATAGTCAAGAGTATTACTGTATATTGGGTTTCTTGGAGTGAACACAATGTGCTTTTTAATAGAACATTACTTTTTACTCTCTGGACAAACTTCGATGACTGATCTGGAGAGAATCAAAACCCCATCAATTAAACTAGAATAACACCTCAAATATTTTTTTGTTGTTTGCTTTGATTGTGTATTATCAATGTTCTCTCAGCCCATAGACACTTATTCTGTTTCATATTATATAGCCTAGGGATTAGAGCACTGGGTTAACAAACCAAGTTTGAATCCCAGTGCTGCTCCTTGTGATCTCGCGCAAGTCATTTATCCCTCTAGGACAGGGAAATACCTAGTATACCTGAATGTAACTCGCCTTGCACTATTACTGATAAAGATTTGAGCTAAAGCCAAATAAATCAATAATCTGCATTTTTATCTGACTTGTAAATCAGCAGAATTTTAGCAGTTCAAATAGTACCATATGTTTTTATGATTTTGCTGCCACCTAATCTGAAACAAAAAGCAAAGTCCCAGCAGAAGCTCATAAAGAAGAGAACAGCATATGCCTCTGCAATATAACTACTACGAGTTATTTCTATAGCCCTGTTAGACATATGCAGCGCTGTACGTCAAATATGTAAGATATAATCCCTGCTCAATAGAGCTTACAATCAAATAGGACAAAAAGGAGTTAGAGAATTCCTCACAGGACCCCCCCAGTCACTCACATGGGAAAAACATTCGGCTCATCTTCTAATGTGATATGTATCAGTGGTTCTTAAACCTGTCCTGGGGGACATCTCTAATGAATATGCATGAGACAGATTGCATATGGGTCATTCCATGCCAAGTAGTCTAATGGTCCCCACTATTATGTTTCAGATTTTGTTCAAAATTTGTAGATAGAATAGTCAAGGTACTAAGAGAATTTTCCTAAGATTTTAGATTCATAACTGCAATAGTCACCGAGCTAGACCTACTTGTCTTGCTGGATGTTGGCAGTGATGAATAAAATGTCATTTTTAGCTGTTTGTAAAATTGAGAATAATTGGTCAAGAGTGATAATTTTGGGTAGTTCAGCATAATTTTTGTGCTAGTTGCAACAATGCTACACTTTTCCCTCTGTATTCACGAAGGTCAGGGGCAAAGTCAGCCTGCGAATACAAAAAAAAACATGAATAACTTTTTTCTATCATATTCGCAGTATTGTGGTTAAACCCATCGCGAATAACATGAAATCGCAAATAAAACTGTTGATATTTGTGATTGTTTTAAAAAAAAACAAGTTATGTATTGCAGTTCTTGTATTGTACTGTACACTTTTGCAGTACAATTCAAGTGCTGAAATCTTCTCTCTGCATGTTACCGTTTGATCGACCCCACTGAAGCGCTGAAATGTTCTCTCTGCACATTGCCATTTGACCGACCTCACTGAAGGAAATGCTGAAAAAAAGCGCCAAACTTTTTCTCGGCACTCCGAGATGACATCATTCAGGGGGTGGAGCCAGCAAGGTAAAACCCACGAATAAACGAAGTTGCAAGTGCTGAACCCACAAATACGGAGAGAGAAGTGTAGTATGAGCATCATGGATACAAAATCCCACCTGAAAATTTTGTTCAAAGTGTGCCCAAAAATTTGTTGCAGTTTGTTGCAACAGATTATGACCAGTTTATCAGCTGCTAAAGCTCCAGAGCAAGAGTAAATATAGACTTCAGATTTTTATCATAGATTATCCTTGCATTGGACATTACACACTTAAATTTGCAGCAATTCTGCATGAATAGCTGCATCATAACATTCCTCCAAATTTGGCATCTTTGACACAGGGGCTGAAATTCATCAATTTTCAGGATGAATTCTAAAAAAAAGAATCTGCCTATATATTCCTAAAAAAACACTATTTGAAAGAAAAAAAAAAAAAAAATTACTTTTGGTTTTGCAATGCCATTGTTATAAATGTACAAATTCACATCAAAGTTAGGAATGCTTAGCTGTGTGACATGCAATATTTGCATTTTGCATTAATATTCAATAATTTGAACATCATTGTATTTGTTTTATGCTTGTCAAAGTTTTCTAAAGGTTCAACAGTATTGTCGTAATATGTGTTTTTCTGGTGGTGAGTGAGTTTATTGATTGGTACTATATTTTGTGCTTCATTTGCTGCTGTTCATTCTCCAGTGAAGGCAGCGCTAGGTTTATCAGTGGCTGCTATGTATTGTATAACATTTATGTACCATTTGTATTTTCCATATACAGTCAAACCTCAGTTTGCAAGTAACCCAGTTTGCGAGTGTTTTGCAAGACGAGAAAAACATTCTCACAAAACTTGTCTCACAAACCGAGTGTTGACTCGATTTGCGAGCACCCCCCCCCCCCCCCGAGAACCGGCATCGCTCTCCCTGCTCACAAAGCCCCCCCCCCCGCTCCAACCGGCACCCCTCCAAACAACTTGAACGTACCCTTCCCCTCCCAGTCTGGCACCGGCATGCAGCCCACAGGACGTACCGGTGCCGCTTGAAGATCTTGCTGCCTCTGCCGGGCCTTGAGCATGCATCTGCGAGAGGGAAAATTAGAAGGCCTTGAGCATGCACAGATGCATGCTCAAGGCCCGGCAGAGGCAGCAAGATCTTCAAGCGGCACCGGTACGTCCTGTGGGCTGCATGCCGGTGCCAGACGGGGGAGTAAGTTCAAGTTGTTCGGGCGGGGGGTGCCAGTTCGAGCGGGGGGAGGGGGAAGGGAGCAGCACCACTAGCCTTGGGGGAGGGGAAACGTATCAAAGCGAGTTTCCATTATTTCCTATGGGGAAACTCGCTTTGATATACGAGTATTTTGGTTTATGAGCATACTTCTGGAACGAATTATGCTCGTAAACCAAGGTTCCACTGTATTTTATTTATTCAATTTTCTATATCATTCTCCCAGGGGAGCTCAGAACGGTTTACATGAATTTATTCAGGTATTCAAGCATAATAAATCCAATTAAAATAGTTTTTACACTCAGAATTGATGCACTCCCGGAGGAGGTTGTGGAGGAGACTACTGTGCTGGGATTCAAGCGCAAGTTGGATGCACACCTTCTTGCATATCATATTGAGGGATACGGTAAATCCGGGACTCCATAAAGGAGTACTTAAATGGGCCGCCGCGTGTGCGGATCGCCGGACTAGATGGACCTCGGTCTGATCCGGTGAAGGCGTTTCTTATGTTCTTATGCTTAAGGAGGCCTTGTTGAACCCATTATCATCAATCATTTTAGCCATTTGTTTATTGCTTTGGCTCCATTCATATGCTTTAGTCATGTATTTTTTTAATTTTTGAACCTGTGCCAAGATATCTGATTCAAATTGTAATCTTTGATTTTTAGGTTATAAATGTCAGACTTTGAAGAGGATATATCTTTGCCTCCCAGTTCAACTGGGCAAGGTACTGGTATATTAAAGTGCCAAGTAATTTGCCATGCAAACAAGCTGGGGAACCTGTTAAAAGAAGTCCATGGTTGTTGTTGCATGGTTATGGGCATGTTCCCTATGGCAATGGGGATATTGGTTTACTCATTTGGAAACCAGTAGTGGCAAAGCCACCATGGACCAAGGCAACACCTATTTCATATACATTTTCTAGTCTTGTGATATGTGTATATCATGGGCCATGCACACAAAATATCCAACACTTAAGCAAATTTATATTTCAATTAATGGTTGCATTGCAAAACAAATAAATATAAATCTTGTAGAGTAATATTTCCTCTTTCAGATGGTACAGTTGACTCCATCTAAGTGTATGTCGGTTAAGTGCATGCTTTGGTTATCCACACCCTACCACCATGGTCCCATTTTTTTTACATTAAAGTCAAAGAATGTAAACTCCGGGAATTTGCAATTCTTTTTTTTTTAAGTCTTCGTTTATTTATTATAATAATAAAATGTATCTAAAAAATAAATAAATAAATACTACTACTACTACTACTACTACAATATACTATATACAGTGGTGCCTCGCATAACGGACGCCTCGCACAGCGAACGCTGCGCACAACGAACTTTATGTCTTGATCCGTACAACGAACTTCGTTTCACACAACGAAGTCGCCCGAGCTGCATCCTTCCGCGCAGGCACTGCGCTTAACTGCCCTCTCTCCGCCTGGTTCCCTCTTGCCCCCCCGACTCCCCGACACGATCGGGGCAAAAAGGAGCCCAAGCCCTCTTGCCCCGCCGATTCCCCAACTCCCCACACAATATCGGGCCAGGAGGGAGCCCAAGTCCTCCTGGCCACGGCGACCCCCTAACCCCACCCTGCACTACATTACGGGCAGGAGGGATCCCAGGCCCTCCTGCCCTCGACGCAACCCCCCCCTCCCCCCAACGACCGCCCCCCCCCCAAGAACCTCCGACCGCCCCCCCAGCCGACCCGCGACCCCCCTGGCCGACCCCCACGACACCCCCAACCCCCTTCCCCGTACCTTTCTGTAGTTGGCCGGACAGACGGGAGCCAAACCCGCCTGTCCGGCAGGCAGCCAACGACGGAATGAGGCCGGATTGGCCCATCCGTCCCAAAGCTCCGCCTACTGGTGGGGCCTAAGGCGCCTGGGCCAATCAGAATAGGCCCGGGAGCCTTAGGTCCCTCCTGGGGGCGGGGCCTGAGGCACATGGGCCCAACCCGACCATGTGCCTCAGGCCCTGCCCCCAGGAGGGACCTAAGGCTCCCGGGCCTATTCTGATTGGCCCAGGCGCCTTAGGCCCCACCAGTAGGCGGAGCTTTGGGACGGATGGGCCAATCCGGCCTCATTCCGTCGATGGCTGCCTGCCGGACAGGCGGGTTTGGCTCCCGTCTGTCCGGCCAACTACAGAAAGGTACGGGGAAGGGGGTTGGGGGTGTCGTGGGGGTCGGCCAGGGGGGTCGCGGGTCGGCTGGGGGGGCGGTCGGAGGTTCTTGGGGGGGGCGGTCGTTGGGGGGAGGGGGGGTTTGCGTCGAGGGCAGGAGGGCCTGGGATCCCTCCTGCCCGTAATGTAGTGCAGGGTGGGGTTAGGGGGTCGCCGTGGCCAGGAGAACTTGGGCTCCCTCCTGGCCCGATATTGTCGGGGAGTTGGGGAATCGGCGGGGCAAGAGGGCTTGAGCTCCCTCTTGCCCCGATCGTGTCGGGGAGTCGGGGGGGGCAAGAGGGCTTGAGCTCCCTCTTGCCCCGATCGTGTCGGGGAGTCGGGGGGGCAAGAGGGCTTGAGCTCCCTCTTGCCCCGATCGTGTCGGGGAGTCGGGGGGGCAAGAGGGCTTGAGCTCCCTCTTGCCCCGATCGTGTCGGGGGTGCCAGGGACCACACGGAGTCACCCACCGTACCACCCGATTCGGGTAAGCGCAGGTATCGGTGGGTGGCTTATTTGCGGGGGGGTGCCTTATTTTACATTTTTTTCTAAAAAGGGGGGGCTGTCTTATTTGATGGCCCTGCCTTATCATCGGGGAAACACGGTAGAAAAAAAAAAAAAATGAACAGTTAAGTCCCAGTTTTTGCCGCTGAGACTCTGCCCTCTCACTGTAAAATTAGACTCTACTTAGTCTGTCTTTAAATTTAAAAAATGTGTGTTGTTTTAAAAAACAATTATGTTTTTAGATGTATCTAAATAAAAATAATAACCAAAAATTTATCTTTTTTTATGTCATCTTAGCATATTTTATGCTACAGAACGAATTATTTTTTTTAACATGTATTGTTATGGGAAAACGCGTTTCACATAACGAACTTTTCGCATAACAAACTTGCTCCTGGAACGAATTAAGTTCGTTGTGTGAGGCACCACCGTACTTTATACCAGGGGTGCCCACACTTTTTGGGCTTGCGAGCTACTTTTAAAATGACCAAGTCAAAATGATCTACCAACAACAAAATTAAAAAAAAAAAACACAACGCACACTGTACGCATACAATTGTTAATTATCATTCCTATTCTGGGGTTTTTTCAAAGAGGTCAAAGGAGATGACTCTATGCACTGTCACCTCAGTAACAACCATACAAAAATAGACAAATACCCACCCCCTCCCTTTTTACTAAACCACGATAGCAGTTTTTAGCGCAGGGAGCTGCGCTGAATGCCCAGCGCTGCTCTCGACGCTCATAGGCTCCCTGCGCTAAAAACCTCTATTGCGGTTTAGTAAAAGGGGACCATATTGTAAAATATAGAGAGCAGATATAAATTCAGACACATTTTGATCACTAAATTTAAAATAAAATCATTTTTTTCTACCTTGTCTGGTGATTTCATGAGTCTCTGGTTGCACTTTCTTCTTCTGACTGTGCATCCAATCTTTCTTCCCTTCTTTTAGCCTGTATGCTTCCTCTCTTCCTGACCTCATTCCCCCCCCAATGTTTTCTTCTTCTCTCCTTGCCCTCTCTTTCTTTCTCTCTTCATGCCCCCATTCTTTTTTTCTGTTTCTCTTCTTTCCTTCTGTCTCCCTGCCTGCCCTCTTTCTCCCTCCCTGCCCACCCACAAGCCACTGCTTCTGCCGCTGCCATCGGATAACAGGCCCCCAAAGCCGCCCGCCAAGCTCTCCTTGCTTCGGGCCCACCAGCATTCCTCTCCCCGACGTCAATTTTGCCGTCGGAGAGGAAGTTCCGCTGGCCAGAACTTCCTCTCCGACGGCACAATTGAGGTCGGGAAGAGGAAGGCTGATCGTCCCAAGATCGACATTTTGGGGAAAATGCTGCCGGGTCCTGCCTTTGAGGAAACAGAAAGTAGGCAGGACTTGGCAGCAAGAAGAGCAAATCGCAAGCTTCACTGACCTGTCTCCCGCTTTAGCCCGCGAACAGGGCTCTAACATGTGCGTGCCGGCTTCCCTTCTTACCCCCTCCCCCTCCCCGGACATAACTTCCGGTTTCAGAGGGAAGCCAGTACAAGCACATGTTAGCCCCCGGAGCATAAGTTCTCCAAGCCTTTTTTTGTTTTTTTTTTAAATGTTGAGCAGCGGAGGCAGCAGCAGAATTCAGGAGCGGGCCAGTCAGGAGGGGAAAAAAGAGAAGGGAAGAAGGGAACCCGTTCTGCGATCGACTGGGGTCGCCTGAGCGAGCGACCTGTCGATCGCGATCGACGCGTTGGGCACCCCTGCTTTATACTATGAAAAGGCAAAAACATTAAGATAGATATACTTTACATCTTTCATGGGGAAGATTAGATTCACCTAAAATGACAATCGCTCCCAAGATCACATATATATTAAGTATGTTCCCTCTTTTGTTTCCTAATTATTTTTATAAGGATTTGGATATTTGCAATTCTGATAAGCACGCAATCCGCTTATGTGCACTGATGTCATAGGTCCCACCTCTATTCTTTCACGTTACGTTTACTCCAGTTAAAAGTAATCACGTTCTGATGCGGATGAGCCACATGTTTCAGAACAGCAGTCTAGGCACCACTTCTTTATCTTCCTTCCAGTTCATCTTACTCATTCACCTTGGTCTCTGTATCCTGTGGCAGGAGCTGCACAGCAGTGAGTGATCAGTTTCCCACTTGTATTTGCCTCTGGGGAGGGGGAGGAGTGAATCAGGTGACTGCCTGCCAGGAGAGTGTGGAGATTCTAATTTGCTTTGCTTTGTTTGGTAGGTGGTAGTGCCCTTTACCTTTGTGGAAAATGGACGTGAATGCTCTGATTGTAGCAGGGCCAGTGGACTGTGCTGCTTCTTCTACATGTAAATCACTATGGGGCCCTTTTACTATGCTGCACTAAGTGGGGTTAAGCACACCTTTACATGAGCTTTTCTTGCAAAATAAGCCCATCTCTAGTGCCCTTAAGCAGGCCTTTCCTACATGCTAAGCCCATTTCTAAAACAGTCGTTTAAAAGCAATTTTTGTATTCTGAATATATGGCCATGCCCTGTTGTTAGCATTAATGCATGGCCATTTCAAAAATCAATGCAAGAGCATTTACTGCTTCCTATTTAAGAGGCACTATGGTCTCTCCTGTTCTGGATGTGCTAATCAGTTAGCTTGGTAGTAATGCCAACATGTTAGCTGATTAATGCATCCACACCCTTTCTCCAATCTTGACATGCACCCTCCAAAAAACGAAGTAACGTGAACTTAGAGAGCACAGATGGCAAAACTAGCACAGAATTTTTTTTAGCAACCTGCATTTGGCCATTTTTATTGTGTTACGTGTGTATTAGCGAACTTATCCCCCCCCCTTTTATGAAGCCGTATTAGCATTTTTTTTTAATCGCCGGCTGTTATGCCTCCTACAGCCTTGTCTTGGTGTAATAGGGCTCTAGATATGCCTTATGCAATTCAGTATTGTCTTAGGACCTTACTTCTATAGTTATTTCCTGCCAGGACATGTGAGATAAGCATTATGGGCAATGTAGTTTGAGAGATGTTTCAGTTACCCCTGCTTGCCTGTATAAACTGTTTCTATTGGTCTTTATTCTGCAAGACCTCTCCTTTCTCTCTCAGCTAAGCTGGATTCTTTTCTCTCTCCTCTCACTTCCTGGTCATTTCTTACCTCTGACTGATAAGGTCATTCAAGGTGCATCCTTTCCTTGACCACCTAGAGCTAATCTCAGCTCTGATTGACCTCTCTCTTGTACCCCCTCCCCTTACCTGGGTGGGTCCCCAGCAGACCCTTTGCTCTGTTTCAGTCATGCTGTAGTTCTGCTGGAAGTCATTTCTGGCCACATGGCAGCTTAGACCACCCCAATGTCCCTCTTTGCTCTTATCCATCTGACCTCACACAAGAATCATCCTTCCATCTCTTTTGGAACCTGGATCCTTCAGTATCTGCCTTTGCCTCTCCCCCTCCTCCATGCTCTCCAAGCCTCACTACCCCTGCATCATACTAGAACAAAGAAGTTGTATCCAGAGGGGAGCTGTCCATCTATTCTCTGAGAAATTCATCTACTGTGAGTACTTGTGTTATATTTACTCAAAGCATTATCTCAGAAATTATGACGATTATCTGCGTGTGTATCAGCATGGGAGGTTTGAACTTCTGCTAAAGTGTAATCTAACATCTGGGATTTGGTTATACAAGAGCAGCAACCAAGCCATGGCAGTAAAACCTCCAACACTCACAGAATTCCTATGTCAAAACTTTTACCGCAGTGGCCGGTGACAAAAAAACATTAATGCAGCTTCATAAAAAGGGGGTTAGTAAAAGGGACCCTATGGAAAATAATGGCCCATTGATTACAGCTAAAAATGACATGTTTAATTTATCTGAATTGAACCAAAGCACTTTTCAGACAAACAGCTAACCTAAGTAAACGACTTTGAAAAATTGCTTCATAAATTTGATAGTGTGGTATAGGACCCCTATTTTTATATGCAGTGCATCTGCCTTGGTTTTCAGCAGCCTACATATACAGTGTTCCCCCGGTCATTCGCGGTCGGTGGTTCGCGGTCCCAGTCATTCGCGGTATTTTCTGACCGTGACCAACGACCAGAAGAGGACAGCTGGAGAGGCAGATGAAAGCAACTGGAGCGCCGGCAAGTGAAGGAAATCACTCGCTGTATGCTCCGACCGCCTCTTCCTGCACTAAAGTCAGGCCTTACCAATCAGGAGCTGCTTTGACATATGGGTGATGTCATCCACAGAGCCCCAGTACAGACAGCTTCAAAAATGCATCGCCACTTTAAGAACTTAGGAAACTGCCCGCACCATGCATGCACAAGTGTCTTCCCACCCAATGCTGCTCGCGGCTCCTCAGTTCCATAAGCAAGCTAAGAAGCCAACCAGGGGAGGTGGGTGGGTTGTGAGAATATCTGCCTGCTGTCCCTGAATAATACCTGTTACAGTAAGTAACTGCTTTATCCCAGGACAAACATGCATCATATTCTCACATGTGGGAACTCCCTAGCTTACTAGAATGGGATGGAGGGAGTGTTGGCCATTAGGAAAATAAATTCTGTAATACTGCTTGGCCGAAGTGTCCATCCTGTCTGGAACCAGATTCCAGACAGTAGTGTGATGTGAATGTATGAACTGAGGACCAAGTAGCAGTTTTACAGATTTCATCAATAGGAGTTGAGCATAGAAAAGCAACTGAAGCTGCCATAACTCGGACTTTGTGGGCAGCTCTCCAGTTGGAGCCCAGCCTGAGCATAACAGAAGGCAATACAAGCCACCAACCATGTAGAAATCATTCTCTTGAATACAGGACGTCCCAACTTGTTAGGATCAAAGGAGATGAAAAGTTGAGGAGAAATTCTATGTGGCTGAGTTCTCTGCAGTCTAGAGTGTGAAGAGCCATCTCTCCAGGATGAGAATGAGGCTTAGGGAAAAACACTGGAAGTACAATAGATTGATTGAGATGAAATTCAGTGACGACTTTAGGAAGAAACCTAGGATGGATACGAAGCACAACTTTGTCATGGTGGAACACTGTGAAGGGTGGGTCCACCACCAGCGCTTGAAGTTCAAGTTTCAAGTTTTCTTAAAATTTTTTATACCGCTCAAACTTCTAAGCGGTGTACAAATAAGAAAAAAGTTTTTTTCAAAAATGGCAAAAGAGTAGGTTAAAACTTTACAAAAATAGACCTCATGGGGAGTTAGTAAGACAAATAATACACACTCGAGCAGAAGAAAGGGAGATGAGTAAAACTACTTTCCAAGTAAAGTATTTGAGATGAGCCGTAGACATTGGTTCGAAAGGAGGCTTCATTAGTCTAACAAGAACCACATTAACATCCCAAACCACTAGAAGTGGTTTGACATTGAAAAGTCCTTTCATAAATCTAGATACAAGAGGATGAGCAGTGAGAAGTTTTCCATCAACTGATCTATGAAAAGTGTTGATAGCGCTGAAGTGATCTTGAGGCCTGAATTGGATAAATGTAGAAGGTAATGCAATACTGAAGATGATGTTGACAAAGAATACACCACATTGAAAACCGTTTACATTTCTGCTGATAACACTGTTGCATAGACAGTTTTCGTGATGCTTCTAAGATAAGTCTGACAGGCTGGGAAAGGTGAAGGTCAGCTGATGTCAGCCTGAGAGGTACCAAGCTGTCAGGTACAACAAATGAAGATTGGGATGCAGAAGAGATCCGTGACTCTGCATCAGTTTATTTAAAATTTGATTGATCGCCCAATCATAAATTCAGGGCGATGCACAATTCTAAAAACAGTTTACAACAATATGCAGGGGAACAAAAAGTTCATATAGCAAATACATGACTTTCAAAATAGAGAGTCCAATTTTCTGGGAGCCACTGTAATGGTTAGGGGCATTTCCCAGGTCTTGTGAAGAGTTTCTTTGAGAATACCATGCAAAGGTAGTCTAAGAAGTTCTTTAGGAGGCTAATCATAATCTAAAGCCTCCAAGTATTCAACAATGTAGGCAGAATTGGCTTCTAGCTTGACTTGTAGCTCTTTGCCCAACTGCCTAATAAATTTGGTAAAAGAAAGCCTTTCAGTAGAAGATTTAGCCCTTGGTGAAGATTTTTCCGAGGTAGTGTCATAAGTCTCAGTAAGTCCTCAGCTGAATCATAAAAGAGCTTTGGTGAAGGAGTGCGTCGAGAAGATCCATACCGACATCAAGCCTGGTGTCGATCCGATGACTATGATGATGACACTCTTGTACCCTTCGAAGACCTTGAGGGAGAGCGATGTTTTCTTTTCAAAGCTTCTGAAGAGGAACGATGCTTACTGGACTTGGAGTGTCGAGATGAGGAGGAAGACTGACGATGCCTCGATAAACTTGAGCGGGCTCTCGATGGGGAACTGGACCTGTGATGAGATGGTCTACACTTGGGCGTGGAACGTTGATGCCACTCTGAAGAGCCAGTGTTGGTAACACAGGACATGGTGGCCTTATGCTCAGGTTGGGCCGGTAACGAAGGAGTTAATGTTGGGGTAAGGAGTTTAAACATATTACTCACTTGGAAAAGCACATCAAGCTTTTCCCGGAAGGAAAGCACTGATAGCCTTTCTGCTGGTACCATCAGTGCCGCGTCTTGCCTTAGAGAGGGTGAAATTGCACAGAGAGGTTGTTGCTTGGTCAATATCAAGGGACTCGATGCAAGGTGACCTGCGACACCTGTTGGGAAGCTGGCAGCTTCTTAGCTGGCTTACCAGGTAGAGCGATGTCTCTCGGTGTCGATGTCTTCGATGTCAAAGGTTGCGACATCTTCTCTGTGTTCATGCCGGCGCCAAATAATTTTTCTTGTTGAAGTTTCCAGCTATTGATGGAACGTTTCTGCAGGGTAGAACACCAAGCACAAGATTCTACACAGTGTTTTGGGCCAAGGAACTGCAAGCACTAACTGTGGGGGGCAGTGATGGAAATTTGCCTCTGGCATATGCAGCACTTTTTAAAACCCATTAATGAACGGGACATTGACGGAAAGAGAGCCTCAGCCAAATCAAACTCAATGGCTAAGGAAAAAGAAAAGGCCTCATTGGGCAAAGCCCGCGAGGAGGAAGTTTCCCCCAACTTTTTTTGTTAAAAGAAAATTAAGTAAACTTACAATTAAGTAAAAGAATTAAAAGAAGAAATAACGTGTGAACAGGAAGGCAAAAAATTTGAACGCCGTTCAAAAACACAACTTCTTAGCTCTGTGGAAAACTAAGAACTGAGGAGCTGAGAGCGGCGTCGGACGGGAAGGCACTCATGCATGCACGATGCAGGCAGTTCGCAAACTTTCCTAAGTTCTTAAAGCGGCAATGCACTTTTAAAGCTGTCCGTACTAGGGCTCCATGGATGATGTCACCCTCATGTGAGCATATGCTCCCTGCTTAACCTGGGATAATGGCCAATTTTTGAATTTTTATTATGTTGTCACGCTAATGTTGCAATAGGTCCTAATAAAACTCCACTAGTTTAGTCTAGTCACACAATACTTGACCGGCTATGGTTTCACTGACTCCATAAACCCAGAAATTCAATGCTGGCCCAGACATGACCCAGCACAGGATTTTGGGGTATAAGCCACTGGAAGAAAGCAAAAACGCTGAGCACCTCCAACCTGAATATCTACTGCTTGATGCTGCTATTATGCAATGGCTGAGATGCCCTTCCTTTCTGGGAGCTATGAACACTGCCTCAATATCTCAAGCCCAGGTCAACTTGAGGAGTAGAAGCTGCACTCTGATCTGCTGCAGAATGGTGAAAAACACTGCCATTCAGCTAAACAGGCTGGTCCAAGATGTAAAGATAAGTTATATCTGCGCATAACCTTAGATATTCCACTCACCCTCCATGATGCCAGTATTGTGTTATGGGTTATTCCCAACAGCTAATAGCTTTATCATAATTCCCTCTTGTGAGGCTGGCTGGGATTATCATCAGAGATTTCTGTAAAGAGTTTACCTGAAGACTAAATGCCACAAAAATAAGGTCTATACTCACATCTTGCATTTCTGTAAAGCAAGAAAGGGTCTTGTAGTTGAAAATCTAAGTCTTTAGTAATGGGCTCGGTCCGATTTTCCATACTCAGTCTGTTCATAATGGTGAAGCCATGCTTGGGAGATGCAGATCTGAAAAAGTTATTCAAGGAAAACATAACTCAGCATATTTAATAGCACTTATTTCTAACTGTGGCAACGCTATTACCTGGGTCACAGGTTAAATCAATGAAATATTTAATTATGGTAGATGTAACCACTCTGCAGCCAAACCAAAAGAGAAATAACAGTTCTGTTCTGAAAACAAATAAAACATGTTAGCTTCTCCCTTCATGTGGGCTAATTATGTGATTTGTTTCGTAATTACTTTTCTTGATAGCTATGTTCCCAACAAATAAGAATATATTTCTGTATATTTTCTTTGTTTGATCATGGTTTATGATTTATTAACATTTAATCAATCATCTTTCCTTGAGGAGATTATGGGAAATGTAATTTCTTTCTTTTTTTTAATCTTTATTCATTTTCAAATCTTAATATAATAAAAAAAATGTAAGCAGAAAAGTACTGCTTAGAACTAGTTTGAGACAAGGATCAATGAATGAGTGGCCTAGTGGTCAGAGCTGCTGTTTCAGCACTCTGAGGTTGTGAGTTTGATCCCAGCCTGTTCCCTGTGATTCTGGGCAAGTCACTTAATCCTCCGTTGCCCCAGGTACCACACTTAGATTGTGAGCCTGCTGGGACAGATTGAGTAATAATATTTTCCCTATATATTGTAAACTGATTTGGGTGAGTTTCTTTGTGAAAAGGCAGTTAATAAATCCATAATAAATAAATAAAATACAGTTGCTGTTGCCCTTTGCCAGTGCCGGGTTCAAATTGACAGCTGCAACCCCTAGCAGTAATCTCACACTACTAACACTATACCACCACTAAGGGTCAAGTTGCTGTATAAGGGCAAAAGGCACCCTAATAACTATCCCTTAAGTGGATTTGTTATACAGTATGCAGTTAAAAATTTAAAAAGCAGTTTGTACCTATAATTAAACAAGCACAGTGCCAGTAAATATTTTTAATGCCAGCAAGGTAAGTTCCTTACAGTAGATCTTTATACAAATTTTTTATGTTATAACAATCTAGTTGTTTTTCTAATTTCATCGAGAGAGACATTAGAAGCAATTTGTAGAGTAGACTCTGCATGAGTTAACAATTAACTTAAAAAGTGACCGCTGCTCTGGTAGTAAATTCTTATCGATCTGATGCAGTTTAGTGCCTAACCCTACTCATATGGAGGTTCACTAACTAGGTATGGTGATTGATACTCCAAAGTGACTTTTCATTTACATACATTTCAAGGTACTTTATGAGGCATTTATGCATCAAATACACCTATTGAGGTGGCATTAATTGTAACTCACAAACAATAAGATCTGATAATCAAACAGCTACATCCTACCCCTGCTCTGACGTCAGGGGCAGGATCGCGGCAGAGAGAACGTGCCACTGAGGACCACGGGCAGCTGCAGAGATCGCTATAACACCAGTGAGCCTGCAAGCTGCCCTATTAGTGGTAAGGAGGTAAGAGCGGGGAAGGTGCAGGCTGCGGATGGAGCAGGCATTCGTTCGCGCCGGGGAGGAGGAGAAAATGTTGCCTTCGCGGCGGGGGGAGCAGGCATTCATTTGCGGTAGGGAGGAGGAGAAAATTTGCCTTCGCGGGGAGAGGAGGGGGCAGGCCTCGTGGAGCTGGATATGGGGAGAGATAAGATGCTGGGCATGGAGGGAGCATAGGAACAGGGACACAGAAGAGAGATGCTGGATGAAAGGGTAGATGAGAAAAGGAGAGATGGTGGATCTGTGGATGGTGGGGTCCATCGCTGCAGCTGCGGGGGGATGGAAATGAAAAAAGGAAAGATGCCAGACCTCCAAGGGAGGAAAGGGAAACAGAAGGGGAGGACATAGATGGAAGATGGATGGTTAGCACGGAGAAAGAAGAAAGAAGGAGAGCCTGATCAGAAGACAACCAGACCAACATGGGACCAACACGATTGGAAAAATGACCAGACAACAAAAGGTAAGAAAAATAATTTTATTTTCTGTTGTGATTACAATATGTCAGATTTGAAATGTGTATCCTTCCAGAGCTGGTGTTGGACCGTAAACGTGAGCTAGGATTTAATAGAGAGAGGAAAAATATTTTTTGTTTGTTTATTTTGTTTACACCACAGGACCAGTGTGGGTAGGAGAGGGCAAAGGGGGTGAAGAGGCTATAAAATAAACCCGCCAGGATGTTTGGAAAAAAAACACCCAACTGGGCAGGAAAACCGAATTGAATCGAATCAAATGTTTTTTTTCCTGAATCGGGCAGAACTAGTGCCTACCACCATAGAATGTTGATTAAAAATATATGAGATATTACTTATCTTACTGAGTCTTATAAACCGGAGGCAGGGGGAGGATAAAGTTGAAAAATTCCTTATCCTAACTGATGGAGCAGAGAGTACAGAAATAAGGTGTTTTGGTACCCAGCAAATGTTTTGCCTTTCAGGCCAGAAAACGAACTAGCAGAGCCATGTGCGTTCATAAACTTTATGAAGACCTCATTTTCTTCAACTGATACTTCAGCAATGTTGCCAATCCACCATTTATCATCATATATGCATGCAACATAAAAACCACGAAGCAGTTGTGATTTCTCAAGCATGACATAGTGTGACTACTCAAAGTTTTTACCATAAAATAAGTAGTATCATTTGAGCCTTGCACACACGAATAGCTTTTGAGTCAAGTGACACAAATTAATGATATTCTCTGGTTCCTGCTATTGTTCTGCTTTCTTTCCATTTCTCTTCCTGAAATTTCTTGCTTTCAGCAATTTCTTCTTTATGAACAAATATATGTTTAATTCCAAGTACAGTGGTACCTTGGTTTGCGAGCATAATTCATTCCAGACGCTTGCTCATAATCCAAAGTGCTTATATATCAAAGCAAAGTTCCCCATAGGCCATAATGGCAACTCGGATGATTCATTCCACTGACTTAATAGGTACATCTTTCCAACCCAATCTGACCCATATCCCTTCTGTCTTCTCCCACTGCTGTCCTCCACTTTGACACCCCACCCCAGGAAATGGCTTTGCTGATCCTTCCCTTCGCGACCAAGATCGCCTCCTTCTCCCCACTGACCGGCCCTGTGCTTACCCATGTGCCGGTGCTGAAAGTGCCTGCCGCTGGCTCTCTGCTGGGCTGCTGCGGGGCCTTGAGCATCTGCACATGCTCAAGGCCTTCTGGCTCTCAACCTCTCCGAGAATAAGTGCAAGATGATGCATGTCGGTAACAAAAATCGTATGCACGAATAGGAAATGCCCAGTGCAGTACTCGGGAGAGACCCCCCAGGAAAGAGACTTGGGAGTACTAGTCGACAAGTCAATAAAGCTGTCTGAACAATGTGAGGTGGTGGCGAAAAGGGCGAACAGAATGCTAGGAATGATTAAGAAGGGGATCACGAAGATATCGGAAAAGGTTATCATGCCTTTATACCGGGCCATGGTATGCCTCCACCTGGAATACTGCATCCAACACTGGTTGCCATACATGAAAAAGGACATAGAACTACTAGAAGGGTCCAGAGAAGGGCGACAAAAATGGTTAAGGGACTGGGGGAGTTGCCGTACAACGAGAGGCTGGAGAAACTGGGCCTAAGTACCCTTGAGAAGAGAAGACTGAGGGGACATGATCGAAACATTCAAGATATTGAAGGGAATTGACTTAGTAGAGAAAGAGAGACCGTTCACCCTTTCTAAAGTTGATGAGAACGAGAAGGCACTCGCTGAAGTTAGAAGGGAAAAGATTCCGTACAAACGTAAGGAAGTTTTTCTTCACCTAGAGAGTGGTAGAAACCTGGAATGCTCTTCCGGAGGCTGTTATAGGGGAAAACACCCTTCAGGGATTCAAGACAAGGTTGGATAAGTTCCTACTGGAACAGAACATACGCAAGTAAGGCTAGACTCTAACAGGGCACTGGTCTTTGACCTAAGGGCCGCCGCGTGAGCGAACTGCTGGGCACAATGGACCACTGGTCTGACCCAGCAGCGACAATTCTTATGTTCTTATGTATCTGATAGATCAATAAAGTACTCTCTGCTCCATCGGTTACATCAGGGAAAGGCAATTCCGGTCCTCGAGAGCAGGAGCCAGGTCAAGTTTTCAGGATAGCCACCATGAATATGTATGAGATGGATTTGCATGCACTGCCTCCTTGAGATGCTAATCTATCTCGTGCATATTTATTGTGGATTTCCTGAAAACCTGACCTGGCTCCGGCTCTCGAGGACCAGAATTGCCTACCCCTGGTTACATCTTCTGGTCGACAATATCAGTTTCCAGAAACTATTTCGGCAAATGTGATGCATAAATTCAATAAAATGTAATGAATGAATAATAAAAACAGTTAGAACTTCGGCTTGGGAACCAATAAAAGATACCCACCTTAGGCTTGGGAACCTAGGTTAAGCTTCCCAATGATTGGCTTGGGAACCAGACAGACACCCACTGAAGGCTTTGGAACTTCAGTGAAGAAACCAAAACTACTGGCTTGGGAATCTGTACTAAGACTCTCCCATGGCTGGTATTGTACAGCTATCAGGTGTGACCTCTACGGCAATGAGGTTGCTGGTTTAATTTTCTTGAACTAGTAGTGGCAATGCCACCATGGACCAATGCAATCAAATAGTTTCCTCATTAAAAAAATGCAAAAAAGTTTATAACTTGAAGAGCTGCCATATTTTGATGTTAATGTATGTCATTACTATGGAAACTTTCATGAACTCTGATCCTTATTTTCAGGCACTGTTTGCTTACATTGAAAACCAAAACCAACTTTTTCATGAGGTCTGAAACATGCTCTAATAGAGTTAGTTTGAAAATGTTTCCAGAATATTCTATTTTTTTTAAAAGCTTGTTAAAAATATCAAATTTTTTTACATTTTTTGAAAAAACACAAACTTTAAATTGAAATTATAAAGTAATCAGATTAGCTTATAAATTGAAATCGTATATTTGAGAACAAAGTCATAATGTCACAAAATAACAGAAACTTTTACAGGGATAGCTTCATTATTACAGGAGCCACAGAAGGTTACACTTTGAAATTTTTAACATGGTCCATTTTTTTTGGCCCACTTTGAGACTTTTTATGTACGTCAGTTTCAAAAAATGAAAATCTGCATTAGTTCCATTGAATAGATCGTAAAACGTTGTATAAGATTGCCAGGTTTCATTTGTTTGCTTCAAAGATCAAATAAATATTTTGACTCAAAAAGTTGCCAAAATTGTGCAGGGATACTGTGGTATGGCATCAAACAAACAGCTATATCTCCACAAGTATTCTACTCGCAGATCTTAAACTTTACCAGAGTTCGTTTTGGTCATGTAAGATTCAGCATACAGCTTCATCAAAATCCGTGATGGTGAGGTAGGGAACCCTAGACCACTTGAGACGGAATGACCCACTTGTATTGGCTAAAAGCCATCTTTTCATATCTGTTGGATTTGTATTGTGGCTGGTCTTTCATACAAGTAGTGCGACTTCCTGTTTGTTTTCATTGGCAGTTTTTCTTAGTCAAGTGAAATACCACTAGAGCTTTTGAGACTCCCAATGCAGGCAATTGTGTTTTTTTGCCAAAACACGGCTATGTCATATCACTTTCCACACCATAGATTGTACAATTATATTTGAAGATTAAAGATTTGTTGATTCTACATATGTATATCATTTTTATACTTATATAACCCCAGCGTTTACTTAGACAACAGGTGCCTTGCATCTGGAGCACAATGAGCACTTTTTCCCTTGCAAAGTGCTCATTGTGCTGAAAACCGCCCTAGCTGCAAAATAAGTGCCAGTTAGGTGAGAAAAACAGCGATTTTAATGGGAAATGAGCCCTTTAGACCAACACAGCCTCAGGATTTTTTTCTTTCTTTCAGAACAGACTCCACTGGCTCTCTAAGCCGGAGGCTTTCAGCTGAGGCACCTCTATAAAAATGTGGGGAGGTGGAGGAAGGGGGGGAAGGAACCCAGCATGCAACCCGATGGGTTTAACACCCACCGAGGTCAGAGGAATCCCCAAACAGGACCTGTTCAAGTTCCATCCGGCACTAAAGGGGACCCAGGAGTCCTAAAACAAATTCCAACAGCCCTAACAGGGGGAGCCAAATTAGTCTTACCACTCTGCTGGAGACTGAGAAAAGACTGGGTTGGTAGGGGTAGCCTCAGCTAATATACTACAACCAAGTTTTGGTCTCAGTCTCCACCTGCTGGTCACAGTGAGATATAACCTATCTGTGAAGATTAACTGTACCAATCTATCAGAGGACACAGAAAGATGGTTTATATGCAAAGAATTTCATTTATAAGTAGTAGTAATAATAATAGAGAAACACTACTGGGAAGTAATATCAGGCAATGTGTCATTTTCCAGGCAAAACCCTAACGTCTGTTTAATAAACTCAGATCTAAAGCACACCTCTCTCACCTTGTATAAACAAACAGCGTTCCTTCCACATCGGTCTTCTCCTGCAATAACAATGTATTTAGTTACCACTTAAGAAGAGATAACTATTTAAATGATCACAAAGATAATGAAGCAGGAAAAAAATTGAGTTGTGCACGTAAATTTACCAATAGACTTTGTCAATAAGTTGACTCGCAAAATGGGCATTTGCCAATTGCATGCGAAAGAAACGTGTCTCGTGAAAACAAAAACCTCATAAATGTATCTACGGGTGGCTCCGCTTCATAAAACATGCTTTTTACATCATCACCATCGCATTCGACTTTAATACACGCCGATTCCTCTTTCCTCACTTTCTTTAACTTTACTTAACGTTACTGAAGCAGCGATACTAAACGAAATGTCAAAGGCGCTAGCCATACTCCTGCGTACACTTCTCCCTCCATATTCGCGTTTTCGAGTGTTCACGTTTTTTTAGCTTGCAGGCTCCTCCCCCCCAAATGACATCAGCTCGCACAGAGAAATCGTCGATTCCAAGCGTTTACGGAGAAAAATCGCCGATTCCCGGCACTTTCTTCACCAGGGGAGTGTGTGGCGCAGTGGTTAAACCTACAGCCTCAGCACCCTGGGGTTGTGGGTTCAAACCCACGCTGCTCCTTGTGACCCTGGGCAAGTCACTTAATCCCCCCATTGCCCCAGGTACATTAGGTAGATTGTGAGCCCGCCAGGACAGACAGGGAAAAATGCTTGAGTACCTGAATAAATTCATGTAAACCGTTCTGAACTCCCCTGGGAGAACGGTATAGAAAAATTGAATAAATAAAAAAAATTAAAAAAAATGTTTTGCCTCTCCTTCAGGAACAGGCCAGGTCTCCCCACCGCACTGTTTGCGGCGTCGCCCCGATTCATGATGGTTTTTTTAATAGAAAACCGCGAACAACATAAAAAAAAAGTTATTTGAGGTTCTGTTAATCCCCTATCACAGCGAATAAAGAGGGAGAAGTGTGCTGGTAAACTGGTTTAGTCACGTGACACCACAAAATGAGACCTGCTCTATGGTCTCCACATTATGTTGACCCCTCCCATTTGGAGTAAGGCTCGCACTGGCAGTAGTCACGTGACGCACCAGGCCCTTAGCAACTCGCACAGTGTCTTTGTGTGGCACGAGTGGACTACTTTCCGGTTTAAAAGCCTCCGCTTACAGCCGAACCAAAGAAGCAACAGCCTCCCAAACTTTTTTCCAAGTGGCCACGCTGACACGAGCCAGCCCAACGTACCCATTCACTCGCTTTGTGGCTGAAGGTGTACAGGGCCACCTGACTCGCTACGTCCACAATGCTATTAATATAGGGGTCACGCCTCTGCAGCGCCGCCAGGCTAATATCTAACCCTTTCCCTGTCAGGCCGCTTCCCGCGGCGGCCATTTTTCCTCCTCCCCGGGTTTAAGTGCTCTGTGAGGCAGGCGCAACTAATCTAGCGCCGCGAGAACGGATCGGGCGAAGCGTCGCGCAGCCCATGCCTGGGACGAGGGGACGTACTTCCCGATCGGGGAAAGGCGCTATTATCGATCCCCGATCCGCTACTGTAGTCGATCGTTGCTGGTGGCAACAAGCGGCCATTTTTAAAGCAACTGAAACAAATAGACGTGTGCTTTAAAGCAGGTGGGTTCAAATTCTGCTGCTGCTGTACTTAGGGTTAGGCAAGTCTCAACTACAAACTTAAAATTGCAAGTCCTCCTGGATCAGGAAAATAGAGCTACTAGTGAAAAAGGTGTGAGTTAAATCTTTTTTTTTTTTTTTTTTATAATTCTTTATTCATTTTTGTATGTTACAACAAGTGTATCAATTAAACTCATATAAAACTTAAAGATACACACTTGATTAACTCACATATTAGCATCAAATTTAACATTTCATTAGGAAATTAGTATTCTGTAATGTTAAATATTATGTAAGAAATCTAAATTTATATCATTCTTATTAAATATAATAATCCCCCATCCCTCCCTCCCTCCCAATTCAATAATACATAAAATCATCTTTATTGTGAATTCATTCAAATATTGATATATTATGTAATAATCAGAAATAAAATCCCACCCCTTTTCCCCTCTAATCAAATATCTTATCATGGGAAAAGTTAATCATTCATTACAAAAATCTGTTAACGGTCCCCAGACTTTCTGAAATTTACTCATTTTTGCTGGCATTGTCATATTGAAGCTGGGACATTAGATCATCTTTTATTCTATTGTCCATTTATTTTATCATTCTGGAAATCAATTTGGCCTCAAATTAATAGGATGTTAGAAAACCCGGTAGCCTTGACATATGATACTACAGTATTTTATTTGGAACAACTATGAGAGCAAGAAGTCAAATTTCGTCAAATAACAACAAACTTTTGTTTATTTTAACTGGAATAGCAATACAACAAATAACATAGAATTGGAAAAAATATGACAGGTTAAATTACAATTTCTGGTGGAATTCTGTATGTCATATGTACAAAATGGTGTGAGTTAAATTAAAAAAAAAAATAAATGGTCAGACCAGCTGATATGTAGGTAACATTTTTGGGGGTTAAAAATAAGGATGATTTTAAGTCATAAGGAATTGTGCAAAACACTGTTCAGACGTCTGGATTTACCCAGACATGTCCTCTTTTTAGACGACTGTCGCTTTCCAAAACCCAGCACTTTGGCCAGGTTTTGAAAAGCTGTTGAGATCGGGGCCGAGTCTGGAGTGCATCTGTGCATGTGCGGATGTGACACGGTGACCTCACATGCATGCACACAAGCATGTGACATCATCATGTCGCATCTGCACAGATGCACTCCACATTTGGTCCACTGGGGTTGGGAATGAGGCCAGGGCAGAATGGGGTGGGGCGGGGCCATATGTCCTCTTTTTCCAGATGCAAAATCTGGTAACCCTAAACAGAGGTGGCATGAGTGGACCATCCCCCAAAATGCCAAGTTAATCAATTGCGGGCTGGAGACTTTTTGATTTTAAACTTACATCCCCAAACAGCATGGAATTTGTACATTACATTACATTTATTGACTTCTAGTCCACCTTAACCTTTCAGTTCTAGGCAGATTACAATAAGAGGTATCTGGACATTTCCAGGGAATTACATTTCAAAGCTTATTATTGGACAAACATTGGATTAGCATTGCAAGCCATATTTCCTAAATAACATCATTTTAATTTCTTTCTGGAAGATTCTATAATCTGATATGGTACCTAAGATTCTGACATCTTTATCTTTTGTGCCAGTAAGACTGCTTTTAATGAGTCGTATTGCCACGAAAAGATTTGGAGCATCGAAGCCTGATACATTTTATATTTTACTTTTTAGAACGCTTTTAGCCTTTTTTTTGGGGGGGGTTGATTGAGGGGTAATTAAAGAGATTCATGTTTCTCTGAGGGTTTTTTCCTTCTTTCAGTGTAAGTCTGTTGTTCAGGTAAACTGTTCAGGTAAACAACAGGCAATAGAATTTGAATAAGATTCGGCCTTTCACTAAGAGCCAGTGTGTTTTTAGGTAGGCTGATGTTATGTGTTCATGAAAAAGATGAATCTTAGTGCTGTATTTTGTATAGTTTGCAACTGTTTTATCTTTGATGCTGGACATAGTAGGTACAAGATATTGCAATAATCCAGCATTCCCAAGATTAGGGATTGTACTATGAGACAAAATTGTGGCTCTTTAAAATATTTGCTTATGGATCTCATAATCAAAACTTTAAAACATCTAAAAACCCACCTAAGTCAACACTTGGATGTCCTAATAGACAGGACGACCAAGTACCGATAATGAAAAGCTGACCGGAGCCACATCTATCACAGGTCGTACAAAAATAGAGGCGTTCCATGGTCATGTTTATGACCGGGATGTTCAAGTACGATAATGGAAATCACAGCATTTTGTCTTGTGTATGCTGAAATATGCCTACACTTAGACCTCTTTAAAAAGCGCATAAGCTGATACCCAAATTGTGTTTTGACCCACTAGCGATATTGTGCTGCTTGTGAGCTAAAGCTGAGCATGTGTCTAAATCTGCAGTTACTGGGTGATGCATTGCCAGTGTTTGTATGCTTGTCCTTGTCTCTATCTGTACATGACCTGCCCTACTTCTTTCACTCATCCATTTCTCTCCCTAAACCTCACAGACCCCTGCCACTGCCTCATCCCCTACCTGTGTGGCCTTACATATTGACGGGTAGTGGCTGACACTCACCTATGGAGGGTATCACAGATACGGGTCCAGACACTCATGGTGACATTACGGGGTGGCCTGCGGTCATTGTGTCCAAACACACGACTCTCATGGCACAGGTACAGCTCCACTAGAGTCTGTGTATCCCCTAGGGCAGGGGTAGGTAATTCCGGTCCTCAAGAGCCACAGGCAGGTCAGGTTTTCAGGATATCCACAATGAATATGCACGAGATAGGAGGCAGTGCATGCAAATCTATCTCATGCATATTCATTGTGGATATCCTTTAACGAAAAAACTTTAATGAGATTGCCCAGTTGGAACTTACCCAGGCCCTCCTGCCGAAAGCGCACCCACCTGACACCCCCCACCTGACAATACCAGCAGGAGGGAGCCCAAGCACTTCTGCCGGAAGGCGCATCCCCCCCAAGCCCCCCAACGCACCTCCCTCCGAACCTGGACCTCCCTCCCCCAACTAACCTAATCAGTTGGCTGAACAGACAGGTCCAAAGATTCAGTCAGCCCCTGTGCCTAAGGCTCCGCCCATAGGAGGGGCCTTAGGCAACTGGCCCAATTCCAGTTGGCCCAGTTGCCTAAGGCCACTCCCTTTCCGGGCGGCTGGACAGAAGACCCGTCTAGCCAGCCAACTGATTAGGTTAGTTGGGGGAGGGGGCCCAGAGGGGCATGTTGGGGGGTATGGGGGTTTGCCTTCTGGCAGGAGGACTTGGAATCCCTCCTGCCGATATTGTCTTGGGGATGTCATAGGGGTGCGCCTTCAGGAGGAGGGCCTGGGCTCCCTCCTGCCAGTATTCACTTGGAATCCCTCCTGCCGGTATTGTCGTGAGGGTGTGCGGGTTTTTTCAGGGGGTGCCGGCAGGAGGGCTTGGGATCCCTCCTGCCGGTTCACGGCAGTTCGGGGGGATCACAATCGCAGCAGGAGAGATTAAGCATCACTCCTGCCGCGATCATTTGGGGGGGGGGGGGGGGCAATTTCAGGATTCTGTAACCGGTGTTGTTTTTTGACAGACACTGGTTATAGAATCCTGCTTTTAGAGAAAGGACTGGCCTTCCTTCACCTAAAAGGTCTGGATATGGATGTTTGGGACTTGGGCAATTTTTTGGGCGAGTAGATTGCTGAACATGGAGGTAGGCCATTCTAAAAAAAAAAAAACTCAATTTGGATGGACATTTCCCTGCTGCCAACTTCAGCGTCTACTGACTTAGGCCAAAAGGGGACTTAGACGTTTTGTTTGATTATTCCCCTCTCAGTTTATTTATTAGGCGTTTGTGTGGAACACTGTCAATGGCTTTGCTAAAATCTAAATACGCCACATCTAGCTAACTCCCTCTATCCAATTCTCTGGTTATCCAATCAAAGAAATTGATCAGATTTATCTGACAAGACCTACCTCTAGTGAATCCATATTGCCTCCGTTCCTGTAATCCACAGGATTCCAGAAACTTCACCTTTCTTTGTTTTAGAAACGTTTCCATTAATTTGCACAGAAATCAGACTTACCGGCCTGTAATTCCACTTTTGTGGAGAGGGACCACATACGCCCTTCTCCAGTCCTCCGATATCACTCCTGACTGGGTAGCGGAGCTACCCAGTGTACTGCATCGAGTGTCATATGTATGACTACCTCCCCTCCGGGAGGCAGGCGTACATATGCGGTCGATGTCAGGAACTGGATAGCCTGAGGAAGGAGGTCGGGAGACTGCAAGCCAGGGTCCAGGAGCTGGAAGGACTGTGCACCTTAGAGGAACCATGCTGGACAACGGAGGATACCACCGGAGAGAGTCACGTCACGGAGCAAGTAAGAGAGCTCGAGAAATTCATCGAGGAGGCCTGCAGGATGGTGGCGGCTCAGGACAAACAGCACATCGGAATGGAACCAACAATTGGACAGAATCCACCAGACGCCATGAGAGTAGGACCTTGCGGAGGAGCTGGACAGACAGAGGAGATAGTGACCCAACCGAACCCAGAGGAAATTCTAACGGATCGCAACACGGACCTGAGACCAGAGAGACAACCAAGGAAGGGGAAGTCTGCAATTGTAGTGGGAGACTCAATCCTGAGAGAAGTGGACAGTCACATAGCAGGAGGGAGAGAGGACCGACTAGTGACATGTCTCCCGGGGGCGAGAACGAAGGACGTCATTGACAGAATAGAGAGAATCCTGGACGGAGCTGAAACAGAGGAGACAGCGGTGATAATCCACGTTGGAACCAACGACATCAGCAGGAGGAGCTACAACAGGACTACACTAACTGAGCAGTTCAGGATCCTGGGGAGGAAACTGAAGCTGAGGACAAGGAGGATAGCCTTCTCGGAGATCCTGCCAGTACCGAGGGCAGATGCTAAGAGACAGACCGAGCTGCAAGCAGTAAACGGTTGGCTGAGGAGATGGTGCGAAGAGGAGGGTTTCCACTTTGTACGGAACTGGACAACTTTTTGGGGGAAGAACAAGCTCTACAGGAGGGACGGACTGCACCTGAGCACGGCTGGGATGAGGTTGCTGGCACGCAACGTCCAGAGCAGCATAGACTTGGCTTTAAACTGAGGAGAAGGGGAAAGCCGACAGTCGACCTGACCTCGACACATCGGACCAAAGTATCAAACAAGGATACTGAACCAGAAATTTGCAAAAGAGGGCTCGGGACTGAGAGGGAACTTTTGGGAAAAGGACACAAGGACGCAATGCAGGGAGCCAATGCACAAACGAACCTAGCAAGCAGAATTAAGAGAGAGCAACAGGAGCCAGAGGGTCATTCAAACATGGGGGAGCAGGCTGAGGACAACATAGACACACCGCAGGATGGGGATGAACACAACAAAGCTCCGGGGCTGGCAGCCCATGAGGAGGTTGGCAGGGGCGCCAAACCACGAGGAAAACCAGCGGAAAAGGCAAACAACCAGGACTTAAATTGCCTATACACTAATGCTAGGAGCCTAAGAGCCAAAATGGGAGAACTAGAAGTCATAGCCAGTACAAAGGACCTGGACATAATAGGAGTCACAGAAACGTGGTGGACTGACGACAACAAATGGGATGTGGCCATACCAGGGTACAAACTCTACAGGAGGGACAGGACACACAAGAAGGGTGGAGGAATAGCGCTTTATATAAAGGACTCCATACCTTCAACCAGGATAGAAACAACAGTAAGGGCGGACGACTTGGAATCACTATGGATTAAGCTACCTGGAGGAGCTGGAGCAGACATAAAATTGGGCCTGTACTATCGCCCACCTGGACAAACGGAAGCACTCGACCAGGACCTGGAGGCTGAGCTGAGGCAGATATGCAAAAGCGGAAGCGTGATGGTGATGGGAGACTTCAACTACCCTGGGATAGACTGGAGTATTGGACACTCAAACTGCATAAGGGAGACCAAATTCCTGGAAACCACGAGGGACTGTTTCATGGAACAGCTGGTCACGGAACCAACACGGGGGGATGCAACTCTCGACCTAATCCTCAATGGGCTAGGGGGACCTGCAAAGGAGGTGGTGGTGCTAGAACCCCTAGGAAACAGCGATCACAACATGATCCAGTGCAAGCTGGAAATTGGACCATCAAAGGTGAAAAGATCCACAGCGACAGCACTCAACTTCAAAAAAGGGAATTATGATGGCATGAGGAAACTGGTGGGAAAGAAACTCAATGGTAGCGAAAGGAAGATGGAGTCTGTAGAAAAAGCCTGGTCCCTACTCAAGGGCACGGTGCAAGAGGCACAGAACCTGTACATCCCCAGATTCAGGAAGGGGTGCAAAAAAAACCGAACAAAAAACCCAGCGTGGATAACAACTGCAGTGAAAAAGGCGATAAGTGACAAGAAAGCATCGTTCAAAAAATGGAAAAAGGACCAAACAAAGGACAACCAAAAGGAACACAAAGAACACCAAAGGAAGTGTCACCGTGTGGTTAAAAAAGCTAAAAGGGAATATGAGGAGAGACTGGCGGGGGAAGCAACAAACTTCAAATCGTTCTTCAGATATGTGAAGGGGAAGCAACCGGCAAGGGAAGAAGTGGGGCCATTGGATGATGGAGACAAAAAAGAAGTGGTAAAAGAGGAAAAAGAGATAGCAGACAGATTAAATAAGTTCTTCACGTCAGTCTTCACGAGGGAGGATACATCCAATATTCCGGAACCGGAGGACATCGTAAATGGGGATCGGGATGAAAAGCTGGTCCAACTAGAGGTAAGCCAAGAGGATGTCCTCAGGCAGATAGACAGACTAAAGAGCGACAAATCGCCAGGTCCGGACGGCATTCACCCAAGGGTACTCAAGGAACTAAGGAACGTAATAGCAGAGCCACTTCGCCAAATATGTAACCTATCCTTAAAAACTGGAGCGATCCCGGAGGATTGGAAAATTGCAAATGTCACACCCATCTTCAAGAAGGGTTCAAGGGGGGACCCAGGGAACTACAGGCCGGTGAGCTTGACCTCGGTCCCGGGAAAAATGATGGAAGCACTGATTAAGGACAGTATCTGTGAACACTTAGAAAACAATGGACAGCTAAAGTCGAGCCAGCACGGCTTCTGCAAGGGTAGGTCATGCCTCACAAACTTATTGTACTTCTTTGAGGGGGTAAACAGACAGGTGGATAAAGGGGAATCCATTGACATCATTTACCTTGACTTTCAAAAAGCCTTTGACAAGGTACCGCACGAAAGACTGCTTAAAAAGCTGTGGAGACACGGGGTGCAAGGGGAGGTCCACCGATGGATCAAAAACTGGTTGGCAGACAGGAAACAGAGGGTTGGAGTGAAGGGCCATTACTCAGACTGGCATGGGGTCACGAGCGGAGTTCCGCAGGGGTCGGTGCTGGGACCGATCCTGTTCAATATATTTATTAATGACCTGGAGGCGGTAACAAATTGCGAAGTTATTAAATTTGCGGATGACACCAAACTCTACCGCAGGGTTGAAACCATGGAAGACTGCGAAGATCTGCAAAGGGACCTAACGACGCTAGAAAAATGGGCCAAAAAATGGCAAATGAACTTTAATGTAGGGAAATGCAAGGTCATGCATGTAGGGAAAAAGAACCCGATGTTCAGCTACAAAATGGGAGGATCACTGCTAGGGGTAAGTAACCTTGAAAGAGACCTGGGAGTGATGGTGGACACGTCTTTAAAGGCGTCGGCACAGTGCGCCACAGCCTCAAGAAAAGCAAACAGAATGTTGGGTATCATTAAGAAGGGTATCACGACCAGGACAAAGGAGGTCATCCTGCCACTGTATCGTGCAATGGTGCGACCGCATCTGGAGTACTGTGTCCAATATTGGTCGCCGTACCTCAAAAAGGACATGGCGGTACTTGAGGGAGTCCAGAGAAGAGCAACTAAACTGATAAGAGGTATGGAAAACCTCTCATATACTGACAGACTGAAAAAGCTGGGGCTGTTCTCCCTGGAAAAGCGGAGACTTAGAGGAGACATGATAGAAACCTTCAAGATCCTGAAGGGTATAGAAAAAGTAGACAGGGACAGATTTTTCAGATTACGGGGAACCACAAGTACAAGGGGGCACTCGGAAAAATTAAAAGGAGACAGGTTTAAAACAAATGCCAGAAAGTTCTTTTTCACCCAGAGGGTGGTGGACACATGGAACGCGCTTCCAGAGGCTGTGATAGGCCGGAGCACGTTACAAGGCTTCAAAGAAGGTTTGGATAGGTTCCTAGAGGATAAAGGAATTGAAGGGTACAGATAAGAGTAGCGGTAGGTTATAGGGATAGTCTGGGACCATTGCTCAGGCAATGGGCCTGGTGGGCCGCCGCGGGAGCGGACCGCTGGGCGAGATGGACCTCTGGTCTGCCTCAGCGGAGGCAACTTCTTATGTTCTTATGTTCTTATGTTCTAGAGACTCATTGAAAAGGTCAGTCAGCGGAGCCACCAGAACTTCCCTAAGTTCCTTCAGCAGCCTTGAATGTACACCATCCAGCCCCATCGCTTTGTCTACTTTTATTTTAGCTAGCTCCTCACGAACACAACCTTCTGAAAATTGATCAGGGTCTATTACTCCTCTAGCCCTATTCATGTTTGTCTTCTGTGGTCCCGCTCCTGGAGCTTCAGCTGTGAACATAGAACAGAAATATTTGTTAAGCAATTCAGCCTTTTCTTTATCAGCTTCTACATATTTTTCCCCTTCACCTTTCAGTCTCACAATGCCACTTTTGCACTTCTTCCTATCACTAACATACAGTGTCTAAAAAAAAATGTCTTGTCTTCCCATTTTACCATGTCAGCTATTTTTTTCTTCCATTTGCATCTTTGCTTTCATGACTACACGACCAGCCTTTCTTAACTTTGCCAGATATTTTTGCCTGTCTTCCTCTATCTGTGATCTTTTGTAGTTTATGAACGCTAACCTCTTATTTCTTACCTTCTCAGCTACTATTTTTGAGAACCAAAGTTTCTGGTTACTTCTGTCAGTGTTCCACTGCCAATGCTTTAGAGCAGGGGTGTCCAACCTTTTGGCTTCCCTGGGCCACACTGGCCGAAAAAAATGTTTCTAGGGCCATACAAAAGCGCAAACGCTGCAGCAAGACAGAGGAGGAAGCCGGCAAGATGGTAAACACCCGGGAGCAGCAGAGGAAACACTGCATCGCCCTCGACTGGGGCTGCACAAAACACTTCACAGGGTCGCATGCGGCCCTCAGGCCGCAGGTTGGGCACCCATACTTTAGAGTTAAAGAGATTCTCAATGTGGTGCTGTACTAAGGGTCATAAGAGCATAAGAGTTGCCTTACTGGGACAGATTGAAGGTCCATCAAGCCCAGTATTCTGTATCCAACAGTGGCCAATTCAGGTCACAAGTACCTGGCAAAATCCCAAGGAGCAAAACAGATTTTATGCTGCTTATTCTATAAATAAGCAATGGATTTCCCCAAGTCCATCTTTATAATATCTGATGGACTTCTGTGTTGGGAAATTATCCAAACCTTTTTTAAACCTTGCTAAGCTAACTGCTTTCACTACATTCTTTGGCAATGAATTCCAGAGTTTAATTATACACTGAATGAAGAAATATTTTCTCTGATTTGTTTTAAATTTACTACTTTGTAGTTTCATCGCATGCCTCCTAGTCCTAGTATTTTTGGAAAGAATAAGCAAGCAATTCAGTATTTTATAGACTTTTATCATATCTCCCCTGAGCTGTCTCTTCTCCAGACTGAAGAACCCTAACTGCTTTAGTGTTTCATCATAGGGAAGTCGTCCCATCCCTTTTATAATTTTTTTTTTTTGCTCTTCTTTATACCTTTTTTTTTTTTTTTTTAAGTTCAAAGTGTTTTATTAATTTTTGGAAAACACAATACAAAGGAATAAAACAAACAGAAAAAATAATTGCAAAGTACATGGTCCAAGCACATAAAACATAATCGTTAAAGTTATGCTTCTAGTATGCAGTTATGCAAAATTTGTAGGAATAATACATGTTAGTTTAATAGTATGACATATAAGCATATCATCATTTCTCCAGAAATATATGTACGTAATAAAAAGAGAGTTAGTACAAATTTAAACAGTCGAACAGTAATGTTGTATGGGAGACCAAACAGATTTATATTTGCCAAGAGCATTCCTTTTTTCCGCTAACACTTGTTCATATTTACCATGGAGACATATAGTATTCCACCAAGCATGGTATTCGACCTTATCTAGATTTTTCCAGCAAAACAATACATTTTGAATCGCAAGAGACAACATAATAGTCAGAAGGTGTCCTTTGTGTTTATCTATAGGCAAGGACAGACCATGAGACATTAAAATCAGAATTCTGATTGTTAATGGTTCAGAGATATCTAAAATAGTACAAATAGTATCCCATACCTTGTTCCAATAAATAGCCAGGTGTTTACAATTGAACAACAAATGTTCCAAGGATCCATCAACACTATCACATGACCAACAATTAGATGAAGATGAGGGGTCTATTTTGTGGGATAAGGAGGGAGTCCAAACAGCACGGTGCATCAAAAAGAAAATGGACTGTAGTACTGAAGCAGATCTAATGGATTTATGTATGGTTAACCAGACGGAGCACCAATCAATGGCGTCCGAGGGTAAGTTCAACACATGCTGCCACTTTATTTCGGAGGACAGAGGTTCATTAACTGGTGTCGATTTGATCATCTTATACCAAAATGAGGCTTTGCTGGTGAATATTGTAGGTTTTTCTAAATAAGAACTTAGGCTCGGTTTCCCCGCCATAGACATCAGATCCGGAATAGCAGCGCGTAAGCAATGATTGAGCTGTATCCAAGCATAGAGCTGTGTTTTAGGGAGACCCCAAGTATCTGACAGCTCTTGAAAGGACATCCATCCCTTGGAATTTGTCAAATCCCCAACTGTCTCAATGCCCCTCTGCCGCCACAGGGGCCAAAGAAAAGATTCAGATTGGATCAAAAACCTCTGATTGTTCCAAATCGGCAGGAGAGCAGATTGTTCCCATCTGTGGGACATGGTGGATTCAAGGACCTGAAGGGCAGATTTATATGACAGAAGAATGTAATCATCTTTATCCCGACGAGACAGAGTGTGGCCAGGCAGGAATTTCATTCGGAACACGCCATACAAGGAATTTTCCATGTCAATCCATCTTGGCTTAACCATATGACTGTTATCAATGTGGCCATGAGTCCATTGTCGGATAATAAAGGCACTGTGGTATTTATAAAAATCAGGGAAATTCACCCCACCTTCTTCCTTTGTCAATTTCAATTTTTTGAGAGCAATACGAGGCTGCTTCTTATTCCATATAAATTGTGTGAGAATAGAGTCCAAGGTGTTGTAGAAGGAGCGAGGCAAAAAGAACGGCAGCATGTTCAATACGTAATTGATTTTTGGAACAATCATCATGCGCACCGACTCTAATCTGCCCCACCATGATAGTTTTAGCGGAGACCAGACTGATGTTGTGTGTCGAGCAATCATTAGTAAGTATTCAATATTGAGTTGAGTAGTTTCTTCTAATGAGGGTCCAAAAAAGACACCTAGGTATTTCATTTTTGTGGCAGACCATTGAACTCCAAACTTTTCCACCTCAGGCTTAACTTCTGGGCAGTTGAGAGGCATGACCAGTGTCTTGCTCATATTCAATTTATATCCGGAGATGTCTGAGTATTGCCGGATCGAAGTCAATAGATGTGGGAACGAAGCAGGAGAAATGTAGAGGAGTATGTCGTCAGCATACGCCGAGATTTTAGTCTGAGTGTCTCTTAGCTTGAACCCTACAATGGATTTATTGTCACGGATCGAAATTAGTAGGGGTTCCAATACCAGATCAAACAGCAAAGGGGATAACGGGCATCCTTGACGAGTGCCACGGGAAGGGTGGAATGTGGATGACAACGTTCCATTTATATATGTTCTTGTAGATGGGAATGAGTAGAGTATTCTGATCTTCTTGATGAAATCTGCAGAGAATCCATACCAATCCAACACTTTAAATAAGAAACCCCATTCGACACGATCAAAGGCCTTCTCTGCATCTAGCCCCACCGCAATAAGGTCTTGGCGGCGGTCCTGAGATTGTGCAATGATGTGTGAAAAAGTTCTTGAGTTGTCCGTGGCGAGCCTCCCATTAATAAAACCACTTTGATCCGAACTGATTAGTTTGGCTATAACACCTTGCAGCCTATTTGAAAGAAGTTTAGCATAAATCTTTGCGTCTACGTTTATGAGAGATAAAGGCCTGTAATTTGAAATAGAGCAAGGATTTTTTTCTGGTTTTGGGAGGACTATGATATGGGCTTCAGTAAATGATCCATGTATTTGACCCGATTCAATGACGGAAAGAAGAAAACGTAGATAGTAAGGGTTAAGCACATCCTGAAATTCTTTATAGAACTCCACAGTAAGCCCATCCGGCCCGGGAGCCTTATTAGATGCCATGGAATTTATCACCTGTGAAAGCTCTGTTAGATTCAAGGGTTCATCCAATTTGATATTATCATCTTGCGTTAATGTAGGATGAGAGAGGTCATCCAGGAATTGTGAGTCAGGCTCATTGTCGACCAGTTCAGAAGTGTATAACGTTTCATAAAAAGATTTGAAAGCTTGAGAGATGTCATTGTTAGTAGTTAAAATGTCTCCATTATCTAATTCAATAGCAGCAATATTCTTTTTTTCCGATCTTTTTTTAAGATAAGAGGCCAGCAAGTGACCACACTTGTTGTTGTCGGCAAAGTATGAGGCAGACTGATGAAACACCGAGTTTGCGGCTTCTTTACTGAGCGTGGAGTTATAGAGAAAACGAGCCTTCGCCAGTCCAATGAGAGTTGTGACATCCGTAGGATTACTTTGATGTTTTGATTCCAATTCCTTGATGTCAGTTTCCAACTGCAGAGAGGTTTCCCTTTGGATCTTCTTTGCATTTGCTGCAAGTGAGATAATAACTCCCCTAATATACGCCTTGAAGGCGTCCCAGCAGGTAATCCAGGAAGTATGTTCCGGTGAGTTAAAGATGAAGTATTCCTCAATAGCCTTGCGTACATTTAGTTTGAATTGATTATCTTGAAGTAAAGAGGAGTTAAAACGCCATTGGCGGTGAAGTGGTTTGTTAGAGTTACATTTGATTTGGATTGAGATGGCACCATGATCTGAAACTGATATGGGTAAAATTTCTGCAGAGGTGATTGAGTCGCATAATGACTTGTTGATTAAAAAGAAATCAATCCGAGAGTAGGACATGTGAGGATTGGAATAGAATGTGTAATCCCTTGCAGAGCCATGAGTGGATCTCCATATGTCTACTAGGTGGAGGTCTGAGATCATATGTTGAAGGGCAAACCACGATTTGGTTTTTTTATATCTATATTGGGAATTTCTATCAATATCCGGGTTCAAAACCATGTTAAAGTCACCTCCCAGTATCAGATGAGAATCAGGATCCTGCAAAACTGATGAGGCAATTCCATGGAAGAAATCAGGATTGTCCATATTTGGACCATACAAGTTAAACAAAGTGAACCTCTGCCCACCATATGTGATGGTAACCTTGACCCATCTTCCCTGTAAATCGTGTGAGGAAGATATGACAGTAAGATCTTGCAAGTTACGGATCAAAATCATAACTCCCCCCTTTTTCTCTATCGCAGGCGATGAGAAAACAGGCATAGCCCACGCTAAGCGTACCTTGTCAGATGCCGCTTTATCCAGATGAGTCTCTTGTAGCATAATGACGTCCGGTTTTAGTTGGTCCAGGTATAGTAGTATTTTTTTCAGTTTGATTGAGTTGTTCAGCCCTTTGGCATTTAAGGAAATACATTTAAGAGACATGAGAAATGACTATATGATTAACAAAAAATTTGATTTTGACCTGTGTTAAAGAGACAACTAGATGATACATTATGAATGAACTGCTGCGCAACCTTGAAGAAAAAAATTTGTTAGCATACTTTATGACCAGCAACTGTGAAGGACCATAATAACTAAAACATGACCTAAAGTCACACAATATAATTCCCATGTGCACTGTGAGAGTGAAAACAGCAGCTAGAAAGGCAAAGCACCCATATAAAGATACAGTAAAAAATCATACATTGAAAGCATGAATGTCAAAGCTGAGTAAAACATTTTTATAACTAGTAAAAGACTCATACATGCAACTGAACTTTAGTGTATTAATACAGACAGCAAGATAACATCACACAGACATGTTTGATGAAGCAGCCGAGCAGCCATAACAGTCAAACCTGATGAATAGGAGTGGGAGACTGCAATTCAATGAATGCGGCCAGATCCTCAGGATTAGTATAATCTTTTGTTTGATTATGGAGAGTAACTCTCATCCTGGCCGGATACAGCATACCAAATTTAGCATTTAGCTGCTTCAGCTGGGGCCGGTATGAGAGCAGTTTTTTTCTGCGTGCTGCAGTGGATTTACTCAGATCTGGCAGAAATAATATGGTGTCACCCTCATGTTTCACAGGGGCTCTAATCTTGGCACGCTGCATGACATCCAGGACATGCTGATAACGAAGGAGCTTAAGGACCACCGGTCGGGGGTAGCGATCATTTGGGTTCTTTGAGGAGGGCACTCTATGGGCCCTTTCAATTTCAAACTCACGTGTAAAAGTAAGGTCTAATATTTTAGGGATCCAATCCTCCAGATATTTGATTAGGTCACGGTCGTGAGCCCCTTCCTTGAGCCCAAGGAGACGGATGTTACAGCGCCGAGATCTATTATTGCTATCTTCCATCTCAGATTCTAAAAGAGCAATTTTTCTGGTCTGAGCTCTCAGCTCAGCCATGTGCAGAGTGGTGGCATCCATCTTAGTTTCCAGAGAGAGAACTCTTGTCTGTAGCTGAGAAAAGTCAGATGTTAAGGTTGTTAGCTTCTCATTTATTTCTTCAGTAGCCGATTTGGTATCAGACACAAGATTTTTCAACTCGCGAAGCTCAGCGAGTATTTCAGCGTTACTTCTGGTTTCGGGACCGGGACCCGGCAACGGTGTTTTTGAGGGCGACGGGGGATCAGGTTTGTGGCGTTTGTTTACCTTTTTGTCCGCCATTCAAGCCCCGAAAATTAGCGATTTCGGTAGATAAGTGTTTAATCTTGCCTGCTCGGTTTTAGTTTTGCGATTTCACTCGCTGTAGCTGTGCTGCTAATCTCGATTCTGCAGTTGGGTGCAGGAGCTTCACAGTCAAGCTGCCATTACACGTGGGCTCAACAGCGCCCCCCCTCCTTTATACCTTTTTTAATTCTGTTATTTCTTTTTTGAGATGCAGTGACCAGAATTGCACCAGGTATTTGAGGTGCGGCCACACCATGGAACATTACAAGGGCATTATAACATTTTCATCTTTGTTTCCATTCCTTTCCTGATAATTCCTAACATTCTATTTCAGGGGTGTCCAATGTCAGTCCTCGAGGGCTGCAATCCAGTCGGGTTTTTAGGATTTCCCCAATGAATATGCATTGAAAGCAGTGCATGCAAATATATCTCATGCATATTCATTGGGGAAATCCTGAAAACCCGACTGGATTGCGGCCCTCGAGGACCGACATTGGACACCCCTGTTCTATTTGCTTTCTTAGCCACCGCCACACACTGAACTGATAGTTTCAATGTATCCTCAATGATGGCACCTAGATTCTTTTCCTGGGCGGTATCTCCTAACATGTAACTATAGTACAGGTTCCTCTTTCCCACTTGCATCACTTTACACTTGCTCACATTAAATATCATGTGCCATTTTGATGTCCAGTCTCACAGTGCAAGAGGACCTTGTGAGGTTGGGACTCGCAAATGTTTCACAATCCTCTTGTGATATAACAACTTTAAACAATTTTGTGTCATTAGCAAATTTAATTATGTCACTTGTTATTCCCATCTCTAGATCATTGATAAATATGTTAACGATCAGCCTTCCTGTGATGATACTTCAGTACCTTTTCCACTTACTGTTTATCACCTTTGTTGTAAGGACCCTACAGTTACATCGCATTATTGTCCATAGCGAACATACCTATATTGACAAAGATAGTTGAATCTATTGTTGTCAAACAATTTTCAACATATTTAGATAAATTTTCAATTCTACTGTCGGATCAGCATGGATTCCGCCCTAACTTTAGCACTGAAACCTTACTGATTTACCTAATCTCCAATATCCAAAGTATACTTTCTCAAAATCGTTGTGCAATAGTACTACAATTTGATCTTTCAGCAGCTTTTGATGTGGTTCATCATGATATCCTGATACAATTGCTGTCTGATATTGGTTTAGCCCATGAAGTACTGAGTTGGTTTAAAGGTTTTCTAACCACGAGAGCTTATTGGGTACATGCTGAGGGTAATTTTTCCTTTGTATGAAAATCAATTTGTGGTGTTCCACAGGGATCCCCTTTGTCCCCTCTTCTTTTTAATATATATATGACTACTTTAAAGAAACTTAAGTTAATAAGCTCCGAAACAATTTACACATATGCAGATGATATCTTCATCTGACTGAAGGTAGGCCCAGCATTGACTAACTTAATATCTAATGTTAATTCATGCATTTTGAGACTTCAAGACTGGGCTACCTCCGTTCAGATGAAGCTTAATGCTGCAAAGACCAAATTATTGTTGCTCGGTCATAAACCTGATTTTCTCCCTCTTTCTCCCTGTTATCTGGATACCACTTGAAAATTGAATTTTCCTCTAAAATATTAGGTTTTGTGCTCAATTATTCACTTTCATTACAATCTCAGGTCAATAATTTAGTTTAAAATTGCTTTCTCAATCTTCATATGTTGAGAAGGGTACAACATTTCTTTTACCAACATCATTTTGCTGCATTGGTGCAAGCGTTAGTATTGGCACAGTTGGATTATTGCAACTCTTTATATGCCTGTCTGAGCAAGGGTAATTTAAAGAGATTGCAATTAGTCCAAAACAAGGCAGCAAGATTGATCTTTGAAAAAAAGAAATTTGAGCATGTTTCTCCTTTATTGAGAGTGCTCCATTGGCTGCCAGTTCATTTCAGAATTACTGTAAATTCAAATACGCCAGTATAATTTTTAAATTAATTTATTTCTCTCCTTTTGATTATTGAAGTATAAGGGGGGAGGGGGGAGGAATGTATATATAAAATTACAGTATATGATTATATTGGAAGAAGGATGGGAGGGCGAAGTTATAGTTTGATTTCAGTGAATATATGATTAATAAGTATTATTATAGCGTATATGATTGTATAATGAATTACTTGTTGAAAGTTTTAAAATGAATAAAGCAATTTTTTAAAAAACCCCCCAAAAAACCATGGGATTTTCACACCACTAGTAACTGTTTCTCTGAATTCTTCATGAGCTGCAACTTCAAGACTGTCCCAAATATTTAAGCTTTATTTCCCTTCTGTCAAGGGTGTTAAAACCATGGGATATCTCTCTTGATCCTTTACATATATTTTTGAAACTATTTGGAATGCACTTCCTTATGAAAATAGATCTTTTATATCACTTTATTTATTTAGGAAATCAGTGAAAACTTATTTTTTCCAACAAGCCTTAGATAATATAAAACTGATCTTATCTAGTATTATAGTAAGCAAATAGATTTGATTTCTTCTTTGTCCTATTATTATCCTTACTAGTGTTTAAGCCCGCTACATTAACGGGTGCTAGAATATATGGCTGGCTGTCTTTCTTTATTTATGTCTCTCTCCCTGCTCCTGTCTCTTTCTTCCTTTCTTTCTGTCTCTCTCCCTCCTGCAATTTTTCTCTCTCTCCCCCTGGCACCCTTTGTCTGTCTGTCTTTCTTTCTGTCTCTCTTTGGTCCCCTGTCTGTCTTTATTTTTGTCTGTCTCTCTCCCTAGTCTCCTTTGTCTGTCTGTATTTCGTTCTGTGTCTCCCCCCCACCCCACTTTCCTTTGCAGAAGCAGCAGTGATATTTTCCTTCCCCTCCAGATCCCTGTGAAGTAGTAGCAGCATTTCCCCCCACCCACCCCCCATTCCCTTCTCTTCCCCCCCCACCACTTTCCTTTGCATAAGCAGCAGCGTTATTTCCCTTCCCCTCCAGGTCCTTGCTGAGTAGTAGAAGCATTTTCCCTCACCCCCCATTCCCTTCTCTTACCGTGAGCTGCCCTGCTCCGTTCGGCCCCTCCCCCTTCCCTTCCCGCGTGCTGGCCTGCTGCTGCTGAAGGTTTTTTTCGGCGACTCCTCCTGTTAAAATTCTAATCCTGTTAAAACTCCCCCCCCCCTTCCCGCAACCGCTCCTGTTCAAAGCGGCCTGCTGAGGTTCGCGGCCGGCTGTAACGAATCTCGCAGGCCGCTCTCCAACTCGGTAGCATGTTCCCTCTGACGCGATCACGTCAGAGGGAACGTGCTACCATGTGGAGAGCGGCCTGAGAGGTTCGCTACAGCCGGCCACGAACCTCAGCAGGCCGCTTTGAACAGAAGCGGTAGCGGCTGTTGCGGGAGGATGGGGGGGGTGGGGGAGTCGTTGACGTGCAGGCCGCTGTGAACAGGAGCGGCGGCAGGACCATGAGGCGGGAGTGAGCTGTTCGGCTTCCCCTATCTGGGGAAACCGCCGTGCCCAGGAGAGCCGGGAGTGAGTTTTTCGACTTCCCCTATTTGGGGAAACCGCTGTGCCGAACTCATCTGCGCGTCGGGAGTGAGTTGTTCGACTTCCCCTATCTGGGGAAACCGCCGTGCCGAAACCGCCGTGCCGAACTCAGCTGCGCGTGGGGCCGTAGTAAGCACGGGGCATGCTGCACTCTTGGCGGCCACGGACATACGGATCATGGAAGCACGCCGATAAGAATGCGCATGCGCCGCCTACGGTTATATTATATAGATATAGTATAATATAATATAAACTGAGTCGAGACCCAAATTTTGGGGATGACTCAGTATATAAATTTAAGCCCTTATGGCTTCAGGTGTCACTTATATGGCAGTAATAGTAGGATTTTGGTGGCCTCACACTTTCCACCATAAATGTAGTGGCTAGAGTGGCATATGTACTTTGGATCCTCCTTTCTATGGCTCACTAGCCCTCTCACCAGGCTACTTAAAACACCTTTGTGATGCTCAATAGAGAATGACACGGTGACAAAATTCATCACCGTTCTCGTCCCCGCGGATAACCGCGGGAAACCATCTTCATGTCATTTTTAAGGAGAGAGGGAAGAATCAGAGTATAATTGGGCACAACCACTGACCCGCAAGCTTTGCTTTGAAGAATGCTGGTGTAGAAGGACTGAGGTTGAGATAGACACTAAAGAATGACAGTCTTTAGTATCCAGATATTGCAATGTCATAATGCCTCATGCCACCAATGCCTAAGAGCCAATCACATCAGTGATGTCACAATGGCTTCATTATCCTTGGCTCACATAAAAATCAGAGTATGAATGGCCACAACCACTGACCCGCAAGCTTTGCTTTGAAGAATGCTGGTGTAGAAGGATTGAGATTGAAATAGACACTAGAAAATGACATGGGATTATTTCCCCCGGTTATCTGCGGGGACGGGGACGGTGATGAATTTTGTCACTGTGTCATTCTCTAATGCTCAACTAGATTGTAGAGAGGGTATGTACTGTTTCATTCAGATTTTCAGGAGGTGGGAGGGGTTTAGTGACCACTGGGATAGTATGTGGGGTCTTAACTTAATCTCTCCAGTGGTCATCTGGTCAGTTTGGGTACCTTTTTGGCACGTAGACACTTTTAAAACAGGTCTATCTCAAAATGTCTAAGGGCTCCTTTTATCAAGGTGCAGTAGGCGGTTAATGCGCGGAATACCGCGTGTTCAACCGCCTGCCGCGCTAGTCGCTGACGCCCCCATTGACAAGGCGTTAGTTTTTTGGCTTGCCGCAAGGGTTAGCACGTGATGAAATGTCCGACGCGCTAACCCCCGTAGCACACCTTGATAAAAGGAGCCCTAAGTTCCATCCAGGACATCTTGGGAAAGGTTCAATTATTATCGCAAAACATCCAAATCTAAGCCCATCCAGAACATGCCTCCAACATGTCCCCTTGTTTTGGATGCACAGCAGCTAGGATGTCTCGCAAGACATCCAGAAAATGGTTTCAAAAAGCGGCACTTGGACGTTTTAGTGAGAAAAACATCCACATGCCAATTTTTTGCTGTTTTTTTGGATGTTTTAGTGTTTTGAAAATGCCCCTAGCTGTCTCTCTAAGCCTGGAGAGCTTCAGTATAATAGGAGAGAAAATGGCTACCTCGACTTCTCATGGCAGCTCAGGGGACTTCTTCCCACACCTTAGGAAGGGGTGGTCAGCTGGGGGGGAGGTAGGTGGCATTCATGAGGGGAAGGGCATGGGGGCTTTTTAAGATAAATAAAGCTATTGCAGGCCTTGTTCCAATATTTATCCAGAGTCCACATAAACTTCAGGTGGCCCAGCACTGAATGTCGGTTTATAATGTAGCTGTTGAAGATCAATACTTTAAAAAAAAAACGCTCACCACCACCAGCTGAATATCAGGGAGGGGGGTCCTAATGCCAGTTATGTTACCAATTTACTTTATTTGTTTTCAATAAACTCTGGACAATATATGTAAATGTCTTGCAATCCATCTAGGGTACATGGTTCAGGTTCAGCCAATCTAAAGTATGGCAATATAAAAATGCATCGATTCCTCTGCAATGAATATTTAAATTGTAGATCGCTTTGACATGTATATGAATTGTGGTGCCTCAAGACTGTGAATAAACAATAAGCAGTATGGATACTTAGAAATAAAGATCAACAAAAGCAGGAAAAAACAGACCCAAAACAAAATAAAAAGGTAGGATTTTAGGTGAGATAGGAATATGGCAAAAGAGGAAGATGACACATCAACTCAAGAAGATTTTTCCAGGCATACAGTACAATGAGGTGGAAGTTGAAACTTAGGACAAACGTACCCAAGAATTTAGTGCTAGAATGCACAGTTTGAAAATTGCCCTCAGGTAAAGTAATCTTGCCCTTGCTTCATAAGGGAAGTATTATATGCTGAATGCTTGCCAAGAAATATATTATTAGTCCAATAAAAACATATTACTTTATTTTTTGTGTGCATGGGCCTTTATTTCCATGAGTTCAAGCAAACCGAGATGGAAATGCAACTTTCCAGAAAAATTAGTAAAGTTTATAAGTTCAAATACCACAAATAGAATAAAGCTGGTTTACAACTTTGTATGGAAACTTTGGATAATCCTTATTCATGCTTTGATGTCATTTTTCTTTAAATAATAGCAGACCATGAATAAAAACTTAAATTAATCAATATGTGTTATTTTGTTTCTCCTCCACTTTCAACAAGGTTTATTATTTTCAAGTGTATAACTCTTGTTTCTCTCTGTGAACTGAGAGTTGGCATTTTTTCACTTAATAGGTTTCTGAGTTACAATATTTCATATTTGTTCATTATTGTATGAATTTCCCTGCTTTTGTGATTAATTGCTTCTTGTAGATCTAAGAAGTAGTTTTTTAAAAAAGTTAACAAAAAAAGAATCAATAAAAAGATAGAATGATCAAAGAAGGGCAGGAGGGAAGCACTCATCTGAGACCTGCTAATATTAGTTTAACAAGCCCTCAAATTATAAACACTAACCCCCCTTTTCCAAAACCATTGCATGGTTTTTAGTGCCAGCCGTGGTGATAACAGCTCCAATGCGCATATGAACATTAGAACTGTTACTGCCACAGCCGGCACTAAAAACCGCACTATGGTTTTATTAAAGGGGGTAAGTTCTACTCTGCAGCATTTCTCGTTCAAGGTGACACTTTAAATCACAGTGGAACTCAAGATCTAAAAAAAACCAATACAGGTCCATGCCATATAACATCTACATCTGAAAACAACACATTTTTGGTTGTAGGCATTTGCCCCTACTCCACCCCAGACCCACCCAAGCTCTGCCCCTGACTCCTCCCCCATAATAATAGTACTAATTGTAATACAATTTCTTCTATCCATTTTTCATATACACACAATATAATCTTATTAATACACTAGTCGTTAAGCCCGTTACATTAACGGGTGCTAGAATTTATGTCTGTCTGTATTTTTCTTTCTGTCTCTTTCCTCCCTCCATTTCCCTGTGTAGCGCTGTCTCTGCTTTCTTCCTCAGTCTGCACTCTCAAGCTGTAACATTACTGCTTAGCTTTTTCTCCCTGCAAGCATCTCTGCTCTCTTTCTCATCCCCATTCTCTTTGCTATTTTTCTCTTCTTGCAGGGGTCTCTGCTCTCCTTTCTCTATATGTTCCTGATTCCTGCAAACTTCTGTTTTCTCTGTATGCGCTTGATCCTGTGTTTCCCTGTAGGTGTCTTTTCCCTTTTTTTTTTTTTTTTTATTCCTTTTTCATGTATGGTTGATTTATTAAAAGTTTTTTTATTTTTCCTATTTGTTGCATGCCTGTCTCCTTGGCCGCTGTATGTTTCTAATTTTTTGCTTTGTGTGTTTGTTTGTGTTTTTTTGCTGATTGTCTACTTGGTCGCTGTCAGTCTGTCTGTCTCATTGGCTGCTGTATGTCTGTATGCCTTTTTTTCAGTCTAACTCCTTGGCCACTGTATGTCTGGAAGGTTTTTTTTTCCTGAATTTATCCTTGGGCATTGTAATTTTTGTTTTTTTCTGTTTGTCTCCTTGGCTGTTTGTATTTTTTTGCTGTCTCTCTGTCTGTCTACTTGGACGCTGTATGTAAGTATGTCTGTCTCCTTGGCTGCTGTATGTCTGTTTGTCATTTTTTTTCCTGTGTCTCTCTCTCCTTGTCCTCTGTGTTTTGTTATTTTTTCAATCTGTCTCTTTAGCCCCCTGTCCTTCTGTGAGTGTCTGTGTCACTCTCTCTCCTTGTCCTCTGTGTTTTGTTATTTTTTCAATCTGTGTCTTTAGCCCCCTGTCCTTCTGTGACTGTCTGTGTGTCTCTCTCTACTTGTGCACTGTTTGTTTGTTTTTTTCAATCTCTCTTTAGCTCCTGATCCCCTCTCACTGACCCTTGCGCGACTGCATGTAATTCCGGTTAGGTTTCCATGGCAACCCTGCTCGCGGGTCTGTGAGTGTAGGGCCGTTTTGTCGGGTCTGGCGGCGCCGGGTTGGGAAGAGTCCTGGCTCCTTTTTTGGTTTGGGCCCGTGCAGAGGGGCTCAACAGCGCACAACCACCTTTCCTTCCCTCCCTCCATCAGGTGTAGTGCAGCTCCACCAATGTTAAAAGCAGCCGCGTCGAAATCGGAGCCCTGCCACTGCCGTAGCACTTTCCCCTCTGCCTTGGTCCCGCCCCTTCTCTGACATATGGGACCGCGGCAGAGGGAACTTGTTACGGTGGCTGCAGGGCTCCAATTTCAAAGCAGCTGCTTTTAACATAGGCGGAGCTGAACTGTACCTGATGGAGGAAGGGAAGGAACGGTGGGGCAAATTTGGTCAACGGCAGGAATTGTTTGGCGGACCAAGCACCGTGAAACCGTGAAGAAGGCCGCCGCAGCCTCGCAGCTAGGTAGGGGGACAACAATGGCGCTTATGCTCAAGCCCCCGCCGCAGCTCCTCTCTCGATCCTGGTGCGGTTTGAGAGAGGATTTGTGGCGGCGGCTTGAGCATAAGCGCGATTGTTGTCCAAGTTGCCGAGTTTGGTGACGTAAACCCGCGCATGCGCACTAAAAAAAAACGGGACGGATCAGGGAACACGTTTTTTTTAGTGCGCATGCGCGTCCTACCATTTTATTATATTAGATAATGGTGACCACAAAATCAAAAAAACACAAAGCACACTGTATGCAGAGAAAATGTTAATTATCATTTATATTCATTTTTTTTTCCAACAAGGTCTACACAGATGACTTTAAAATATGCAATGTTACTTCAGTAACAACTATAGAAAAATAGACAAATATAGTGCAAAATATAGACAGCAGATATAAATTCTCAAAATGGACACATTTTGATTACTAAATTGAAAATAAAATCATTTTTCCTACCTTTGTTGTCTGGTGATTTCATGAGTCTCTGGTTACACTTCCTTCTGACTGTGCATCCAATATTTCTTTCTTTCTGTCTCCTGCATGCTTCCTCTCCTCCAGACCTCATTCCATTACCCAACCAACATCTCTCTCTGTCCCTCCATGAGTCCAACTTTTCTTTCTCTCTCCTCTGCCCCACTGGCAACAAGTCTCCTTCTCTCTCTCTCACTGTCCATCTGTCTTGAGATCTCGAGGCATCTCTCCTACCCCCTCTACTGCCACATTCAACATTTCTCCCTCTTTCATCCCCCAGATCATGTGCAGCATTTTTCACCACTGCCCACCAGCCCCATGCCCATTTATCCTTCTATCACACCTCTCCAACACCATGCCACATCTCTCCCTCCATCACTATGTCCAACATTCCTCCCCCTTGCATCCCATTCAATCTGTCCCTCTGGTCCCTCTCCATCACCATATCCAACATTTCTTCTTCTCATCCTCCTATTCCCCATACATCTCTACTTCTTTCCTCTCTCTCTCTCCATGCCCAATTTTCCTTTCTTCCTTTCCCCATGTGCACCATCTCTCACTCATAGTCATGCCCAAAAATTCTCCCTTTCTATTTCCTCCCCCAATGTCCCAAGTTAGTGCCCTCTTCCTCTTTCCATTCTGTGTCCCATGTTCAAGCCCCCCTTTCTTTCTGTGTTGAGTTCATGCCCCCATCCCCTTCACTGCCTTCCAGCCTTTGTCCCAAAATTAAGTTGCACTGCCGGGGATCCCAGCCTGCCCCCTCCCCTCCTCTGAAGCTGACCCATCAACAGAAGCTGTCGGGGATCCCTGCCTGACTCCTCCCCTCCCCTGAAGCCAACCTGTCCACAGAAGCTGCTGGGGATCCCTGCCCGACTGCCTGCCTGTCGTCTGCCAGCCCGCCCCATCACCCCCCACCCCCGAAGTCATTCCTGTTACTTTGTTGGAGCTAGACCCAACTCCATCCTCTCCCAGCAACAACTCCATGCAGGGACAGCATGTGCAGCCATTTACACACTGCACCTGTTGGCCTACAATCCTTCCTTCTGACGTCAATTCTGATGTTGGAGAGAAGGTTGGGGGTCAGATACTCCGCGTGTGAGTCGCTGCCTACGTCCCTGCACAGAGTTGCTGCTGGAAGAGGCTGTAGCGAGACTGACTCCAACAAAAGTAACAGGGACAACTTTGGGGGTGGGGGGTGGTGTGGTGGGCATTTAGACAGGCAGGGAAGGATTACCGGCAGTGGCTTCAGCAGCGGGCGGACAGGGAAGGTTCCCCAGCAGCGGTGGCCAGGCCACGTACCCCTAAGGGTACATGTACCGCGTGTTGAGAAACACTGTCTTATTGCATTTTCATTTGGGGTTTTGCAAATTATATTTCAATTTTTAAATTAAAGGAAGGGGGGGGCAGTTAATCTTTTTCTCCTTTCATCTTTGTTCACTGTTTGGTTGATGATACCTTTGTAATAGTAGCCTTCTTCCTTCCCTCTTCAAGCAGGGGTAGAGAACTCCAGTCCTCGAGAGCCATATTCCAGTCGTGTTTTCAGGATTTCCCCAATGAATATGCATGAGATCTATTTGCATGCACTGCTTTCAATGCATATTCATTGGGGCAATCCTGAAAACCTGACTGGAATACGGCTCTCAAGGACCGGAGTTCCCTACCCATGGAATATAGGATCCAGCCCTGGACCTCTTGCGTTAGTGCACACAGTATTATAACCTGAACCATGGGGACAATACAAGCTTTTAAAAGATTAGGACCACTCCTTGTGACCCTGGGCAAGTCACTCAATCCCCCATTGCTTCAGGTACATTAGATAGAGAGTGAGCCCACCAGGACAGATAGGGAAAAATGCTTGAGTACCTAAATGTAAACAACTTAGGTTATAAGTGATATGTAAATACTTAAAATAAAATAAAAAAAATTAAAAAGATGGTTATTGGTTAGGAACTATGGAGAACTCCTATATTTAGATATCATGGATTGGAATGCTATGTCAGTACAGACAAAGAATGGAGAAGAAAAAACTGGAACTCTAGAAGTTTCATGAAATGATATTTACATTTAATTTTAAGATGCCTAAGGCAAGCACTCTAGACAATTTCATATATCTTTGGATACAGACCACACCTTTGTAAGCAGGTGCTCAAGGTGAGTTAAATTCAGGTATACTAGATATTTCTCTGTCCTTGGATGACTTGCAATCTAATTTTTTTTGTATCAGAGGCAGCAGAAGGTTATGTAACTTGCCCAACATCACAAGGAGCATCTGCAGGATTTGAACTGGGCTTCCCCAATTGATAACCTGTTACTCTAACCACTAGGCTACTGCTTCACTTAATAGCCATTTTGATTTAATAGTCAAAAATATAATGTACCGTCAAATTTATATTAAGGAACTTCATGAAGGAGGACTATGTGTCCTGAACAACTAATAAATCAGAATGTCTACAGTATGTACTGTACAGTATCCTGGTTAGTTTAGCAAAAGATATCACATTGTCCAACAAACCCACATGATCCTAAGGACATGTGGGTTTGTTGGACAATGTGATATCTTTTGCTAAACTAACCAGGATACTGTACAGTACATACTGTAGCAGTAGCTATTAATATACTCTCTCATAAACTCATTGTAAAATAAGCCACTAACTGTGATATAAAAGTTCTTTCCATGAGAAATCTAATACCAGTATATCAGATTTATAAAACGTTGCTTTTTATTCATGTCACAAAGACTGAAAGAAGCAGGAAATCCAAGCAAGGATTTTAAGACAAAGATAAATGCACAGAGCACATTGTTTTGTAGCTGATATCAACTCCCTGTCCCCCTTTTTATAGATATACTCCTTTTATGGCAAAGAAATCTAAGCACAGGCATCAGGAAAATTAGCACTGTAAAAGTCAATATTTCATTTAATCAGTTACATCTAAGAAAGATGTCAGCTTAGTATGATAGTAACATAGTAAATGACGGCAAAAGACCCGAACGGTCCATTCAGTTTGTTAAAAGTGTCAGCTTGACTATCGCCAATATTTCCTAACTCCCAATGTTTTCAAAATTATATGTTGTGAAATTATCTAACGTCTCTGTCCAAAGTGTCTGATATACATGGGAGTCAATGATGCTATACCAGAAAGCACTGGGATCACAATCCAAAGAGAATTGTGGAGAATCAAGATGTGATCACCTGGGATATTCCCATTCTAATTGATAAAAAGCTTGATGCAAGAAAATCAGACATAGACCTAAATTTATTAAAGTGTACTATTGCATCCCCACACACTAGAGCCATTAATGCACCTTATTCACCTCGTCTATTTGACCCAATGAGACCTATTTGCTAATAATGTATGTTAATTCTGCTACTGCACATTAACATGGTAGCATATTTTAGTAAATCAAGACCACAGTGAGAAACATAGAAAAACATAGAAATAGACAGCAGATAAGGGCCACGACCCATCTAGTCTGCCCACTCCAATGACCCTCCCCTATCTTTCTCTGTGAATAGATCCCATGTGTCTATCCCATTGGCCTTAAAATCAGGCATGCTGCTGGCCTCAATAACCTGAAGTGGAAGACTATTCCAGCGATCAACCACCCTTTCAGTGAAAAAGAATTTCCTGGTGTCCCCGTTCAGTTTCCCGCCCCTGATTTTCCACGGATGCCCCCTTGTTGCTGCGGGACCCTTGAAAAAGAAGATAATCTTCTTCCACCTCGATGCGGCCCGTGAGATACTTGAATGTCTCGATCATGTCACCCCTCGCTCTGCGTTCCTCAAGTGAGTACAGCTGCAACTTATCCAGCCATTCCTCGTACGGAAGATCCTTGAGTCCCGAGACCATCCGGGTGGCCATTCTCTGGACCGACTCCAGTCTCAGCACATCCTTACGGTAATGCGGCCTCCAGAATTGCACACAGTATTCCAGGACAAAAATATGTATGGATTGATAATTAAGGTGTTAGTGCCAAATGGCTATTGTCACCTAATGGGGTTATGAGAATGCTGCAGGAATGTCCAGCAGGTGGCAGCACAAAATCTGGTGTGTCTCCTAGACGGGTGAGACTCTACAGTGCAGTCAGCACAAACCGCTGACTCAAGTTGATGGAGTAAAAATCATAACCAAGGCAAACAACACTCGGGACATTGCAGAATTGTTGTGCAAACAAATATAGACCTTTAATTCCAGCTTAGGTCAAACCAAAACATTAAAGCTTTCTTTCCCTGGAGCAAACTTTAGTCACATCAAAAGGAAAAATATTCAGAAGTAAAGCACAGTTCATTCACTTTTACTCCAGTAACAAAAGAAGGAAATAAAACCCTATACCAAACAGCTTCCTTGTAGAAACCAGGTAAGTGCTTTTGCTCTATTACTGAACCTATGATGTCCTGGAGTCTTTCTGCACAGTTCCAAACTTTTATGGGGAAAAATAACTTCCGCCCCTTTCCAGAGACCTGAACTTGAACAGCATAGTGCTTATCTTCACCAGGCTCTTATGCTTGCAAAAAGAATAGCAAACTCATATCCACCCCAATGTCAGTTTTTATTATCAAGTTCATAACCATTCACTTTTCATTGTCTGCTTGGACTCAGGCCTCATCCCAGTTCAGGGAACTGGAAGGCAGAATTACTGGGTTCACTGAATTCAACAAAGCTTTTAGAAAGTAACCCACAATACCCACCCGGGATCTTTAGTGAACCCTGCCCCCAATTCTGGAGTTCATTCACTAGCCAAGGATGGCATAAACCAACTCAGAAAGTCTCAAAGCAAGTCCAAAAAATGAAAAATAAAAAAAATCCATTCACTTTTCCACCCAGTTTCAGTTAGCCAGCCAGGTTGTCTCAGCTGGTGCACAGCTAAGCAATCCCAGCCTGTGCTCAAGTCTCAGCATTGCTTATTACACAGTTCTTTATGCAACCCCCCCCACAAAAACAAAACCATTCCTTTTAAGCCTATCCTTCAGACAACCTGCTTTCCTGTGGCAGCTTTCTACTAAGCACACTACCTTTAAACACAGATAAGCTCAACAGAGAGAGAGAAAAACAATAAAAACCATCATTGGCAGGAAATTGCCAAACTCACATCCACCAATTCAGGAATCTCTGGTTCAGGAACACAGACCTCTCCAAGTTCCATGCTCTCTCCTGGACTTTACAGCTCCGCTGCACTCAGTGGATTAGGGTTCTCCCATTCCATAGGCTCCTGTTCTGTGCCTTGTCCTTACCTCTTCGGCTGCCTGCCTTGCAGTGTTTGAAAGCTGCTTAAGTTTAGTGAGACCACACCCTGACCTATGTGGCTGGGGCACAGGTTTGTGTGCTCTATGCTTCCCTCTCAATTCACTGCGAAGAGAACTGATCAGCATTTCTATCTGTGTGTCATACTCTTCCTGATAGTCAGCTCTGGGTCCTGCAGTCTCTGTGACTCTTTGTTTGGGTTCCTTCCTGCCCTTAGGAGTGGCTCTAGTGCAAGATGACCAGTGACAGTTCCTGTGCTGGGGCTGGAAATGTCACACTATTCTGCAAATTGGGTAGAGAGATAGAACACAGTGGCACAGTAATTGATGGCATGGTCTATCTAGTCTGCCCGTAAAAGGTGGACACACCTGTGCCTGCCATTCTATGTGGGCCCCAGTCACCCATGCTTAAACACTAGTTGTCAAGTCTCCACCATGCCAAGCATATAGTCAGTCAAACATGATATGGGGATATGTGGTTATAACCAAGGTTCCAAATATTACTGACAGTATTCAACTTAATGGTCAAGATGTCTTCCCCTCCCCCGCCCCACCCGAGTTGCACAGCACCTTGACTTGCAGCACATGTCAACAAAGTGATCTACAGCACTGGAGTTGCCAAACTTCGCTTGTCTTTTGCCATTTGTGGGATACAGACTGAAGAAGTCTGTCTGGCATCGGCCTCACTTCCCACCACTCCTGCACAAGATAACACCTCGACAGCCATGTTGTGCTTCCATCTTCTTTCTATTTAGACATCCCCTCTGTCTATCTCACCTACAAATAACTATTTCTTGATGTTATTCCTAAGTCCTCCTACACACCTGCAATCTCTATTCATGTCCTCTTGTTCTACCAGCCCTACATCTCTGGACGATGTTTGTTTAAATATTAATACCGTTCAAGGGCTTAAATGTCTGTATTATATCTCCTCTCTTTTTCCTTTTCTCTAGTATATACTTATTCAAGTCCTTTCTTCTCATATATCTTATTTATTTACTTACTTTTTATGTATTTTATACATTTCTTTCTCTTCTTGTGTGGTGGAATGATGTGTGGTGGAATGATGTGTTTTCCTTTTCTTTTCATTATTGGTGTTCTTTTCCTTTTCATTTATAACATTTGGATTTTATTGTATGCCACTGTTATCCTGACAGGCCAAGTGATAAATCAATTTTGTTAAAAAATAAAATATAAACTGTTAAAAACTGTATCCTTCTGTGCCTTCATTTTGGCAGAAAAACCACAGGACAGATTTACATTGATGAAATAATGAGTGTGTGAGTGTATATGTGGATTACAAATATGAAAAAAAAGAGTTTGCCAATACTAAAAGAAGCGAAGATGTGATGGGATTAATATTCAGAACCACTAATGAGGACAACAAGAAATACCAACCATATAAGTGGCTTTGGTTAAATTTTACTAACTGCCAAATGGATAAATTGAGTCTATATAAGTAAATATATGACCATTGTTTATCTATATAGTGCAGGGGTCTCAAAGTCCCTCCTCGAAGGCTGCAATCCAGTCGGGTTATCAGGATTTCCCCAATGAATATGCATTGAAAGCAGTGCATGCATATTCATAGATCTCATGCATATTCATTGGGGAAATCCTGAAAACCTGACTGGATTGCTGCCCTTGAGGAGGGACTTTGAGACCCCCAATATAGTGATAGTTAGGGCCAGGGCATTTTGAGGGTAAGATTTTATACCAAGAGCAGTGAAATTCAGCCCTTATCCATACAACATACGCATATGCCCACAGTAATAACAGATATAATTTTATTATAGATAAGTTATCTTAACAAAGTTATATGTGTACAGTATATTTGTATTTGGAGCTATAAACACACCAACTCAGATATATTTCAATAGAAGACAGAAATAGCTCAAAGAAGGCTCAGTTGGAAGGTTCCTGGAGAAGTTTCAAATAGGGAAAACTGTGAATACTATGGAAAAACATGGTGGATAATTAATGTAAAACATCATTCATCATTCAGGTGTCTATTTTAGAAGCTCTATGTGTGTCTTAGATGTGCATAAATAGGCATTTAAATGTGTGCTGTATATTGTCAATTTTTACAAAGTTGGTATATACTGTATGTATATATTGTGACCGGGCCGGTTCCTATGTTGGTGGGGAGCCGGGCCCGGACCGCAGGTAAATTTAATGTAGCGCCTTTTATATGGCTGGTGAAAATGAAAACGGATCTTCTGGGACCTGGGTTCAAGTTTATTAAAGTTTTTCAAAGGAAATTTAGCTTGAAACAATCAGCTTTGCACATTCTGAAAATCCAGACACCACTCAAGTGCAAAGAAAAAAACCACAAAAGTTTGACTTTCAAGTTTTCTGCTGAATGCTTCTGGTTGGGGAAGCCGTTCCCCGCAGAAAAACCAAATTAATTCCTTTCCTTTCTGGACTCCGGAAAGGCACCTTAAAGTTTCTGGGAATGATTACTTTCCTCTTAGAGAGGTTTGTTTCTGCCCTCCTCTAGCCAGGCTTGTGTTCAGGATTCTTAATCCTGGACTGGATTCTTGGGGAAAGACAACATGAACCCTCAGTTGCACTCTCCTCCTATCTCCATGTCCTCTCCATGTTCACCTTCTTCAATAAGACTGTTCATATCACAATCAATAGTTTCCTGGCCCCAACTATTCCTCCACCCAGTAACCTCAGGCACTCTTCCCCAATTATCTCCTTGCCTGTGAGTTAATTCAGTACTAACCGGGCCTGCTTTTGGCCAGTCTCTGGAATCCCCTTTACAGGGTTGGTCTGCCACGGTGAGATACCTCCATGGGTTCTCTATCCCCTTCCTGCTCGGTTGTCTCCAGGATGGGGTGCGGGCTTGAGGCACCCCTCCTCCCTGGTAGCTGCAAGCTTTCCTCACTGCACGCTGATTAGGAGTAGCTTCACCTGTGCCTCCAGGTTGCCTCCTGCTAACCTGTATGAGTGGCTTTTTAGCTTGTCTTTCTTGAGTGCTAGCCCCACCCCCTCCTGGGTTGGACTTTGGTTTCCCAGCCTGAGAAAAGGAGTAATAGGGAGAGTAATTAGTGTCAACTGCCCTCCCCCTCTGGCTCCTGGGCTTTACTACTTCCTGATTTCCCTCTTCCCTTCCTGGCTGTGCCGGCTGGCCCCGTTCCGTGCCAGGTTTTTTTGAGACCAGGACAGGGTGCATGCTTGGTCTTGTAGTTCTTGGCGCTGGGACAGGAGCTTCCCTGTCACAATATATATATCTCAAGTGGTGTATATATAAAAAGGGTCCAATTGTGCTTGATGCAGAAGTAGGGCAGAGCCCAAAAATAATCATGCATTCCTTGTTTCAGAAGAATACATGTCAATGTTCAAAAAAGTTGACTGTTGAGATCTACACTTGTTTCCCAAGATGTCTAGATTTCAGAAAAGTCCTTGTTTTATATAGTGCTCACCCTCTTACTCCCCCCCCCCCCCCAGTGTTTCATGCCTCCCCCTCCCCCCCAAAGCAATACAGGCCAAGGATAGTGGGCTCTGTGACAGTACTGAAAAGCACAGCTGTGAATGTTTCATAGGAGTATAGTTATTTACATGATCTACTGTTAAGGTGTGTTATTTTATGCAGTGATACCTAGTTACTAATAATACATTTTAACATTTGCCCAAATTGATAACTTCCCCTTGAAACCAGTCTTCTAGGAGTAATCCATCTTCATTGTGGCAAATAAGTATAATATACTTAATTCTTTAAAAAAAAAAAGAACCAGGCAGACTCACTTCACTTACGCTGGCTTTTACTAAGTGGTGTTTGAGCATTTTACTGCAGGCTGGCAACGTAAATGCTCTGAAGCTCATAGGAATTCAATGAGCGTTGGAGCATTTACCTCGCTGGCTCATGGTAAATGCTCTAAGGCTGCTTAGTAAAAGGAGCCCTTAATGAGACATCCAAAGATCCAAAAACAACAGTGAAGGAAATGAATTAATATAAATCAACTCTACATAAATGATTAGGTATTGCCAACAATCATTAGCAAATAGCTTGGGGAAAAAGATCCGAGACACCCCTAAAATTCCTTCTACACCATCCAACTGTGTAATCATAAGTCATAAAAAAAATCCCCTATGGAACTTCATAAACAATTATCAAAGGCAGAAACATTAAAGCACCCCAAATGTATCAGGATAATGAAGAATTCATCATGAAATGGAATATGATTATTGAGAAAACAAGGTCTGTCTTAAACATTGAAAAAGAGCATCTTGACGCAGATTTGAAGAAACTGCAAGAGTCAAAAGTTCCTGCTGATTACCAGGGGGCAGAAAAGTTCTCAGCCCAACCGAGACGAGAATGATGTGGATATGGTTCAATCAAAGATCTGAAACAGTATCTAAACACAGAATTTTGTTTCTGCAGATTGGCACTTAACAAAATAAGAAACACTCTTTTCAGCTACAGTGGCAAAATAAAACTCAGAATTTTAGGAAGATGGGCTTGGAACTTTTCAGCAACTCCTTGTATGATATTCAATATGCCAAATTAAAAGAATCTCTACAAAATTCCAGGAGGATATCAGAAAAGTTAAGGTAAAAGAATTGGCTTGTGATGAGAAGGATTATGAAAACATTTTTATTTATTTTAAAAATTTATATACCGTTTAAAACTAAACGGTTTACAAAATTTACATACGTGGTATTTAAAATGAACACAATTATGTTTATCCCTGGATGAACAAGGATTTTTCTTGAAAGAAATCTAGTTAAGCCAGAAGAATTGGCTTTTCAGACCAATCCTCCTCTGATGGGTTGTCTATTAGAAGTAATCAAGGCAATAATTTTTTTTAGATAGAAAACACCAACAACCAGCAAGAGGAAGAGGACTACAGTCTTATGGAGGAGGTTATCTGCGTACCCGATCACAAATCAGGTCCCAGAAGAGGCAAATTCGGTTAACTTGCCTTCCTACACTCTGTCCTGTTCTGACAAGGCTTTATGATCATAAGATTTATCCTTTGTTCCAACATCAAGATTTGATTATATTCATTTCCAACTATGACATGCTACCGAAGCTGTCATTTCCTTGGGTTTTATAGATCTAGAGTTCACCCTAAATCAGTTTGGATGCCTTCTATCCCTATTGATCTTGTGGTACTGGCTTTTAAGAGATGTCAGAGCTGCTTTTGCTGCTCTATCCAGTTGTTCCTATAACAATTTGTCTTCTTTGGAACGTTTGTCCTTAAAGAAATTAAGATCTGCTAAAGATATAATTATTAAAATGGCAGATAAGAGTGGGGCAATTACAGTTTTGAATTGCTCTAACTATGTGGCTGAATGTTTGAAGCAATTGAATAATGTCTCTACTTATCACTTACCACTGTCGGCTGTATGTTGATCCCTGTTTTATATTTTATAAAAGGCATAAGAACATAAGAATTGCCGCTGCTGGGTCAGACCAGTGGTCCATCGTGCCCAGCAGTCCACTCATGCGGCAGCCCTCTGGTCAAAGACCAGCGCCCTAACTGAGACTAGCCCTACCAGCGCAAGGTCTTGTTCAGCAGGAACTTGTCTAACTTTGTCTTGAATCCCTGCAGGGTGTTTTCCCCTATGCACATTTTAACTCTGCCTCCTGTCCACCCAAACTACTCTCCTAGGAACACTTAGGGCTCCTTTTACAAAGGTGCGCTAGCGTTTTTAACGCACACTGAAAAACTACCGCCTGCTCAAGAGAAGGCAGTAGCGGCTAGTGTGCGCAGCATTGTAGCGTGTGATATTCCGTGCATTAAGGCCCTAATGCACCTTTGTAAAAGGAGCCCTTACACACAATTCATGTAAAAATATGAGGCTATAGAATTTTATAAAGGACACTAAATGTGCTTCTTTTTACTTGGAAAATCAAAAACAAAGAACGCCCACCCCACTGAGCCTTCTGATAACCAGAAAAGTGGGGATAGACAAGGAACACAATTATTATTAAACGAAGTCACAATGAAGTACACAAGTAGATCCGACTCGACACAGCTGTGTTTCCGCATTAATGCTTGCATCAGGAGTCACAACTATTTGCTTCTAAATTATGTTCACTGGTGATCTATTATTATATAGCATTCATCTCTGAGGACTATAGTGCTCGACCCCTGACACTGGCTTACAGGCTGAAACACGGCCCATGTCAGATCTTCCAATAAGCTACTTATCTGCAAATCCCTGTTCTGGAGGTCCCTGGTGCATTTTTTTTTTTCTTTTTGCCATTTGTACTGTGCGCTTCAGTCTCCCTCTCTTCTACTGGTAAGCCTGATTCCTGTACCATCTACTTGTGTTTCTCTTTGTGACTCGGTTTAGTAGATGCTATTCCTATGTACATCCAAATTGGTCAAGTGCAAGACATTATCTCACAATTATGCCGTACTTCATTCTCTAGACTTTAATTAATCTTACTGGTCCTCAGCGGGCCACCACGCATTCAAGCTGCTCTCATTGTGCTGGGCTTTATGCTCCCACTCGTCATCGGATCCAGGACAGTAAATATTTTAATTATTTTAACTCATTTAAATAAATATGCACCAGACGCAATGGTTGGAGTGAATGGTTAAAGAGGGAGTGGGAACCTTGAAAAAGCCCTTAGAACTACACGGGCGAAACATGTTGGTCATTTGGTGATTCTACCCCCACTGAGTAGCGTCTTTTGCACAAGCTAAGTATTTTTTGGTGCATATTTATTTAAATGAGTTAAAATAATTAAAATATTTACTGTCCTGGATCCGATGACGAGTGGGAGCATAAAGCCCAGCACAATGAGAGCAGTTTGAGTGCGTGGTGGCCCCAGTAAGATTAATTAAAGTCTAGAGAATGAAGTACGGCATAATTGTGAGATAATGTCTTGCACTTGATCAATTTGGATATTCTTCATTCAAATTTGTTTAATCAGTGCCTAAGTTTACATTCCTATGTACACGGCATTTATGTTCCTCTTTCTACTTGCCCAAACAAGCACAGAATTATACATTTGCCTTAGAGCAGGTTTCAATATGTCCTCTTACATTCTCTGGGTTAATTTTATTAAGGCACATAAATGCAAGCTAACCTGCAGGTATCTCACACTTTATTTTACCTTAATTTGACCCCAAAGTTCAATCTGGCCTTAGTCATTAAGAGATGGAGTCACTAACACCGATTTTACATTCTGCATATTCTTTATCTTAATGACTTGTTATGTTTCCCAGATACAACATCTCCCATCTGTGTAGAACTAATATTCTGTTTCAGATCCAAAACTGTGAGGTAATCAGCCAAAAATAGGATAGAATATTCAAGCAGTCGTTATCTTCTGTACAACAATGAAAGAAAGACTGAGATAAACTGGAATCCTGGAAAAGCAATGAAGAGGGCAATTCTATGATCTAGGCTCCCATATATAAGAATGTTTAGAATACCAACACTTATGCACATACGAAAGGCTGCTGAAAAGTTCTGAGAAGAGAATGATGTGGAGCCATGAAACTTACATGTTATTCCACACTTTTCTTGGCACTTTTCATTTCAATGAGGCAAATACACCTGGCAACTGGGCACAAGTATAGGGAAACCAAGCCATTGTGATATCACCAATGAGGTTGGCTCGTAGGCATTGGTGGAATGAGGCATTATCACAATATGAGGAGCAGCTGAAAAGTCCTCAGCCCAATCAAGAAGAGAATGATGTGGAGCCAAGAAGCTTACAAGATATTTCACACTTTTTGCTTCATTTCATATAATTGAAATGAGAAGTGTCAAAAAAAGTATAGAATAACTTGTAAGTTCCATGGCTCCACATCATTCTCTTCTTGGTTGGGCTGAGAACTTTTCAGCGGCCCCTTGTATGTGTATGCATACCTATGTCAGTGCCAACATGATGCTTAAGTACTATTCTACAAATACTGTCACACAGCGGGTCTCAGTCTACAGATGGGTGACCTCACCTGGCACTATTAACAGTTCTGGAGTGCTAAAAAAAAAACCAAACCAACCCTAACAACTTAGTCACAGGTAAGAGGAGGTGGTCTTTATTCGGTCCTCAGCAACCTTGAAAACATTTAAAAATCAAAATTCAGTTCAAGTTCACCCCCCAGTTTCCTACATACAAGGGTGTCACAGTTCATAGGCCTTTTCTCCACATAGGTTGAAGCAGCAAAAATAAAACAAAGGAAAAGCAAACAGTTCACCTGTTTTTGAGGCCTCAGTGAAGCTTCTCTGGCTGCCAGGAAAAGCACATTTTCTGCTATACCTTTTATTCAGGGACAGTTCAAGAATTATACCCCGATACTCTTCAAAACAAAAGAAAGAACAAAATCATGCATTCATAGAGCACTACACACAATCGAAATAACTCTCTTGTAGTCCTCACTCAGCATGTTTGGTCACAGTCAGGCTCACCACCAACTCCTGAGAGTTGGAGGAGGGGAGAATTGCCGAATCCACTAAATTAATTGGCTTTTCAAGCACCTGCAATCCCAAAACCCTTGGAGAAATAGTGGATTCTCCCCAATGTCCACCACAGCAATGAGCGGCTTGTGAAAGCCAAACAAGGAGAAAAGCAAAAGGAAACCCCCCCACAAAGTTCCATAAATAGCACTGGCAATTCCTTCCTATGCTCAGCAGTGGTTATAATGGAGTAGCCCTTGCACATAGGCAGCACATGCTTTTTTGTTTAGGGGGGCCCACAAGCTTCTCCCCAGACCCCACCCAATCTCCGCCCAGACCCTGCCCCCATAAAATACTAATTGTAATACAATTTTTTCCATTCATTTTTCATATATACACACAATATAATCTTATTAACAATACATAGGTTAACCACAAAATTAAACTACACAAAGCACACTGTATGTTTCTCAACATTCATTCCTACCAGAACACCTGGCCTTGGTCACACATGCAGAACACAGATAACCCCTATGCAAATATGGGACCATAAACTAAAAGTACTAATATACAGTATATAAACAAAACCCTAAGATGCAAGATTCTGCATGCAGTACAACCCCTAGAGAAATAGAAAAAAAAATCATTTCTTCCTGAACAGTGTAAAATATAGACAGCAGATGTAATTTCTCAAAACTGACACAATTCAATCACTAAATTGAAAATAAAATCATTTCCCCTACCTTTGTTGTCTGGTGACTTTGGCTTTCAAACCATCTTTCCCAGTCTCTAGCTGCACTTCCTTCTGTCTGTGCTCTTAACTGTGTATCCAGGGCCACCTTATCCATTTGCTATTTTCCTCTCCTTCACTTTCTGCCATACATCCATCTTTGTGAAAAAGAACAGACTGACTCAATAACTTAACATAACCCAGGAGGAGGACCCGCTATACAAAAACTTAACTCAGAGAAATAAAACTCTGAAGAGGGAGAGGTAACCCCCTCTTAGGGAAAGAGTTTATCTTCCAATCATTGCTGCATAAATGTTAAAAGCGAGTCCAACTCAAAGGTATAAAATGTTGAAACTGTGTGTATATCTCTTAATAAATTACTGTATACGTTCAAAATAATAAACTTTTTGCATTCTGGTTGGCACTGGAAACTCTACATGCACTTAGCTAGTTGTCAAAAAATACTTATCAGGGTCCCGACGCGGCCCCGTTTCGGTGTCTACTTCAGGAGACCCCGTCTGACTGATTTAGTTCTGCTAAGGAGTAACAACCATGAGAGATTCAAAAAAGGATCTGAAATGCAAAAACCAAAATGTCAAAAAATGCAATAGAAATGGGCACAGACACTCAAAAAAGCCACAAAACCATGCAAAAATGTAATAAAGTTTACAGCTGGCATAATAGACAGGAGCTCAGTGATGTACATACCATTCAAAAAGGTGAAAGAATTTCGTGCAACAAAGAACACCGGCACCCGCTCAGTTTTTAAACCGGAGAAAGGCGGGAAACCGGACGTAGCAAACGTGATGACATCATCAGATCACTGACAAAAGCAAAAAAGCAAAAACTTCAGAAGTACACTGCAGGAGCCAGACATGATCAGAGGAACGCCACCCACTCGATCTCGTTATTAAGGCCATGTGGGTGAAGGGTGTTAAGGTCGTAGATCCATTTTTGTTCTCTTCTCCACAGCAAACGAGCTATATCGCCACCCCTGGTGTTACTGTAACAATCCAATACTGTAAATCTAAGATCTGTTACGGCATGATTCTTCCTCTGCCAATGTTGTACAAGGGGGGCTTCCTGCACTGCAGTGCGTATGCGGCTCATATGTTCCCCAATACGTAACTTCAAACTTCGGGTAGTGTTCCCCACATATACAAGCTGGCACGGACAAGATATAGCATAGATAACATGATGTGAATTACAATTAGTTGCATGCTGAGTGTACTTATGTCGAGGAGGTAATAACATTTGTTGAATGGTGACACTGAATTGACAAACTTTGCAATGTCCACATGGGGAATGCTGACCCCTTATAGAGTTGGAAACCACTAGACTTAAAAACTGTGAATGTGTAAGTTGTTGTTTCAAATTAGGAGATTTGGAAAAGGCAAACCTGGGGACTTCTTGAAAAGCCTCATGGTACTGCAGGATAGGCCAATGGCGTTTAATGATTTTCTTTATTTGAAAAGCATGGATGGAATAAGGTAACACACATACCAACGAACTGGCATCCGATTTTTGATGTGATTGCAATAACAGAGACCTATTGGCATATAATCCACGTTTGTAGGCTTTCTTGAGCACAGAAGGTGGATAACCCTTCACTAGAAATCTGTGTTTAACTTCATCCGCTCTGTGTACATATTCCTCCACCGTAGAGCAAAGCCTTCTAAGGCGTAAGAACTGTCCAGTAGGTATGTTGTTTCTTAGATGTTTCGGGTGGAAGCTGTCATACTGTAACAAATTATTCCTATCTGTGGGCTTGCGGAATATTGATGTATTAAACTGACTATTTGCCAATGTGATATTAATGTCCAAAAAAGCTTTTCTAGACTTATATTTAAAAGACAGGGTTCCGCTGGCCCCTTCTTATGTCCTAGATTCAACCAGTATGATTCAGTTTTTGGCTTCTCTTCAGAACATACCTACACATGCCATATTACTGACCTTTGATATCTCAGCTTTATATACTAACATTCCTCAAAAAGAAGCTATTGAGGTTATGAAAGTTGAATTACAAGCTCAGGATTTGTCAGATATTAGGGTACAGTTTCTGCTAGACTTGGCTCAGATAGCACTTAGCATGAATTACTTTCAGTTCGACCTAGATTTTTACAAACAAATCAAAGGTACGGTTATGGGGTCCAAAATGGCCCCTTCCATAGCCTGCCTATATGTATCTCGGTTTGAAAGCAAGTTTCTGTACCCTTCTGAATTTTGGCAATTTTTTCTATTCTGGAAGAGATACGTTGATGATGTGCTGGCAGTTTGGATTGGCACTTCTGAGGACTTGGGATGCTTTTTTGATTGGCTTAATAGCTGTTATTCCAACTTACAGTTTACTATGACCATGGAATATTATCAGGTTGCTTTTTTGGACATTAATATCACATTGGCAAATGGTCAGTTTAATACATCAATATTCCGCAAGCCCACAGATAGGAATAATTTGTTACAGTATGGCAGCTTCCACCCGAAACATCTAAGAAACAACATACCTACTGGACAGTTCTTACGCCTTAGAAGGCTTTGCTCTATGGTGGAGGAATATGTACACAGAGCGGATGAAGTTAAACACAGATTTCTAGTGAAGGGTTATCCACCTTCTGTGCTCAAGAAAGCCTACAAACGTGGATTATATGCCAATAGGTCTCTGTTATTGCAATTACATCAAAAATCGGATGCCAGTTCGTTGGTATGTGTGTTACCTTATTCCATCCATGCTTTTCAAATAAAGAAAATCATTAAACGCCATTGGCCTATCCTGCAGTACCATGAGGCTTTTCAAGAAGTCCCCAGGTTTGCCTTTTCCAAATCTCCTAATTTGAAACAACAACTTACACATTCACAGTTTTTAAGTCTAGTGGCTTCCAACTCTATAAGGGGTCAGCATTCCCCATGTGGACATTGCAAAGTTTGTCAATTCAGTGTCACCATTCAACAAATGTTATTACCTCCTCGACATAAGTACACTCAGCATGCAACTAATTGTAATTCACATCATGTTATCTATGCTATATCTTGTCCGTGCCAGCTTGTATATGTGGGGAACACTACCCGAAGTTTGAAGTTACTATTGGGGAACATATGAGCCGCATACGCACTGCAGTGCAGGAAGCCCCCCTTGTACAACATTGGCAGAGGAAGAATCATGCCGTAACAGATCTTAGATTTACAGTATTGGATTGTTACAGTAACACCAGGGGTGGCGATAAAGCTCGTATGCTGTAGAGAAGAGAACAAAAATGGATCTACGACCTTAACATCCTTCACCCACATGGCCTAAATAACGAGATCGAGTGGGTGGCGTTCCTCTGATCATGTCTGGCTCCTGCAGTGTACTTCTGAAGTTTTTTGCTTTTTTTGCTTTTGTCAGTGATCTGATGATGTCATCACGTTTGCTACGTCCGGTTTCCCGCCTTTCTCCGGTTTAAAAACCAGAGCGGGTGCCGGTGTTCTTTGTTGCACGGAATTCTTTCACCTTTTTGAACGGTATGTACATCACCGAGCTCCTGTCTATTATGCCAGCTGTAAACTTTATTACATTTTTGCATGGTTTTGTGGCTTTTTTGAGTGTCTGTGCCCATTTCTATTGCATTTTTTGACATTTTGGTTTTTGCATTTCAGATCCTTTTTTGAATCTCTCATGGTTGTTACTCCTTGGCTTAGCAGAACTAAATCAGTCAGACGGGGTCTCCTGAAGTAGACACCGAAACAGGGCCGCGTCGGGACCCTGATAAGTATTTTTTGACAACTAGCTAAGTGCATGTAGAATTTCCAGTGCCAACCTGAATGCAAAAAGTTTATTATTTTGAATGTATACAGTAATTTATTAAGAGATATACACACAGTTTCAACATTTTATACCTTTGAGTTGGACTCGCTTTTAACATTTATGCAGCAATGATTGGAAGATAAACTTTTTCCCTAAGAGGGGGTTACCTCTCCCTCTTCAGAGTTTTATTTCTCTGAGCTAAGTTTTTGTATAGCGGGTCCTCCTCCTGGGTTATGTTAAGTTATTGAGTCAGTCTGTTCTTTTTCACAGTCTAGTGCTTTTTCTGACTCCTAGTTACTTTGTCCCTGCTGAAGTGGATACATCCATCTTTAGCCTTAACTTTTAACATTCAACTTTCTTCCATTTTTCTGCATTCTTCTCAAAATCTACTTTTCCATGCCTTCCCTTCCCATTTATCCATGTGTACCATCTCCTCCCTCTTTCTTCTCCCCTCCTCCCATCTAACCATAAGAAGCATTTCTTTTTATCTCTTCCCTGTCGTACCCATTGCTTTGCACCATCTTCTCCCTCTGTCTCCTCTTCCCCTTCATCCCTATACACCATCTCATCCCTATCCCATGGTCATACATCTCTGTCTTCCCCCTTCCCCCTCATATGGTCTGGCATCTTTCTCCTCTCCTTCCCATAGCCTGGAATCTCTCTCCTTTCCCATGGTATGGCATCTCTCTCACCTTCCATCTCTCTCCTCTCTTTTCTGCGTTCTGGCATCTCTCTCTCCCTCTCTCTCCTTCCCATTCCAGTGGTCTGACATCTCTCCCTTCTTTGAGTCATCTCTCCTCCCTCCCAGTGTAACATTTCTCCCTCCCTCCTCTCCACCACTATCATGTCCAACAATTTTCCCTCTTTCTTCCTTTCCCCATATACATCATCTCTCTTTCACTCTCAAGCCACACACCTATGTCCAACAATTCTCCATTTTTTCCCCTCCCCCACCAGCAGCATTTATTTCTCTCCCCACTACCCCACCTGTGCAGCATCTCTCTTTTCCTCTTTTCCTAACCCTCCCCCAGCCCCTGCATTTGTCCTTACCAACCCTCTCCCAGTATGTGCAGTATCTGTCTTTCCCAACCTCCTGAGCATCCGTCTGCCCTGCCTTCCCAACTCCCTACTCCCAGCCCCAGCTTCCTTCCTTCCTCCCTAGCGGGATCCTGCCGCACGACCTCTTTCTTCAGCTTTCAACTCTTGACTCCCAAACTCTCCCATAAATCTACCTCCTCCCCGGTGATTGTTTTTTAAAATATTCGGGCAGCGTCAATGAAATCATTGTCTTGCCATCGACCTGCCCCGTAAGTCTTCTTTCAGCAATAGTCCGCCTATGCAGAAAAAGGAAATTGGTGCTAAAAGTCTTCTGGGGCAGACCAATGGCAATACGCTGATCTCATCGATGCTGCCTCGACCTGCCCCAGAAGTCTTCTTTCAGCAGCGATTTCCTGTTTCTGCATAGGTGGACTGCTGCTGAAAGAAGACTTCTGGGATAGGTCGAGGCAGCGTTGATGAGATCAGCATCTTGCCGTCGGTCTGCCACGGAAGTATTCTTTCAGCAGTGATTTCCTGTTTCTGCAATAATTCACGGGAGCCAGTCAAGAAACCGCTCAGCACTGAGCAGCAGCGCCAAAGCACGCTCCTGCTCGGTGCTGCTCAATGACTGAAGGAAGGAGAACTCACAGCAGCTACTGACGAACTGGGTTAGCAGCGGGGGAGGAGCATGGAAAGCTCGGTCCTGCCCGCTGCATCTCTGGACCACCATGGATCGGCAGAGGACGGACAGGACGAGACATAACAAGGCAGGGAGCAGAGCCAGTGCCAATTTTTGGTGAGGCCTTGGCCCCTATGGCCCACCCTCTGCTGACACCTATGCCCTTGCAGCCCCTGTATTTTCTTCAACAAACAAAAACAAAACACACAGAAAATATTCCTCTTTGTGCTGAAGCAGCTTTCTCTCCAGTTACCTTTAAACTCCCAAATGGCTCCTGGCTGCTAGGTTCAAAGCTGGCCAGCAAACACACAGTTCCTTTCACAAAACACATGGCAGTTATCAGTTCCCACAGAAAAAATAAAAATCACCTTATATCCATGTCCTCGTTCATAGGCTACACTGTAATATCCATGGGTTCTTCTGACACCCAAGTCCTCTGGCTGGTTCAGTGGAATATTCTCATCACAATCTAGCATTTCCATCTCATTAGCTCTGGAACACTCAGCCATGTGTCTGCTTCCTCTGTTTGGTCAATTCCCTCTGACTGCAATTTGCACTCCTCTACCTGACTTTGGCCCAGATTCACTAAAGGTAACGATTCAATCAATGTTGGCTGATTACTGGCCGATTTTGAAACAGCGATTGATTCACTATCTTTTTTGCATGCAAATGATTTGCACCGTGCAAATCATTTGTATGCAAACTCCCTGACTCAATTGCTCAGTGAGTGATTGAGTCAGGGCAGCCCTGACAGTAGTGACAGGAGAAGCAGCCTCCTGTCACTGCTGTCAGTGGCTTTTTTTATTTTTTATTTTTTTAAATGGGCCAGATATTTTGCGTGTATTACACATGCAAAATATCTGGCCAATTAAAAAAAAAGAAAAAAGCCCCCCCCCCCGACATATGCAGCCCTGCGGCCCCCCGAATCCCCCGAAGAAAAAGGCAGGAGGAATGCCCACTCCCTCCTGCTGGCAAATACCTCCCCCCACCCCTGAAAAAAACCATCAGGAGGGTTGCCCACTCCCTCCTGCCACTGACCCTGGACCCCCGCTCCCCTCCCCCTCCCTGTACCTCAACAATTTGGGAGCAAGAGGGGTACTCGGTCCCTCCTACTCCGTAAGCCTCCTGGACATGACTGTGCCTTAGGCCCCGCCCTGGTGCATCATGTTATGCAGAGGGAGGGGCCTAAGGCCCTGATTGGCTCAGGCGCCTCGGGTTCCATATAATGGAGGCAACAGGCATGCAAATCTGCTCCATGAATATTCATTAGGGCTATCCTGAAAACCTGACTGCTGGTTGTCCCCCAGGATAGGGTTGGGAACCACTGCCCTAGATAATATTTTGTTATCTCACAAACTCCTTCACATGGCTCCTTACTATTCTTGGATGAGTGTATCAATGATCACTATCTCATCTAGCACATTACTTTCATAATGTTTCCAGCAAAAACTCTTTACAGGTCATTTAGTGGACATAATAGGGGGTGCTGATTCCAAAGTGCTCAAAATTACGATACTTACAATGGCATTAGCCCTGCAGAATGTTATACTCCTAAAGTTATCAATTTAAATAATTTGAGACAATATTGAACAAGTGTACTGTGATTCATCATAGCTTGCTCTTAAGGCTAAGATGCTTTGAATAGTCTCAAACAGCAAGGAGTTTTTCCCTTGAACTACTGTATGACTGTGCTAGACTGATGCTGAATAATCAGGGGGCTGTTGCTAGAATCCCCAAGCCTGAGTCTTGTGGATCTACCTTTCTAACGGTGTTGAGATACCAACAATGTGTTCTCAGGAATTTGAAGGTTAGTAGACTGAGCTGTAGTTATGTTGAGGGGTAGTGGAGAGTTATCTGAAAGCAAGAGATGTTGGACCTGTTGTGAATGAAAAGCTGGTAAAGCTTGTTCTTTGAAGCACTTGGAGTAGCCTCTTGTTACACCTGTAATGTATGCCATATCAGTAGTACGTTTTTGTTAAACTGAAGTCTAAATAAACCAGGCTTGGAATCATATAGCGCTCGTGGCTTGCATTGACAAAGGCTCTAACAGCCTAATAGTTGCATAACACAGATGTGCTTCCTGTACATTTGAACACTACAAGTGATAGAAGAAAACAGACTTTAAAATTACAGTTTGGAAGAAAGGCAAGAAAAGACACAATTAATTTGTATTATTAACTGGTAACTCAAGAGGTGAACGAGCAGAAGCAAAAGAAAGTTGAAAGCTGCAAAACATTTGTAGAGCAAGCCCCAAGCTTCTAGAAGAGAATAGAGATGCTGGACCTGTCACTAAAATCATCTGTAGTACCTGAAGATTGGAGGGTGGCCAGTGTTACACCGATTTTTTTTTTGTTTGTGTTTTTTTATATATATAATGTTTCTTTATTGGGCCAAAACCAACAGTATACAGAGACAAAAAAGAACAAAAACACATCCATAAAGCAATGGCACTCGCCCAGGCAGCGCAAAGTGCATACACAAAGCAACAATATAGCAAAAAAACAGATGCCAAGATTTCAGATCATGCCCGATACAGGAATTTTTAAATAACCCTCAACTACCCTCCCTACAAGTAACAAAGCATCCATAGAACAGATATGAAAATATCCCAATCAACCCAACCCCCCCCCCACCCCAGTCCCGTGTGATAGACAGCCAATGCTAGAAAAATATATATAGAGAGAAACAAAAGAAACAGAATACAAACGAAACACACTCCCCAAAAAAGGAAATGCAAGAGGTATGAGGGAAAAAGACCAACCTCCACTCCATTCTCAAAAGAGGAAACCCACGAGAGCGAACTAAGTACGAGGAGAAGCCACACCCCATTCCCCTAGATTATAGCAGAGTCTAGACATTTTAACAATTTAACTACATACTCCTCTTCCGATGTGGAAGAGACAGCCAGTACCCCTCCCAGACATCCTGAAATTTGATCCAAAGGCTTTCAACCTGCGTCCCTGCTGCTCTTCGTTCCAACAGGGCTAAGTCATAAAGGGACAAGTGCCACTGAGAGAAAGAAGGAGCATGTGGTGCCCGTCAGGAAATCAAAATGGCCTTTTTAGCCAGAAGGAGAGCCTTATAGATCAACAACTGCTGCCCAACAGAACAACAAGGGAGAGCAGTGCCATCATAAAAAAGAGCAATAGTAGGGGTACAAGCAGGCAACGAAGGGTACAAGAGGTAAAAAAAGCCCACACTCGCATCCAGAAAGCCTGTATCAAAGGGCAAGCCCAAAACATGTGTCCCAGGGTACAGGGCACAAAGGACAATTGGGGCAACAATCATGGGCTGCAAAACCAGCACGATGGGCCCGCTGCGGAGAAATGAACATTCTATGTAGAAATTTATATTCCTGCTCCCTATGAAGCATGTTATAGGAAATAAGATGCAAAGAAACAAAACAGTGAGAAATCAACGCAGATGGGACAATGCACCCCAAGTCAGCGCTCCATGCCCCGGTCAACAAGTCAGCCCGGGCAGATGACAGGGGAGACTGCAAAGCAGTTACAAAGTGGTGAAGTCGCGGAGCCTGGTCCTCCCACAAAGCTAAATTCTGACCCAAACTCTGAGCCACCGAAGCACTTAAGTAGTTCCGATCAAGACTAAGGATGAAATGGTGGAGTTGCATGTAGCCAAAGGCATCCACTCGATCCAACCCATAAAGTGATGCCAGCGTCGGAAGAAAAAGAAGATTCCCCTGTTCAGAAAGGACATCCCCCACCCGACGAACCCCCTTGGCATGCCAAGACCGGAAAACCCGATTATTGTTTCCCCAACAAGGGGTAACAGAGGAGTGACACTAAAATTAAGACCCAAGTGCTTACAAAGCATTTTCCAAATAATCCTCATATAGGCCCAAACCACGTGCCGCCTTTGAGAAAAACCCAACTGTACAGAGGGGGCATGCAACAAAAACAATCCAGAGATAGGCGATAAGAAGTCCCTTTCAACCGAAAAGGTCAGGAAAGAAGAACCCTCCCGACACCAATCCCAGATCTGTCGCATACCACAGGCTAAGTTGTAGGCCCGGAGATCTAATAAACCGAAACCCCCCTGCGCTTCAGGTAACATCAATATGCGAAGGGGCAAACGAGGTTTCTTCCCCCGCCACAGAAAATCCTTTAGTGCACGATATAACACCTCCAAATCCAGGCGACGGAGCCAGATAGGCAAAGACTGCAAAAGATAGAGCCACCTAGGAACAATCATCATATTGTATAAAAAAATGCGACCCGCAAGGGAGACCGGCAAAGCCCCCCATAGACGTAAGGTCTCAAGAGATTTGCAAAGCAGTGGCCGCACATTGATCTCACAGAGGTGCGCCAAAAAGGAAGGGATATAAGAACCCAGATATTTCACCTGTTGAGACGCCTCTTTCAAGGGAAAATCGGACCATAAAAAAAGGGTTCCAGGGGAGATCCGGGAAACCGGGCAAAATGATGGAAACGATTATAAAAAATAAAATTGTGGAACATGTAGACAAACATGATTTAATGAGACAGAGTCAGCATGGGTTCAGCTGAGGGAGATTGTGCCTCAGCAATTTGCTTGACTTCTTTGAAGGTGTGAATACACATGTGGATAAAGGTGAGCCAGTTGATATACCCCCCTCTTTTACGAAACTGCAATAGCAATTTCTAGTGCAAACAGCCATGCTGAATGGCCCGTGGTTCTCCCGTCGCTCTTAGGAACTCAATGAGCGTCAGGAGCAGCGCAAGCCATTCAGCGTGGCTCCCTGCGCCAGAAACTGCTATCGCAGTTTCGTAAAAGGAGACCATAGTATATCTAGATTTTCAGAAAGCTTTTGACAAAGTTCCTCATGAGAGGCTCCTGAGAAAATTAAAGAGTCTTGAGATAGGAGGCAAAGTTCAGTTGTGGATTAGGAATTGGTTATCGACTAGAAGACAGAGGGTAGGGTTAAATGGCCATTTTTCTCAATGGAGTACCACAGGGATCTGTACTAGGACCAGTGCTATTTAACTTATTTATAAATGATCTGGAAATTGGAACACTAAACTGTTCAAAGTTGTTACAATGCAAGCAGGCTGTGAAAAATTGCAGGCAGACAGACCTTAGGAAATTGGAAGACTGGGCATCCAAATGGAAGATTAAATTTAATATGGACAAATGTAAAGTGATGCACATTGGGAAGAATAACCCAAATCATAGTTACCAGATGATTTGGGTCCACCTTGGGAGTCAGCACCCAAGAAAAAGATCTAGGTGTCATTGTAGACAATATGATGAAACTTCTGCCCAGTGTGCGGCAGTGGCCAAAAAAGCAAACAAGATGCTATTAAAAATTATTTTAAAAGGGATGGTTAACAAGACTAAAGATATTATAATGCCTCCATAGTGAGATCTCACCTGGAATATGGTGTTCAATTCTGGTCTCCTTATCTCAAGAAAGACATAGTGGCACTAGAAAAGGTTCAAAGAAGAGCGACCAAGATGATAAAGGGAATGGAACTCCTCTCATATGAGGAAAGACTAAAAAGGTTAGGGCTCTTCAAGCTTGGAAAAGAGACAGTTGAAGGGAGATATGATTGAAGTCTACAAAATCCTGAGTGGAGCAGAACGGGTACAAGTGGATCGATTTTTCACTCCGTCAAAAATGACAAAGACTAGGGGACACTCGATGAAGTTACAGGGAAATACTTTTAAAACCAATAAGAGGAAATTTTTTTTCACTCAGAGAATAGTTAAGATCTGGAAAGGGTTGCCAGATGTTGTGGTAAAAGCGGATAGCGTAGCTGGTTTTAAAAAATGTTTGGACAAATTCCTTGTGTACATCTCTAATAATTGGTGGATACAAAAGTACATGCTTTTACATCTTGTCACCCTTAACTCTGCACGTAGGCAATGCCTGATTAACACTTAGACAATACCTGTGTCTTTGTATGTATTCAATGCCTGTCAGCTGATGTCCTATTCCAAATAAGGACTAATTAAATAAATAAGATAAGGGTTAATTTGTGACAAGTAAGGGGGAGAGGGAATGATTCAGCATTCTGTCACAGGGGCTTAGAAATCAGTGTGCTGACCTCGCCCTGATTCAGAATGGCATCTCTACAGATTTATTAATAGCTCTCCCTTTAAGAGTGGTCCAAAATGCTCTATATGCCAAATAATACAGAGATTGTAAAATGGTTGCAGATCCTAACGGTCGAGAGACTGTACACCAAAAAATATTCCACTGATCAGAGGACAATGCATTCTGAAGATCAGATTCCCAAATAGCTTGGATAGGATGAGACTTACTACTGGAAGAACGGTTCATATATTTATAATAAAGGGATGCAACATGGGAACTAAGAGAACCAGTTGTCAAAATCTGCAAAGCTGCAAGAGTGGAATCGCCAGGTGTGAGAGCATGTGTGGTCAAAAAGTGCCTAATACTATGACATAATTGCTGATAAGAATAAGCCTGAGTACCCGGTAAGCCGTATGTAGACTATAGATCAGAAAAGGAGACAAAAGTATTATTCATCCAAACATCACCCAATTTATAGATACCTCTGAGCAGCCATTGTTTCTAATAGATAGGTTGATGAGCAATTTGTAAAGTGGGATTACCCCACAATGACATATGTAACGTATGATGAAAAGGACATCCAACCAGAGTATTTAAGGTCTGCACTGCCCTATAAGCTGCTACCATAATTGGATTTCTAAGGTAGGGGACCCCACAATATTGGCAAGCGTGAACGGATAAACCAATTCGGATTCTATTATAAGCCATACTGGTGGAGGATCTAAATGTGCAGGAGTAACACACCAGCTGACCCCCTTAAGGTGAAATGATGTCATATAGCGTCTAAAATTAGGAAAATTCACTCCCTCTGCCACTCTAGGACATTTTAACATTTTTAAAGATATTCTGGACCTTTTCTCTCCTCAGAGAAACGTGGTCAAAATGGAATCCACCTGTTTGAAAAAAGTATCAGGAAAAGAATAAGGAAGCATCTGTAAGAGATATAGAATTCGAGGAGCTATTGTCATACATATCGCTTCCAGTCTACCCCACCACGTAAACCATAATGGGGACCAAGATTGGCATGTCAATTTTAATTGAGCAGGAAAGGAAGCCATATTATATTGTAAGGTCTCTTCCCAGGACTGAAGGAATTGAATCCCCAAATACTTAAGGTGGATGTTCTTATGTTCTAAACTAGTGGTTCCGAACCCTCTCCCGGAGGACCACCATGCCAGTTGGATTTTCAGGATAGCCCTAATGAATATGCATGAGAGAAATCTGCATATAATGGAGGTGCCAGGCATGCAAATCTGCTCAATGCATATTCATTAGGGCTATCCTGAAAACCCGACTGGCCTGGTGGTCTTCCAGGACAGGTTTGGGAACTAAACCAATGGGCTGTAACAGTCAGAGCGAGAGCACTCAGAAGGGTCAGACCTACTCCTACTTTATTTCATACTAAAACCAAATGTGTTCTCTGTTGGGTATGACCTTGACAGAAAAATGTGGGTTAAACTGAACAGATTGAGATCTGAATATGGCTGCTTCAAAGCAACACTTGTTAAGATGAATATTGTAGGCACCTTCCTTATATGAATGTGGCATCCATCAAACAACATATTATCCAATTGAAAACAGCAGCCTGCCAATGTCCAGACAGAGCAGATGAAATCTGCACATAGGCCATGGCACTAGACTGTAGCTTGTGGATCTGGAGGATGATACCTGTGTTGTGCGAAGGAAGAATATTCCTTTTAGAAAAAAAGCAGAACTTCATACCTTTTATTACTTATGAAAATAGCTGGGATCTGTCTAGCGCATGACATGTCTCTGAAATGGTAACTAGTGAAGATCAAAATGGGGAATATTGTATTCAAAGCTACCCCAAGATAGGTCAGTGTTCTTCAGTGCAAGTCCTGGAGGCAAATGACAGCCTCTGGAGACATCTGGAGCAGCCTCCATTGTCTTTCTGTGTATGTGTGTGTGTGTGTGTGGGAGGGGGGTCCCCATGCTACTCTTTGCCTCTCTACCCACACTTACAACAGAAAGGAGGACGAGCCATATGTGTTGAAGGACAACACATTTCTTAATAGACCAAGCTAATGTATTAGAAATGTTCACATCTTTGAGGGCACCCTCAATTAAAAATTTGAAGATAGTGGGTGTCAATGACACACACTGGTCAGCAGTGTCATGGAAGGATATTTGGTGACTCTCTTTCAACCTATTTGGATCCAAAGTGACCCTGACTTAAAAATTAGTGAAGACTACTGGCTATAAGTGGCCCTACATTATGGCTCATAACTGGAATATATCCTTGGCAGTGTGACAAGAATGACTGGATGGATCAGATGGTCATTTTCTGCCATTCTCCACTTTGTATATAGCATACTGTGTTTTCTCTATGGCGAAAGATTTATTTTTGAATTTCATTCTATAAAGATTTATTTCCTTTTCTGCGATAGCAAACATGGGTGAATGAGTAGCTTAATGATTAGAGCGTCCAGGCATAATTTGCCTTATTTACATTTTTAACACTCTATGAGAGTTCTTTATTTAAAAGAAAAGATGTGTCAATCCACGTGGTTCCCATCATAAACAGCTGTGAGTATTTATTCACTGTCACAAGGTTCTCTTTCTTTGTAGATTGATAACAGTTGCCTTTGACTTCATGCTTCTGTAGACTGTTTGTATTAGGTTTATTAGTGCATCACTTACAGCAACAGAAAAGTATCACCTAACTGAGGGCCTCTTATGAAGCCGATTAGCGTTGGCCGTTATGGTAAAAGTCCCAAAGCAGATAGGGATTTAAAGGGCTTTGAGATTTTGCCATATGGCACTCACTAGTGCAGCTTCATAAAAGAAGCCCTGAAAAAAAAGGCATAGGGACCCTTTTACTAAAGCTTAATCCCTTAGGGATCTAAATATCCAAAGGATGAGAAAATACCAGATGGATATGATAGGCACATTCAAATACTTGAAATATGTTAATACTACACAAGAAGCAATGGAGAAAAAGAGGTTCTATTCAAAATTTTAATGGCATTATTCAGATAATATCAGTATAAATTCAAGTAGGGACCCAGTAAGTGGGACTTAACTACAAAGGAGTTGCTCCTACCTGAAAAGTCCCACTGAATATCAGCCCCCTTTAACCTCCAGTCATACCTTAAAAATTTAGGAGTCTTTATAGACTATCAATGGATGCTCAAATCTCCAACCTTTAAGAAGTTCTTTCTACCTGTATGTATGTTATGACCAAACTTAGTCTTCCTGTAGCAGTAATTGAAAGTATGGCAAGACTGCCTAAACGGAACTTATATGTTGTGACTTAGGTGATCTATAAACAGATATACTGTAAGTGCCCAGAAGGTATCCAAAGTGACCAGATAATCACTGCAGGGACAAAGTACAGACCCTCCCCCCCCCAACCCCCCCCCCCTCATACCACCATAAAAATCAGAATAAAAACATACATACCTGCCTCCAGAACATCAGCACCTGGCATAGGAAAGCCTAGTAGAGCTGCACAGAGGTGGCTTAAGTAGTCTGGGGGGTGGGATAGTGAACCATAGAGAGGAGGATCCAGGACCATAAGCCACTCTAACCACTGCATTCATGGTGAAAAATGTGAAGGCCCCCCACCCTACTGTACTACCATATAGGTGGTACATGCAGTCATAAGGGCTATTGGGGTGGTAGGTGTAGTATGTTTGTGTGTGTGGGGGGGGGCTCACCATGACCTGAAAGGAAGTTGTGGTGAGATGTTTATGTGGCACCTTATTTGTGAAGTTCACAGCAGTGCTCTGTAAGGTGCCCTACTACTCTGTTGCCATGTCCGAGTGGCCACTCTATCACTTTGCTGACACCTCCCATGTCCCATGGACTTGCACAATTTTTTTGTCGAGAATGCGGTATAACGATAGATGACTTGGTGGTCTGGATGATCAAACGGCTGGAAGTAGAAGTAGACAATTCTTGGGAAAAAAATATTTTTGGACATATTTTTCGAGAATGGACTTTAAGACGCTGCTGACTTTGGGGGACTAGCACCCTAGGCCCAAAATGGACTTAGATCTTTTAAAAAAAATATATTTTTGTTATGCCACTCCATGTATCTGTATATAATATGTAAACAACTTACCATACAAAGATAGTATATCAAATCCCTTTCCCTTATTCATGTGGTTGTTCTTTCCCATATTGATTACTGTAATCTTTTATACTTATATCTATTCAAAAAGTTCTTGCCTATTTGCAAGGGCATGAGGTAGGAAACACTTATACCTTTTCTGATGTGCCTGCAGTAGGGATCCTTTTTCTTAGGTACGCTAACAAATTTAGCATGCGTTAATGATTAGCATGTACTAAGGGCTCCACATACTAATGGAAAATTTAACGCAGGACCTGCAAAATAAATACATTTAAAAAGCCTTAAATAACAATAATGATCACTTAAAGAATATGGTACAAATTCAGAGAACAACAACATAAGACAGCATGGATGTGCACTAATGAGTGTATGGTTTTCTTTATTATAACCAATAAAAATTATTGAACTTATAAAAACAAAGCCTTAAAAACTGCTGCATTGAATAAGAGCTGAACATGCTGGAAAGTTCTGCATTAAAGTGCTAAAGCTTTTACTAAGCTGCAGTAAGCACTAATGTGTGCTTACCACAGGTTAAAACGCACTGCCATGGGGTGCATTCAGGCATCCCATGGTAGTTTTTGCATGTGTACACTGGGGGTGTGTTTGTGGGTGGAGAGTGGGCACGGCTATGCTAATCAGCTAGTGGGTGGGTATTGCTGCGTGAAGACTGATTAGTATGTGAGCTCTTACCACCTACAAAATAGGTGTTGGTAAGTGCTCACACTCTACTGGCTATGTGCTAATTGGAAATTAGTACATGGCCATTATTGAAGAAATAAGAAAAGTAGCCTTAGCACATGGGAAAGCACAGGCCACTTTTTGGTAAAAGGGCCCAGAGTTTGTTATGAGTATTTAGCAGCACATACTCTATGCTCTCAGGTTGCTTTATACCAGGGATCTCAAAGTCCCTCCTCGAGGGCCGCAATCCAGTCGGGTTTTCAGGATTTCCCCAATGAATATGCATTGAAAGCAGTGCATGCACTTAGATCTCATGCATATTCATTGGGGAAATCCTGAAGACCCGACTGGATTACGGCCCTCGAGGACCGGAGTTGCCCATCCCTGACATAGACACTCTAAAGTTTATAACTAGTTATCTTCTCAGTAAAGAGCTGATGTAGACTTCATCCCTTCTAATATGGAATAGATTTCAGTCTAAGATTAAGAATGGGGCTTATATTAAAAAAAAAAGCTCCTAAATTTATGCCCAATTTTTAGATAAACCTAGGCACTCAAAGGGTCTTATACTAAATATTAGTACATGTTATCTGCACCAGGGCCCATAGTAATAATAATTAAAAAAAAACATGCAGTAATCTTTAGTAAAAGATCGCTGTTTTCTGCTGAAAATACATCTTAATTTTAGTAGATTAGGAAATTAATGTTTATAAATTTAGGTTTGTCATTCACGAGCAGCACTCAGACTTAATGGGGTGGGTCAGTAGAGTGGGCAGACTTGATGGGCTATAGCCCTTTTCTGCCGTCATCTTTCTATGTTTCTATATTTATGAGCCTAATTTATAGTATGAGGTTAGTGCTTAAAATCAGTATTAAGCTCCTAACCCCTCCTTTTACAAAGCCACAGCGGTAACAGCTCATAGAATTCCTATGAGCATCGGAGCTGTTACTGCCATGGCCGGTGCTAAAAGTCAAGCTTTGGTTTTGTAAAATGGGGAGAGGTAAATTTTTTCTTCTCCTAAATTTCACCCTAATGTCCACCCATATTTTACGTGTCTTAATTTAGGAGTTTAGTAAAATTTTGAGTATAAATTTAGGAACTCAGTCCTAGTAAATTTTCAAAGAAGCTAGCTTAGGAGCGTGACTCTTACAGGGGTCCTTTTATGAAGCTGCATTAAAAATAGGCCTTAGTGCATTCTTATGCTGGTCTTTACCACATACTAAGACCAATTTAACTGCAGCTGTAAAAATGGCTTTTTTTTCCTATTTTTTTGCATTAATGTTCATGCGGTTGCCATCAGCATACAGTCTTTTTAAATTACCAAGGGAGCACTTACTGCCATCCACTTTGTGCTTTTTAAAAAATTATTTATTTATCAGCTTTTCACATTTTAATACAAGCATAAAAATTATACTTGAACATAGAATCTAAAGCAAAGAAATATATATATATATATTTGCTGAAAACCTCCACCCAGAAAACTAATTTATTTAATCTACAATTTAGGAGGCCATGGAAAGGAATCTAATCAATCGAAACATTGGACTAAATGCACTAATGTCAGCAATCATAGCTAAACCTGTTTTCACAGCTTTAGTGATGATCGCTACTACTGACCTGATTCACAAAACGGCCCACTGCGTGATTTTCCCCTCGATCACCCATTTTCCAATCCAGCCATGCAAATTAGCTAAAACCCCATGCAAAATAGCCAAGCGATTGATGCACTATCATCGCTTGGCTATTAAGAAAAAAAAAAAAAAAATTAAACAGGAGTTTAAGTTGTTGGGAAAAAACAACAGTTTAGACCTGTCAGTAACTCCCTCTCAATAACAGCGATGTGGCAGGAGGGATGCCCACTCCCTCCTGCCACCAAAGACCCACTCCTGCACCAGGTGTTCCCCTAAATATCCTCTACCTTCTCCCTTCCCTCCCCCCCAAAAAAAAAGACAGGAGGGTGCCCACTCCCTCTGTCACCGGGAGGGGCCTTAGGCATCTGAGCCCATCAGGGCCATAGGCTCCTCCCTCTGTATCCCGGATACAAGGGGTAGGAGTCTAAGCCAATCAGGCTGGGATACAGAGCCTAAAGTCCTGATTGGCTCAGACATCTAAGGCCTCTCCCAAGGGGCAGGGCCTTAGGCATCTGAGCCAATCAGGGCCTTAGGTCCCTCCCTGTACATCACATGATGTACCAAGGAGGGAAAGCCCTGCCATTGTGGAGCGGCGAGCCTTAGAGCAGGATGGACTGAGCTTCTATCCTGCTCCAAAGTCTCTGAGAAAGTATGGGAGGTTCGAGGGGTGGTGGTGGATCTCTGGTGGCAGAGGGAGTTGGACCCTCCTGCCTTTTGGGGGGGAAAGGGGGAGGGTAGAGGATATTTGGGGTGGTACCTGGCGCAGGAGTGGGTCTTTGGTGGCAGGAGGGAGTGGGCATTCCTCCTGCTTTATCGCTGCCACTGGGAGGGATCTTTGAGAAGGTATGGGGGGGGGGGTCGGGGGATGGCGGAAAAACTCCAGTGGCAGGAGGGAGTGGACATCCCTACTGCCTTTTTTTCAGGGGGAGAAAAGGGGAGGGTAGAGGATGTTTGGGGGAGCACCTGGCACAGGAGTGGGCCTTCGGTGGCAGGAGAGAGTTGGCATCCCTCCTGCCAAATCGCTGCTGCAGGGGGGGTTTACGGTGCCCTAACACCAGTGACAGGAGGCTGCTTCCCCTGTCACTACTGTTAGGGCTCTGTGCATATGTCAATCGCTCACTGAGTGACTGATCGGTTGCGTTTGCATGCAAATGATTTGCATCTCCATGCAAATTATTTACATGCAAACTTGATAGTGCATTGATTGCTGCTGGAGAATCGGCCAACAGTGATCGAGTCGGTATTTTTAGTGCATCTAGGGCAAAATATTCAAAAGAGATGGCTTAAGAGGTGTTAAACCAGCAGCCAGTTCACGTTAATCTGAAGGTTGGGGGGAACCTACTGATCCTATTATTACTCCAACCTCTTCTTTAACCACAATGAAGTCCAGCAATTGTTTTGATTCAAAAAAAAGGAAAATACCATAAGATATACAACATTTTGCTGGAAACTTCAAAATAAAAGTTGCTCCCAAAGCCAGAACTCTAGAAAGACAAGAAATCTTTCCTTCGTGAAGCTTGAAATATATCTGGAAATACATGAATTGATGAACCAAGAAATCGACAGTCCTAGGCTTCAAAAGCAAACTAGATGCATATCTCCTTGAGAGAGGCATATAAAGATATGGTTGGCTATAAAATAAATATGTATAATAGAAAGTGGAATACTAATAAGACACACCACCAAAAAGTATTCCCATAAATGCTCACTACTATGGAGAAGTATAGTCTAGAGATAAGACGATGTAGTTATTTGGAGAAAAGACCTCAGTTTCCTCATCAAGAGGTCTCTATGTCTGCCGTACACAACTTAAAGCAGCATAGGAGAAAACATCCCGGGTCAGAAAAACTCCACTACATACTACTAGTAAAGCAACTATTAATTAGAATCAAAAGGACTAGTAGTAAGAAAAAAACTTATCTCTTAACGTCACAATTCTCCAGGTGAGACAAGAATCCGGTTAGATAATATAGGATTGTCACATTAATCTTCATCCATTAAGACTCCCGACAGGCCCTGTTTCGCTATCGCTGCATCAGGGGAAGTCTCTAGAACTGAAGATCAAATAGGCATGTAAGTATAATTCCATTCATCTCAGCATAGGAGAAAACATCCCGGGTCAGAAAAACTCCACTACATACTACTAGTAAAGCAACTATTAATTAGAATCAAAAGGACTAGTAGTAAGAAAAAAACTTATCTCTTAACGTCACAATTCTCCAGGTGAGACAAGAATCCGGTTAGATAATATAGGATTGTCACATTAATCTTCATCCATTAAGACTCCCGACAGGCCCTGTTTCGCTATCGCTGCATCAGGGGAAGTCTCTAGAACTGAAGATCAAATAGGCATGTAAGTATAATTCCATTCATCTCAGTATTATTAAAAAAGAAGGAATAACATCTCGTTACTTACATGTAAATAAACTGCCGCAGTTTATTTACATGTAAGTAACGAGATGTTATTCCTTCTTTTTTAATAATACTGAGATGAATGGAATTATACTTACATGCCTATTTGATCTTCAGTTCTAGAGACTTCCCCTGATGCAGCGATAGCGAAACAGGGCCTGTCGGGAGTCTTAATGGATGAAGATTAATGTGACAATCCTATATTATCTAACCGGATTCTTGTCTCACCTGGAGAATTGTGACGTTAAGAGATAAGTTTTTTTCTTACTACTAGTCCTTTTGATTCTAATTAATAGTTGCTTTACTAGTAGTATGTAGTGGAGTTTTTCTGACCCGGGATGTTTTCTCCTATGCTGCTTTAAGTTGTGTACGGCAGACATAGAGACCTCTTGATGAGGAAACTGAGGTCTTTTCTCCAAATAACTACATCGTCTTATCTCTAGACTATACTTCTCCATAGTAGTGAGCATTTATGGGAATACTTTTTGGTGGTGTGGCTATAAAATAAGCCAGGTGTATACCTAGCAGGGCCTCCGCGTGTGCGGATCGCCGGACTTGATGGACCGAAGGTCTGATCCGGAGATGGCGCTTCTTATGTTCTTATATCTGAAATAGGGGGATTTGGTTCTTCGGACCTATTTCAGATATATAAGTGAACAATTTCTTGGTTCATCAATTCATGTATTTCCAGATATGTTGGTTTCTCCTAATCAAGATGGCAGCAGCTTGTTTTAAATATTTATTTAAACCTCCCTCATTCAAACGTAATAGCATGACTGCAGCGAATCGGGGCTCAGATCAAAGACATCTATTCTATTCCCTGATTTCAACCAAATGGTGTCACCTTATTTAAAGTGAAAATCCACCTCTGTTCACTATAATTCGATCTTCGTTCATAATGGAGGACAGGTTCAGAAGGGGTAGAGCTTCCTGGTTTATTCCTGACGGTAAGATACCGAGCTCTCAGTATTGGTGACAAACTCTCAGGTTGTATCAATAGAATTTCATGTAGATATCTTCATACTATCTCAACCACTGACACAATAGGAGATCTAGGAAAATTCAACAATCTCAAGTTATTTTCCCTTTGGAAATTTTCAATATGTTCCAACTTTTATTTTTATTAAAAAAGACCTCTCTTTAACAATACCTACTTCCAATTCCTTAAATTGTTCTTCATGTTTTTTGATACTCTCACTGTATTCACTTTGGGTATTCACCAAGGCATTTATATTACCACAATCAGTCCCTTTTTTTTGTAATTCTTTATTGATTTTCAAGCTAAAACAGTGCAATACAAATAAAAGTCCAATAATTATTACATACATTGCACTATTAACTGTACAGGTAACATACATATCTTTCCGAATTTTCCATTTTTCTATTATAATTATTAATATAACATACCATAGGACATAATATTTATTAAAAAATTAAGTCACCCAAATGTAATCCTCAATATTTATTTCCCACCCTCTCACCCCCTCCCCCCTAGGACGTGTAAAGGAAAATAAACAAAAGAAAAGATAAAAAAAATCATAAATTCTCAAATTTAGTCAGTCCTTAATGCAGAAACTGCTTTTTTTAAGATTGGAGTCCATAATTTCAATAGCCTTCCACAGAGCCTCCATATTAATTATTGCAGGCTTAACCATTTCTCCAAATTGTAAAGTCTCATTCCCGAATGCAGTTTTTATTATCAAACTCCTGGGAGGGGGGTGGGGCCTGCAGGCAAAGGGTTGAAGGGGCAGTATAAAGTTGAAGGTACACCTAGAGCAGGGGTCTCAAAGTCCCTCCTCGAGGGCCGCAATCCAGTTGGGTTTTCAGGATTTCCTCAATGAATATGCATGAGATCTATTAGCATACCATGAAAGCAGTGCACGCACATAGATCTCATGCATATTCATTGGGGAAATCCTGAAAACCCGACTGGATTGCGGCCCTTAAGGAGGGACTTTGAGACCCCTGCTCTAGGTGTACCTTCAACTTTATACTGCCCCTTCAACCCTTTGCCTGCAGGCCTCACCCCCCCCCCCTCTCAGGAGTTTGATAATAACAATCTATGATCATCACAGATAATCATATAAAAATACAGATTATTCTTTGAGTTTGTGTATCTGTCAGAACCTATTGTTTTGCTTTGACTGCAACTGCTACCCTAAGCCCAGTAACGTAGTAATGGGAGGACGGTCCGCCCTGGGCATCATGTTGGTGGAGGCACTGGCACCCTTCCTCCTCTCTGTCCCTCCCCACTCCTCCCCTTGCCACGCATATGTGGCACCCCCTTCCCCCATACCTCTAGTTGTTCACCGCCATCTGCCATGAGCAACAACTTCAATGCGTTCTTTGTGACCGCATCAGCTCTCCCCCTGATGTCACTTCCGGGTGCCGTGCATAGGTGCGAGGAGCACGTTGAAGTTGTTACTCGCAGTGGTGAACAACTAGAGGTATAGAGAAAAGGAAGGAGTGGTGCACACAGCAGGGGGGAGCGGGGGTGTGGGTGTGGAGATGAACGGGGGAGGGGCGCTTCTACCTGGGCGCCTCTCACCCATCTTACACCACTGCCTAGTCTTGCCTAATGGTTGAGCTTGGGCTCCCATTTTGAAACTTGAAAATTTCCCCTTTCCTGGACTGAAATGGGAAAGGGAGAGATGGCAGTAGGATAGGTAGGGGGGGGGGGGCTGGTTGCTGCTACCTTTACAGATCCTCAAATGCAAGGCAGAATTAATTTGTCGAGGGCCCCTAGGCACACAAGTACACTGGGCCCCCTGCCCCGCCCCACTCCACTCCACCGTGCGTCCAGGCGGAAACAGGAAGCTGCGTCAGAGGGAAGCTTTGGGTAAGCAGCACCGCTTGCAAAATTATAGTTCCCGTTGCCTTTCTTACCCGCGTTGCTTGCTTGTCTTACTTTCCGTCTTTGGGGTGGGGGTGGGGGCGCATTGCCGATCGATGCTTGAGAGGCCCATCACCATTTGGAAAAAACAATGTTCATGCCCCCCTTCATTGGGCCCCCCTGACCATTTCAGGCCCTAGGCACATGCCTACTGGGCCTATTGGTTAATTCTGCTCTGCTCAAACGGTAGTGATCATCAAACAGTTTGGTCGATATAACAACTAAAGTGGAAGTCAGCCACACAAAACTCAAAGTCCTGGATTTATTAAAACGTGTGGACTTCAGTAAAATGGAGGAGTATGTGAAGAAAGCGCTAATAGGACGGGAGGACATAAGAGAAGTGGAACAACAGTGGTCTAAGCTGAAAGGAGGAATAAAAATGGCTACTGATCTTTATGTGAGGAAAATAAATAAAAACAAGAAAAAAAGGAAACCATTATGGTTCTCCAAACTAGTGGTGGAGAAAATAAAGGCAAAAGAGTTGGAGTTTGTGAAATAGAAAGTGCAGGCTAAAGAGCAAAAGGGTAGAAATATATTAAAAAAAGGGGTAACTAAATTAAAAATATAATTCAACCCCAATGCCTTAAACTTATAATAATCTTACTCATCATGTGCTTTCCTTTTTTTTTTTAAATTCTTTATTTAATTTTCAAATACATTTCCAAGCATAATCATCTTGAACAGAAAGATTGACAGAAATAAAATCTCAAATCTGAGGAAAACACTAAGGGGTCCTTTTATCAAGCTGCGGTAGGGGTTTAACACGCCTAATACCGCGCGTTAAACCACCTGCCGCGCTAGCAGCTAACGCCTGCATTGAGCAGGCATTAGTTTTTTAGCCGGCCGCGGGAGTTAGCGCGTGATGAAATGTCCGACGCGCTAACCCCGCTGGCGCGGCTCGATAAAAGGACCCCTGAATCAAATTTCAGGAAATATCAAATAATTTTCTATCATTCTCAAGTCCTCAATTATAGAGATTCCAAGATTCAATAAGTGACTAAACACAATAATCAGGAAACTTATATCAAAAGGGGAACAGGACAGCTTATAATGGTAGGAGATCAATTCTACATTTAGAGGTTGTTATAAATCAAGTGCTTTCCTATCCCAGTTATAAACCAGGGCCAATATGCTGACCCCGAAATACCCTCCCAACATAGCCTCCATAACCTGAGAGGAATCCCCTTTACCTGCCCATGACAAATGGATTGCAGAGAAATGTATATCTCAATGTGAAAACCAAAAAAACTCTGTGGAGTGACGATATTCCTAAATGGACTTTATTTGAAAGTATCAAAGTTCCAAAGGTGCACTGAAATCATCCACATAAAATAATTTCATCCACATAAAAGTAAATCATCCACATAAGAGCCTTAAAGGACCTAGTCCGCTAGGGATACAGGACCCAACATGGTCCGCGTTGCGACAAAAAGTCTTCTTCAGGGGTCCCTGGGGGGTCCTATAAAGGTGAGTACGTGGGAAACAATTGTGTGGTGAGCCGGAAGTGAGACACTGCTTGCATTTACTAGATCTCAATGTGTCACATTAGGTCAAAAACTTGTATTGGGAAAAAAAAACCTCATGCACTGCCAAGGATAACTATGCAAAATTGTAACCTGGAAACTCTATTTGTACTAGATCCCTAGTTTGTTTCAAGTTAGGATGCAATCTTGTATAGGAAACTTGTTCTGTAATTATGTCAAATTGTAACCTGTCAGTTATATAATATGTATGTTTAACCTGTAAGCAGTTCTGAGCGCTTTGGGGACAACAGAATAGAAAAGAAATGAAATAAATAAATTTGTACAGACCAAACAACTGTTTCTTTACTGAAAGGATAAGCGACTGCCTCTGCTAAAAAAACAGTTTTGGGTGAGTTCTTGGATGGCATTTGCCACCGACGACCCTCCTTTTCCAGGCTGTCTTTTTCTCTTGGGCCAGCAATTTTTTTAAATTTCTAATCCCCCCCCCCCCACACACACACACACTTTTGTAGGCAACCCGATGTCGCGCGCCACCCTGACGTCACGTCTGTAGCCCGCTTTCCAGTCGGCAACCGTGATCCGCGGGGAGCGCACGCAAACTTTCCAGCACGCGGCCGAGCGGCGCAGCGCAGCGCGCGCGCGCAGAGGGAAGGTGAGAGCGGGCTGCGTCGGAGCGGCTCGCGCGGCTGTGGGTGCGCGAGGCGAGCAGCGCGGGGGAACAGCTGTCCGAATGCCGGTGAGACGCCGAGGAAATGAAGGGCAACGACTGAGACCCACGCAACTCCCTCTCTTTCCCCTTCCTTCCTCTGCAGAAACCGCTTCTTGCCAACAGAGCGCACTCTGCCTGGCTTTTTTCTTTTTAAAATAAGAAACAGCAGCAAATGAGCCATCTTTTCCCTCCTGTCTTCTTCCTTCCAGTTGTGTGGATTTTTTTTTTATTTTTTTTGCATTTGTCGAGCCCTAAGCCGTTCAGCGCCCTGTGACTGAACGTGGATGGTTTTCTTTCACTGCTGGGCTTATCCTTTTTCTTGCTCCGTTTTTTTTTTTTTCTCTCTGGTTTAGCAACAAGAGATGCCGGGCTAAATTCTTGGAAGGGGCCCGGATGTACCGAGGATGCTTTGCTATTTCGTTAAAGGAGGCAGTAGTGGAAGGGATCGGTTTTTGGTGTTTGATGCGATAATGGGAATCAGGTAATACAAAAAAAAAAAAAAAAAAAGGAACGTACTGCAGCTTCATTGCCCCCCTCCCCACCCCCCGACACGGAAGGATTTAACCTGCACTAATTTAAATGGTCAATGAAAACAAGAGGATGTACATTCCAGAGGAAAACCATCAAGGTAAGCCTTCAAAAAAATGTGTGCCTACCCCCCCCCCCCCCCCAGTTCTGTTGGGTTTAAATGACCCTTTGGCTGTTTCTAGTAATGCTGCCAGAGGAGGGGGAGACGGACAATCTGGCTTTGACACCAATTTTCTTTGACATAATGCTGAGAATATTTAAGCGGGCAGCTTTATTGCAGTAATCCTGTAACAGCAGTCCATGCAATAAATAAATATATGACCCCGATTGCTCATGTGTTTTCAGATGGAATAAGGTGGGGGGGGGGGGGGGAAGGAAAAGTTTCCCCAAGTCTCTTTGGGATCAGAGTGGAGGCGGACGCTCCCTGGTGTCAGAGACTGTAGCTGGGGACCAGATGGAGAAGGATGGAGAAAAGATACCAGGAGAGCTTGGATCGGCTGCCCCAGAATCCTTATCCTGCCAAACCACAAGCCGCAGAACATTTCTTGTCTGAGGCAATAAGGAAGCCGCCCCTCTACAACCTCCTGGCTTTGTCAATACAGTCTGAAGCCACGGGGGTGGGGGGGGGGGGGGGGATATTTAAGCTTTGTGCATAGGGTATCTGCTACAAGTGGTTTTAAAAAGTAATTTATGTCCGATGACTAATCAAAGGTCCTCATTGCGCTTATGGAGACAATCTGACACAATTTTCCCCAGCCTTCTGTTGAAACTTTTTTTGGGGGGGAGGCGGGTCAAAAATGTATGTATATATATATTTATTTCTTTACTGCCACTTATTTTGCTTCCATGCTGGCTTATACAGTCTCAAGATCTATGGCCATGAGGATCAGCCCTTTATCGCCAGGACTTGTATATTGCAGACAGTGTTTCCCAAAAGTCTGTCCTGGAGTACCTTTTTGCCGGTCAGGTTTTCGGGATATTGACAATGAATATGCATGAGGTGGATTTGCATGCACTGCCTCCTTTGTATGCAGATCTCTTTCATGCATATTCATTGCGGATATCCTGAAAACCTGACTGGAAAGGGGTACTCCAGCACCGGCTTGGGAGACACGGCTCTAGAGCAGAAAAAGCCTTTGAAGGTAAAACTGGCAGCACTGGGGAATAATAAACGGATCTGTGTTTACTTGTAGCAGGAAAAAAAAAAAATGCCTAAAGACGCTTTTGTATCGGCTGAAGCCTGTGTCAGGGCAAACTTGGCTTGGCCTAAGGATTACTGGGGCAGTTTCTGCAGTGGTGATTGTAGTCCAAGAAGAGGCGAGAACATCTCCAGTTTAAGTAGAAACGCAGGATTGCCGGTCCTTGGCCAGACTAGCTTCTGGCCTCCTGTCACATCTCGTTCTGCGCGGACAGGGGATATACAGTTTTTGCAGTATCTGTGGCTCAGTCCATAACTGGGGTGGGTTAGGTCTATGTGTGTATTTACATAAGTGAAGTGTGTGCGTGTCTGGATGGAGAGCATGTGTGTATATGTAGCCCTGTGCACAGAGATATGTATGTGTGCGTATGTGTTTAGCTAGGGCATGCATGTCTGTGTCTGTGCTGCGAGAATATCTCCATTTCCACTACGTGCCGGATCAACCAGCCGCAATCAATAAGCAGATCGTGGCAGAGAAGGAAGGGATGCTGCTTTAACTTGTGCCGTTTCTTTTCTCTTGCTGTCATTTTTTTTTTTTTTTTTTAATTTTTTTACATTTGTTTTCCGGAGAGCTGCGTGCTCCTTTAAGTGCACAAGCTGTGGAAGTGGAGCGGCAGACGAGCAGCCCATGAATACCAATATGGCAACACTATGGCAACCTGAATTCCTGCTTCTCGTTAGCAGCTGCAGTGATTATATAATTTAAGGAGGAGTTTTGCATCTGTCTGTGGATGCGGATTCTTTGCCCCGGTTCCATTTGGAGGTGAAAAAACAAGTTTCTGACTTATTTTTCTTTTGAGCCAGATAATAAAACACTGCACAGGCGGATAATAGATGTATAAACAGTTTTGGAATTGTTACTAAATTACTGCAGCGTTGATTAAAATATAAGCGAGTTTACATTTTTTAAATGCCCATGGAAAGGAAGTCGCATTTATTTGTGAGGAGAGGAGATCAAGATAAAATTATGTGCCTGTTGTCCAAAGAAAAGGGAAACATAGCTGATAAAACCAGTGGCAACCGTAGACAAGCATTACTGTAATCCCCATAATGTCAGCAGGTCACTGTTGGTAGTGTGGCTGATTCCTGTTTATGTCAGCACTGCATTAGGGAACAAAATATTAAAATTATGTACACATTTAAATCTTAACAAGCACTAATGTTCTTGTGTTAGGAAGAAGGGAGGCATGAAAAATTTTGGGAAATTAAAGAGCTAGAGAGAGATAGAGAAAGGATGCTGTTTAACAAAGGTACTTAATTAGTACAGTCAGGGCAGGCAGAAAATTATATGATAGGACCAGGCTCTTGCATTATGTTTCTTTTGAGTATGCTGATCCTTATCTAGTGTCTGGAGGGCTTTCTACAATGTTTGTGTTAATTACAGGTAAAAACAGGCATAGGGTATATACTGTATACAGATACATGGGGGTATATATATATATATTTATATATATATATATATATATTTGCCTCTCTCTAATAACTCAGTGAAACAGTAGAATATTTTTCTCAACCAGAAAATGTAAATGGTGCTGTGTGGTTTGAAGCGATCATTTCATTTGGATGTTTGCAAAAGGCTGTATATTATAGTATGAAAGTTTATTCATTATTAATGCTGTGCGTATGCAGTTTTTTTTTTGGTTTTTAATTACAATAGAGTTAGCAAACAAAGCTTTGAAAGTTTATGGCATCGTTATCTGATACAGACCTAGGTCTGGACCTCACTATCACTACATATCTTTACCATATCTCGTCTTAGTACTTCAGAATTGTTGTATCATAATTACAGTTCTAAAAGTTCACAGAAGGTCCAGTGGTAAGCTCTTAAGAAAAGACGATCTTCAGCTTCTCAATTTCTTTGCACTGGTATATTATTATTAGCCCCAGTTGTCTTCTTGTGGCTCTTCCTTAGTACTGACAAAACTCAGCAAAAACAATGTTTGTCGTCCGCTGGGAAGATTCCAAGGGGTGCCCACATAGAGAAGATTGATGTAAGTGAAATTGGTTTTTACTTATATATCTGGCTCTTTTAAAATATTCCCCTTTGTCCAGCACAAAAGTTTAGTTGGACAACATTACCTGGAAAAGAAAAAAGTTGGCTGAAGGCATGACAAGAGTGAGCGGATACATTTAGAACTTACTAAGCTGTGGTACAATAATTTTATTTTATTTTACTGCAATGAAGGACACCACAGGACTGGAGTCATAAACCTGTGGAAACTATATAAAATTGTGTTAATGTGGGAAACGGGTGATTCGCTGCTCTATACCTCTTACTCCGGAGGGGTTTTTGTTGGATAAATTTGAGATTTTTCGTTTTCCTCCGAGGGTGGGTCGGTTATTTTTGCGGAAGGCTGGCTTAGTGGCTAAGAAGATTATTTGGGGGGGAATGGGTTTCAGATTGGGCTCCTTCTTATTGGGCTTGGCGTAACCGTTTGCTTGCTCTGATGCTGCTTGAGAGGGGTCGAGCGCGTCATTCTTTGCGTCAATCAAAGTTTTTTTTTTTGGCAGGTATGGGGTCCTTATATTTACTCTGTCCCCTCGGGCCTGCAGTTTGATTCTTAATACTTTGCCTATTTGATTCCTGAGTGGTAAGGGGTTCAAGGCCTTGGGGTGTCTTCCTCCCAGCTTTTCTCCGCCTCCTTTTTTTTTTTTTTCTTTTCTTACTTTTTTTTCTTTTCTCTTTTTCCCTGTTCTCTTTCTTCCTCGGGAGGTTCATTTTCTGATTCTTTGGGGGCTCATCTCTTTCTCTGTTCGTGTTGTTGGGGGAGGGGGGGTGGGTAGGGGGATGGTGGGGTAGTTCTGGGGCTTGGGATATAATTGCTATACGGCCTTTGGTGCACCCGTGTATTCTTTGTTGTACTCATTGCCTTTTCTGCCTCTGATGTGCTTCATAAACCAATTGTTTCCAGTACACGTCAACCAGACTGCGGGAGATAAGCTCTGCACTTTTTCATACCATGTTTACTGACATACTTGTCCTTTTTATCACCTTTATCTTTTGATGCTCTGTATGTTTGACCTTTTTAATAAAACAGATTTCCACTAAAATTGTGTTAATGTGGCTAAGAACATCGAGTGTTCCTGTCTAGATAGCAGGCCCCAAAACAAGCCTTCTGTCTCTTAAAGAGTGGGTTGTTTAAATTAACCTCCTGACACCAAGCATAAACTCCTTCATCTACCCCAGACCCTGATGCCCACTATGACCTCATATCCCTCCCTAGTCACAGCATAAACCTCCCCCTCTCTCAAGATCCCTTCCTGACAGCATAACCTCCCCACTTCCAGTAACCCCGATACCAAGTATAAACCCCTCCCAGCACTCACCTGTTGTGAGGGGACAGCATTGATCGTCAGGTTCTCCTGCTGCATTAGTGCATTGGTCAACCCCTAGAAATAATCTCATGGGTGCCCTAATGTGCCAGCTTGATCCTTAACAGTACTGTTACAGAACTACAGCTAGGTATCAACTAGTGTCATTTTGAAGCTGGGTGTTGCCAGAGACAGGAGCATCCAATGGGGAACTCCTTACCTTCCACTTGCCACTAGGAAACATCTCCAGTAGATGCCGGAGAGGGGGGGGGGGAGAGGAAGTGGACTCAGGGAGAGTAGGGGTTAAGGGCAATGGAGGAGCAGGGGTGAGGAGTTCTATATATCTGGCATCATTCCTTTAAGAAATTCCTTTGATCATGGGTTTCTTTTAATATATATATGTAATATAATAAAGCCCTAAGCGCGCATGCGCACTCCCACCTGCGTGCTCCCGCATGCGCGAGAATCCCCCGAGGCGGATGTCGGCCGCTGCGGCAGATGGCTGAAGCCTGGCTGGAGGAGGAGGAGTTGCGAGAGCTCCGCAGAGGCAGGAGGTGAGGAGATAGAGACAGAGACAGATGGATGAGAAGGACAGAGGGGCTACTAGGGGGACCAGGAGAGATGGTAGGGGATAGGGAGAGATAGACTTCAGGGAGTGTGGAGGGGGCAGGAGAGAGAGATGGTCTTGGGGAAGGACAGAGAGGGACAGGAAAGGGAAAGATGGCAAAAGAGGTGAAACAGGGTCAGAGAGAGATGTTAGAGGGTGTGAAAGGGGGAAAGGGAGAGATGGAAATGGTAGGACCACTGCTGCTTTGGGGCACTGAGGGAGGAAAGGTTGGTACGTCGGGACTGCTGCTGCCGCTTCGGGTAAGTAAAGATCCTGTCAGGAGGGCCAAAAGGGTATAAAGGAAATGGTGAAAGATGAGGTGGTGGGACTGGGATCAGTGGGAGGCAGGGTCTGGGCATGATAGAGGCGTGGCATGGGTGGGGTCAGAGTCAGGGTATAGGTGGGGCTAATCTAGCACCCGTTACTTTAACGAATGTAATGGGCTAAAACACTAGTATATATATAAATCTTTGTTCATTTTCAAACTTAAAACAGTGCATATAGGAATACATACAGAATATTTTAAAAAAAGCACTTACATCTTTCAATCAAATACGTGAAAATTATTTTCACCTCCTCCCCCCTTATTTACATGTAATCAAGAAAACCAAGCAATATTACTGCCATATTTTTCTGACAACAATCCCATTATACTGTCTCTCTCCCTCCTCCCACCCCACTTCCTGGATGTGTAAATTATAACCAGAAGTACAGGGAAACACCATTCAATTACAATCAATAAAATTAGTCAATGGACCCCATACCCGTTTAAACATTTGTTACCCCCTTGCTCAAAAATAATTTTTTTCGAATCTGTAACATAAACATAACGAATGCCACCAAAAAGTAAAATTTAATCGGTCACAGTTTTTCCAATTTCTTGTAATCATTTGGATGGCTAACCCAGTCGTAATACCCAAGAATCTATTTTTATGTCTGTCTACTATTTTTTATGTCTGTCTACTAAAGGTGTAGGAGATAACATTCCACAGATTACCACATCCAATGATAGCGGAACCGCAGTCTCCAGAATCTGAGTAATATGTCCCCATATAGATCTCCAGAAGTTAAGTATCAAGGGACAAAAGAAGAGCAGATGATCCAGTGTCCCTATATCGAGATGACAGTGCCAGCATCTATTTGACTTAGAACAATCTAATTTTTGTAATCTAACAGGGGTCCAAAAACTTCTATGCAACAAAAAAAACCACGTTTGTCTCAGATGCTGACGCTGTACATCTCATCCTCCAAGACCAAATCCGTGGCCATTGAGTAGCAGAAATCTGCTGCTTAATCTCAATGCTTCAAATATCTCTCAAACTTGTTTTTGGTTTCTTATTCATATAACCAGATATTAATTTATACCACTGGGTGGCCTGATGCCCTAGGAAATCTGTCTGAAGCATAGGACCGGCAAGCTATACTGATTTTTTAGATTTTGCCAATCAGGGAACCCCTTCTGAATGGCTTGCCACTAGGAAACATCTTCAGTAGATGCCATGGGGGGGGGGGGGGGAGGAGGAAGTGGGCTCAAGAAGAGTAGGGGGTTATTCTGGTCATTGGAGGAGCAGGGGTGAGGAGTTCTATATATCTGGCATTATTCCCTTTAAGATCCCTTTGATCTGGGTTTCTTATTAATGACTTGATGCTCTGAGGGGGGGGGGAGGTGTCATTGTGTTTCCATAAATTACAAAGCTTGCAAAGGTAAACGTAAGCTGTGGTATTCAATGTGCATAATTATAAGATGATTTGTATGCTTTACATCTCATTATAATGATTCTCCATTTGTGTCAAAATAATTTGTATTAAGGGAAAATAACACACAATTTTGTTATTAGTGTGTGTTAAATGGCAAAAATCCCAATATTTCTTCAATCTATGGTTTTTTTCCCCCCTATATTACATTACATAACATTAGAGGAAGATAGCTGGTAATTTCTAGAGGAGATAAAGAGTAGATGAGGTTGCTTTGGGGAATCAGGAAGGTATTGGGAAGTGGGAAGTGGGAAGGAGCAAGTGGTGTTAAGTCATTTGCATGAATTTCTTGAAAAGTAGAGTCTTTATTTCTTTTCTGAATGTTTTGTAGTCTGGGGTCATAATTAGTAGATTGGAGATTTGGTTGTCGAGTTTTGCTGCTTGTGTGGCTAGGAGGCCATCATATAGTTTTTTCCGTTTGACTTCTTTGATTGGAGGGTGCGTGAATGGAGTATGTCTACTTGATGTAGTTTGGATGAGGCGGTTGTTCAGGTAGGTTGGGCTGTCGTCGTTTATGGTTTTAAATAGTAGACAGTAGAATTTGAATATTATTCTTGCCGGAATTGGAAGCCAGTGTGAGTTGAGGTATGCCTCTGTGATGTGGTCGTGTTTCCTCAATGAATAGATAAGTCTTAGTGCTGTGTTTTGGATTGTTTGTAGTTTTATCATTGTTGCTGGGCAGGAGAAGTAGAGAATGTTGCAGTAGTCTAAAAGACTTAGGACTAGGGATTGTACTAAGAGCCGGAATTACACACCTCTTTTCCTTTCACTCCCCTGGTCCTGAGTGTGATAATCCCTTTAGACCACGTCCACATGTGCGGTTGAAAATGTTTTCTATTTTTTATCTGTCTACTGAGCCTACCAGTTGACAGTCAATATAATGGTAAAGATGTATTTCAGGAGTCTTGACAGATCCATATTATAACAGTATTTTTAGAGAAATGCAAAAGATGCAATGAGCATTCCCCCCCCCAAAAAAAATTGCTAACCGCTGTCATATTGCAAAGTGTAAACTTTTGATTTCTGATAGAATTTAGAGATTTTAATTGTTTTTTTTAATGGTGCTTTCAATCAGCACTGATTCAGCCAGTTAAGAAAAGTAAGTTAAGTGCCTAGATTGGCTAGGCTCCTCTTGCATTGATGGCTCATGCTGCCACACAGTTACCATATTGGGTCATCAAAAACGTTCCATTTGTCTACTCATGGTATGCTTTAACCACAGCAGCCCGTGAACAATTCACAAACATGGTTATTTCTGAAATGCTGCCACCTTTGGCTAGGTAGCCGATCATCGTGTCTTTTTCAGTGTCTGATAAATCGTACTTTTTCCCCATGACAGCTATGGTTGCTGTACTGGCATCCCATCTTATATACCCACAAAATCTGCATGTGACACTTGTTCATTGTTGTTCATTGGTTGTGCATTTGTTCATTGGTTGTGCGTCCCTAATGTCAGAGGTAGGCATTGGTCATAATAATGTGACTTGACTATGTAGGGGACCGGGACATGATATCAGAAGGGAGCTGAGGTCAGCACGAGAAGCAGGTGGAAAATTTGCTTGCACCGGCGAACATTTCAAGAGGTATGCAGGCGGTGGGGGAGGCACTCAAGTGGCAAGGGATGGAGTGTGCATAGCATGATGGGGAAGAGCAGGGGGTGCATGGCACAGCAATGCTGGGTGCTATTGCCCTGGGCAACTACCTTCTTAGCTACGCCACTGCTCTGAATGTATAAAAAGTGTCTTTTTGACTTTGGGAGAGAAGGTGAAGCAGGTGTGCAGGTGGTATTCTCATCGAGCCTACCTGTCGAGGGTAAAGGCCCAGGCAGAGAAGCTTGCATCCTGGAGATGAATGCATGGCTACGTGGATAGTGTTGTTGAGAGTGTTTCGGCTTCCTGGACTGTGGGATGATTTTTCAAGGTATGCATCAATCAAAGAAGGGAAGAAGTGCCTTCAGCAGAAGACTGGCTAACCTACTGAAGATGCATTAAACTAGAATTGGGACAGGGTGAACAAAGCCCCCAGGTGAGTATAAGCCCTAAGGTAAGTGAAACACTAAATACCTCTACACAAATGGAAAAAGAAGGCATTGTCTGGAAAGCAGTATATACTAATGCTCAAAGTATGGGAAATAAGGTTCTGGATCAAGAGCAATGGTCTCCAACTCAAACCCTTTGCAGGGCCACATTTTGGATTTGTCGGTACTTTGGAGGGCCTCAGAAGAAATAGTTAATGTCTTATTAAAGAAATGACAATTTTGCTTGAGGTAAAACTCTTTATAGTTTATAAATCTTTCCTTGTGGCTAAGTCTTAATAATAATATTGGAATTTATAGCTAAAGAGACATATGATCAAGAAACTGTTTTATTTTACTTTTGTAATTATGATAAACATACCGAGAGCCTCAAAATAGTATCTGGCGGGCTGCATGTGGCCCCCAGGCCGCTAGTTTGAGACCACTGCTATAAACTGTATATTATGTTGATTGGTATTAGACCCCTAGTATATATTGAATTAGAATACAACCTTATATTGCAAAATTGTACTATAACCATGTCAAATTGTAACCTGTTAACTGTATATTATGTATGTTTACCTGTAACCCGTTTTGATCTCTTTGGGGAAAATGGGATAGAAAATGCAGTTTGGTAAAAGGGCCCATAGTTTCTTAAAAGAACTGCATATATTTAGCAGATAACTACTGAAACATTCAGATTATGAGTTTGAATTAAACGATTAAGAGAATTCTCAATCAATTCTATGCATCAACATGGAAAACTAAACCATACTTTTAGTATGAAGACATCAGGAGGCTATAGCCACAGCTTGTGTACCTTGTTCAAAACAGGCGATGAAGTTTTTTTTGTAAACCTCAGGGCACATTCTCCTGGGGGTTCTCTCTTTCAATAAGATTACTGGTAGTACACAATACTAAACATGATTATAATGAATTTTTTGCCACCTGCCACTGAAAGATGTGCCGTGCTGGGGTTACAGAACCTTCTTATCCGGCTCTTCTAGTGGCAGTTTACCTAACAGATGACCTTGCCTGTTTCTAGGCCTTATTCCTCCTTTTTTATATCTTTTTGCAGTGCTTTTTTTTTTCCCCTTTTTGCACAAAGATAATTAATTTTTTTCTTTTTTTTAAATTCTTTATTCATTTTTAAACGTACAATAAGTGCATCAATATAATATAACAAATAGATCATAAATATATCACTTAATAGTCATCAAGAGTCCACATAAAATGCTATTAACCCCCACCCTCCACAACCCTTCCTATTATATAATAAAATACAATGTACAATATACATTAATAAAATAATAAAATTATCCCCCTCCCCCCTCGTAATTGAACCTGTAAATCAAGGGAAAAGAATCATTTAATCATTGCAATAATTAATTTCTTATTGTTCCATCACTCTTCTGGAATAAAATGTGTACAGGTTTTATTAGGTTTGAGGTTTTGTCCAAAGAAATGAAGCTCACATATGCAGCATGGATTCTCTCCTATAGGATCCAATCAGCTGATTAAGGGGTTGCTGTAATAATGCGTGTTAGTCCTTGTGCATTGCTTTACCTGTATGTCTTTTTGTATGATAAATATACTTCCCTTGTAATCTCTTTTAGCAAAAATAAGGACCCTTTTACTAAGATATGCTATGAAATGGGCTTAGTGAATCCTGACGTGGGATTTTCCTGTGCATTAAGCCCATTTATTGTGCATTCATAAAGTAGGGCATTTTCAATTTTTTTTTTTAATTTTTTTTATTTATTTATACTTTTACAAATTAACAAATCAATCAATACTTGACAGGAAATATAACAATCCAATAAGGAAAACAAATATTAATTATAAAATAATAACACATAGTAACTATGATTAAAGTCCACAATCTGAGAGGAGAAGGAATCAATCACTTCCAAGGGTAGTTGGATTCAAGAAATAAACTAAATTAATCAAATAACAGAGTGCAGTTGGAGTTATTAACTAATGGCCTGCTGAGCTGATTCCATGGAGGTGTCTGGTGGTTACTTTACCTTCAAGAAAAAACTGCAATTGATCGGGTTCATAAAAAATATATCTATTACTCTGATAAGTAATGCAGCATTTACAGGGGAAACGTAATTGAAAGGTTGCCCCTAAACTCAAAACAGACTGACGACAAGCCAAGAACTTCTTACGTCTGGCTTGTGTCCACTTAGATACATCAGGAAATATAGAAATTTTGAATCCATGAAATTCCACTTTATCAATCCTATAGAATAGACGAAGAATTGCTTCTTTATCTTGAAGAAAGACAAAAGTTACCAATAAAGTAGCTCTAGTCATTATATCTTCTTGAGATGTCTCCAGCATACCAGTGAGATCCAATTCTCCTGGTACTGCGTTCCCTTTCAATTTTTTTTAATGTTTATGTTTACTAAAATGTATTATAAATAAATCCAAACTCCAGTAAAAAAATAATCTTATTTGTATTCCAACTACAATCAGTAACGGAAGAAAAGGCCTCAGAAGCCATAGGAAGCAAACACTGTCCTTTGGCTATAGGGGAGAGAGAGCTTTATACAATACTCGCTCCTCTACTAGCTTCTAAAATTGCCTTGAAAAACCTCCGATGTTATCATTCAATCAATATTGGTATATATACTGTGCTAGGACTAGTAAACCAAGTGAAAATATGAAATGGTGCTTATCTGAATAACATCACACGGTCTTTCAGGGTCAGCTTTCTTTAGTCAGCACGACTTAAACAGAACAGTGCTCTTCGCAGCCAATGGTGGCTATCATTTCACAGTCTACTGGTTCAGTCATTGGTTCTATCCATATTGGACTACTGCAACATCATTTACATGGGTATACCTAAAAAAACAGTGAGAAAATTAAGAATAGTTCAGAACATGGCCGTCCGCTTAATATTCGGATTGAAGAAAAGCGAGCATGTTAGTCCCTACTACAAACTGCTACACTGGTTGCCAATGGAGGCACGAATAATGTTCAAGTTCTCTTGCATTTGTTTTAAACTGGTCTGGGGAATGGCCCCGACCTATCTCTTACCACATTTCGAGCTACACATCCCCACTAGGACAACCAGAAATTGTAATTTTTTTGTCTAACCAAGGATCACTGATTGCAAATACAGGTCCTTTCTGGACAGAACTTTTAAGTTTCAAGCGAGTAAACAGCAGACCTGGCTAGGCAATTACACCAACGGAGCCAGGTTGACCTATGGCGCATTTCAGAAAGAAATTAAGACAGCACTGTTCGACAGATTTATCTCCTAATCAGATACCATTTTAAAACTAATAACACCGTACTGATAACTTTGAGAAATGTGTGTATTTTTACTCTTTGTATTCTGTAATTCGATGACTGTCCGGTGATATTTTTGCTAATTGTATTCTGTAATTCGCTGATTGTCCAGCTCTCTTCAGTGTAAACCGCCTAGAAGTCGTAAGATTGTGGCGGTATAGAAAAAATAGTTATTATTATTATTAGTCAAACGACCGTTTCATCAAGGCACTTTAGCAATAGCGATATCAAACTGTCTGTATATATACCAATATTGACTGAATGATAATGATGTTCTGGAGGCAGGTATGTACTTTTTTTATTCTGAATTTTATGGTGTTGATGGGGTATGTGTGTGTGTGTGTGTGCAGTGATCACTGGGGGGAGTGTGGGTGGGTCCCTGCAGTGGCTATTTGATCACTTTGGATACCTTCTAGGCACATATATCTGTTTTTAGATCACCTAAGTCACAACGTATAAGTTCTGTCTAGGCAGTCTCGTTAAACTTTCGACATTACAGCAGGACGACTAAGTCTAGGTTGGCCTACATCCCACCCACCTCCCGCCCTAACCACTCCTCGAAAAATGCCCCTTTACACTCTGGCCCAGATTCTCTAAAAGTGCGTCCCGATTTTAGGCAGCTGTAGGCGTCCTACAGCTGTCTAATCAGCCAATCGGGATGCAAGTTTTTTTAAATAAAATGCTCCCCAGGCAGGCCTGAAGGCGCCTCCGGGAGCCTAGGGAGACCCGCAAGATGCCTAAGCTCGTCTAAGGGCCTTAGGCGGGCCTTAGGCTGAACCTAGGCGGCCCTACACGTCTCCCTAGTAGATGAGAAGCTTAAAATGTAGGCCAGCAAAATGCTGGTCTACATTGTAAGTAAACACGGCCGCTATACTTATCGCGGCAAGGGATCTCTCTGCTGCTATAAGTATAGCGGGCCGTGGCCCCTGACCGATCACTGGCAGGAGGGTGCCCAAACCCTCCTGCCCGAAGACGCACCCCCCCCGACACTACCGACCGCCCCCCCCCCCGACATTACCGATCCCCCCCCCGACAATATCGGTCGCTGGCAGGAGGGTGCCCAATCCCTCCTGCCCGAAGACGCACCCCCCCCCCCGGCGCTAACAACCCCCACTCCACCAAACCTGTTCTTACAGATGGGTCTTGCACGTCGAGCAAGCAGGCACGCCTCGTCGAAATGAGGCGGGCCTGCCCCTTCCCGGCCCATCCCGCCGAAGCCTAAGGCCTGATTGGCCCAGACTCTAGAAGCCTGGACCAATCAGGCCTTAGGCATAGCGGGTCCGCCCATCCCCACTTAATCTAAAGCCTGATTGGCCAATCAGACCTTAGACTTAGTAGGGATGGGCGGACCCGCTATTCCTAAGGCCTGATTGGTCCAGGCTTCTAGAGCCTGGGCCAATCAGGCCTTAGGCTTCGGCGGGATGGGCCGGGAAGGGGCGGGCCCGCCTCATTTCGACGAGGCGTGCCTGCTTGCTCGACGTGCAAGATCCATCTGTAAGAACAGGTTTGGTGGAGTGGGGGTTGTTAGCGCCGGGGGGGGTGCGTCTTCGGGCAGGAGGGATTGGGCACCCTCCTGCCAGCGACCGATATTGTCGGGGGGGGGAGATCGGTAATGTCGGGGGGGAGGCGATCTGTAGTGTCGGGGGGGGGCGCGGTCGGTAGTGTCGGGGAGGGGGGTGCGTCTTTGGGCAGGAGGGTTTGGGCACCCTCCTGCCAGTGATCGGTCAGGGGGCCACGGCCCGCTATACTTATAGCGGCAGAGAGATCCCTTGCCGCGATAAGTGTAGCGGGCCGTGTCTAATCTAACCCGATTCTCTAACCCGCGTCTGTAACATGGACGCCGGTTACAGAATCGGGGTTTAGTTTAGGCCGATTCTGAATAGGACGCCTCTCCCGGGCGTCCTATACAGAATCAGGGCCTAGGTGTCTTGCGGACCTCGCCTTCAATATAGGCGGCCTGCCTGGGGAGCATTTTTTTAAAAAAAACGTGCATCCCGATTGGCTGATTAGACAGCTGTAGGACGCCTACAGCTGCCTAAAATCGGGACGCACTTTTAGAGAATCTGGGCCTCTGGGCATACTGCGGCAGTGAAAAGGTCTAAGCTGCTTTTAGATATGTCTAAAACTCGTTTCGTTTATTGGCACGACCTGTCTTTTTGATTGTCCAAGTGCCAATTTAGGTGGGTTTTTAGATGTATTTCCATTTTGATTATGAATCTCATAGGTTTTAGCACTTCCACTTTACATAGATACATGAAGGTAGAACTGATTGAGCACAAATAGATGTTAAATGCTTTTTTTTTTTAAATAGGGTGCAAGAGTATCCCAGTTTTATATTTGAGTTATTTATTTATTTTTAAATTGAGGTTCAGCCTGCTTTTTCCTGTAGCCATAAGGTTGAACTTGTGATTTAAAACCATTTATCTACTCTTAAGGTTCATAGTTAATAATAATAATAATTATAATAATAATAATAACTTTATTCTTCTATACCGCCACAATCTTGCGACTTCTAGGCGGTTTACAATCAAGAGAGCTGGACATTCAGCGAGTTACAATGTGCAGATAGAGGAAATACAGAGTGCAGAAACTTTAAGGAAGCAAAATTATAGATATACAATTTGCTGAGCGACAGTATAAGGAATACAGATTGGAAGAGATTTCCAAGTGGGCCTGTTAGGAGAAGGCCGTGCAATTAAAAAATACAGCAAAAATTACGATATGATAACAGTAACAGTTTATATATATCAGAGAACCATGAAGTTCTATGCGGACTTAAGAGGGGAGAGAGGAAAAGGGTAAGAGGTAGAATAAATTATAGCGGGCTTCTATACTTACCTGTCTGTGGTTGTAAATGGAATGGAGATGCTCGTTTTTTCTCTCTCTTCTATGTGTAGACATTTCTTTTAAATAATAGTGACTATTTGGGAGTGTCTATTCATCTGTCTGTTCACCTCTATGGATAGGATTGTTTGTTCATAACATAAGATATAATATTTTATTTTTCTATTCTGCATATACCTAAATAAGTTCCACATGGAGTACATTAAAAAGAGTATGGGCTTACCCAGGAATTAAAAATAATGCAAACATTCCGATATTACCATAATTAACATAAAGAAAACCTAGAAAATAAATATGATTTTTAAACATTTCTTAAAAAATTTTTAATCAGAAAGAACCCTGAGTGGTTAGCGACAACTTCCATTCCTTGGCTGCCTGGAAACAATTGAATCGGACAATGTCGAGGAAAAGAGAAAGAGCAGACAGATCTCAGAGAATTCATTGCTCTAATAGAAGGAAAAAAAAATACGATCATACATGCATACCGGAGCCTCCCCATGTAAGATTTTAAATAAAAAAATAATAAAACTTGAACATGTGCCTCCAAACTTATGAGTAGGAACAAATACACAGGGTTACCAGATTTCATCTTTTAAGAAAAAAGAACACCTAGTCTTGTCCCATTACACTCCCAGCCTCACCCACAAGCAAACTTTGCATCTCCTTCTTCGATCGCCTGGCCATGTCCAGAGGTATCTGCCCATTCGCAGACATTGATGCAATATTACATCAACACCCGCGCATACGCAGATGCCCTCTGGACAAGACCTGGAGCTAGGGGACTTCCAAAACCCGGAGAAACTCCTGGATTTTGAAAATCCCTTCAGCCACCTGGACAATCCTCTAAAAAGACTGGGTTTTCCCAGACGTCTGGTAACCCTATATACAGGGCAGGTGGCCTGTAGAGTTTGGAGGATGGCAGTGTAGAGGTATAGCATTATTTCATCATCCTTCCTTCCTCCTTTCCTTTCTCCTTCCATCACTGTTGTTGTTCTACTTCTTCCTGGCTGTCCCAAATGTACTTAATCTCAGCTCAGAACTTTTCAGTAGAGGCCTGATGCTGCTGTGTTTTGCCCTCTCCACAACAGGAAATGCAATAGGGGAGACTGGGTGTGGGTTCTGCTGAAAAGTACCACAGCTGGCACGGCTGTGAAGAGCTGTGGCAGCAGAGAAAAGGGAAGGGGAGAGATGTTGGAATGAGGGGAGAAGAGATATTGGGCTGGGAAAGGGGAGATATCAGCTTGGAGAGGAAGAGGAGATGCTGGACCAAGGGGAGGGGAAAGATGGTTGATGGACACCTGGCAGGGAGATGTTGGACTATGGTTAGTTAGGGCCTTGAATCACTCCTCCTAATAGATTTGCCTAGGACATCAGATATGCTTCAACTGGCCCTGAAAATGCAGTTAGTAGAAGAAATCATATGCACAAGGAGCAGCATTTTGGTGGGAATGTCATGCACCACCATCTGGGAGTAATTGATCAGCATTCTGGTACAGACCTGATCATCGTTACATCCCTAGCATCAAAAAAAGAAGAAGAGCTGCATTACTCGTTGAAGAGGTCACCAGCTGCCAAAGAAATTGGAAGGAGGAAGGTTAGGTGTTCAAGGTAGAGGGGAATGTGCATGAGTGGAGAGTGCAGAGGGAAGAAAGGAAGAGTGCAAAGGTAAAAGTTCAAGAAGGGGAAAGAATACAAGAAAGAGGGAGAGGGAAGTGAAATGGAGGTTGGAAGGAGAGAAAGTGATCTCAGGGTGGCAGCCTATAGTTAAAGGGGAAGTGAAGGTCTGACATCCCCCGTCCTTTAGTTGCACCCCCCCACACACATACATACACTGCTATATACTGTTCTCACCAAATCCCCAACATGGACATGCCTGAGTTCATACATGTAGGAAGGAGAGACGCTCTATTGTGTTCCAGTGTAAGTGTATACTTTTTACCTTATTTAAAATATTTATATGCCACATTTCAGTGAATCAAAGAGTTTTTTTCTCTCTCTGTTGTGCTCAAGATGGTGACAAATTCATTAATTATTTGTGTTGTTTTTGCTCTCCTCTTTATACAATTTCTTTCTTCCTTTGAACAAGTGAGAACATAAATGCTCTCTACCTTTTCAAAGAGAGATTTGTAGTCATCACAGAAATGCATTGGGCCTACTTCAAAATATGTTTGTATTCTTTCCAACTCAGTGAATGCTGGAAATACATTATTTTCATAACTACTGAAGAGGGAAAGTCCTTTTTAAAAGAGGCTCCATTGTTGCTTTGAGAAGAATATTCATCAGCTGCTATGAAGCTATAGTAACCCAACTGTGTCTATTCTCTTTTTCTGTGCAGCAAGCTGTTTTGATTCTGCATAGCCAGTAATATAAAATTATAGGGGTTGATGTTCATAGCAATCAGTGGCCATATTTGCACATGCCATGGCATTAAATACCAGGGGTTAAGTCAGCCTATGGCTGGAAGTGGCTTGAAAACTGCTCACTGCTGCAGGCTGAATATCAACCTAATAGTTTTCTGGCGAGTGTGTAGGTTAAAGAAATAAAAAAATATTGCCCTGCCAAAGCAGTAAGAATGCTGATCAGGGGAGTAAAGGGTGCTCATTGGAAGAGGGTTGGATTTTTTTTTTTTGCATTGAGCTGCAATAACTACATGCAAGGAGATAAACCGTATAAAAGGTAAGTCATTAAACTTTATTAAACTTGCTTAAAAAGATACATATATATATATATATATATATAAATTAAGATAACACTTGAAATGCTAAGCCGGGATTAATGAGGATCTCTACCACCACGAGTTATGCTACTCAGCTGGAAATCTGAAAAACCCTTAAATGCTTGAGCATGATTGTACATCTATGTGGTGAAATACAACGCTACCTGAGAAGGTATTTGATATCTATTGATTTATTGTGAAATTAAAGAACATATAAGAAAGATGGCTCAAATGCATAACTACATACAGACAGCATGAATGCACTTACTGCATTTTCTGCTGATGCATTGCATGCCAAATGCCTGCCTGGTACAGTAACTGCAAAACAGATGCTGTCTGTGCTCCTATCCGTTACTGCACAAGCTTTACAGTTAACATGCACTACAGTAACTACAAAAGTTTATTGCATTTTAGTAAACATAAGAACATAAGAAATGCCTCTGCTGGGTCAGACCCGAGGTCCATCGTGCCCAGCAGTCCGCTCACGCAGTGGCCCAACAGGTCCAGGACCTGTGCAGTAATCTTCTATCTATACCCCTCTATCCCCTTTTCCAGTAGGAATTTGTCTAATCCTTTCTTGAACCCCAGTACCGTACTCTGCCCAATTACGTCCTCTGGAAGCACATTTCAGGTGTCCATCACACGTTGGGTAAAAAAGAACTTCCTAGTATTTGTTTTGAATCTGTCTCCTATCAACTTTTCCGAGTGCCCTCTTGTTCTTTTATTTTTCGAAAGTTTGAAGAATCTGTCCCTCTCTACTTTCTCTATGCCCTTCATGATCTCATAAGTCTCTATCATATCCCCTCTAAGTCTCCTCTTCTCCAGGGAAAAGAGACCCAGCTTCTACAATCTCTCAGCATATGACAGGTTTTCCATACCTTTTATCAGACGTGTCGCTCTCCTCTGAACCCTCTCGACTAACGCCATATCCTTCTTAAGGTACGTCGACCAATATTGGACGCAGTACTCCAAATGTGGGCGCACCATTGCCCGATACAACGGCAAGATAACCTCTTTCGTTCTGGCTGTAATACCCTTTTTGATTATACCAAGCATTCTATTCGCTCTCTTAGCGGCCGCTGCACACTGTGCCGTCGGCTTCATTGTCATGTCCACCAATACCCCCAAGTCCCTTTCCTGGGTACTCTTATTCAATAATATCCCTCCCATTGTATAGTTGTACCTCGAGTTTCTGTTTCCCACATGTAATACCTTACATTTCTCAACGTTGAACTTCATCTGCCATCTCGTCGCCCATTCTTCTAGTTTGTTCAAGTCCCTTTGCAATTCTTCGCATTCCTCTGTAGTCCGAGCTCCATTAAATAGTTTAGTGTCGTCCGCAAATTTTATTATCTCGCACTTCGTCCCTGTTTCTAGATCATTTATGAAGATAGTAAATAGCAGCGGCCCGAGCACCGAGCCCTACGGGACACCACTCGTGACCCTCCTCCAGTCGGAGTAGTAGCCCTTCACTCCTACCCTTTGTTTTCTACCCTCCAACCAGTTTCTGATCCATCTATGTACGTCTCCTTCCAGCCCTTAGTTTTAACTCTGAAATCACCTTATGTATTGCTGTTTTGTAACTTTTTGGTTGGCGGTCATAATCATGATATTATCCAATGTTTTGATTTTATTTGTTCTAATGAATGAACATGGCTGTAAAATTTTATATGTTGGCCAATTTGTTTTAAGGCTTTATTTTTATCTGTCCTTTTTCATTACAAAATCATGAATTATCTCCTCAACTCATTTTTCTTGAAAGGTCACACCCAATGGACAAAATAGCAAGATAGCCTAATTGTTCTTGTCTTATTCTATAGACTGCATGATGTTTTCAATGGATCCTACCTTGCTGGAATGCTTTGTATATTCTTCTGCACGAACTGGAGTAGTAGAATAGCCTAGAATTTATCACAGTGGATTAAGAATTATGTCAATCAGGGTTTTAAATCCATTTCGCTCACATTCCTTGTGATCTTGGGAAAATCACTTCACCTTCCATTGCTTCAGGTACAACTTAGATGGCGAGCCCATTTGGACCTAGGCCTAAATGTAACTCAGCTGGAGATAAGATTTGGAAAAAGGAGCAATAACATCCACAGGGCTATGTCTACTTCACTTTAAAATTATTTGCAGTGGATTTTTGTTTGTTTGTTTTTTAAATATCTTCTTGGAAAGATTTGTATGAAACTTGTGAAGTAGCTGTTCAGAATATTCTTCTGGTTTCTCTGGCTCTTGAGTCACATATTCCAGGGTTGAATGAAATATATGCTGATGCTCCGGTTGTTTTGAAACCTCTCCTGTCTTTGTATTTCCCCAGTCATGAGTTATGATCTTAGTCAGCAGTGAAGATATCGTTGGCAGAATATAAGAGTGCATTACCAGAACATTAGAATGGGTTCATTTTCATGTGCGACTCCCCTATGATGGAATAATCTTCTGGAATGGTTTCGGCAGTGTGTCTAAATGTAATTTTAAGAAATTGTTAAAAATACACCTATTTCTACAAGCTTTTTTCAGTGTGTATAAGCATATTATGGAATGCACAGTAATTTTATTATTGATGGAACCTTTTGTGTTGCATTGTTATTTATTTATGTGTATAAAGATGTAATCCATATAGGTATATGTGGACTATAAATTTTAAAAATAAATAAATAAATAAAACCAATATTATTGAATGTTCTGAATTTGTACTCCAAGCATAGATATTATTTAAAATGGCATAGCAGTACATATTATGGATCATTATCTGATAGGGTAGAACGTGATTTTTCAGTTGTACCATGAAATATTTTCTACTTCTTGCCTCTTTGATAATTTTGACAAGACATGCTTCCTGCAGAATTTTGGGCTACCAATCTCTAAATTATTTTCTCTTTCAACATCAATAGTGAGAGTTACTTCTAATTCAAGAGAGAGAGTTCCTTAGTTCAATAGTTAAAAAAACAAACAAACCCTACTATTGGAAGCTAGCCAACAAGTGCTGAACTTTGTATGTCAACCTTATTTAGTGTCTCCATAATACCTAGAAGATGCACTGAGTAGATGGATAGAATTAGTAGATGCAGCCTTGTGTCAGGGCCGGATTTTCCTTTAGGCTAACTAGGCTAACTAGGCTTCAGCCTAGGGCCTCAAGATCCGTGTCACAGTTTTTATAAAGGTTAGTACCAATAACAACATGTTTCATTTAACATATTGATATATATATCACAGTAATGATGTATTTTATTATCTCTCATGTAATTTACAAACTTAAAAATGGGAGGTGAAAGGGCCTCATAAGTGGAATAGCCTAGGGCCTCTTTTCATCTAAATCCGGCCCTGCCTGGTGTGCATCTAAGAGTGGTGCATTTTATCTATTAAAGCTCCCTTTTACAAAACCACTTTAGGCTATTATATTGCCGGCCATGGCGGTAAAAGCTTTGATGCTCATAGAATTCCTATGATCATCAGAGCTAATATCACTACGGACGGTGATAAAAAAGCCTAACACTGCTTCATAAAAGGGGCGGGAGGGGGATATTCAATCCTACAGGGGTAAGGCTGAAAAACATCCTCAGATTCTGCATACTATGGCCAAAGTTGTATGCACAAATCTGTGCGCATTGTCGATTTGCGCATGCAACTTACATGTTTTACAAGCCAATCCATGCCGTTAATTGCCAACTAGCCAGCAATTATTGGCACTAATTATAATTTACATGCACAACTTTCTAGGTGTATTCTATAAAGTGGTGCATGTAAATTCTAGTGTGTGGATCTGAAAAGAGGGTATGGCCAGGGAAGGAGCATGAGGATTGGGGGTGTTCCTAAAAGTTATGCAAATTGTTCTAGAATACGCCTGATCCATGCACAGTGTAGGCGCAGGCATTGAGTGGTAAAGAAGCAACAAGGCAGATGGGACTTGGTTTGGATAGGCTGGAGTGAGCTTTAATGGCAACTCCAGTAGTTAGAACCTAAGGATAGTACCGGGCAGACTTCTTAATTTAATAATGAAATTGTAAAGCATGTTGATTACAGGGCAGACTGGATGTACCATTCAGGTCTTTATCTACCGTCATTTACTAAGTTATTATTCTTATTTATTTATATTTATTAGTTTTCAAATGTAACTACAAACATTGTAATAATATATCAATGCGACAAAAATATATATTACAAAACATATTTTACAATAATATAATCATTATAAATGTAAACATTGTAACAATACAATACTGAAATATAATCAGCCCCCTCCCTTCATCATCTTCCCTCCCCTTTCCCAGAACTGCTTAAAAAAAAAAAATCAATAACAGTCAATCAAAACACAACTTGCTGTTGGAGATAAACGTGTTTAAAATTTCTTACTCGGAGAATCTCTCAAACATTTCCCAGAATATTCTCACAGAATAGCAGACTGAAACTTTATTTAGAAATCAGCACCATAAATTCCTTACTCGGAAAAAAATCCCCTATCAACAATTACCTTCACAAGAGCCACACAAGCCAAAACTCCTCCTCACAGAACCAAGTCACCCTCCCAGCTGTCAAATCTGACAGTTCGAATGTTCAAGCAGCTGATGCTGATCTCTACACTAGGACAGCAAACCTGTGCAGGATATCAGCAATAGAATACCAAAACTGCACCAATACAAAAGACACACAAACCAAACCTCTCAAAATAAGAACCCCCCCCCCACACACACACACACAGTTCTTACATTCCAGATCCTCTCTGCTTCAAAAACCCCTTTAAAAATCTTCTTTAAACCCTGTTTTTCTAACTCAGGTAACTTTTGAACTTTTAACCCTGGTTACAGTAGGATGTAATGGTTTAATTCAAAGAGAAAGAATGACCTCCAAACCTGAAAGTGTGACTCTTTTTCAGAAAACCCATAAGTCCACTGGGAATAGGATGTTTAAAATCAAATAAATAAAATAAGCTATAACTGTTCCAATGCCATTTAGCATTCCACATTTTACCAATTCTAGAAATGTTGCATATGGTGGTGGAGAGGGAACAGAGGGACAGATTGAAGGGGATTGCAAGGGGGAGGAATGTTGAACATATAGTGATTGAGGGAGAGATGTGGCATTATGCTGGAGAGGGGTAATAGAAGGCGAAATGAGCATGGGGCTGGTGGGCAGTGGTGAAAAAATGCTGCCCATGATCTAGGGCAGTGTTTTTCAACCGCTGTTCCGCGGCACACTAGTGTGCCGCGAGATGTTGCCTGGTGTGCCGCAGGGCCGCCGGGCCCGGAGCTGACAGGGGGCCCGAGGCAGGGGCGCCAGTAGCTCGCCAAGGCAAAGTGAGTCGATCACCCAGGACTCACTTTGTCTTGGCGATCTAATCTATCGAGCCGATAAGTCTTCTTCTCCCCGACGTCAATTCTGCAGTCGGAGAGGAAGTTCGGGCCAGCCAATCGCTGCCTGGCTGGGCGGAACTTCCTCTCCGATTGCAGAATTGACGTCAGGGAGAGCATGCGTCGGCGTCGGCTTTGGGGCCTGTTATCCATTGGTGGGTCCTGTTCCCCGATGGCAGCGGCAGTGGCAGTGGCTTGGGGAACGGCAGGGAGAAAGAAAGAAAGGGGGCAGGCAGGGAAACAGAAGGAAAGAAGAGAAACAGAAAAAAAGAAAGAAAGGTCAGGGAGAGAGGAAGAAAAAGTTGGGGGAGGGAATGAGGTGTGGAGGAGAGAAAGCATACAGGCTGATAGAAGGGAAGAAAGATTGGATGCACAGTCAGAAGAAGAAAGTGCAACCAGAAATCACCAGACAAGGTAGGAAAAATGATTTTATTTTAAATTTAGCAAAGTGGAGGCAGTATTACCACAGTTTTCAAAGGAATTTGCCCAAATAACTTAATAGTTAACTGGGTAAATTCCCAGAGATGAAAACTTCCCTTCACTTACTATGCACAGTTCTGAATTTATATCTGCTGTCTATATTTTACAATATGGTCACCTTTTACTAAACCGCAATAGTGGTTTTTAGCGCAGGGAGCCTATGAGCGTCAAGAGCAGCGCTGGACATTCAGCGCAGCTCCCTGCGCTAAAAACTGCTATTGTGGTTTAATAAAAAGGATGGAGGGTATATTTGTCTATTTTTGTATGCTATAAAAACCAAATGCAGAGAGAGACTGAGAGCTGTTGACGAAGAGCTACGTGTGTGTCTTTCTTCGATTCCAGCCAGAATATCAGCTTTGTGTTCAGCCAAACAGGCCCAGGTTTTGCACTGAATAAATTATTTTATAATTTTTATAATTTTTATTTCGTAATAAAGTAATTATAAAATACTTTATTTGTGTTTATTTGATTCCTATTCAAGAGAATTACTTTATATATAGTCAATATAGGCAGAGAGTTAAATTTTTTAACATTTTCTAATGGTGGTGTGCCTCGTGATTTTTTTCATGAAACAAGTGTGCCTTTGCCCAAAAAAGGTTGAAAAACACTGATCTAGGGGATGAGAGAGGGAGAAATGTTGGATGTTGATAGTAGAGAGATGCCTGGATCTCTCAAGACAGATGGACAGTGAGAGAGAGAGAGAGAGGGAGACTTGTTGCCAATAGGGGTGGAGGAGAGAGGAAAAAAAGTTGAACTCGTGGAGAGAGATGTTGGTTGGAGAAGGGAATGAGGTCTGGAGGAGAGGAAGCGTGCAAGAGGCAGAAAGTGTTAGACTCATGGAGAGAGAGAGAGAGAGATGGGGAGGGCAGAAAGGAGGGAAGGAGAAATTTCATATTCAGGGGAAGAGGAAGTGTACAGGAGGCAGAGAGAAAGAGATGTTGGACTGGTGAAAAGAAGGGAGAAATGTTGGATGTGGCAGTTGAGGGATTGGGAGAGATGCACTCTGGATCTCTCTCTCTCTTTCTCCACTCCCTTTGCAACAAGGGAGGGAATGAGAGAAGGGCATTGAGAGAGAGATGGAGACATGTTGCCAATGGGAGAGGAGGAGAGAAGAATAAAATTTGGACTCATGGTGGGACAGAGAGAGATGTTGGTTGGGATATGGAATGAGGTCTGGAGGAGAGGAAGAATGCAGGAGGCAGAAAGAAATAAATATTGGATGCCCAGAAGGAAGTGCAACAAGAGACTCATAAAATCACCAGACAGCAAAGGTAGGAAAAATGATTTTATTTTAAATTTAATGATCAAAATGTGTCTGTTTTGAGAATTTATATTTGCTGTCTATATTTTGCACTATATTTGTCTATTTTCCTATAGCTGTTACTGAGGTTACATTGCTTATTTTAAAGTCATCTGCCTTGACGTCTTTGAAACCCCCCAAATATAAATGATAATTAACATTTTCTCTGCATACAGTGTGCTTTATGTTTTTATAATTTTGTAGTTACCATTATGTATTAAGATTATATTGTGTGTATATGAAAAATGAATGGAAGAAATTGCATTACAATTAGTACTATTATTATGGGGGTGGGGTCAGGGGCAGAGCTTGGACAGGTCTGTGGCGGAGCCTGGGTGGGTCTGGGGTGGAGCTTGGGCAGGGGTACTTGGTTGATATTTATTAGACTTAGGGGGTACTTGGTTTGAAGTTGAGAAACACTGCTCTTTAACATCTTTTCAAAGTGACTTTGCTAGTTTCTACTTTTCCTCAAAAGTTAGGACCCCAGATAATTTTTTTGATAGATAGGATCTGTTATTAATTTGGGTTTTTAAGAATACATGGATCATCTAGTATAGTACTACTCTTTCCTGTTTCTGTAAGTCTTTGAACACAGTGGTGCTAATGGTGATATTTCCTATCTTTTGAAAGCATTAAATTGCAGTCACATGCTATATCTGGAAGCTTTTCTTCGTCAACAGTTGTCACAGTATTTGTCTCCTTAGTAGGATCTTTTTGATATTGTTTTTCTTTATTTACTTCCCCAGTACTGCATGAGCCAGACTGCAGAAAGGCCTTGTCTGTTGTGAAAAAACTGGAAGATTGATTTGTGTCCTTTAGATTGTCTGTTCCCTTTCTTTTACCTCCTTATTTCTAGCTATCTAATTTATATTTATAGCAGACGAATGAATATGTGTGAGTGATTCTTTGTCCTTGTTTCACTTCTTTTCTTGTCAATACACACCTACAGGCTTAACTCATTATTTATTATACCCTCTGAGTAACCTTGGTCCTTGAAAGCCACAACATAGTCTGGTTTGCAAGATTTCCACAATGAATATGCATGAGATTTATTTTCATACAAATGGAAGCAGTACGGTATATGAAAATCAATCCCGTGCATATTCATTGTGGAAATATTGGAAATCCAACTAGGTTGGCACTTGAGGCCCGTGGTTGGTCACCTCTGCTCGTTACCCTGCCAGCAGCACTGGAAACTTTCACTGTCCTTGGGAATGAGATTGTTGCTCCATTGCTATAGTGCTTCATTCCACCCCTTTCCATATTCAGAAGGAACTCTGAGAATGCTCTTAAAAGAGCATGTCACACAGAGAATTTTAAATCCCTAGTTTCGCAAGCAGCAAGTCGTAGGATTAATTGTATAAACACATTCTGTCTTTTACAGAAGAGCCTGGACTGACCAGCATCTTCAGGTCTGATATTCAGAAGAGTTTAACCAAGCTGGAGAGGCTGCTGCTCAATTAAACCATTTTGATTGGGCTTGAAGGGATCCAGGCAGTGCTGTTGAATATCTCTTTTGACAGCTGTGGCACTCTCTGGACAGTGCCAAGGTAGTTCAGGAGTGGAGTTGGGATAGTCCTGGAAGTTATGCAGGCATCAGCAATATTTATTGTTGGTCACTGATCCCTCTGAGTGGGTGTCCTCCAACTGCATTGTTTCCAGTAGGAGGTAGTGCTGCAATATTGTGTTTGAAGTTTATAATTGCTAGAGACAGGCATGCTCCTTGGAGTCCTGCAGAACTTGCCAGTCCCTCACTATTGAAAATATGATACTGAAATAGCACCCCCCACTGGCTGTAAGTGGAGGACTTCTGCTCAGCTTAGAGGAAACAGTGGTGCTGGTATCTACGTAGTTAATTTTGCATATAGGATCACTTGCATAGCAGTCCTAACTTTGACTGGTTTAACTATGTGGGCATGACACTGAATACAGGCTGTACCAGTATAATTCTGGGTAACACTAGTCTGTGGAGCTCTGTGCATTTCTAGCTATGGCTTTACATAATGTTGTGGCCCGCTATGGAGAATACTGACATTCATTTGACCCACTGCTCTATAGATACTTCCCCAAGGTTACCCATAGGGTTTTTCTTATGGTATTTGGATAGCAGCCTGAGTGGTGCCCCTGGATTTCCAGCCCCAATAGAAAGCTCCTTCTCTCCCCCAAGTTTGGATGGTTGTGTGTGTCTCAATGGATGTTACCACTGGTTTACCTCAAAGTTCAGTTCCTGGGCCTGTTCTTTTTAACGTTTTTGTAAGCAATATTGCTGAAGGGTAAGATTTGCCTCTTTGTGAATGATACCAAAATCTGAAATAGAGGAGACATTCCTAATGGTGTGAATAACATGAGGAAGGACCTAGTGAAGCTGGCAGCTAAGATATTTTTTTTTTAATCAATCATCTTTATTGCTCAATAAGATGAACAACAGAAACTGGTAAACAAATCAAACTAAACAAGTATTGAACACAAAAACCTGTGAAGCATAAAGAACAATTTTGTAAAATTTTCACCCCCATCCCCCCCCTCAGAATCTCTCCCTCCTCCTCCCGAATTAGGTGTATATTAGCAAGGAAACTTGATGTCACCACCATGGCCTAGTAATCCAGAGTTCGAGCTGAAAAGCCCAGAGAGAGAACACAGGACAAGGTAGAGCTAATTACAAGTTGAGTAAGTAACTATGAGCTGCAGGAGTTAAAGCATTCCAAAAAGGAGACCAAATGTCCTGCAAATGCTGGCCAGCCCTGGATTCCATATGTGAGACCATGTGGCGTTCCATCTGCAACAGCTGGATCATGATCGCTCGACAACTCTGCAAGGTTGGGGGCGACGCCTCCAGCCATCACAATAGGATAACTTTTTTTTCCCCCAATAAAATATCTTTTCGCAAAAAACAGCACAAGCCCTTAGGTACCGGGACAAGATCCTGCACTGAAAAAACAAAAGGTAAAGAGATACAATACAGCGAGTGTGCCATAGTAAAGAAATGTGATCCAAGACCCTTCCCCAAAAAGCATGTATTTGAGGACATGTAAAAAACATATGCCTCAGGGAGCTCCCAAGAGATTACATTTAGGGCAGCGAGCATCCAATTGCAGGGCTATTTTCTGAGCACGTCTGGGTGACACATGCAACTGCATGGTCATCTTATAATTGAGTTCCCAGAAAGCGACCGATAAACGCATCTGGGAAGCCAATTTAAGGCTATGACTCAAAAGATCCGCAGATATAGAAACCCCCAAATCCTGAGACCATTGCTGACTCAAGCGAGAGTAATCAAAATTGGGGATATATTCCTCTAAAGATTTCAAATGAAAGCGCAAGGGAATAAGGCTCTGCGCTTCCAAGCATAGCCCCTCATTGAGGAGTTCCAGGGACTGTCCCATCAGGACTCCTGTGGGCAGGGAATGGAAATAATGTCGCAACTGCCAATACGCAAATTGATCCAGAATAGGAAGATGAAATTCCGCCTGAAGATCCGCAAAAGGATGAAGAGTGCCATCCTCGAGCAACACCTGATGCTGAGGTCAAACCCGATGGAAATAGAGGATTACCCACAATCGACTGCATGACCATTGTCGCCGGCGAAAGATGCAGGAACGCACAGAGCTGTCGCCAAGCTTAACAGACTGAAAGATAAAGAGGGAACGATCTAATGGCCAGAGGAAAAAATTGCAACAGGGTGTGTAGCAGACTACTGAAATGTAATGGACGTAGTAATGAAGTTTCTGCCTCCGTGAATGAAAACTGCGAAACATTGCGAAACCAGTTGTTCAAGTGACGCATCCGACACGCTGAGACATAAAGTTTCACATTCAATAATCCCAATCCGCCCTTTTCTCGCAGCAGGGCCACAACTCGATACGCTAGACGGGGCCGATTTCCATTCCACAAGAAAGTATTCAACTCATGCACAAAAGTCCTATAGGTGGAAGCAGAAAATGAAAGTTGCAACATCTGAAAAAGGTACAACCAATAGGGGAATAATAACATATTAAAGAGAGCAATTTTTCCCATCAACAAGAGTGGATATGCCTGCCAAATCTGAAGTTTAGTTTCCATAAATTTCAGGTGAGTATGTACGTTCAGGGCGTATAAGTGGGTCAGGTGTTTCGGAATCCAGACACCTAAATACTTTATAGCATACTCCGCCCAAAGAAAAGGGAAGGCCCCCACCTAGATTCGAGGTAAGTCATCTCCTAAAGGAAGAATGAGCGATTTATGATGGTTGAGCTGAAAGCCGGAGTAAAAGGAAAATTCATCGATCACTCCCAACATAGCTGGCAACAAGAGCAGCAGATTCGTTAAGACCAACGAAAGGTCGTCCGTGAATGCCAAGACTTTAATCATGCTCCCCCCAACTCGGACTCTGGAGACCAGATCATCCAGCATAAGGGTGCACAACAAGGGTTCTAAGTACAAAACAAATAATAAGGGGGACAGCGGGTATCCCTGGCGAGTACTGCGACCTATAGAAAAGGAGGTAGAACGCTGTCCATTTACCAACAATTGCGCAGTAGGTTGATAATATAGAGCATGAAGAGCCGCCATGTACCAACCCGTCAGTCCCATATACTGTAGAGTTACAAGTCTAAAAGTTAATCCCAGCGGACTTTGTTAAAGGCTTTTTTGGCGTCTAAACTGGCCAACACTGCAGACGTCACTATAGAGTGACATTGAAAAACTGAGAGCAGTACTTTACGAACATTGACCACAGACTGCTGACCCTTAACAAAGCCCACCCCAAATCAATGTGGCTAAAATTGGGGATAATCAGTGCCAGAAGTTTGACATCAATATTCAAGAGAGAAATAGGGCAGAAGGAGCCTAGGTTTTGTGGGTCCTTACCCGGTTTAGGAATCAAGGATCCCGCCGAGAAATGCCCCTCAAGAATACCCCTGTCAAAATGCGACAAGAGCGGGGCGCACAATTGTGGCAGGAGCATCTTATAAAATTTGGATGTGAACCCATCTGGGCCAGGCGCTGGCGCAGTGTGCAAAGATTTTATACCTCTCTGTATTTCCCTCGTTGTTAAAGGACCATTGAGGACTTCTAATTGGTCAGGTGTAAATTTGGGAAGGGAGGAGTCAGCCAGATAATCTGTAAGAGAGGGCCCTGCAATAGTCGGGTCAGGAGAAGCATACATGTCGTTAAAAAATTTGTAGAATATGTCAGTGATTTCTTGAGATTTATGGCAGAGGTTCACCTGGGCATCCCGGAGTCTAGAAATGTATTGAGAGCCCTGCCAGGCATGCACAGCACGAGCTAACAATTTTCCCGATCAATTTCCATATCTGTGAAAAATATAACGCCTATGGCAGCTAAGATTTAATGCTAAAAAATGCAAGGTCATGCATTTTGGCTGCAAAACCCCAAGGAAATGGTAAGGTTTAAGGAGTGAAGAACTTTTGTGCACGAAAGAGGAGCAGGACTTGGGTGTAACAGTACAGCAAGTGATGATCTAAAGTGGCCAAACAGGTTGAAAAGATGACAGCGAAAGCTAGAAGGATGGTAGGGAGCATAGGGAAAAGTATGGCCAGTAGGAAAAAGGAATATTGATGCCCCTGTATAAGACTCTGGCAAGACTTCATTTAGAATATTGTGTGCAATTCTAGAGACCGCACCTTCAAAAATATATAAACAAGATGGCGTTAGTCCAGAGGAAGGCTACTAAAATGGTCATTGCTCTTCATCATAAGGCATATGGGGACAGATTTAAAGATCTCAATATGTATACTTTGAAGGAAGGTGGTAGATGGGAGGTATGATAGAAACATTTAAGTACCTACATGGCATAAATGTGCATGCGGTGAGCCTCATTTGAAAGGAAGCTCTGGAACGAGAGGACATAGGATGAAGTTAAGAGTAGATAGGCTCAGGAGTAATCTAAGGAAATACTTTTTTACAGAAAGGGTGGTAGATGCATAGAATAGACTCCCAGTAGAGGTGGTAGAGACAGAGACTCTGTCTGAATTCAAGAAAGCATGGAACAGTCACGTGGGATTTGTTAGGCAGAGTAAGAGGTAGTGGATGCTGTGGATGGGCAGACTGGACGGGCCATTTGGCCTTTATCTACCATCATGTTTCTGTATTTGTTTCTATCAAATTTTCAAATATTAGAAGGTATTCACTTAGATGCATGTTATGTATAAAACCTCTTGTTTTAAAATGAAGTTGTAGCAATTACTTGCTTTGCTATATGAAAGAAATTAGGATCCCTTTATCAATTTTGATATTATCAAGGCTATACAGATGAACCAATGAATATCTTTCTTTAGCTTGTATTACATAGTTTAAGCAAATAAGATATAACAATATACTGAAAATAATTTTAGAAGACTTGTGTGCTGTATGTGTGTGAGAAATACGTATTTACACATGTAAATCATCATTCATGTATACACACCGATTATTTTTAAAAGTGCTATTTTTCCCATAAATCCCCAGACTCTATAAAGGTTGCCCTAATTTGTGGATCCAAAACTGGGTGTGGTTCAAAGAAAATATATTTATAGGATGCATACTTAACAATACATTTACAAGGAAATCTGAGGGAAAAGACACCCCCAATTGATGCAACTCCAGGCTTCAACAATAAAAATCATTTTAAGTCTTGGAACATGATTGAGGACTTGAGATTTGTTTAAGAGAAATTATGTGTTTTATGTATTAAAATTCCCTTTATTTTTTTATTTTATTTCTTTTAAAAATTTATATACTGTCTAAAACTAAACGGTTTACATGGCTTACATGTACAGTGTTAAAATGACAACAGAATAAAAACAAATAAATAAGATGCTCATCTAATAAAAGTAAGGTTACATACAAGAAAATAGCATAGAGTGGATAGCAGGACTCGTGGATAATTCATCAATTTTAGCTAAGTTAACTAAAAAAAGGCATCTATGAAAAGCTGTGTCTTTAGTAATTTTCTGAACCTATCCCTTTTCACGGTAGTTTTGTATTTGGCCCACTAAGGAGTTCTAGAACTTAACTCCTGCACAACAAAAGGTCCTTTTACCTGTCTCAACAAGTCTTGGATTCACGGGCGTCTTCAGTAAGGCCAAACTCTCAGATGATTTATGCTTGTTAAAATGTTTGAAATTATAAATAAATAATTTTTTTTAAAAAAGAAAGTTCTTTTATTTATTCAATTTTCTAAACCATTCTCCCAGGGGAGCTCAGAACAGTTTACATGAATTTATTCAGGCACTCGAGCATTTTTCCCTTCCCTGTCTGTCCCGTTGGGCTCACAATCTATCTAATGTACCTGGGATAATGGGGGACTTGCCCAGGTTCACAAGGAGCAGCATTGGTTTGAACCCACAACCTCAGGGTGCTGAGGCTATAGTTTTAACCACTGTGCCACACTCTTGATGTCATGACCAACACAGACACTCCATAAACTGGACATTCATAGAATGCTTCTCCGCTGCTTGAGGTCACTAACTTTTTTTTTCAGATGTCCAACTTTCTTTTTGCCCCTTTTTTATGGTCCTTACAAGGGATGCACATCCTCATAGTCTTTGACTATGCACTGGATTAGGTTGACTATCGAGTCAGTTTGCATTCTTCAGGGAAAAAAAATCCTCAGGGTCTTAGGGCTCACTCTACCAGGTTGTAGGCTGCTTTCTGGGCTGAAGCAGGGACTGTTATTGAACTTGCCCTGCAACTGTGATAACTTGTGTTTCTACTGGTCCGCAGCAGAGGTTGATCCCGCTGACACATTATTAAGAACATAAGAACATAAGAAGTTGCCTCCGCTGAGTCAGACCAGAGGTCCATCGCGCCCAGCGGTCCGCTCCCGCAGCGACCCATCAGGCCCATTGCCTGAGCAGTGGTCCTTGACTATTTTTATAACCTATCTCTACTCCTATCCCTATCCTCAATCCTTATCTGTACCCCTCAATTCCCTTGTTCTCTAGGAACCTATCTAAACCTTCTTTGAAGCCATGTAACTTGTTCTGATTCAGTTTCTGAAAGTGGAGTTTTTTGAAGCTGAACGGAGGCTTTTTCTCCACTTTCTTTTCTTTTTAATTCCTCATGCTTCCTTTATTGCAAGGTGTGAATGTATTGTGCTGTGGTCCTTCTGACTGGTATATAGGCTAAATGTAGATTCTTAATTATCTGCAGGGGGGTTCTATTATTGTGTTTATTTAGAGTATGAGCTTTAGTAAAAGTTAGTGATTTCAATTACCCCAACATTGACTGGATAAATTTTACATTGGGGAGTGCTAAGGAGGTAAAATTCCTAGATGTCATAAATGACTGCTTCTTGGAGCAACTGGTCCGGGAACCAACAAGAGGGGATGCGATTTTAGATTTGGTCCTTAGTGGAATGCAAGACATAGTACAGGAGTTAACTGTGTTGGGTCCACTGGGAAACAGTGATCATAACGTGATGAGATTTGAGCTGATACCATAAGAACATAAGCAGTGCCTCTGCTGGGTCAGACCAGAGATCCATCATGCCCAGCAGTCTGCTCACGCGGCGGCCCATACAGGTCCAGGACCTGTAAAGTAATCCTCTATCTATACCCTTCTATCCCCTTTCCTTCAGGAAATCATCTAATCCCTTCTTGAACCCCAATACCGTACTCTGTCCTATCACACCCTCTGGAAGCGCATTCCAGGTGTCCACCACCCTTTGGGTGAAGAAGAACTTCCTAGTATTGGTTCTGAATCTGTCCCCTCTTAATTTTTCTGAATGCCCTCATGTTCTTGTAGTTTTCTAAAGTTTGAAGAATCTGTCCCTCTCCACTTTCTCTATGCCCTTCATTATCTTGTAAGTCTCTATCATATCCCCTCTAAGCCTCCGCTTTTCCAGGGAAAAGAGCCCAAGTTTCTCTAATCTTTCAGCATACGAAAGGTTATCTATACCTTTTATCAATCGCGTCGCTCTTTTCTGAACCCTCTCGAGTATCGCCATATCGTTCTTAAGATACGGCGACCAATATTGGATGCAGTACTCCAGATGCGGGCGCACCATTGCCCGATACAATGGCAGGATAACTTCTTTCGTTCTGGTTGTAATACCTTTCTTGATATCTAGCATTCTATTCGCCTTCTTAGAGGCTGCTGCGCACTGTGCCGACGGCTTCATTGTCTTGTCCACTATTACCCCCAAGTCCTTTTCTAGAGTACTTTCACCAGGAGTAACATCGCAAAAGAAATCTACTGTAGGGGCGTTTAATTTTTGAAAGGGCGACTATGATAAAATGAGGAAAATGGTTGAAAATAATCTAAAAGGATCAGTTGCAAAGGTTAGGACTGTAAACCAGGCATGAATGTTATTTAAAAATACCATCATGGAAGCCCAGACCAGATGTATTCCATGTATCAGCAAAGGTGGAAAGAAGAGGAAATGTGAGCTGGCGAAGTTAAAAGGTGAAGTGAAAGAGGCAATTAGAGCCAAAAAAACTTCCTTTAAAGAATGGAAAAAGGATCCAAATGAGGAAAATAAGAAGAAACACAAGCACTGGCAAGTTAGATGTAAAGCATTGATAAAGACAGCTAAGAAAGAATATGAAGAGACAATTGCAAAAGAGGCAAAAACTCATAACAATTTTTTTAGGTACATCAGAAGCAGAAAACCTGTGAGGGTATCTGTGGAACCTTAGGATGATCAAGGAGCAAAAGGGGCCCTCAGGGAGAATAAAGATAATGGAAATGGAAAAAAATGAATTCTTTGCTTCGGTCTTTACGGAATAAGATGTAAGAGATGTTTTCAAGGGTGATGATGCAGAGGAACTGAAAGAAATCTTGGTGAATCGAGAAGATTTACTAAGCCAAATCGATAAGTTAAAAAGTGATAAATCGCCAGAACTAGATGGTATACATCCCAGGGTACTAAAAGAACTCAAACATGAAGTTGCTGACCTGCTGTTAGTAATCTGTAAGCTGTCGCTAAAATCATCTGTAGTACCTGAAGACTGGAGGGTGGCCAATGTTATGCCAAGTTTTAAAAATGGCTCCAGGGGAGATCCGGGAAATTACAGACCGGTAAGCCTCCCTTTAGTGCCGGGCAAAATGGTAGAAACAATTATAAAAAATAAAAATGTAGAACACATAGACAAACATGATTTAATGAGACAGAGTCAGCATAGGGTTTAGCCGAGGAAGATCTTGCCTCACAAATTTGCTTGACTTCTTTGAAGGCGTGAATAAACATGTGGATAAAGGTGAGCCGGTTGATATAATGTATCTAGATTTTCCAGAAAGCTTTTGATAAAGTTCCTCACGAGAGGCTCCTGAGAAAATTGAAGTGTCATGGGATAGGTGGCAAAGTTCAGTTGTGGATTAGGAATGGGTTATCGGATAGAAAACAAGGGGTAGGGTTAAATGGTCATTTTTCTCAATGGAGAAGAATAAACAGTGGAGTGCCGCAGGAGTCTGTACTAGGACCGTTGCTATTTAACTTATTTATAAAGGATCTGGAAATTGGAATGATGAGTGAGGCAATTAAATTTGCAGATGACTCTAAACTGTTCAAAGTTGTTAAAATGCATTCGGATTGTGAGAAATTGCAGGTGGACCTTAGGAAATTGTAAAACTGGGCGTCCAAATGGCAGATGATATTTAATGTGGACAAATGCAAAGTGATGCACATTGGGAAGAATAACCTGAATCACAATTACCGGATGCTAGGGTCCACCTTGGGGATTTGCGCCCAAGAAAAAGATCTGGGTATCATCGTAGACAATACGATGAAACCTTCCGCCCAATGTGTGGCAGGCGGTCAAAAAAGCAAACAGGATGCTAGGAATTGTTTAAAAAAGGATGGTTAACAAGACTAACCTCTATGAGTGTCGGGAGCAGCACGGGCCATTCAGCGCGGCTCTCTGCGCTAGAAACTGCTAGTGCAGTTTAATAGAAGAGGCCCTAAGAATGTTATAATGCCCCTGTATCACTCCATGGTGTGACCTCATCTGGAGTATTGCATTCAATTCTGGTCTCCTTATCTCAAGAAAGATATAGTGGTGCTAGAAAAGGTTCAAAGAAGAACGACCAAGATGGTAAAAGGGATGGAACTCCTCTCGTATGAGGAAGGACTAAAACAGTTAAGGCTCTTCAGCTTGGAAAAGAGACAGCTGAGTGGAGATAGGATTGAAGTCTACAAAATCTTGAGTGGAGCATAATGATACAAGTGGATCGATTGTTCACTCCATCAAAAATTACAAGGACTCGAGGGACACTAGATGAAATTACAGGGAAATACTTTTAAAACCAATAGGAGGAAATTTTTTCTCACTCAGAGAATAGTTAAGCAATGAAATGCATTGCCAGAGATTGTAGTAAGAGCGGATAGCGTAGCTGGTTTTAAGAAAGGTTTGGACAAGTTCCTGGAGGAAAAGTCTGTAGGCTGTTATTGAGAAAGACATGGGGGAAGCCATTGCTTGCCCTGGATCAGTAGCAAGGAACATTGCTACTCCTTAGGTTTTGGCCAGATACTAGTGACCTGGATTTGCCACCATGAGAATGGGCTACTGGGCTTGATGGACCATTGGTCTGACCCAGTAAGGCTACTCTTATGTTCTTAAGTTAACTGGCACCAGCATAACAGAAACCATCCAGAAAACAAAGGTAGAATAAAGTGTTTTATTTGGAATGTATTATTTGAAATATGTTTGCTGTGGGAAATACTAATTGCAGATGTCTTTGTACTGTATTCAGTACAAAATATGGAGCCCCTTTTCAGGTTTTGTATTTCACAATGTGCCTGGTAGTGGAGAGCTTTGTGTTGCTATTGCTCAGATAACATGAAAATCAGGATTTATTTTTTTTTTCTATGGTGACTTCCATGGAGAAATGTTCTAGTTCTGATCTGCACGTTGTGGGAAGGTAGATATCAGCTCCCATATAACTAATTTTATTATGGTGTGTTACACTGAGCTTTTCTTTTGCTTTCTTTCTCATTTTGCTCCTTGTTGTTTGAGCATTATATATCTCCTTTGTGTTTTTGCTGAAAAGCAGGTTAAAGTATGTGTGGCGAGAAACATGGTTCTTTGAGTGTTTATGGCAGAATTTATTGTTTTGTTTTAAACATGGGTGACCTGGGTCTAAAAGGACTGGTGCATTAGGTTTTGCTGTCATTTACTGTGTTACTGAAGCTCATACCCTCTGAAGCTGCTGCCATAGGCAGCTGGCCAGTCTTACCTAACAGTTGGGGCAGCCCTTGCCCCACCCCCATTTTGGATGATCATGGGGCGCCAGCTCATCCCTCAACTCAGGCAGCAGATTGCCTTAAGCCGCCATTGGCCTAGCCCAGTGTTCTTCAACCACCGGTCCATGGACCAGTGCTGGTCCACAGAAATTTCCTGCCAGTCCACAGGGCCAGCACGTGCATCAGGCCCAAAACAGTGTTCTTCAACCGCCGGTCCACGGTGCGATCGATGCGGCGTTATCTTCGAGCCAGCTCCCTCTTCCTAACTGATTCAGTGCACAAAGCCACGGGCAGTGGCTCATATGGGCATCCTGCGCCTGAACCGGAAGCCTTCTCTCTGACGTTGCAACGTCAGAGGGAAGGCTTCCAGATGAGGCACCGGACGTGCAAGGTGCAATTAGGATTATTATGGGGGCGGGGTCTGGGGTGGAGATTGGGTAGAGATGGGCGGGATCTGGCCCACGACTTAGCCCAGTGTTCTTCAACTGCTGGTCCACGGACCGATGCCGGTCCACAGAATAATTATTTTATTTCTGCCAGTCCATAGGTGTAAAAAGGTTGAAAAACACTGGCCTAGCCCATAGTGCCTGTACTAAAAGTAGACATGGTTAGGAGGCGGAGCATGGGCGTATTTTCGAGTAAGGCACCTCTTTGTGAATCGGGTGCCGTTAGTCTCTGATATCAGTGCCTAACTTTAGGCATAGAAAATCCTGGCATAAATTGGGAACATCTAAATGTCAGGATGCTGAGCACTGTCTAAGCATGCTTAGGCAACGCTGAGCATGAATCTATAATGGGCGCCTAAGTTTTATAGATTTGGTGCTGATCAGCGTCTAACTTTAGATGGACTTTATAGAGTCGGGGCCTTAGTGCTCTTTATTATGTAGATGCCTTGTTGTTCATACTAAACAACTTAGAGAGTTCTAAGATTAATTCTCCAGAGCTCTGAACTCACCTGAGTAATGTTTGGCTTGAGTTTTGTTGATATGGTCTTAATAGTACAGAAGGAGCCAATGCTGTGAGAGGTTTGTGCTATTGAACTGAGCTGAATAATAAAATATTGAGAGCATGTCAAGGTAGCTTCTGGTTTAGGGTTACCAGACGTCCGTGAAAATCCAGACATGTCCTCTTTCTAGAGGACTGTCTAGGGTCCCAGATGGACTTTCCAAAACTCGTCAGTCTGTCTAGGTTGTGGAAAGCCCCGACAAGCTCTGGCTGCATCTGAGCATGCACGGATGATGTCACACATATCCGCATATGCTCCAGGGCCTCCAGATGCAGCTGGAGCTTGTTGAGGAGGTTTGTTAGAGCAGGGCTGGAGGCTGAACTGGAGGGTAGAATGGGGTGGAGTCGGAGTCGGAACAGGATGGGGCTATGTGTCTGGATTTTTGTGGCCCAAAAAATGGTAATCTTATTCTGGAGGGATAGTTGCTGGAGTTGGAAAGAGGAAGGCTTGCCACTAGAGGGGGGAAGGGTGCATTGTAGAAAGAGCTCCCTTTCCAGGACAACGCTCTCTAGCTGATGCTGGCTCCAGTATAGGGAATTGTTGCACAGGCGGTGGAATAAACCTGAGAACATATGCCAGCTTCCCCCTTCCCTCCCATTCCTGCCCCCCTCCCTTCCCCCTGGCTGTAACAGTATCTAATATGTTGTTTTGCAGATGTTTTTCCCCCTTAATTCCATGCCACATGCTGATAGAATAAGATGCTCCTAATACTCTAAACAAGTTTTTGAAACTGTCTCTCTATGTGGATAGCTTAACATATTTCAAGCACACTGCATTCTTTTAGTTTCATGTATTATTAACGGCCGCAGTAATTCTGAAATTAAAATTTGCTTTATGGTATCTGGTGTGTATGTGTTGGATATAGATCAGATAAAATGAGCCAACCTCACACAAAGCTATAATAAAAGAAATGAGTTTATGCTTCTTTATGCAAATATTTCAAAAAAGTACAAAATACAAATTGCAAGATCAATAAGGGTAGTTTCATGGCCTGTCCATCTATCCATGTAGGGCTCCTTTTACGAAAGGTGCGCTAGGGTTTTTAGTGCACGCATAAAATTACTGCGCGCTATAGTGTGCGGTAGTCGAAAATCTACCGCCTCCTAAAAAGGAGGCGGTAGTGGCTAGCACGCTCGGGAATTTAATGCGCGCTATTGTAAAAGGAGCCCATAAATTTAATGATTTTACCAGTGATAACATTCAGATTGAAACATGCACATTACTTTGTATTTCAGTTACAAAATATATTTTTATTTATTTATTCACATTTATTTCTTCCAATTTACAAAAGGCACTTATGTTGAGATACTGTAGCATAAAAAATAAGCTTGTAAAATACAACCCCCCATACAAAACAATGAAATGTAAGACATAATAACGTAAAATAAAATAAAAACTGGTATAATAATTCAAGAAACAGCTGATATACAAACAAAAGCAAATAGGATGATAAAAATTACAAACATATATGGAAACATTAAAAAAAAAAAAAAAAAAAACCAAACGGAAGAGAGAAATCTGACTTGGGGATCATTCATGTTGCAATGCACAGCCAATGGGCTAGCCATTAAAACTTTTTTATGCTTTGGGAAAAAAACAAGGAAGCTAGCCAGAATGAGCCCTCTTTTATTACTGTATCATGTAGAAACACATAAATTATTAAATATAAGCAAGTACACCGTGATTTTAGAATCAATCATTTTAAAAATGCAAGACTAAAACAGGTGTCAACATAGTCCTAAATTATAAAGTTTAAAAAAGAATGTCATTACAGATTAGAAAGCTTGTGTAAATAATAATAATAATAATAAAAACTTCACTATCTTCCTAAAACCTAGGGGGCTCATAATAATAATTAAAAAAAGTCCAAAAAGAGGCCTAAATCGGTACTTGGACGATCAAAAAGACAGATCATCCAAGTACCGATAATCAAAGCTGGTTTTAGACGTATCTAAAACTAGCTTAGGCCTTTCCCCTGCTTCTAAACGCCTAGAGTGAAAAAAGGCATTTTTAGAGGAGGGGAAATGGCGGGAGGTGGGCCGACCTAGACTTAGAGCTCCTTTTACTAAGGGGCAATAGCGGTTTTAGCGCGCGCATGCTAGACGCTAACGCCTCCATTGAGCTGGCATTAGGTTTTAGCATGTAGAGTAGGGCGAGGTTAGCGCACGCTAAAAATGCTTGCGCACCTTAGTAGAAGGAACCCTTAGTCATACAGCAAATATAACCAAAAACTTGAGCAGGTTGCCCAGTCGGAACTTATATGTTTTGATTTAAGCCATGTCAAAATAGGAATAAGTTCTGAATAGGGGCCGCTGAGCAGATCGTGGCTGCCGTAATCAGCTCAGCAGCCCCGGCAACCTGCCTACCCCCCCTGCAACGATCGTGGCAGGAGAGCTTGCTCATCTCCCCTGCCACGATTGCGATCCCCACTCCCCCCGAACTGCCGCGACCAGTGGCAGGAGAGATGCCCAATCTCTCTTGCCGCGGTTTGTGGCAGTTTGGGGGGTGGAGGATCGCGATCGCGGCAGAGGAGATGCCCAAGCTCTCCTGCTGCGATCGCGATTCACCCCCACCCCTGAACCAATACCGACAGGAGGGAGCCCAACCCCTCCTGCCAAGTCACGAGCCCCGCAGCCCCCCCACCCCCTTAAAATATGGGCAGAAGGGAGCCCAACCCCTCCTGCCCAGGACGACCCCCCCCCCTTAAAATACAGGTAGGAGGGAGCCCAGGCCCTCTTGCCCATGGCGCACCGCCCCCCACGAATGCCCCGCGAAGCCTTAAGGCGCTTGGCCCAATCAGGCCCTAAGGCCCGCCATTCTGAGGATGGCGGGCCTGCTGGGAGGATGGGCTTGGGACCCGTCCTTCCAGCCAACTTACCATAAGTGACCAGGGGAGTGTCGGGGGTGGGGTCATGGGGTTCAGGGGGGGTGATCATGGGTTGGGGGGCCAGGGGCTGATTGGGGATTGGAGGGGGCATTCGCGGGGGGGGGGAGCTGTGGGCAGAAGGGCCTGGACTCCCTTCTGCCCGTATTTTAAGGGGGATGTGGGGGTCGCAATGGGCAGGAGGGGTTGGGCTTCCTCTTGCCGGTAATGGTTTGGGGGTGGGGGTGGATCGCGATTGTGGCAGGAGTGATTGGGCATCTCTCGTGCCGCGATCTCCATGCCCCCGAACTGCCACAATCCGCGGCAGGAGAGATTGTGCATCTCTCCTGCCGCGGATCATGGCAGTTTGGGGTGGATTGCAATCACGGCAGGGGAGATGAGCCATCTTTCCTGCCGTGATCGTTGCATGGGTGGGTGGGGTGGATTCTGTAACTGGTGTTGTTTTTGACAGATGCCGGTTACAGAATCCAGCTTTTAGGCATAGGACTGGCCACTCCTTCACCTAAAAAGTCTTGTTTTGGGCGTTTGGGACTTAGGCTATTTTTTGGTTGATAATGTGTTCTGAGATTAGACGTAGTGGTGGTCTGGGCGTTTAAACTACTGAACGTAGAGGTTGGCCACTCTCAAAAAAAACCTCATGTGGGATGGTTTTTTTTGAGAATGGACATTTTCCCTGCTGCTACGTTCAGCGTTTAGGGCCTTAGGCCAAAACGGGACTTAGATGTTTTTTTTAAATTATGTCCCTCCACGTGAGCTGTTGAAACACACTTCTAAAGGCTGAAGTGCAGAGCTATACATTGAATAGAATGGCCTCTTGTACCAACTCAATGAGCTGTTTTCAAAGAGTGATCTTCTAACAGTGCTTCTTGGGATTATTTTAAAAGGAGTTTTGGCGTATAGTTATCTCTGAATTCTAGTACCTCTTCCCTGCTGAAATGCAGACATTAACCTCTTGAAATGGTAACCTTTTTACTTCCTTGCACTGTTTGCTTCTCTGCTTCTCTCCTCTGATCTGGAGTACTGCTATCATAGATCCCTTCTTAAAGGCATGTGCTGTCTTGCGCAAGGTTGCTTTTTTTCTGATCCTTAAAAGCCTCATACCAGCCTGGCTCTGACAATATACAGAATGGAAATTAGCTTAATTCATTGGCTAATTCTATGCAGCTACCTTGTGAACAATCATTGTAGATATTTAAAAATAGCAGACCTGTCTGCAGCTCGTTAGGACCAGAGTGGAACATCCCTAACTTAATGTATTCATACTGGAACTCACATAAGCCAAATGCTTGCAGCTCCTAGTATATTCCACAAGAGTAGTTTTGGTACTTACATAAGCATAAGAACATAAGCATTGTCTTACTGAGACAGACTGAAGGGTAATCAAGTCCAGTATCCTGTTTCCAACTGTAGCCAATCCAGGTCACAAGTGCTTAGCAAGATCCCAGAAGAGAAAATAGATTTCATGCTGCTTATCCTAGAAATAAACAGTGGATTTCCCCAAGTATATCTTAATAATGGTTTATGGACTATGTTTTTTTTTTAAGGAAATTATCCAAACCTTTTTAAAACTCCGCTGAACTAACTGCTTTTACTATACTCTTTGGGAACAAATTCTAGTGCTTAATTATAAGTTGAATGAAGACATATTTATCCGGTTTGTTTTAAATGTACTACTTAGTAGCTTATTTATGTATTTTTGAACAGGCAGTTTATTCTTGCTCCTTTGTATTTCCACTTCATGTGGGTTACCATATATTTGACCAGAAAAAAGAGGCTACATGACCTTGCCCCACCCCACTCACAGCTCTGCCCCTGGCAGTGGTTTTGACTTGCAGCTTAGCCATGGCGTTTTGCAGCGCTACAAAGACTCGAAGCAACGTTTTGATTGACAGATATAAGATCTTATATCTCAGTGTATACCCAAAGACTCCTAAGACTCCTGATGCAGGCTGGGAGGCCGAAACATGTACATGTGGAGTCATTGAGTTACTTTGGATGAATAAAGATATTGGATTTATCAGATGAGTTGAAAGACACTTTTTTGTACACCATTCTGATTGGACAATTCCACTTTGGTTTTGCTCACCTTACACTTATCCATGTTAAACCCTCATTTGCCATGTTGCGACCCATTTCTCGACCGTGTTTATGTCACATTGCAGGTCTTCGCAATCCTTCTATAATTACACAGGCAAAATGCATAACTAGGTCACCTCCCTGAACCTTCTCCACTTGGCCCTTTTTGCAAATGATTTTCTTTTTGATTTCTTGAGCACAGAAAAACATTTTAAGTAGAACAAAATCCTCTCTTGGGCATCTTTGGAACCTTACCACAGTAAACGATTATGTTCTATGCTTGTAGAGAGGTTTGCCAGCTGTATAATTTGACATATTTACAAATGATAGCACTATATGAGATGAGCAACCTCTCACCTCCCTGTATTACACCCAAGAATGCAGAGAAGTATAACATCCTTTCTCTGAAGGAGATGTATTAAAAAAATTACTCGTGGAAAAGTGTTCTGTGTAGATCATATAAGACTATTTGATTAGGAAGGCAATTAGGCCCAGATTCTATAAATACTGCCATTGTCAGTGGCCATCGTAAAAGTGGCTGTGGATCGTCTGCCAATCACACAATAGCACAGTTTAAAGAATCATGCCTTCAGGAAAGGTAGGCGCTGGTGCATTACTTCTGTCATTAGTCATACCTACAGTGTCATTAGGCATTATAAAGCACCTCTGTAGACACTATTCTGGTTCTATTTTTTAGGTACCAGTAGACACTTTGAAATTTGTCTTAAAAGCACTTTTAAATGGTGTTTTGGACTTAATGTAAGTGCTGATAGGTTGCCTACCATCGCCTAAGTTAAGGTGCTGTTTATAGACTAGGGACCTTAAGGTCATGTGTCCTCTGTGCTTGCCTGGTTGTGTGTCCTCTGTGCCTGCTGAGGCTGCCTGGTTGTGTGTCCTCTGTGCCTGCCTGGTTTTGTGTCCTCTGTACCTGCTGTGGTCTCCTTTTGCTTCTACTTTAGCGGTGGCTCGTCCCTTCTCAAGGCCCTATGCAAAGACGCTCTCACTAAGGTGAGCACCTTTAACGCTCGCCTTCAACATACGGCGAATGGCTGAGTGCTGTTGGCTCCTCCCTTTTTGAGTTGGAGCCCAGTGGATGATGGGAGTGGGCAGAGCTAACTCGCCGCCTCCCCTAGCTCCCTCTCTGTCTGCTTCTCTCTGTGCTTACTCTACATCTTCTGCCTCTCTCCTTCGCCTGCTTTCTTCCTCTGCTAGCTGCCTCCTTCCTCTGCTAGCTGCCTCTCTTCTTCCTCTGCTGTCTGCTTCTCCTGCTCATCTGCTCGAGCCTATAGATTGCTGTTGGCTCCTCCCCTTTTGAGTCAGAGCCTGGTGGATGATGTTGGGGGTGGGCGGAGCTAACTCTTGCCGCCTCCCCTAACTCACTCTCTGTCCTCTGCTTCTCTCTGTGCTCCCAACTGTCTCAGCTGAGGTCAGAGAAGCAGGAACTGCTTTCTCAAGTCAGCAGTAACTTTAGCAAAATCTGGCAAAAGATGTAGGTCCTGCCAATCTAATCTCATCAGCTTCTTTGACTGGGTGACAAGGAAGCTAGACTTGGGAGAGTCTATGGACATCGTGTACCTGGATTTCAGTAAAGCATTTGATAGCGTCCCACACCGCAGGCTGTTGAGCAAAATGAAATCGATGGGGTTAGGAGAAACACTAACTACTTGGGTCAATGATTGGCTAAGTGGAAGACTTCAAAGGGTAATGGTTAACGGTACCCTCTCTAAAACATCGGAGGTGACCAGCGGAGTACCGCAGGGTTCAGTCCTGGGCCCACTCCTTTTCAACATATTCATAGGGGATCTGACTCAGGGGCTTCATGGTAAAATAACATTATTCGCCGACGACGCTAAACTATGCAATATAGTAAGGGAATGTACTTTACAGGATAGTATGGCACAGGACCTGCTTACATTGGAAAGATGGTCCTCGACCTGGCAGTTGGGCTTTAACGCTGGGAAATGTAAGGTTATGCACCTCGGTAATCCATGCAGAAATTACACCTTGAATGGAGAAACTTTAACTTGTACTTCGGTGGAACGAGACCTAGGAGTAATCATCAGTGCAGACATGAAAACTGCCAATCAAGTGGAGAAGGCTTCATCTAAAGCAAGGCAGATGATGGGATGTATCAGTAGAAGCTTTGTCAGCAAGAAGCCTGAAGTCATAATGCCATTGTACAGAACCATGGTGAGACCTCATCTGGAATACTGTGTACAATTCTGGAGGCCACATTACCGTAAAGATGTGCTTAGAATCGAGTCGGTTCAACGGATGGCCACCAGGGGGATCTCGGGGCTGGGGGGTCTCTCGTACGAGGAGAGACTAAACAAACTGCAGCTCTACACTCTAGAAGAACGTAGGGAGAGAGGAGACATGATTGAGACATTTAAATACATCACGGGACGTATCGAGGTGGAAGATGATATCTTCTTTCTCAGGGGACCCTCTGCCACTAGAGGGCATGCGCTCAAACTCAGAGGCGGGAAATTTCATGGCGACATCAGGAAGTATTTCTTCACAGAAAGAGTGGTTGACCGTTGGAATGAGCTTCCAGCGCAGGTGATCGAGGCCAGCAGCGTGCTGGACTTTAAGAATAAATGGGATACCTATGTGGGATCCCTAAGAGGGTCGAACTGGAATATCGGTCGCTAGGTATAGACTTAAGAGGATGGGTCAGTAGGGTGGGCAGACTTGATGGGCTATAGCCCTTTTCTGCAGTCATCTTCTATGTTTCTATGTTTCTATTTTCGTTTCCTGCCGTTTCAGCGACTTCATTTGCTTAGCGGTAGATAAAATCTCCATAGCTTGTTGAAAATGCAGGACCCTGAATATCAAGGGCCTGGGACCGGTTTTATTGTTAGAAGCCCTTGATGGAATTTGATGTGCTCTTTCTATTTCCAGTGGATACTTCAGATTAAGGGAGAGCAGCTTAGGCAATAAATCAGCATCTGAGCCCTCTACCCACTCTGGGAGCCCCAGTACTCTAATGTTATTTCTCCTACTTCTGTTATTTGCATCCTCTAATTCTTTAGTTAGGCGAACCACTGCTTTATGGTCAGTTTGAAATTTATTCAAACTACCTTCCATCACAGAAACCCAGTGTTCCAACTGTACAGACTTATCATCACAGATCTTTAACTGTTGAGAGGGATTGTGAACTTCTTCTTTTAATGTCTTTAGTTCAGTTGTATTATCCTGAAGCATCTCTCTTATAGCTTTCAGCTCCATTATAACCTGTTCAAGCATTTCTGAGGTATCTTTAGGAAGTGGCACATTTGATGGAGTTGGTGGGTCTGGTTTAGCTTGCTTAGCTGAGACCCCCGCAGCAAATACTGTTTCTAATCTGGACTGTCTTCCTGAAGCCATACCTGCTGCAGAAGCTTTCACAAATCAAAATATTCACTTTTTGAGAGTGAATTTGACCTCTTGTGCTATCAAATTAGCTGAATAGTGCTGATGAGGGAAGGGCAGTAGAATCACCCAACCATCTTGTATTGCAGCCAAGCCACGCCTCCTTCTATTAAACTATTAAAGAACCCTTAAACAACAAGCTATTAATTTATTTATACTGTATGTCTTATATACGGTTTACAATCAGGTACACTAAGGGGTCCTTTTATCAAGGCGCGGTAGGGGTTTAACGCGTGGAATACCGCGCGTTAAACCACCTGCTGTGCTAGTCGCTAACGCCTCCATTGACCAGGCGTTAGTTTTTTTGCTTGCCGCGGGGGTTAGCGCGTGATGAAATGTCCATGCTAACCCCGCTAGTGCGGCTTGATAAAAGGAGCCCTAAGTATTTGTCCCTATCTGTCCTGGCAGGCTCATAATCTAACTACGATACCTTGGACAATGGAGTGTTAAGTGACTTGCCCAGGGTCACAAGAAGTGGTGCAGAAATTGAACCCACAACCTCAGTATGCTGAGGCAGATGTTGTAACAATTAGGCCACTCCTCTACTCCAAGCAGAATAATTTGGGAATACCCACTCTCGGCTTATAACATGTCCTCTCATAAAAATATTTTTAAAATAGGTAATGTGCAGATTGGAATGATAGTATTATTGCACACATTATTGCAATAGTCATGACATCAAGCCTTTATTGTGAAAGCCATATGCTTTAATCCTGTTTGCTGTCTTTTTTAATGGAAAAAGAGAGATGACCATAAAGTGCGGTGGTTATTTAATATTCTGATTGAAATGACTTGACACATACATGTTTCAGCTCTAGGGCATCAGGAGTCTCTATGATATGGTGTAGATTTTGTGTGCAAATTAAGCTTATGATGGTACTTACTGTAGGAATTTCTTTAGAAAACGGGGAAAAGTATGTAGAAATGTATCTCTTAACACAATGCAATCTTATGGTCACTGTTATGCACCTTCAATATCTCAAACATGCTGCAATCTTCCTTGCTTTGAAACACACTTATTCTTAATGAATAAGCACATTTCAAAGCATGGAAGATTGTCTGTTTTCTAAAGACATTCCTACAGTATGGTACCATCATAAACTGTATTATATACAAAACCTATACCAAATCATACTTTGAGACTCCTGATGCAGGCCATAGGTCCAAAACATGTATGTGTTGAGTCATTTTAGTCAGAATAATAAAGCATCATAGCACTTTGGTCATCTTCACTATGTTTGTGTTGTCATTTTTTTTTTTGCCATTTTCTGTGGCATGTTTGTATACTTTATAAATATATTTTTAGAAACTATTCATGGACGGGCTTAAAAAATATGCCCTTACAATGAAAGGGCAGAGTGGATATAAAACTATTTGCATAAACATTAAATACTGAGAGGATTGTTACAGAGTAAACTACTATTCTAAGACTTTGACAGAAGCCAGATACTCAGGATTTACTGATACCTGGCTCTAACCTTCTCACACCTTTTTATCATATGTGGTATGTTCTGTGCTAGAAGAGTTCTGCATGATTAGAGGTTTCATTGTGAGTGCAATTTCTTTCTTCATTGCCTATTTTAGAAGTAGAATAATGCAGATAAATACTTAAAAGGGGCCTATTTTCAAACTGTTTGCCTAGGTGCAATGTGCATTGCTACTTTGTTACTGCAAATCTATGCCTAATTTTCAAAGGGAAGATATCTGTGTTCTTTCTCTCTGAAAACTACTTGTGGATAGAAGAGAGCAGTCGTGTTCTAAATGAACTCATCTCTTCTTAGTCTTGTTTGAAATAGGTCTCTTTGGAATCTTGCATTTGCTTATAGCCAGATGGAATCAGGGAAATTTTCGGATATCAATCTACCTGGCTTAATGACTCTGAAAACTGTGCTCCAAGTATCTGATTTTCACACTAGCTATGGTGTGTATTTAATCTTCTTTCCAAGATACTATGGGGCTCATAATTGAAATGAAAATACATCTAAAACCTGCCTAAATTAACACTTGGACGATCAAAAAGACAGGTCGTCCAAGTGCCAGTAATCAAAACAGGTTTTAGAAGTATCTAAAAGCAGCTTAGGCCTTTTCACTGCTGCTGTGTGCCCAGAGTGAAAAGGGATGTTTTTTGAGGAGTGGTTAGGGTGGGAGGTGGGCTGACTTAGACTTAGTCATCCTGCAGTAATAATCAAAAGTTTAACGAGACTTCCTAGACGGAACTTATACGTTGTGACTTAGGCGATCTAAAAACAGGTATAAGTGCCCAGAAGATATCCAAAGTGACCAGATAATCACGGCAAGGACAAAGTCCAGATTCCCACACACTCTCCCAGTGATCACAGACACCCCCCCTCCCACGCCATAAAAATCGGAATAAAAACATACAAATAAAAAAGGATAGGTAGAGAAACAAGAGGCTGGGGAAGGTTACCCACTTAATTTTCACTTGGCAGTATTCCTAGTCCACTGTAAAATAATAAAATTTAAATGAATCAGTTAAAAGCGTCCTTAAAGAGCCAACTTTTTAGGAGACTTTTAAACTTGCTAACTAATTTTTCTTCTCTTATGTTGATCGGAATACTGTCAAGTAAGCATGTTCTTGCTTCCTGAAACTATTTATTTGTAAGGATTTACATACCATTTTTTTGAAGAAATTCACCCTAGGTGATGTACAGCAAGAATATTTCAGACAGAATCAATAGACAATTACATCAGGAAAAAAATGTTCAAATAACATGGCATATTATGCTACTTAACAATGTTAACACAATACATATTAAAACATCTTATTAGTGGATGTGAATGTGGAGCAGAGCTTTCATTTTTAATAAAGAAACTGAATTCTAAAACATCTTAATAGCACAGGGTGTAAGCGGAGGCGTAAAATTTAGACAGATAAGATAGAGTAACGGGAGTTAGACAATAAGAGTGTCTAACTTAAGGAACTTTGCATGTGGAGTCATAAAAGGTGCATGAAAATGATCTAGACAGCTAGGGTAGGAGTGGATAAGCAGGCCTGCATATATTGCAGCCAATGTGGGTGTGACTAGCTAGTTAGTTGCTTCTTACGTAAGAACATAAGAATTGCCGCTGCTGGGTCAGACCAGTGGTCCATCGTGCCCAGTAGTCTGCTCATGCGGCGGCCCTCTAGCCATACCTGTGTACGTTCTGGTTCAGCAGGAATTTGTCTAACTTTGTCTTGAATCCCTGGAGGGTGTTTTCCCCTATGACAGACTCCGGAATAGCGTTCCAGTTTTCTACCACTCTCTGGGTGAAGAAGAACTTCCTTACGTTCGTACGGAATCTATCCCCTTTCAATTTTAGAGAGTGCCCTCTCGTTCTCCCTACCTTGGAGAGGGTGAACAACCTGTCCTTATCTACTAAGTCTATTCCCTTCAATACCTTGAATGTTTCAATCATGTCCCCTCTTAATCTCTTCTGTTTGAGGGAGAAAAGGCCCAGTTTCTCTAATCTTTCACTGTACGGCAACTACTCCAGCCCCATAATCATCTTAGTCACTCTTCTCTGGACCCTTTTGAGTAGTACCGTGTCCTTCTTCATGTACGGCGACCAGTGCTGGATGCAGTACTCCAGGTGAGGGTGCACCATGACCCGGTACAGCGGCATGATAACCTTCTCGGATCTGTTTGTGATCCTCTTCTTTATCATTCCTAGCATTCTGTTCGCCCTTTTTGCCATTAATGGCTTGAGAATCTTAAGTTTCAAGTTTATTTATTTCTTTATTTACTGCTCCTGAGTGAATTATCTGAGAAATTTACAAACAGATTTACAGTGTTATAAAAAGTAGACAAAGAACTACAGTATTCACGTATAGATAGATAGTGGGCATAGTTTAGATGTCATAATCAACAGACAGAGATACTATCCAGTATTCAGGAAGAAGAAAGTATAAAAATATTAACTTTTACCAGTTTCGTGAAGTAGAGATGGTCTTGCATTAATGAGTGCATCCCAGAGTGTGGGGGTTGCTACTGAAAAGGCTGATTGGCAGGTGTCACATCCATAGGTGATAAAATTTCAAAATTGGGGTTGCAAAACACAAAATAAATCTCCATGGACACAGTGAAGATGTTGGGGGTATGGTTAGGTGTTCCATGTGATGTCCTTATAGACCTTCACGGTGTTGGAGGTGTTTAGAGGGAGATCCTGTCCTTCTTGTGGCTCTCTACCCTTTTAATTCTGCCCAATATTTAAAATAAAGCAGTTAGACATTTGTGAAGATGCCTAAATAAGTGCTTTTTCCATATTGTGTTCTTTATTTATACTTTGCAGTGCAAACTTCACATCAGCTGTAGGCTTCTAAGTCCATGTGTAAATTATTTGCTTGTGTCTACCAACTAAATTTTTAAACAGAGAATGCTACTGGGGAGTTTCCCTTTAAATATTAGCTTGCAAAAAATTGGGAACCCACAAACTATCCCTGAGGTTTAAAGATTGCTCCCTTAATTTAAATTTGTATGGTAGGGGTTCCCAAACCTGTCCTGGGGGAACCCTAACAAGTCAGGTTATCAGAACATCCACAATGAAAATGCATGAAATAAATTTGCATACCTAAAAGGCAATATATACAAATTTACCTAATTAATATTCATTTCTTTAATATCCTGAAAACTTGACTGGGATTTCTCCAGGACAGGTTTAGGAATCACTGTTGTATGAAGTGATAAAAAATGGAATTCTTTATTTTACAAATTTTGGGGAAAATCAAAAAGGCTGTTTCCTTAGCAACAGAAGCAGATGACTCCAGAGACTAGTGGGATACTGCACATCTACTAGCAGGTGGAGATAGAGAACTGAATTGCAGGTGCTCCTCTTAGATGTGATATCTCCTGGCTATTTAGTATGATCTGTCCGAGTTCCTAGCTTCACTGACTGAAAATCAGTCAAATTCACTGCAAAAGTAAATTTCACTACTGTTGCTATGGCTTCAGTTAGTGCAGGGGTGTTTGGCTGAGTGGTGCCAGCTTTGGGGGTTATACCTGGAACCCCCCCCCCCCCAAGGTCCCTTCTCCACCCTCCCTCCTGTGATTGAGGGTTTGCTGTGGTCTCTGTATTTTTTTCTTCTTTCTCAGTTGGTTTTAAAAAGACCATTTCAAGAGAGTAGTGTTTTCCACTATCCTTCTCTGACACACTGCAACTACTGTCCCTGACAAATTAGATTTGTAAGTATTTTTATTGTGCATATCTGTGTGGAGTGTCTTCGGTGTGCGCTTTTTATTGGTGCTTTTACTCAGCATGAATCATGACCGCGGAGGGTGTTAAACGGTGTTCACACTGTGGGAAATGGCAGTCACCATTGAGTCTCTGCGTGGTGGGTTGATCGGATGGTGCCCTCAGGGATTCAAATATGGTGGCGGGGCAACGTGGTTTCCCGTGTGATTGATGCGTCTTTGTTTCTGCCATCTGCTTCGGCAGGCCTCTTGGCATCGGGAGCGTCAGGACACAGACAGGATTTAGTGGCAGCCTTCAGGACTCTGGCACATAGTGGCTTCAGGACAGAGCACACTGGATCCATCACTGATGCAGTCTGGGTCGTCGGCAATGCCATTTTCTCCCAAGTTTGTCTTCTTGATGCATCAGGCTTTTCAGATCCTCGCCGGCTCCAGCTGATGTTGGTTCTTGATCTGATTGCCTTTTAACAGACCAGCCTTCAGGGACCAGGGTGCAAAAAGGCGTGCATAAAGGCGGTAGACCCTGCTGTGAGCCCTGATATGTCTCCTCCTCCATGGTGGATGAAGATTTGCAAGATCTGCATGACTTAGAAGTGGGGGAGTCTCTGTCCTGCGAGGCAGATGACCCCATGGCCCTTCAGCTTTTCCACAGAGATGAACTGCGCTCTGGAGGGTTACAGATCTCTCAGGATGTGCCGCAGTCGTCTGCACCACCTAATCCTCTCATGGCTGGCATGAAGAAGCCTTCCAAGTCCTTTCCAATTCATGAAGCCATGAAGGAACTCAATTGAGATTCAATGTACTTCTCTGGAGGCTGGACTGCATGTGGTGAAAGTGATGCACCGGTTATATCCAGTGGTGCCAGATGAGATGGAGAGGTTGTGGTTGCCTAAAGTGAACGCTCTTATGGTAGCGGTCACCAAGAAGACAACCTTTCCGGTTGAGGGGGGTGGCATTGAAGGACACTCAGGACAGGAAACTGGAAGCTTTGTTAAGTGTTTGAGGTGGCGTCTGTGATTCTGCAGGCGATGCTGTATAGTTCATATGCGGCTAGGCCCTGTCTACACTGGGTTCAACACATGGCAGACGAGTTGACGGAGGCTAGTGCGGCCCTGCCTTCGGAGTTTCCGGATGTGAAGACGGGTTGTGACATATCTGGTAGATGCCTTGTATGATATCATTCGCGCTTTGGCTAAGAAGATGACCTCCTCGGTGATGTCTCATCGATTCTTATGGCTACGCCATTGGGTCGCAGATGCTGCTTCCAAGTTGTGGCTGGTTCATCTCCCATTTAAGGGTCGTCTGTTTGGTGAGAACTTGGAAAAATTGATTAAGGATTTCGTGGATTCTAAATCCCAGCGTTTGCCAGAGGATAAGCCTAAGAGTTCCTTTAAGGTGCAGCCGTCCCATCCACGTTTGAGATACTAAGTGTTATAGGCTGTCTTACGCTCCCTCTTTCCCTTCCAAGCCGAAGTATCCTCAGAAGAGTTCCTTTTGTCCTGCCAAAGCCCCCAACTCTTTTGCCCTGTCCTCAGGTCTCCCATGCCTCCAAATGATGGGGTCTTGCTCCCCTCTGCCAATCTGATAGGGGAATGGCTGTCCTTCTTTCTGGTGGAATGGACTAAGATCACGTCCAACCAGTGGGTTTTGGACATTATTTGAGACGATTACAAGTTATAATCTGTGATAGGAGAGGAGAATTCTTTCTTGGTGTCCCCGTGTTAGGGCACTGCCAAGGAGACGTCAGTTCAAAGCATCTTCCAGGTACTCCTGGACATGGGGTGGTAGTTCAGTGCTTCAGGAGCAGCAGGGACTGGGGAGATATTCCATTTACTTTGTAGTGCCAAAGAAAGGGGGGGGGGGTCAGTCGGTCAGGCCGGTTCTGGATCTCAAATGGGTCAATCGGTTTCTCCATGGCCCTCTTTTACTAAGGTGTGCTAACCTATTAGCATATGCTAATCAATTTAGTGCACGATAAATCGATTAGCTCGCGCTAATCAGTTAGTGCACTTTAGTAAAAGAGGGGGCATGTCAGACACTTCAGAATGGAGATTGTGTAGTCTGTGATTGCTGCGGTTCAGCCGGGCAAATTTCTTACAGCTCTTTATCTCAAGGAGGTATACCTGCATATCCCTATCAGGCCCCCACACCAGCGGTTCCTGTGCTTCGTGATTCTCAGTCAGCATTATCAGTTTTGGGTGACGCCCTTCGGCTTGGCCACGGTGCTGTGCACCTTTTCCAAGGTGATGGTGGTGGTGATGGCCTTTCTTCGAAAGGAGAGAATCCTGGTTCATCCCTACCTGGACGATTAGTTGATCCAGGCTTCTTCCCATCAAGAAAGTTTGCGGGTAACTCAGAGGGTGATTCTCTGCTTCAGTCGTTGGGCTGAATAGTCAACTTTCTGAAAGTTCCCTTGCTCCTTCTCAATCATATGTGCATCTCGGAGTCCGATTTGACACGACTCAGGGGAGAGTCTTTCTGCCCGAACACATGGGTGAGAAGTTGCAGTTGCAGGTTCAGCTGCTGACCCAGGTGCTGCGTCCCTTGGTGTGGGATTTTGTCCAGGTTCTGGGTTCTATGGCAGTGGCCCTGGAGGTGGTCCCCTGGGTCTGCTTTCATATGAGGCCTCTTCAACAATCTCTTCTCTCCCGATGGTCACCAGTGTCTCAGGATTACAATCGTTGTTTCCGCTGGACGCCCCAGACCCTGCGAAGTAGAATAGATGGTGGTCACGACAGATGCCAGGCTGACCTGTTGAGGGGCTCAGTGCTTGCGGTCTTCGGCTCAGGGAGTGTAGTCTCGGGAGGAGGCTCAGTGGTCCATCAATCTTCTGGAATTGAGAGCGATCAGACTAGCCCTGCTGGAGTTTTGGATTCTGATTAAGAGCAGACCAACCAGGACAGTGTCACAGCAGTTGTCTACATGAACAGGCAAGGGGGCACGAGGAGCCCGCAACTAGCTCAGGAGGCACGGACTCTGTTTCTGTGGGCCAAGTCATGTCTTCCGCTTCTGTCGGTGGCTCACATTGCAGGGATAACCAATGTTGAAGTGGACTTCCTCAGTAGACATCTTCTAGACCCAGGAGAGTGGGAATTGTCACAAGATTTGTTCCAACTCATAGTTCGACAATGGGGGCTTCCGGAGTTAGATCTCATGGCCTTGGTTTGCAACGCAAAGCTTGGTTTCTTTAGCAGATGTTGGGAACCAAATTCAGACTGGTTGGACGCGTTGGCTTTTCCGTGGCCTCTGGGGAGCCTTCTGTATGTTTTTCCCCCCTGGCCGATGATAGGCCAGTTATTGCATCGCATTGCTCGCTTCCGGGGAATGGTAGTGTTCATGGCTTTGGATTGGCCACGCCATCCTTGGTATGTAGATCTGCTGGGACTGAAGACTGGGCTTCCCATCTGACTTCTGGTGACGCCGGACTTGCTGACGCAGGGGCTTATTCAGATGGAAGATCTCTCCCACTTTGGTCTTAAGGCCTGGCTATGGAGTGGTCGAGGCTGAGGCATAAGGGGTTTTTGGAACAGGTTATTATTACTCTGCTACATCTACGGCTTTTGCCCGAGTTTGGAGAGTATTTGAGTTTTGGTGTAGTCTGTGGGGTCTTTCCCCTTTTCATGCTTCCCTGTCACACATTCTTGACTTTCACAGGATGGCATATCTATAAGGGTAGTGGGGCATAATCAAAAGAAATGTCTAAGTCCGTTATGGGCCTAAGTCGCTAGTTGCCCAAAGTCGGCAGTGTGTAAAGTCAAAAATATTTTTCTTTTTCGAAAATCGTCTAAATATACGTCCAGCCGTTTGGTCGGATAAACTGCTAAGTCATCTCTCTTTATACTCCATTCTCGTCCAAAAATTTGTCCAAGTCAAAAACGCATAGAACAAGACCTTTTGGACGTGGTTGGGGCCAGCAAAGTGATGGACTGGACACCCAGACATGGCAACACAGAAGTGGGGCACCTTATAGGGCACAGCTGCAAACTTCACAAAAAGGGTGCCATATACACATCTCACCACAACTCCCTTATAGGTCATGATGAGCCCCCCCAAATCTACTAGACCCACCTGTCTACAACCCCAATAGCCCCAGATTACTTAAGCTACCTCTGTGCTGCTCTACTAGGCTTTCCTATGCCAGGTGCTGATGTTCTGGAGGCAGATATGTAAAGTTTTTATTACAATTGTTATGGCAGTAGGGGGGGGAAAGATGTCAGTGATCACTGGGGCAGTGTCTGGGGGACTATACTTTGTATTTGCAGTGGTTATCTGGTCACTTTGGATACCTTTTCACCACTTAGACCTGATTTTCAGTCGCCTAAGTTGCTACATATAAGTTCCATCTGGGCAGCCTTGTTAAACTTTTGGTTATACTTGTAGTATGACTAGTTCGATTATCTGCACTTGGACGACTTTTCTTACTGATTGTGCAAGTGCCGATTTAGGCTAGTTTTTAGATTTATTTCCGTTTCAATTATGAGCTCCTTAGCGTACAATTTCCTCAAAATTCAGGTGGCGACTATTGCCTGTTACAGGGCTGAGTGTTGCACTCTTCATTGGCTTCTCTGCCTGATGTGGTACACTTTCTGAAGGGGGTACAGCGCATTCACCCTCCTTTGTGGAAACCTTGTCCGGATTGGAGTCTTCAGCTGGTACTTGGTGGCTTGCAGGGGGCTCCATTCGAACCCTTAAGCATGGCTTCTCTCATGGATGTCACCCTGAAATCGGTCTTTCTGGTGGCTATGGCATCTTCGTGTTGGGTGTAGGAGTTGCAGACTCTGTTTTGCAGGGATCCCTTTCTGCGTTTCTTGGCTGCCAGGGTGTTGGTGTGGATAGTTCCTTTGTTTCTTCCTAAGGTGGTTTCATCATTTCATATCAGTCAGTCTCATTCTTCCCTCTTTCCGGGAGGAGGATTATGGGTCGTGCTTCCATTCCTTGTGACTTCTCGATATATGAAGGATGCTACTGCATTATCTTCAGGTTACTAATGGCTTTCGGTGGTCAGATCACCTTTTTGTCTTGTTCTCCGACCCAAGGAAGGATATGGCGGCTTCCAAGGCTTCAATGGCCCATTGGGTCAGGGAGGCCTTTTCTTCTGCTTATTTGCTGGCGAGGAAGCCATTTCCGATGGAGCTGCCCGTTCACTTCACTAGATCAGTTGTTACTGCCTGGGCGGAGCTCAGGGGCTTTTACTTGGAGGAAATTTGTAGGGCCGTGTTGTGGTCCTCCTCTAATTCATTCTCCAGGCATTACCGTTTGGATGTGGCTGCACGTGGGGAGGCTTACTTTGGCGCATCGGTTCTCGTGGAGGCTGCTTTGGCTTCCCACCCTGTTTGAGGATTGATTTGCTACATCCCGCTAGTCTCTGGATGCATCTGTTGCTGTTGCTAAGGAAGGAAAATTTATGCCTTTCCTGTTAATTTTCTTTCCTTTAGACACAGCAGATGAATCCAGAGCCCCGCCAGTTCTGGATTTTTTGTGGTTGTTTTTCTTTTGGGAAGTTTTATTGTGTTGTTTTCTGTGGTTGGTTGTTGTTGGTCTTTGTTTGGACTTGGTTCTGAGAGAGAAGTTTTTTTTTCTATATATGCAGTTGTGTGGATCCTGATGCTTGGACAAAGAGTGATACTAAGTGGCCAGGAGAGATCCCATGCAAGAGGAGCATCTGTAATATAGTTCTTTAGCTCCACCTGCTGGTAGATGTGCAGTATCCCACTAGTCTCTGGATTCATCTGCTATGTCTAAAGGAAAGAAAATTAACAAGTAAGGTATCATTTTTCCTTTTTGCAAATCTTGCTTTTGGTGTGAATATTTTTCTCTAAGGACAAGCGAGCATAATATTCTCACTTGGGTGACATCATCCACAGAATCCGGTGTGGACACTACCAAGTGCACTGTCACTTTAAATCTTAAGGCAGTGCCCATATCACACGTGTTCTGATGCCTTCCTGCCCATCAGTTCTTTGTTTTCTGCAGAGCTGAGAAGCTGTCTTCAGTTTTCTCTTCAGTATGCAAACCTTTACTGTTGTTTTGTGTCTTCCTGGACTTATTTTTCATTGTCTCCTCATAATTCATTCTTTTTATCATGTTCTAGTATTTTACCCATTTGATTCATTTTTGTCAACTTTGTTTATTGGCATTTGAGCTACTACAAGCTCTGTTTTCTTCCTCCGAGGAGTGTTGACCATTTTCAGCATCCTAGTTACTGGAGCTCCTTGGGCCATTGAACTTTTTGACTTAGCGTCAGCCATTTTCCCCTTCATGTCAAAGAGGATACTGAGTGGCTCTAAGAAATGTTCTCAATGTAATGGACCATTTCAGGCTCTGATTTATGTAATTGGTATGTCCAGTATCTGGGTCCTGAACACTGGGACATTTAAGAACATAAGAAATGCCTCTGCTGGGTCAGACCCAAGGTCCATCATGCCCAGCAGTCCGCTCACGCGATGGCCCAGCAGGTCCAGGACCTGTGCAGTAATCTTCTATCTATACCCCTCTATCCTCTTTTCCAGTAGGAATTTGTCTAATCCTTTCTTGAACCCCAGTACCGTACTCTGCCCAATCACGTCCTCTGGAAGCGCATTCCAGGTGTCCACCACACGTTGGGTAAAAAAGAACTTCATAGTATTTGCTGGGACCTCTGCTCCCACATGCAAAAGAGATCACTGAAACTTTGTGGTACTGAGTCGGTATCGAGCACTGCAGGGGGTCTAGAACCTGATGCTCTACCTCCTATGATGCGGGCATTGACATTGGCGCTAAGTGCATTGACACCACATCCAGAGGGTCAAGCATCAGGCTCCTTATGGAGGCCGTTTATAAAATCTAGCTCTGTCTGCATTGTGAATATTGGGTGGAGAGGTGCTGTTGAATATCTGGGTATTATCCAGATAGGCCTGGATTCTATAAACGGTGCCGGTATCAGTGGATGCCTAAGAAAAGGCTGCCGACTGCATGTCAATCACGCACCGGCGCCATTTGTAGAACTGGGGCTGGTTTTTTTTTTAACACAAGTGCCTTAAATGTAAGCCAGCATTTTAAAAGCCTACATTTAAGGCACCGGTCTCGCACCTACAGAGGTGCTTAGGAAGACCTGTGAACAGCTAAGGCCACTTCCGACGTAAACTACACACCAGACATCTCTAGGCATCCCTATGTGCTTCCGTAGACATGAGACCAGCACCTTAGAATGACCCCTTCATTTTTTTAAGAAACGTGCCCCCTGATTTATAGTTTGGTGATGGTAGGTTGCCTTCTGATGCCTAATTTCTGTGCCCTAAACAGAATTTTGGCCATAATGCCTCTGAATATTGCCAGATATGCGCTTTTGAATATCTGGGCCAAAATGTATTTTATTTCCTGGTTTCTTCCTACCCATAAATATTATTTTGGAGCCCTTTTACCAAAGCTTAATGCGTTCTAATAGAATTAGCACATGCTAAATGCTAAGAAGCCTATTTTATACCTGTGGACTTAGCATTTAGTGGATGCTAATTTTAGTAAAAGGGCCCCTTTGGTGACTAATGTTGACCATTTTCTCCCTGTAAAATGCTAAGAGGGCAGTTTTCAAAGCTTTCACACAATCCAGCTAATAATTTGTGTAGGGCTCCATAGCATGCCCACTGTTAGTTGTACTGAGGGGATGCATTAATTGGAGTATGGAAAAATAATGCTCATACCTACATACATTATTTCCCAGAAAAATCTGCCCACTTGAAAAATAAAAAAAACAGGTGCTGATTTTTCATATAATTTTAAAAGGGGAAATATATGACTGATGGGCAGATGCCAGAGGGTTGTGGTTAATGGGATTCGTTCAGAGAAAGGAAGGATGAGTAGTGCTCAGGGCTCAGTACTGGGGTCAATTCTGTTCAATATGTTTGTGAGTGACATTGCTTAAGGGTTAAAACAGGGGTCGGCAACCTTTTTGCAGCAAAGAGCCAATTTATCCAGAATGTTTGACTCAAGATTTATAAAGAGCTGCAAGGTGTAGCTTTTTTTTCCCCTCCAATCCCTTGCAGGTCTCTGCACCTCATCCCACCCTTCCTTGCCTCTCCCCAACCCAAAGCCAAGGTTATCCTTGGACAAGCAGGCAATATATTCTCATGACATCATCCATGAAGCCCTGTACGGTAGAGAATGACACGGTGACAAAATTCATCACCGTTCCCGTCCCCGCGGATAACCGCGGGAAATAATCCCATGTCATTTTCTAGTGTCTATTTCAACCTCAGTCCTTCCCTCTCTCCTTAAAGAATGACATGAAGATGGTTTCCCGTGGTTATCCGCGGGGACGGGAACGGTGATGAATTTTGTCACTAGTGTCACTAGTGTACTGTCACTTTAAACTTCTTAAGACGTTTCAAGACTGCCCACACACAAGTGCCTAATGTCGGTTCAAGGTTCTTCAGTTCTTGTTTTCTGCAGAGCGAAGAAGTTGTTTTTGGACTTTGTCCAATTGAGTTGCTTTCCCAGTCAACTTCATTTTGACCTTTTTGGCTCGTTTCTTTTCTTTCTTTCTTTAAAAATTTGTAGCCCACACAGCCAACAATTCTGTGTGGGTAACATCCAAGTTTATTAAAAATTTGATATACTGCCTTCTCAGACTTCTAGCGGTGTACAGCGAGTAAAAACAGTATTATATAAAATACAAATATTAGAACAGAACAAATTTTTTAATACAGCAATAAATAAGAAGAAACAGACAAATTGGAACAGTAGGTTGAGGGCTAGAACTTCATTATTGACAGGAAAGAAACAAGGAAGGGCAACACAAGAGAATGGGGAACACAAATGATAAAAAGAAACCCAGATGACATCAGTAGGATGGTTATGGGCCAAAGGTGTCTTTAAACAGGAAGGCCTTTAGTTTAGACTTAAAATAGTTTAGGGTTGTTTATTCCCTTAAATGATTTGGTGTGGAGTTCCAGAGGGAAGGGGCTATAACTGAGAAAATGATCGAGCGCATCGTATTGATATGTCTCGGAGATGGAATGGAAAACAAGTTCTGGGAAATGAAGCGTAAGAATCTTTGTGGTGTATATGGTATAAGAAATCTGTTTATGAATTCTGGGATATTAACGGCACGTGTTTTAAAAGTTAGTAATAAGATTTTATAAGTAATTCTGTGCTCGACTGGGAGCCAATGAGCTTTGATAAGTAGAGGGGGGTCACGTGATCATATTTCCTTGCCTGAGCTATGATTTTAACTGATGTGTTTTACACTATCTGAAATTGAGGGCATTGAATATTCAAGATGCAAAATCACGGCGGAGCTTACCTAAGATGGCGGTGCTTAGGGAGCTGAGTGATGTCTTGGCGGAGCCACTGTCCGCGCTCTTCAACCTCTCCCTTAGTACAGGCAGCGTCCCGTTGGACTGGAGGACGGCTAACGTCATTCCACTCCACAAGAAAGGCTCAAAGATGGAGACAGCAAACTACAGACCAGTGATCTAACATCGATAGTGAGCAAACTAATGGAAACTCTAATCAAACACCAATTAGATAAGATCCTGGATGAGGAGAATCTACGGGATCCCCGACAACATGGATTTACTAAGGGGAGATCCTGCCAATCCAACCTGATCAGCTTCTTTGACTGGGTAACGGGGAAGCTGTATATTGGGGAGTCCCTGGACATCGTGTATCTGGACTTTAGCAAAGCATTCGATAGCGTACTACACCGCAGGTTACTGAGCAAGATGAGTTCTATAGGATTAGGTAACACATTGACGAAATGGGTTGGGAGCTGGCTTGGAGGTAGGCTCCAAAGGGTGGTGGTGAACGGCACCCCCTCCGAAATGACGGAGATGATTAGTGGAGTACCACAGGGCTCAGTCTTGGGCCCAATCCTATTCAACATCTTTATAAGAGACTTGGCAGAAGGGCTTCGAGGTAAAATAACATTATTCGCCGATGACGCCAAACTGAGTAATGTAGTGGGCAAATGCACAACAGACGAAGATTCAGTGCCCGACAACATGATGCATGACCTACTCCTACTGGAGCGATGGTCTAGGACATGGCAACTCAACTTCAATGCCAAAAAATGCAAAGTTATGCACCTGGGCAGCCAGAATCCATGCAAGTCTTATACCCTTAATGGCGAGATCCTAGCAAAAACGGTAGCAGAACGAGACTTGGGGGTAATCGTCAGTGAGGACATGAAGTCTGCCAATCAAGTGGAGCAGGCTTCGTCCAAGGCAAGACAAATCATGGGCTGCATACGAAGGGGTTTCGTCAGTCGTAAGGCGGAAGTCATTATGCCATTGTATAGATCCATGGTGAGGCCCCACCTGGAATACTGTGTGCAATTCTGGAGGCCGCATTATCGCAAGGATGTGCTGAGACTGGAGTCGGTGCAAAGAATGGCCACCCGGATGGTCTCGGGACTCAAGGATCTACCATACGAAAAACGGCTTGACAAATTACAGCTATACTCGCTCGAGGAGCGCAGAGAGAGGGGGGACATGATCGAGACGTTCAAGTATCTTACGGGCCGCATCGAGGCGAAGGAAGATATCTTCTTTTTCAAGGGTCCCACGACAACAAGAGGGCATCCGTTGAAAATCAGGGGCGGGAAACTACGAGGTGACACCAGGAAATTCTTTTTCACTGAAAGAGTGGTTGATCGCTGGAATAGTCTTCCACTACAGGTGATTGAGGCCAGCAGCGTGCCTGATTTTAAGGCCAAATGGGATCGGCACATGGGATCTATTCACAGGGCAAAGGTAGGGGAGGGACATTAAGGTGGGCAGACTAGATGGGCCGTGGGCCCTTATCTGCCGTCTATTTCTATGTTTCTATGTTTCTATGATTGGGAGTAGCTGCGGAGACGCCGTCGTGCTCATCGTGTGGATTTCCTAGAGTTATGGTAAAAAGAAAGTCTAAACTTCGGGTGTTCCCCGTTGAGGCAGCAGCACCATTGGGTCCGATGGATGTCTTTGTAGAACGCGGCTCACGAACGTTACAACCGGAGGGTGCCACGGCTGGAGAGACTGCACAGGCTGAGGTGCGGGATCTCTCCTTTGAGGCTGTCATTCTGTCCCCGGATGAGCGAAGACCGCCTTGCTGTCCCGCTGCGACGGAGGAGTCGATTGTTGACTCACCGGCTCGAGATGCCCTCTTGCTGTCCTCTCTGTTTGGGAGGACTAACCCCGGAGGGGGGGAGGAGGAGCTTCCAAGATCACAGCAGGCGGTGAGGAGTTCACAGCAAGCCCAAGGAGACTCTTCAAGTTCACTGATGGCTACAGGTATTTCAGTAGCCCAAGAAACTCTTTTGATAAATGAAGTGGTATCTGGTTCAATGGGCATTGCAGGGATTCTTGGAACTGAGATTGTTCCCTTGCAAAGGCCCAAGGTGATTACGATGGAATCCATATGGGAGGCCATATCTAGTATGCAAACTTTACTGGGGAGTCAAATTCAGCAATTATCTTTGAGCTGCAATACTGTTATATCGGAAAATTTGGAACTATAGGATAAAGTTACAAGCCTGGAAAATAAAATGAGTGACATTGAACCTAAAGTAAAAACTTTGGAAGTACAAGCCCAGACTTGGATTAAGGACAGTGCTAGTTTGCACTTTAAACAAGAAATGTTGGAAAATTCTGTTAGAAGATGTAATCTTCGGATTATTAATTTTCCTAAAGTACAAACAATAACTGCCCTAGCTATGTTTAAAAAATATTTGTTAGAAATTTTGAATGTACCAGAAACTTCGTACCCACCTCTCACAAAAATATATTACCTGCCAACGAGAGTTAAATCTCAAAATCCAAATCAACAGAATTTATCTGTTGATAGTTTGGATTTAACACATTTTCTAGAGAGGTCGGATACGGAAAATCAGGTCCCTGCTACCTTAATAGTACAGTTTGCAATTGACTCAGACAGGGATTGGCTGCTTAAAATGTTTTTTAAGCATAGAGATGTTCCATTCATGACAAATATAATTAGGATGTACCCTGATGTATCTCGCTCGACCCAGAAAAGAAGAAAACAATTCTTAATATTGAGACCACAGGCTGTTCAGCTAGGGGCGACCTTTGTCCTAAGATATCCCTGTAAATGCGTTTTGACATATGGGGGGAATAGATATGTATTTTATGATCCACAGCATTTATCTAAATTTATTTCTGATAGAGAGTCTTCATGAGCTGCCTTGTTCTCTTGTTAAGCTCAATATATTGGTTCAAGAGCACTCAAAACGCCTATCTTTTTGCCTTATACTAATTGCCTTGATGACTTATTTCAGTCTTTTTCATTAGCCTCGTCTCCAAAATTGTGGACTAATAATGCGATGTATATTTTGATATTCCTTAGCTGTTTGGAATTTTGATTTAATTTCAATTTACACTGCATGTTTTCTTTTATTGACTTGTAATTATTGTCAATTATTAAAATTATAAATAAAGAATTAAAAAAAAAAAAAAAAGATGCAAAATCACAAGGGAATGGATTAGAAAGAGTGGAATCATGCATAGTCTATGGAAACATTTCTGTATCACCGCGCTAATCTGATCATGGTAGGATAGTTTTCCATCAAAGGCGACACCCAGTAGTTAAAGAGTTGGTACTATTTCTAGCTGCGAGTCTGGAGGGGATCCCTGCAGGATCCATGAGGGCCAGGAGGGAATCCCCGCAGACTCCACGGGATCCCCAATGTCCTCATTCTCATGCAGCTCTCTAATCCAAATGCCACTTTATGCCATTTTGGGGACATTTTTCCTCTTTTGAAAATGAGCCCCATACGGTTCCAGAGTTAAAGAGCTACAAAGAAGAAAGCACAATCCCGAGTGGCAAGGCATGGTCCAGGAAGAACCATACAGTACATTTTTAAAAGTATTTGTTCCTTTTTTTAATGCATAATGAATTGTGAAATGAGTGAGAAGGGTCACAGAGGAGAACAAACGGCATAATTTCCAGTTACAAAAGAATTATAATCAGTACCATGCAAGAAAAGCAACGTCTCTGCTTAATTCCTCTGTGCTTATTTCACAGGATCTGATCAAATACCTTATTATCCTGTACAGCTTTGAAGTTCTATTTTACAGCCTTGATTATATGTTCTTTGAGATAGTTGTCTTACAAAGTGTTCATTTCAGTGGTATGTTACTTTGTATCAGTGAAGATTTTTATTCTTGTTTTAGTTTCTGTTTTGTTCCGGTTCTGTAGCATCCTGCTTCACATTTCTGACTGACGACTATATAGATAAGCCACATTGACATAGAAACGCAAATATGATTCTTTTTTGTTGAATGCCTTTCCTATTCAGGGATCCATATATGCCTTTGTTATCTGGAGTATTCCCCCCCCCCCCCTTAGGAATTTAGTACCCTTGTTCATTTTTGTTTTTGCTGAGATTATTTTGTGGAACCACATTACCATTGCCTTCCAAAACTCATACTGGCTCCCTGTATAACCAAACCGACTTTCTGAATGTGTCGCAGGGCTTTTTGTGCCTCTAAATGCCGCTGTGCACCCAGAGCTGAAAGGGGTGTATCTGGAGGAGTGGTTAGGGCGGGATGGGAGCCAACCTAGACTTAGTTGTCCTGCAGGGATAATCAAATGTTTTACTAGATATCCTGGACAAAACTTAAATGTTGCGAGTTAGCCGATGTAAAAACAGGTGTAAGTACCAAAAAGGTATCCAAAGTGACCAGATAACCACTACAGAGACAAAGTAAAGATCCCCACACACTTCCCCGGTGTTCACTGACCCACTCACCCCCCCACAAAGATCAGAATAAAAAAGTACATACCTATCTCCAGAACATCAGCACCTGGTATAGGAAAGCCTAGTAGAGCTGCACACAGGTGCCTTAAATAGCCTGGAGGGAGGGGGGGGGGGGGAGGGCTAGAGAACCATAGAGAGGAGGAACCAGGCCTATAAGCCTCTCCAAACACTACATTTATGGTGAAATATGTGCACCCACCAAACCTCCCCAAACCATACTCTAATGCCATATAGGTGCTACCTACAGCCATGAGGGCTATTGGGTTTGTAGACAGATGGGTATAGTGGGCTTTGGGTGGCTTACCATAATCTATAAGAGAGTTCTGCTGAGATGTTTATGTGGTACCCTTTTTGTGAAGTGCCCTGTAAGGTGCCCCACTACTCTGTTGCCATGTCTGGGTGGCCAGTCCATTATAATATTGGCCCCTCCAACGTCCAGATGATCTTGCTCTGAGCATTTGGGACTTAGATAAAATTTTGGGCGAAAATGTGGTATGAACATAGACATCCTGGCGGTCTGGACAAACAATAGTCAGATAGACGATTTTCAAAAAATATATATATATTCTAGACTTATTTTTCAAAAATGGGCATTTTCCCACTGCCAACTTTGGGCGTCTAGCACCAAATGCCCAAATCGGACTTAGATGTAAGTTTTGATTATACCTCTCTAAGCTCCCTGGGGAAGGGAATCACCTGAAGATAATTTTCCCTGAGTTCAGTTTTTGAAAAGATGAGATAACAAATTCAAATCAGTTTTTGTTTTAGGTTAGGGGGCTGCGGGAAAGCTTGAACTAGAAGTACTTTGAATACTTGTTTCAGTAAGTAATTTTCCAGTTACAATGGCTGTAGACCAGTGGTCTCAAACACGCGGCCTGCGGGCAGCATGTGGCTCTCCAGGTTTTATTTGCAGCCCGCGGTCTGGACTAGATCATTCTCTTCCTTTTGGAGCAGCAGCATGTCTGGCCAGCTCGTTCCATTCAAAGCCGCGGGTTGGCGGCTCCTTGCGCTATCCACTCCTGCATCGGAAGCCTCTTTGACATCACAACATCAGAGAGGCTTCAGACACAGGCGCGAATCTCGCAAGGAGCCGCCACCCGCGGCTTTGAATGGAACGAGCCGGCCAGACACGCTGCTGCTCAAGTGGCGTACCAAGGGGAGGGGGGGGGCGGTCCGCACAGCTAGCCATCCTCCAATGTTCTCCCTAGAGTGCGGCTCGTCTAGAGCAGTGGTGCCCAACCTGCTTCCCTTCCCTTCTCACTGCTGCCATCGGGGAACAGGCCGGCACTGTGCTCTTTGATCTCCCTGCTTCTCTCGCCACCCAACGTCAATTCTGACGTCAAGAGGACGTTCTGGCTAGCCAATCGCTGCCTGGCTGCCCGGAATGTCCTTTCCGACGTTAGAATTGATGTCGGGTAGTCGGCCCCGTGGAGAAGAGAAGCATGGAGATCTCGGCCTGTCCCGATGGCAGCGGCAGCAGCAGCCTGTTCCCCGGCAGCAGTGGCATGGGGGAGGGCAGGAAGGAAAAAAGAAAGAAAGGGGGAGGGGAAGGGAGCCAGAAACAAAGCAAAAAATGGGACACAGAATCAGAGAAAGACAGACATAGAGAAAGAAAGAAAAAGTTGGGGGAGGGAATGAGGTCTGGAGGAGAGGAAGCATACAGGAGGCTGAAAGAAGGGAAGACATATTGGATGCACAGTCAGAAGAATAAAGTGCAACCAGAGACTCATGAAATTACCAAACAAAGGTAGGAAAATGATTTTATTTTCAATTTAGTGATTGAAATGTGCCAGTTTTGAGAAAGAAAAGATATTAAACTTTAAATGTGAGTGCTGCAGAAAAAATAGAGTACTTGGAGGGCCACAGAAAAAATAGTTAATGTCTTATTAAAGAAATGACAATTTTGCATAAGGCAAAACTCTTTATAGTTTATATATCTTTCCTTTTAAGTGTTAAAGGAAAGTTTTATAAACTATAAAGAGTTTAACCTCATGCAAAATTGTCATTTCTTTAATAAGACATTAACTATTTTTTTCTGCGGCCCTCCAAGTACCTACAAATCCAAAATGTGGCCCTGCAAAGGGTTTGAATTTGAGACCACTGCTGTAGACCTTCTATGGTTTTTCTTATTAGGGTGGTATGGTATTACGTGGCATACAATTATGGGCTATTCCTCCTCTGGTTAACAGTTGTCATAGTGCTGACCACTTTGGGCAGTTTTAGACTTGGACATTCAGGCCCCAATTCTGCAAACTGTGTCTACCTTTAGGCGTCGTTTAGACGTCTCCCGCACGCATGTCGCACTGAGCGTCACTTAGGTGTCAGATGCGCATCTCCAATAATAATTTTTTTTTCCCTTCTAGACGCCAGGTAGATGTCCTTACAATGTAGTTATATGTAAAAAATGTGCTTTTTTTTTTATTCATTTCTCTTATTTCAGGATTTTAAGCTTTAACATAATAAAAACAGAGTACACCATCTTTAAAGGGATTAAAAAAAACAGTATACCATCTTTAAAAGGATATTTATAATATATTCTTTTCAGTGAGAGTTGAACTGGGAACATCAGTGTGAATCTTGAAAAAAATGTGACATGCTTACACGTTAACCTTCAGTCTAATCTGCTGTGCTACACAATGAGTCATAATAATAGCAATTCTGGTTCTATTATACTGTTCTGTATAGGCAGTTAATTCTGCTAGGATAGATGCCAGGAGACAACACAAGCTGGATCTCACTGCCCTGTCATATTCTTTTTCTTCATTATTTCAGGATTGTAAGCTTTAACATAATACAAATAAAGAAAATACACTATGCCATCTTTAAAAGGATATTTATATTATTTTATTTTCAGTGAGAGGTATTGACTGGGAGTTGAACTGGGAACATCAGTGTAGAAGGGTGTAACTTTAAGCTTCCTGATTCTGGTTGCATCGGAGGAGACTTTTCCAGCAGGTAACGTGATATGACTTCAAGGCTCTGGCTGTAATACAGCGCATAGCCTTATAGAAATCACCAGTTTTGCCACAAGAGAAGGTAAGGGAAAGGGAGGGAGGGAGATGCAAGGCTCGCCGATAGGAGGGAGCTGGATCGAACGAAGGGTGCTGGGGGTGGGGGGATGGAGAGGAGAAGGTACAGTTTTGGCACAAGAGAAGGAAAGGGAGGTAGGGAGGGAGATGCACGGCCTGATAGCTGGTGGGAGAGAGGGGGCTGCCGGACCACATGCTCATTCACCGCACGTGCTCACCATTCACCGCTCCAAAGGGCGGTGAATGGCCTCGTCTCTGATTTCACTGTGACCTTTTTTTTTTTGGTCACCGTTTCGGCAGATAACAACCACCGTGTCATTCTCTGCTACACAACCTTCCGTGTCAGTTTCTCTGACTCCCCTGTCATGTCATATAGCTTAGTGATCTACTAAGGAATCATCTGCTTAGCTATCATATCACAGTTAGCTGAAACAAAAGACTGTTAGCTCAATGGCTTAAAGCACTGCTTTCATTGTCCCAAAAGCCAGAATTTCAAGTATCAATTGCAAACTTCTCTTTTGGACCTTTTTTCTTCTAGTATCGCTAATGTTGTGCTGTTTGAGATGAAAATTAGATTTGATTGGTCTGTAGCTTGTAATTTCTATTAAAATGAGTATTGTGTCAGCTGAAGTGTATGAGGGAGTTGAACCCGCACCAGGCTCACACGCTAACCTTCATTCTAACTGCTGTGCTATACAATGAACCATAAAATAATAGCAATTCAGGTTTGATTATACTGTTCCGTTTAGGCATCGTTATGGCTGTAGCTATGGTGTCTTTGCAGCTCCGTAGCAGAGCACCTGAAGCACGCCTAAATGGCTGAGTTAAGCATATCTTAAGCTGTCAGGGTAGGAAACTTCTTCCCTGACTGAAAGAAGCCATTTCTGGCTCACCAAGTTAAGGCACCTTGTCCATCCTGTTCAGCTCTCATATAATGCCATTTTCTCAACTGTTATGCTGTTTGCAGGCTGTGAGGCAGTTTGGATGGTTGAGCAAGTGGGAGGAAGGCCAACCTATGCTGCCCCCCCCCCATGAAACATAGCACACCTGCCCTGTTTGCCACCCCTAAGAGCGACCCTTCTTATAGGTCAAGCATCCATGTTCCACCACCCCACTTCTCTTCTTTGTAGCCTGGGCAAGTAACTCATGGAACACAGGAAACACTAATGCCCAGATGCTACTCAGTAATGTTGTCCCCATATCACACAGGATTAGGATTATCATACTATTGTACCCTTTATGTAAATAAGCACAAGGTCAAAAATGGTTTAAGATTTTTATTGTAGAATATAATGTAACTTCCTAGATACTCAAATCTAAAATCATGTTTCAGTCCAGGAAAGCAGCAAGGTCCAAATTGTGACTCTGGTTGAATACGTTTTTTTCTTTATTTCTTATGAATTGTTAAGGTCCCATAATCTTCTCCTGGTAGTCGAAGGCAGGCTGTAGAAAAAGGAAGATGGATTGAGATAAATTAAGGCTATATTGGTGAGTTTTAGGCTGTCTTTTACAAAAATGTGTTAAATCATAGCATGCGCTATCTGCTACCGCGTCCATATGATAACATGCAGGCAGTAACATTTAGCATGCGCCAAGGATGCTGTAATGCACAACAGGTTTACCGTGTAATCAATGTTACCACATGCATGTTATTCTATGGACGTGGTAGCAGATAACACATGTGTTGATTTAACACATTTTTGTAAAACAGAGCCTAAAACTCACCAATATACTATTCTCTCAGAAAGTCATCAAGAAGTACACCCTTATGAACGTATGAGATATGATAGCAGGAAAAAAAAAGTGTTAAATAGGTTAATATCAGATAGTAAGCACAATTTGCAGTCAAGTGAAGAATATGTAGAGTAAGCAAACAAAGGTTGCAATATATCATTCTTGCCTATTCTTTCTGTTTTGGTCTTTGAGCTGCTTGTGTGCAGAACCTAGTTTTCAGAGACCTGCTCTGGCCTCTAGAAAACACAAGGGGAGTCATTAGCTACTCTGGGGAGATGAGCATAGTCAACCTGAAATCAGGAGAAATGAGGGAAAATGTTAGTTAAACATCTGTGGCAAAAGTAAAAAGCAGAAGTTGTGGGAGAATATGTCACAGCACAGTCTCAAAATAACACCTAGCACAAACACTGTTGGACTCCTAAAAAGAAGAGGCAGCTGCATCTGAACCCTTTTTATAATAAGGATGTCTAATAATTAGGCACCCATGACACACATGAGCAATAGTTATCCCACTGGCAATAGTTATCAAATGAGTTCTTACACTGAATATGACTCTAAAAAGAATTGCCTTTAGTTCTATGAGTAAAAGTACTGCTTCCATCATCCCAACATCATATGCTCCACTCTCGGCTACGGTTAACAGATAGTCATGTAACTTGTATATCCATTTTCCTGGCAGCAAAGTTTCAAATGTTTGTTCAGCAACACACCTGGAACCAATTTTTTATCATCACTAATTCTCAGATCTGCTAATGGCCCTGTGGAATGGAGAGAGTTGTGGCAGATATCGGGGACAAAACGTTAAAGGAGAATCACCATAAGCAATTACACAGAATGGGAGTCCAAAAGAAGAAATCGGTTCTGCCTGAGCTTTTTTGTAATTAAGACACCTAAGCAGCTAGCAATATATCATTCTCACCTGGATTTGGTATCTGAGCTGCTAGCATGGAGTTCCTTGCATAGGTGCAGCATATTCACCTGGAAAGATGAAAAATGTTAGAAGGACATCAATTGCAAAGTACTATAGCTGCTAATGGTCCTGTGAAATGGAGAGAGTTGTGTTAGATATAGGAAACAAGATAATCAGGAAAGGTAAGGTCTCAGAAATCAGCATAAGCAATAACACATAATGGAAGTCCTAAAAGATAAAACTCTGCTTTGATGGATCTTCTTATACTAAGCACGCCTAAGCACTGTTAGGACTTCCCGCCAGAAAACATTCAAACTGATTGGGTGTGCTTTGGGTGTGGTTTGGACAAACACACCGGTATTTAATCATTTCCTTCACTTCTCAAAGCTTTGCCAAGAAGCCACTTGTCATCTGCTTAGTCTGTAGAGGCACCTGTTACCAAATTCTGAAAGGAATTCCCTCTATAGCTCTATGCTTCAAAGCACTGTTTTTGTCTTCCAAATGTCAGGGGTTCAAGTCTTGTGTATGATTAGCAAAAATGTAATATTCATTTTTCTACCAGAAAACCTTGAAACTGTTTGAGCGTTCTTTGGCCATTCCTTTGCTTAAACATATTTGGGTTGAGCTTTAAAATGATCTGCAGCAATTCTCAGATGTCATCCTAAACCCCCTCCCCCACCCCAACATACGCTCCTCAGGCATGAAACCACACCAGCCACATCCTTTGAGTTAGGGGTTTCTTACCACGAGAGCTTAGGATATCCTAGCCATGACAAGCTCAAAAAAGTGTGCCTACAAACTGCTCATGCTGATGAAAAACAGCAAAGTCCACCAAGTATACTCCTATGAGAGCTAATAGGAAGTTGTTAGGAAGCTGTTAAAATGAGTGCAGGTGAGAGTGGGATTTGAACTGGTGAGCCTGAGAGATGGACAAGGTGCAGTAAGGTGCCATAACTTGGTGAGCCACACATGGCTTCTTTCTGTTAGGGGAGAAGTTTCCTACCATGACGGCTTAGGATCTCCTAGCCATGTGAAGGTGAAAATAAGTTTGCTTGCAAAGGGAAATGTGCTGATGAAAAATGACAAAGTCTACCATCTAGACTCTCTTAGGAGAGCTAATAGGAAGCTGTTAGAAAGTTGTTAAAATTAGTGAAGGTGACGGTGGGATTTGATCCGGTGAGCTGAAAAGGATAGAGGAGATGCATTAACTTGGTGAGCTAGAAATGCTTTCTTTGTGGTGACTATGATATCATTCCTAAGCAGATGATACATAGGCAGGTCAGCAAGCTATGATATGACAGGGCAGTGAGATCCACCTAATTAGAAGCTGATGTAGCTCAATGTGTTAAAATCCTGTGATGATCTTGTAAGGGTTGTAAGTTCAACACCCAGCGCATCTTTTAATTGAGGCATTCTACCTTGCAGGTGCACCTTGATGATCTCACAATGAGGTCAGCATTGTGCAGCTGCACACCTCCATTTTCAATGAAGAAAAATGCACGTAAAAATCTGTATCTGGTTTTTCTGTTTTTAAGCTTTGAGAAATGAAGTAATGTGTGCAATATTTATATATATTTTTCATGTTCTTTCTTTGCTGTCAAGAAAGAGCTGATAGCAGCACTGTTTGATGAGAAAAAAAAGGGGTTCTTTTTAAGCAGGAAATCCAAAGGTGTTGCAATTAGTAAATCATATTGCTATTTGGGCAGAAAAGTACTATGTTTTGCATGCAATATGTTTGTATTAATGTGCCCTATTGATATGGTGGCTTATTAAATCTATTAGGAGGAGAAAAAAGAGGAAAAAACATATTCTTGAACTCTTTGTAGAAAATATCATTTTGGAAGCCCAAAGCACGCCTAAGTTTCGCCTATATTAAGTCGCATCCAGCCCAAGCAAAAACCACACTTAGACCAGCTTTTCATTCGCCTATAATTTCTGCAATGTTTAGACGCGGCCTGCCGCCCAAGTAGTGTCTATCTGGAGTCTAACCCTAATCATGCTCATGCTACGCCCCCATGCCGCCCATGTCTACATACTTAGATGTGACTTTTCTTGAACGCCTACAAATATGAAGACGCATCCAAAAACTCACATCTACCTATATTCTGAGAATGCCTACCTGACGCCTAACTCCGTCTAAGTCTCAATTAATGCTGGTTAAGACCCTTAAATCGCTCATTATCCACTTAAGTCAGACGCCTAAAGGGTAGGCATCACTTAGGCGCCGTTAGGCACACTTTGCAGAATCGGGGCCTCAGTGCCAGCCTTTATCCATACATCTTTATCTAAACATCTGGCAATGCTTGGATGTTATGTGGATATGAACATAAGAACAGCTTTAATGGGTCAGACCAAAGGTCCATCAAGTCCAGTAGCCCGTTCTGATGGTGGCCCATCCAGGTCACTAGTACCTGGCCAAAACCCAAAGAGTAGCAACATTCCATGCTATCGATCCAGGGCAAGCAGTGGCTTGTCCCATGTCTTTCACAACCAGAGGTCATGGTAAGAGCAGATAGCGTAGCTGGTTTTTAGAAGGGTTTGGACAATTTCCTGGAGGAAAAGTCCATAGTCTGATATTGAGAAAGACATGGGGCAAACCACTGCTTGCCCTGGATCAGTAGTATGGAATGTTGCTACTTTTGGGGTTTTGCCAGGTAGTAGTGACCTGGATTGGCCACCGTAAGGACGGGCAACTGGGCTAGATGGACCATCGGTCTGACCCAGTATGGCTATTCTTATGTTCTTATATGTGTTTTAGAGGGAGGATGAGGAATTAGCAGCAAGATTTTGATTGGGGAAGGGGGAAGAACTTCCTTAAATCCTCCTATGAAGGGTAGGCCTAACAAACACTTTTTAAAAGCATAGATGCAGTATATGGAGGAATAAATGGAAACTCCAAATTTGAAATATTGAGGCATACCCATACTTGCTGTTTCTGATATGGGAAATACACAGAGAGTTTGGTTCTGCTCAAAACTTGCAGATTTATACATGTAAACACTTGCTTTCTAAAATTGTGTTTTATAAGTGTACGTGATAAACACATGCAAATGCTGATATTTATATGGGCAAATTGCAAGTAGGGCTTCTAAAATAAGGGCCAGTGTGTGATAGATGCTAATTTGAATGGTTTTATTATAGATTTTGTTTATTTTAATTATATTATGTGCATTTTAGATTTGTGACCCACCTAGGTTGTAAGTGGGATATAATTTTTTAAAATAAATAAAGTGAAGGAGAGGGTTGGACTGCACTTTTCTATGCAGAGATGAGATATGATGTGCAGGCAGGTTTTTTTTATAGCTTCACATAGGATGGTTATTCTTTTTTTTTTGAAATTCTTTATTTAAACACTGTGCTCACAAGTACTACAAGTACATAGTATAACATATCATCAACATCAAGAATACAATGAAAACAGTATATCAAGTCTCCCCCCGTCCCTCCCCCCCCAACCCCATCCCTCCTCCCCCCCCCGATCCCCCTAAAGTACACTACTTCCTATACTCCTACAACACCCCCCCCCCCACCCAGGAGATAGCATGAAAAAGGAAGAAGAAGTTGAATATAGTCCAAAGCTTCAAAGGAAATATAATAGAACTCACAGTGGGATTACCCCATCTAAGTCTCCAATGCCTGATCCTGAACCGCAAGGTCCCCCTCCACCTCTAGGAATCGTCCCCACAGGTCCTCAAATTGTTGCCGTTGGCGGGTAAGTAAAGCGGAAAGCCTAAACTTTTCACAGACCCAGCTCAATTTCACTCTCATCATCTCCACCGTTGGAACTGTAGTGCTCTTCCACAGGGACGCCAGCACCATTCTGGCAGACGTAAAAGCCAGTCTTGCCAGCTTATCCTGTGTGGCCTCCACAGTCCCCGGAATAATCCCCAACAAAGCTGTTGCTGCTCCACATGGGAAAGGACATTGTAACAAACTCCCCACATATTGGAACACCTGGGTCCAATAGTCCCCAACACGGGGGCAGTCCCACCACATATGAAAAAATGTACCCCTCAGACCACATCCCCTCCAGCACTCCCCTGTATTGGATGCACTCATCTTTGCAATCACCACAGGGGTGACATACCATCGCACCAAAAGTTTAAGTGCATTTTCAACCAATTGCGGGGCTACCGCTACATGATGTATGCGTAATGCAATTTGTTTCCATTCCTCCCTCGAATATGTGTGCCCCAAATCCTCCTCCCACGCCCTCATATACGTAGTTTTTTGGTCAGGGTCTGCATGCAGCAATCTATATAAATTGGAAATGCATCCTCGACTCACCGAGTCCCCCAGTAATAACTCAAACCCGGAACGCTTATAAGCGGATAAGTCTCTCACTTTACAACGCATAACATAATCCTTCACCTGGAGGTAAGGGAACACATCACTCTGCTCTAGATTGAAGGAGGCCCGAACCTCAGGAAACTCACGAATACGCTCCCCCTCCAATAGCTGGCCAAAACAACGCAACCCCCGTCGCTCCCATCTGCAAAAGACTCCCCCTTCCCTACCCGGGGTGAAATCCTCCGCATACCGAATGGGCATAAGATGTAATCTCCGCTTTCCACCCACCAGTTTCCTACCAGCCCCATTCCAAATCCTTAGCGTCCATTGTATAAAAGGATTAGGAATAGAAGCAATCTCCCTGTCCCTTAACCCCACCCATGGTAAGTATGACAAAGCTCGAATGCCCCTAGGCATCCCCAGGAGACCCTGTTCCACTAGAACCCACATTTTAGCTGGGGTCGCATGCCACTCCACCACCGCCCTAAGTTGTGCCGCCCTATAGTACTGTTCCAGGTTAGGTATTCCCATTCCACCCTCCTCTTTAAATTTGAACATGGCATATCGCGCCACTCTGGGGCGCCTACCCCCCCATATAAAGTGTAAAAGAGACTTATTCCAACGCACAAAGTATGCTTTGGGTACTTCTACAGGTAACACCTGAAAAAGATAAAGAAATTTGGGCAAAACCATCATGCGGAGCACCTCCATTCTGCCCATCCAAGACAAATACAAATGATCCCATCTGTCCAGGTCCCGTTGTAGTGCCACTCCTAAAGGAGGGTAATTAAGGCGGAACAGGTCCTCCCAGTCCGCCCCCAGCCATATCCCCAAGTACTTGATTGGGCCCCTCACCCAGCGAAAGGGAACCCTACGCTGCAGTACCAGGGCCTCCACCGCTGGCACTGAGATGTTCAAGATCTCTGTCTTAGACAGATTAGCTTTAAAGCCAGAAATCCGTCCATACTCTTGCATCAAATCCTTCAACGCCAAAAGCGAGCTCTCTGACCCCTCCACTATGGCCAAGATATCGTCTGCAAAGAGGGACAATTTATGCTCAACCCCCTGCACCTGCACCCCCTTCACTAGCCTAGATAAACGTATGCGTTGAGCTAAAGGCTCAATCACCAAAGCAAACAACAGTGGCGAAAGCGGGCACCCCTGTCTCGTCCCTCGATATAACTCAAAGGGTTTGGAATAGACCCCATTAACTTTGACACAAGCCATCGGGTTATGATACAGCGTGAGGATCCACGAGATAAATCGCTGCCCAAAACCCATCTGGCGTAGGACAGCCTCCATAAACGTCCAATCTACTCGGTCGAACGCCTTTTCGGCATCCACCGCTACCGCCACCCAGGGAGACCCCGATCTTCGGGCTTCCCACACCAGATTCAGCACCCGCCGTATACCATCAGCCGCCTGACGCCCCCCAATAAACCCCACCTGATCTGGGTGGATCAGGTCCGGCATATGAGCCGCCATCCTATCAGCCAGGATACGAGCTAGGATTTTAGTATCAATACCCAAGAGGGAGATAGGGCGATAGCTACCACACAAGGACTCATCTTTCCCAGGCTTAGGAAGGATCGTAATCCCCGCCAACCGCATATAAAAAGGTAAACATTCCCCCTCGTGCAGGGAATTAAACAATCTAGTTAACAAAGGTGCAACTAGAGGGGAAAGTTTCTTATAAAATAGCCCTGTAAACCCATCCAATCCTGGGGACTTTCCCGGCTTCAAATGTCTAATAACTCGGAGTACCTCATCCACCGTGATATCCCCCTCCAACCCCAGTGCATCCGAGCTGGACAAGGTGGGTAACCCCAAATCCCTTAAATAGGCTTGGCTCTCTTCCACAGAGCCTTTAAGCTCTGGTGTATATAGCTCCTGATAGAATTCCTGAAACCGTTTCTGTATACTTATATCGTCAGTAAGCACTGTGCCATCACGCTCCTTAATAGCCAGAATATTACTCCTAGATTGCTGCGTTTTGACCCTGTGAGCCAAAAGTTTACTGGCTCTGTTTCCTGTTTCAAAATATTTAAGCTTCAATTTCTCCAGATTAAATTTAATCCCCTCATCCTCCAACTTCCCAAGAGCCATTCGGGTTTCCTGAAGTTGGAGCTTTAACAACGGGCCCCCCTGTCCCCTCTTATGTTGGTCCACCAAAGTGCGGAGCGTTGCCCGTAGCTTCAATTCCTCCCTCTGTCGGGACTTTTTCTTATAAGCTGCAATAGATATCAGTTCCCCTCGCAACACTCCTTTCAAACTCTCCCAGATTGTCATGGGGGAGAACTGATCCACACTATTGAACTCCAGGAAATCAGAGATCCCCGTTTCTAACTTATGCACTACGTTTGGATCTCCCAACAGGCTATCATTCAACCTCCAGTACGTATCCCCTCCCCTTGGCCCACCCCAGCATAGATCCATCCAAAGCGGGGCATGGTCCGACCAACCTATGGTATCAATCTTGGTCTCTTTCACTTTACCCCCCCACCCTTTATCCACACATATCATATCTATGCGAGTGTAGACCTCATGTACTGGAGAATAAAACGTGTAATCCCTACCCATCCAATGTTGCACCCGCCACCCATCCTCCACATTAAGGACTTCCAGAAATCTCTTCAGACATTTTCTATCACTCTTAAGTCTATCTCCCCCCTTACCCGTGGAATCCCAGGCTGGATTGAGAACCAAATTAAAATCTCCCCCCACTACCAAGTGCCCCACCTTAACCGACAAAATCCTAGCCAATAGAAGATCAAAGAAGTGGCCCTTTTGAGAGTTTGGTGCATACAAATTGACCAACGTTACCCGGGTTCCATCAATAGTCCCAGTCCATATGAGCCACCTCCCACCCTCATCCCTCCATACCCTATCGGGAACTACCTTCAGCCTGTGAGAAAACAAAATCCCCACCCCCGCTTTTTTCCGCTCCACCCTGTTAGAAGCCCAAACCCTCAGAGGATAGTCCCGAAACTGTACAAGTTTTTCCCCAGCTTTCACAAAATGAGTTTCTTGAACAAAACAAATATCAAAACATAGGCGCTTAACTTCTTTCAACAGCAGTTGCCGTTTACGCGGCATGTTAAGCCCCTTTACATTCAGACTGCCCACTCTTAGTACATTATCCCCCCCCATTTTCGATTAAGAACACACACCCACCTCCCTCCTGTTTCCCCCACCTTCCCCTTCCAGACACCATGCCCCCCCCTCCCCTTCCCTCCAGCTCTCCCCCCTTCCCCCCCTCCCCACCCCACCCTCGCACCCACTCTCCCCACTACCTCCAAGACTTCAAGTGACAACACCCCCCCCCTCATGTCACCTTAGTAATCCATCCCGTCCCCACATCCAAACCCCTCACACCCCAGAACCTCCCACCAATCACCTCCCCGGCTCCGATTCATACAGTCCCAAGAACATGCTCACAGTCCCCATTGGGTCATGATCAAGGTCCATACCACTGGAGCCATGAGAATTAGCCCCTTCAGTTCACCAGTCAGGTGTCAGGAACCGCGGCTGCACTCAGCTCAGCCACCTCCCCCTCCTGTCGTCCACGCTGTCGTCCTCTCCTTCTCTGGGGCACCGCCTTCCACTGATACCTCTCCAACTTCTGCGCAGGTACGTTGCTCAGCACGGAGTCGCCCATCTTCACCAGGCCCTCCTTCAGGAGCAGCGCCTGCAGCTCCGCCACTGTTGACACTCGCTTATGCACACCATTAATAGTGACCAATAGGCCAAAAGGGAACAGCCAGCGGTAGCGCAGGCTGTGTTGCTTCAACACCTCCAACAACGGACGAAACTCTCTCCGCTTCTGCAAAGTGATGCTCGACAGATCCTGAAATATTTCCACTCTCAGATTCTTCCAGGGAATAACACCCAATTCTCTAGCTTTCTTCACCAATCGATCCTTATCAGGGAAATGGTGGATGCAGGCTATGATATCTCTCGGGTAATCCCCAGTTTTTGGACCGAGGGTTCGGTGCGCCCTATCCACTCTCAGGCCCCCACCGGTGGTCTCAGAGGCCCCGTCATCCGCCAGTAGGAACCGGCCAAGATCCTGTACCACAGCCACAGCATCTCCGTACTCAGCAGTATCTGGAACTCCCCGGATCCGGACATTGTTCCGTCTGGACCTGTTCTCCAAATCTTCCACTAGAACACAGCAGTCCAGAAGATCTTTCTGCACTGCCTTCACCTGCGTAGTGAGTCCTTGAACCGTCTCTTCTTGTTCCCCCATCCGACGTTCAGTTTCATCCACTCTACTGAGCAGGTCTGCAAAGTCCTGCCTGATCTCTTTCACAGCTTCTTTAATTTTTCCTTTCACCGCCGCCACCTCCTCCTTAATTTCAGCAGCCCACAGTTTCAAATCAGCCTTAGTTACAGCTACAGCCACCGCCGCCGATCCTGCACGTCTGAGCCTCGGGGAAGCGCCACGTTCTGACTCATCCTCCGACACGCTTTCCCCCGACTCTTGCGCTGACTCGCGCGCTGACAGGCCCGAGGTCCCTCGCACATGGCGGTGGCCCCCCTGCTCGCCGCCACGGTCCGACGCCCTGCCGGGCTCCACTAGTTTTTTTACCGGCATCGTAGAGGTGCGCCCAGCTTCCCCCGCACTGTCGCAACTGCGCGAGGTCGGGTTTCAGCAGCTCGCTCCGGGAATGGGACGCTATAGAGGAGGGAGAGTCAGAGCAAAATCTCTAACCCTCCATCTTGGGTCGTGACGTCACCGGAAGTCCAGGATGGTTATTCTTAGTTTTACTCCATTGTTTGTAAGGACATGTAGTCATACAGTAGGGAAATCAGAACTATGAGTGCTTGCATACCATGGGAAAAAACCAGGACTGGATCAAATTGTCTTGGAAATTGGAAGATTATTGTAAACTTTATTTTTTGCTTAATGCCCCTTATTTAAAGATCACAGCTCAATTCAGTGGCCTAAGCCACAAATCTAAAAATCTGATACCTGATGGTCATAAACCAGTATAGTGTTCAGGAAACTCCTAATGACTATGCATAAAGGGGAAAGGGATGGGATTTAATATACTGCCTTTCTGTGATTACAATCAAAGCAGTTTACATATTACATTTATTTTGTACCTGGGGCAACTCTGATAACTGAGGGCCACAAACCAGTTTGGAATTCAAGATATCCCTATTGACTATACATAAAATAGGTTTGCATACAGTGGAATTACTGAGCATGTAAATCTTTTTCTGGATTTTTTTTTTTTCTGATCCTTACATATGCACAGACCGAGGACATGTGTACATGTATGACTTGGAAAGTAGGCTTTTTGTTTTGTTCATTTTAGATAGAATTCTTGTTTCCCACTGAATTGGAAATATAACACCTTAGTGTATCAGGCTTGTAGCATGAATAGCCTCAGAGCTCTTATGAAAGAGACAAATGTTTAGCAGTAATCAATATTAGCAATCTTTGTTAGTATAAATCTCTTTATAGTGACTAATCATTAATAATTCATTTGAGCTAAAAGACTTCATTAGAGGAAAAGTTGTTTATTATGTAGGAGCTTTTGATTAGAAGGCATCAAAAAGAATTTGCCAGAAAATGTAAGCCGATTAAATGGTGCTCTCATGAGTATTTCAGCCAAATGCACACGTGTTGTTTTGACAAAGCAAATCCATGAGCATCAGTGAAAATGTCTTAATTTATGATAATACCAATGGGCCAAAAATGGGTGCAATCATGTTTGCTATGAAGGAGGATTTTAGAAAGAATATTCAAAGTCATGATTGGGAGGTTCAGGTCGGGACATGCCAAGTTCTACTGTAGTTTAGGACAAATTCTGCCATTGTAGAGCCTGTTTTAAATACATCCAAGAATAGACATGTATTTTCTGGTCTCTTGCAGTGGGAGCATTTATTTTACAGCCATTAACATAATTTACATCAGTGGGGTCAAGACGGTCCCATAAATATGTGTTATGCCAGAATGTACAATACTCGTACAGTACATATGTTGGCCATTTCAGAAAGACGCGCGTCTATGTTTTCCAAAGATGACTCAGCACCCTATTTATCCCCTTTGCCTTTATGTTAGGGGGAGACAACAAACTGTGGGATTAAGGGGGTGACTTCCCCTAAACCCTCAAGTGGAGCACTGCAAAAACTGCACAACTTTCTGTAATCTAGATGTGCCCAGGAGAAGGTGTAAAATCTCAAAGTTCATGTCAACCAACATAAGCATGCATTCCCCTTCTGAACTGAGAGTATTTTTCATCCCACCCTAAATACTCCCTGATCATGCTCATGTGCTATATATATGCATATATTCATATTTTGGATGTGTATATACCAACTTTCTAAAATTGGGATTTTGACATATATGCAATATACATAGAGGACCTGATTCTATATAGGATGCTGGTCTCGGCAACCATCCCAACAGCCCACCCCGACATCCCAACATCCAAATAACCCACCCCAATACCTCAACAGCCCACCGGACACCCAATTTCTCTAAACCCCAATATGTCCCCATTACTTTATTTAGTCTTAGCCCTGCTCTACCCATTTGGATGCTGTCACTCACTACTTCTAACCTGATTCCATGAGTAAGACTGAGCTTGATGATGGGCAATGTGGGAATATAGTCACCATATAGCTCAAACCAAAAAAAAACAAAAAATGGAAGTGACACTACTTGTTTTAAAGCAAAGGTGATTCAAAACTGCAACTCATATGTATATCTCTTTTAGTGCTCAGAGAATTAGTTGTCAGACTGCGGAGCAAGTCCGCATGATGGAGCGTCTGAAGTAATCGCCTCTAATCATTGCACGTGAGACATGGTGTACAGATTCATATTCAAAGAAATCAATGTGTAAATTCAAAACGTGAAAACTTACTTGAAAAAAGCTGGGTTAGGGCTCAGAAACACATTATGGGTTCTAACGCGTTTCGCCTGGGCTTTTTCAAAGAACCCGTACTGCAGCGCTCAGGTGTAAAATCTGCCGCACTCAGCTACAAACATCTTCAAAGTATATGTATGCTTTTGCTTTAATTATTATCCCCTCAAAATTTATCTTCGCAGTGTGAATTAAAGTAGGCACTCTGTAGAGCAAAACATGGACTTTCCTTCATATTGAGGGTGGACAATAGAAAGAATAGAAGATTTCTGGGGGTAAAATGCTGTTTCAACTACATGAAGGGTCATCATTATGACCTTTCAAAGAGGTGATTTTAGGTTTCCACATATGTAAAAGGCACTATTTACAAAGGTAAATTGGCATACACATATAAGTCGTGATTTTTAGAAGATATGCTACTTATATGTGTGAATACAGCTTGCACAGATTTGAAAAAGTCGTGTTCTGTGAGAACCTTAAAATTCTAAATGTATTTCCTAGTTTAAAATGAAAATACACACTCGCAATCCAAAACATTTCCTTGTCAGTATTTATACCTGCTCCAAGGCACACATAGCTATCAACTAACCGGATCTTAAGTCTGGAGAAGTGATTGGAGTAGTAATTGTGCTGTGACTCTCTGATATTCAAAATCACCTCAGAGACGAACAGTTGAGTTTCAGAATTCAGCATCCGTAACTGGCTCTCCTTTCACATGCACTTTTGCAGAATCTACTATTTACATATGTACGTATTGGCACATGCTACAAAGCCCTATTTGAAGCCACTCTTGTTTGTTTTGTATGTTTCTTCGTAAAACTGCTGTTTTCCTCTGTAGCTGCCACCAAATGCATGTGTTTTTCCTCAGATCCTTATACATATTTTATTAAAATGCTCCATGTTCAGGAAGCCTTATTGTAAAGAATGTTGCAGACTGTGAATGTCCCAACTTGGACGTCCTTTTTTCCAGTCCAGGCGACCTAAACAGAATTGGGCTTTAAAGGTTATACTTCACAAAAGAGACGCTGCTCTTTCCATTTAATTGTAAACTGTATTTCTGTGTGATATACAGATTTGACTGAATTCCTAACCTTGTAAAAAAAGATGCACAACATGTGTTTTTCATGAGCATGTGTAGGCTATTTTTGTGAAAGAAATATTTTCAGATTATTTCTTCCCACAGCATCTTTCAGGAGAATATATGTGACCATCTCTGGCAAAAGAAACAGATCCAAAATGTTGAGAATGGCTGATATTTTTTTTTCTTGCCTCAGGTCCATAAACAATCTGCAAAAGTTACATGTTTGAACTTCTGTAACTTTTTTCAAAAATTTTTTTCATACAAAAGGATGGTGTTTGGACTGTTATATTACAAATTTGCTCTAACAGAATTCATGAAAACCTCAGGGTTTTTGTTGTTGTTTTTTCTGGTGACTTTCATCACCTTTTCTCTCAGAAGAGTAATACAAGTAGCAAAATAAACCAACACATGTCTGGTAAATGAACAGTATCGATATTCTGTTTTGTACTTTATTAATGTATTAATATTAGTGTGCTGAATTACATTACAGCAATAAGAACTGAAAGCTGGGAGTGCTTTCAGCATCTGGCCAGAGTTTTCCATATATAGTAAAGTATTTTGTCTGCAATGATTCTTTACAGTACAGTGACCTTCCATCCACCCTTCCCTGGTCTTCCCTTTCTCTGGATACACATGGATAATAGTGCTATTAAGAGTGGAAAAAAAGAAAACAAATTATTCATATGTTATTTGAATGTTCTGATTTGTGCTCATTACGAGTGGGTGCTGAAAAGTTCTCAGCTCAACCAACCAGCTTCTTAAATTCTGAACATTATTTTGCTACTGTAAACTGAAAAGAGTGTTATTTTGTTAAGCGCCAATTTCCAGAAATGAAATTCTATGTTTTGACATTGTTTCAGATCATTGATTGAACCATATCCACGTCATTCTCTTCTTGGTTGGGCTGAGAACTTTTCAGCACCCCCCTCGTAGATGCTCGTCATTTGGCCTTTATCTGCCATCATGTTTCTTTCTTTTTTTACTTTATTTAGTTTTTAATGCTAACAAAAAGTGCAGTACAATTTACATACAAATAATAATAATCAAATAAGCACTTATAAACAATCAGAATCTATACAAAAGATAAAAATTCCCTTCCCCGTCCATCATTACCATCAGGAATAATCCCAATACAAAAGATATACCCCCCTCCTGCTCTCACCCCCCCTGGATGTGTGGGTGCAATACAATGGAAAAATAAAGATAAAGGGCAACTATAACAAATCTACAAAAGACATCAATGAACCCCATACCAATTTGAATATCTTATTATGCCCCAGCAAGTCAGCATTCATTTTCTCATACTTATAAGTAACCAGTTTTAGCTTACTCCAGAGGGAGAAATTTAAAAGAAAAATTGGTTCTTTTTGGGTTTTTAAAAAAATGCTTTATTGGTTTTTAATACAAATGAAAGAACAAAAGATATTCCACATATTCCACTATTATCTATACAGGTAACATAAATATCATTCAGTAATTTCATTTTCCTGCATATAATAATATCATAATATATCCTAATATACAATACAAATAAAGAATAAAGTTACCCAAATATCACTATCAATATTTATTCCCCTCCCTCCAACCCCCCACCCCCCTGGATGTGTAAAGATAAATAAACCAAAGAAAAGAAGAGATATGATGAAAATATATTATGTTTTTACAAATTTAGTCAATGGGCTCCAAATTTTATTAAATACCTCACTAAAACCCCTACATTCTGCGTTAATTCATTCGTATCTGTATGTAGTACACACATTCACCCACCAAAATGTATAATTAATTCTATCATGGTTAAGAAAATTGGTTCTATTGGCCCTACCAGAGATAGGAATAGGGCCCATCCCAACATTTGTACATTTCAGTTGTGGACTTTGTCTGCTTTCATTCCATTTCTCTAACCACATTAACAGATCACAGTCAAATTTATTCATTTATGCATTTGTTTCGATTTATATCCCGTCCTTCCAGAAAGCTCAGGGCGGGTTACAGGGAAACATAAACAGTTTCATTAAACAGTGGAGAACCTATCTACAACATATAGGGACATGCATAGTTTCAAAAGAGGGAACCCATTCAGCATATACAGTAGATACATACCAAGTTTCAATAAATAGAGAGCAACCTATCTACAACACATAGGAGCAGGTGGCGTACATTGGATGATCATGGGGAATACATGCAAACTGAGTCAGATCATAAATAAAGTTTTCAGACCCACACATTCCTCAGATTGTTGTACATCACAGGTCATTTATGTCACAGTAATGCCCTTGTAATAATAATAATAATAACTTTATTCTTCTATACCGCTATAGTCAGATGACTTCTAGGCGGTTTACATTGAAGAGGGCTGGACAATCAGCGAATTATAAAATGCAAAAAGTGAGGGTACAACATACATAGGTAATACACTTGGGTAAGTGGTGGTAATCAGATATATATACTTAAGACCAACAACATGGTAAAGACACAAATTATAGAGCAGAAAGGTTGATTCAGTAGGCAGATACAGTGTGCCCTAGTGCAACACTGGATTTCTGCTAAACATTCCATTCGTGATTTACAGTTTTGTTGTCATTAAAATTGTTCCGACTAGGAATAGAGGGGGTGATATGGATGTTCTCTTTTTATTTATGAACTGAATTTAATTCAGCCTTCTGGACTAAACCAGGAAATAGAGTATAGACATTTTTTATGACCAATGAATTATATTGAGGAGGAATTTATTCACACTACTTCCTTGTTTCTACAGCACCACTTTGTCTATGCATCTCTGTGCATTGTGAATAGCGTTAGGCATGCACATTGTGCATGGTAAGCCTGGCCTTTTAATGCAAACACCTGATGGCAAAGTGTGCAGTGCACCTAATATGGGTGTCAGGTCAAAACCGCGGAAGATAAAGGCGCGCGCCAACAACTGAGCGCAGCGCGGAGGCGCGCACCGAAGAAAATAACAGTTTTTAGGGGCTCCGACGGGGGTGTGTGGGGGGAACCCCCCCCACTTTACTTTATACATATCGCGCCATGTTGGGGGTGGTTTGGGGGGTTGTAACCCCCCACATTTTACTGAAAACTTCACTTTTTCCCTAAAAACAGGGAAAAAGTTAAGTTTACAGTATAATGAGGGGGGTTACAACCCCCCAAACCACCCACAATGCCGCCGTGATCTGTATTAAGTAAAGTGGGGGGGCTCCCCAACAAAACCCCCCGTCAGAGCCCCTAAAAACTGTCATTTTCTTCAACGCGCGCCTCCATCTTGTGCTCAGTTGTCGGCGCGCGCCTTTATCTTCCGCGTTTTTGTCTATGTACCCCTAATATGTGCTTACATGTTTAATATGCATCACACAAAGGTTTTTTTTCACAATCCTAAACACATATTGAGCATACATTTTGTCTTAATTCACATGGCTTTTTTTTTTGTTTGTTTAATCATTGCAAGGTTACTTCTCATTAATATTCAGCATGCATAGAATTTTTCACACCTACAATTATTTAAATTTCTCTTGGGAATGTACAGAACCTTTTGATTATATACGGTACTGTTAATATATAAGCTGACACATAGCTCACTGGTAAGGCGGTTGAAGTTTGTATTTATACATATTAATTTTCACTTTTATATTAGGCAGTAACCTAAGATTTGTATAATTATTCTATTTGTTATGATTAATAAATTATATAAACATAAGAATAGTCTTACTGAGTCAGATTAATGGTCCATCTAACCCAGTATCCCATCTCCATGGTGGTCAATCCAGGTCATAAGTACCTGGCAAAAACACAAATAGTAGGAACATACCATGCTACTGAGCTAGGGCAACCATTGGCTTCCCCCATGTCTGTCTTAATAGCAGACTATGGACTTTTCCTCCAGGAATATGTCCAAATCTTTTTTTAAAACCAGCTGTGTTAACTGCTGTTACCACATCCTCTGGCAATGTGTTCCAGAGCTTAATTATTCTTTGTGTGAAAACATATGTCCTCCTATTGGCTTTAAAAGTATTTCCCTGTGACTCCATCGAATGTCACCTATCTTTTAAATTTTTGATGGAGTAAAAAAATTGATCCACTTGGACCCATTCTACACCACTCAGGGTTTTGAAGACTTCGATCAGCTGTCTCTTTTCCAATTGGAAGAGCCTACTCTCCTTAGTTTTTCCTCATGCGAGAGGAACTCTATCCCCTTTATCATCTTGATCGCTCTTCTTTGAACTCTTTCTAATTCCGCTATATCTTTTTTGAGATAAGGCGACCAGAATTGAATATGTTACCTAAGGTGAGGTTACACCATGGAGCGATATAGAGGCATAACATTCTTAGTCTTGTTTACCATCCTTTTTCTAATAATTCTTAGCATCTTGTTTGGGTTTTTTTGGCCGCTGCCACATATTGGATGGAAGGTTTTAGCAATTATCCAGAATGCCGCCCAGTTTTCTTGGGTGCTGACCCCCAAGGTGGACCCTAGCATCCGTTAACTATGATTTGGGTTATTCTTCCCAATATGCATCACTTTACATTTGTCCACATTAAATTTCATCTCTCCTTTGGACGCCCAGTCTTCTAATTTCCTAAGGTCTGCCTTCAATTTTTCACAGTCTGCATGTGTTTTAACAACTTTGAACAGTTTAATGTCATTTGCAAAATCACCTCACTTGTCATTCCAATTTCCAGATAATTTATAAATAAGTCAAATAGCACCAGTCCCAGTACAGATCACTGCAGCATTCCACTATTTACCCACCTCCATTAAGAAAAATGGCCATTTAACCCTACCTTCTGTTTTTTGTCTGATAACCAATTCCTGATCCACAACTGAACATTGCCTGCTATTCCATGACTTTTTAATTTTCTCAGGAGCCTCTCATGAGGAATTTTGTCAAAAGCTTTCTGAAAATCTAGATACACTACATCAACCAGCTCACCTTTATCCACATGTTTATTCACACCTTCAAAGAGGTAGAATATATATACACTCAAAAAAAAAGAAAAAAGATAGAGAGCCCTTTTACTGTCCAGTTCTTCGTCATGAACATTTGTAGTGGAGTGGAAAGCTCTTGTCTTTTCTGTTGGTACTAATAAACTTTTCAAAGACATATGGTTCTTTTCCAGTTTTGCTTTGGACTACATTTCCTCACTGTTCTGTTTGACAGTTCTCTGTAAGGACACCACTTTTTCTTCACTGTACTCTGTAGGAAAGACTGTCAAGGCTGTCCATCATTGACATTTCTGCAAAATTTAACTATTGATAATAACACAAAAATTGTTAAGCCATCTCCTTGTTTTAGGTCAAAGTAAACATAGAAACATAGAAAATGACAGCAGAAAAGGGCCACGGCCCATCTAGCCTGCCTACACTAATGACCCAAGTAGTTTGATTTATCTCATGAATATGTATAGTTCTAGCCCTGTTCTTCGTAATGTTCATGTAATATGCTGACTCATCCTATTTTATTGCAGCAACCATAGCACTTTGCTTTATGGATATATCTTTTTAAGCTTGTATGCTTAAAAGGGAGTTATCAGTTGACGGATCATTCAAATATCCATTCTCTGAATGAGCAGCTTTTCCAGAAGTTGTATGCCATCAGTCAGGGAAGTTAAATCCTTGGCTCTTTTCTTCCATTTTTTATTGGCAGCATAGGCCTTAATCTCACTCTGAAGTGTAGCTTTTAGTGCATCCAATTTAACACAATAGGGAAGTGAACATGGATCATTGAATATAATATATTCAGTTATGGCATGCTTCATATACTTGACAAACTCTTACTTCAAAAGGAGCTGATTATTAAAGCTCCATGTGGAGCAGCTCTGTTCTGTCTTAGACTAGTCCATTGAATGCAAAATTCTATCATGATACTGCCCATGTCCGCTTCATTAACTCTAGCCAGCAAGCTGAAGAAAATCAGAAAATAGTTGATTCTACCGAAAGACCAGTACAACTGAGAGAAAAAACTGAAATCTTTGCTCGTGGGAATCAAGTAAGCCCACAGTATGGATCTGTAATGTCACCTAGAGCTTGTATAGGTATGTGCGATGCACAAATGGAAGAAATAAATAAATATTGATAATTATCTAAAGGCGGGTTGACATTGCCAACCATTACAACCAGTATATCATCAAGTAATATTAACTCTTCAAGTAGGTAGGACTCATGCACTGTTTCACCCAGTCAGAATGCCGTTTGTAGAAACATGGAAACACCAGGCCAGTGTAGTTCTTTAAACAAAATCAGATTTTTATTGTTGGTCAAACAAGCCAGGATTGGACTTTCCAAAACAGAATCAGTCTTTCAGAGAATATAAATAATTATTGCAGTTCAACAGGAAAAAAAATGAAAGCAATTTTTCTGCATAAAGTTATTATTTCCAAAGTTCAAAAATGCACACCCTTTCTCCCCCCCCCCCCCCCCCCCCGGTATGAACAATACTTGCCCCAGTATGGTCCTTCTGGTAAGAGTATCTTGTGGAAGTTATTCCTTCATAACTTCCCTTCGGTATGTAAAAGTTCACAGGCCAAAGAAATTAGCTCAACTCTCCCTTGAAGCAGGGAAAGAGCACAAAACTTAAGCCCCAGCTTCAGAGCTTGGGAGTTCGTGACACTCAGCCCAGTGTTTGTTCAAGGGCTTTATCTCAAACTTTTAAACAAATAACACAGCAGAGAGTCTTGAGATTAGCTTTCAGTCTTAGCAAGGCAAACTCCTGGGAGCTCTGTTCTGATGGAGAAGGTGTCAAAAGCGTGCGAGGACAAAGGCGTGCCGACAACCAAGCGCAGACAACCGAGCGCAGGGCTTCATCGCGCCGAAGAAAACCTGCATTTTAAAGGGCTCTGACGGGGGGAATGGGGGGGAACCCCCCACTCTACTTAATAGGGATCGCGCTTCCTCACGCTGCCATGTTGGGGGTATGTGGGGGGTGTAACCCCCCACATTATACTGAAAACTTAACTTTTTCCCTAAAAAAACAGGGAAAAAGTTAAGTTTCCAGTATAATGAGGGGGGTTACAGCCCCCCAAACCCTCCAGAACACCAGCGCGATCTCTATTAAGTAAAGTGGAGGGTGCCCCACCAACACCCCTCGTCGGAGCCCTTTAAAATAAGTTTTTTCTTCGGCGCGATGAAGTCCTGCGCTCAGTTGTCCGCGCTCGGTTGTCGGCGTGTCTTTGTCCTTGCACACTTTAAACTATGAACTGATGGAGAAACTCCTATCTCTTACAGACACTATTAAAGACTGCTATCCATACCTTCTGGGCCAGCATGCATTTCCCCAAAAGAGTTAGAAGTAATCCATTCATTCTTCTATGGAAATAGTTTACAGGGTCTGAACTCAAGCCTGGCAAGTCCTCAGTCATTTCTACATCACGACACTTGCCTGTGTGAGGGGAATGACTCCTCCCTTCCACCTCTGGCTTGGCTTCTGACCTTTTCTCAGGTCTGTTCTCCTGTCTTGCCAGTTCTCCCTGCCTTTGCTATCAGAGCACTGAGCTTAAATAGAGCTAACCCCTGCCCTTCTCTCTTGGGAAAGAGGCTTGGCTCCAGCTCATCCAGGTAGTGAGCCTGATTACCCCTACTGGGTAACTAGGGCTGAGCTTTCCTTAAAGGAATATGATTCCATTTCCTGTCCTCATGAACCTTACCAGGTTTGTTTGGTTTTTTTTTTTACTTCTTTTAAACCTGGAAGGTACATACTGCTGAGGAACCTTATACTGCTGCCTTTCAATAGCTGATTCAGGATTTGAGGGATAGTCAGCCCACTCTAACTCTTTACGGTTTACTTGGTCAGCTCTTCTGACCAGGGACCGTGCTTTCCTTTCCTAATCCCTGGGACAAAGGCAGAGCCCACAGTATTGAGATCTTTTAGTCTGTCCCTATTTGCCTTATGATGTAGACCAGGGATGTCCAACCTGCGGCCCGAGGGCCGTATGCGGCCCCGTGAAGTATTTTGTACGGCCCCGGTCAAGGGTGATGCAGTGTTTTCCTCTGCTGCTTCCGGGTGTTTACCGTCTTGCCGGCTCCCTCCTCTGTGTTGCAACAGCGTTTGCGTGTTTGTGCGGCTCCAGAAACATTTTTGTCGGCCAATGCGGCCCAGGGAATCCAAAAGGTTGGACACCCCTGATGTAGACTGTCGACCATTTTAATAGCCTTCCTCTGGACTGACTTCATCCTGTTTATTATGTTTTTGTTCATTATATTTGATATACCGTTTAAGCATATTACAGATCTAAGTGGTTACAATAAAATACAGGTACTTAAAATTTCCCTATCTGTCCCAAAGGCTCACAATCTAGCTAAAGTACCCGAACAAACAATTATTAAGATAAAGAAAGAAAAAAAGATATAACAAAATTCCAAGAATGATGAGGGGGGAAAGAAACAGTATTAGATCACAATAAAAGGTAAATAGAATGGGAAGCAGAATATAAAGAAAATTAAAAACAAAACAAAACCAGAAAGATGCAAAATAAAAGTTCATTTTGGCTCAGTTCAGTGTCAGGCCGTAGCAGGATGGGAGAGGAAGTAGGCTGCAGTCGATCCCTCGATGCTAATCTGGTTTGCCTCTCCCCTTGTTCGGTATCCCCATCTGTTTGCTTTGTTGCTCTGCTTCTGACCTGGTCTTATGGTCTGAAATCCCCCAGTCCTCCTTTATTTTTCAACTTCACTGTTTTTTTCTGGTTTGACTGTTGGCTTCAATCCAACAGTCAAAAGGCCTCCTGCTTGCTGTTGGGCGCTTGTTTTTCAGTGACGCCTCTTGATTTGAAGGAAAGAGAGAGAGAGAGCTGCTGTAGCTTGTAAGGAGGAGCTCCATGTGAAAAATGCCGCTGTCTGAGGTGAATCGCGCTCCAGCAGCGGGAACCTGTTTTACTGTTGGCCTGCTGATGTGGAGGGTTTTTTTTTTTTACGGCAGCTGAAGCCAGATCCCCGCCATCCCCAGAGAACGAGCAGGAGAACCTCCGACCCTCGATCGTCGGACCAGAGACAGAAAAGGCAGAATCCGAAAAGACCAGCAGGCCCTGGCAGAAGAGGCAGGATACGGAACCTCCATCAGCACCGGTACCGGGCCATGAATCATCCAAACAGGTCAAGCTGCGCCACCGAAGAGTCGATGGAGCCCAACTCCAGTCCCTCCATCTGAGCCAGCACCCCAGAATCACCACCTTGAAACCAGATGGCGGGTGCAGGCAGAAAGCCCCCCTGACTGTTAGACAGGAGCCAGTGGTCAAAACGATCTTAATTTTTAAGGAGCTATTTACTCCAGAGCCAAAAAGAAACGGATTAAAAGTGAAATAGATAACACAAAAGAATAAAATAAACATAAAATATTGAAGAAAAAAAAAAAATAAGCAGGGTAAAGGAAAATATAAACTGGGTGAGAGAGACAGCACAGCAGATGACTTAACTGGCTGCTGTTTTGGAACTTTTTGAAGGTGTGGTCTCCAGAATTGTACACAATATTCTAAATGAGGTCTTGCCAGAGTCTTATACAGAGGCATCAATACTTCTTTTTCCTACTGGCCATACCTCTCCCTATGCCCCCTAGCATTCTTTTAGCTTTCACCGTCGCCTTTTCAACCAGCTTGGCCACCTTAAGCATCACATACTATCACATCCAAATCCCACTCCTCTTTCGTAACATCCCCTAACTACCCATGACCTATCCATTTCTGCACCCCTATTTTTAACTCATGTCAAATTTAGTCACAGATCCCACATCTAAATTTACAAACGTAACTTGTGATTGATTTTAATTAGCACCCATAATTGCTTGTTAAAAAGCCAATTATAGACACTAATTAGCTTGTTCAATTAAGCTGCATGCACAATTTGGATATGTGATCAAAATTGTGTCACAATTTATTGTGCTTTTTATGGAGTTAGGGGATAATGCATTTATGGACCTTCTCAGAAAACATCACTGGGGACAGTATTCCTGGATCATTATTATTGGGCAACAGGGTTGTTGTTTTTTTTTTTTTTTTTTTGGGGGGGGGGGGTTTGCTTGTCTCTATTTCATGGGTTAAAGTAAAAAGAAATAGGATTGAAAATTAGGGAAAATGCATCTCTGAACACTATTTTGTAAAGTAAGATGTATAACCGGTTTAGGATCTGGCTTTCTTTCAGTAATAGGAGAATGCATGAACTCATGGATATATTGAAAATTAAGAAAAATATGGATCCTGGCTGAATATTGGCTGGGACCCTTATAAGATCCAGCAGCAAGCATAAGGTAGCATGGCCCTGGATATTTAGGCTCGGATTCTATAAACAGTGTCCCAATTGTAGGCAGCAGTAGGTGTCGTACTGCTGTCTAACCAGCCAATCGGGACACACGTGTTTTGTTTTTTTGTTTTTTTAAAAGCTCCTGAGGCAAGCAGCCTACTTTGGAGGTGCCTCTGGGAGCATAGGGAGTCACGCAAACCCGCCTAAGCTCACTTAAGGCTAGGCGCAGGCGTGATTTCGCCCGGAAGTAGCCGTAGGCGGACCTAGGTGGCCATACACGTCTCCCTAGGCCAGTGGGAGATTTGTAAAATGTAGGCCCGATTCTATATAGGACGCCCGGTGGCTTCTGAGACCGGGCATCCTATATATTTGCTGTTGGGTCTAATTCTGTCTGTATTGGTCAGCCTTAAAAAAAACCCAAAACAAACAAACACTGACTCCCCCCAGCCGAATATTAACTGGTCTTAAGATTTTGATTTCATTAACTTCCACTGACCCCTAATGCTTCCCTTTTAGGTGAATTGGGGCCACATTGGGCATGTTTTATAAACCTTGGAATTTTACCTTTGTACAATTTTTAGTGCTCTCTTTTGTCTTTATTGCTAGCAGTTTGTCTCTTTTCATGGTTTGTTTTATGTATGCATTATACTGGAAGATATGTTTAGTAGGGCTACGAGACAATTAAGGCTGGCACACAAAAACTTGTATTTTAACTAAACTTGAATGCTTTATCTTTTGCTGCCCTAACATGTGCATATTTTTTTACATCTTCTGTAGGTTCTAACTATGCGAGTCCCCGTCCGGCACTTGCCAACATGAACACAAATGCAGCTGCAGGTCTGGCCTCTGAGCACATCCCTACTCCAGGGGCAGCCTTGTCCTGGCAGGCTGCTATCGATGCTGCCCGGCAGGCCAAGTTGATGGGCAGTGCTGGCAATGCAACTATTTCCACAGCTAGTTCTACACAGAGGAAAAGGCAACAATATGGGAAGCCGAAAAAACAGGGTACCACTACCGCTACCCGTCCTCCTCGGGCACTGTTGTGCTTAACACTGAAAAATCCAATCAGGAGGGCCTGCATCGGCATTGTTGAATGGAAATATCCTTTTTTTCTCCCCCCCTCCCCAAGTATTTATGAAGGCATCAGATACATTTTAGTGTGTGTTATGACCACAATGACGGACAGAAAAAAAAAGGGATAGATTGATATCCTCCTGTTATAAGATGGTTTCATGACTGGTTTCTTTATTCATGCAACTTTTTATTCACTGGCAAGTAATATGAAATATCTCTGCTTTACTCTAATGGTTACAAATACTCTAGCACAGTGTTCTTCAACCACCGGTCCGTGGACCGGTGCTGGTCCACAGAAATTTCCTGCCGGTCCACAGGGCCAGCACATGCATCAGGCCCAAAACAGTGTTCTTCAACCGCCAGTCCACGGTGCAATCGATGCGGCGTTATCTTCAAGCCAGCTCTCTCTTCCTCATTGATTCAGTGCACAAAGCCATAGGCAGTGGCTCCTACGCGTGTCCTGTGCCTGAACCGGAAGCCTTCTCTCTGACGTTGCACTGCATTAGTAAGGAAGATGGAGCCGGCCTGAAGATAATACCGGGGGGCCTCATAAAATGGCAAGGTAAGAGGCCAGAGGGTAAGGCATAGCATGGAGGGAGGGAAACAACAAAGGTAGTGGGGAATTATTTTGTTTTTGAATTTAATGATTGAATTATGTCAATTTTGAGAATTTACTAAACTAAACTAAACTAAACTAAGCCTTAAGTTTATATACCGCATCATCTCCACGCAAGCGGAGCTCGACACGGTTTACAAAGCTTAAAAATACAAGAAGAGGGGAGAGAGAGTTTACAAGGGCATATGAAAAGGGGGGAAGTAGGAAGGAGATGTTATATATTAGAGAAAAGCCAGGTTTTCAGTTGTTTCCGGAACAGCTGGAGGGAGCCCAGGTTTCGCAGCGGGATAGTGAGATCGTTCCAAAGGCCCGTGATTTTGGAGAGGAGGGATCTTCCCAGTTTGCCTGCGTGGGGGATGCCACGTAGAGAGGGGAAGGATAGTTTATGTCTGTGGGTGGATCTGGTGGTAGCAGGCGTTTGGGCGAGGAAGAATAGAGGGATTAGTGGCGGAAGGATGCCATGAATTATCTTGAAAGCTGCTGTCAGTATGCTTTGTGTAGTTTAATTTTGTGGTTAACCATTGTGTATTGTTAATAAGATTGGTATTGTGTATCTGTGAAAAATGAATGGAAAAAATAGTGTTACAATTAATACTATTATGGGGACGGGGTCTGGGGTGGAGATTGGGTAGAGGTGGGCGGGGTCTGGCCCACGACTTAGCACATTGTTCTTCAACCACCGGTCCATGGACCGATGTCGATCCACAGAATAATTCTTTTATTTCTGCCGGTCCATAGGTATAAAAAGGTTGAAAAACACTGCTCTAGCAGATGCTTAAGAGAATGGCCTTGCCCACTAGAAACTACAAGGTCTGAGTATATTTATTTTTTAATCTCCAAGGATATGCTCATACATTTTTCATTTAGATTTCATTTGGAGGATTTATATTTTCCTTAAAACAAAATAAAAACAACAACTTGTAAACCTTTTTTTTCTAATGTGGCATAGTGTAATTCTGTATTAGTAAAGTTACCATTGTAGGTCTGCAAATTGGTTTTGAATAGTAATATTTGATTTATATAATTTTAAATCAGGATTTCTCAAACCAGTCTTCAGGACACACTTAACTAGTCAGGTTTTCAGGGTATCCACAATAAATATGCATGAGATAAATTTGTATTAAATGGAGGTAGTGCATACTAATTGTGAATATCCTGAAAACCTGGCTGGGTAGGTGTATCCTGAGGACTAGGTTGAGAACCTCTGAGCTAAACTAATATATGTTAGACACAGTCATATAGAACACATATTCATAAGACTTACCATAAGGGAACACTCATGGGGCCCTATTTACTGGTAATCTACATTAATTATTTCCAGCAAAAATCACGCCATTAAAGACAAATCGCAGTGTGTCCAAAATTATTATAATAAGCAAAAGAAAAAGCCTCAGACTATCGGAGAGATGTACCCACACTCTTCCACCCAAGCATCATAGGCAAAAAACTTTCGCATGTGGTAAATAATAGCAGATAGGAGCTTAGAAAAAAATAGCCAAATGGAATACTATTGTAGAAAAACCACTATTAGCGAAAAAGCATTGCTAGGCCGACGATCGTTTCGTAGCAAAATGCCACTGCCTCAGGGCCTTGAAAAAACACCAGGCTGTCCTATAAAGACAAATGTACATGAGAAATGATTTATGCTCCCCTGCAGACAAATATAGAAAAGTAACAGGAAAACTTTCCTTTACTCACTTTTCAAAGATCAAAACCACTGCGTATAACCACAGACTGAAAGGCCAATCCATTAAAAATGCTGGTCCTTCTACTGTACATGCAAACGGCTTGTTTTGAACATTTTTAATTTGGATAGGTTTTTTTTGTCAGTAATGGCAAAAAATTTAGACATCTAGCTGGACAAAATATCTAACTAGGCCATTTTTGAAAAGAAAAGTTAGATGTCTTGCAGGTTCAAAATTGGCAAATTTCTTCTGCCCGATATTTGGATGTCTTACGGGAAATGCCCAGAGTTATACTTAGATGTCCTATTGAAAATGCCCCTCCATGTCTTGGGGGGAAGTTATCAGCATGGGCTATCATTAAGGTGTGCTAACAAACTGAGGCCCCCTTTTTATTAAGCCATTGTAGAGCATTTTAGCGTGGGCCGGCAAGGAAAATACTCCGTCGCTCATAGGAATTGAATGAGTGTTGGAGCATTTACGTCACTGGCCCTTGCTAAAGCCATGGCTTGATAAAAGGGGCTCTGAATGCACACCCATAGAATATTTTGTACCTGCTGGTTTTTTTTGGCACTTACACTACATACTGTATAGTCAAGAAACCTGTTAGTAGTGATGCGTATAGTGTAAAATTTATAAATTTGTTGAGCCTTTTTGCCTGATTTTGGATGCCTTTTTAGTTTATTTCACATACCCCCCCCCCCCAATTTTATGAAGCCGCGTTAGTGGTTTTTATCACCGGCCATGGTGGTAAAAGCTGTGATGCGAATAGAATGCTAGGTATTATCAAGAAAGGTATTACAACCAGAACGAAGGAAGTTAACCTGCTGTTGTATCGGGCGATGGTGCACCCGCATCTGGTGTACTGCATCCAGTATTGGTCGCCATACCTTAAGAAGGATATGGCGATACTCGAGAGGGTCCAGAAAAGAGCGACACAATTGATAAAAGGTATGGAAAACCTTTCATATGCTGAAAGATTAGAGAAACTGGGGCTCTTTTCCCTGGAAAAGCGGAGACTTAGAGGGGACATGATAGAGACTTACAAGATCATGAAGGGCATAGATAAAGTGGAGAGAGACAGATTCTTCAAACTTTCGAAAACTACAAGAACAAGAGGGCATTCGGAAAAATTAAGAGGGGACAGATTCAGAACCAATGCTAGGAAGTTCTTCTTTACCCAACTTGTGGTGGACACCTGGAATGCGCTTCCAGAGGGTGTGATAGGACAGGGTACGGTATTGGGGTTCAAGAATGGATTAGATAATTTCCTGGAGGAAAAGGGGATAGAAGGGTATAGATCAGTGGTTCCCAAACCTGTCCTGGGGGACCCCCAGCCAGTCAGGTTTTCAAGATATCCCTAATGAATATGCATGAGAGAGATTTGCATATAATGGGAGTGACAGGTATGCAAATCTCTCTCATGCATATTCATTAGGGGTATCTTGAAAACCTGACTGGCTGGGGGTCCCCCAGGACAGGTTTGGGAACCACTGGTATAGATAGAGGATTACTATACAGGTCCTGGACCTGATGGGCTGCCGTGTGAGCGGACTGCTGGGCGTGATGGACTTCTGGTCTGACCCAGCGGAAGCACTGCTTATGTTCTTAACTCCTATGAGCGTCGGAGTTTTTACCACTGTGGCCAGCAATAAAAAAAACCCTAACGCAGCATCATAAAAGGGGGGAGGGGGTAATTTGTTTTAATAAAATGTTTAATTTGCACTAATTAAAAACTCATATTAATTTATGTTAAATCAATTTATCAGACACTAAGAGGCCCTTCTATTAGCTGCGTTAGGCAGTATCATGCATCTAACACAGCAAAAAAATAGCCTGATGTTAGTTTCGGCTTTTATGCTCTCTAAGCATGGACTATTTAATTTTTCAGACAGGGACATGGAAGGGATGTGGACATACTAATCAGCTAGCACACTGAATTACCATTGCATTGACTGGTTAGCATGTCCATAACATGGGAGCCCTTAGGCCCTGATGCCATAAGCGACACCTAAAAATTAGGCATTTAGATACGCAACGCATAGCGGCTGTCAATCTATAGTTAGACGCCATTAATAGAATTTAACCTTGCGGTGCCTAAATTGGACTTAGGTGCTGATAGGCATCAAAAGAGGTGCTCCCTATTTATGCCAGGGTTTTTTACTTTTTTATTTTATAAACTACAGCACTGTAGTACATTTGATTGAATACAGAAAAATATTACAGAGATTACACCATTTTATACAATTAGTATATAGAACCATAACTTTATCCACCCACCCATCTATCAATTATTAAGAATACAAGACAACTTTATTTATTACATTGATACGAAGAATTAATATCAATTTTTCAATTACCTCTCCCTCCCCCAGCCTCCCCTCCACCCCGGATGTGTAAGGAAAAACTTAGAAGAAAAGTACATAAACCATTAATGTGAAGCAGCAAATAAAGCCAATGGACTCCATACTTTGTTAAATGAAACACTGGACCCCAAACATTCTGCATTCATTCTCTCATATTGTATGTATTACATACATTTGTCCACCAAAATGTGTAGTTTAATCTATCATGGCTTTTCCAATTTTTCATGATCAATTGAACAGCTATTCCAGTCAAAACTAGGAAAAGACAGATTTTTAATGTGTAACATAGTACCACAAATTATGGCTTCATATGTCAAGGGAATATCCGATTCTAAAACAATATTTATTTGTCCCCAAATTGACTTCCAGAAACTAAATATCAGTGGACAAAAAAATAACAGATGATCTAAAGTCCCTATATCAGCATGACAGTGCCAGCATCTATTAGATTTGGAACTATCTAATTTTTGCAAACGAACTGGGGTCCAAAAAATCCTATGTAATAAAAATAACCATATTTGCCTCATAGATGCTGATGCTGTACATTTCAACATTCAAGTCCAAATTCATGGCCAACGAGATACAGAAATATACTGTTTAATCTCGATGCTCCAAATATCTCTGAGACTATTTTTAGGTTTTTTATTCAGAAATTCAGAAAAAAAATTCAGAAATACCACTGGGCAGCCTGATGTCCTACTAAATCTATCTGGTAGCAAAGGATCTGCAGGCTATAATAATTTTTAAAATTTTTCCATTCAGGGAACCCACTCCGAATGGCCTGCTTGAACTGCAACCACCTATACTGTTGAGATTTCAGAATGCCAAATGATTGTTGCAGCCGTGAAAATTCCAGCAATTTCTCATTACATATAACATCATCCAATGTCCGAATGCCTACCTGCATCCAATTTTTCCAGGCGATCCCAGCACCGCCCACTTGAATCTTGGAGTTTAACCATAAGGACTGCAAAGTAGATTTTATTATAGGAAGATCAGCATAACATTCACCACTTTCCAATCTTCCAAAATCCTTCCTGATTTGATCGACAGTTCAGCTAGAGCCCCTTTCAGTTCCTTGATTACCCTCGGATGGATGCCATCCGGTCCCGGGGATTTATCCTTTTTAAGCCTATCAATCTGCCTGCATACCTCTTCTAGACTGACCATCACCCTTGCCAGTTTCCCGTCTTTGTTTTTTGCGTATACCTATCGGCTTCCGGTATGTTGTGTTGTGTATATCCTCTTTGTTAAATACAGATGCAAAAAAAGTGTTCAGTTTGACGTCAATGGTTTTGTCCTCCTTTAGCACTCCCTTTATTCCATGGTCATCCAACGGCCCCACTGCTTCCTTCGCGGGTTGTTTCCCCTTAATATATCGAAAGAACGGCTTGAAGTTATGTGCCTCCTTGACTATTTTTCCCTCGTAATCTCTTTTGGCCCCTCTTACTGCCTTATGACACCTGCTTTGATGTTGTTTGTGCTTTTTCCAGTTTTTGTCCGTTTTTGACCTTTTCCATTCCTTAAACGAAGTCTTCTTGTCTCTGATCGCTTCCTTTACCGCTACAGTGAGCCACACCAGTTCCTTGTTTTTTATCCTCTTGGATCCCTTGTTGATATGCGGTAGATATAGATTTTGCACTTCGGTGGCTGTGTCCTTAAAAAGGGACCATGCTTGCTTTAGTGTTTTTACAGTGCTTATCCTCTAATACTTTTTTTTTTAAATATCTTTATTGAATTTTCAAACTACAATTGTGCAACAAGTAATTCATATACATATAATATTACAAGAAAAACACGATAAACTTTTCAGACATTAAAGTACAATTATATTTTCCCCCACCCTCCCACCTAATAGTCATGCTTATCCTTTTCTTAATCTTCTTCCCCACCATGAGTCTCATCCCTTCATAATTCCCTTTTTGGATGTTCAGTGCCGTGGCCTTCGTTCTGGATCGATCTTTTGGCCCTTTCTCCAGGTTGACGTGGATCATATTGTGATCGCTGCTTCCCAGCGTCCCTTCTACTTCTACACCTTGCGCCAGTCCCCGTAGTCCATTTAGAATTAAGTCCAGAATTGCATTTTCTCTCATATTTTCCGTGACAAGTTGTTCCAGGAAGCAATCGCCTACAGCATCCGGGAACTTGGTCACCCTACTGCAGCCAGAAGTGCCTAGGTTCCAGTCTATCCCCGGATAATTGAAGTCACCCATGATAACTGCGTTGCCTCCCTTGCAGTTGCATTTAATCTGTTGTTGTAATTTGTTTTTCAATGGCTGCATGCTCATGCTAGTATTACTGCACACCACTCAATACTTCAGATTTTATAAACTCTTATACTTGGAATTTCAATTATCAAACTGAAAAATCATTCATTAATCCAAGTGTTCTACCGTGTTTCCCCAAAAATATGACATTGTCTTATATTAATTTTGGGCCCAAAAAATGCACTAAGGCTTATTTTTGGAATAGGTCTTATTTTTTTTTTCATGTACATGATCATCTTTCCCTTTCTCTCCTTCACCCTAATTCTTCCTCTTTCCTTTCTCTCCCTCACATGTGCAGCATCATTCCTCCTCTCACCCATCCCCTTTGTGCCTTTCCTCTGCAGCATTTTTCTATCCCTCCCTTCCTCCCATCCCCTTGTGCAGCAGAACCTTTCCACTGTGCACAGCATCTTTCTATCCCTCCCATCCCTCATGCAGCAGAACCCTTGCACAGCTTCTATTCCTCCCTTCCATACAGCATCTTTCTCACCCTCCTCTCTCATTCCTCATGTAGCAGAACCCTTTGCTCAGCTTCTATCCCTGCCTTCTGTGTAGCAGAACCCTTGAGCAGCCTCCGCCCACACTGTGCAGCCAAACCCTTGCTGACCCTCCCATCCTTCCATCTCTCCCTCCCTGACCGCGAGATCTACATATCTCCCTCCAAACAGCAGCATTGGCAGCACTCTAAACAGGCTGCTTCATGGCCTTCTCCCACCGGGGCCTTCTGTGCACCGTGTTACTGATGACATCATCAGTGATGTGGCAGAGGGAATGCCCCAGTGGGATATTTTAAGTTGTAGATCCACCGCTGTTCTTTCATATTTAAAGCTTTTCCCAAATCTTAGGAGTAGAAATTGATAACCATCTATCCATGAAGAGCCATGTATAATCATAAAAAATAAAACAATCTTTCCTTGAGATAACAAAGCTAAGATCCATCAGAAAATACTTTGAACCACAGTCTTTCTGAATTTTAGTGCAATCCCTAATCCTATCTTTACTAGACTACTGTAATATAACAATAGTTCTTTGCTCTAAAACATTGCTATTGCGTCCACAATTAGTTCAAAATGCAGCAGTAAGACTCATATACTGACTTTGGAAATTGGAACAACTATAGCCCTACTATATGAAATTACATTGGCTGCCCATAACCACAAGGATCAAGTTTAAATTAGGCATCACTGCCTTTAAGGTCCTGACAGAAAATGCTTCCAACTACCTAACAGAGTTAGCTACACTATGCCAGGATGCCTCCAACAGATATTCCACCAGAAATCTTTTCCACTTAAAATTCCCAGTATGCAACAATATAAAGTCTAGCAGGGAAATTACCATATCCGTCCAATATCAGTTGGCAAAACGCTGACCCCACAAGTGTGGTGGTTTCTATGGCAATATGTAAGTGGGATGAAATTCCCAGCACCACCCCGGTCTTCCCAGTGTAGTAGAGGCCACAAAGAGCCACTGTAGGATTTGAAATCAGGTTCTCTGGTCCCTAGCTTGCTACTTTAATCATGCGAATACTCTATCCTAATATGGGGTAAGCTCTCAAGCAATTACTGGAAATATTAATGAAGAATGAAGTAATATAACTTTCCCTAGTAACTAACTGAATCATTAAAGTTAAGATACTCATCACAAAATTAACATGTATATTATAAATATTAGGACATAATTATCTGACACCCTAAGCGAATCATATTCAATAAGGTTTATCCCCCAGAGAATATAGTTCTCTGAATGGACCCCAACTACACAAATTGCACAAAATCTTTAGAGTCATTACAACCTCTATTTCACTTCCTTCTGTTGCTACTGTCTTTATCATTGTAATATGGAGAGAAGGGGTTAGTGACGCTGTCTCATCATAGCTGAAAGATGCGAATCTGGTAATTGTAGGTTGAGAAAGCAACCCGTATACCTGGGAGAATATAGGAATTAAAATAGTACAGCTAAAAGGGAAAGGGAGCGAAGCAAAAAACAAAGCAAACCCCAATATAAATAAATAAAAGGCAAAAATAGTTTAGACAAATCGTTGTTTACTCTGGCACGCGACTGGCCCACACTGCCTTTAACATATTAGGGAGAAATTTGGCTCAGACCTGCTGAGAGCACTTTAAAAAGGCAGATGTTTCATTTTAAAATATAAAGAGCCTGGAATGTTTTGTTTAAAGAGAATTAGTAGACAGCTTAACCTTTTTTTTTTCTGTGTTTCATATTTGTGAATGTGTGAGTGTGTGTTCATTTGTTTGTACATTTAATTTTTGCAGGAGAATTTCCTTAACTCCATTCTTCAGACCATTTGAAATAATTATTTTACTGACTATTTTTGCCAATTGTGTGGCCTTAGCTATCTATATCCCTTTCCCAGAAGACGATTCCAATGCCACCAACTCCAATCTGGTAAGTGCATGCTGGTCTATTTGCTTCCAGGCCTGGTTTTCAGAGCGACAATTATTTGTGGAAACATGGAAGTGGTGAAAAGCATTCAGTGCCATACACATCATAATTAGTAGGCGTTCTCCATTTTGAAGGCTGTTTTGCTGTCTCTTTGCACTAGCTTTTAGATGTATTTTTAAAGGAAAGAACAAAATGCTGTTATGTTTTTAGGAATGTCTGTGAGCCACAACTCCACAAATGCTGGATTTATGTTTACTAGGTGAAGTATTTTCTGTAACCTTAAGTGCCGGTGTTTATTCCCTTCCTTGATGTACTGACATCTGTTAATTGTGTGTTGTTTATGTTTTATTAAATGATATGTTTGAACTGATGCAGGCTTTGTGTGTGATAACACAATGCAGTCATTCTGTCATGCATAATTCAGAGGTTTTATTTTTGAATGGGGTAAGCACCAGAGTTTTGTGATTAAGTTGTCCATGGGGGGCAGGGGAGGGGGTAGAAGCTTGGTTACTATTGGCATAGGGTAAATTCATAACAAATGTTGATTTAATATTTATAGAACTGCGGTAAGCTTCTCAGTGTAAACAACTCTGCCTCAGAGTAGCTTTAGGTCAGTGGTCTCAAACTCAAATCCTTTGTAGGGCCACATTTTGAATTTGTAGGTACATGGAGGGCCGCAAAAAAAAAAAAAAAAATAGTTAATGTCTTATTAAAGAAATAACAATTTTGCATGAGGTAAAACTCTTTATAGTTTATAAATCTTTCCTTTTGGCTAAGTCTTAATAATAATATTGTCATTTATAGCTAAAGAGACATATGATCAAGAAACTTTTATTTTACTTTTGTGATTACGATAAACATACCAAGGGCCTCAAAATAGTACCTGGGGGGCCGCATGTGGCCCCTGGGCCATGAGTTTGAGACCACTGCTTTAGGTGAAGCAAATTTGTTGAAGGACATCTCGGGGCTCTGCTAAGAACACAATCGTATCTTTTTCTATTGTATAGGAGTGCTAACTGCCTCCCCCCTACCCTCTAGCTTACAAGTTAGTGTGTGGCTTATGCTGATCAGCTTGATCAAGTTTGTTTCAAATTTGTCAAAAATGCCTTCCGAAATGAGTAGTGCTTGAACACCCTAAATTACCTTTGCAATCAGAACACTGGCATTTTATGGTGAACACTCAGTACTTTGGTCTTCTTGTGAATAACTTTAGAATTGCCTTGGATATAGATAAACTGAATATATGTTTGTGTCTTGCATACCTATGCAGTTTATTATAAGAGAAAAGATCTGATGAAATGGTCCCAAATATTTTTTGTTGTATAAAAATATGCACTCAGCTGAATATTTTCTACACTGGGGGCCACAAGTTTAAGTCTGTCTCAGGCTGGTAGTAGCCAAAATCATTTCTTTGGTATGAATTGGAGACCAAAATCATTACTTGATAAGGATGAGTAGGTTCAGAGCAGTTCCCGTAGACAAAATTCCAGTCTCAGTCCACTACTTAGTTAACACAACCCCCCAAATCTAGTCAAGAAACATATTATCTATTATTATTAAAAATTTATAGCCACCTTTACCCAAGGCATATAACAACCATACATAAAAACAAACAACAAAAATACATATGCATACAAGCATAAGCAATCCAACAATGTAGTTAACAAATAAGGAATGCTTTAAGACTGGTTAAATGCCATATGCAATAAATATAAATGCAATAAAGTTTTATACAGCCTCAAATTGTCCAATTTCCTGATGTCCAGCAGAAGTTTATTTCTTTCAGTTGGTTCAATACCTAACAAGACCTGCTTCTAATGTAGTCCCAAGCATTCTTGTCTATAAGAAGGAACAACAAGTTGACAAGCATTCACTGAATGTAAGGACAGAAGGAAACATAAAAATGAATATTATTGCACATGTGTTTAAATGAGGTCTAGTATATAGCTAGATACAAGTTAGTACAATAAGATTGTATCATATCCATTTTTTTATTTACTGAATTTAATTTCTGCAGTAGTTTGGAAAACACTGCCACAGTTGGCACTCTTATGATTTCACTAGCTGATGGCCCGGCGTTGCACGGGTATTTAATTATAGCAATAACACTGTAAATGGATTCAAATAAAGATACTTTATAGTGGTGAATGAAAATATTTTTTTACTTTATAAAAAGTACAATATTCAAATTATAATGTGAAATATTTGACAAAATGAATACAATACAACTAACACAAAACTTGATTATAAACAACATTTTTAGTTTCACCTCCAGGAGCAAGAACATGTACATTATTGGGTGAACCCACCCTTCCCACGTGTGCAGGTGGGCCGCGAGACCCCCAGAACATATCACCCCAGGTAGTGAGGGATCTGCATACCAAGTTTCGTTCAAATCGGTCCCTCAGCTTATTACATTTTTTCCATTGACATGAATGGGTGAAATCCGATTTTCTGCTTGTAGCTCGGCCAACGTGTGCAGGTGGGCCGGAAGACCCCCAGAACATATCACCCCAGGTAGTGAGGGATCTGCATACCAAGTTTCGTTCAAATCGGTCAAGCCGTTTTTGAATTAATGTGTGAGAATGGCATCTTTTTACATTTTTTCCATTGACATGAATGGGTGAAATGTGATTTTCTGTTTGTAGCTCCGCCCATGTGTTCTGGTGGGCCGCGAGACCCCCAGAACATATCACCCCAGGTAGTGAGGGATCTGCATACCAAGTTTCGTTCAAATCGGTCAAGCCGTTTTTGAATTACTGTGAGAATGGCAGCTTTTTACATTTTTTCCATTGACATGAATGGGTGAAATCTGATTTTCTGTTTGTAGCTCCGCCCACGTGTGCAGGTGGGCCGCGAGACCCCCAGAACATAACAACCCAGGTAGTGAGGGATCTGCATACCAAGTTTCGTCCAAATTGGTCACAGTGAGAATGGCAGCTTTTTACATTTTTTCCATTGACATGAATGGGTGAAATTTGATGTTCTGTTTGTAGCTCCACCCACGTGTGCAGGTGGGCCGCGAGACCCCCAGAACATATCACCCCAGGTAGTTGGAATTACTGTGAGAATGGCAGTTTTTTACATTTTTTTCCATTGACATGAATGGGTGAAATCTGATTTTCTGTTTGTAGCTCCGCCCATGTGTGCAGGTGGGCCGCGAGACCCCCAGAACATATCACCCCAGGTAGTGAGGGATCAGCATACCAAGTTTAGTTCAAATCGATCCCACAGCTTTTTACATTTTTCCCATTGACTTGAATGGGTGAAATCTGAAGTTCTGTTTGTAGCTCCGCCCACGTGTGCAGTTGGGCCACGAGACCCCCAGAACATATCATCCCGGGTAGTGAGGGATCCGCATACCAAGTTTCGTTCAAACCGGGCAAGCCGGTTTTGCGGAGGCAGTTTTTACATTTTTTCCATTGACATGAATGGGTGAAATCTGATTTTCTGTTTGTAGCTCCGCCCAGGTGTGCAGGTTGGCCACGATACCCCCAGAACATATCACCCCAGGTAGTGAGGGATCTGCATACCAAGTTTCGTTCAAATCGGGCAAGCCGTTTTTGCGTTGGCAGCTGTTTTACATTTTTTCCATTGACATGAATGGGTGAAATCTGATTTTATGTTTGTAGCTCCGCCCACATGTGCAGGTGGGCCGTGAGACCCCCAGAACATATCACCCCAGGTAGTGAGGGATCGGCATACCAAGTTTCGTTCAAATCGGGCAAGCCGTTTTTGCGTTGGCAGCTCTTTACATTTTTTCCATTGACATGAATGGGTGAAATCCGATTATCTGTTTGTAGCTCCGCCCATGTGTGCAGATGGGCCGCGAGACCCCCAGAACATATCATCCCGGGTAGTGAGGGATCTGCATACCAAGTTTCGTTCAAATCGGTCAAGCTGTTTTTGCGTGATCGCGGCACATACATACATACATCCGATTTTATATATATAGATTAGTCATTGAAGAGTTTGTCATATTTTATTAGCTGTAATTCATGCATGATGTTTCCGGTTAGGATACTCTTATCACAAGGCCTCCAATTTAAACACCTTAAGACTCATAGAAAAATATACTGACATGACAAATTACTAATCTGTGTTTAATATGGCTTTTAATGTAAGAGTTTAGGAGTAATTTTATAAGGACATTATAAAATTCAGCCTGGTGTAAAAATACATATTATGACATCTTTGCCAGTAAGTGAAGTTTGTGTGAGGCGTGGTCAAAGCACCAATATAGGCCTGTCAATTATATAGTATGCTAATCTGCATGTGTACATAAAAATTATAAGCATGGACACTTATTCCTGCTACCTTGGCATGGGGTCCAGAGGAGTACAGAAAAGGTTGTGGTGACCGTGATTGAATGGATTTATGCACTACTTTTGAGGGGAAATGAGGCACTGGCTTTCAATAGGTTGGATTAAAAAAAAAAATCATTCACATAGCATTTTGAAGTGTTGGGTTGGGGGGGGGATACTCCCAGTCTTAGGAAATGACTGAACCAAATGCAGGAAATAGGTAAATGTGAGTTATAGAATGACCACAATAAATCCAAGTTGGAGTGGGTACACTACTAGAAATTATGGCTGATCATTCAACAAATGTAGGAAGCAGAATCCTCCCATCTCCCCTTACCTAATGCAACCTGAAAGATCAAGAGAGGAGGAGGAGGAGGAAGGTTATGATAGAGCATAATCAGCATGCCATTTCTTAACCGAGTACTTCACCAGAATTAATATGGGGGGAATGAGAAGGCTAGGAAGAGAGGGGGAGGGATGGGTAAGAATGGGTGAAGTGGGTGGGTGGGGGAAGTTGGGAGGAGAGGGAGGCATTGGGAAGACTGAGTGGTGTGTGAAATGAGTACCAGTTACAGGGGAAATGAAGAAAAACAATATATTTGCAACAGAGGACCAACTGAATTCTTCTACACATAAAGTAGTCTTGATTTTTTTGCCCGTCTTATGGTATCCAATTAAAACACCCACACCATACAGAGATGTTTCTGTTTTGTTTGAATATCTTGGCCCTGGTGAAAAGGCACCATGATACAAGCCACTGTAACAAATGGGGTATGCCGACTTAGGCCATTTTTTGGACGTTTTTCTTTTGATTATGAGCTCCCTAGTGTATCTTTGATGTTATCTATTTACCTTAACTCTTATCTTTGTACCACTAGCTTTACAAATACGTCTTGTCCATAATTGTCTTAAATGTACTGTGTATGTACTCCTGTAAATAAAATGGTGAGGGTCTAAATCTGGCCAACAAACTTTTCCAGTGTGTCTTATGCTGCAAAGCTCTGTGGATGCTAGAAGAACTGATAAAAAGTTAAACATTGAGCTAAAGGATTGCTTAAGTGATATAATTCGTTCCAAAAAACATGGAGATGCATTTTGGTTTGATTGGGTCCTAAAATAATATTTTTGGTACCTTGAGCTGAATAGAACAGGAAACCTGTGACAAATACAGTGGGATGCTGTTGAATGAAGCCCCGTCAGCACTATTATTTTTAAGAACATTTGAGGCCTCTTCTTTGCAGGGCAGCAAAAGATGGTTTGTTTCACATGACATATTTGAGCTTAACCCATGCCAGCACATGACCAGCATAAACACAGGACATTCTTTAGAGCAGTGTTCTTCAACCACCGGTGCATGGACCAGTGCCGGTCCACAGAAATTTCCTGCCGGTCCACAGGGCCAGCACGTGCATCAGGCCCAAAATAGTGTTTTTCAACCGCTGGTCCACGGTGCGATCGATGCAGCTTTATCTTCGAGCCAGCTCCCTCTTCCTAACTGATTCAGTGCACAAAGCCACGGACAGTCGCTCCTACGGGCATCCTGCGCCTGAACCGGAAGCCTTCTCTCTGACTTTGCAAAATCAGAGGGAAAGCTTCTAGATGAGGCACGGGACGTGCAAGGTGTAATTAGTACTATTATGGGGGCGGGGTCTGGGGTGGAGATTGGGTAGAGATGGACGGGGTCTGGCCCACGACTTAGCCCAGTGTTCTTCAACCGCTGGTCCATGGACCGATGCCGGTCCACAGAATAATTCTTTTATTTCTGCCGGTCCACAGAATAATTCTTTTATTTCTGCCGGTCCATAGGTGTAAAAAGGTTGAAAAACACTGCTTTAGAGCACATTCAACAGTTCTACATTCTCACCACTTGCTAGGTAAAAGATCTGTAGCTTACATGGTTCAATGGTTCCTCCTTCTGCATATATTCTTTTCTCTCCTCTCTTCTACCTTCCAAAGAACTTAGTTCAATACAGACTTGTTAGAATGTTTATTTTCCTATTTTTCCTCTATCTCCACTTTTCATTTCTTTATTACTCTCTAGGTACTTTAGTTAGATTGTGAGCCTTCGGGACAGTAAGGGGATTTCTAAGTACCTTTCTTATTTATAATTTTAATGTATATTTTCTGTAAACCGCTTAGAACTTAACGGATGTAGCGGTATATAAGAAATAAATTACATTACATTACATTACATTATTTGTGTATTACATGGGGCAGTGCAGCTTATCTGCTCAGAATGGTAACAAGACTAGGTTCAGATGTTTTACCCTTATTGGCATTTTGATCAGTGCAAATATTACAGCTGGATACATGTATTACTTGAAACATCACAGTGAGCCCAATACAAAGGTGTTTTTAACTTACAATGCTCTGCCTTGAAAGGATAAGATACAGAGTACATTGTTAAAATGTACATACAGAAAAAGTTTGTCTCATTCCCTATGCATTTTTAAAAGTTTTTATTGTTTCTTATGCTTTTTAGCACACACATAAATTGCTGAGATACGAACAACATAGGAAATGTCATCGGTGCTTCTTAGTTCTTATTTTGTTTGAAATGGCTGCGCATCTCTAAAGTATTTTATAGACTTTATAGACTTTTAGAGGTGGTTGAGATGTGATACAGTCTGGCGACTGTCTCTATTGCAGGGGTGTCAAAGTCTCTCCTCGAGGGCCGCAATCCAGTCGGGTTTTCAGGATTCCCCCAATGAATATGCATGAGATCTGTGTGCATGCACTGCTTTCAATGCATATTCATTGGGGAAATCCTGAAAACCCGACTGGATTGCGGCCCTCAAGGAGGGACTTTGAGACCCCTGATCTACTGAGTGATAGTGTAATGAGGTTTCAACCAAAGCTTACAGTACATCTCATTGAAGATTTTCTAACAAAGAATTAATTTGATTCCAGATTGATTTCCAAATTTCTAATATATACGGATAGTAGAATAACAAATGATCTAAAGTCCCTGCTTTAATTTTTTTTAACCGAACAGGGGTCCTTGACTTGATATTTTTAAAAAGTAGCTTTTACACATCCATGGGAGGTGGGGGGGGGGGGGGTTGGAGGGAGGAGAATAAATATTGATGATGACATTTGGGTAACTTTATTCTTCAATTATACTATATATTATATTTTGTTATTGTTATGTAGGAAAACTGAAAATCTTGAATGATATATATGTTACCTGTACAGATATTAGTGTAATGTATATAATACCTACTGTTTGTTCATTTGTATGACGCTGTTTTAGATTAAAAATCAATAAAGATTAAAAAAAAAAAAAAGTAGCTTTTAAATTTAGGAACTTAAATTAAGTTTATAACCCTTCCCCCCCTCCCACCCCTTTTATCAAGCTGTACGGCCGAGCAGCGCAAGCTAAATACTGAGCCACCCATAGGATTAGAATGCGCAATTCGGCATTTAGCTCGCACTGCATGGCAGCGCGGCTTGATAAGAGAAAGGGGGTGGAGGTGGGGGGGCTAAGTTTGTTTCCAATTTTAAAACAAATTTAAGAATCAAAGGCCCAATATTTAACTCTGGTGGCCAGTGGTTAATTAAAATGCCAACTACAGTGGTTAAAATAAAACTCGTCCTGCATACTGACCAGTGCCGAATATCTGATTTCTATCTGCTCTATTCAGCTCTCTTTCAGTTTGAGCCATAGGTTGCCCAAACTCCTTCACTAATCTCATAAGACTGAAAGAATGCAAAGGACCGGGCAGCGAACAGCTTAAATGTGCTGAGAATCATGTGGTGCCAGAAGAACAGGGAACAGCTGTTCTAGAGGTGGCACTGCCAACGAGCCTACAGAGCAAATATAGGAGGATTAAAAAAAACCGGGAGGTCGAGCCAGTGTGAAGGGGTTGCAAGCAAAGACAGAACGATGAAGGATGACTGGTAGGGAATGGGGACGGGGACTAGCTAGAATAGATTCGGAAGAGAGTAGATTGGGGAGAAGAGCTGGATAGGAAGTTGGGAGTTAAGGAAGGAGAAAATAGGTGAGGGTGGGGATAGAATGCCTCTGAGAAGACAAAATGACTGTATCGAAGGGGGAACTCCTCAGGACAGCTGTGCGAGTGAAGGACTCCTCCCTCCTCTCTGCCAAGTGTGTAGTCTGTTTTGTCCAGCAATTGTCTTGGCTCTCACACTGCAGTTGTTGTTTTTGTGTTTTGTTTTTAGTAACACAGTACTTACTAGAAAATAGAAACGGGCTCATTTAGTCTTGGTTTCGCCCCGACACATGCATGAAATTCTAAGAAAAGCAGGTGCACAAGTGCTCTAACCTTTAGAGATTTTAACCAACTTGGCTTGTGTTGCCAGCAAGAAAGAAAGGTACAGAGGTATGGAGGGCACATGAAAAGTGTGAACTGTTGTTGGCAGTAGTGGTATTGGTGGGAGGGGTTCATAGGATGATCTACTATCAGTCATAGGTTTGATTGGAATTATATGAATGGTTTAAAAGTTATTTGGAGGGAGGGTAGCAGAGACAACAGAGTTGGTAACTCTCAGTAGATTTATTGACAAGCTAGTGAAAAAAAGTGACATGACCTTAAAAACAATTTCATGTCAGTAAAAACATCATGCGTCTCCAATGCCTCGGGCTCAGAGCTCTGCGAGGCTGCTGTACTTTGGAGCCAGGACATAAGTCCTGGCCTGTAAAGGAGGGAATAGGAGCATGACTAGATCCAATTGTGCACAAAATGACAACAGTAAAACTTTTGGCCATAAAAAAGAGCTATTTGTCAGTACACATCAGATAGGATGTCAGTTAAAAATATTTGGCAATACTGACATACAGACAGTAGTTGTAGAAGGTGAAATTCACTATAGGAAACAAGGTTAACGATGAGACAATGTGTTATGCATTTGAAAAACTGCTTCTTATAGAGAGAGTACCATTTTTCTTTTAAGCTTTGGATGATCCTTTTTAAAAAATCACCTTCCATTCTATTAGAAAATCCGGTGGCATTGTCATATGATACTGTTTTGTTTGGTATGTTAAGAATCAAATATCATCTAATAATAATCAACTCTTACTCATCATGACAGGGGTTGCCATTCAACACATTACGAAAAATTGGATAAATTGTGATCGTTTAAATGATACCTTTTGGTGGAATTCTTTGTCACATTTACAAAATGGAACGTATTTTGGCCATGCAGCAGGGGCATTTTAAAGAAATTTAGGATGGTTTGTGGACCATTAGAAAAATACTGTAATGATTGGTAACATTTTTTCTTTTCCTATGCTGACTGTACACATCCAGGGGGAGGGAGGGGGAGCATGGGATATTTAAGGTCTTTGAATGAAGAAATGATGGTAGGGGAGGGAGGGTAATTGTTTTTGAAGGAATTTTGTAAGAGTTTTAAGTGATGTTAAATGAAATTGATTGTATATTGTATCACACCTATTGAAAGTTTTAAAATGAATAAAGACAAATTAAAAAAAAAAAATCACCTTCCATTGATGGCTATTACCTGAAAGCATAAGACCTTATATTACTTTTATACAAGACTTAATATTACCTTTATATGACTACTCTTGTGACTTGGGGGGGGGGGCATTGTTTCAGTTTCCCGGTTAAATAACTCCTGATTGCACATTCTGTTCTGCACAATGAAAACAGAACATATCACTCAAAGATGTTCCTTCCTAGTCTAACATCATCAAACCATTAGATAATAAGAGTCAGAGTATCATGTGATAGCATTTCAGGAAAGAACAAGTGCGGGACTGTTGCTTCATTTTTCACTGTGCAATAACTCTGAAGTTATTGAAAGAGTTTAGTTAGCTAAGGGCTCCTTTTATCAAGGTGCAGTAGGCGGGATACCGCATGTTCAACCGCCTGCCGCGCTAGTCGCTAACGCCTCCATTGACGAGGCGTTAGTTTTTAGGCTTGCCAAGGGGGTTTGATAAATGATAAAAGGAGCCCTAAATTTTAGCCAGCTAATTTTACCTCTTTGAAAATTGAATAGTGCTCAGGACCTAAATTTAGGAACCTAAACCCACTTGGTACCTAAAATTAAGTACCGTACTTAGAAAGAGTGCAGGGTCAGGGCAAGGAAAGAAACTCAGGAACCTGTTTACTAAAGTGTGGTAAAGTTTTGCAATTACTGCACTTTCCCCCTCTTTTATGAATGCATAGCGTGGGTTTTAGGGGCGGTAACTGCTCTGACACTCATAGTTGGAGCACTTACTGCCATTGCCGGCACTAAAACCCATGCTATGCATTCGTAAAAGAGGGGGTTTGGTGGTAAAAATTAATGTGTAGTAACTGCAAAAGCTGTGTGGTAACTATTGTGACTTGCTGAGCATTTGAATATAGATCAAATATATCAAGAGCTCACTATTAACTAACCCGTGATACCTATTTTTCAACACATTCTATATTTTTTATATACAGTAAAACCTTGGTTTGCGAGCATAATTCGTTTCAGAAGCCAGACGATTCGTTCCACAAGCCAAAAACTTTAACACAAAATACTATAGGTACTTGTTTTATAGGTACAAGTTTTATTTTTATATACCGCCAAAGCCATAGTAGTTCGAGACTGGACAGTCAGCGAAAAATAACAATGAAGTCTTTGAATACATGGATATTTGTAGGGAGGGAGAGAGACAGAGTAAAAGTTACAATGTAGGGACATCGAGTACATGTAAGTAGAATACAGGGAAAAGGCTTTAAGAGTTCTTGATTACAAATCGAGGAGTGCTTAATGATGTTACCTAGCCAATCGTTCTGTTGACTTGCTTGGAAAGCAAGAGTTCCATCAAGAAATCTTTTGTGTCGGCAGGTTTTTATTGTAGGGTGGCTAAACATATGTATTCTGCGTGTAGGCCTGGTGGAACAATCCAATTTAAAATGGGAGACCAGGTATAGGGGGACCAAACCAAGAATAGATATGAAACAAAGACAGGCAAATTTGAACAACACTCTTGCTTCTAGGGGCTGCCAATGAAGTTTTTGAAAGTAGGGGATTATGTGATCCTATTTTTTTATACCAAAAATCAGTCACACTGCTGAATTTTGTATGAGGGGGGGGGGGTGTAGCTAGACCCCTTCCCCCAACAAACTCCCCCAATAGTATTCAAATGCCACTACCTCATTGGATCCTCATATTTTATACTAAGGGTGTCCCTGGTGTTTAGGGGTCTAAAGGTAAGAGAATTTGAAGGCTGCTGTTTTTTGGGAGGGATGAAGCAATATTGGGGTTTTTTTTAGTTGCAGCACGTACATTAAATGCATCACTTACCACCTCCTCTTCCTTCAGTAACCATTGCTGTTTAGTAAACAGACCTTTCACAAGTTCCACACTGATATCCAATACTAGACACTTAAATTAAGCTCCTATATTTAGGTGAAGGAGTAGCAGGCCTAAACTTGGAAGCCTCCATTTTCAGGCACTAAGTCTTGCACTAGCAGAAAACAAAAAGAAAACTGCAGACTGTGTACAAGATACAGGCAATATTTATTGTACTGAAAAAAGGATTGCAGTGATTATACAACCTTATTACCAACCTAGGGACCCAACACAGTCTGTGTTTCAGACAACACGCCTTCCTCAGGGTTTATTATACACGCAAAATAAACTTTGCAGTAACTGCCCCGACATTGTGGAACTCCCTTCCACAACCACTACGTGACGAACAAAATCTTGAGAAATTTAAGAAAAGCCTAAAAACTTTCTTATTTCGAGATGCATTCTCTTCCATTTAATTTCTATTCTTTGTAATTTAATTTTTCGCTTTCAAAAACATTCAATATATCTTATCCCCATCCCACATGTTTTTTTCCCAACCCCTCTTTCTTCTTTTCTACTTACAATGTAACTTCACCCATCCACTCCCTCTCTCCTCACTGTCAAGTCTGTCTTGTTATTGTTTTTAATGTTCACTTTATAATATTTAAATAACTTAATACTCTTTGTTTTCAATTGCTTCTACTCTTAACTGTCAATTTTTTTTAAAATCCAATGTAAACCGTCCAGATATTTGCTTGATGGTCGGTATATTAAAATTTAATAAACTTGAAACTTGGTATTAAGTCTTGCACTAACATCATAAGCTAGGTCCTGTGGTACAAAACATGCAATGACAACCTCCAAAGTTGCAAGACTTTTCAGCTTGAAACTCTGGCACCTAATTTGATCAGAAATTTCATCACTTTCAGATACCTGGAGCAATCCATCCGGTGTGCCACAAGGGTCTCCGCTATCTCCATTGCTCTTCAACATCTACATGTCCTCACTAGGCAAGCAGCTAACCCAGTTAGGGATAAAACTATTTAGTTATGCAGATGATTTTTACGATCATCATCCCATTCGTTAATTCTATCTCTGAAACTATTCCTAAAGCTTCAGAAGCCATAAACGTGATGGAGCACGGGATGACAACCTTTAGGCTCAAACTTAATTCAGAAAAGACAACTTTCTTCGTTGCTTCGCCACATCTGCTTGACACAAAATCACCACTATGTATCAATAATCTTAATTACCCTATCCAACCTACCATAAAGATACTAGGTGTAACTTTGGATCAGTGCCTAACCATGAGAGCCCAGTGGACTCCTTGATCAGAAAGGGATTTTCCACTCTCTGGAAACTCAGATCCATTAAAGCTTATTTCGATACAGCGGCATTCAGAACCCTAGTCCAATCCCTTGTACTGAGTCTACTTGACTACTGTAACATCACCTATTTAGCAATTTCCCAAAAGAACATGCAGCGTTTACAATTGATGCAAAATACAGCAGTCAAACTGATCTTTGGGCTGAGGAAGTTTGACCAAGTGACACCCTACTACCGGCAGCTGCATTGGCTGCCAATGGAGGCGCGCGTAAAGTTTAAATTTGCCTGCTTCTGCTTCAAAGCACTACACGGACTTGCCCCTAAATATATAACTGACCTTTTCGTCTTCTGAGCCAACAGACACAAGAGAAGCTCACATTCCAACTTCGTTTCTCCCCCAGTGAGAGGTTGTAAACTGAAAAAACACCATGAACATCTTCTCTCGCACCAAGCAGCATCATGGGGTAAAGACCTAGAACAATTGCTTTCGCCCACTACTTATGAGGAATTTAGGAAACGTCTGAAAACACACCTGTTCCTAAAGTATCTAGACAACTGATCCTCTCTTCTCTCTCCCCTCTATAGCCATTAACTTGTTCTATTGATCACTCTCTCCTCAAAAATGGATTTCCTGTCCTATTAACCCTCTTTCTTCCTCCCCTCTTAAAGTCAATCAATTTGTACCTTTGCTTAATCTTTGTAAACTGCATAGAACTTCATGGTATTGCGGTATATAATCTGTTATTATTATTTATTATTATTATTTTAGGCACTATTTGGATAATGCAGAGGCAGTCTGCTATTTCCATGGATAGTGGTAGCTAAGCCATTTATTTAGATAGCAGCAGTAGTTATCCAATGCCCCAGGTGATTTTAAGTGGTAAGCTGTGTTAAGTCTGAAGTCATAGATGTCATCTGAATCTGTTGGCAGCTTAAAGATGTGATCAGCAACGTGGCAGAGGAACGGCCCAGGCCGTGAAGCAGCCTGTCTAGATAGCTGCCAACCCTGCTGGTTTGTTATAAGGTACATTTATTTCTGTCTCGCAGTTCAGAGGGAGGGAGAGATGGATCGGCAGGGGGGAGGGGAGGTGCACAGCAGCGGGGGATAGAAAAATGCTACAAGGGGGGATGGGAGGAAGGGAGGATTTGAAGCTGCAAGGGTTCTGCTGCACAAGGGATGGGAGGGAGGGATAGAAAGATACTACACAAGGGGATAGGTGAGAGGGGAGGAAAGATGCTGCACATGTGGGGGAGAGAAAGGAAATAGGCAGAATTGGGGTGGAGGAGAGGAAGGGAGAGATGATCATTGTACATGAAAAAAATAAGACATCCCCCAAAATAAAACCTAGTGCATTTTTTGGGCCCAAAATTAATATAAGACAGTGTCTTATTTTAGGGGAAACATGGTATTACTTCCTGCACCAAATCTTATGCTCTAATGACTAGGTCTAGAATTGCTTCGCCTCTTATCAGTTCCTGAACCATAAAGTTCACTCATTGCAGTGTATCATCTTAGGAACAGGAAATGCAAAATGTCTTTAAAATGGAATGGTTCATGGCCATTCAGCAGGGAAGTTACAAAAAATGTATGGATGTTTGGGAACCATTAACTAAATAAGGACGGACCATTTTAGATGATCTTTTAAAAACATACACATCCAGGGGGGAAGGGGAGGGGATACGTTTTGGAATTGATTTAGGGGGTATGTTTAGATAGTTGTATTGGTATTTATTGATTAATTGATGGAAGGGTGGGAGGGGGGAAATAATTTTTTGTTATTAATCCTTGTAAGTTTATTGTGCTTTAATTTTTATATTCTATGTAAATGTACTAATTATTGTGCACAACTGTAGTTTTAAAAATGAATAAAGAATTAAAAAAAAAAATAGAAGGTGCTTTCTCAAGCATCTGCTAAGTATCTAATTTAACTTGCCCCCTTTTACAAAAGCGCGGAAGAGGTTATTAGCGCCAGCCCGTGAACCGAATGCTCTGCGCTGCTTCGATGCTCATATGAACTCTATGACTGTTGAAGCAGCAGAGAACATTCAGCGCACTGGCCAGTGCTAAAAACCTCTTTCGCACTTTTATAAAAGAGAGGTTAGTAATCAGGATAGATTCAATTATTATTTTATGCTTTTTCTCAGCAACAAAACTCTGGATACTCAAGTAGAAGCTTTGTCTACTAAGGAACTGCTCTTCTTCTTGAAGGGATTAGGTATATCAGTAGTGAAGTATTTGATTTGATTATTGCATCTTTTTTTTCCCCATGAATTGTGTCTTGGATGCTTTGAAACTGGTGTACTTGATGATGTAGGCATAATTTAGCTCCCTTTTGGTTATGTTTTTGAAGGGATTATATCTACGAGTATGGTTGCTCTTTTTCTCTAACAAATGTATTGCTTGTTATGTATGGCATATACTTGTCGTAAATTTAAAAACTAAAATAAAATAAATAAATGATGTCCGAAGTTTTTGAATCCAGGGAAAATAAAATGTTTTTCCGTCTCTGTGATCTTTTCCCCTGGCAGCCTCACACCAGCCTGAAAAAAATAATTTCTCCTAACTCTAATGGCCCTAAATTGGCATGCTTTTCTCTCTACTCCCTCTTTTACAAAGGTGCGCTAACCGATTAGCGCATGCTAATTGAATTAGCATACGCTAATCTAATTAGCGCACGCTAAATGCTAATGTGTCCATAGACTAACATGCATGTGTTGGCGTTTAGCTAATCGGTTAACGCACCTTAGTCAAAGAGGACCTTAGTATCCCAGTGCTGGCATGTCAGACTCAAAATGGCACAACAGGAGGCTGCTCTGGGTAGGCATAAGCCAGAGGCGTCCAACCTGCGGCCCAAGGGCTGCATGTGGCCCCGTGAAGTATTTTGTGCGGCCCTGGGCAAGGGCGATGCAGTGTTTTCCTCTGCTGCCCCCGGGTGTTTACCATCTTGCCGGCTCCCTCCTCTGTCTTGCTGCAGCGTTTGCGCAGCCCCAGAAACATTTATTTTTGGGCCAATGTGACCTAGGGAAGCCAAAAGGTTGGACACCCCTGGCCTAAGCAATGAAACTTTAGTCACCCTGCAAATATGCTGTATCACAAGAAGAGGGTTCTAGTAAGCCCATTGTAATGGAAAAGTATGAATTTTTTCTATCCATTTCAGGAAAACCAACATCCAGTTATGGTATCTAATTCTGCCTCCCTGCACAAACAATAATGTTCTCTGTAATTTTGTGCCCATAATGTAAGCTAAGAGGCTGAATTAAAATGATAACTATGTGGAGCAGCACAGATTCTTTACTGTGGAATACAGTATGTATGGTTTATTTTCTGTATATATCATGCATACAGTTTTGTAATACAGTCAGATTTATTGCTTGAACAGGCTGCATCCGTACACCGTACACCGTACACCTAGTAACATAGTAGATGACAGCAGATAAAGACCCGAATGGTCCATCCAGTCTGCCCAACCTGATTCAATTTAAATTTTTTAATTTTTTTTCTTAGCTATTTCTGGGCAAGAATCCAAAGCTCTACCCTGTACTGTGCTTGGGTTCCTATTGCTGAAATCTCCGTTAAAACCTACTCCAGCCTATCTACAACCTCCCAGCCACTGAAGTCCTCCCCAGCCCATACTCCACCAAACGGCCATATACAGACACAGACCGTGCAAGTCTGCCCAGTACTGGCCTTAGTTCAATATTTAATCTTATTTTCTGATTCTAGATCCTTTGTGTTCATCCCACGCTTCTTTGAACTCAGTCACAGTTTTACTCTCCACCACCTCTCTCGAGAGCACATTCCAGGCATCCACCACCCTCTCCGTAAAGTAGAATTTCCTAACATTGCTCTTAAATGTATCATCCCTCAACCTCAAATTATGTCCTCTGGTTTTTACCATTTTCCTTTCTTTGGAAAAGATTTTGTTCTACGTTAATACCCTTCAAGTATTTGAACGTCTGAATCATATCTCCCCTGTCCCTCCTTTCCTCTAGGGCAGGGGTGCCCAATACGTCGATCGCGATCGACCGGTTGATCGGGAAGGCAATGCGAGTCAATCACGGAGCCCATCCTGGGTTCCGTGATAGACTCATGTTGCCGTCCCGATCGACCAGCCGATCAGCCTTCCTCTCACCGAGGTTCCCCACCGGTCATCACTTCATGCACACCCATTCTCGCTGCGTCCTTCCTTGCCCGACTGCCAGAACCTGTCTTCCTCGCGCGCCTTTGTCCCGGCGCGCTTTTGACCTGACACCCTTGCTTTCTCCCGTAGAAAATCTTTGATAGACTGGGGGATGATGTCACTTCCTTCGGGAGAAGGCGGGAAGGAGGTCTAGGTAAGTCACGTCACTGGAGAGCTGAGCGCCGGCTGCCCCTGGCGGAATCAAGCTGCCAGACTGGAGAAAGGCAGTTGGGAGCAGGAGGTGCTCTGCCCAAAAATGCAAGAACTGCTGCTGCTCTGGGATCTTGAGCCTGAAAATGAGAAGTTGAGGAGGGGGGGGGGGAACACATTTTTGTAAGTGCCCTGCTGAAAGGAGACTGGAACGGCTCTCATGGAAGGATTTATAGAATGGGTTTTTCTTTTCCTCGGCCCTGGGCGTCCGGAGATTTGGGCCTGCAGAAGCCTCGCGCTGACCAGCATTCCTCTCCCCGACGTCAATTCTGACATCGGAGAGGAATTTCTGGACCAGCCAATCACTGCCTGGCTGGCCCGGAACTTCTTCTCCCACATCAGAATTAAAGGGGAGCAGAACCCTGGTCAGCGCAAGGCTTCTGCAAGGAAAGCTTGGGGAGGTGGTGGCTTGGAGGCTGTTTCCCGGTAGCGGTGGCAAACCTAATGGCTTGGGGGAGGGCAGGGAAAAGAAACAAAGGGGGCAGGCAGGGAGACAGAAAGAAGGGGGGACAGGGAGACAAAGAAAGAAGGGAAACGAAAGAAAGAGGGAACAGGGAGACAGAAAGAAAGTGGGCATGGAGAGAAAGAGAAAGAAAGAACAGGAGGCAGGGAGAAAGAAAGAAAAAGTTGGGGGGAGAATGAGGTCTGGAGGAGAGAAAGAATATAGGAGGCTGAAAGAAGGGAAGAAATATTGGATGCAGGAGTGGGCTGAAGTCAGAAGATGTCAGAAGAAGAAGTGCAGCCAGAGTGAAGTGAGAAGAAGTTAGAAGAAGAAAGTGCAACCAGAGACTCATGAAATCACCAGACAACAAAAGTAGGAAAAATGATTTTATTTTCAATTTAGTGATCAAAATGAGAATTTATATCTTCTGTCTTTATTTTGCACTATGGCTCCCTTTTACTAAACCTCAATAGCGGTTTTTAGCGCAGGGAGCTTATGAGCGTCGAGAGCAACGTGGGGCATTCAGCTCAGCTCCCTGCGCTAAAAACTGCTATGTGGTTTAGTAAAAAGGGAGGGGGTATATTTGTCTATTTTTGTATGGCTGTTATTGAGGCGACATTGCATAGAGTCATTTGCCTTGACCTCTGAAAAAAACCCGGAATATGAATTATAATTAACATTTTCTCTGCCTTTCAGTGTGCTATGTGGGGTTTTTAAAAATTATTTTATTGTTGGTAGATCATTTTGACTTGGTCATTTTAAAAGTAGCTCGCAAGCCCAAAAAGTGTGGGCACCCCTGCTCTAGGGTATACATATTCAGGGCTTCCAGTCTCTCCTCATACTCTTCTGGTGCAAGCCTCCTATCATTTTTGTCGCCCTCCTCTGGACCGCCTCAAGTCTTCTTATGTCCTTCGCCAGATACGGTCTCCAAAACTGAACACAATACTCCAAGTGGGGCCTTACCAATGACCTGTACAGGGTCATCAACACCTTCTTCCTTCTACTGGCTACACCTCTCTTTATACAGCCCAGCATCCTTCTGGCAGCAGCCACTGCCTTGTCACATTGTTTTTTCGCCTTTAGATCTAACAAGATGGCTGTATCCTCGCAGCATGCTTTTCTTTCCTGCATGTTTCATGGAAACTACGTTTGTGAAGCAAAGCTACGGTGTTGTAAGGATCCCTTCTATGCAGCCATGGTAGCGATTCTGGCATGGCAAATGCAATGAAGCCCATAGAAATTGAATGGGATTAGTTGCATTTGCCGCGCAGGAATGAATCACTACTAAGACTTTGTAAAAGGAGCCTGGAATAGTTTAAAATACTTGGTATACCATCCTTCAACCGTTGAAACTTCACGAGGCGATAAAACCTAGTGTGCTCCTAATACTCTCTTTCAAGAAAGGAGTGTTATTAGCACATTTGTCTTTTGACACAGATTGGCATAATAATGTTTTCACTATTAGAGAAACTCTGTGAAGCGATATTTATATAAAATGTTATGAAAACCTGTAAATGCATTGATGTAAGTGGTGTAATAAATGCTGGCAAATACCAGGATACAGAATGATTTATTTTGTTTAAGCAGCCTAGATAACAATAGCACAACAGGAGCCCATCAAAGACTTTGTACTTGACTTCCCACAAATGAGCACTGATCCTTAGAAAGCCTGCAGATAACTGGGGTAGGACTTGGAATGCCTCAAGGAGCACTTTCAGTGAACCAGCCCGGTCTCAATGACAGTGCAGAAGGGGGGGGGGGGGGGGTGGAGAGGGGAGGAAGTCATGGGCCTTACATAAGAATAATATCTTGATGAAATTCTTCCCAATGTGTGGGTCAGGACCCCAGGGTTATATGTCGGTAGAAACAGGACTGCTTCCCCTCCCTCTAGACCTCTGCTGTCACCTGTGCCCAGAAATGGCACCCAAACTTCAAGTACAGCAAAGGCTCAACACCAATTCAATCGTGGAACTGGCAAACACACTTTAAGCAAAGGATATACTGTATTATGGAACTATAAAAAAAAATAATATTATGCATAGAACAGTACTTGTAATAATATTTTAAGCCATCAGTGCTGCCCACTGTTACGCTGCTATATGTAATTTAATTCTAGAGCAGTCTCTGTTGTGATAATTGTGCAACTGTGCAAAATGCAATGTTCAACACTATAAATGTAAGAAAAATTAATGTCGAAACAGCTGCAAGCTCTCATAAAGTTTGCTGAGAAAAAAAGTATTTATCGTGTGTGGCTCACAATTCCAAAAGCTCAATCCAAATGTGGTACCCAAAGCACAACAAACATGCACATACAGTATGTAAACCAGTGGGCAGCATTGATGGCTCTTAGAATATTATTATGAGAGCTCCTATACATTATTTTTATTGTTCCTCGATATAACATATCTTTTGCTCAGAGTGCATTTGCCAATTCCAGGGCTGAATTGGTGTTGAGCTAGTAATGGCACACAGCATCGGTGGACTTCCTGTTTAGAGTAGAAGCCCATCCACGGGGGTCTGTGATCGCACACTTAACACGTAGAGCAGGGCCGGCGTTAGGGGGGAGCAAACAGGGCAGCTTCCCTGGGTCCCGTGGCTTGGGTGGGCCCCCTGTGAACTGGCATGTCTTCCCCGTTCTATCCACACCGGTCTGATGCTGTCCTTACCTTCAGTCGCTGACAAATCCATTTTTGCTGCAGGAGGTCTCCAGCCGTGGCAGCCAATCTGAACAGCTGCCTATGGCTCCCTTCCCTGCATGCCTTTGCCCTGGTCCTCCCAGGTGGAAATCGGAAGTTGCGTCATTGGGGATGGAAAGTAGGGAGGGGAGCTGTAAGCAGTACTTCAGATTGGCTGCCTCAGCTGAAAATCCCCTGCAGCAAAAATGGATTTTTCAGCGATGGAAATTAAGAGCAACATCAGACCAGCTTTGATAGAAGGAGGAAGACATACGAGTGAGGAAATCCCTTTTACTAGCTGTAATTTTTTTTTAAGTAGAAAGAGAGACTGGGGAGGGAGTTAAAAGAAGTGCTAGACTGAGTGTGGGAGTAGGTAAAGGGGAAGAGATTATGGGACTGGAAACAGGAGGAGGAGGCGGAGGGAGGGAGGGGGGAGAGAGAGATGTGGGCAGTGATCTGAAAGGAGAGAAGAGAAACGGAGAAGTTGGATGTGGAGTGGGGTGGAGTGAAGGAAGGGAAAAGATACTTGAGGAGAGGACTGTTGGGAAGAGAGAGATGGTGGACCTGGGGCTAGAAAAAATGGAAAGAGGGAGAAATGTTAGGTGTGGGCATAGAAGGTAGAGAGAGATGCAACATCTCTCTTTCCTTCCAACCCATTGTTCAGCATTAAGGGGGAAGGGAAGAACACAACAATAGAAAAGAGAGGGAGCAAAATGTTGGACCATGGGGAAAGAGGAAGAGAGTTGAACCCATGGGAAAGGGGAAAAAAAATCAATATGTTGGAGACAGGCATAGTGAGGGAAATGGAGCAAGAGAGGAGAAAAAAATGAACAATAGACACTGGAAAGAGAATTAGTTAAAGATAGACAAAAAAAGAAAGAGAAACTGGGACCAAGATGATGGAAAACAAAATGTCCAGACACAAAGGTAGAAAATGTGTTTTATTTTGAATGTATTAACTGGAATATGTTATCTTTGGGATATGTGCATCACAAATGTTTTTTATTGTAGTCAGTGGCATAGCCATGCAGCTGATTTGTGGGGAGGGGCTGGAGCCCAAAATGATGATAATAATAATAATAACTTAATTTTTTATATACTGCAATACCACAAGCAGTTCAGAGCGGTTTACAGAGGAAGAGACTGTATACAGATATTACAAAAAAAAAAAACAACAACTTACAAATTACATTAGCATGTTAAGATTAGTCAAATTTATCTGGAAGCATTTTAAAGATACATCAAGGCAGGAATGGAGTCAGAGAAATTTATCAAAGAGGTTTTAATTGACTTCCTGAGAGTTTGATAGGAAGGTGTGTGTGAAATAAAGTTGGTTAAACATTTATTCCATTTGTCTGCTTGGAATGATAATGTTCTATCAAGGAATCTCTTGTAGATACAGCCCTTAAAGGATGGAAAAGCTAACAGGTAAGCACTACGTGTGCAAGTTGTGCCTGGAAATTTGAAATGGTGAGACAGATAGATTGGGGATGAGCCTGTTATGGTTTTGAAGCAAAGGCAAGCAAAATTGAAAAATGACCCTTGCTTCCACAGGCAGCCAGTGTAGTTTTTTGTAATACGAGCTTACAAAAATTTTCTCCCCGCTTGAATGCAAAATATAAATACTTGAACTGGTGGAGATCCCCCAAGCCTTGGCAACTGAAGAGCTCTTCCTCCAGTCTGGCAACCAGAAGTCTCTAAACTTTGCAGCTAGTGGCAGTATCCTCAAGCTGCCAATTTTTTCATGCATACATGAAAGCCAAGCGGAAGGGGAGGGGGGAGGGAAGGCAGTGGCTCTGTAATACTTTGAAGTTCTGTTCACTGGACCTGAGGAGGGGAAGCATGTGGTCATCAGCTGATGAGGCTTGGAGATCTCCACCAGCTACATCAAGGGAGATGTTCATTTTGAGGAGGCCTAAGCTCAAAGTGGGATGCCCAGCCTCTTCTCATGGTTATGCCACTGATTGTGTTCAGTACAAAATGAAGTACTTGCAGAGTTAACTTTTTGGGTTTCCAGTTCAGTTTTGGTATTCATATTTCTGTTTCTAATTTGTGATCCATTGTTCTGTATTTGGCGAAGGGTCTGTCTGCCCTCTTGTTCACCCTCTCCAAGGTAGAGAGAACAAGAGGGCACTCTTTAAAGTACAAACGTAAGGAAGTTCCTCTTCACCCAGAGAGTGGTAGAAAGCTGGAACGCTCTTCCAGGGGCTGTTATAGGGGAAAACACCCTCCAAGGATTCAAGACAAAGTTAGACAAGTTTCTGCTGAACAAGAACGTGCGCTGGTAGGGCTAGTCTCAGTTAGGGTGCTGGCCTTAGACTAGAGGTCCGCTGCGTAAGTGGACTGCTGGGCATGATGGACCACTGGTCTGACTCAGCAGTGGCAATTCTTATGTTCTTATGTTGTGTGTGAAGAAGTAATTTAAAGATGGGTGGGGAAATTGGGAGACAGATAGGTAGATGAGGGGCCTCCTCCTTAATTTCTGCCCTGGGCCCCTTTAAGACTAAAACCGGCCCTGACACAGAGCCCTGTATTGACTACTTCTACTGTTGTTGTCCTCATGCTTTGGACAAGTAGTGGGAAGAGAAAGAGAATGCGAGTGAGGTGGGTAGGGAAGTGGTGATCTGCTGTTTTGGTTTCATCATCACTGGGGGATCACATTAATTTTTACATATTAAAATGGACTCATATTGGATAAAAATTTGGGAAGTACTGCCTTATAGCCCAGATTCAGGATCCATAGCTGCAGGGTCCCAGAAGGAGCCTTGATGCATAGTTCCTCAGTTGAGAACTGTTGCTGCAGTGATTATATTCAGATTTCAAGTTATGTTAGGATTTGCTATCCCGCCCATTGGACAGGCATAAGAAGAACATAAGAACATAAGAAGTTGCCTCCACTGGGTCAGACCAGAGGTCCATCCTGCCCAGCGGTCCGCTCCCGCGGCGGCCCATCAGGTCCGCAACCTGTGAAGTGGTTACTGACCATTTCTATAACCTACCTCAAGTTCTATCTGTACCCCTCTATCCCCTTATCCTCCAGGAACCTATCCAAACCTTTCTTGAACCCCTGTACAGAGTTCTGGCTTATCACCTCCTCCGGAAGCTTGTTCCATGTGTCCACCACCCTCTGGGTAAAAAAGAACTTCCTAGCATTTGTTCTAAACCTGTCCCCTTTCAATTTCTCCGAGTGACCCCTAGTGCTTGTGGCTCCCCACAGTTTGAAGAATCTGTTCTTATTCACTTTCTCTATGCCCTTTAGGATTTTGAAGGTTTCTATCATGTCCCCTCTAAGTCTCCTCTTCTCCAGAGAGAACAGCCCCAGCGTTTTTAACCTGTCAGCGTATGAGAAATTTCCCATACCTTTTATCAGTTTAGTCGCCCTCCTCTGCACTCCCTCAAGTTCCGCCATATCCTTTTTGAGGTACGGCGACCAGTATTGAACACAGTACTCCAGGTGCGGGCGCACCATTGCGCGATACAGCGGCATGATGACTTCCTTTGTCCTGGTTGTGATACCCTTTTTGATGATGCCCAGCATTCTGTTTGCTTTTTTTGAGGCTGTCGCACACTGCGCCGATGGTTTCAGTGATGTGTCAACCATCACCCCCAGATCCCTTTCAAGGTTACTCACCCCTAGCCGTGTTCCCCCCATTTTGTAGCTGAACATCGGGTTCTTTTTCCCTACATGCATGACTTTGCATTTCTCTACGTTAAAACTCATTTGCCACTTATTTGCCCAGTCTACCAGTCTCGTTAGGTCCCTTTGCAGGTTTTCACAGTCTTCCGTGTTCCTAACCCTGCTGCAGAGTTTGGTGTCATCAGCAAATTTGATAACCTCACATTTTGTCCCGGTCTCCAGATCGTCAATAAATATATTAAACAATAGAGGTCCCAGTACCGACCCCTGTGGAACTCCGCTCGTGACCCATTGCCAGTCTGAATATTGGCCCTTTACTCCAACCCTCTGTTTCCTGCCTGCCAACCAGTGTTTGATCCATCGGTAGATATCCCCTTGCACCCCGTGGTTCCACAGCTTTTTTAATAGCCGTTCGTGAGGTACCTTGTCGAAGGCTTTTTGGAAGTCAAGGTAAATGATGTCTATGGATTCCCCCTTATCTATCTGGTTGTTTATTCCCTCGAAGAAGTAAAGCAAGTTTGTGAGGCACGACCTTCCCTTGCAGAAGCCAAGCTGGCTCGCCTTCAGTTGTCCATTTTTTTCTATGTGTTCGCAGATTGTGTCCTTTATCATTGCTTCCATCATCTTTCCCGGAACCGAGGTCAAGCTCACAGGCCTGTAGTTTCCCGGGTCACCCCTTGATCCCTTCTTAAAGATGGGCGTGACATTTGCTATTTTCCAGTCCTCTGGGATCTCCCCAGTTTTTAGGGAGAGGTTACATATTTGGCGAAGTGTCTCTGCTATTTCGTTTCTCAGTTCTTTTAGTTCTAGACAGCTTCAATCTTGGTTGAAAACAACTAGACAAACACATGATAGAGAGGGATAGAATCAGAATATATGATAGTAAATAAAGTGGGTAGGGTAAACACAGAAGGGAAGCCATAATATTTGTTAAACAGTTCTTAAAGGGCAAACCTAGTTGCAAAAAAAATCAGTTCAGAGTAGGCATTTTTGAATAAGAAGGTTTTAAGATCTGATTTAAATCAGTCTAGTGATGTTTAGTGTGGAGTGTGGTGGTGTGGAGTCCAAGAACATAAAATAGAAAGGAAATCCTTGGATAGATGTGAAAGAAAGCATATGGTGCAAGGATTCCAGCCCTGGTCAGGAGAAAGATGCCAAAATACTACATCTGAAGGTAGCGCATTGCTGTTTATGTTTAGGAGCTTGTAAATGAAACATAAAAATTTCCACTTATTGTAGGAGCTGTGCGTGCTTGTGTGTTGTGCCAGAGTGGAAGCCATGAAGAAAACTTTCCATGCTGGAATAGGATTTGGCAGGCTTCAAGTAGTACCTCAGTGATAAATGTCATTCTTTAAAAACAAGACCTAAGGCTTACCTGTATGAAGGCCTATTATCAGCTGTGGTAATATGAATTATCAGGCTGGCACATCACAGGGGGAATCTGCTACCAAGAGGTCTGACATTTTAGCAAGATGTATCAACCATGGAAGCCTATTACAGCAACCAGTAATGCTTGTCTCTGCTGTGCGTGCACCTGGTTTCTGACCTCGGGTTACTGAAGAGAATTGGTTTTAATATGCTCAGTTACTGAAGAGTGAAATGCAACACAAAGCTCAAGATGGGATGTATTTTCTCTGAAGCTGGCATTGTCATATAAGGGGTGATTTTATAAAACATTTTCCACGTGTAAGGCATGTTTTACATGTGGAAAAATGTCTCTTACAAAATTGTGGGGCTATATTGTATGGCCCGGATTCTATAAACAGTGCCGTCGGTGTCAGCCACCTTAAAAACGGCGGCTGATCATGCGTCAGTCACGCAGCGACACCATTTGTAGAATCGCGGTTTGGGGACAGGTAGGCGGCAGAAATGTAGGCCAGGGTTTTCAAGCCCTACATTTTCAGCGATAACTTTTACGTGAATTGCACCTAAGGAGGCACTTTACGAACGCCCAATACCACTTCTGATGTTAGCCACGCCTACAGTGGCGTTAAGCATCATAAAGCGCCTCCTTAGGGGCAATGCAGGCGCCATGTTTAAGGCGCCGGTATGCATCTACGGTTTCTGTTTTTAAACAGAATTTTCAACTTAACCTTTTCCTATCGTAATAAATTTTACGTTACGCTGGTTCCAATCGTAATTATTTTAGCAAAGTTTTGTATTATTCACCGTTATCATTTACGGCTATTGTAAACATAATGTAAATAAGTCTAAAGTTTGTAAATTCAAATATTTTGTGTTCCTGTCGTGTACTGTATGTCCCATGCCATGGGACATACGATGGCAACAACATTTTTGGAATGTCCCATCAGCCGGGACACACGATAGGAAAAGGTCAAGTTAGGCGCCGGTAGGGCACTTACCAGCTCCTATCTTAAGGCAGTGTGTATAGAATATGGTCCTAGATGCTTAAGTGCTTGCTTTTATATGACCACACATAGACTTTTCCAGGAACATGGTTTGTGTGGAGCTGGAGTGGAGTTGCTGTATACATGAATGTTTTATAAAATATGTATGCACATGGTTAGAGTACATAGTAACTAGTTAATTGGAATATAGACCACACGCTAGTCGTGGAAAGTGATGTTTTGATTTTACCATCATAACATCTTTTTGCACTTGATATAAGAATATTTTGGGACTTGATATTTACTCTTATAAGTAGCTTTGATGCTAGCCATTCAATCAAAAGTTTTTTATGCCAATGATGTGACAGGTGGTAGATAGGGCATAATTTGCTCACCTAAAACCTGAGAGGAGCATAATCGAAAGGAATGTCTAAGTCGCAAGTCATCCAAAGTAAAAAAAAAAACCAAAAAACAGCTTAGGACACATTTTTGAAAAATACGTTCACAATTTTTTTTCGTTTCGAAAATCGTCTGAGTATATGTCCTGTCGATCTAATCGTCCAAGGCACTAAATCGTCCACTAAATCGTCCATATACCACATTTTCATCCAACTTTTCGTCCAAGTCAAAAATGCCTAGAACAAGCCATGTTGGACGTGATAGACTGAATACCCAGACATGGCACCTAAATATTAGGGTACCTTTCAGGGCACTGCTGTGAACTTCACAAAAAGGGTGCCATGTCTTCTCCTCACTACAGCTCCCTTATAGGTCATGGTGAGCCCCCCAAACCACCTCCAGAATCCCCTAGACCCACTTATCTACCACCCCAATAGCCCTTAAGGCTGCAGGAACCACTTATATGCCAGTAAAAAAGGGTTTTTGGGGTGTATAGGGGAGTGCACATATTTCAATATCAATGCAGTGATTACAGGGGCTTATGGGCATGGGTCCTCCTCTCCATGGATTCCTAACCCACCCCCAAGACAGCTTAAGACGCCTCTGTGCAGCACGACTAGGCTTTCCTATGCCAGGCTGCCAGATGATGATGTTCTGGAGGCACAATTTTCAAGTTTTGATTAATATTTTTATGGTGGGAAGGTCGCTGATCACTGGGGTAGTGTATGGGGGTCTGTATTATGTGTTTGCTGGTTAGTTTAGGTGGGTTTTTGTGACTTAGACCATGTTTTAAATGATTTAAGTCACAACATCCAAGTTCCATTGATCCTGTGCTGTATAACTTTCGGTTATAAATGCAGTCCGACTAAGTCTAAGCCTGCCCACGTCCTGCCCAAATCCCACCCTCGACACTCCTCCTGAAACGCCCCGTTTAACTATGGTCGTTCAGTGGCTCTATGAAGGCCTAAGTCGTTTAGAAATAAGTCCGAAACCCATTTTTATTATCGGCACTTGGGACGTATTTTGACAATGTTCGTCCAAGTGCCGACTTAGGCCCGTTTTTAGAAGTTTTTCTCTTTCGATTATGAGCCCCTGAGGCTTTTTCTTTCGTTCAGATTGGCAAGCTCAACATTGTTTCTAGTGGAGTGTTTGGAAATAGAGACTGGCATGATTATAGTACATACACACATTTATATTTATTGTGATGCGGGTGTAAATTTGTATGAGAGGATTAGTGTACTAAGTTTTTTTAAGTTTAAGTTTTATTAGGATTTTATATACTGCCTATCAAGGTTATCTAAGCGGTTTTACAATCAGGTACTCAAGCATTTTCCCTATCTGTCCCGATGGGTTTACAATCTATCTAACGTACCTGGGGCTATGGGGCTCATTTTCAAAAGAGAAAGATATCCACAAAATGGCATTTGGATGCTTTGTTTGCTAAAATGTCCATATTGCCATTTTTGAAACACATTTTTAAGATGATGTTCTATGCTGTTTGTCTGCAATACGTTTAAATCTCAAGGGGGCATGTTTTGGGTAAGATTAAGGCAGACATATAATTTAGACATTTTTCCATAATAATGGAACATTTTAGAAAACTTCCAAGGCAAAACTTGGATGTTTGAGGGTAGGCCTGTTTCATTAACAAATACATGTCAAAAAGGTAGCCAAACTGACAAGATGACCACTGGAAGCATGAAGACTTGGCCCTCTTACTCCACCAAAGATGTGAATGAAACAGTGGTGGGACAAAAGCACGCCAGACAAAGCTGTGCCAACATTTTGGCCCAGACAATTGGGCACAAGACTCCAGCGCGCCGCTGTAAAAGTTCATTTTAAAGAGCTACCGTTGGGGGGGGGGTGTCTGTGGGGTGCAAACCCTCCCACACACATTATAGAGAAAACTTAACTTTTTCCTAAAAAATCAGGAAAAAGTTAAGTTTCCTCTATAATGGGAGGGGGGGTTTCCAACCCCCCTAACGGCAGGGCGAACAGTATTAAGTATAGTAGGGGGGGTTTCCCCCCACCCCCTGTCGGAACTCTTTAAAATTAACTTTTCCGGCGACACGCTGGAGTCTTGCGCCCCGTTGTTCGGGCTTAAATGTTGGTGTGGCTTTGTCCTGCGAGCAAATGACTGTGAACTGAATGAAACAGTACATACCAGCCTATATGACAGCTTCACATGTTATGGGCAGTCCTACTAGAGCAACAAGCAGGTCTCTGGAGTAGCCTGGTGGTTGGTGTAGTCAACCATGGAGATGGGGTCTCAGGCCCATACCCCACTTAACTCCTGCACTTATGGTAGAATATATGAGCCTTCCAAAATCTGCCCAAATCCTACTGTACCTACATGTAGATGATACCCAGGCATAAGGACTATTGCGGTGGTATACAGTTGGATCCAGGGCTTACCATATACTATAAGGGGGTTATGGTAAGATGTGTACTTGAACCTTTTATGTGAAATTCACTGCAGTGCCCACTAAGGTGCCCCACTGTTCTGTTGGGATGTCTGTGTGGACAGTCTACTAAAAATGCTGGCCCTCCTACATCCCAGTGACTGTTTTTTGTGCGTTTTTCTTTAGGATGTTTTTTGTTTTTTTTTTGGTGGGGGGGTGTTAATGGTTCAGAAAGATAGACACACTGAGGACAAGCACATTTGAGAAACGACCTTTTTTGAAACAAAAAGATAAGATATTTTTCTGTTTCAAAATGGTCATGTTCACTACTGGATTCTTGTCTGTCTTCCGCAAAACGTCCAAACTTGGATTTGGATGTCATATAGAAAATGCCTCTCCAAATGTGCTCCATCTGTTTTTCTGCATCCTACAAATGTCTCTTTTATTCCAGAGTTAAGGTTGTATACCAACAGCAGTCCTGTATTTTGGGAGTCTCAGACATAGACCAGTTGCAGGAATTTCCATAATATTAAACAGACGATAAAGTCTTACTCATTCTGAAGTTTGGTTTGTTTTTTTGGGGGTGGGGGTGGGGGTCTTCTATGCCCTGTGTATCTTTTGTAAAATACAGGAGAAATTGTGGATATCCTAGTTCATACATAAATGGCAAATGCAAAATGGGGCTTTGCCTGTCTTAATTTGATCCTGGACCCTCTGAACCCTTCTTGGATCTTATATGGAAGAGAATAAATGTGAGAGTAGCTTTGTGAATTGCCTTCCCATTGGATCATTCTGTGACTACCAAGAAAATTGAAGCACCTAAAATCCAATCAAGGTGAATAACCTAAAATCATTCTCTCTCTCTCTCTCTGTTGCTAGTATCGGATATAGTAAGCCTGGACGTTTGGCATGAACAAAAATAGACATTGTATGAGGCTACTAGGGTAATGTCACTGTAGACCAGGGGTGGGCAACTCTGGTCCTCGAGGGCCAGAATCCAATCGGGTTTTCAGGATTTCCCCAATGAATATGCATTGAAAGCAGTGCATGCAAATAGATCTCATGCATATTCATTGGGGAAATCTTGAAAACCCAATTGGATTCCGGCCCTCGAGGACTGGAGTTGCCCACCCCTGCAGCATCTATGGTCATGCTTCCTTTTACCAACCCCAGGTGTCATATCAAGTCTTACTTTAATGCTGTTAGAACCAGATAGCCATAAGCAATTGAATGTTATTCTTTGTTTACATATGTTGCTGCTTTAATTGCGTGCTGTATTTTACAGTAAACAATTAAAACCACATCATATTTCCTTGTTTCAATAGTAAGAGTGATGGTTTAATTTTGACACCAGTAATGTGCCTTGAGTTTTTAGAAAAGGGGTTGACAACCATAAAATTGCCTTACTTGTATTATTCCATATTGAATTTGGTTTGTAAATACTAATGTCGAAATTCATTTTTCCATTCTGTAATCTCATTACTATAGGTAATTAAGAAAAGAAAATCCCCACTGAATAGAATTGGATATTCCATAGATATTTGATAAGAAGGTATAGGCTTGAGGTATTGAGGTAAAAATTAGAAAGCTTCAGAAGAAAGCAGCTGAAGAGACAATGAACAGAACATCATTAATCAGACATTCCACGTGAGAAACAATTACTCTCATAGAGGCCAGGGTTTTGTGTTTTTTTTAGATCACACTGCACATTATTCAGCGGAAGGTAAAAATAAATGCTGGATGTCAATGTTTTAGTTAAGCTGTAAAACCCAGGATGGAAAATATGTGCAGTCAGGCAAATACTTAAAAAAGGTTTTAGTACTAAAGAAGATTTTTTTTTATTGATCAGGAAAGCTTTCCTTTTCTGCACAATTGGCCTAGTTCGGTGGGCTACTGTACCGCCAAGTCTCTATGAAATTGTACTCTTATTAAACCAGCCATTCCCAAATCAGTCCTTAGGGCACACTTGGTCCCTTCGGATTTTTAGGATTTCCCAAATGAATATTCAGCCTTTGATGATTTATGGGAAACTTTAGAGCAGTGTTTCTCAACCTTTTCAAGCCAAATACCCCGAAGCCTAACAAATACCAACCAAGTACCTCCGGCCTAAGCTCCGCCCCAGACCCACCCAAACTCTGCCCATGACTCACCCAAACTCCGCCCCTGAATTCACCCCCATAATAATAGTACTCATTGTAATGCAATTTCTTCCATCCATTTTTCATATACACACAATATAATCTTATTAATACATAATGGTAACCTCAAAATTATAAAAACACAAAGCACCCTTTATGCAAAGAAAATATTAATTATCATTTATATTCAGGGGTTTTCAAAGAGATCAAGGCAGATGACTTTAAAATATGCAATGTCACTTCAGTAACAACTATAGAAAAATAGACAAATATAGTGCAAAATATAGACATCAGGTATAAATTCTTAAAACTGACACATTTTGATCACTAAATTGAAAATAAAATAATTTTTCCTACCTATGTTGTCTGGTGATTTCATGAGTCTCTTTTTCCACTTCCTTTTTTACTATGCATCCAATTCTTCTTTCTTTCTGCCTCCTGCATGCTTCCTCTCCTCCAGACCTCATTCCATTCCCCAACCAACATCTCTCTCTGTCCCTCCATGAGTCCAATTTTTCTTCCTTTCTCATCCCCAGATCATTTTTCACCACTGCCTAATAGCCCCATGTCCATTTCTCCTGTCACCCCTCTCCAACACCATGCCATATCTCTCCTCTATCACTATGCCCAACATTCCTCTACCTTGCATCCCCTTCAATCTATCCCTCTGTTCCCTCTCCATCACCATATCCAACATTTCTCCCTCTCATCATTCTATTCCCCATGCATCTCTACTTCACTCCTCTCTATGCCCAATTTTCCTCTTCCTTTCCCCATGTGCACCATCTCTTTCTCTCTCACACACTCAGGCCCAACAATTGTCCCTTACTATTCTCTCCCTCCCTCCCTCCCTTCTTCCTATGTCCCAAGTTAGTTCCCCCTTCCTCCTGTGTCCCAAGTACGTGCTCCTCCCCCTCACTGCCTTCTATCCTTTGTTCCACCCCTTGCTCCCTGCCTCCCCTAAGCCTGCCTGCCCCTAAGTTGACCCACCACCAATTACTTCTCCCCCTTGGTCTGCTGTCACCCTGCCATCTGCCAGCTGCTTGGCTGACCCGGAACCTTCTCTCCAACATCAGAATTGATATCGGGGAAGGCTTGTGGGCTGGCGGTGTGCAATCACTGAACATGCCTGGCCCTGCCCTGCCCAGAGTTGCGGCAGCAGCGAGGGATAATTAAATGGAGTTGGTAGGTAGCTTGGGGTACGGTGGGCGGTGGCAGGGAGGAATTAGCAGTCAGCCCACGTACCCCCAACAGGCGGCTAGAGGGTACGCATACTGTAGGTTGAGAAACCCTGCTTTAAAACGCTGACTAAGAAGAAGTATATAACCATCTATAAACATCTGAAAGGTCATTATATGAAGCAGTCTGTCTTTCTGTTTGACTAGGTAAAATGAAAATAACAAGAGGGCTTAATATGAAGTCATAAAATTTAAACATAATTTCATTTAAATTAGATATACCCATTTTGAAGTTAGGGCAGTCAGATGATGGAATCTTCCCCCTGTGTTAGTTGTTTAAGAAACATATGAGTGGTTTAATGTAACCATTCCCAACCCAGTCCTCCTGGCACACCTAGTCCCATCGGGTTTTCAGGATGTGCACAATGAATATGCATGAGATAGATATGCTGTATTTACTGCCTCAATTGCATGCAAATCTAACTCATGCATATTCTTCCTCTAATAAAGATATTTACTGTTTCTGTTCTCTATCATGTGGGAGAGAAGAAGAAAACTGGGAACTGAGTACCTTAATGCAGCAGTTCTAGCTAGATTCTCCCCAGTATCACTTTGTCTCCTTGCATTTGTCTTTTACCTTTACAAGCAGACCCATATTTGCTGTAGTTTTTAGCCCAGTGTTTACCAAGCTGGTCCTGGAGTTACCACCTTGCCGGTCAGGTTTTCAGGATATTCACAATGAATATGCATGAAAGAGATTTGCATACAGTGGAGGAAGTGTATGTACATATATTCATTGTGAATATCCTGAAAACCTGATTGGTAATGGGGTACTCCAGGACTGAACTGTGAAATACTGGTCTAGAACAGTGTTTCTTGACACTATCCTGGAGGCACACCTAGCCAGTCAAATTTTCAGTGTTATTGTATTGAATGTACACGAGACAATTTGCAAATCTATTTCATGCATATTCATTGCAATAATCCTGAAAACTTGACTGGCTAGGTGTGCCTCCAGGACAGGGTTGAGTAGCTGTACTCATCTCTTCTACTGCCAACTCCTGACTCTGCCCCTTCTGCCTGGAACAAACTGCCTGAATCAGTACGCCAGGCTCCAACTCTGGTAGTATTCAAATCCAGGCTCAAAGCCCACTTTTTCGAAGCAGCTTCTAATACACTCTATCTGTTTTCATTCCTTCTGTAGCCCTACCCTCACTACTTCTTCCGTTGTTTGTCCCTTCATGAGCACCATATATCGATTCACCCTCTGTCCTGTGTGTCTGTCATAATTTAGATTGCAAGAAGATCTTTCGAGCAGGGACTCTCTCTTGCATATTTAATGTACAGCGCTGCATGCATCTGTTAGCGCTATAGAAATAATAAATAGGAGTCGTAGAGTAGCTCTGGCCTAGAGGCGTCTTGTGCCTAAAGTATACCAGCCAATTTTAAGGGGGCAGGTTTAAAGTGAGAGAGTCGCTTGCAGGAGGTACACATTGATCTTTGAATCAGATCTTCTCCATACCCTATCGGCACAGCGTCTAAGGAGATGGCGTAGCTGCTTTCAGCTTAGGGACATTCTAGAGGTGAGTTCATACTTCCTGCTTTTTTCTACCCCATCTTGGGGTCTCCATTCAGACTTTCCCTGTTCTAATTAAGTAATACCAGCCTTCTAACTAAATTATCTATCTTGTAATGACCCTGATACAATGTCCAGATCTCTCCCGAAGTAACCCGCTCTACTTTTTAACTCTCCTGGAAATGTCCAGATAACCTCTTGTGTAATTCGCCTTGTACCACAAGGTTTTATTTTATTTATTTATTTGTTCATTTTTTATATCCCGTCCTCCCCAAAAGCTCAGAACGGGTTACAATAAAATAATAATTAAAATTAGGTACTTGGAAGTTCCCTAATTGTCCCGAAGGCTCACAATCTAACTAAAGTACCTGAGAAAACAATTATTAAATAGTAAAGATATAATAATTCAAATAATAAAAAAAATCCATTAATTAGCAATGTTTTCTTCACTGCAAAGGCAGAATAAAAATAACTAATGTAATGTTTTACTCTTTTTTTTCCATTTATAATCATATCTTTGTGTATTTTCTTATGTCTCCAAATATATTTTCTTAATACTTTAATGATTTTTTTTAATTACAAAATAATATCACTCTAGTCTTGAAAGTGCTACATGTGTCTGGGGATATGTTAAGTTCTGTGAAAATTCACCAATTGCGCCCAGAGTTGGGTGAATGATGAAGTAAATGGCTGTGATGTAATGAGCGTGAAGTAATTCTCCATGCAAAAGGTGATTTTTTTTCCTCCTCCTCATTATTTTAGACATATCCTTTGTTTTTTGCAAAGCTTCTTTCCCCGAGTCCTGAGAAGAATGATGATCAAGTGTGGTTTTGAAAAGGAACAGTACAACATTGGACTTTTTTCCCGTTACTTCAACAGGGGTGGCAATTGGGAAGAGCATTCAAAAATGATAAATATTAAGGTCTCCTCAGGAATGAAAGAAACATCTGAACCAAAACGTAGGATCTTGATATTGCTTATCTGCAACCTGAATTTTAAAGATTTTATTTTTTTTCTGGTACTGTGGCTTTAAGTTCTCATTGTGAATGAAAATAAATTAATGATTTTTTTGTGCCTTGGCTGCCAGGGAAATTTTTTTCTTATTGTATTTAAAGCAGGGGTCTCAAAGTCCCTCCTTGCGGGCCGCAATCCAGTCGGGTTTTCAGGATTTCCCCAATGAATATGCATGAGATCTATGTGCATGCACTGTTTTCAGTGCATATTCATTGGGGAAATCCTGAAAACCTGACTGGATTGCGGCCCTCAAGGAGGGACTTTGGGATCCCTGATTTAAAGCCTTTGAATTACACTCTAGCAAGGAAGAAAATGCCAGGTGGACCCAATTAAGCTCAAAGGACAACCTGAAATGGCTCAAACCCTTACAAAAGAGAAATCTGGAAAGATTCATTGTGTTCCACCTCAAACTATCTAAACCAGGTATTATTAGTACCTCTACTATAAACTCATTCTAATGTTTGGCCGCCACACTAAAACTGGAAAACAAGGAAATCTGCTGGATTTGATTGAAGAAACTTGGTACTGGTAGAAAGGGAACATGTTAAGAGCCACACAACAGTCTGAACCATTTCTGTTTATATTGTAAACTTCATTAATCACCCCTGAATAAATAGGATGTCTTTAGCTGCACCTCAGGGGTGCCTAATGAAGCTCACAGTGAAAGCTGAAAGGGCTCCAATTACACAGTGGGAATCTAGAAATAGGCCTAGTGGAGGATCATCCTCGGGATATTTAGTTTTGTTTTCCTATAAGAGTGTCCAGTGTTTAAAAGACAATGTGCTGAGCCTGTTCGCAGGGACAGAAGTAATACAACCTGTGTTCAAACTACTGACCCCCCCAATAACTAGGTTTTTATTAATGCTGCAATGTATAGACAATCATCACATTCTGTGTTCCTGTTCCTGGACTTGTGTATCATGCCTTTACCCCTTCGGTTTAGTACCTATAACATACTGTAGACCAGGGGTGTCCAACCTGCGGCCCCATGAAGTATTTTGTGCGGCCCCAGTCGAGGACGATGCAATGTTTTCCTCTGCTGCCCCCGGGTGTTTACCATCTTGCCAGCTCCCTCCTCTGTCTTGCTGCAGCGTTTGCGCGGCCCCAGAAAATTTTTTGGGGGCCAATGCGGCCCAGGGAAGCCAAAAGGTTGGACACCCCTGCTGTAGACTTTCTAATTGACAAGGTTTTATTGAAAATAATTTGTTGGGATGTGCATTTTTTAACAGTCATCTCATTCAATATGTCCTATCTTACAGCTGCAGTGGCACAAGACATTTATATAATGCATTTAGATGCTATTTCAATGATATTTTATTGATCAAACAGAGCAAAACAAGCAGCATAAACAAAACAGGTAATCGGTTGAACAATCCATTTTAACATTCCACCACCCTTCCTCCCCCCAGACCACCTTCCCACCCAAACAAACCAAAAACAACAAAAACACACAGACAAAAATGTGTATTGTAAGGAGGCGAAAGAGAGGGGGGCAACAGGCTAAAGCAGAAAGAGTGACACTCAATTATATATTCAAAATATTACTATGAGACTAAAAGGGCTCCCAGACAGCCTGAAGGTGAAGGCCCTTTACAGAGTCCATGTCTGTGACATCCATTCGTTCCATCTTTAGCTGATGAAGCATCAATGTACGCCATTCTGAGACTATGGGAGGGGCAGAATCCAACCAGTGAAGCAGTATCAGTTTCTTGGCAAGCAAGAGGGCACGTCACATAAAACTCCTCAGGCCAGCAGGGATTGGATGCGTCAATAACAAGAGTGAAAAAAGAATCCTAGGAAGGGGAGTGCACCTAGCCTTCCATAGAGTAGTGATATGAGAATGTAAGAGTTTCCAAAAGCGTAATGTCTTTGGGTAAGAATAAAACATCGTTCATCTGATGCATTTAGATGTTAAAAGCTAATTCAATCATCACAATTCAGCTTTTTAGCTCTGAGATGTATGTGCAAGCATTCAAGTTCCTGAATGTTGTACCGGTTCAGCCACTCCCACCTTGATTAAATTAGGCAAAGCGCTGCATCTTAAAACTAGAGCAAAGTTGACCATGGGACAAACTTTTGATTTGGTACCAGTAAGAGAAGGGAGCAGGAGAGAGAGAGAGAGAATGATTCTTCATTGGATGCAATGTTTAGAACTATTTGTGCTGCCAGGATTAGGGTACGGAAGACTGTAAGAGTTTTGGATGCATGCAGGACTTCATAATGTAGGCTGTGTAGTTCGCATAAACCAAAATTTACCAAAACTCTTCTAGCTTATAATACATCTTATGACTCATTATGACACAGCATGTTTGAATTTCACACATTAGAGAATGTGGTTCCTCATTCCTTAATTCATTTTCTAATACCTTAGTAATGCTGAGCTAAATAGGCAAGGATCCTTTCTATGGGTAAAATGTAGTTGAGTCATCTTTGGGACAAAAGAATGGGCAAGTAGAAGACTCAGTATTAGTTGCAGCATAGCAGAATGGAATTGGCCATGTTAGGGGTACACAGCAAGTGATGTTTTGAGTCAAAGAGGGCAGAGATGACAAGAAAATAGTCCTCGTGATTACTGTTGAAAGAGAAAATGTTTGGAATGAAGAGTGGAAAGATAGCAGACAAGTAGCAGCTCTTATGGCTTGGGGGAGAATAATCTACACCTCATGCACAAAAGGTCATCTGCTTTTTCATAGACTGGAATGGCAACTCTCAAAGAAATTACTATTTGTAGCAGTCACAGAGCAAAATTGCAGGGCATGTTGTATGGCTACTTGTCCCATTGCACTGGCATTGGAAAAAGGAGATGGCTGTTATGACCTGCTTATTAGAGCAGGATGTTGCATTCATGAGAGAAAAAACATAGTATTGATCATGTGAGCTGTGTCTCAGCTAAGGCATGGGCCATTCCTCGATAATAGAGTTATAGTAGTTATATTTAGTATGCTGTGGCTATGAATCATGCAGAGATAGAGACTAGTCTCTGGAACAGATTGTACATAGTACTTGAATTAGGGGGAAAGAGAAGGGGGATAGTGAGGGTAGGAGGATGCAACCGGGTTTAGAACTCCCTTTCCTAACTCACATAAAAAGCAGGTATAGTTGTGTGAGTACTTTATTTGTAGTGCAAGAAACAAATAAAAGTACACACAGACTTTTATAACTGCAGCAGAGCTGCCAGAAGAAGTTATCCACAGGGTTTGCAGAAATGTCCCGTTGTGAACCAACCCCCGTCTTCCAGTAATTAGCCAGGGTAGGAGCAAAGCTGAAGACAATAGACCGAGACCAAAGACTATCTCAGTTTAAGATATTGTTTAAAAACTTTATTTCTTTACCGAATCAGTCAGCATTGTTGCAATTTCATTAGCGATTGAAAGTCTTTACATGTGGGTGTCCTTATTCAATCATTATAAGCCTGGTTTTGGCTTGACCTTTACGATCAGCTTTGGAGCTTGATAAATTACTGCACAGTGTAATCTTAGCTAATTACTTGAAACCCCATGCAAGTGTAAGAGTCTTAAAGCATTCTTACTGACGTAAATGATTTTAATGAATGTCAAGGGAGAAAGACTTTTGTTAAGATGATAATTTATTCTTATTGGAAATTTTATAGTGTTCTTGCTTTGTATACATTGTGATGTTATTGTATTTTATGTACGAATACATTGTAAATTGCCTTGGGCACTAATCATAGAAACATATGATGGCAGATAAAGGCCAAATGGCCCACCCACAGCATTTACTATATCCCGCAATTAATGCTGGTTCTATATGTGGTTGTGATCCCACGTGCCTGTCCCATGCTTTTCTTGAATTCAGACACAGTCTTTCTCTCCACCACCTCTACTGGGATTCTATTCCATATATCTACCATCCCTTTTGTAAAAAAAAAGTATTTTCTTAGATTACTCCTGAGAAAATTAAAGAGTCATGGGATAGGAGGCAATGTTCAATTGTGGATTAAGAATTGGTTATTAAACAGAAAACAAAGGGTAGGGTTAAATGGTCATTTTTCTCAATGGAGGAGCGTAAACAGCGGAGTGCCACAGGGATCTGTACTATGACTGGTGCTATTTAATTTATTTATAAATGATCTGGAAATTGGAACTACGAGTGAGGTGATTAAATTTGCAGATGACACTAAGCTGTTCAAAGTTGTTAAAACACATGCAAACTGTGAAAAACTGCAGGAAGACCTTAGGAAATTGGAAGACTGGGAATCCAAATGGCAGATGAAATTTAATGTGGCCAAATGCAAAGTGATGTACATTGGGAAGAATAATCCAAATCATAGTTACTGGATGCTAGGGTCCAATATAGAAACATGACAGCAGACAATGGCCCTTTTAGTCTGCCCATCCACAGTAACCATTATCTCTTTCTCTCTCCGAGAGATCCCACGTGCCTATCCCAGGCCCTCTTGAATTCAGACACAGTCTCTGTTTCCACCACCTCTTCCAGGAGACTGTCCCACACATCTACCACCCTTTCTGTAAAAATGTATTTCCTCAGTCTATTCTGGGGCCTATCACCTCTTAACTTCATCCTATGCCCTCTCATTGCAGAGTTTCCTTTCAAATGAAAGAGACTCGACTCATGCACATTTATATTACATAGATATTTAAACGTCTCTATCATACAGATTGAGATCTTTAAGTCTGTCCCCATATGCTTTATCATGAAGACCACACACCATTTTAGTAGCCTTCCTCTGGACCGACTCTATCCTTTTTATATCTTTTTTAAGGTGCGTCCTCCAGAATTGTACACAATATTCCAAATGAAGTCTCATCAGAGTCTCATACAGAGGCATCAGTACCTCCCTTTTCCTACTAGCCATGCTTCTCACTATGCAACCCAGCATTCCTCTAGCTTTCACCGTCACCTTTTCAACCTGTCTGGCCACCTTAAGATCATCACATACAATCACTCCCAAGTCCCGCTCTTCCATCGTGCATGTGGCCATTAATAGAATAAATTGAAATTGCAACCATTTACAGCTGTGCTAAAAATGACCTCAGTATGCAGGAAAACCACACACTACTGATAGCGCTGGTCACTTTTTAGCATAGCTCAGTAAAAGGGCTCCTTAAATTGATAGAAAATTACTATCAGTATTGGACAAGAGTTGAGGTCAAGGGCCTAGTACAGGGAAATAGTTTGAAATGACATCAGCTTCAGAATCTGGAGATCACAACAAGATTGTCATGTAATGACAAGGACTCTATGCAAAATTTGTACAGTAATGAAGAAAAAAAGTGTGTAGTTCCATTTTTGGAAGTATGTATTTTCCTTCCTAACACCGCAGCAAAAAGAGTAAGTTGTTTGGAATCCAATATTATTGCAGTCATCAGATGACCATATAGAGGTATACTGTCTAACCCACTAACTGAATTAATGCTAGCCAAAGTGAGTCATTTGTCATGAAGTGCGTATAAGAACTGGGCCGGATGCCAGAGACTCATGGCCATTTTCTGCATTTAAAGCTTTGATGGATTTATATGTCTCTCTTTGCTTCTATCGCAATGAGAGTTCTATAAAAATCTGAAGTGGTAAGTGTAGGAGGGTGGGGGAAATTCTGTAAATACCTTTTACAGATGTGTTAGTTTTTGTCTCACAGTTGGACTAGACAGTACATCATCTGTATTTATATGGCAAGACAGTTGGAATATATACCTGTTAGTGCATATTGTTCATGTACCTTAAGAAAGTATAGGGTCCCATTTTCTAAGCCATATTAACAACACACAGTAAAGCCCTATGTTAAAATGTGGTATGCATTTATTTTAAGTCTATTTATAACGTAACGGTATTGTTGACATTTTTCACTTTTATTTTTTAAGGTTGTACACTGTTTGCATTAACATGGGTTACCTGAAAAAAAAATATTTTGGAAACATTAATACTGAGTCATGACATGCAAAAAAGCAAGTGCCAAACCCCTTCCCTTCTGACTCCTTCCCAAAAGACTTGAGTCCTTCATGCTTATTTTGCATCCCTTCTGACCCCCAAAACACTTGGCCCCCCATGCCAGTCCCTCTTCCTTCCCAACCCCCTTCTCCAAGAGTGTTGGTGCACAAACTAGGAACCCCCCCAAACCCCTTTAGGACCCCCAGGGCATACCTTAAATCCCTGGTGATCTAGAGGGTCATTGGGCAGAAGTGATCCCCATTCAGTCCTGTCTATCACAGCTCCTGCAGCAAACTGGCTGCTGCCATAGTAGCCAACTTTTCAAAATTATTGGGGGTGCCCAACATCCTCCCTTCCCCGTCCACCACCAAAAAAGAAATAGTCTTACATTTTGTTGAACTTGAAGGTGTGGTGAGCTCACACCACAAAAATCCAGTGCACTGAGAAGCAGCAAACTCTTACACTAACGGCCACAGTATCCTGCAATAACATACGTAGAACCTATAAATCAAGCTTGTTATGCCATTACAGAACTGAAAGAGTTCAAAGAGCAACCCTGTCTATGAAGAGGCTGCACTTCAATAATTATCACACTAAGATCTAGAATACCAGTACACCATCACCTCTTATGGGGAAAACAGCATAAGCTGCACTGCTACCAAAACAGATTTTCAATAAATACAGAATAAGCAACTACAAAATTAAAAATACATATTTGCAGACGAACCTGGAGGAAAAGTCCATAGTCTGTTATTGAGAAAGACGTGGGGCAAGCCACTGCTTGCCCTGGATCAGTACCATGGAATGTTGCTACTCTTTGGGTTTTGGCCAGGTACTAGTGACCTGGATTGGCCACCGTGAGAACGGGCTACAGGGTTTGATGGACCTTTGGTCTTACCCAGTAAGGCTGTTCTTAGGTTCTTAAACCTGAATGCTGCTGAACACTGCGTATGCCTTTCAGTTCTATAGATATGATAAATAGTAGTAGTAGTAGTTATAACCCCAGGAAGACAAACCTTCTATGCAATAGAACACTGGAAAAATAGAAAACATTTCCTCTGTACTGTGTAAAATATGAGGAGATGTTCATTCCACAGGTTACAAATTCCAATTACACTCCAGAAAAATCAAAAGACTTTGTATCTATTCTTCTTGTTTGAACATTAATTATACATTTTTTAAATAAGACTATCAGTGGCATACCTAAATTTGACACCCAATCATTTTTAATACCCCCCTCCTTTATATGAAACAATTATTTTTAGTAATAATCCATGAGTCATACAACAAGAATATAACTAGGAAAAAAACCAGCTTCTTAAACACTGCAGTGAGCACCAGAATACACCCATTGTAAAACTAAACAAGCCAGATTAGTACGTTCCCTCAATGAAAGTAATAGGAATTAGACGGCACGATATGTTTTCAGTTATGGCCCCCCAATCGTGGAATCTTTTACCCCAATATATCAGAGAATTAAAAGACTTATCCTTATTTAAAAAAACTCTAAAAACATTTCTCTTTAAAGATGCTTATGATTCCTAGCATATTAATAATCGATTCTTACTTAAGCAGCTAAAATTACCCCCCCCCCCTTTTTTTGTTCTTCCCTTTTATGTTTTTCCTTCTCTCCTATCCAAACATTGTAACTTTTCCCACTTACCCACACAATTCTTGTAAGTTTTAACCCATAACAAAGTTATTTTATATGTTAACACTAATATTTTATTTGTATATTTTATTATGTTGTACATCGCCTAGTTATTTAAATAGGCGATTCATTAAGAACAAATAAACTTGACACTTGGATTGATCCTGCACAGTCAATGCTAACAGAAAACCATGTCTTTTTTATTCATGCAGAACAAAGATACACCCTCTTCCAGAATGGAACAAGTAATCATAAACTAAAATTAGAAATATGTAGACAAAAATTAAATTGAACCTCCAAGAAGCCAGACTCTGCATAAAGATAGCAGATGTAAATTTGAAAAAAAAAAAAATACAAACAATAAAATAAGATAATATCATTTCATTGGACTAGTACATTTTCCGGTTAGCTTTCAGATGCTCAAACCACCTTCTTCAGGTCAGTACAGTATACTGCAGTTATAGTATCCTGTCCAGACCTGTGAAAGAGGGTTTTGGTCATAACATAAGAATTGCCGCTGTTGGGTCAGACCAGTGGTCCATCGTGCCCAGCAGTCCGCTCATGCGGTAGCCCTTAGGTCAAAGACCAGTGCCCTGAGTCTAGCCTTATCTGCGTATGGTCCGGTTCAGCAGGAACTTGTCTAACTTCGTCTTGAATCCCTGAGAGTGTTTTCCCCTATAATAGCCTCCAGAAGAGCGTTCCAGTTATCTACCACTCTCTGGGTGAAGAAGAACTTCCTTTTGTTTGTACGGAATCTATCCCCTTTTAACTTTAGAGAGTGCCCTTTCTTTCTCTCTACCTGGGAGAGGGTGAACAACCTGTCTTTATCTACTAAGTCTATTCCGTTCATTATCTTGAATGTTTCGATCATGTCCCCTCAGTCTCCTCTTTTCAAGAGAGAAGAGGCCCAGTTTCTCTAATCTCTCACTGTATGGCAACTCCTCCAGTCCCTTAACCATTTTAGTCGCTCTTCTCTGGACCCTCTCGAGTAGTACCGTGTCTTTCTTCATGTATGGCGACCAGTGCTGGATGCAGTATTCCAGGTAGGGGCGTACCATGGCCCGGTACAGTGGCATGATAACCTTCTCTGATCTGTTTGTGATCCCCTTCTTAATCATTCCTAGCATTCTGTTCGCCCTTTTCGCCGCCGCCGTGCATTGCGCAGACAGCTTCATTGAGTTGTTGACGAGTACTCCCAAGTTGCTTTCCTGGGGGATCTCTCCAAGTACTGCACCAGACATCCTGTATTCGTTTATAAGATTTTTCTTACCGACATGCATCACCATACACTTATCCACGTTAAACCTCATTTGTCATGTCGTAGCCCATTTCTCGAGTGTGTTTATGTCACATTGCAGATCTTCGCAAACCTTCTGCGTCCTCACTACTCTGAATAACTTTGTATCGTCTGCAAATTTAATCACCTCGCTTGTCGTACCAGTTTCCAGGTCATTTATAAATATGTTGAACAGCACGGGTCTCTAAAGGGAATATATTAAAATTAGTCTAATAAAAAGATCACTTTATTTCCATTTTCTATTTATAAATATTTATTAACAATGGTGCGTCCGCATCTTGAGTACTGCGTCCAGTATTGGTCACCATACCTTAAGAAGGATATGGTGTTACTCGAGAGAGTTCAGAGGAGAGCGACACGACTGATTAAGGGAATGGAAAACCTTTCATACGCTGAGAGATTGGAGAAACTGGGTCTCTTTTCCCTGGAGAAGAGAAGACTTAGAGGGGATATGATATAAACCGTGTCGAGCTCCATCTGCGGAGATGATGCGGTATATAAACCCAAGATTTAGATTAGATTTAGATGATAGAGACTTACAAGATCATGAAGGGCATAGAGAGAGTAGAGAGGGACAGATTCTTCAAACTTTCAGAACATAAAAAAACAAGAGGGCATTCGGAAAAGTTAAAAGGGGACAGATTCAAAACGAATGCTAGGAAGTTCTTCTTTACCCAACGTGTGGTGGACACCTGGAATGCGCTTCCAGAGGATGTTATAGGGCAGCGAACGGTACTGGGGTTTAAGAAAGGATTGGACAATTTCCTGCTGGAAAAGGGGATAGAGGGGTATAGATAAAAGATTACTGCACAGGTCCTGGACCTGATGGGCCGCCGCGTGAGCGGACTGCTGGGCGCGATGGACCTTAGGTCTGACCCAGCGGAGGCATTTCTTATGTTCTTATGTTCTTAACACAGCTATACTACTACTTTGTCCTAAAGCAATAAAAAAATAAAAAAAATTATTTTTTTCTATCTTTGTTCCCTCTGGCTTCTGCATTCCTGATTTCCTCTTTTCTTTCTTCCTTCCATATGGCACCTGCCCTCTTTTTTTGTCCTTTCCATAAATTGTCTACTATCCCCCCTTCCATCCAACCTGTGCCAACTCTTTCCTTTTTATATGATTCATGCCAGCCGCTGTCCATTTTTCTTTCTCCTTTCTCTGTCTCTCCATCCTCCCATCCTCTGGCATGACTCTCCTCTCCTCTTCTTGCTTTCCTTCCTTCCTCACCCCATCCCACCCTACCCCATGATCTGGCATCTCTGTTCCCTTCCCTTCCATCTCTACCTCTCTTTTCCCCACCACCCAGTGACTTGGCATCTATCTTCTCTCCTTTCCTTATCCCAGGTCTGGTATCTCAACCATCTCTCTCTTCCCCACCCCAACCATGGTCTGGCATCTCTGTCTCTTTTCCTCCCCTTCCCTCCATGGCTGCATCTGTCTCCTTCCCTTCCATATCTCCTCCAACCCCACATGCACTAACATATCTCTCATCTTCTCTTCATCCCTCCCCCTTTCCCCGTGGTCTGGCCCTTTTCTTCCCTTTTCTTCCCTACCCCTACCCCATGTTCCATGCCCCTACCCTATGGGCATCCCTGTCTCCTTCCATCTCTCCCTCCTACTTCCTCCCCTCTCCAAGCTCTGGCATCTCTCTCCTCTGCTTCCCTTCAATTCCCTCCCTCCCCATGGTCTGGCATTTCTTTCTCCTCACCCTTCCCTTCCCTTTTCTGTCCCAGTGCCCACCCCATCTGGCATCTCTGTCTCCTTTCCTTCCATCTCTGTATTCGTCTCTGCTTCTCTTCCCCATGGTCCAGAATCTCTCTCTCCTCTCCCTTCCCTTCCCTTCCCTGGTGGTCCTTCTTCTTTCCTTTCGCCCTTCCAATTTGATGGCTTTCTCCTTTATCCCTCCCTCTCTCCCTCCAACTGGTGTGCGACATTCCTCATACTTCTCTTTTTGCCGCTTGTAAATTTTGGGTTGCCAGCAGCATTAATAAGCTGAACATGCTGCCTCTTGCAGCCCCGGAAGCTTTCCCTCTGCTTCATCTTCCTGCAGAGTGAAGATTTCAGCAGAGCGAAAGTTTCCAGGGCTGCCAAAGCAGCATGTTCAGCTTATTAACGCTGTTGGCAGCCCAAAACTTGCAAGCTGCAGCACAGAGAGACTGGACTCTCTACTGGAGCACCCCTGATGAGCTGCACCTGGAGCCTTGGTACGCCACTATAGTAATAGTAGAATGTTTGTGGTCATGTGAGGTCCCAAAAATATTGGTTGTGCTCATGCACCCACAGAGATGGCGCCTTTGGCTGCTGCAACCTTTAACAATAGTTTTACAGTACTAGCAGGAGGGTTAAATGATTTGCCCAAGATCACAAGAAGCAGCAGTGGGATTTGAATCCTGGTTTCCTTGGTTTGGAGCCCATTTTTTCTAGTCATTAGGCTACTATTCAGTTTCCATAAACTGTGGCAGCTGGGGGAATGAACATATTGTTAAATTATGCATACTTGTACGTTTGCTATAGAGTAAATATATAAATTTCAGCAACTCAAGTGCTCTTTTTCTCAACTACTCCATTTCTTCAAGGAAATCGCTTCAAATTCTTTTTTCAATTTTTTTTATAGGTTGCTATTAAATTGCTATGATAAGAAATAATTATATTAATTTATCTGGGCCTGATGTATGAAGGTCTTAATGGAATACATTTTCAGCGCTTTACATGCCTGTAATGTACGTGTAGCAATAGAGTTAATTGTGCCATATCTGGGTAAGTGGATTTTTAGCCAGCAGAAAGTATTCGTACACTTTCGTAACACACATTCAGTCATGTGAAAAAATCAGGACACCCCATGAACTATTCAGTTCTTTCTTAAGAATATCAATGTCAAATCTTTTTTTTTATTTATCTCTGTAAAAGAAAGTGATATAATTGCAGGTAAACAACAAAAATTTTCCTTGAGGAATAAATTAGGACACCCTACACCCTAATAGCTAGTGTTACCCCCTTTGGCTAAAATAACTGCAGTGAGACACTTCTTGTAGCCATCTACCAGTCTCTGACATCAGTCTGAGGAAAGTTTGGCCCACTCTTCAATGCAGAATTCTTTCAGCTGTGAGATGTTTGAGGGGTTTCTTACATGTACAGCCCGTTTCATATCACCCCACAGCATCTCAATGGGATTAAGATCAGGGCTTTGATTTGGCCACTCCAGGATTCTCCACTTCTTAGTTTTCAGCCAGCCCTTGGTGGATTTACTGGTATGTTTTGGGTTATTGTCATGTTGCAGGATCCAGTTGCACTTCAGATTTAATTTTCTTACAGATGGTCTCGCATGTTCCTCAAGTACCCTTGGATACACTGTAGAATTCATGATGGATTCTATGATGATGAGCTGGCCAGGTCCTGCTGCAGTAAAGCATCCCCAAACCATGACACTTCCACCTCCATGCTTCACAGTTAGTAAGAGGTTCTTTTCCTGGAATGCTGTTTTTGGTGTACACCAAACATGTCCTCTTTTCTGGACATGAGTTTTCTGGACATGAGTTTTAGACTCATCTGTCCATAGAACACTATTCCAGAAGTCCTGGTGTTTGTCTACATTCTCTCTGGCAAACTTCAGTCTGGCCTTGATGTTTTTCTTAGAGAGCAAAGGTTTCCTCCTTGCACACCTCCCATGCAAGTTAAATTTGTGCAATCTCTTTCTGATTATAGAGGCATGCACTTTCACATCAACAGCAGGAAGAGTCTCCTTCAAAATGCTAAGTAACGATGTTCTAATCATGTGCACCTGATGTGATACACCTGTGTCTGATTTGAGCCGCTTTAAGTGGGAGGATATGTGGGGGGTGTCCTAATTTATTCTTCAGAATACACATTTTTGTGGATATCCTTTGTTTCATGAGTAAATCAAGGAAATTTTTGTGGTTTACCTGCAATTACATCACTTTCTTTTCCAGAGATAAATAAAAAAAGATTTGACATCGATATGTGAACATTTCTTAAGAAAGAACTGGAATATTTCATGGGGAGTCCTATTTTTTCACATGACTGTACATAACACACATGTAAAAGGGCCAGGTGTTATGGGAAAGGAGATGGGCTTTATGTGCATTTGTAAAGGAGATAACCTATCTATTGCCATTATTTAAATTGTGTAAGGGTATCCATGGAGTGGTTCTCTCATTAGGTAGTTCCCTCAGATGGCAAATTTTCAGAGGTGCTTAAAGGAAATGAGCATTTTCCTGTAGAAGGGAAGAAGTGTCTTCAGCAGCAGACTAGCTTTCAACTAGAATCGTTGGGGCAGGGTGATCAAAGTGAACCATTAAATACCTCTACACAAATGGGAAAAGGGGGCAATGTCTGGAAAGCTGTATATACAATGCTTGAAGTATGGAAAACAAGGTTCTAGATCTAGAGTCTGTGATGGAAAGGGCTGAGTTGAATTTAGTGGCGATCACAGAGATGTTGTTCATGGAGAGTCATGACTGGGATATACGGTAGTTATACTGGGCTATAATCTGTTCAAGAAAGACAGATAGGAAGAAAAGGCCATTCTTGGAAACCCCCCCCCCCCAACCCCCGCATTTCCCTGCTGCCTGCTTTGGGTGCCTAGGGCCTTAGGCCAAAAGGGTCTTAGACGTTTTTTTTATTATGCCCCTCCACACCTCACAGAAGTGTAATAGTACTTGGGGGTTTAGAGAAGTTGACCTGAAACCTGCTGTAAAGAAGAGTAAGCAGAACACTTTGGGATACTTACGGGAAAACAGTCACTTTAGTTCAGGCATTATACTTCTGCAAGAATGGGGCAGTGTTTAAGGGCTGTGGAAATGCTAAATTGAAACCTGTGTTGAAGGCAGAATGCAACATAGCTGTTGCTCAAATTAATTAAGTTGCAGGACAAAGGAGCAGTCTTGCCGTGAGTTGCTTTAGCTGTGCCTACTAGCTTGGGAAAATGGTGGAAGAGCCCAGCAGTTTTGCAGTTACTTGCAAGAAAGAAGTACTTTCTTTGTGGTAACTTGAAAGATAACATTTTGATGCAGTTAGAGAAAGAAGTTTGCTTCACTGTTTTTGTTTGCTTTAAAGAATGAAAATTATTTTATTGTACACCTAAATTTTGTGATTCTCAATTATGAGTCAGGTACCCGGAGTAGAGAATATTTGTAACCTCATTAAGCCTAAATATAAGAGATAAGAGAAAGGAAGGAATGTTGTAGTTTTTCTGTCTCAGATGAATATGTTTCTTAGCTTGGTTGGGACTTTCTTTGAAGTGGCTATGTGAGGGATCTGGCCCTTCTTCTGGTTTTCAGAGGGAAAGAGAAGCAAAGCCCTGTAGGACAGGCTAGTACATCACAGTATAGGCTAGTACATGACAAGGCAAAAGGGCTATTTTGGAATTATACAGCAGGTTTTGAGTGGGTCTTGGAGGACCCACCATACAATGTAATGAGGTCATGATGAGATGTGTACCTGGGTCCTTATATGTGAAATTCACTGCAGTGCCCCATTGCTCTGCTGGAATGTAGGTGTGACTAGTCTACTAAGATTGCTGGCCCCTCCTACATCCCAATGGCTAATTTTTGACTGTTTTTCATTTTGACTTTTTTTTCCCCCCAAAAAATGGTTCCAGAAGATAGATGCATTGAGGACAAACACATCTAAGAAATGGCCATTTTTGAAACAAAATGTTGGATGATTTTTTTCTGGTTTGAAAATGGCCATTTTCTCTACTGGATTTTTGGATGTTTTTCCCACATCCAAAATCCACGTTTCCTGTCAGTGACATATTCCTATTTGATTTGCTGATGATTATATTATTTTGGTTTTTATTTTTGTACAGGCCAGAAATGATGCATCATAATTATTCATACATTACTTTACATTAGTGATTTCTATTCCGCCATTACCTTGCGGTTCAAGTTGATTTGCTAGTAATTACTGTGTGCCCAATACTTCGATGCTAGATAGACTCCTGCGACACTCGGGAGTGACATTCAGATTATGTTCAGACCATCTCCTACACTGTCAAGTTGTCAGGTAGATCTCCCATAGAAACATCTTGTTGAGTTGTAAAAGCAGTGGCGTACCTAGGGGGGGGGGCGGGGGGGGGCGGGCCGCCCCGGGTACCAGCCCTAAGGGGGTGTTCCCGGCCTTGCCGTTCAGTCCCCCGCCACCCCCGAAGGACCGCTCGCCCCCCTGGCCTCCCCGCACCACCTATGAACAGCCGCAGCAGGATCGCGAAGTCAGCGTCAGCATCCCTGCGCTGCTTCCTACGACGCGATCCCGCCCCTCCTCTGACGTCAGAGGAGGGGCGGGACCGTGGCGCAGGAAGCAGCAGGGATCGCTGACGCTGACTTCGCGATCCTGCTGCGGCTGTTCATAGGTGGTGCGGGGAGGCCAGGGGGGCGAGCGGTCCTTCGGGGGTGGCGGGGGACTGAACGGCAAGGCCGGGAACACCCCCTTAGGGCTGGTACCCGACGCTGACTTCGCGATCCTGCTGCGGCTGTTCATAGGTGGTGCGGGGAGGCCAGGGGGGCGAGCGGTCCTTCGGGGTGGGTCGGGGCATCAGGCCTTCAGGGTGGGGCGGGCGGGCAGGCAAGCAGGCTTTCAAGGGGGAGGGGGGTGACAGGCAGGCAGGCAGGCCTTCAAGGGGGGACAGGCCTTCGGGGGGGGGGTGCAGACATTCAAGGGGTGCAGGCCTTCAAGGGGGGCAGGCAGGCCTTCAGGGGGGTGCAGACCTTCGGGGGGGGGGTGTAGGCCTTTGGGGGGGTGCAGACCTTCAAGGGGGTGCAGGCCTTCAAGGGGGGAAAGGCAGGCAGGCCTTCAAGGGGGGGACAGGCCTACAAGGGGGGGGGACAGGCCTACAAGGGGGGGGACAGGCCTTCAAGGGGGGGTGCAGGCCTTCAAGGGGGGGTGCAGGCCTTCAAGGGGGGTGCAGGCCTTCAAGGGGGAGACAGGCCTTCAAGGGGGGGAAAGGCAGGCAGGCAGGCCTTAAAGGGGGGACAGGCCTACAAGGGGGTGGGACAGGCCTTCAAGGGGGGGACAGGCCTTCGGGGGGGTGCAGACCTTCAAGGGGGGAAAGGCAGGCAGGCCTTCAAGGGGGGGACAGGCCTACAAGGGGGGGTGCAGGCCTTCAAGGGGGAGACAGGCCTTCAAGGGGGGGAAAGGCAGGCAGGCAGGCCTTAAAGGGGGGACAGGCCTACAAGGGGGTGGGACAGGCCTTCAAGGGGGGGACAGGCCTTCGGGGGGGTGCAGACCTTCAAGGGAGTGCAGGCCTTCGGGGGGGGGGTGCAGTCCTTCAGGGGTGGGGTTTAGGCCTTCAGAGGGGGACAGACCTTCGGGTGGGAGGTAAAGTCCTTCGGGGGGTGCAGGTCTTCAGGGGTGGGGTGTAGCCCTTCGGAGGGGGGACAGACCTTCGGGGGAGGGGGGTCCTGGTGTAAAAGTACACAGAGGGAGAGAGGGAAGGGGGGGTTCAAAGATACATGCATATGCCAGACTTTGGGGGTTAGAAATAATGGGTCTAAAAACAGAGGAGTGGGAGAGAGATGGTGCATAATGGGATTTAGGGAGGGAAGGAACAGAAAGGGAGAGAACTTGGAAACAGGGGATGGTGTGGAGGGGGATAGAGATACGGGATAGGAGGATAGTTGGGAACAGAAAGGGAGAGATGGTGGATCCTGGGGTGGTGGGGAGTTGAGAAAAGGTGAATCTGTGGATGGAGACAAAAAAAAGGAAAGATGCCAGATCTCCGGGAGAGGGAAGGGAAACGGAAGGGGAGAACAGAGATGGCAGACGGATGGTTAGCACGGAGAAAGGAGACCCTGGCAAGCAAGACAACAAGAGCCTGGGACCAACAAGATTTGAATATTGATCAGAGAACAAAAGGTAGAAAAAATAATTTTATTTTCTGTTTTGTGATTACAATATGTTAGATTTGAAAAGTGTACATGAGACAGCTTGAAATGGGAACTTTTCTATTTTTGTGAATGGCAAGGCTGAGTTCAGTTAAAATATATGCTTTATAAGAAAATATAATAATGTGTTTTATAAAGTTTATAAGCATTGCTGGCATACTCGGTGAGGTGTTCCTAGTGTTGGTGGTGGTGGTAGCATGTCAGTGTGTTGAGAGGAAGAGGTAGTCTGGGAAATTCTGCTGAGCAAACTCTGGGCCCATTTCCACCCCCAGTTAGTCCACTCCACTCAACTGGTTCACACACTGAGTGGGTCTTTGGGTGTTATTTCTGGGTAGTTGTTTTAGAATCTCTTCCAGTGGTTTGTCAGTATCTCCTTCTGGTCCAAGGAAGGAAACTTTGTCAACCTTAGCATTGACCTTCAGAATATGTTTGTAACAGCGCTGCTTGTGTGGCATTAGGCTATGTAGTGATCGAAAGAAAAAAACAGACCTTTGCACATTTTTGCACTATATGGTGGGTGTATGAGGAGATTCATTTCCTGCACAGTTAAGTCCATTTTTTCTACTGAATAATAGTATAGGTACAATGAAAGTAAATAGCAAAAATGTTTGAGTAGATAATTAAGGAAATCTTTTTCATATTGCTTGCTTATGGACTGGGAAAAAAGACTGTTCAAGCAAATGTCTCCAGAACTGCTTTAATGGAAAAATGTGATTTTTTTTTTTTTTAAGTACTTTGTGAAATTTATTGTTGTTGTGAAATTTATTGTTATACTTTGTTTAAACTTAAAAAGCGGTGTCATTAACAGTGAATCTAATCGAAAAATCGATTCAACAGGGTGAATCGGATCGAATGAAATATTTTTCTCTGAATCGGGCAGCACTATTGGCTACCATGAGAATGGGCTACTGGGCATGATGGACCATTGGTGTGACCCAGTTAGGCTATTCTTATGTTATGTTCTCATCTGTAGGGGCCTTTGTTTTCACTTCTTATTTTAATGTATTTTTTTCCTGGGAACTTATCAGTGTTTTTTTATAATGGGAACAAAAATGGAAGAGAATTAATGTGTGTGGAATGGGGGGGGGGTAACTAATTTCTTCAGCTAAATAATTCAATCCACTTCAAACAGACATAGGAGAACTCACGCACCATTCACACACCCTCCAACCAAAAACGTCAAAAGAAAAAAACTGTTCGACAACCTCCTAGCCATTCGAGCTGCAACACTTGACCCCCAACTCTACAACCTATTGACCTCGACCACAAACTACAAAACCTTAAAAAAAGAAATAAAAACCCTTCTATTAAAAAAACACATAAAACCAAACTAACATAATCAGAACTGTCCCAAGCATCACCTGCAACTACTCCATATGTACTTCTGATGTCATGACAATTCAGACATAATTTATGTTATGTTATGTTTGGAATAATGGTTACATAAATGAGGTTCAATAAAAGAAAATTTTCTGTGGGAGCATTTGTTGGAACTTCTGTTATCCTGATTTCTTCTATCTGTGGGCTTTCTTTAGCTAACCTACTTATCTGGGGCTTTCCACTTCTGCAGCTGCCCTTTTCACGGTCCACTTTGCGCTTGCACTCTCTGGGGAGGGGGGGTTGGGTCTGGGCTTGGTGGGGTAGGTGTGTCTGGTAGTTTTGTCTGGGTGGTGGCTGGGTGTTTCTTGGGTGCTTGTTGTGCGGATTGGTGTGTCTGGTGAGCGGTCTGGGTGTTGTTGCTTGTGGGGGTTTTTTTCATTATAAAATATGGCTGAGGGTCTAGTCCGGCTTATTATTCTTGTGGGTTCTGGGGTGGGATTTGTTTGCTTGCCCCAAGTTTTGGCCTTTTGTTGTGTATTGCTATGCCTCTCATTGGCAATTTTCTCTTGGGAGAGGCTTGTTCATGCTTGTTGTTGCTGTTACTCTCATTCTGTGTTCTTTTTGATAATGTATAAGTTTCTGTACAGACCATGGTTGCTTGTCTGGACCTTTTGCCATTCTCAATAAAAATACTTTGGAAAAAAAAAAAAAAAAAAAAAGAAAATTTTCACTGCCTGTTTCTATTCTGACCATTTATTCCATTTCATGGTTATTGCAAAAAAAAAAAAAAAAAAAAATTTTACATGAGGGGGGGGGGGTGTCAAAAAATGATGGGCCCCGGGTGCCACATACCCTAGGTACGCCACTGTGTAAAAGTATGTTTGTCCTATAGTAAAGGATTACTTGACCCTATGATTATTTGTAGCTCATGCCTTATTTATTCACAATTTCTAAATTGCCCATTTACAATGTTCTGTGGGCAATGTAGAGCAAAAAAAATAAAATATTAATAATTAACAGTATGCATTACAAAAATAATAACCATAAAATGACAGCATAATACCAATGATAAAAACCATCCCTATTAAATATGACCAATGACTAACTAGCACAGGATGAATTTATTAGGACTGAAATGAATATCAATGTAAAACAGGCACAGAAATCAATTAAAAGCCTCATTGCACAAGACAGGCTGGATCATTTTCCTTATTTTCCCTTTGTTAATGAGGAATTCTGTTCTATATTAGGAGACTGGTAATTACATATGTTTTAATTCTTGCAGGCCATTAACAAGGTAATTTTGTAACTGCCCACTTAAAATGAAAAACTACATTTGGACTTTGTCAAATTTCAAAGCCAGAGTTGCTTTGAAAATGTCCCCAGGAAAATTATGTGTACATACATATACAGTGGCTATTTGGAATGTCCAGTTTTTTCATTGAAAAACAAAGCAAAAACTGCAGACTATGTACAGGATGCAGGCATTGTTTATTATACCATCAAAAAAATGCAGTAAATCTACAACCTTATTACCAACCAAGGGACCCGACACGGTCCGTGTTTCGGATAATACGCCTTCATCAGGATATTTTTATCGCAACTACAAGGCACATCTATTCTTAGTGTCGGATTCACACAGGCACTTGTTTGATTCTTTTTCATTGCGGTTTGTTTCAATACCTTATCCACCATGGACCCCTGATGAAGGCGTGTTATCCGAAACACGGACCGTGTCGGGTCCCTTGGTTGGTAATAAGGTTGTAGATTTACTGCATTTTTTTGATGGTATAATAAACAATGCCTGCATCCTGTACATAGTCTGCAGTTTTTACTTTGTTTTTCGTTTTGTTGCTTGGTTCACTGCAGATCTGGTTGGATATTTTCTTTTTTGTGTATTTTTTTTTTGCAGTTTTTTCATTGAACCATTCCACGCACAGTATTGCTTTGATTTTTCAAAAGTATGCACCTAAGTGCAAACTCTGTCCCATCTCCATCTCCAGGAATGCTTTTACTTGCTGCAGATAAAAGTATGCACATATTACATTACATTACATTAATGACTTCTATTCCGCCCGTACCTTGCAGTTCTGGGCAGATTACAAAAGAAACAGCTGGACATTTCCAGGAGAATTACAAGAAGATTGGAGAATTACAATTTAGAGATTAGGATACAGAAAAGATGACTGGGCAATTCCAGTAGATTTACAGTTTGGGGAGCTGTAGAATTAGGAGATAGTGCAATTCCCATAAATGTACAATTTGGGAAGCAGTTGACATGCTTGAGGTTTTGACGAGAAAGGATAGCTGGAGATGAGGAGAAGTTAGGGGGGGAATTATACAGAGGGGAAGACCATGGTTAGAGTTAAGATATCTGGATAAATTTTTTGAATAGTAGGGTATTGATTTCTTTTCGAAAAGATTTTAAGTCGCTCGTTGTTATCAGCAGGTTGGAGATGGTATGGTCAAGTTTTGCTGCTTGCGTCGCTAGTAGGTTGTCAAACATCTTCTTGCGCTGAGTGCCTTTGAGTGGAGGGTATTCTGTAATCTGGGCACTCAACTTGTGTGCGTAATTATATAGAATTTTAGCACTTATGCGCATAAGTGTACAGTTAACTCCAAATTCAATAAATGGCACCCACAGTTAGGCACAGCTATAGAACAGGGCCAGTTACATGCATAACGTAATTAACTACGTGGTACTAAGGCCCCCTTTTACTAAGCCACAATAGAGGTTTTCACCTCAGCCCGGAGTGTTTATGTTTTATTAACATTTGATATCCCGCTTAAGCATATTGCAGATCTAAGCGGTTTACAGTAAAGTGCAGGTACTTAGAACTTCCCTATCTGTCCCGAAAGTTCACAATTTAGCTAAAGTACCTGAGTAAACAATCATTAAAATAGAAAAGATAACAAAATTCCAAGAATTCCTATGAGCATCAGAGCAGTTTCGGAGTATTTAGCGCTCCGGGCCATAGTAAAAACTTCTATTGCGGCTAAGTAAAAGTGTGTGTGTTGGGGGGAGGGGGGTGTATTTGGCAAATAATTTCTGATAAACACCAATAATTGATATTCTATAAACTATTCAATAAAGAGTGCACCTAAATTCTCTTGTGCACAAATAGAAACATAGGAACATGATGGCAGATAAAGGCCAAATGGCCCATCTAGTCTACCCATGCGCAGTAACCATTATCTCTTCCTCTCTCTAAGAGATCCCACACCTTCTTGAATTCAGACACAGTCTATGTCTCCACCACTTCTTCAGGGAGAAAGTTTCATGCATCTACCACCCTTTCTTTAAAAAAGTATTTCCTTAGATTACTCCTGAGCCTATCATTTCTTAACTTCATCATATGCCCTCTCATTCTGGAGCTTCCTTTCAAATGAAAGAGACTCAACTCATAGGCATGTACACAATGTAATTATTTAAGTCTCTCTATCTTATCTCCCCTCTCCCACCTTTCCTCCAAAGTACACATATTGAGATCTTTAAGTCTGTCTCCATACGTCTTATGACAAAGACCACGCACCATTTTATTAGTCTTTCTCTGGGCTTACTCCATCCTTTTTATATCTTTTTGAAGGTTCAGAATTGTACACAATATTCTAAATGAGATCTCACCAGAGTCTTATACAGAGGCATCAATTCCTCCTTTTTCCTACTGACCATATCTCTTCCTATGCACTCTAGCATCCTTCTGGCTTTCACCGTCACCTTTTCAACCTGTATGGAAACCTTAAGATCATCACATACAATCACACCCAAGTCCCATTCTACTGTTGTGCACATAAGTTCTTCACCCCTAAACTGTATCGTTTCATCAGGTCATTGCTGCCCAAATGCATGCCCTTGCATTTCATAGCATTAAATTTTAGCTGCCAAATTTCAAACCATTCGTCAAACTTCGCCAGGTCTTTCTTCACACCATTCAGGGTGTCTACTCTATTGGAGATTTTGGTATCTTCCGCAAAGAGGCAAGTCTTCTCTGACAGCCCTTCAGCAATATTGCTTATAAAAAAAAAGAACAGGCTCTTGAGGTACACCACTGGTAACATCTCTTTCCTCAGAGCGATCACCATTGACCACTACCCTCTGTCATCTTCCACCCAATCAGTTTTTGACACAGCCAGTCACTTTGGGGCCTATCCTGAGGGCACTCAGTTTATTTATTAGATGGCTGTGTGGAACACTGTTAAAGGCTTTGCTAAAATCTAAATACACCACATCTAGCGTACTCCCTCTACCCAATTCTTTGGTCACCCAGTGAAAAAAATTGATTAGATTTGTCTGGCAAGATCTACCTCTAGTGAATCCATGTTGTCTCTGGTCCCGAAATCCATTGGATTCCAGAAACTTCACCATTTTCTGTTTTAAAAGTGCTTCCATTAATTTGATGAACACAGAAGTCAGACATACTAGCCTACAATTCCCTACTTTTTCTTTATTTCCACTTGTGTGTAGAGAGACCACATCCACCCTTCTCCAGTCCTCAGGTACTACTCCTGACTCTAGAGATTCATTGAAATCAGTCAGTGGAGCCACTGGAACTTCCCTAAGTTCCTTCAGCACCCTCGGATGTATACCATCTGGCCCTATTGCTTTGTCTACCTTTAATTTAGCTAGCTTCTCACGAACACAAATGTCTGAAAATTGATCAGGGTTGACCATTCCTCCATCCCTATTCGCATTAGTCTTCTGCGGTCCTGTCTTCGGTGTTAACATGAGAGGAGCATGGGCATTTCAGGGCCATTCCAACTATTCTTTTGTGCACTTTAAAGAGTAGTTGCATTTACATGCCTAACTGCTTCATTTAGATGCTACCATGTATGCCAGCCATAGACATGGCATAAGTAGTCATGCCTAAAGTTTGGTTACAGACTTAAGCTATTATTTTGTAACAGAGTTGATGAGCAATTCACAATTATAGAATATTAGCTTAGCGCCCAGTTTTATGGCACCTACTTGGTAGCCATCTATATACATTTTGAGCCAGATTCTGTATAGGATGCCTATATTAAGTGCTGATAGGTGCTCTAATCAAGGATGCTTAGCAACACCTGACTTTGGAATCCATGCACAACCTTTTTAAAAAATCAGTGTGCCAGTTTCCAGTCAATCAAAGAAAAATTAAATCACCAATTAAGAGTTTGACATGGAACTCTTAGGATGCCTAATGACACCTAAGTGGAGGCACCCACCAATGTCTAACAATGCTGATGCTACCATTGCACATCAAATTGGGCCTAATAAAACAATTTGTTAGAGCTCTAGATAAGGAGTTGACAGCCTTCAAGTACCTTCAAGACATCTTCCCTAATCTGTATGAGGCAAAGGTCAAAGCCGGTGTCTTCGACGGACCACAGATGAAGAAGATCCTGGAGTGCAAGGAATTTCCCAAGAAGCTAATTAGGAAGGCGAAAATAACTTGTAGCAGCTTTGTCGCAGTGGTTCGGGGCTTCCTGGGCGAACACAAGGCCAAAAAATAAGAACATTATGAGAATATGATGGGAGACTACATCTGGGGGCTGATTCATGAAAGTGACTTACAATATAATTGCAAATCTCCAAATCACTTCTAAATCTTCTGTGGTCATCTTTATATAATGTCAATATAAATACATGTTAATTGTGATTCATATTCTTCTTTTTAAGACTTCATAAGAATGACAAGATGAAAATTTGGCATTTTCATATTTTAATTAGGTAAATTGCAAAAATTTGACTATCCTGGTCACAAAAGCAAAGTTTTATGAAAATAAGAGACATTTTATATACTTTTTAGACATGAGCAATTAGGAAATTATACTTACTGCCTAGGAACAAAAATCATGTCGCATAGTGATATGTTTGAGATCTATCTACTGTTTTCATTGCATGCAAATAGATTCCAGTCATATTCAGGCTTATTTGTGGACTTCAAGGATCAGATTTGAGGACCCCTTCAGTGTGAGGCACAGATGTTGCTACTTGGCTGGTCTTTGTAGAACTCCAAACCTAGGAGACTCCTTGACAGACTTGTGACTGGTTATATGACCCACTAGGGTCTATCTATTAAAATGCCACCACTGAAAAATAGTAGGCTTTTCCTTCTTTAGTGACCAGTGCTATGAGTTAGAGGCAGTTCCCAGCCTACATGAAAACCAACAATCAAAAGTACATCAAGAGCAGAAAATAAGTGTGCTGTCTATTATTATTACATATTAATAGTCACTTAATTGTAAACTGGTATGTTTGTTTTATGACAATTCTTTCAGCATTGTAATAAACAATGTAATGATTTGGGGGGAAACACTTCATTTCTAGTAAGAACACTAACCATACTAATTATGCACATGATAGCATTTTAATAGACTTCCATAATTTATGGAGCATACAGAGACTTACAAAAACACTGATTGACTCCCTGGAGTCACAGGTTCCGTTTGAATGATTTAAATAGACTAGTTTTGCTTTCTGCCAGCAAAAATATAAATCATGTGTAAATTGCTACATTCTAACCAAATTATATGAATAAAACAAATTATTTGCTAAGAACACAAAGGCAGAGCCATCAGATTTTACTAATTATCGACCCATGTTTAATCTGCGTTTCCTTTCAATAGTCCTTGAAAAGGCTATTTTAAGAGTTCTTTCTCTTTCTGGACAACATTAGTGCATTTCATTCCAGACAATCCAGTTTCAGGAAAAAATCACAGAATTTTAACATGCCTTACGCTCATTTATAGATGTTAATCTAGCACAAAGGGTCTTCCAGTCTGGGCACTCAAACTTGGTTTATTAAGACCTGGCACAGGCTGTGTTTTAGCATGAGTGCCTGTATCAGGGATCAATCAGTATATGATCATAGGTTTCAAAATCAAATGCAAGAATAGCTTTACCAAGTGCAAACCGCACCATGAGGTTCTCCACCAGAAATTTTAATAGTCCAAAGAATGCCAACAGAGCTAAGGTTAGTGTCTTCTTTGTGCATAAATTATACGCATTTGTTCTAATTCTTCCTCCTTCCCTCCCACACCCAGGTCTACCAAATCCCCTTCCATCCAGCATCCCTCCCTTCATTTTAAAAATCAGCTGCTCCAGGAGGCTCCCATGGGCTGGGATGTCCTTCCCTTCTCTCCACTCAGTTCCAAAGCCACCCTGTAAAAATGCAAGGAGGTTGCTAGCACAGCTTTGATTCTCTAGCACTGCCTGTGGCCTCCTCAGCACTGTTCCTCTAACACAGTCTGCCCAAACAAAAACAGGAAGTTATGTCAGAGAGGGAGGCCAACAGCAAAGGAAAAGCACTGAGGAGGCCACAGGCTGTGCTAGAAAATCAATGTTGTGCTGGCGTCTTCCTTGCATTTTCAAAGCCGGGGAGGGGGGGGGCTTTAGAACTGGGTGGAGAGAAGGGAGGAACATCCCGACTGATAGAGGCACCTTGGTGCTGTGTGTCCTAGGGCAGCTGCCCTAATTTTCCCCCTCTAATGCCAGCCCTGAGAAGGACTGCATGGGCCACTCAATAGGTCCCCGAAGGCTGCCACTGACTTGTGGGCCTTGTATTGAAGAACAGGAGGCTAGGTGTATTCCAGTGACAATGGTAGAATAGCATGGTTAGTAGTGCTTGATTTAAGCACAGCTTTTGATCTGGTAGATCATCCAGTTTTGCTTTCTCATCTTTATGATTTGGGGGTACAAGATAGAGCTCTTAAATGACTGTTTTGGGATTCGTCAGTATATCAACCTCATTGGTGTGTGGGGTGTTTCAGGGTTCCATTTTAAGAACATAAGAATAGCCTTACTGGGTCAGACCAGTGGTCCATCTAGCCCAGTATCCCGTTTTTATGGTGACCAATCCAGGTCACAAGTACTTGGCAAAAACCCCAAATAGTAGCAACATTCCATGTTAAGGATCCAGGGCAAGCAGTGGCTTTCCCCCATGTCTATTTAAATAGCAGACTATGGACCTTTCCTCCAGGAACTTATCCAAACCTTTTTTTTTTCAAAACCAGCTACGTTAACTGCTCTGACCACCTCCTCTGGTAATGTGTTCCAGAGCTTGTCATTATTCTCTGAAAATATTTCCTCCTATGAAAATATTTTCCTGTAACTTCTTTGAATGTCCCCCTAGTCTTTGTAATTTCTGATGGAATAAAAAATCGACCCGCTTCTACCTGTTCTACATCACTCAGGATTTTGTTTCTTTAATCATATCTCCCCTCAGCCATCTCTTTTCCAAGCTGAAGAGCTTTAACCTATCTTTTTTTAGCTATGCTGATTCAGGCTTTCGGAATCAGTGTCTATTACTATGCAGATGATGTGCAGCTGGTCTATTATGTGGATCCTATTGCTCCAGATATGTCAGTGCTGAATACCTTTCTTGATGCTATTGTGGGCTGGCTAATTGATAATAGTTTGAAGTTGAATCCCTTCAAGTATGAAGCAATGTGGGTGACATTGAGTAGCATTTCTCTTATGGATTCCCAAATTCAGGATTTACAAATTCCGTTAAAAGATTGCTTTAAAAACTATCTGTGCTTCTTAGAAAAATTTATCGCTGGTTCAGTATGATAAATGGTGGAACTTGATTTGTCTTACTTTCAGGTATGAATGTTATCTTGCAAAGAGAAACAATGTCTGCATAGAAAGTATATTTATCTGCTTTCTCTTAATTGTTTAATCAAAATAATTTGTGATTCACTTTTCATGTAAAGCATGTTCAAAGTTTTTTTTTTTTTTTTGTTATTTGTAATTTTTCAATAAATATATGAAGACTAAAAAAAACCCCAATACTACTGTATACGGATTCTGGGAGTGTCAGTTGACCCTTATCTGTCTTTTCAGTCTCATATTTCAGTAGTTAACAATGCTTCCATTTACAAATGATTAGGTCTTTTTTCCATATTTGGAAAAAAGGGATCTCGTTTTGATGGTTTAAGAATTGAGCATTCCTCACCTGGACTAAGGTATGGTGTAGAGGTTCCCACTTATTCACTTAAAACAGTTTCCAGTTGAAACAAAATACAACAATTTGGATGGTGGGTCACGCTGAGAAAAATCTTACTGTACCTAACTGTGGGGTCCTTTTACTAAGGCGAAATAACTGATTTAGCGCACGCGAACCGATATAGCGTGCATTAATCAATTTAGCACGCCTTAGTAAAAGGACCCCTGTGTGTGTGTGCATTACAGTAGTCTATTACTCTGCAGATGTCTCCTATATTTAGATATAGTAGGTAATTTTGTGACTGTGAAGGGTGATCTCTGGGGAGAGGGTGTTCTGGCAGGAGGGACTGGGCATCCCTCCTGCCACGATTGTCCATGGGGGGGATGGGCGGCCGCTAAATTTATCGCAGCAGAGAGATCCCTTGCTGCGATAAGCTCAGTGGCCACATCTACTTACAACCCGATTCTCTAACCAGCGTCTGTAACATGGATGTCGGTTAGAGAATCAGCAATATTATGTCAATTAACTGTGGAAATGTTAGTAATTTTAATTTAAGTTCTGAATTTTTCTTGCACTTTGTAGTTAAGGTGTGTTGTAAATGCTATGAATTTTTGTATTGTGCACCAATCCAGTCTTTCTCATATATTGTTTGCCAAGTTTTCCATAAAGGGCCCATGTTCTAATTCAGGCCTTAACTTCACAAAGAAACAAAATGGCCATAAAATGTAAAAATCTCATCTATAATACTTCTGAGCCCACACTTGCAGACCCCGTACAGGAAAAGACAACACAAAAACTTCAGCGATCTGCTGCCTAGGTCTAGACACTGCCTACAGGAGCCTCTTTATAAGCGCCATCGGAGGGCAGGAACTGCATCCTGAGGTTTGCACACCCTGGTCTCCTGAAATGTACCTGCCGGCTGCATGCCAAGGTGTTTTTCTCGCCTTCCTTTCCAGTACCATCCAATTGAAAAGGCTTGCAAGCGAGCCCCTTCTTGGGGCACTTAACATGTTCCTGTTATCGTGGGGTGCAGGAGGTGGGGATCTCTGAACATGAGACGATCGTGGCACTGGGGGAGAGAATGCCCAGCAAAGGCTCTACAGTCGGTCCCCGCAGCACGTTCCCTCTGCCGCAGTCCCACCCCTCATCTGACATACGGGACTACGGCAGATTGAACGTGCTGCTGAGGCTATGGCATCCTGCAAGGATCGCTACGGCCGACCAGAGATCCTCTGCAGGCTGCTGATGCGGCACTTGTACCGGCCAGCCAGCTTAAGTTGGCATTTCTGATGCGGTGCTTGTTCTGGTGGGCCAGCTTAAGTGGAAAGTTGAAAATGTCTGGCGGGCCAAATTTTACTACACCGCGGGCCAGAGTTTGACATATCTGCACTAGAGGTAATCTTACGCTATCAGCTAATACATTTACCATGCAGTAAGTGTCAGCCCTGTGTAGTAATACAGAGCAAATGCTGGCCACACCTCTGATATTTACTGTATATGCTTTGCCCTTACTGCATGTTAAATTTTGCAACTAATATGAAGTATGTGTAAAATCTTACTGCACACAGTTTTAAGACTAATGAAACTAATGCACAATAGGAAATGCATATCTCTATCAAAGTCTTCTAAAATAGCTACTATTTCATGTATGATAATTTCCACACATAAATATCATTTCTGCCACATTCAGTTTAAAAAATTGCTTCCTTAATATGCTTCTATTGGTGTTTTTTATCCAATATTTTTAGAAAATTTTTACACATTTTCCCATAGTTTCCTTGTTCTTTTTGGTACTTTCCAACACCATCAGCCTTTTTTTTATTCCTTTCAGTATATATCCCATAAGAACATAAGAATAGCCTTACTGGGTGAGATCAATGATCCATAAAGCTCAGTAGCCCATTCTCATGGTTGTCAATCCAGGTCACTAGCACCTGGCCAAAACCCAAGTTGTAGCAATATTCCATGCTATGATACAGGGCAAGCAGTGGCTTCCCCCGTGTTTTTCTCAATAACAGACTATGGACTTTTCCTCCAGGAACTTGTCCAAACCTTAAACCAGCTACGCTATCCGCTCCTTTCAATACTGTATATATCTCCAAGAGGCCATGGGATATTTGTAATCAAAAAGAAAAAAATAATCAAATTTATATACCAGTGTGTTGCAAGCCTTTTAAGCTGCGGTACACTAATCTCAGGGCAACTGGAAATGTGCGGACATCAATGCAATGATGTCATGCACATATATGACATCATAACATAACATCATGCTTATAAACCGCACAGCCAGAAGTTTAACGCGATTGACAAAAGATTAACAATAAAATAACATAAGAAACGCCTAAAACTAGTTGAAAAATGATAGGTTTCAGCAAAGTTCTAAAGTGTTTGTAGGAGCAAGCTTTATGTAAAAGCGATCGGAATTCTTTATCGTAGGAGGCTGCCTGAAATGCTAATGTATGATCCAAGTATTTCTTACTTTTACCACCTTGGAATGATGGAAAAATAAATAGGGCATGAGATTTTCTACTGTATTTATGAGATGCTATGAGAAATCTATCAATCATATAGATAGGAGAAGTGCCACTCACGACCTTATAACAAAGACAACTCAACTTAAACAATACCTGAGCCTCCATCAGGAACCAGTGCAACTCACAATAAAATGGAGTCACATGATCGTATTTCTTCAAACCATAAATCAATCTTACTTCTTCATACCATTAATCAATCTTACGCTGGACCGCTACCTCACTCTAGATGTTCACACTGAGTTACTAGTTAGAAAAGGCTTCTCGACATTGTGGAAACTAAGAACCATCAGAAAGTACTTTGATGCAGCATCATTCTGCTTACTGGTGCAATCTTCCATTTTAAGCCTGCTTGACTATTGCAACATCATTTATCTAGGGTCCTTCAAGAAAACCATCCAAAGACTCTGAATCATACAAAATTCGGCAGTTCGACTGATTTTTGGTATAAAAAAATGGGAACATATAACCCCCTACTACCAAAAACTTCACTGGCTGCCCCTGGAAGCAAGAGTACTATTCAAATTTGCCTGTCTATGTTTCAAATCCATTCAAGCTTTGGCCCCCGTTTATCTAGTTTCCCATTTCAACTTGGACTGTTCCACCAGGCCTACTCGCAGGGTACATATGTTTAGCCACCCAACATTAAAGGCTTGCCGATTCAAGAGATATCTGGGCAGAACTCTTGTCTTCCAGGCAGGCCAAAAGAACGGTTGGCTGGGTAACATCATTAAGCATGCCTCATCCTACTTTATCTTTAGAAAACTAGTTAAAACAAACCTGTTCAACTGATTTGTAACCAAGAACTCTTAATGCCTTACCTTGCACGCTTCCTACATTTACGCGACGCCTCTATTCTGTGTCTATCACTCTGACTTACTCCCACTCAACTTGTATCCGCCCTCTCCACTTGTACTTGACGATGTCACTATGTCACTCTGTCACTTGTGACGATGTCACAAGTGGATCCAGCTCTTCTTGTTGTAAACCGCCTCGAACTACCATGGCTTTGGCGGTATATAAGAATAAAATTATTATTCTGAATTAATCGAAGTCTAGCCATCTCTTTTTTGGTATGCGCCAAATAAACTATATTACAATAATCAAGAAGACTCAATAGTAATGACTGAACTAGAAGTTTGAAAGCAGAAAACTCAAAATATGGTTTTATGGTCCAGAGCTTCCATAAGATATAGTAACCCCTTTTGTACCATGGAATCCACCTGTTTTTTCATGGTCAAATGTTGGTCAATAACGACTCCCAATATTTTAATCGTCGAGTTGATTGTATATAAAGTTGAGCCTACAGTGATTGATGGTTCTTGGAGTTTTTTTGCGGTGATGCTATAAAAAAACTTAGTCTTATTGTGATTTAATTTAAGCTTAAATTCCTGCATCCATGAATCCATCAGTTTCAGTACAGACTCAACCGTATGAGTGATGTGGCATAGAACTGAGTTACAAGGATAATAATTGTTGTATCATCAGTGTAACTGAACAGTTTTATACCCAGATCACTCAAATGGTAGCCTAAAAAAGAGTGATATACATTAAATAATGTAGGTGAAAGTGGGGAGCCCTGAGGGACTCCACATGGGGTTTTCCAGGCCACAGAAAGCTGATTGTTGAACTTAACTTGGTAAAGTCTGGAATCAAGAAATCCTTTAAACCACAAAAGTACATTACCCTGTAATCCCAAGACGTCTAAGCAGGCCAATAATTTGGAATGATCCACCAAATCAAAGACACTACTTAGATCAAACTGTAGAACCAACGCACTGCTGCCCTTACTCAGTAAATTATTTAGATAATCTAACATGGTAGCTAACACCATTTCTGTACTAAAATGGGTTCTAAAACCCGATTGAGATTCATGAAGTAAAGAATGTCGCTCAAGATATTTTGTTAGCTGAAATTGAAGCAGATCATCCATAATCTTTACAAATAAAGGGATTGATGCAACTGGCCTATAATTAGCTGATAAAGATATTGATTCACAGTAATGTTTGCGACTGCACAGATGTCCTCCAGCTGTGGCCCTGAAGATCCTATTACCGCCAGTGGGAAGGGGGTGCCGAAGGAGAGGTGAGGAGAAAGAGCAGAGGCATCAGCAAAAAGGAGAGGCGTAGGTGCAAACTGACTGACTAATGGACATGTCTCTCGCCATGAGGGGCACGTCCTGTAAGCAGTCAGCTGGCACCAGTGCTTCTCCTCCTCGCTGGCATCTCACGGCACACCCGGACTCTACCGTGGCACACAGTTTGCGATACAGTGGTCTATACAATGGCATTTGGTAACTTTGTTTTCTAACTTTCCTTCCAATGATAATGACTAAATGACAGCATGGAAGACAGAAGGTACAGCATTTCCACTGGTATGTAAATCATTTTGAACAGATGAACATAACCAATTAACAAAAATAAAACAACAACAAAACAGCTGTATGGGAGGACACCTACTCTGAGAAGCTGCTCTATCATCTTATCGAACAGCTTTGTGTCATGGGAACGCACAAAGCTTGACGTCTGTCTTATGAGAGGGTATATACACAGTACTATTAAATCAGGTAAAAATTAATAGCACTATAGAGGCGTTTTCTTAATCCACTTTGATCAATTAAATTATACCAACATGGAACAAAACAAAACTTGAACATGAACAGGTCTTCAAATCCCTTAATGTAGATTAACAAAGTTTATATGTAAATCTGTTACATGTTTGTACATGAAATTTGCTGACTAGTTCACTGTAAACTGTTCATATAGAAATAAATCCATTTCTTTCTGTACAACTACCATGAAAATATACAGATTATCTTATGGATTTCTCAAAGGTCAAGCAAAATCAAAGAAGCTTGTACCACAGTGATAACTAATTAATGCATCACCCTGTGGGGTAACAGCTTCATGCCAGACACAGTTATGCACAACTTAATTAGACACTTTCTTCTTTTTTCATCACTGTAGTCTCATGGAGCATATTGCTTTAGGAAAGCTAAAAGTTTGCTTTAAAAATGCTCATCTTTGATGCTTTCATTAGTGAAATGAATACCCATCATACAAATATAAACTAGTTAGTTAGGTGCCATCAACTTGAGCTTGAGTCCTAGCGACTTGATGAATTACAGATCTAAAAAGAAATCAGTTTTGTGTTAGTCCGGAAAGCTCCTCCAGCATCATACCCATAGTTGTTTTCAATGTGTCTAGCCATCTAGCTGCAGGTCGCCCTCTTTGCCTGGTTCCTTCGATCTTCTCAAACGTGATGTCCTTCTCCAGTGATCTTTCTCTTCTAACTGTGTGACCAAAATAAGACAGTCGTAACTTCATCATATGGACTTCAAGCGACAAAGCCGGTTTGATCTCTTCCAGAATTGATTTGTTACAAATATAGATTAGGGTTGCACAAACCTGTCCAGTGCACCCTAGAGCCAGTTGGGTTTTTGGGATATTCACAGTGAATATTAAGGGACTGATTCTACAAAATTAGGTACCTAACTTACCCCCCCCCCCCCCACCTTTTTACAAAAATGCAGAAGATGTTTTTGTCAGCCTAGCTATCGCTACCATTCAGCATTTTTAGTTGGCATTACTTATGTCAGCGAAGGCCTATGGGAAATTATATCAATCTGACTCTGGCATGGGAATGCAGATAGACACTGAGGGCAGGAAGACGGTTTTAAGTAGCCCTGATAGCCCTGATTGAATCATGACTAGCTAAAAGGTGTTAATGTCTGATTAAGAGGGTGCTTAGGACAATGGGTCCAGGTGCATGGAACAAAGAAGCCAGAGACTTAATCCCATCTTCCATGCTTGCAGGTATCACACTCTCCTTAGCAATTAAATTAACCATTGTTTCAAACAGTTTACAAATTCTAAACAGAAAGATACTGGGAGATACAATAATTTCTTTATTCAGAATAAGATTCCAAGGTATAAAAGCCTGCTCTCTGCAAAACACTTGGAGCTATCAATCTAGCTATCAATCTGTGGAGGAGAATGGTTTTGGCTCTCTTTCTCTCTCTCTCTCTGCCTTTCCCTGAAACGTCACACTTCCTTCTGGACTCTGTAAAGCAGGGAAACTGCTTTGCTCTCTGCTTAATTGTAATGCTTATAAATATTGCTTTTCTGTAAGCCTATTTCTATAATATATTCTTTATGCAATCATCTCTGGCTGTGCCTATTATTCTACTTCTTGGTGAAACTTCAGTGAGGGAACTGAATCTGGGACCAGCGTTTGTCAGTACACCTTTCACTTAACCCCTAGGAAAAACAGTGTTAGTCCATAGGGATGTCCTGACTCTCTGTGTCCGAATGCCAAGGTGACTCAGGCCTTCACAGCCCAGCCAGATTCCTTTCACTTACCTGTGGACTCACTTTTGGAGACACAGGATAAGGGAAAGATGTCAGACTCAGAATTCAGCTTAGGTATGTGGCACCTTTGATATTGGACACTTCCGACTGCCCCAATGTTAATACTACCATAGAGGGTCAGGATAAATTAACTTTAATTGATACAGGGGCTGGAATCAATTTTACAGATAGAGCACCTCCAACTGGAGATCAGGAAAATATGGAAATTTGTGAGAAACAGGGTCTAAATGACAAAGCTTCAAAGTGTGTGCCTATCCCACAAAAGGAACAAATGAAAGACATTGTAGAAACTACTGCCAGCACAAGTGAGAATACAGGCAAAGAAATAGTTGAGGTGGCTGGTCTTGCATTGGATACAGGAATTCTAAATGCTTCTAAACCTTTGGTTCATGAGGTTATTCCTGTGCAGTTAGCCACACAATGTTGCCTGCCAGTGCAGAAGCATGATCATAGTGTAACTCACTCAGAGGCTGCAGATCTTTCAGTTTGGGCACAAGACTGTGGGAAAAGGCACACAGAAATTTTGTTTGAGGGCAAAGATCCTGAACCACAAACAGTACTTCCTCCAGCAACAGAACTGGTGCCTAAGATGGAGAACAGGGGTCTGAGCGGACCTATCTCTTTAGCATGTGGCTCTCCAGCTTGGTCATTTGCTAAATCAGGGAGCTCCAGTAGGCTCACTATACACTCTCAGGCCCTAACTAACATTTCAAAGCCTGTACCAGTGGCAGCCTCTTACTCTGACATTACTGTGAAACTTAATCCTAAATGTGCATTTTTCTCTGTCCTAGACATGACTAATGATTTTTGGAATTTGCCCCTTGCCTCTGAATGCCATGACACAACAGTGCAGACAAAAGAAGACAAATCTAGCCTGCACCTGACTTCTGCACCGCAGTGCCCACTCCTCCGAGTGCAGTGGGACCCAGGTGGCAGACATGTGGTCCAGGTCGGCCTGAATGGAACATGGACAAAGTTTGTTCTAAGTGACCTTGAGGATGCTGCCAATTTAAAATGTTTTTTTTTTTTTTCTTAGCAGCAGTTTGGATATATACATGGCCATCCCAGACCAGTTTTGGCACAAAGATATTTCTAATGTTTTCCAAGGTTCCCCTTTATCACTGCAGAGATAGAGACGTTCCAAAGAAGATATTAGCTTTATGCCTTTTCTGAATATGAGATGGTTATGATATGCATTTTTTGTACTACTCAGGTGTTCATCTTTGCTGTGTTTTTCTATAACAATGTGTTTATTTGCAGAGTTAAATTCAGCCCTGAACACTTGACAGATGGATGCCTAAAAATTTGTGTTTTATGTTGTCTGTGCCATGTGGTCTGTCTTATGTCTATTTGTTTTAGTTTAGGGGGTACCCCAGGATACATAACATTGACCATTTCTAGAGCTCTTTTCCCCCTTTTTTTTTTTTTTACTAGCCCAATTGAGCAATGTTCTTTCTACCTATTGTTTCATATCCTAAATGTAGCTTAGTTAGGGGTTATATTTTTATGTAAAGGTTTCACTTTTTATACCGTGTTTATTCTATGCTCCTCACTAGATTCAGTACACATTTCTGATATAATTTTTTTATATATACATTCAGTACAGAATTATGGTCTCTCTGAAGTGCCATAATAGTTATATGCAGTTATATGCACAAAAACATATCTTTTTGGAATGTCTGTTTAAGAACCTTAAGTACTTGAATATTGTCTGTCTTTTGCCATAACTATACCAAGTAAATGCATTAATATTGTTACATGTTGCCACATTCAGTACAGGCAACCTGGTCTCTCTCTCTCTCTCTCTCTCTCTCTCTCTCTCTCTCTCTCTCTATACATTCAGTACAGGCAAAATGGTTTCTCTCTCGTTTTTTATCTCTTATTTGGATCACACTGGAGTACAGCTGCTGAATGATATCGGGACTCTTTTCAAATCCCTCCCTGTATGCACAGACATCATTTCATCGTAAGGGTAAACACCACTAGTTTCCAGTGACTTGACAGATCCGGCGCAGACACCATTTCATTTCAAGGGTGAACCTCATCAGTTTAAAGAGACTGCCGGTTCCTGCTGGACTAATTCATCTTCCTGCACCCTGACTGCAAAGATTTTCCACACATGCTGTACACAATGTTTCCTGTTCATCGGATATAGCCACCTTCCTAAGAATGCTTTGCTGTACAATTCCACCTATTTAACCTATTCTACGGACATTCCAGACTTTATTTCATATGCTGTACATCCACTACCTTTTGGTATGGGCAACGAGACATTTCAAAAGCTGCTGAACTTTACTGAACTCCATACTTACATTGAACAACTCAAGAAAACCTCCAAAGAAGTGAATCATACTATCACTTTTGAAAATGGACAGATTGCACAAAATTTGCTACAAGACGCTCATGTCTCAGTTTGGGAACTTTTCTTTGGGTATTCGCCCACTGCAATATTTAATGTTTTAATTCACCCTATCATTATAATTATTGTACAATTTTTGCTATGTATTATTATGATTTTCCTTTGCTGTAAAGTGAAACACATGTACTTTTCTTTATCTCATAAGCTTCCTTCTAGCTTTTTTAAGGCAGTTATACATGTATTTCCAGTATCTTTTCTGACACTTTCTAATTTGGTTCTAATTTGGTTTTAATTTGGCATGGCCTATTGCATTACCATTACCAGGGTCAGACATAATATTTTCCCATATCCCATACTTAGATACTCTCTCAGGACATCTTACTACCTTTATACCTGAACCTCCTGAAAAAGCTTCCTGCATCCCTTATGCACCGTTCATTCGCTCAACGACGGGTAAGATATAAGCATACTGGGATCCCCGCCCAGATGATGGCCTATACAACCTAAGACAGAGTTTGAACTCATAATGGGAACTGTTTATCTTCATAGCTTGGAGATTCTGCAACACAGGGGACGTACTGTTGGACGTAAGCGAGGGAACCACAAGCTTGCCCTCATTTCAAAGAATAAAAATAAAAAAAATATGGGAGATGTCAGCCTATCTTTCGCTACCATTCAGCATTTTTAGTTGGCATTACTTATGTCAGCGAAGGCCTATGGTAAATTATATCAATCTGACTCTGGCATGGGAATGCAGATAGACACTGAGGGCAGGAAGACGGTTTTAAGTAGCCCTGATAGCCCTGATTGAATCATGACTAGCTAAAAGGTGTTAATGTCTGATTAAGAGGGTGCTTAGGACAATGGGTCCAGGTGCATGGAACAAAGAAGCCAGAGACTTAATCCCATCTTCCATGCTTGCAGGTATCACACCCTCCTTAGCAATTAAATTAACCATTGTTTCAAACAGTTTACAAATTCTAAACAGAAAGATACTGGGAGATACAATAATTTCTTTATTCAGAATAAGATTCCAAGGTATAAAAGCCTGCTCTCTGCAAAACACATGGAGCTATCAATCTATCTATCAATCTGTGGAGGAGAGGGGTCTTGGCTCTCTTTCTCTCTTTCTCTGCCTTTCCCTGAAACTTCACACTTCCTTCTGGACTCTGTAAAGCAGGGAAACTGCTTTGCTCTCTGCTTAATTGTAATGCTTATAAATATTGCTTTTCTGTAAGCCTATTTCTATAATATATTCTTTATGCAATCATCTCTGGCTGTGCCTATTATTCTACTTCCTGGTGAAACTTCAGTGAGGGAACTGAATCTGGGACCAGCGTTTGTCAGTACGCCTTTCACTTAACCCCTACCACCTAATATTGTGGGGGCCACGAACAAAACTGACAGTTTTAAGCGCAGGCCGGCTAACTGAATGCTTTGCACTGCTCCAATGGTCATAGAGTTCTTATGAGCACTGAAGCACTGCAGAGCCTTAAGCGTGTCAGCTGGCACTAAAAACCTCTTCCACGCTTTTGTAAAAGAGGACGTTAATAGGCCAAATACCCTTAGCCCTTGTTTTAAAAAAAATTAATTGGGTGATAGATGCCTATCCTATTCTCTAAAAGATAGGTGCCTATCACAATGTACTTAGTCACGCCTATCATCTAAGTGGCCGTTTCTATGGGCAAAGCATGTGTTAGGCGCCGCTAAATGCGATTCTCCAAATACTTAAGCACCTGAAATGTAGGCCTTTAAAACCCTTGCCTACATTTCAGGTACCTAAGTTCTTACATTGGCACCACTAACTGTGATTCTATAAATGGCGCCTATAATCGGCGCAAAAATGAATTTGTATATACTTATTTATTTATATATATATTTGTATATACTTATTTATTTTGATATTTAGCTTGTCCTCCCAATGAAGGTCAGAATGGGTTAAAATAAAACATATGTTGAGGGGCATTTTCGATAGGATATCTAAATGGTGGAGAGGAAAACGGTGACGGAGTTCAAAAAAGTGTGGGATGAACACAAAGGATTTCGAATCAGAAAATAATGGTATATCTTGAAGAACCGGGCAGACTTGCACGGTCTATGTCCCGTATATGGCCATTTGGTTGAGGATGGGCTGGGGAGGGCTTTGACGGCTGGATAGTTTAGATGAGCTGGAGTAAGCTTTGACAGAGACTTCAGTAGATGGAACCTAAGCACAGTACCGGGCAGAGCTTTGGGTTCTGGCCCAGAAATAGCTAAGAAGTAGAAAATTTAAAATTAGATCAATATTTTAAAGAGAGGGTAAGGTTTGGGCAGACTGGATGGACCATTCGGGTCTTTATCTGCCATTATCTACTATGCTACTATGTAAGTCTGAGTTTGGAGATTTTGAGAAAGACATTAAAAAATCCAGTAGAGAAAATGTCCATTTTTTTGAAACTGCAAGACATCAAACTTTTTCTTTTTTTTTTCCTGAAAATAACCTATCTAGATGTTTTGATCCTTAGTGCATCTATCTTTTTTTGGCCATTTCAAATATGAAAACATCCAAATTAAAAATGCACACAAGGACAACGTGCAAGCAACCAGCATCCTTAGCAAACTGGCCACAAAGTCATCTGAGCAGAATAGAATAATAATAATAATAACAGTTTATATACCGCAGGACCGTGAAGTTCTATGCGGTTTACAATGATTAGAAATGTTACAGGTTGAGTGAATAAGCAAAGTTACAGATTGAATGAATAAACAAAGTACAGATTTAGCGTTAGGTGGTTCTTGCGCTCGGTTGTTAAGGACTAAGATCAAATAGGTTGGTTTCCTAAGTATTTCAGGAACAGATGTGGTTTTAGGCGTTTCCTGAATTCCCCATAGGTAGTAGGCACGAGCAATTGTTCAAGGTCTTTACCCCATAATGCTGCTTGATGTGCGAGAAGATGTTGATGATGACTTTTAAATTTACAACCTCTAACCGGTGGAGAAACAAAGTTCAGGTGTGAGCTTCGCTTGTGTCTGTTGGTTGAGAAAGAGTTAAGGTCTGCTATGTACAGAGGAGCACAATAGGGGTACTGCAGTGAAAGCCACTTAAAAAAGTCCCAGGTACAGAACTAACCATAACCTGCTTATGTTATTTGGTGAACACTCCAAAGCCCACCATACATACTTGTACACCAGAACAATAGCCCTTATGCCTGCAGGTATCATCTTTATGTAGGTAAAGTAGGTTTTGGGTGGGTTTTGGATAGGGTTACCAGACATCCGGATTTCTGGGGATTTGGAAGGCTTTTCAAAACCCTGCCCTTTGTCCGGGTTTTGGAAAAGAAATCGCGTCGGGAGGGGGCATGCGCAGATGCAACACGGTGACATCACACGCATGCGTGCATGCATGTGATGTCATTGTGTTGCATGCACGGATGCCTTCTTGCCTGATGGAGCTGGGGGTGTAACGGGGCGGGCCTAGGGGTCCTGATTTTACTGATGTAAAATCTGGTAACCCTAGTTTTGGAGGGCTGGATGCAGTCTTAGATCAAGATTCTCCAACAAGAAGCTGCATCAGCTGTGGTGTCCAAGGGGATCACACAAAATGAGTGTTTATTACAAAAGCATTGTTCCAAAATAAAAGGTTTACTTAAAGACATCAAAATGGTATAAAAATAAACAGGAAAATGCATTCGGAGTTGTTGTTTATTTAATCTCTATAAATTATACAGATTGCAATCCAAATCAAAACTATAGCAAGGAAATGTTTGGGGAAAGCACAGAAGATTTTTCTGTAAAATCCAGTCTCAGAGTCTTACAAAAGAAAAACACAGTTCTATAGCAGAAGGCCAACTCAGTGAAGTAGAGGAGTGGCCTAGTGGGTAGGGCAGCTGCCACAGCACCCTGAGGTTATGAGTTCAAATCCCACTGTGGCTCCGTGTGACTCTGGGCACATTGCCCCAGGTACAAAATAAGTACGTGTCTGAAATATGTAAACTGCTTTGATTTGTAACCACACAGAAAAAGCAGTGTATCATGTCCCATACCTTTGTTCAGTACAGAAGAATGAAACGTGGACCTGTTACTGCCCAACTGCCAAGTTACCCAGTTTTAGGAAGGAGTGCTTTTGGCCAGTCCTGGTTTTGAACTTAAATCCCAAAGCAGTATCCTGCTCAGATCCCATAATGCATCACTTTAAGGCTGCAGAGATCCGGTAGTGGCTTAAAATCTCCTTCCAAGAAATAGGTAACTTGACAGCTCTGCTAATGTCTTTTTCCCCCTTGACCCCAGAAAAACTACAGATAGCTTGTCTTTGAAATATAAATTACTTCAAACATCTTGTTGTTTTAAACAGCTAGGCAAAATTTCTATATGCCTGACCTGGAAATATTGCTTAGAGAAATTCCTCCTCAGGACTCTTCCATCAGGTAGAAAGAGAGCACCCAACTCCCCCATTGGGAGGGGCTCTTCTTAGGATTGCCAGATTTCCTCTTAAAAAAAGAGGACACCTGGCCTCATCCCATTCTGCCCTCGGCCACACCCCGTTTCGCCTCCAGCTTTGCCTGTTCCTCCCCAGCCCCGCCCCATACAAACCTCTCGTTTCCTTCTCCAAGCTTGAGTCCGCACAGACATCAATGTGGGTGTCAACGTTCATGCATAGAGGGTCTCTAGACACGACTCCAGGCTCAGGGATCTCCAAAACCCAGAGAACTCCCAGATTTTGGAAATCCCTCCAGGCACCCGGACAGTCCTCTAAAAAGAGGACTTGTCTGGTTTTCCCTGACGTCTGGTAACCCTAGCTCCACCCATAGTGGTGAACACAGCCTCTCTGCTGCCTCCTACCTGCTCCCTGGTTAATGACATCCTTCAGGACTCTGTGAGGCCATTATACACTACTGTTCCACCTGGTTCATAGACAACCCCGCGAAAGACAAAGGCGCGCGCCGACAACTGAGCGCAAGACGGAGGCATGCGCCGAAGAAAATTACAGTTTTTAGGGGATCCGATGGGGGGTTTTGTTGGAGAGCCCCCCCAGTTTACTTAATAGAGATCGCGCCGGCGTTATGGGGAGTTTGGGGGGGTTGTAACCGTCCACATTTTACTGTAAACTTAACTTTTTCCCTAAAAACAGGAAAAAAGTGAAGTTTTCAGTAAAATGTGGGGGGTTACAACCCCCCAAACCCCCCACAACGCCCCCACAACGCGGCGCGATCTCTATTAAGTAAAGTGGGGGGGTTCCCCCCCACACACCCCCGTCGGAGCCCTAAAAACAGTAATTTTGTGCGGCGTGCACCCCCGCGCTGCGCTCAATTGTCTGGGCACGCCTTTGTCCCGGCGCACTTTTGACCTGACACTGTTCCACCTAACTAGATTGTGAGCCCACTAGGGACAGAGAAAGTACCTGTAAATAATGTGTACAGTGTTGTGTACATCTAGAGTGCTATAAAAAATATTATTATTATTATTGTAGTAGTTATAGGAATGAGCAACACCGCTCACTGGAATGTTCCCCATTTAATACATAGACCCACTTGAAGAATCCTAGGGATCTCTGCATTTTTCAAAAGTTCTAATACAGATTTTACTCTCAGCATCTCTCCTGGGAAGCTGATATCTGTCATCCTTGCTATGAAGAAATATTTCCATACATTGTTGCTAAGTTACCTCGATGTGATCAAAGAAGCTGACCCCCTGGTTTTGCCCTTTTCATGCATTTTTCTCCCATACATTTCTTTTAGATAATGAGGACCTCAGCTTTAGACACCTCCACTAAGCCACCCTGAGGATGCCAGATGAAAATCTATTCTCTAATGATGTCTGCGTGCCCAGATTTTATTATAGAATACTAGCATAACCAGTTGTCGGCACACCAACATGTACATGCCAGAAGTTATACCAGCCATAGACCTGGTATAACCGCAGACACTTAAATGAATCACGAACATGCATCACTTATAAATGTATTTATTTAAAAAAAAAAATATTCCATGTTATACATGTAATTGGGAGCCCCGCCCATTGCCCAACCATGTGAACATAAGAATAGCCATACTAGGTCAGACCAATGGTCCATCTAGCCCAGTATCCCGTTTCCACAGTGGCTAATACAGGTCAAAAGTACCTGGCAGAAACCCAAATAATACAACATTCTATGCTACTGATCCAGGGCCAACATTGGCTTCCCCCATGTGTGTCTCAATAGCAGACTATGGGCTTTTCCTCCAGGAACTTGTCCAACTCTTTTCTAAACCTAGATATGTTAACCACTGTTACAATATCCTCTGGCAATGAGTTCTTTGAGTGAACAACTATTTCCTCCCATTTGTTTTAAAAAGTTTTTCAGTGTAAGGTCATTGAGTATCCCTGGGCCTAGTCTATAATTTTTGAAAGAGTAAAAACTCAATTCACTTTTACCTGTTCTGCACCACTTAGAATTTTCCAAGCTGAAGAGCCCTAACCTCTTTAGCCTTTCCTCATATGAGAGAAGTTCCATCCCCTTAATCATTTTAGTTGCTCCTCTTTGAACATACTACTCAAGGTGAGGTCACACCATGGAGCAATACAGAAGCATTATAATATTACCATTCCTTTCCTAATAATTCCTAGTATCCTGCATTGCCATTTTTAGATGGTTTTCTATGTTGTTTGAAGTGCATCTAAATCTTAAGGGAATATTGTGGCAAGTCCAGCCCTGCTCCTGACTTGTCACATTTTAAAAACAGAAATAATACTGTACCAAGGGTCAGTAAAACTCACCAGGGAAATTTCATACAGGTCAGGCTGACTATCCTGGCATAGTTCCTCTAGGTTTCAAACCCTGGCAGGATGGGGTAAGTGGGTCAGGAAGAAGAGCTTACTCAAGACAACAAGTAAAACCCTTTAAAACTGCCTTAAAACAATCTCAGTTCCCTAGCAGTAATTTGCAGTCTGGCCAAAGGGGGAGCCAGAGAGAGACTTGGCCAATTCCAATCCCACATTGGTTGGGGCGAGGCTTTCATCAGAGCCTCAGACAGAATGGAGAAAAGGTGGAAGGCCAACAGAACAGGTGGCAGAAAAGCAGACTTGGTCATGGGACAAAAAAAAACAACTCAAAGGAAAGCCTGATGTGGAGATGGTAGAGCTGGAGGAACATGTTCAGCTAAACCCAGGCAGAACTGTCAGCACAAGAAGAATGTTTGAAGGTTGTTCCTTCTCAAGTTTCAAGTTCAAGTTTATTAGGATTTTATATACCGCCTATCAAGGTTATCTAAGCGGTTTTTTACAATCAGGTACTCAAGCATTTTCCCTCTCTGTCCCGGTGGGCTCACAATCTCAAGGTGAGCTAGCAGAGGAAATGGAAACTAGCTAAGTGTGGCACTGTTTTTTTTTCTTTTTGTGTTTTGTAATTGAGGAGTTTTGTCCTATTGAAAAGAGACTTGTTGTGCCCTATTTTTTGTGAGCAAGCCAGAAGAGTAGGTCCTTAATTGTACACACCTGGAGAGCAGGAAAAGTGTTTTTTGTTGTTGTTGTTTTCCTTTTATGAATTTGTTTTGGGAATAAGTGGAACAGAACTGTTGAACAATTACTGGCACTAAGGAACATAACTTTTAAAGCTGTATGAGTAAAGGAAGGATTGCTAGAACCAAGTACTGGGTTTTTAAAAAAAATATTATTTTGAATCCTGGAGTTTACCTTTTTTTCTGTTTGGGACATTTGCTAAGGGCTACAAACCTTACATTGCTAATGAGGAACTGTGCTTGTTAAGGAACTGTGCAATTGTACCTGTATTTAAAGCTGGCTGATTGTTTTATTTTTTTTCTTTGTTTCTTTTTGGGAACAACCGTCTGACTTGTGCCAAGAAGCCACAACCAGGAGCAGGGTGAGGTGCGGGTGCAAGCTGACGGGTGTTATTTGAATGCTGTGCTTTTCTTTTTCTTTGCATTTTTGCTTGAGTTTTTAAAATTTTTTTTATTTTGCTTTTGAATTGACTTTTAATTTTAATTTACTGAATATTTTATTTTGTGAACCAGAGAACTATTTGATATGCAGTATAACAGATACTATAAGCGGAACAATAATTGTATGCATGTTTGTATGTCTCTGAATTAGATGTTGAAAACAGTCCTACGGATTTTGATGAAATGGAGTGAATCTAAGTTTTCAGGTGCGAGAAAGCAATTTAGCTAGCTCTGGAGTTTGGCAAAACTCATTTGGGGCGTTAAATGGGGGATTTTTTTTGCAATATACTGCTGCTGGGAAATGCACAAAGGCATTATCTCTGTAGTTACTATTCCAACCTTCCCCTGAAGCTCATTGGTCAGATGTTCCTAAGGGAGCTTAACCAGCCAATAGGCTGCAGGGAAAAAACAGGACTAACAGCAGCCAACACAGAAGAGCTGCAGTGTAGGTAAGGGATTGAGAAGGGTAAGAGAGGCTGAGGGAAAACATATTGGAATATCAAAGGGAGAAAAGAGCTGAAATAAAAGCAAGATTGTTCCTGCCTCCCCCTTCAGGCCATTGGTCAACTATAAACAAACCACTGCCACGCCGTGCCTTGGGCACGCTTAAGCATCCCTATGTGCCTCTGTAGATGCGCTACAGGACACCTACCACCACCTGCAATCAGGACGTGCCCTTATATAATCAGGCTCTTTATGTATATCACTTTGATGGTTCACTTAACGTCAAATAGCAATATAATTGGAAACTTGTGCATGTAAGTTACAGAATACAGCTAACACTTACATACAACACTGTCACAGTCACACATATAATTTTAGTGGTGACGGGATAATCGCGCGCCAGACACCAGCGCGCTGACAATCCAGCGCAAGAAAGAAGTGCGCCGCCAAAAAACTTATTTTTAAAGAGCTCAGATGGGGGGTGTGGGGGGGAACCCCCTCACTGTAATGCATAGTGTTCGCACTGCCGTTGGGGGAGGGTGTGGGGGGTGCAACCCCCGGCATTGTAGAGAAAACGTTACTTTTCCTGAAAAAAATCATAAAAAGTTCTGTTTTCTCTACAATGTGGGGGGGTTGCACCCCCTCCCAACGGCAGCACGAACACTATGCATTAAAGTGGCCTCCCCACACCCCCTGTTGGAGCTCTTTAAAAATAAGTTTTTCCGCGGCGCACTTTTTTCTTGCGCTGAATTGTCAGCACACTGGTGTCTTGAGCGCCACTGACTATAAACCATTTTAGCATTCTATAGCAATTGGTATCTAACTTTAGGCAACCCATTACAGGATGAAGGAATAGATGCAAATGCTTAACAAATGATATTTGATGAATGATTCTGTTCAGGACTTAAGTTTAACATTAGACAAGTTCCTACTGAACAAGGACGTATGCTGGTAGGGCTAGTCTCAGTTAGGGCACTGGTCTTTGACCAAAAGGGCCGCCGCGTGAGCTGGGTGCGATGGACCACTGGTCTGACCCAGCAGCGGCATCTCTTATGTTCTTATGAAACTAGGCAAAGGGCTAATTTATGTTGAAGTGCTTATGCTTCATCAAGTTATGGCTTGTTTATATTGGCTTTTGCGGCATGATATGATTTATTTCTGTTATTGATTTAGCTCAGTTTTAGCTGCTTTCTTGTTATTTATTTGACTGACTTTGGATTGCCTTATTGGTATTGGGAATTTTGGAGCATTTGTGCTGAGAACAATACTTTGGGTTTTTTTTTTAATATAGGTTCTGATTTCTTATGTCTCTTAATGCTTGCAGTTATTTCTTTTTCTTTCCACTGATAGGGTTTAATTATTATGGGAACAATAATTAAAATTTCCTGCATTGCTGCAAACTCTGCAGTCCTTTTACCCAAGGGTTTGCAGCAATAATCAAAGCCAAAGTCTGCATAGGCATTTGCTGTGATTATATCCCCAGGAAAAATCACCCACAGAGATTGCATCTGCTTTCTCTGTGCATAATTTTTCCATTGGAAACTACATGCAGTTTTGATTATGCAAAATTACACATATTGTTCATTAACCCCCTCTCTTCCTGCTCCTAGGATTGCAGTCTATGGTTAAAGGTATGCAAATTGTTGACCACAGATGGGTTGGGCAATAATCAAAGCCTTGATTTGTGCAAGTAAAGAGGCTACTTTTGTACTTGAGTGCATGCATACTTTTCCTTGGATAAGTACTAGGGAATTTTCAGAGTGAAAATATGTTTATACTACTACTTTAAAAACTACCCCAGGGAATTCATGTGCTTACATTTAAGAGCATAAGAACATAAGTACTTCCATATTGGGATAGACCAAAGATTCATCAAGCCTAGTATCCTCTTGTATTTCCAAAAGTGGACAAACCAGGTCCAAGGATTTGGCAAGATCCCAAAAGAGGAAAAATAGATTTTATGTTGCTTATCCTAGAAATAAACAGTGTATTTTCTCAAGCCTATCTTAATAATAGCGTATGGACTTTTCTTTTAGGAAAATGTACAAACCGTTTTTAAACTTTGCTAAGCTAATTGCTTACTGCATCCTCTGGCAAAGAATTCCAGAATTTAATTACATGTTAAAAGTGAAGAAATATTTTCTCTGATTTGTTTTAAATTTACTACTTAGTGGCTTCATTGTATGCTTCTTAGTCCTAGTATTTTTTGGAAAGAGTAAACCAGTGATTTACATTAACCCATTCTCCTCCACCCAATTTTTATTTCCCTCAGTCAAGCTGAAGAGCCCTAAACTTTTTAGCCTTTCCTCACAGGAAAGTTGTCTCATCTCCTTTATCTTTTTTTTGTATTTAAGTATTTTATTGATTTCAATATAATATCAAGTAAAACTTGTCTCTTATCATTTTTATTGCATTTCTCTGTACCTTTTCTAATTCTTATATATCAATTTTTTTAGATTTAGTAACCAGAGTTTCATATGATATTCAAGGTGCAATCACACTATAGAGTGACACAAAGGTTTTATAATAGTTTTATTCTCCATATTCATAACATTATATATTTTTTTCCTTAACCATCGCTGCACTCTAAACAGAGGGTTTCAACGTATCATCAGTGATGACACCTAGGCATTGTGTCCTAACATTGAATCTTGCATTGTGTAGCTATAGAAGACCAGTCTCCCAGTCTCCTAAGGCTCTCTTGCAATTTTTCACAATCCTCTTGTTATTTAACAACTTTGAATAACTTTGTGTCATCTGCAAATTGATCCACTTTCACTCCTTATTCCCATTTCTAAATCATTTATAAATATGTTAAAAAGCAGTGGTCTGAACTTAGACCCTTTTCCATTGAGAATATTGACTATTTAATTCGACTGCTTTCTTTTTTTTTAAATTTTAATTCTTTATTGATTTTTAATCAAAAACAGTGTCATACAAATGAAAGAACAAAAGATATTCCACTATTATCTATACAGGAACATAAATATCATTCAATAATTTCATTTTCCTGCATCTAATATAATAAAATGCTAGGCCGCGCATGCACACTAAAAAAAAACGTGTTCCCTGATCCGTCGCGAAAACACGAGTGCGCATGCGCACGTTTTACGTCACCACTTGCTCGCGGCGGCTTTCAAATAAAAATAAAAAATTACACAGCTGCAGCGGCCTTCCTCACCCCTGCCTCTCACTGTCAATGGTACCGGCTCCTCTCTCGAACTGCACCAGGATTGAGAGAGGAGCTGCAGCGCCGGCTTTCAACTTAAAACAAAAAATATAAAAGAACCCCAACTGGAGATAGCCGCTCTCACCCGGCTCCCACTGTGCAAACCCCCCCCCCCCAAACTGGAGATCGCCGCTCTCAACCCCCTCCCCCCCCCAACTGGAGATCGCCGCTCTCACCCGCTCCCACTGTGCAACCCCCCCCCCCAACTGGAGATCGCCGCTCTCCTCCCCTTCACCCCCAACTGGAGATCGCCGCTCACACCCGCTCCCACTGTGCAAACCCCCCCCAACTGGAGATCGCCGCTCTCACCCCCCTCCCCCCCCAACTGGAGATCGACGCTCTCACCCGCTCACACTGTGCAAACCCCCCCCCCCCAACTGGAGATCGCCGCTCTCACCCCCCTCCCCCACCAACTGGAGATCGACGCTCTCACCCGCTCACACTGTGCAACCCCCCCCCCCCCCATGGGAGGATGCGCCGCAGCAAAGTGCTGCACAGGTACTGGAGGGGGAGAGACATATCGCTTCTGCACCGGTACAAACATCCCTCCAGCGTTCGCACTCGCTGCACGTTAAACAGGCTACTTCGGCCTTTCTCCTGCAGTTGAGTCCCTTTGCCGCTTCACTGATTACGTCATCAATGACGCAACAGAGAGCCTCAACGGCAGAAGAAAGCAGAAGCAGCCTGTTTAGCTGTCAACGCTGGAGGGAGGTTTGATATTAAAGTCATCTTGCTGGGAGGGTCGCAGAGTCAGCGGGGGTTGGGCTGGGAGGGGAGAGAAGCGTCTGCCTCGGATGCTTCAGGCAGCAGCAGCATTTACAATTCGCTGCTGTTGCTGGCTTCAGGCCTTCCTCTCTGGTCGGTCCTGCCTACTTCCTCTTTTCATGAAGACAGGACCGGCCAGAGAGAAAGACCTGACGCCTGCAACAGCAATGAATTGTGAATGCTGTTGCTGACCAATGAAGTAGTTAAATGAGGAAAGGGAGCAGAGGGGGAGAGAATGGAGGGAAGGAGGAAGGTATGCCAGACCAAGGCAAAAGGAAGGAGGAGATGGAGAGAGGCTATATGGGGGAGAGAGAGAGAGAGAGATGGAAAGAGAAGAGAGGGCAGTGAATGGAAGGGGCAACATAGAGGGTGAACAGTATTCTAGCACCCGTTAATGTAACGGGCTTAAAGACTAGTATAATATAATACTATTATTTTCTATCTTTTATCCAGTTCTTAATCCACAATAGGACACTGCCTTCTATCCCATGACTTTCTAGTTCCCACAAGAGTTGTTCACGAGGTACTTTTCTTTCTGAAAATCCAGATACACAACATCAACTGGCTCACCTTTATTTTATTAAGGGGAAAGGGAATGGGACTTGTATACCACCTTTTTGTGGCTACACATTCAAAGTGGTCTACATATATATAGGTACCTATTTCGTACCTGGGTGATGGAGGATTAAGTGACTTGCCCAGGGTCACAAAGAACAGTGTTGGGATTTGATCTCAAGGTGCTGAGGCAGCAACTGTACCAGTAGGCCACTCCTCACCTCTTCAAAGAAATGTAGCAGATTGGTGAGGCAAGATTTTTCCTTGACTGAATCGATGTTGTCTTTGTCCCATTAATCTATGCCTATATACGAGTATGCTCAGTAATTTTGTTCTTTATAATAGGCTATACCATTTTGCCCAGCACCAACATTGGGCTCACTGAGTCACCTTTGAAACCCTTTAAAAAATTGGTGTTATATTGGCCATCCTCCAATCTTCCAGTATCGCGCTTGATTTTAAAGATAAATAAGTTACATATTACTAATAAAGCTCTGCACCCTCGGATGTATACTATCTGGTCCAGGTTATTTGCTCTGTTGTTTGTCAAAATGCTCCATTACATCCTCCAGGCTTAAATATATGTTATGATCTCTGTTGTCAAGTGGCTTCAGCACAGTTGCTTCTGGCACCAGATCATGTGTTCCACTAAGAACTAGATCTAGAATTTCTCCCCCTCTTGTTGGTTCCTGAACCAGCTGCTCAATAAAGCAGGCCTTGATTTCATCTAGGAACTATCGTGGCCTGATGTTACATTTATCCAGACAATATTGGGGTAATTGAAATTGTTTTGGAAAAGGAAGTGTGGACAGTACAGTGAGAAATCTTCTTATGCAACATGAAGTGAAACAGGGATGCCCTGTTGGGAGTATTTGGCAAGCCAATTGAAGAAAGTTAGAGGCAGCACTTTTCTGTTAGAGGCAATGTTTCAAATTCAGTTATATATTGTATATATGTTTTTTGGACATCACAATTAACTGATCTTCACCAACCTTACAGGGGCAAATATTTTTTTGTTAAGTATTTCTGAAGTGATTTCATTAACTTTACTTTAATGCTTTAATACTGTGGAGTTTTGGGTTTCATTTTTAGACTATTTAAGAGAAGGTAATAACAAAGTACTACTGAAGTCTTTTTCTCCAGTGTTTTGGTTTTGCGTAAGTCAAATGGTGCGTTCTTTCTCTGAAACAGAGTTGTAGTAGATTTTCCAAGTAAATTTAAATGTTTGCTCCCAGAGTGGTTGATAGTTGGGCAATCGAAATTCATCCATTGTTAGGCTACCTTGTTTGTTATTCTACCGCTCATAATTTTTGTCTGTTTATGAGGGGCCGCTGGAAAGTTCTTAGCCCAGCCAAGAAGAGAAGGGTGTGGAACCATGAAACTTACAAGTTATTCAATGCTTTTCTTAACGCTTTTCATTTCAATGGTATGAAATGAAACCAAAAATGTCAAGAAAAGTGTGGCATCTACATCGTTCTCTTCTTGGCTGGGCTGAGAACTTTTCAGCAGCCCCTCATACACTCCTATCACTATCGTTTTCCCCTTTACACATATCATAAAGCTTCTGAGGTGTTTTGGGTTTTTTTTGTATCCTGCAGAACTTATAGCTGCTTACTATGCGCACATTTCCTGGGTCAAATTACACAGGTTCTCATGTGGATTGCATAAATGCAAACCCCTCTCAAGCCCCACACTAAGAACATCTCTGCTTGGTCCACTTAAAAGTTTTATAATGCTGTTGGAGGTGGTTTTGGGAGGGTTATAACCAGTGTTCCCTCTAAGCGGGCGGGTGTTGTGAGCAAACTTTTTTCACCGTGAGCCAAAAATATCGGGCGCCAGCAAGTTATGAGCCAACTCGCCCGATTCTCCTCTCGCCGCCCTGCCATCTGCCGTACGCCTCTTCCGATCGTGCGCTGTGACGAGAAACGTGTGCGCTGCGATGTAATATTTTGTGCGCCAGCGCACGCCAGCGCAGCTTAGCGGGAACACTGGAAATGGTTTTATTTATTTCCCCAAATTTATTTTTGTTATACGCATTGAAAATATTTGATATTGCGTTTAAATCAAAATCTCAATAAACTTGAAACGAGTGCCCGTGAGATTGTGGGAGGGTTAAATACTCAAAACTTAGAAGTTTTTGCTACGCCAGCTTTCTGGTATCTTTACATACAGTGGCGTACCTAGCATATGTAACATCCGGGGCCCATCATTTTTTGGCACCCCCCCCCATCTGTAAGAAAAACATGATTTTTAGTAACAAACCACACGTCACACATGAGTACCTAGGAAAAGGCAGCATCTTACATATTGCAGTGAGCAGTACATCAATACACCCATTGTAAAACTAAACAAGCCAGACCAGCACAGATCAATCCTACACCGTCAATCCTAACAGAAAACCATGTCTTTCGAACACACAGAACACAGAAAACACCTTCGCCTAGTAAGGAATATGTAATCACAAACTAACCCCTCACTCTTTTACAAAACTGTAGTGTGGATTTTAGCTACGGAGGTAACAGCTCTGATGCTCATAAAATTCTGAGCATCAGAGCTGCTACCACCAAGGCTGGTGCTAAAAACGCTTCACAGTTTTGTAAAAGGGGGGATAAAATAAAAATACATAGACAAAGGTTAAATTGAACCAGCAAGAAGCTGGACTCTGCATACAATGCTTCACAGAAACAGTGACACATGTCTCCTAAAGCAATAAATAAATAGAAATTTTTTTTCTACCTTTGTCTTCTGTGGTTTCTCCTTTCCTCATCTTCTTGTAAATCTCTTCCTTCCATTCACTGTCTGCCGTCTCTCTTCCCCTATATGGCATCTTCTCTCCTTCTATGCCCCTTCCAGAAACTGTATGCCTCCCCCTTCCATCTCTCCTTTCACCCCATTGGTCTGGCATCTCTCTCCTCGCCTTCCCTCTCCCACACCTCTCCTCATAGTCTGGTATCTCCCCTTCCCTGATTCTCTGGCATCTCTCTCCTTTCCTTTTCTTCCATCTTTCGCTCCCCCTCCATGCTCTCACATCTCCCCCTTCCTTTTCCCTTAGACTGGCATACCTTCCTCCTACGCTCCAAGCCCTGGCATCTCCTTTAATTCCCTCCCTCATCTTCCTTCTCCCTCCAGCTGGGTACCGCAACACTCTTCCCTGCAGCTCTGCACTTCCCCACAATTGCCATGCTTCGGTTCCTCTTCTTCCTTCCTTCCTCCCCCCCCCCCCCGCGGGACCCTGCGGCACCATCAACTCTTACTCCCTCTAATGTCGGCCCTGCAGCTCCAGACTTCCTCGCACCTTCTCCCCTCCCCCTTTGGATCGCTATTATTTTAAATGTTATAGCCGCGGAGCTGTATCCATCAGTGGAGATGTCTAACCTCGGCCTGCCCCGGAACTCTTACTGCAGCAGCCGCCCGTCTAGGCAGGAACAGGAAGTCACTGTTGCAGTAAGAGTTCCGGGGCAGGCCGAGGTTAGACATCTCCACTGATGGATACAGCTCCGCGGCTATAACATTTAAAATAATAGCGATCCAAAGGGGGAGGGGAGAAGGTGCGAGGAAGTCTGGAGCTGCAGGGCCGACATTAGAGGGAGTAAGAGTTGATGGTGCCGCAGGGTCCCGCGGGGGGGGGGGGGGGGAGGAAGGAAGGAAGAAGAGGAACCGAAGCATGGCAATTGTGGGGAAGTGCAATCCCCCCAATGCGTCCCCTTACCTTACCTCCCCTTACCTTTGTGACGCGTGTGTGCGCTGTGAAGAGAAACTTTGCGCTGCGATGTAATATTTTGTGCGCGCGCGCAGGCCAGCGCACCTTAGCGGGAACACTGGTTATAACCCCCCCCCCCCCATTATACAGAAAACTTAACTTTTCCCTGAAAAAATAGGTAAAAAGTTACGTTTTCTGTATAATGTGGGGGGTTACACTCCCCACACCCCCCAACATGGCAGCGCAAACAGTATTAAGTAAAGTGGGGGAGGGGGGTTCCCCCCCTGCCGACTTAGGCACTTGGATGCCTGGTTGTTTTGATTATGACAGTCAACAACGCACATGAGGCAAAATATTTAAAGAGGAGTCATGGAATAGAAGGAGATATACTAAGATGGATAAGCAAATGGTTAGAAAACAGATTGCAGAGGGTGGACCTAAAAGGGAAATTCTCGGACTGAGAAGAGGTGACAAGCGGTGTACCCCAGGGATCGGTTCTTGGGCCCATTTTGTTCAATATCTTCATAAATGACCTAGAAGATGAAACAACAAGTAATTTAATCAAGTTTGCAGACTACACAAAACTATGTCGGGTAGTTGGGTCACTAAAGGACAGAGACGAACTTCAGAGAGATTTGAACCAGCTAAAGAAATGGGCGGAAAAGTGGCAGATGAAGTTTAACATAGAAAAATGCAAAGTGATGCACCTGGGTAAGAAAAACAAGGAACATGAATATAAAATGTTAGGTGTGACACTGGGCAAGACCGAACAAGAAAGGGACCTGGGGGTACTGATAGACAGGACCCTGAAGCCGTCAGCTCAATGCACAGCGGCAGCAAAGAAGGCAAACAGGATGTTGGGTATGATAAAGAAGGGAATCACAAGTAGATCGGCGGACGTCATAATGCCGCTTTACAGAGCAATGGTCAGACCACACTTGGAGTACTGTGTCCAACACTGGTCTCCCTACCTAAAGAAGGATATAACCCTACTGGAGAGGGTGCAAAGGCGAGCCACGAAGCTAGTTAAAGGTATCGAGAATTTGAGCTACAAAGAACGCCTCGGAAAACTGGGATTTTTCACCCTCGAGAAGAGAAGACTGCGAGGAGACATGATAGAGACTTTTAAAATAATAAAAGGATTTGACAAAATAGAGCAAGAAACATCGTTATTCACATTGTCAAATGTGACCCGGACAAGAGGTCATGAGCTGAAACTGAGGGGCACAAGGCCCAGGACAAATATTAGGAAGTTCTGTTTCGCACAACGAGTGGTGGACGCTTGGAACGCTCTCCCTGAGGAGGTCGTGATGGAGACCAACATTCTGGGATTCAAGAGCAAGTTGGATGCACACCTTCTTGCAAATCACATTGGGGGATACGAGTAAACAAGGTTTCCCAGCAGAGAACACCTAGCTTGGCCTCCGCGGGTGCGGGTCGCCGGACTGGATGGACCTAGAGTCTGATCTGGCGAAGCCATTTCTTATGTTCTTAAGAGATACTACCGTTACAAAACGTGAAAGCAGAAAGCAAACAATGAAGGTGACTAATCCATGTTCAATTTTCTTTATTGAATGAAATAACTCAACACTATCATTTTTTGGTCCCTAAGGGCCTGCCTCAGTAGTCTGGATTCTGATTGACAAATCAGTAAACATAGGGGATTACAGTCTTCTATTTCAGATGCTCTTGTGCAGGGGTGCCCAAATGGTCGATCGCGATCGACTAGTAGATTGCAAAGGCAACGCGAGTCGATCGGGTTACCTTTGCGATCTTTTTCTCCCTGCTGCTTCCCCGAGCCAGACCTGGCGCGCCCAAGTGCCGGATTCACAAGACTTTACCTCCGACGTCAATTCTGACGTCAGAGAGGAAGTTCTGGGCCACCTAATTGCTGCCTGGCTGGCCTGGAACTTCCTCCCCGACATTAGAATTGAAAGTCGGAGGTGAAGTCTTGTGAGTCCGGCGCTTGTACGCACCAGGCCTGGCTTGAGGGTGGGAGTAGGGAAAGAATCGGGGAAGTGGAGAAATCGGCACGATGGCTTGGGGGGGCAGGGGTAGAGAGAAAGAAAGACAGGCAGGCAGGTAGGGGTAGAGAGAAAGAAAGGCAGAAAGAAAGAAATATTGCTTTACAAAAGAAGGAAGTGCAACCAGAGACTCATGAAATCACCAGACAAAAAGGTAGAAAAAATGATTTTATTTTCAATTTAGTGATCAAAATGTGTCCATTTTGAGAATTTATATCTGCTGTCTATATTTTGCATTATGGCCCCCTTTTTACTAAACCGCAATAGCTGTTTGTAGCACAGGGAGCCTATGAACATCGAGAGCAGCGCAGCTTCCTGTGCTAAAAACCGCTATCACAGTTTAGTAAAAGGGGAAGGGGGTATATTTGTCTATTTTTGTGTAGTTGTTACTGAGGTGACATTGCATATTTTAAAATCATTTGCTTTGACCTCTGAAAAAAACTATAAATGTTGTATTATTCACTGTGAAGAGAGTTAGGAGGGGTAAGAGAATATACACCCTTCCAATCTGAAGTTTGGGCTATACTCTCACAGAAAATTTAACTTGAACTATTATGCTGTTTGGTCCTAAGATTGTACTAGAGCCGGGGTGCCCACACTTTTTTGGCTTGCGAGCTCCTTTTACAATGACCAAGTCAAAATGATCTACCAACAATAAAATTAAAAAAAAACAACAAAAAAAACCGCAAAGCACACTGTATGCAGAGAAAATGTTAATTATCATTTGTATTCGGGAATCCTCAGAAGTACCACCTAGCACTCATACAAGTTCATTGTGTCAGGCTTTATGTACTACTTCCTCACCGGATCTTCCATACTTTGCTATTAAATTTATAAATACTTTTTTCCACTTTAGTGTATAAATAGTTTAAATACTTAGCTTAAAACTGTGGTCATGCTTTCAGGGATTTATACCGCCAACATGTTTCACCCGAAGGGGTTTATCAAGGCACCATATTTCTTTCTAAAGCTTAACGCCGCTGTAACTGACCACTGAATAGTTAAACATCCGCGTCTTCAGTCAAAAGTCTATGCCGCTGTCTGTGTAAAATGAAACCTTTAATACAGAAGGCTATTCATTGACTGAACTCTTTCAATATACACAATATCCAGTCAATATAATTTGTAATAGTCCATAATGACCAAATATTTATTTATAACTATTTAAGATCCTCAGAGGGCTAAAGAACCCTGTTGGTTCATGCGAATCAAATCACAGAACTCGATCGTCATAGGATCAACAATTTATTTGTTTTATGAGTTTTATACGTTTTTATAACTTTCTTTTTTAAGTTTAGCAACTTTTTTCATATTAATATACTTAGCTTAGCATTGGTAGCCAGTATTAATATGCACATGTTTCAAGATAACTTTTCATCAGGGTTGAGGCTCCCGTGATTTATTATCGTGCTTCTAAGAAACCGCTCCTCTCCATTAAGTATCATGTTATTTGGTCATTATGGACTATTACAAATTATATTGACTGGATATTGTGTATATTGAAGCTATAAGATTGTGCTGAAAAAGAAGACTCTGAACCCTTATGTTTATTGATTCGTCAATCAGAATCCAGACTCCTGAGGCTAAAATATTTAATGACGCATCAGTTAGCGATGTTAAGTGAATCACTATTATCTGCTTTGTAATGAATGCACTAAGACTATTTTCTCAGTGTTAACCACATAGGCAGATACTGTCAGTACTCTCAGCAGTTAACACAGATTTTGCAATTACCTCATGGTAATTTGGACAAATACCTCACAGTAACCAAAGCTTTTCTGCACTTTAGTAAAAGGCCTCCTAAAAGTTATTAAAATGCCATAAAAAAATGGACTAATGGTGTTTAAGATTATTTGACCTGTCTTATGGCTCAAAATTCAGCCTCCACAGTCAGTGTTTGGTTTGGTTTGTTGGTTTGTTTTTTTTTACACCAGCTGCAACAATCAAAAAATAATCTGGATACCTAGGTCAGTGTCTCTCAAACTTTCTTGAGCCGGGGCACACTAAAGGTAGTGGCCACGGCTCGAGGCACCCAGAAGTGCATGGATGTTGCTGTGATGACATCATGTGCATGCATGACATCATCACGTTGACATCCACACATGCGCAGAGGCCTTTCAGACAGGCCCTGAAATGCCAGTAGGGCATGCCAGCAGGGAAGTCTAACAAATATCAACTGAGTACCCCCAACCACATACCTCACGAGCGCCACCCAAGCTCTTCCCTAGATCCCGCCCCCTTTACTAATTGTAATGCATATTTTTCCATTCATTTTTCATATACACACAATATACACAGCAGATATAAATTCTCAAAACTGATACATTTCAATTGAAAATAAAATCATGTTCCCTATCTTTGTTGTCTGATGACTTTATTTTTCTGTGCATTTAACTATGTTTTCAGGGCCTTCTTATCCATTGACTGTTTTTCTGTCTGTCTTCACTTTCTGCCTAAAAACACATCTGTTCCTGAAATACTTAGGAAACCAACCTGTACAATCTTAGTCCTCAACAAACAATCTCTAGAACTATCAATCACTAAGTCTGTACTTTGTTTATTCCATTCAATCTGTAACATTTCTAATCATTGTAAACCGCATAGAACTTCACGGTCCTGTGGTATATAAATTGTTGTTATTATTATTATTATATTCCAGACAAAGTAGGATTAATTAGAAATATGAATGTGCATTTAAATAAATATGATATCTAGCTCATAATAAGCCTCCACACTTTATTTAATCAGATAAACGGTCAACTTTTTAAATTTTCTATTGCATAACGAATCCCATTAAGACAACTCTCAAGTGATTTAAATAGGAGGTAGGCATATCGTATCTTACTGGCAGTTCTCAGTGCATGGGACCTCCCATAACATACGTTATCACAAGTCTGCATTCTGTCACTTTTCTTCCAAAATAATAATCATTTATAGTGTTCCCCCGGTCGTTTGCGGTCAGCGGTTTACGGTCCCAGTCATTCGTGGTATTTTCCGACCGTGAACCGCTGACAAGGAGAGGGCAGCCGGAGCGCCGTGAGTGCAAGAAATCACTTGCTGTATGCTCCAACTTCCTCTTCCTACACTATGTCAGGCCTTATCCAATCAGGAGCTGCTTTGACACACAGCTCCTGATTGGATAAGGCCCGACAGTGCAGGAAGAGGCGGTCGGAGCATGCCACGAGTGATTTCCTGCACTCGTGGTGCTTCGGTGCTCTCCTGCTGCCCTCTTCAGGCTCCCCCATGAAAAACTGTATTTGCGGTTTTTCGAGATTCTTCGAGGGTTCCTGTAACACAACCCCCGTGAATCTCGGGGGAGTACTGTATACCAAAACCTCCATCCCATCCCTTACCTTGTGAAAATTTTTATGTTTTTATGTACATTTGTATGTGACTATTGGTGTTTATTCCTTATCCTATATAATAAAACCCTAGAGCGCGCATGCGCTCTTGAAACTTCATGATCCCTGCTGCTGTGATTTCTGATCCATTTTAGTACGCAGAGGCAGGGATCACTCTGGCCACTCCCCTCCTCCCGCCCTCACTCACCAACCTGAAGCAAGCTCGAACACACCTCCCGCCCTCGCTCACCGCTGCTGCCGCCACCGCTGATCCTCCTCTTCGGGGCAGCCTGCGATCATGGCCGGCTTTGACGGGCCTTGCGGGCCGCTTTCCGGCCTCTGTGGCACGTTCCCTCTGACGCACGCGATCGTGTCGGGGGGGAGTGTGCTTCCGGGTTGGGGAACTGCCTGTGAGATTCATTGGGGCTGGCCACCACGATCGTGGCCTGCTTTGAAGAGGAGCAGGCCAGAAGATGCCGGGAAGGAGGGAGGGTAAGCAAGGGGGATCAATACAGGGGGCCAGAGGGAAAGGGGGCTGCTTTCAGGGGAGGGGTGTGCTGAGGGGAGACAGAAGGGGCCATGGAGAGATAGGGAGAGGAAAAGGGGGCTGCTTTGGGGGGGAGGTGTGCTGGGGACAGACAGTTTACTCTGGGGGGAAGACAAAAGGGGCCATGGAGAGACAGGGAGAGGGAAAGGGGGATGCTTTGGGGGTGGGGTGTGCTGGGGGGAGACAGAAGGGGCCATGGAGAGATAGGGAGAGGAAAAGGGGGCTGCTTTGGGGGGGAGGTGTGCTGGGGACAGACAGTTTTGATCTGGGAGGAAGACAAAAGGGGCCATGGAGAGACAGGGAGAGGGAAAAGGGGATGCTTTGGGGGTGAGGTGTGCTGGGGGGAGACAGAAGGGGCCATGGAGAGATAGGGAGAGGGAAAGGGGCCTGCTTTTGGGAGAGGTGTGCTGGGGACAGACAGTTTTGCTCTGGGAAGAAGACAAAAGGGGCCATGGAGAGACAGGAAAAGGAAAAGGGGGCTGCTTTGGGGGAGGGGTGTGCTGGGGGGAGACAGAAGGGGCCATGGAGAGATAGGGAGAGGGAAAGGGGGCTGCTTTGGGTGGGAGGTGTGTTGGGAACAGACAGCTTTGCTCTGGGGGAAGATAGAAGGGGCCATGGAGAGACAGGGAGAGGGAAAGGGGGCTGCTTTGGGGGGAGGGGTGTGCTTAGGGCAAACAGCTTTGCTCTGGGGGGGAAGACAGAAGAGGGCCATGGAGAGACAGTTAGGGAGAAGGAAAGGGGGCTGCTTTGGGGGGAGGTGTGTGCTGGGGGCAGACAGCTTTGCTCGGGGGGGGGGGAGACAGAAGGACACAGACAGCAGCCAAGGAGAGAGAGATAAAGAAACACAGACAGACAGACACATCTATGCTAGCACCCATTAATGTAACGGGCTTAAAGACTAGTTTAAAATATGTGATAAGTATTAGTTATATAAAATTTAATTTGATTGGCCTTGCTGTTATCAAAATTTATAAGTTTATAAAATAGAGCCTTTCTATTCATAAGACTTCTATCATCTCTACCAATCAGCAACACTTAGCTTAAATAGCAATTTGCTAATCTAATGCTGGTTTCAAATTTCAAAACGCCTGATGCGGAAGTTCGGGTAGAGGAGTGATGGCATCGCGGTAGGGGAGATGAGGCATCTCTCCTACCGTGATGGTTGCGGTGGGTAGGTTGCCGGGCCACTGAACTGATGGTGCCAGCGGCCATCAGCTCAGCGGCCCCTTTTTCGGCACTTAGACCTAGTTTGACTACGTCTAAGTCAAAAAGGTCTAAGTGCCGACTAGGCAACCTGTAAATGTTTTGGTTATACCTGTTGTACGCCTAGGTGTAGGTCGGCCTACCTCCAGCCCACTGCCCACCCTTTCCCCTCCTCTAAACACACCTCTTTTCTCTCTGTGAGTCTAGAGGCAGGGGAAAGGCCTAAGCTGTTTTTAGATACGTCTAAAAACCAGCTTTGGTTATGAGTACTTGGACGATCAGGCTTTTTGATTGTCCAAGTAGCCATTTAGGACACTTTTTAGATGTTTTTTTTTATTATTATTACCCCCATAGCTTACATATATAATTTTATTTTTTTACATTTTTATTATTTTATTTAGTTACAATAGTGTAATACATTTAGATTGAAAATAACAAAATATAACAAAGAATACACTATCTCAAACAATAATATTATAGAATCATAGCTATACCCAACCCCTTTCCATCAATTATTAATATTGACAATCTTAAACATCTTTAATATGAAGAATTAATATCTATTTTCATTACCTTTCCCTACCCTCCCCCTCCCCCATCCCATCCCAGATGTGTAATGAAAAAACTCAGAAGGGAACATATTATCTTTTAATGTGAAACAGCAAATAAAGCCAATGGTGGACTCCATATAAATAAAACCCTAAACCCTAAACATTCTGTGTTCATTCTCTCATATTTATATGTATTACATACATTTGTCCACCAAAATGTATAATCTAACCTGTCAAGATTTTTTCCAGTTTGTTGTGATCATTTGAACAGCAATTCCAGTTAAAATCAAGAAAAGTCGGCTTTTAAATTTATCAAGGGGAGGTTTAACATGTAAAATAGTACCACAGATTATTGCTTCGTATGTTAATGAAATATCTGATTCTAAGACTATATTTATTTGTCCCCAAATTGACTTTCAAAAACCAAATATCAGCGGGAAAAAAAATAACAGATGATCTAAAGTCCCTATGTCAGTATGACAGTGCCAGCATCTATTTGATCTTGAACTATCTCATTTTTGCAACCGAACTGGGGTCCAAAAAATTATATGCAATAAAAATAACCATGTTTGTCTCATAGATACTGATGCCGTACATTTTAACCTCCCATTCCAAATAATAATAATAGTGTAATAATGCAAATGCAAACATGATCCCCTAGCCAAGCAGCTAAGAGGCTGACAATAATCATAGTGGAATCCATCTGAATCTGTATTTAAAATACATTACAGATGTCTTTGGAAACTGTTCTAAATTGACCCTCCCCCCCCCCCAGTTGTTAGTAGCGGTATAGAAGCTTCCAATAAAGATAAAGAAAGTGTTCGCTAAGTATTCTATATAAGGTGCTCAGCCTGGAGCACCCTTTATAGAATACCGTATTTTCGCGGATATAACGCGCGCGTTATACGTGATTTTACGTACCGCGCATACCCCTCGCGCGTTATATGCCTGAGCGCGGTATACAAAAGTTTTTAAACATAGTTCCCACCCCGCCCGACGCCCGATTCACCCCCCCAGCAGGACCCGCTCGCACCCCCACCCCGAACGACCGCTCGCACGCGCTCCCACCCGCACCCGCATCCACGATCGGAGCAAGAGGGAGCCCAAGCCCTCTTGCCCGGCCGACTCCCCGACGTCCGATACCTCCCCCCCCCGGCAGGACCACTCGCACCCTCACCCCGAAGGACCGCCGACTCCCCAACAATATCGGGCCAGGAGGGAGCCCAAACCCTCCTGGCCACGGCGACCCCCTAACCCCACCCCGCACTACATTACGGGCAGGAGGGATCCCAGGCCCTCCTGCCCTCGACGCAAACCCCCTCCCCCCAACGACCGCCCCCCCCCCACGAACCTCCGCCCGTCCCCCAGCCGACCCGCGACCCCCCTGGCCGACCCCCACGACCCCCCCACCCCCCTTCCCTGTACCTTTGGAAGTTGGCCGGACAGACGGGAGCCAAACCCGCCTGTCCGGCAGGCAGCCAACGAAGGAATGAGGCCGGATTGGCCCATCCGTCCTAAAGCTCCGCCTACTGGTGGGGCCTAAGGCGCGTGGGCCAATCAGAATAGGCCCTGGAGCCTTAGGTCCCACCTGGGGGCGCGGCCTGAGGCACATGGGCCAAACCCGACCATGTGTCTCAGGCCGCGCCCCCAGGTGGGACCTAAGGCTCCAGGGCCTATTCTGATTGGCCCACGCGCCTTAGGCCCCACCAGTAGGCGGAGCTTTAGGACGGATGGGCCAATCCGGCCTCATTCCTTCGTTGGCTGCCTGCCGGACAGGCGGGTTTGGCTCCCGTCTGTCCGGCCAACTTCCAAAGGTACGGGGAAGGGGGGTGGGGGGGTCGTGGGGGTCGGCCAGGGGGGTCGCGGGTCGGCTGGGGGGGAGGGGGGTTTGCGTCGAGGGCAGGAGGGCCTGGGATCCCTCCTGCCCGTAATGTAGTGCGGGGTGGGGTTAGGGGGTCGCCATGGCCAGGAGGATTTGGGCTCCCTCCTGGCCCAATATTGTCGGGGAGTCGGCGGTCCTTCGGGGTGGGGGTGCGAGTGGTCCTGCCGAGGGGGGAGAAGAATCGGACGTCGAGGGGGGGCATCAGGCTTTCAGGATGGGGACAGGACTTCAAGGGGGGACAGGCAGATCTTCAAGGGGGACAGGCAGACCTTCAAGGGGGACAGGACTTCAAGGGGGGACAGGCAGACCTTCAAGGGGGGACAGGCAGACCTTCAAGGGGGGACAGGACTTCAAGGGGGACAGGCACGGAGAGGCGGGGCAGTGCACCGAAAGTCAGGGCGGGTGAACGGTGAGTCGGGGCAACCAGAGGAGAGTCGGGGCAGTGCACCGAAAGTCAGGGTGAGTCGGGGCAACCAGAGGAGAGTCGGGGCAGTGCACCGAAAGTCAGGGTGAGTCGGGGCAACCAGATGAGAGTCGGGGAGGGCGAAAGGAGAGTCGGGGTGGCCAGAGGAGAGTCGGGGAGAGCGAAAGGAGAGTCGGGGTGGCCAGAGGAGAGTCGGGCAGCATGCGCGTTATATGCCTGAGCGCGGTATAGAAAAGTTTTTGTACATATCATCGTGATTTCTGCGCGCTATACCCCTGTGCGCGTTTTACAATGGTGCGCGTTATATCCGCGAAAATACGGTACTGTCTGCTGTGGCTTTTTCCTGGCAAAGTTTACCAAACCCGACCCTCTCTGCATAGTGCAGGAATGGTGGCTAAGGGCATTCAGAGGTATTATCTGCAGAATACAGAGGATGGATATTCAGAGTCTGTAACTGGATAGTACTTAGGAATATCTTAGTCAGCAGCATTTATCTGGATAGCAGGTGTTGTTATCTGGATAATTGCTTTTCATTATCAATCCATTATATTTTAATCATTTGGTAGTATATTGCACACATCAATTGATTCTTGCCTCTGCTATTTCTTGCTTTTTGTGTTTTTAACTTGCTATGAAAATTTCCCCCCCTAAAATTAGCTATTGTATAACATCTCTTTTTGAAACTAGAGGGCATCCTAATGCAAAAGACTGCAATTACACATCTCAATTATAGCATTAATGTCTCAATACAGAGGAGAGCCCTGGTAATCAATGCATCCTGAATTTTGTCGGCATAATTTCTCAGTAAGCCTTAAAAAAATGTATTCTTTAAAATTAATGGCATTGAACATGTCGGCAGACGGAGCCTGAAGCAGATGAAAATCTTGCTATCACAATCACATTATTGATTTTCCAAGTTTCATTTGTTACAGGTAAATCCTTCATCTGAATTGCCTTTGGTGATTTTTGGAAAGTGTGCCATTTGTAACGGAGCATGTCACAATGTGTGCGCTGGCTCTAGTTTGGATAGCTTGCAGCAAGCCCTTAACATTGGCTGCCCCTCTCCTCCAATCCCCAAATCCCCAGGTACTGGGATAAGCTGTCTTTGAAGGATAATTAGGAGAAGACTAATCCTTATTCAGACCTTAAACAAATCAGGCAAAAAAAAAAGATAAATAGACGTCAAACAAGGATACTCATTTACTATAACAGTGCCTTTCACTGCTTCATCTTGGCTGTCAGGGCTTCCTCTTCCAGTAATTTTTCATGGGCTTCTCATTTGGTCATGCATAGGACAGTGCCGATGGAAGAAAGGAAACTGATGTATATTGCTAGATGTCAGGGCTGGCTGTGGTTGTGATTGACAGCCATGCCGAGCCCTGTTGAATGTATTGCACTTTAGCTTTCTGAAAAAATGGATTGGGATTTGATATACCGCGTGGACAAGGTATATTAAGCGGTTTACAATTGGGTACTCAACAATAACACCATTTTTATCTAGCATTATAAGCTTTTAATAGACAGATCCTGATCCTCTTATTAAGAACTTATGGAAGGTTGGCGTTTTTTTTAGTATGACTAAGATTTCAAGCATTAGTGGTATATAAGCATTAAAGTGTTAAAAATTTTGGTGTATACATGTTAACATTCTTAACATAAGGATACTATCTAACAATAGTTTTAAAGTGAAATCTATGATAATGAGGTAATGAGATAAAAAACTATGCATAATAGCTTATTTGGTTCTACAAGAGCAACTATACATGTTTTTTTTAAATAAATAAGTGATTTAGAGTGGTGCAGTAAAATATGGCCTTTTACCACATCTTACATTACTGCTGAATCTCGGAACTGCAGGTTAGTGATTCCTGCGGTACACGAATAACGCAACTTGCAATTAACTACAGGGCAACCAAATTTGGGTTTTTGGTTTTGCAGAAACTTAAGCTGGGACCAAAATTTGCTGTATGGTTTAAATCAAAACTGGGCAGCATTCCACCCCCCCCCCCCACCCCCAACCAGAAGGTGGTTGCATGGACCCCAGGTCCACTAGTAAAAAACTGGCCCCCTCCTCTAAATTGCTCCCATGAAAACGGTCAGCCTTCCACCACCCAGAGGCCCTCCCTAGGGCTACCTTAGAAGCCCTGGTTGTCTAATGGATTTGTTGGGGTGGGAGTGACCCCTAGCTACTCTTGCTCATGCTGTCTCCACAGTCAAAATGGCTGCCATGATCTCCCACACCTTTTACCACACCTTGATAACTTCCCCTCCTAAATCTCTACTCTGATCCAAATTGTAGAAATTGTGTTGAAAAGAGTTGACCATATTTAATAACTCACTGTTTATTCTGTGGGTATTATTTTTTTTTTTTTAATGAAGGAAATGTTTTAGACCACAATCCAACATTTATTGACATGAATTTGAGTATATATCACACAGCCATGATAGGATATAGCATAGAGATAACGCCTGAGAATTCTGGAAATGAATGTCTTTATAACTACTAGTTCAGTAAAACCCAGAATGTATATGAAGTAGACAGTAATGAGATCCAAGATTTTTTTCTCTATGGATCCTCATGGAATGAAATTCTCTTCTGATTTGAATGCTCCTGCTCACCTCTGTTCTATTTTGTTCAAGATGGCAGCAGAGTGTACATCTGAATACAACATAAGGTTGCTGCCTGATTTACTAGTGAATAAGATCACTTATACCTCCTGGAACAACAGATGCCTGATCCTGTTATAATGCTGAGGGCACGGTACAGTTTAGGGGGTGAAGAACTTATGTGCATGACGGAAGAGCGGGACTTGGGTGTGATTGTATGTGATCTTTAGGTGGCCAAACAGGTTGAAAAGGTGACGGCGAAAGCTAGAAGGATGCTAGGTTGCTTAGGGAGAGGTATGGCGAGTAGGAAAAAGGATGTATTGATGTCCCTGTATAAGACTTTGGTGAGATCTAATTTAGAATATTGTGTACAATTCTGGAGGCTGCACCTTCAAAAAGATATAAAAAGGGTGGAGTCGGTCCAGAGGAAGGCTACTAAAATGGTATGTGGTCTTCATCATAAGGCGTATGGAGACCGACTTAAAGATCTCAATCTGTATACTTTGGAGGAAAGACAGGAGAGGGGAGACATGACAGAGACGTTTAAATACCTATGTAATATAAATGCATATGATTCGAGTCTCTTTCCTTTGAAAGGACACTCTGCAATGAGAGGGCATAGAATGAAGTTAAGAGGTGATAGGCTCTGGAGTAATCTAAGGAAATACTTTTTTTACAGAAAGGGTGGTAGATGCATTGGACAGTCTCCCAGAAGAAGTGGTGGAAACAGAGACTATGTCTGAATTCAAAAGGGCCTGGGATAGGCATGTGGGATCTCTCAGAGAGAGAAAGAGATAATGGTTATTGCAGATGGGCAGACTAGATGGGCCATTTGGTCTTTATCTGCCATTATGTTTCTATGTGGCATAAATACATATGAGGTGAGTTTCTTTCAATTGAAAGGAAACTCCAGAGTGAGAGGGCGGTATAGGATGAAGTTAAGAGGTGATATACTCCGGAGTAATCTAAGGAAATACTTTTTTACAGAAAGGGTGATAAATGTGTAGAATATTCTTCCAGAAGAGGTGGTGCGGACAAAGACTGTGTCTGAATTCAAGAAAGTGTTGGATAGGTACTTGGGATCTCTTAGGGAGAGGAGGGGATGGGCAGACTGGATGGTCCATTTGGCCTTTATCTGCCATCATTTTGTACTATGTAGTTTTTCCATTAACTCCATTCATTCCACAATCAACATAGAAACATGACAGCAGATAAAGACATTTGTGGTCCAATCATTCTACTCAAGTCACCTTTATGATCAAGGCAATGTTGTTCCAGCAATCTATATTATATTTAACTTGCTAAGATCCCTTATCCTTCCCCCAAAGATATACACTCAGACAATATGAATGTGGTATAAATTATGCGTACTTGATCCTCATCCATCCTTGCCATTTTCAGGGATCAAGACCACAAAAATAAAAATCCACCTTGCACTTGCCCTATTTCCAGCTACTGAGTTGCTATCAAAGCCTACTCCAGCCTATCCCGATCTGTCTTGCAGTATATGGGACAGATTGTAGAAAGCTATCTGGCATTGGCTACATTGCCCGCACTGCCCCACTGGATGTTATGTTAAATTTACTAAAATCTGTATTCACCACACTGTGGTTTCAGCAGCTTCCTTTCTTCCCAATCATTTTTTCTGATTCTTACTCGCTGCCCCATTGTTCCTTTCTAGTTCCATTTTTTTTTTTTTTTTGTACAATCCTAGTTCACTTTCTGAATATGACCGCTTGTCTGACATTTTGGCTCATTTTCCTGGCTCCACTGTTGCTCAGTAAAAGTGATGTCACTTTAGCTAGAAAATATAGCTTGTTCCAAGTCATGTTCTTCCCAGCCTTCCAATCAGATTAGAATATTCACCCGGCACATAACAGAGGTCGCAGTATGAGTAATACTCACAGCTAGAGACACACGTTAGAGTGATGTATTATTTTTCCCATTGGTTCTCTTATCCAGCTCACAACTGAGTTTTGTTAAGCTGCACCAAAAATCTTTTACAACATACAGTAGAAAATATTTGACACCAGTCAATAAGAGATTTTCAACCAGAAGTAAATTATTTATCCCAAGGGGTTAAAAAAAGAAATTGAAGTGCTTTCTTACATTGTGGTAATATCTTCTTCACAGGTTATGTATACATTGCTTTTAAAAGTAGTAAATAGCCCTGTTTTTATTCTGCATTTGAGATGTATCCAGTCAAATAGCAAGTTATAGGCTGAACATTAAAAGTTCACACAGTCTATTTATTTTAAGTTCTGCTTTTTCTCTGTCTGGGTGGCACAGATGATGTTTGTCTGATAGGATGACAAGTGAATGACAGAATTATAAGATGCTGAAGGGGTATTATAGGGAATGATAAGGTGCAGTTCCAGAGGCCCCTAATTCTTGCTGGACTATTTACTAGGAGTATTTGCAAAAGCAAAATTGAAAAAGGAAAACACCTATACCCTGATCAGGCGGAATCTGAATGCAAACGCACAGCTTTTCACTTATTCTGTTTCAGAGGCCTCTCTAGTCATGGAGGAAGGGAGTATAAGGCTGCAGTTTCCCAAGTTTTCATTTTACACATAGGATTTGCAACATGCATAATCTTTGGGTATATAAAAATAGTAGCAAAGAGGAACATGCTGTACTTCCAGGACAGAGCCATTCAGACGTGCCTGTTCTCCTGGGAGCAACCTTTCTTGGATCAAGCTTTTCCCAGCGGCAAGAGACATTTTTTCATTTGGTTTTAATAAGCTAGATTCCATAGCTTTCTTAATGCCTTTCCCAAGCCGGGCACCATAATTTTAGAACAAGTCCTTGCTGTGTAAACAAAAAGGGCACAGAAGGAGAGAATGGTGCAGGCCATCAGTAAAAACCAGAAGAAAGCCATCATCGACCTCTAACTGAAGCAGAGTAACATGTAATTCTAGAGCATGGTACCAGAGTGCTAATCATCTCCAATTATGTGTAGGAAAATCCACACAGACAGGCACATATTGAAAACTGCACAATCTGTCAAAAGACAGATATAAATCAAATGGTAAAACTTATGTAAAATGCCCATCAGGGCCAGCCTTAGGGGAGGGCAAAAGGGCAGATGACCTGGACCCCACAACTCAAGGGGGCCCTGTTGTCTGGACTAGAGAGTTGCGCAGGGACAGAAATCCCACCCGTCTCCGCCAGAATCCTGCCCGTCCCAATCCGTACCTGCTAGAATTTCGCCATCCCTGCCCGTTCCCACCAGCATCTCCTCCATCCCCACCCGTCCTCGTGAGGAATCCCCTCTGTCTGCCCATAAAAATTACCTGCCCCCATAAAAAGCAGCTATTACTTCAGATAGTTTTGATTTTAGTTTTAATTGAGTTTTACAGAAAGTTCAAAACTCAGACATCTGCTAGAACAGGCATAAAACCAATACCCCTTCTTCTTCCCTCTCCCCAGTCAGGTGGGGTTGGCATATCAACAAAATGCTAACCCAAAGAAGTAGATTTAAGGCAGAATTTGATGAACAGAAAGAAGATGCCCAGTGCAGCAATTCTCTCCCCCTCCGCTCTTTTTTTTTATTTTTTTTTTTTAGTTACATATTTAATGTTGGTACTTGCTGGGCTGGAGCAGTTTAATGCAGGGTAGAGTTATGCTGCCCAGTCTTGCCCACGCTTCTCTGCAAAGCCGCAGTGAGTGGTGGCAGGCTTGAGCCAATGAGATTCTTGAGAGGAGGTCTCACATCAAGGCTTGCTACTGGAAGAGCTCTGCACATTCACCAATCTGGGAGCACTTCTACAAGGACGTGCTCATGATTGGCCATCAAGCTCCAGTTCTGTCTCTCTGATTGGTGGAAGTACAGAGCACTCCCATGTGAGTAGCAATTAGCAACTGGTGCGCTGAGGGATCGAAGAAGCTTAGAGAGAACATTGGAAGAAAGGTAGGCTGGCATTTCCGTGGGAACCCTGGAGAACCCAGCATCCATCCCCAGAATCCTGTGGACCTAGGGGGGGGGGGATCCATGGACCTAGGGAAGATCCAAGGACCTGGGAGAGGGGGGGCAGGAAATCCCTGGACCTAGGGGGGGATCTGTGGACCTGGGGGATTCCTGTGAGATTCCCGTAATCCCCGTTCTTGTGCAGACCTCTAGTCTGGCCATCTCTTCCCCTCATCAGACCATCTCCCTCCCTTCCCCTCACCTTTGAATACGCTTTTCAAACTCAAAGTTCTCTCTCTCGGAGGGGCCAGGATGCAACAGCCATTCTCACAAGTTGAACACGGCTACCCTGAAGCTTCTTCTCTGCTGCAACCCTGATTCCAGCTCATGGCAGAGGAGAAGCTTCAGGGCAGCCCCATGCAACTTGTCAGGGCCTCTCTGAGAGAAGGGAGGAAGATGCCACAATGAGGGAAAGAGGTTGATTGGTGCTTTAAGTTTATTGTGTGGAGAAAGGGGGGTGCAAATTCTGGATGGAAGTGGGGAGGAGAGAGAGGACACCAGATGCTGAATGAAAGTGGAGAGAGAGAGGAGAGCAAACACTGAATGGAAGTGGAGAGTGGGAAGGCAGACACAGGATAGAAATGAGGAGAATAGAGGGGAGAAGACGCTGGAAAGAAGTGGGGAGGAGAGAGAGGGGAGCAGACATTGGATGGAAGTGGGGAGGAGAGAGAGAGAGAGAAAAGAGCAAACACTCGAAGGAAGTGGAGAAGAAAGAATGAGCACACACTGGATGGAAGGATGGGATAAAGAAAAAAGGGTGCATGCTGGATTTGGGGAATAAGATAGAGTTAGTGAGATAGTGGAAAGGATGAGGGAAAGCGGTGGTAAACTGTAGGTAGACACAATGAAAAGAGGAAAATTGAGTACTGGGTAGTAAAAATTTAGACAGGCAGAAAATAAATTGAGAAGGAAGACCAGGGAAGAAAAGAAAAGGAAGAGAGAGGAGAGAGAGATGCCAGAGTATGGTGGGGGGGGGGGGGGGGAGGAATGCCAGTATATGAGGGGGGGAGAGGGAGGAGTCACTGTAGCTCCTTGTTACTTTGGGTAAGTCACTTAATGCTTCATTGTCCCAGGTACAAAATAAATAACTGTCTGAAAGAGGTAAACTGATTTGATTGTAACCATGGTGAAAAAGCAGTATATCAAGTTCCTACCCCTCAAAGACATCTGGAAATTTTTGAATTTTTATATCCCAATAATGTCTTATGTCTATTTTTAAAGTACATCCTCTAAATCCATATCTTATCTGGTGCTAGTGCCACAGAAGCCACTGAAGTTGACAATTCCAGAACAGCAGAAATATCTACAGGTTAAATAGGACATTTAGCCCAAGGAGTCCTGACGAGTCTCCACTTAACTCCGGTAACTCCAGCAGGCCTCTCACTGACTCTGCTGCTGTCCTGGACTTCTGTGCAAAAACATCCATCGGACCAACCACGGATGTGCTTGAATTTACTTGAATTTACTTGAATTTACTTGAATTTAGGCACACAATTTCGTAGGTGCTATTCTATCAAAGTTAGGCGCCTTGTCTATAGTGCCAAGTGTGCATGGTTAAGGAATGGATGGTGGATTTTATTTTTTAGTTATATGCATGATTCTAGAATATGGGCTAATATGCAGGCATTTAGACAAAAACTAACAACAACAAACAAACCCCTATCGTAAATAGGGTGCACCTAAATGTTTTGGAAATGGATTTATGTTAGGATACCTAGTGATGCCTAAGGTTGTGTTAAGTGTGATCCTATAGAGTACACCTTTTATAGAATCATGTTAGCATCGCATTAGTTGGCACCAATTTTTTAAGCAACATATATAGAATCGAGCCCTTTTGAGCTGATTCTGTAAACAGTGCCTAAATTGTCTGGTTCCTGAAAAGAGAGGCATCAGCCGCATGTCAATCACGCTTAGGCCCCTGAAAAGAACAAATTACAATAAACTATTCAATGAAAAAGTAAACTGTTCCTGAATGGTGTTTCACATACACTCAGAGGCTAGGGTGTTATTTAAATTTGGATGCATTTGTTTTAAAGTTTTTTTAAAAAAATTATTTATCATTTTATTAAACAAATTATCAAGAATAACTTCTTGTACAGTGTATGATCAAGACAACCAACTAATACACAATAAAGAAACTAAAATAATACGAAAATAATTCTTCTGCTTAATCAATTTTAAAGTCCCATATAGAGGATCCAAGATGGTAATCTGAGTAAAGGAAAAAAAAAATAAGTATATCAATTTTATCAATAAGGCGGCCAGCTGAAAGTGGTTCACAGGGGAAATTAACTAACTTAAGTTGTTATTATCTCTCCTTCAAGACGTTTCATGGAGAGAAACCCCGTTAACTGTACAGGTTCAAAGAATAATTTGTTTTTAAGTTTTATTTGGCTTAGCACCGGCTAACCTTGTTTCTCATTTTAGTTTTTTTATTTCTAAGAAAAATATTTGTAGATCTGGTTGATTTTATTTTCCTTCAGCAAATGCGTATCGTTACAAAAATTTTTTGGATAGGATCTTAGCATTCCAAGCAGGATTAATGAATTCATGTTTGAATCTTCTCGTTTCTCCATTTCTTACTTACTATCAATTTTGAAAAGATCTTAAAACCCATTTATTTAAACACTATGATATACATTATTGATTTTCATATTATCATGTGGTTATAATGTACTTTTAATCCTTTTACCTATACTTATTTTAGTTATATTGTGTTTTCTTTATTTATTAGTTTTAATGCTTGTATTAGTTACTTAGAATTTTATTATGAATGATGTTATTATTATATTGTATGCTGAGTACCTATTGTGTAAACCGCTATGAAATGCTGGTTAGGCGGTATATAAAAATAAAAATTATTATTATTATAATCTTGGCAGAGACCAAAGTCCCTATAGCCAGACCCACCGTCCGATCATTATGTATGAAATAAAGATTAGTGAAGTGCTCAAAAAAAGTTTTTGTTGTGGAGTTCTTATTTATCAGCTTCCCTCTATGGGTTCCTTGAGACAGGCTAACGAAACGTGGTCCACATTGGGACCCTTAAACAACTTCAAGAGCTAACTCATAATTTGTTTTTTGCTTATCCTGAATTAGTCTAAGTATAAAAATTGATAAATAAGAATTCCCCAACAAAAATTTTTTTCTTGAGCACTTCACTAATCTTTATTTCATACACAATGATCGGACAGTGGGTCTGGCTATAGGGACTTCGGTCTCTGGCAAGATTACACATTTCTGAGTGTATGTGAAACACCATTCACGAACAGTTTACTTTTTCGTTGAATAGTTTATTGTTATCTGTTCTTTTCTGAGATCATTTTGCTTTTGATATCGTTTTCCTCTGATCTCTTCATATTCAAAGCTCTAAATTGATTGCCTTTTTGACAGTCACGTTTAGACACCATTTACAGAATCACAGCTAGCGGTGCCTATATAAAAACTTAGGCACCTGAAATGTAGGCAAGAATTCCCACTTAGGCATTAGGTGTTGATAAGCATATTGCAATAGGCACCTATCTTTTATAGAATCGGATAGGTGCCTACCTCCCAATTAAAATTTTATTTTAACCAATTATTGAGGCTTTTAAGGGTACTTGGCCAATTAATTTAGGCACTCTTTATAGAATCAGCCCCTAAGTTAGTGTTTTGCAAACTTTTTAAGCCATGGCACACTAATCTTGGGGCCACGGCTGGAGGACACCTGGATATCAAGTTCAAGTTTCAAGTTTATTAAAAATTAGATTAATCGCTTATTCAAAATTCTAAGTGATGTGCAAAAAGTAAAATTCCAAATTTCATGGGGACGGACAAAATGAACAATTTTGACTAACCGGAAAAAATGGGGAAAGAAATACAAATTGTTGATAATAAACAAGGAAAAAAACAACAGGATGGGTAAAAGGGGTGAGACTTGAAATAAGCCAGAAAATAAAATTAACTAGAGGCTCCTAATCTATCTTTCTAGCAGTCAAATGCATCTTTAAAAAGAATGCATTTTAACTTGCTCTTAAATCTGTCAAAGTTGCGCTCTTCACATAAATAAATGGGGAGGGAATTCCATGTTTGGGGAGCTGTGACAGAGAAGATAAATTGACTCCGTGTATTAATGTTTTTAAGAGAGGGAACAATTAATAAATGTTGGTCGTTTGACCTAAGTAATCTTGGAGTACAAGGAATCAAGAATCTATGAATGAAAGCAGGAGTTTTTTTAAAGGAGGGACTTGAGAGTTAGCAAACATATTTTATATGTTATGCCATGAGCAACTAGAAGCCAATGTGCTTTCTTAAGGAGGGGCGACACATGGTCGAATTTCTTGGCTTTCATAATAAGTTTAATTGAGGCATCTTGAATAATCTGTAGATGTCTTGTTTCCTTTTGGGCTATTCCCTTAAATAGGACATTACAATAGTCGATTTTTGAAATTACCAGTGAGTGAATTAATGTGTTAAGTGACTTGGGACATAAGAATTTTGACACACAACGTAGTCTGAAGAAAGTCGATTTGACAATGCTACTAATGTGGTTGTGATAGGTTAGTTTTTGATCAAAAGTAATCCCTAGGATCTTGATATTACTGATGCGTATATGTCGCTGTGATGACATCATTCACATATATGACCTCATCACTTTGACATATGTGCATATGTGGATATCTTCCATGCTGTGACATTTGCATCCCTAGGGATGAACCTATCATGGTTAAGTCATGCGCTAAACCAGTTCCCCGAGGCAGGAATCCAGGAGAATGTAGAGCCTCAGAGGCTGTAGAGAACAGGGTTGCCTATCCTGAAGGGAATGAGCTTGACTCTGACCCAAAACCTATTCTTAAGCCAGAGCCTGTTAGGAAAGCAAGCTCCCTTAGAAAGTTCAGTCAATTCCCAAACTGTAAAATCCCCAGTGAACTGAGAGGGAGCCAGAGAACATACAGACCTGTGCCCAGCCAGGTAAGCTAGGGAGTGGCTTTAACAGCTTAAAACAGCTCTCAAAGACTGTGAAGTAGAGAGTTGTGCGGGGACAGAAATCCCACCCATCCCCGCGAGGAATCCCCTCCGTGTCCCCCCCACCCCCCGTCCCTATAAACTACAGAAATAATTATTTCATTTAATTATGCTACTGAATTAAAGGCTCTGGTAGAAACCCATTTACAAAGTATGTATTCTTCCCAATTAATATTTCCAAATTAATAAAGTCTTTTTGCTTATTTGTAAATGGGTTTCTACCAGAGCCTCTAATGTTTATAAATTTTTATCCCACAACAGTGAAAAATTATTCCACTGTCTTACCACACCTCATTCAAAGTGATTACTTTATTCAATTTTAAGGTCCTCAGCGGGCCACCACACACTCAAATCTTTTCATTGTGCGAGGCTTTATGCTCCTATTCATCATTGGACCCCAATGACGAATAGGAGCATAAAGCCTCGCACAATGAAAAGATTTGAGTGTGTGGTGGCCCGCTGAGGACCTTAAAATTGAATAAAGTAATCACTTTGAATGAGGTGTGGTAAGACAGTGGAATAATTTTTCACTGTTGTGGGATTTTGTTGCTGAATACCCTCCATTCTAGAATTTTTACTAAAGTACCTAGTGCTTCATTCTATATAAATTTTTATCAACACAACTAATATACTACTTTATCCTAAAGCAAAAAAAAAAAAAAAGAAATAGAATTTTTTTCCTACCTTTGTTGTCTGGTTTCTGCTTTCCTCATGTTCTCATTCAATTCCTTCCATCCACTATCTCTCTTCTCTCTGCGTCTTCCATTTGCTCTGTTACTGTGCCTCTCCCTTTCTCCCCCCTTCCAAATTGGTCTGGCACCCATCTTCTTCCCTCCGCTTCTCCCATAGTCTGGCATCTCTGTCTTCTTCCCTGCCAGCGTCTTTTCCCTACTCTCTCTTCCCCATTTCCTTTCAGCGTCCTTCTCCCCCTCCCATCTTCCCCATGTCCTGTCAGCATTATTCTCCCCCTCTGTCTTCCCCATGTGCTTCCTGTGTCCTTCTCCCCCCTCTGTCTTCCCCATGTGCTTTCAGTGTCCTTCTCCCCCCTCTGTCTTCCCCATGTGCTTTCAGTGTCCTTCTCCCCCCTCTGTCTTCCCCATGTCCTTTCAGAGTCCTTCTCCCCCTCTGTCTTCCCCATGTTCTTTCAGCGTCCTTCTCCCCCCCATCTTCCCCATGTCCTTTCAGCGTCCTTCTCCACCCCTTTGTCTTCCCCAGTGCTTTCAGCGTCCTTCTCCCCCCTCAGTTTTACCTTAAGTAACTTTTCCTCTCCACTCCACCTTTCCTCCCTTTCTCCCTCCTTGCCCCTTACATTTGTGGCGCTTCCCCGCCCGACTGACAACAGAACAGGCCCGGTCCGACAAACCTCCCTGCCCTGTAGCCGTGAATCTAAATTACCTTCTTACAGCAGCTGGAGTATTGAAGCTGCTGTAAGAAAGTAATTTAGATTCGCGGCTACAGGGCAGGGAGGTTTGTCAGACTGGGCCTGTTGTCGGTAGGTCGGAAGAAGCGCCACAAAGGTAAGGGGACCTGGCCGGCTGTGCACCCCCCCCTATGGCTGCACCGCCCTCCCCGCCCCCCCTTGGTGAGCTTTGCTTAAGCCCTCCCTCCAACATCAGCGCTGACATCGTGGAAGACTTCCGTTCCGATCGGCTATGTGCTGCGGCAGGGCAGGTAGGGAGAAGACGAGCCTCGCATCCAACCCCGTAGGAACCCCGCGACCCTAGGGGGCATCCCCATGGGATCCCCGTGACCCTAGGGGGCGTCCCCACGGGATCCCCGCGGGTCCCGCGGGATTCCCGTCGTCCCCGTTCCCGTGCATTTCTCTACTGTGAAGCAGGTAGCTCAGGAAGACAGGGCAGACAGGAGTCTCCTGGTCAGGCAAAGGCAAGGCACAAGCCAGGAACCCATGGAGTGGCAGTGCCCTGAAGCTTTGAATACTCCAGAGCTAGAAGTTCCAGAGGAATGTATGGAGATAGCAGAGTTTGCAATGCCTGGATCTGAGTCCCTGGAACCAGTGGAAGTGAGTTTGGCAATTTTCTGCCAGTGATTCAATTTACTCTTTTTGGATATTTTTTTGTGGGGACAATTTACAGATGAAGTAGCTATCAAAGAACTGTGTTTGAGAAGGGTTTTTTGTTGGTTGTTGCACAGCAGTAGGGGCTGGGCTGGAATTGTGCACAGCACTAATTGAGCTGCTCTACACCAGCTGGGACTGAGCTTGTAGGAAGCTGGTGTGGTTTTCTTTTGTTTGCTGCATTTATTGCAAGACAGTGACTTCCAGAATTGGGGAGGGTTCCCAGAATACCTTTGGGTAGGGGATTTTGTGGGTGCTTGTTAAAAGCCATTGTTAAAAGTGAACCCAGGACTGGAGAGTTGCTATGGCCTAGAAAGGCAAAGTTTTGAACTGTGTTGCTATGAAGCTTTTTTTTGTTTGAAACTGCAAGGGCCTGGTGAAGAGCAAGACTGTGATAACCCAAAGCCCAGGTCTCCATAGAGTGGAGGGGAATTGGGTTCCCCCCCCCCTTGTTTGGAGCAATATGGAGCTGCCCAGGACATGATTATGAACTTGAGGCTACTTACCAGGGGCAGAGTTTGAGTTCTGCTTGTTGGACTATGAACTGGCTACTATGAACTGTTTGCTTGTTGAGTGAAAGCCAGTAAAATAGTTTTGTTTCCTTTTTCTTTGTGGATTAAACTTACTGCAATGGTCTGAAAGCTTTTTGTTTTTTTATTATTACCCCAGAGAACTGTATTACCGTGTAGGGTCTCCCCCCTTTGGGAGCCACGCCAGGGTTGTGCTGCCACCTGTCGGCGGCCCCCCACAGTCTCCTTGCGGGCCCTACTGGTGACAATGCGCAACCCTGAGCCTCCTATTACCACCAGTGTGTGTGTGGGGAGGGGGGGGGAGGGGAGCTGCAGAAGGAGAGGTGAGGAGAAGGAGCAAAGGTGCTGGCAAAGAGGAGAGTCATAGGCGCAGGCTGACTGACTACAGCAGTGGTTCCCAACCCTGTCCTGGAGGACCACCAAGCCAATCGGGTTTTCAGGCTAGCCCTAATGAATATGCATGAGAGAGATTTCCACGTGACTGGCATGCAAATCTGCTTCATGCATATTCATTAGGGCTATCCCGAAAACCTGATTGGCCTGGTGGTCCTCCAGGACAGGGTTGGGAACCACTGGACTACAGGACGTGAGAGGCATCCTGTAAGCAGTCAGCTGGTGCCTTTCCTCCTTACCAGCATCTTGTGGCGCACCTGGAATCTGCCGCAGCACACAGTTTGTGATACGCTGCCCTAAATGTATAGAATAGCGTCTAATTGCAATTAGAAGTGCAATTACAGATTAGTACCAATTAGCATCATCCAATGTCACTTAACGACTATTATTGGTACTTAAGTCAATTTAACAATTAAGTTAGGCGCACAACTTGCTCTGTTCTATAATCTGCACACCCAAATTTGTATGCAAGTCAGAAATTTGTGCACTCAACTTTATAGAATCCAGGGGTAAATGTATAGGACCCTTTGGATGTCAGGTCCAGAGTTTATAAAGATGAACACTGGTTTTCCCTACCTGCTGCAATACTGCAAAGCTTACTTGATCTCGGTCACACCTCCTAACCCTCCTCTTTATGCAGCAAATCTTCCTTAATCTCTGAAACTACCCTTTCCAGGCTTGCATCGTGACCTTGTGTTTTTAGAATTTCCTTTTCCCCATGTTGAACCATAAAAAAAACTGAAAGCATGGAGACTCAATTGTGTTTAAACAGGCGTACGAATGGGTAAACGCTGCAGGTTCACTTTTATACCTTCTGTATCATCACAGCTGGTGCGGAAGTAGTAAACTGAACTTTACGTTCATTCGTGAACAATAAAACATTTCAGTACCTTCTATGACAATATTTAATTGGGTGGTTAATGGTTCGTGGGAACTTTAACTGCTTTTCAATATTTCATGTTTGTTTTAGAACATTTTCGAAAACTTTATCAAAGCATTGTGCTGAGTTTTGGAGCTCTGTGTAGATGTTTTATAGGAAGTTCTTACATAGGGGTCCTTTTGCTAAGGCATGCTACCTGTTTTACTGTGCGCTAAACACTAACGCCTCCATTATAGTCTATGGACACGTTAGCGCTAATATTTAACGTGCACTAAAATGCGTTAGCTATTTGACACATTAACGCTATTTAATGTGTTAGCGTTAGCGCTAATATTTAATGTGCGCTAAAACGCGTTAGCTATTTGACACATTAACGCTATTTAACGTGTTAGCGTTAGCGCTAATATTTAACGTGCGCTAAACGCGTTAGCTATTTAACATGTTAGCGTTAGCGCTCATATTTAACGTGCGCTAAAACAGCTAGCGTGCCTTAGTAAAAGGTTTTTGCGTCATAGAGCTTTGGGGCACATGGAGTTTGTGAGTACACGGAGGACAAGTGTACTAAAGTGTGTTCACATCAGCTGTTAACGTGTAAATGCAGTATTTATTGCTGATATTAATGAGCTTCAAATGAGGCATATATTGCTACAAATGCTAGAGTACTTATGGACGGTATCGCAAAAACAAAACTATACTTCCACAAGGTACACTAAAGTGTTTTTGTGTTGATATATCAACGAAGCATTTTGCACACATGCTTGTTCACTATTGAGTCTTTTAACTAAGCTGTGTTAGGTGGTAATGTGCCCCAAATTCAGAAAAAAATAATCCTAACGTGGGAAGCGCTAATGCATTCTTCATTAGTTTCAGGATGTGCACATACTAGTCACATGCTAAATATATTTTGAATTTTTTGGAGGAAATGTGTCAGGTTGAAGAAGTGGTCATTACTTCAGACTGTACAAAACACAGCTCTCAGACAGATCTACTCGCTAAGGAAATATGACCACATCACCAATGCCTACCTAGACTCACACTGGCTACCTATACAAGCACGAATCCAATTCAAATTATACTGTCTATTATTCAAAGCAATAAATGGCACCGCCCCTACTTACCTAAGCAACTGCCTAAATCAAAACCTTACTACCAGACAAAGGAGAACTCAGTCCCTGTTTACCTTCCCCCCATTCAAAGGTACTCAGCTCAAGAGGATGTTTGACAACCTACTAGCAATGCAAGCAGCGAAACTTGACCACATCATCTCCAACTTAACGAACGACTTTAAATCATTCCGAAAAGAAATCAAAGCTCTCCTAACCCCTTCTCTTATCCCTCCTTCCTTATAATCCCCCCCCCCCAAAAGTCTCTTCCTATTCTGCAATTTCTTCATCTCCAAAGACTCAACCATGTAAACAACTCCTCAAATTGCAAATCTTCTGGAAATGTAACCAACTCCCTAAATTTAATTCCCCTGGAAATGTTCAGTTATCATTTTTGTAATCCAAAATTCTTAAATTGTATTTTTCCTGGAAATGCCCAGTTAGTCTCTCTTATAATCCACCTAGAACTGCAAGGTACGGGCGGAATAGAAGTCATTAATGTAATGTAACCAGTTAGTGCATCTACATTAACATATTAACATCTATTTAATATATGCTAAATCTTTTAAGGCCTGCTAATGAACCAAATGTGTCATGTATACTAACAAATGCACATCCCTTGTACATGAAGATATGAGGCATGTTATGTGGCTTGCCATGAATGTGAAATAAGAATGACGTGGGCTTTTCCTCTGATGCTATTCAAATTTTATGTTTAAAAAATTATTTAGTGCCTTCCCAGGATGATTTTGGTTGGTAATCCACAAGATACTTGGTGGATTTCTACCTATCCCCCCCTTTTATGAAGCTGCACTTGCATTTTTTTATTGCCTGTCGCGGTGGTAAAAGCTCCTACGCTCCTAAAATTCCTATAAGCGTTGGGAACTTTTACTGCCATGGCCAGCAATAAAAAAAAACGCTAACGCGGCTTCATAAAAGGAGGGGTACGTTATAAAAAAACACACTTTGAATTTTAGATAAAAGCAGTAGATACATGAAAAAGAAAAATCATCTATTTGCTCACTTCCTAATGGTATTATTTCCAAGTTTGTTGTATTTATTTTTTGTGTAGCTGAATTCTCTTGTTTTAATTATTTCCAAGTAAAACATTTTTTTGGTTAGGGGTTCCACAACTTTAGTTCATGCTTTGCTTTTTAACAATACATTCTCTGCTAGTTATCATTCTCTCAGTGATATTTTCACTTTTTTGGGATCCAGGTTTTTGTTTTTTTTAAAAATCTATTTATTTATGTTACTAATCGCGCTATATAATTTGATTGCTTATCGCCTGCTGGTTGTAGACATGTAGATGAGAAAAATATACCCATTTTATTTTTAGGCTTGCATATTCTCACTCTTCTTCCACTTCCCTGCTACCTGGCAACAGCTTATTGTCATGGCAACACCAATGATAAAAAAGAGACACATTTTGGCGTATCTGCTTTATCTGGATCTTTGTGACAGACTTATGCAAGCAGCTCTGTCCCCGTCGAAGGCCATAGAAGATTTCCAGACCCACTGGAGGCCCCGAGTTCTGTATTCAAAAAAGATGATTATTTTGGGGCTCCTTTTTACGAAGTGCGTAATAGCGCACGCCAAACCGCCAGATGCGCTAACCGCTACCGCCTCCTCTTGAGCAGGCGGCAGTTTTTCGGCCATCGTGGGGGTTAGCGCAAGATGAAAAGTCACGCGCGTTAAACCCGCTAGCGCGGTTTCATAAAAGGAGCCCTTAATGTTGCGCGATTCTTGATTTTTGAACTCGGATTCATTGCAATTCTAGTACCATGTAGTGTAAGCCTTCTCAGGAAGTCACATTCGTACGCTATATCACTAATGGTCTCTGCTTCTCCCCTCTCTAAAGAGCCTCACTGGCTCAAAAGTTGGAGGAATGCTTCCTCCGCATATTACCCTCATGAGCACATATTGCCCACCACAATAACAGGATCTACAGTTCCTCCCTCCTTGGCTCTGAACTCAGTATACAGCAGGGATCTCAAAGTCCCTCCGTGAGGGCCGCAGTCCAGTCGGGCTTTCAGGATTTCCCCAATGAACATGCATGAAAGCAGTGCATGCACATAGATTTCATGCATATTCATTGGGGAAATCCTGAAGACCCGACTGGATTCTGGCCCTCGAGGACCGGAGTAGCTCATCCCTGACATAGACACTCTAATCCAGGGGTCACAAAGTCCCTTCTTGAGGGCTGCAATCCAGTCGGGTTTTCAGGATTTCCCCAATAAACATGCATTGAAAGCAGTGCATGCACATAGATCTCAAGCATACTCATTGGGGAAATCCTGAAAACCCGACTGGATTACGGCCCTCGAGGAGTGACTTTGAGACCCCTGGTATATACAGTATTTGTTGCCTCCTTCTTTAATCACATATTTCAAGTATTAAATTCATTTCATTCTGTGACAGTTCAGTGACAGTTAAATGAATTCTGTGTTTTGAAAGAGCTACTGTAAGAGATTTGTGACGAGCCTCATCTGTTGCATAATGGATGCAACAGAAATGTCAATCAATGCTGCATTGGTTTTCCTGGTTTCAGAGCTGTATTCTAGAGTAATATCAGAATGTCTGTGTGAGAAAGGAGAACATATTTTCTGTAGAATAATTACCAGTTAACACAGATGACTATACTATTAAAATGTAAGACTAGCTATAATAGGGTAAACTGATGGTCCATTTAATTCCAAATTTGGCCAATCCAGGTCACAAGTAGCTGGCAGAAATCCAAACAGAAGCAAGATTCCATGCTATCTAGCCCAGGGCAAGCAGTGGCTTTCCCCATTTCTACTTCAATAGCCGACTATGGACTTTTCCTTCAGGGATTTTTTCAAACCTTTTTTAAAACCAGCTTCATTAGCCGCTCTTACCATATTCTCTGGCAATGCATTCCAGACCTTGACTATTCTCTAAGTGAAAAAATATTTCCTCCTACTGAGTTTAAAAGTATCTTCCTGTAACCCAGACATGCTAACAACTGTTGGTACGAGTTCCAGAGTATTGGACATAAGAATAGCCTTACTTGGTCACACCAGTGGTCTATCTAGCCTAGTAAACCATCTTCATGGTGGCCTATCCAAGTCATAAGTACCTAGCAAAAAAACCAAATAGTAGCAACATTTCATGCTACCGTTCCAGGGCAAGCAGTAGCTTCCCCCACATCTGTCTCAATAGCGGACTATGAACATTTCATCCAGAAACTTGTCCAAACCTTTTTTAAAGCCAACTACATTAACTGCTCTTATCACATTCTGCGGCAATGTGTTCCAGAGCTTAACTATTCTCTGAGTGAAAAAAAAAAATTTCCTCCTATTGGTTTTAAAAGTATCTCCCTGTAACTTAATTGAGTGTCCCTAGTCTTTGTAATTTTTGATGGAATAAAAAATTGATCCACTTGTACACGTTCTACCCCACTCAGGATTTTGTAGACTTTGATCATATTTTCCCTCAGCTGTCTCTTTTCCAAGCTGAAGAGCCCTAACCTCTTTAGTCTTTCCTCATATGAGAGACGTTCCATCCCCTTTATCATCTTGGTTGCTCTTCTTTGAACATTTTCTAGTTCCATTACATCTTTTTTTTTTTTAGATAAGGCAACCAGAACTGAATGCAGTACTCAAGGTGAGGTCACACCATGGAACAATACAGAGGCATTATAACATTATTGTTTACTATCCCTTTCTAATAATTCCTGTCATCTTGTTTGCTTTTTTGGCTACTGCCACACATTGGGAGGAAGGCTTCAGTGTATTGTCTAAAACACAGGTGTCAAAGTCGGTCCTCGAGGGCCAGAATCCAGTCGGGTTTTCAGGATTTCCCCAATGAATATGCATAAGATCTATGTGCATGCACTGCTTTCAATGCATATTCATTGGGGAAATCCAGAAAACCCGACTGGATTCCGGCCCTCGAGGAGGGACTTTGACACCCCTGGTCTAAAATGACACGCAGATCTTTTTAGGTGGAGCCTAGCTTTTGGTAACTATGATTTGGGTTGTTCTTCCCAATGTGTATCACTTTGCATTTGTCCACATTATATTTCATCTTCCATTTGTATTCCCAGTTTTCCAATTTCATAAGCCTGTTATTTTTCATAATCTGCATGAATTTTAACAACTTTGAACAGTTTAGTGTCATCTGCAAATGTAATCACCTCACTCATCATTCCAATTTTCACATCATTTATAAATAAATTAAATAGTACCGGTCCCAATACAGATCCCTGCAGCACTCCACTATTTATCCTCCTCCATTGAGAAAAAAGGCCATTTAACCCTACACTCTGTTTTCCATCCAATGACCAATTCCTTTATCACAACTGAACATTGCCTCCTATCCCGTGCTTTCATTTTCTCAGGAGCCTCTCATGAGGAACTTTGCCAAAAGCTTTCTGAAAATCTAGACACGCTACATCAACCAGCTCACGTTTATCCACATGTTTATTCACACCTTCAAAGAAGTCAAGCAAATTGGTGAGGCAATGTCTCCCTTGGCTCAACCCATGCTGACTCTGTCCCATTAAATTGGGTTTGTCTACGTATATCAACTGATAGATTAAATTCCTTCATGGAGAACTTGAAAGCTACCATAGAGTAAACCCCACAGTAAATGAGAGAAGCATGTGCATTTAAATAAAAGAGTAATATAGAAATCGGATATAAAATAAGAAGTTTATAGGGAATCATAGCTGCCCCACCAGCTGCTGTTCTGAATTTCAGAGATATTGGAAGTCTATGTATCTGTTAACATCTCATTCAAGTGCCAAGGGAAAGGAATACGATTTAAATGGCTCAAGTGATTCTCTAGCAGAAAGTAGAGAAGCAGGATGTTGTGTTAGTAATCTTTGCTGTATAATTTAAACAGGTTGCCTAATATGTATGCTTTTCAGCACTATAAAAAACGATAAATTGTTGTAGTAGTAGTAGTAATATTTCAGTGTTCTCTCTGACTGAGTTTGCCTTCAAATTTCTATTTTTCATTCTTCCTGTCTGATGAAGATGTACAGCAGGGCTTTCTTCCACTTTCACTGGACTGAGCAGGAGCAGATTTGTCAAAAGGAAGAATATGAAAGGGTTAGAAACTGCCTCCCTGATTGTTGAGAGTCACCTACTTCTTTCCAGCCATACTCAATAGGATTGTGATACTGCTGGACTAGACAGTGTGTCTGTGGTGGGAGAGGAAAGGTTTCTGTCCATACGCCTAAGGGTATAAATCTGCTACTGTGTGTACAGAGAACTTTGGAAAAAAATTCCTATTGAGAAGTAATTTAAAAACCTAAATATACAGTATAAACTAGAGGAGATATGTAATACAAATGTTTTAAATATCTGAAAGGTATTAATCAATAAATGAAACTTTTCCAAAGGTAGAAAAATTCAGCCATGTTACCCCACTTTTAGAGGCAAAGCACTGGTTACACTTGTGATTCTCAAACCTATCCTGAGGGAACCCCCAACCAGTCAAGTTTTCAAAATATCCACAATAAATATTCATGAGATTGATTTGCGTACAAAGGAGGCAGTGTGCGGGGTCATACTGGATTTAGTGCTACAAATGGGGAAAGTGTTTCCAGGGTTACAGTGGATAATCATCTAGCATCCTGTTTACAGTTAATGTTAAGACGGATATAGAGAGGGCTCATTCAAAAGTAAAAGTTCTAGACTTTAAAAAAAACTAACTTTGTTCGGATGGGGGATTACGTCAAGGAATTGTAAGGATGGGAACATCTGGAAGAAGTAGAAATGCAGTGGGCAAAACTGAAAGGAGTTATTTTAAGGGCGACAAATCTAAAAGTAAGAGGAAAAGAAGGCTGCTTTGATTCTCAAAAATAGTAGCTGAGAAGGTAAGGAATAAGAGGTTAGCTTTCATAAACTACCAAAGAGTGCAGAAAGAGGAAAACAGGCAAAAATATCTAGAAAAGTTAAGAGAGGCTGGTTGAGAAGTCAGGAAAACAAAGATACAAATGGAAGAAAAAATAGCTGATATGGTAAAACAGGGAGACAATACATTTTGTTAGATATATCAGTGATAGGAAGAAGTACAAAAGTGGCATTGTGAGAATCAAAAATGAAGGGGAAGAATATGTAGAAGCTGATAAAGAAAAGGCTCAATTGTTTAACAAATATTTCTGTTCTGTGTTCATGGCTGAAAATCTGGGAGCGGGATGCAGAAGACAAATGCAAATAGGGATGGTGGAGTAGTAGACCCTAATAGATTTTCAGAGGGTTGTTTTCATGAGGAGCTAGCTAAATTAAAGTAGACAAAGCGATGGGGCGAGGGGGCTGAAGGAACTTAGAGAAGTTCTGATGGCTATGCTGACCTTTTCAGTTCCTCTCTAGAGTCAAAACAGGTACCAGAGGACTGGAAAAGGGTAGATGTGGTCCCTCTACACAAAAATGGAAGTAAGGAAGAAGTAGGGAATTAAAGGCCAGTAAGTATGATTTCTGTGGTAAGCAAATTAATGGAAACACCTTTAAAACAAAGAATGATGAAGTTTCTGGAATCCGGTGGATTACAGGACCTGAGGCAAAATGGATACACTAGAGGCAGATCTTGTCCGACAAATCTAATCAATTTCTTTGACTGGGTGACCAGAGAATTGAATAGAGGGAGTGCGCTTGATGTGGTGTATTTAGATTTTAGCAAAGCCTTTGATAGTGTTCCACACAGATGTCTAATAAATAAACTGAGTACTCTTGGGATGGACCCCAAAGTGACGGACTGGGTCAGGATCTGGTTAAGTGAAAAATGACAGAGGATAGTGGTCACTGGAGATCACTCTGAGGAAAAGGTTGTTACCAGTGGTATGCCTCAAGATTCTGTTCATGGGCCTCTTCTTTTTAACATTTTTTATAAGCAATATTGCTGAAGGGCTGTCAGGTAAGATTTGCCTCTTTGCGGATGATACCAAAATCTGCAATAGAGTAGTCACCCCGGATGGTGTGAATAACATGAAGAAAGGCCTAGTGAAGCTTGAAGAATGGTCTGAAATTTGGCAGCTAAAATTTAATGCTAAGAAATGCAAGGTAATGCATTTGGGTTTCAAAAACCTAAAGTTTAGGGGGTGAAGAACTTATGTGCACGACAGAATAGTGGGACTTGGGTGTGATTGTATGTGATGATCATAAAGTGGCCAAATAGGTTGAAAAGGTGATGGCGAAAGCTAAAAGGATGCTAGGGTGCATAGGGAGAGGTATGGCCAGTAGGAAAAAGGAGGTATTGATGCCCCTGTATAAGACATTAGTGAGACCTCATTTGGAATATTGTGTACAATTTGGAGACCGCATCTTCAAATAGATATAAAAAGGATGGAGTCGGTCCAGAGAAAGGCTACTAAAATTTTGGTCTTTGTTATAAGGCATATGGGAACAGACTTAAAGATCTCAATCTGTATACTTTGGAGGAAAGGCGAGAGAGGGGAGATATGATAGAGATGTTTAAATGCCTACTTGGCATAAATGTACATGAGTTGAAAGGAAGCTCTGGAATTAGGATAAGGTTAAGTGTTTCTACTACTACTACTTCTAATTATTCCTATAGCACTACCAGACGAAGACAGTCCCTGCTCAAAAGAGCGTACAATCTAAACAGACAAGACAGACAACAAGATGTCATAAATACAATTAAGTGGAACAGTTAATCAACTGGCTGGGTTAGTGGGCAGAGGAGAGTAGGGTTATGGATACTAGTACATAAAATTCATTACTTAAAGCTACCACTTTTCTTATCCCATTTTCTTATCCGCTATTTCAATTCACATACTCATCCCCCAAACTTATTAGTCGTTCCATCTTGTTTTCCTAGATAGTCTTCAAAATTCTCTCTTGTGTAACAGGCAGTGGAGCAGTAATGGGAGGGGGGGTGACAGTCCTCCTTGGGAACTGTCTTGATTGGGCTTTGGCACTCCTCCTCTCTGCCCTCACTTCTCCTCCCCGCCGCGCACATGCCTTGACTTCCGCCCCCCCAACATACCTCTTCACCGGCGCGAGCAGGAACTCCAACCTGCTGCTCGCACCAGTGTCAGCTCTCCCTCTGACATCTCTTCTGGGTCCCGCATCTAGAAAGTGACATCAGAGGGAGAGCTGATGCCAATGCGAGTAGCAAGTTGGTGATGCTGCTCGTGCTGGGGAAGTTAAGGAGGTACGGGTGAGGAGAAGAGGGTGGGGGAGGAGTACTAGCAACTCAGCTGCCTCTCACCCTCGCTACGCCACTGGTAACGGACCTTACTTTATGGAACAACGTTCCCCAATTCTTGTAGTAAAAACGAGAAAAAACGACGGAGGCCTGGAACTGTCACAAGATCGACCAGAAAAAGTGTCATATAGTGGTAAGAGACGCCAAAAAAGTCTATGAAGAAAAGATAGCGTAAGGAGCCAAAAACTTTAAGCCCTTTTTTAGATATATAAAAGGAAAGAAACCAGCAAGAGAGGCAGTGGGCCCTCTCGACGACCAAGGAAGGAAAGGGTCAATTAAAGAAGACAAACAGGTTGCCAATAGGTTAAATTCATTTTTTGCCTCTGTCTTCACAAATGAGGACACTGCAACAATGCCAGAAACAGGGAGGATATTCACCGGAGGCATAGAGGAAAGCCTCGCAACAGTAAATGTGGAGTTGGACATGATATACTTTCAGATTGACAAACTAAAGAATGACAAATCCCCTGGACCGGACGGAATTCACCCGAGAGTATTAAAGGAACTTAAGGTGGAAATTGGGGAACTATTACAATCCTTAGCTAACATGTCAATTAGAACCGGGCAAATACCAGATGACTGGAGGATAGCAAATGTCATCCCAATTTTCAAGAAAGGATCAAGAGGTGAACCGGGAAACTACAGACCTGTGAGTCTCACATCGGTCCCTGGGAAGATAATTGAATCAATAATTAAAGATAACATTGTACAACATCTGGATGATCACAACCTAATAAGAGCTAGTCAACACGGCTTCAGGAAAGGGAAGTCATGTTTGACAAATTTACTTCAATTCTTTGAGAAGGTGAACAAACACATGGATAGTGGACATCCAGTGGACATAATTTACTTGGACTTCCAGAAAGCATTTGACAAGGTCCCGCACGCAAGGCTTATGAGTAAATTACTAAGTCATGGAATAGGAGGAGAAGTGCACAGATGGATCGGCAAATGGTTAGAGAACAGAAGGCAGAGAGTAAGCATAAATGGGAAATTCTCGGACTGGGAGAAGGTGACTAGTGGCGTGCCCCAGGGCTCTGTTCTTGGGCCCATCTTATTCAATATTTTTATAAATGACCTGGAAGAGGAGACAACATGCAATATAATCAAGTTTGCAGATGATACAAAACTATGTCGGGTGGTTGGCTCTCAAAGGGACTGCGAGGATCTTCAGAAGGATCTGAACCAGCTGGAAAAGTGGGCGATAAAGTGGCAGATGAATTTTAACGCTGACAAATGCAAGGTAATGCATCTGGGAAAGAAAAACAAAGAACATGAATATAGGATATTGGGTGTGACATTAGCCAAATGCGAACAAGAAAGGGATTTGGGGGTACTGATAGATAGAACCCTAAAACCATTGGCTCAATGCGCGGCGGCGGCGAGGAAAGCAAACAGGATGTTGGGCATGATTAAGAAGGGGATCATGAGTAGATCTGAAGACGTCATAATGCCACTTTACAGAGCAATGGTCAGACCACACCTAGAATACTGTGTCCAACACTGGTCCCCATTCCTTAAGAAGGATATAACTCTGCTGGAGAATGTGCAGAGGCGAGCCACGAAACTTGTCAAAGGTATGGAGAGTTTGAGCTACAAAGAACGCCTCAGAAAACTGGGACTGTTCACCCTCGAAAAGAGAAGACTGCGAGGAGATTTGATAGAAACTTTTAAAATATTAAAAGGATTTGATAAAATTGACCAGGAAGCAGCTTTACTGACATTTTCAGATGTGACACGGACAAGAGGTCATAGCCTGAAACTGAGCGGCAGCAGGTTCAGGACAAATGTAGGAAAGTTCTGTTTCACACGAGTGGTGGGTGCTTGGAATGCTCTCCCGGAGGAGGTTGTGGCAGAGACTACTGTTCTGGGTTTCAAGCGCAAGTTGGATTCACACCTTCTTGCAAATCACATCGGGGGATACGGGAAATCCGGGTCTTCAATAAGGAGCACTTAACTGGGCCTCCGCGTGTGCGGATCGCCGGACTAGATGGACCTAGGTCTGATCCGGCGAAGGCGTTTCTTATGTTCTTAGTAAAAAAATTCAAAATGTCTCTTTGTTTCAGCAGCAGATATACATATCTTTATTATATTATTATGACTTAGTAATTACTCTTTTCTTACTTCTTGGATCAATTATGAGGACTTGAGTGTATTAAGAAATGTTTTTCTTATTTTGATGATTTTTGTTTAAAATCTTATGTCTTAGATTATACTTTCTGTACAAGATGTTTAAGCTTGGAAAATAATTTTGAAAATTTACTAAAGAAAAAACAACAAAAAAAAAAATGTCTCTTAAATTATATCTCTATTTCCTCATCTCTTGAGACAGCCTTTGGAGGGGTATGGTTGCAGACATTTTGGTGTGGTCTTCTGATATTTCCTCTTCTCTTTGCTAGAAATGAATTGTAGCTCACCATTTCATATTTCTATTCTATTACTATGATGTTGTTATATATTATATTGCATAATGCGATTATATTGACTATAGGGCAGTTATAAATTACGTATGTTTGTTGGAATATTGAGCTTTGTAGCTAAAATGATGCCAGGAAGTGAGGAATATGTTTCATTACTTTTAAGTATTTAAATGTGATAGATCCTTAGGATAATTATTGCCAGTTTGACATGTCGACTATGTAAACTTCTGTAAGTCAACAAGATAATGAGCTCATTTTGAAATGTCACACAGAATAGAAGGGAAAACACAGACACGTTAGAAAACTGCAATATAACATTTCTTGACAAAAACATATCTAGAGTATTGGATTTCTTTTCTCACAGAAATCAGAGATTAAGGTCCTGTTTTACAAAGCCACACGGCAACAGCCCCTAAGCCCTTTAAATCTGTATGGGCTTCGGGGCCGTTACCATGCAGCAGCTGCTAGCAGGGCTTTGTAAAACAGACCCCAAGTTCCCCGTTAGGAATAGTACATTTTAAAACTTATTTGTTTGGATTTATATATACCTTTACATTGGTTTCGCAAGATAAATTACATTCAGACACAGTAGATATATTTCCCTGCCATAGGAAAAAATGAAATAAGAAGCGACTTGTCCAAAATTGCAATGAAGCATCTCTAAAATGGCTTCCTTGATTCTTGCTGGCAATAAAAGGATGAGTCGAAACAGCAATAAATAAATAAATAGTGAGCTATCGAGTCTATGATCCAAATGGTAACAAAGCCTTGATCGCTTTATCGCTCAAGTTAGCGTAACTACTGCATAAAAAATAAAAAAACAAAAAAACTTGGGGCTCCTTTTACTAAGGTGCGCTAGCGTTTTTAAGCACGCGCTTAAGATTAGCGCACGCAAATCACGCGCTAAATGAAAAATACTAATGCAAGCTCTATGGAGGCGTTGGCGTTTAGCGCGCGCTAAAACCACTAGAGCACCTTAATAAAAGGAGCCCTCATTGCTGTTAGTTTTAAAGGACCAATCCTATCAACGAATGATGCTTTTCTGGGCGGTTGTATCCGTACGCACGCAGACGCTCGCAACATTGACAGGCTCTTGCGTACATGGTGTACATGCCATCTATTCTAGTGTATACTTAGGAATGGAATTTTTAAACATAAAGTAAAATTCTGGAATCTCTCATAGCACATCGATAATCTCTTTGGGGCACAGCATTGTGCCGTGGCACACAGTATGAGAGACACTGGCCTATTCACTGATAGCATTTGTGTGCTTATTGCTTCTAAATATATGTATAACTTTTTATGGATGCTATTGATATACAGTTTTTGGGGGTGCTGTCCTACTGAAAATTTACCTATTTATCCCCCTTCCTTTACAAAGCCGCACTAGCATTTTTAGTGCCGGCCGCGGCAGTAACATAGAATTCCTACGAGCATCGAAGCTGTTACCACCGCGGCTGATGCTAAAAAGTCTAGCACAGCTTTGTAAAGGAGGGGGTTATATGTCTATGTTTATTGGTATTTGATATTCCACCCTATCTTGGAGAAGTTTATAGAATTATCCACAAAAAAATAAAGGGGAAAGAAAACCTCTTGAATAAAAAGCTTCAACATCCTAAGAGGGAAAAAGTAAATTAAATAAAAATGAAGTCAATAAATAAGTTTCAAGTTTTTATTTGTATTTGATGAATCGCTTATTCAAGTTACTAAGCGATTTACAACTTCATAAAACAGGTTTATATAAGTAAGCAAAATAACTTAAAACTAACAGTTTTGAGACATACACGAAACGTGAAGGATAGAGGGGTAAAGTTACATCTTCATAGCTTAAGAAAATAGACAAAAAACAAGGAAAAAACAATGGGATGGGTAAATAAAACTGAACCATAATATCTTCATCTAGAAGAAAGAAAGTTAAAGATTGAATGCGTCTTTAAAGAGATAACTTTTTAGAAGTTTTTTGAATTGGCTATGGTCTTTTTCTTCTCTAATATACTGGGGAAGAGCGTTCCACAGTTGGGGAGCCATTACTGAGAACATGTCATGTTTTCTAGTGCCTATGGTTTTCAATGATGGGACCATTAGGAGGTTTTGGGTCGTCGATTGAAGAGACCGGGAAGTATTGTGGGGGATTTCTGGTGGCTCTGTGTACTAATGTTGGTATTAGTGAATGTAACCTGAAAAAAAATCGATGGGGGTGTGCTTACCACCTCCTATGTAGATGGAGTTAAAAGTTTCCCTGTTTTGAATGTGCTAACCAATTAGCATGTAGTAATTGGAACACACTAGCTGGATAGCACTTAACATCCTTAAGCACATATGAGCAACCTCTGCATAGAACTCCGTATTTTTTCAATGCAAGCCTCAATCAAGCATTTAACATAACATAAGAGTTGCCATACTGGGACAAACCGAAGGTCCATCAAGCCCAGTATCCAGTTTGTAATAGTGGCCAACCCAGGCCACAAGTACCTGGAAAGGTCTGAAGGAGAAAAATAGATTTTATATTGCTTGACCTAGGAATAAGTAGTGGATTTCCCCAAGCCATCTTAATTCTCTAGCAACAAATTTAATTACCCAATGAGTGAAGAAATATTTTCTTTGGTTTGCTTTAAATTTACTACTTAATAGTTTTGTCGCATGCCCCCCTAGTCCTAGTATTTTTTTTGAAAGAGTAAGCAAGCGACTCACATCTACTTGCTCCACTCCACTCAGTATTTTGTAGATCTCTGTCATTTCTCCCTTATGCCGTCAGTTCTCCAGGCTAAAGAGCCCTAGCTGCTTTAGCCTTTACTCATAAGGAATGACACTTCAATAATGACACCTAGATCCTTTTTCTGAGCGTTGACTCCTAACGTGGAACCCTGCATCACGTAGATATAGTTCAGGTTCCTCTTTCCCACATGCATCGCTTTGCACTTATTCACATTAAGGGCTCCTTTTATCAAGCCGCACTAGTGTTAAACCGCTGGCCGCACTAGCCGCTACCGCCTCCTCTTGAGCAGGCGGTAGTTTTTTGGCCAATGCGGGGGTTAGCGTGTGATGAAGAGTCTCGTATGTTAACCCTGCTAGTGAGGCCTGATAAAAGGAGCCCTAAATGCCATCTGCAATTTTGACACCTAGGCCTCCTTTTACTAAGCTGTGCTGGCGATTTTAGCATGCAGCTAGAAGCTAACGCCACCATTGAGCTGGCATTAGTTTTTATGCATAGCGCGGGGGGCAGCGTGCGATAAAATGCTAGCGCACCTTAGTTAAAGGAGCCCTAGTCTCTCAGTCTTACAAGGTCCTCTTGCAAAATTTTTCCAATAATTTATAGTGGTGAGAATGAAGAAAGCTTGTGCTGAAGGAGTCTGGTAAGTGTTGAACTAAGTTTTCTCTTTAATAAAATGCTGAATTATGTTTAGCTGCAGACCTAACTTATCTCATGTTCTAGCCTGCCTGCACTGGGTGTTTTAGCTTGGGCATTCTAGCTTCTTATGGCTATCTCAGCATAAACGACATGTAACAGAAAGACTGCAGGGCTTAGATAAGTGACCTGCTAGTGTGAGCTTAGGACCAATGATTGTTAAGAAAAGTAACATGTGAAAAGTTTTTTCTAGAATTCAGTTGTATAGCCAGAAGAATCTCTGTAACTTCCTGGTTTTGGGACTTCTGAAGCCAGCTTGGGGCCTGGGATCCCTCCTGCCTGTATCTTAGTGGGGGTGGGGGGTAGGGGGGCTGGCCTGGCCAGGAGGGCTTGGGCTCCCTCCTGGCCCGATGTTGGTGGGAGGGTCGTGGTTCGACGGGGCAGGAGGGCTTGGGCTCCCTCTTACCCCGATGTCGGGGGTGTGTGTCGTGATTCGGGGCAGGAGGGCTTGGGCTCCCTCTTGCCCCGATGTGGGCGGGGGTGGGGTTGCAGTTCAACAGGGCAAGAGGGCTTGGGCTCCCTCTTGTCCCGATGTCATCAGGGGGGTCACGGTTTGACGGGGCAGGAGGGCTTGAGCTCCCTCCTGCCTGGATCGTTGTGGAAGGGGGAGGGGGTGGATTCTGTAACCGGTGTTGTTTTTGACAGACACTGGTTACAGAATCCAGCTTTTAGGCGAAGGACTGGCTCCTCCTTTGCCTAAAAGCCCTTGTTTTGGGCGTTTGGGACTTAGAGGCTTTTTATATGCTGTAAGTTTAGACGTAGTGGTTTAAACAGCTGAATGTAGAGGCAGGCCATTATAAAAAAAAACCCTTCTTTTGGACGTTTTTTTTTTAATAATGGACATTTTCACTACTTCTACTTTCAAGGTTTAAGGCCTTAGGCCAAAAGGGGACTTAGACGTTTTTTTTTTATTATGCCCCTCTTACTGTAACAATAGATTTGTTATAATATTGGAAAAAAAGGGGAGGGTCATATAGCTACTACTTGGTATGATTGAGTCTGATTGAAGTACATGAAAATATGAGACAGAAGGACAAGAGAGAAAGGCAGGTTAAATAAATGAAATGCTTCTGTCAACCTTCCAACAAATTAAATTAAATGCTGTAGTTAGATGAATGATCCCAGGTAGCCATGCTTTCAACACATATGTATTTGGATGCTTTGTAGGTCAAAAAAGGTACAGTCAAAGCCCTTTTGTCCTTCAGAATTTACTGATGGTGACCATTGTGAAGGTGAATTGCTCATATTCATTCCTAGTACTATTTGTAATTTGGGAGATTAAATATGGCACACAAATTGAAAGCTTTCTCACTAAACGCTTGAGTCACCCAAATTTGTGAATTAGAAAATCTCCAGTAAAAAGACTTGTTGAATATGATGAATTAAAAATAGCTGTACTGTATAGAATAACATGACTCAGGAAAGCCTACTGAATCCTCTTTACATGGATTTTTAGTCTGGCCGTCACCCAGAACAGCAGATTATATTACCAGCTACATGGTAAGATGCATGAGCACCATTATTCCTTCTAAAATAATTCAAAGTTGCTTACCTGATGTCACTAGCATCTGAAACTAGGCAAAGGAAGTGCTTTGAGCTTGCTCTTTCTATTATGTGGTCCGTTTGATCTATGGGAATGAAGCCCAAAACACTTGACCACACTCTGATCACTACATTGCCATATAGGAAAAGGCTATTTTCAAAGATATTTACATGGCTTGACTAAAAATTGCCCTCTTTAAATGTGGCGTAACGTATGTGCAGCTTCCCTAGCGCAAATGCTTTTAACTGCAAAATAGAAGACTTTGTGAGGGCTTAAGATGTGTAAATTCAGGGGACAATTTTCAAAATTGTGCTGGTGCAAAATTCACAGATACAGGTACAATTGGTTTGATTCTTCTTTCAAAGCCAAAATAAGAGCTTACTTCCCCCCCCCCCCCCCTTTGAGAGTTTGCCTCTGGAAATAAATATTCACAAGTATTTGCACCTGTGTTTTCCATTGGGGAAAAAAAAAAGAATTTAGCCAGTGCTGAAAAAATACGAGAAAAAAATACGAGAAGGCTACTGAAACCATTTTAAGGGGGTTTACTGATCAAATGAAATATGAGATTTTGTTTCAGCTAGTACTTTTCTTTCTCCCTCAAGTGTAAAAAATGAATTAAATGTGGCAAATTCACTTCTTTTGACAGACAGACAGAAGTAAATGTATTTGGGCTTGAGGGATGTTGGGGTGACTAAAAGGTGCATGTGTGTGTATTTAATTGAATGGGTGTGTGCTTATCTGTGAGCAGAGTGGAGGGCATTAATATTGCATCCATAGATCATACTGTGAATATTTTTATTACCCTGACAAATGCCTTTTGTTTTTTTTTTTGGTTGATCAAAGCTTTATTTGTAAATCTTTATTGACATTTCAAGCTTTATAATGTATACAATTGAAGAATCAAAAAAAACTGTATGAAAATACATTGTAATCATCACAATTATTACATTAAACAATTTTTTATCCTCTTCTTATTCTAATTATAAACAATAAAATTATATATTATATCAGTGGTTCCCAAACCTGTCCTGGGGGACCCCCAGCCAGTCAGGTTTTCAAGATATCCCTAATGAATATGCATGAGAGAGATTTGCATATAATGGAAGTGACAGATATGCAAATCTCTCTCATGCATATTCATTAGGGATATCTTGAAAACCTGACTGGCTGGGGGTCCCCCAGGACAGGTTTGGGAACCACTGTATTATACTATCAATATAATAAAAAAGAATTAATTTTACTCTTCCAAATAAATATTCCACCCCTCACCCTCCCACCCTCCCTGGATGTGTAAACGAATCTAACGAAAAAAAAAAAAAAAGAGAATCATAATTTTAATTATAACATAATAAAATTAGTCAATGGACCCCATACCTCATTAAAGGACTTGCTAGTACCTAAACGTTCTTTGTTTTTACCAAATAGCTGCTATTTTTTTTTCCGATAGCTGTTTTGGGAGATCAAATAATATGTATTTATTTTCTGATCAGGTACATACGAACCAGATAGCACAGACATTTTCCACAAACTATGGGGTCCTTTTATCAAGCTGCGGTATGGGGGTTTAACGCGCGTTAAACCGCCTGCCGAGCTAGCCGCCAACGCCTACATTGAGCAGGCGTTAGTTTTTTAGCCGGCCGCGGGGGTTAGAGCGTGATGAAATATCCGATGCACTAACCCCGCTAGCGCGGCTTGATAAAAGGACCCCTATGTCACAAACAGCAAATGTTTTGAGCACAATGAGGGGTGGAACACAGGTGGAATATAGGTGGCGCTTCCACTTACTCGCATAGCATATCTAATACTCTAAGAGCCTCTTTTACAAAGCTGCAGTAATTATTAATGCAAGCTTAATGCAGCAAAATATACCTCGTGAAAAAGGAGGGAAGATTTCTACGAGATTCAAAACAGAGCAAAAAAAAAAAAAAGGAGAGATATATCAACTGTGACCTTTAGTCAGTTGTATGTGTCTAGAAAATTAGCAATAAACATAGCCAGTGTTTCAGCACAAATGTGCCCTTCTTCAGGAGCCCAAATGCTAATGTTTTCAAGTTTGATAGATGATAATCTAAACGAACAAGGGGTATTGCCTAAGCACCCCAATGCACGAACAGTGCCAAACATGATCGACAGACACTTTGATCGTGTTTGGAGAGTCCCACGGAATCTGCAGGGATCCTATAGGGTTCTCCCCTGGGGTCACGGGGATCCCATGAGCCCCCTCCCCCCTGGGGTTGTGGGGATCCCGCAGGATTGGAGGCACCTCGAGGGGCTCGAATAACTTTAGTGCATCTCCTTTTCCTGCCCTGCAGCCACACTCACTCCTCCACAAAGCATAAAACACATTCATTGACTCAACGTGTTTTTATAACGAGACATAAGGTGGAAATAGACATCTCCCGCATTTTGCGTGGGTTGACATTCCTTTTTGATTGCTTTTTGGTAGTATATCTCCTTGCGTGACAATATTCATCATTCATACTTTTAAGACTCCTGAGGCAGGCCTTGATGGCCGAAACATGTACATGTTGAGTCGATGAATGCCTGATGGGCCGCCGCGTGAGCGGACCGCTGGGCTGGATGGACCTCTGGTCTGCCCCGGCGGAGGCGACTACTTATGTACTTATGTACTTATTGATGTTTGAACGATAAAGATCTTCAAATCACCAGATATATTGGAGGACACTTCTTTAGTGCACATCACTTTTTTTTGGACAATTCCACTCTGTTTTGTGTATGTATGTTCCAGCATAACTGAAACGCATGGAGAGATTTCAACCAAACTTGGTATACATATCACTTACTATCTGGGAGCAAACAATGTGGGGGTGGGAAGGGGGTGACATGTAAAAATTATCGAAAACAACACCTATCAGTGCCTAATTCATAAATGCATGGACACATTTCAACCAAACTTGGTATACATATGATTTACTATCTGGGGGAAAAATACTGTGGGGGTGGGAAGGGGGTAAAATACTGTGGGGGTGACATGTAAAAATTATTGAAAATGACAGATATTAGTGTCTAATCCATAGTTTTCAGCTCACCAAGATGAATACTGACGCTCCCGATTCTGTTTAAGTCCAAGTTCAGCCCCATAGAGAGGGACATTCCTGTGGGACATGTGGGGGTGGGGAGTGGGACATTTTGGACATGGGTGGGACATGTGGGGGGGGGTGGGACATGTTGGGCATATGGGGGTGGGACATGTGGGGGGTGGGACATCTTGGGATAAATAAATATCCAGGCAACACCGGGTAATCTGCCAGTCTCTTATCCGTGTTGCCTGATCTGTAGTTCCATGGCCGGCAGAGTGCGCATGCGCGCTTACCACGCACGGCCAGACAAAGTTCAGATGCGTTCCAGGTCAGCGAGTCGATGGTGTCTATGATCCATTCCTGGTAGCAGGGGATCGGCTCCGGGGCCAGGGGGTGGAGGCGGTGGTGGGCCCGCCATGTCGATGAGGAGGAGGAGATGCGGCGTGCGAGTGCGGCCGAAGGGAGCAGTTGGGGCTTGCGCGCGCCGACCTCTGGGCACGCAAGCGGGAGTCATCGCCGCCAAGGTGGGCTTTTAACGTGGACTGGGACAGTTGCAGCCAGGCGCCCTGGCAGGTTTCCTTCTTCATCCAATAGGGAATAGCTTACGGTCCTTCGGTTCAAAACTGCTAAAATTGCCTCTTTAGAGGAAATGATTTGATCAGTAGCTCTTGCAGTTTTAGCACAAGTCCCACTTCGTTACTAACACTAAAATAACCTTTTATATATATATCTACTAGCACCCGTTAATGAAACAGGCTAAAACACTAGTAAATAAATAATGTAGTTGCCCTATACAGAATCTGTCCCTAAGAGGTCACATGTTAACCATGCACTAATCGGTTTGTGCATGGCAATGCATCTGTGCTAACTGATTAGCGCAGAACATGTCTGCTCTCTGCCCCTAAACCTGCCCTCAGTGCCTAAAAAATAAAAACTATTTTTTGGAGTGTGGTTAACATGCACCCACATGCAAAAATTACTGCCCACAGTTGTGCTTTCCAACGTGAGCTAAGCACTCATCATTGCTTACTGCAGCTTAGTAAAAGGAACTCTTAATATTTTGTCAGTGAAGCAATGGAAGTGCCAAGGGGTACCATTGTTGGGCAGTGCTTAGAGCATCATTTGGCCTTGATAATATTTAAAATCATTAAAAAAAACCAAATAAATCCTGTACTTAATATCCTATATAATAAAATGTTAGTGGCACATGCGCTTTTAAAAAAGCGTGATTACTGCGGCCATGGTGTGTGATCCGTGGCCGTGTTCCATTTTAGAACCCACCAATGATCACTCTGGCCACTCCCATCCTCCCGCACTCACCAACCCGAAGGAAGCTCAGCAGACCTCCCGCCTTCATCTCACCAAGCTGGACCATACCTCCCACCCTCGCTTACCGCTGCTGTTGCTGCCGCTGATCCTCCTCTTCGGGGCAGCCTGCGATCGTGGCATGCTTTGGCGGGCCTCGCGGGCCACTTTCTGGCCTCGGTGGCACGTTCCCTCTGACGCACGGGATTGCGTCGGGGGAGCGTGCTTCCGGGTTGGGGAGCGGCCTGCGAAGTTCGCTGGGGCTGGCCACCACGATCGCGACCTGCTTTGAAGAGGAGCAGGCCAGGTAAGCAGGGGGATTAATTCAGGGGGCCAGAGGGAGAAGGAAAGGGGCCATGGAGAGATAGGGAGAGGGAAAGGGGGCTGCTTTGGGGGGGGAGGTGTGCTGGGGACAGACAGTTTTACTCTGGGGGGAAGACAAAAGGGGCCATGGAGAGACAGGGAGAAGGAAAGGGGGCTGCTTTGAGGGAGGGGTGTGCTAGGGGGAGACAGAAGGGGCCATGGAGAGATAGGGAGAGGAAAAAGGGGCTGCTTTGGGGGGGAGGTGTGCTGGGGACAGACAGTTTTGCTCTGGGGGCAGACAGAAGGGGCCATGGAGAGACAGGGAGAGGGAAAGGGGGCTGCTTTGGGGGAGGGGTATGCTGGGGGGGAGACAGAAGGGGCCATGGAGAGATAGGGAGAGGGAAAGGGGGCTGCTTTGGGTGGGAGGTGTGTACTGGGGGCAGACAGCTTTGCTCGGGGGAGGGGGGGGAGACAGAAGGACACAGACAGCAGCCAAGGAGAGAGAGATAAAGAAACACAGACAGACAGACACTCTATTCTAGCATCCGTTAATGTAACGGGCTTAAAGACTAGTAGGAATATAACTGTGAATGGCTCATCACATTCACATAAAAATGTAAGCAACATCTTATTGAAAAAAACCTTTTTAATTACTTTCTAAAAGTAACTTGGGTTCTGTCATAAATTGTATGGCAGGGTGTTCCATAGTTTTGGGTCAGTAACCATGAAAATAGAGTCTCTGTATTTCTCTAATCTGGCTTGTTTACCACACTAAGCATTAAAGATACTCTGAGGAACATGGTGTTGGGAATCTCTGGACATATTTTTGGTGGATAGTGATACTAAAGTCCTTTTTAGAGAGTGTTGTTTAAAAGAGGGCACATCAAGGAGACATTTATCCGTGGTAGATTTCTGGCAGGTCTATAAATTTTCTGGGTGGTGATAAGACACAAGAGAAAGACTTCACCACAGAGCTGGCCTACACAACTTGAGATGTAACTGTTTGATGTTTGGTCACTTCTGATTAGAACCAAGGTTACAGAAATAATATAGGCAATCTTGTAAGGCAGATAATTTTACTGTGCTTGACTTGGAAATAGAAGATCTCATTTGCCACCTATCGGCTATCAGCCTTGCTGCAAGGAAATAATCATGCACTGTACATTGGAGGCTTCTGTAAAGCAGCCATGCATTATTTTGTCAGCAGCTAAGATTAGCACTGATAGCCTTGTAGTAAAGAGAAAAATATTTGGTAAAATAAAGATTACACGATTAAATTGTAACTGCTTTCAGATTCATGGAAAATGAAAACAAAAAAATAAATTCATTGTTACAAGCCTGGGAAGAATTACTGTGTGGGTGCTTTCTTCTGTACTTATTACGAAACTAAATGGTTTCATACAGCCCAACAAACAGAAGTTTAGTTGAATAGAAAATATTGTACATTTTTGTGTGTCATTACAATAATATCAGCTAGCAAAGATAGTCTTCCAATATCATTTGCCTTTGAGGATTCATGGGGGCTATAGATTCTAGGTCCCATAATGGCTACGGATTTGTAAAGATGGTGGATAAAGAAACATTTATCAAAGTCTATTTGTGCTAGCCATGTCTACACAAATAGATTTGCAACATTCTGTGGCTCACGGGGATCATTTCCCCACCCAAATGAATCTGAGAGCAATTTATCAAAGAACAAGTGACTGTGTGACTCCTTTGAAGTTTATTGGCATCAGGAAATGGATGACGATACTGCTGAGATCCAATTAGATTTGTGAGCAGCTCCATAATTTCCCTGTTCTCCTTTGGAAAGCCATACTGTTGGTAAAGGACATACACTTTAATATGCTCCTGAAGAAAGAAAGGGGAAGGGAGGGGGAAATATCTCGGGTTCAGTGCATACACTATGGGGCTCATAATAATTTAAAAAAAAGTCTAAAAAGTGGCCTAAATGGGTACTTGGACGATCAAAAAGCCTGATCGTCCAAGTATCCATAACCAAAGCTGGTTTTAGACGTATCTAAAACCAGCTTAGGTCTTTCCCCTGCCTCTAAACGCATAGAGCGAAAAGAGGTGTTTTTATAGGAGGGGAAAGGGCGGGCGGTGGGCCGACCTAGATGTAGGCATACAGCAGGTATAACCAAAACTTTAGGCAGGTTGCCTAGTCGGCACCTATATGTTTTGACTTAGACCAAGTAAAAACAGGTATAAGTGCTGCAGCTCAGCGGCCCCAGCAACCTGCCTACCACCTACTACAACTGTCGCAGCAGGAGAGATGGATCATCTCTCCTGCCGCGATGGTGATCGCCCACCCCCCACCGAACCACGGCACGTTAGGTGAGCATCGCGGCAGAGCATCTCCCCAGCCGGTGATCCTCACCCCGAAGTGCCGCAGTTTGAAGAGGGTGGGCGACCATCATCACGGCAGGAGAGATGAGCCATCTGTCCTGCAGCGATTAATCCTCCCTGCGACTCGATCCGGGCAGGAGGGAGCCCAAGCCCTCCTGCCCGGTGACACCCCCTCTAGACTATGATTGGGCAGGAGGAAGCCCAAGCCCTCCTGCCCGGCAATACCCCCCTCCCCCCTGACTACGATTGGGCAGGAGGAAGCACAAGCCTTGCTGCCCAGGTGACCCCCTACCCACCACCCCCACTAAGATACAGACACGAGGGATCCCAGGCCCTCCTGCCCAGACACAGCCCCCCATGACCGCCCCCGAACCCCCAATCAGCCCGCCAAACACCTCCCCCCACCTGCTGACCCACAACACCCCCCTGCCAACCCTGCGACCACACCCCCACCCTGACACCCCCCGTACCTGTTAAAAAGTTGGATGGACGGACGGGTCCCAAGCCTGTCCAGCAGGCCCGTCATTCTCAGAATGGCAGGCCTTAGGGCCTGATTGGTCCAGGTGCCTCAAACCACGGCCACAGGTGGGGCCTGAGGCGCCTGGGCCAAATGGAATTGTCCCAGTAGCCTTAGGCCCCTCCTGTGGGCAAGGGGTGTCGTGGGTCGGTGGATGGGGGGAGGTGTTCAGGCCGATCGGGGGTTCAGGGGGGCGGTCATGGGGGGCTGCACTGGGGCAGGAGGGCCTAGGATCCTTCCTGCCTGGATCTTAGTGGGGGTGGGGGGCAGGGGGGGTTGCCTGGGCATGAGGGCTTGGGCTCTCTCCTGCCCAATTGTTGTTGGGGGGAGGGGGTTTCGCCAGGCAGGAGGGCTTGGGCTTCCTCCTACCTGATCGTAGTCGGGAGTGGAGGGGGTCGCCAGGCAGGAGGACTTAGGCCCAAAATGACCATGTTTTTGCAGTGGAAGCTGGAAATTTTTGCTTTGTCCCATTTGCCTTTCTCCTTCCCCTCTCCCTCCAAACAGGAGTTTGTGATAAATTAAGTACAACAAACATAATCACCATATTCCCCTCCCAGAACAATCCTGTAAAAATGCATAACTTAAAAAGGAGGAGAAATTCCCCCCCCCCCCGCATCAAAAAGTCAAGAAAACAAAAAAGCAAAGATAACCAACAAACTGGCAA